>NC_134569.1:174196566-175500316 GCF_050947875.1 Dermacentor variabilis
AAATACTGTATATAAACCCTGTACGCCTAGTTCCTCCCAAGTTTCTCGCTACGACCTTCAACCCTTACAGATGGCGGCAGCGGCGAGAACCTCCGACTACTCTAATAACCTTGAGTGTGCTCGAAGATCAAGTGAGCATCCGGCCGCGCTCCAGCATTGTTATTTCCGTTGGCACCGGAACATCCGCTGACGTATAGGTCGTCATCGAGGGCGACCAGCATCTACTACTCGACCATGAACTTTGCGTCGAAAGAGGGATCGCTCGTCTTCAAGGAGGGAAAGCGGAAGTGATGCTAACCAACTTCAGCCAAGAGTTCAAGCACATCAGCAGGGGCACGACAATCGCATACATCCGAGGACATTGTGGAAACGAGCTATGCCTTTGCCCTCTACCATTATGCGCATCTACCCCGCCGACCGTAGTCCCCGAACCAGACTTCGACGTAAATCCAAGTCTCCCAATGAGCAAGCACCTATTGCTCAAAAGTCTTCTCAGACGATAGAAATACTGCTTTTCGACGTCATCGAGGATTCGACAAACACCGGTTGCTAAGCACCGCACAATAGCCGAAGAGTGCGCTCAACCACTCCGCCAGCACTATTACCTATATGGCTGGCCATTGAAAGTCGTCAGCGACCATCACGCGCTGTGTTGGCAAGCTAACCTAAAGGACCCTGCAGGACGGTTGGCGCCGTGGAGCCTTAGACTGCAAGAATATGACTTCACGGTAATCTACAATCCGGACGAAAACACTTTGACGCCGACTGCCTATCACGCGCTCCCATCGATCACCCGCCGGAAGACGACGAGGACGACGACGCCTTCCTCGGAACAATAAGCGCGGAAGATTTCACTAAACAGCAACGAGCAGACCCCGCGCTAAAAGGCCTCGTCGAATATTTGGAAGGGAACGCCGACGTAGTCCGTAGGGCATTTAAGCGCGGATTGTCTTCGTTCACGTTACAAAACAACCAATTCCTAAAGAACTTCTCACCAGTCGGCGCCAGCTACCTTATTGCTGTTCCGTCAGCGCTGCGTCCACAAGCAATGCACGCCCTACATGACGATCCAACCGCTGAACTCCTCAGAATCTCGACAATGCTGTCAAGGATACAGGAAAGGTATTACTGACCGCTGGCGTCGTCCGTTACTCCAAGACATGCCGAGACTGTCAGCGACGCAAGACACCACCGACAAGGCCAGCAGGATTACTACAGCCGATCAAACCACCTTTGCGACCATTTCAGCAGATCGGGATCGATTTGCTGGGACCGTTTCCGGCGTCAACATCCGGAAATAAGTGGACTGTCGTGGCGACGGATTACACCCGCTTCGCTGAAACTAAAGCGCAAGATATAGTCCGGCGTAACGCGCGCGCGCGGCCACGCGCGGCGGGTTTAATGGTGCATCCAGACGAAGGACCCAATCCGGATGTACAGGGCCGGACAGCGCGTCACGTGACCTCACATCAGCGATGTGCTTCGTCCGCGCCTCTTCCGTGAGCCGCGCGGACGGATAACGCCAACCCGTTTTTCACATCCAGATTCTGGCGGGGTAAAGCTGCAGCTTTAACTGGCCGGGAGAAAAGTGTCCGGCAACCAGTACACTTCTCTCCTGCTCGAGGACAGCCGCATTGCAGTAAGCATCAGTCCGTTTGCTGGCGCCTGGTTTCAGTGGTTCGTAGCTCCTGGTGTCGTTCACGTCTATTGAACAAAAAACTTGTGCGATGACGCCGCCTTTTATTTCACATATTTCCATTCCTCCTCCGTGCGGGGTGTTCTTATAATGTTGCTTCCCAGCTCCTCGTAAATGGCAGTACATGTTTCATGTATAATGTCATTCACACTTGAGTGACCGAGCCTAAACTGTCGGCTCAGGGAATAGTGACTCTCCCCTGTAATAAAAGAGAAGAAATCTCAGTGAACTGCTCGCGAGCAGACTACAAAAAAGTAGGAAGTGTACAACAAATACATCTGATATCTGGCTGTTTCAGAGCAGTAAATGAATACAGTATCAGCGAAAAGCAATCGCGCTCACTGGCGTAGTTAAGTGCAAACAGATCAATATTATCTCATGCATGTTTATGCAAAAAGTCGGTGCGGACAGCACGGCCATACAAAACTTGTGTTTACTCGTGATACCCCTTCCACGCGAAACCTCTGGATCTGCATTGGATATTTCGGATGCGATTGAGCTCGTACGCTACCACACGAGCGCGCTTCAACGCACTTGTGTAGCGGCCTTCGATCAGCACCAAGCTCAGTTTTCAACCAATATATATTTACCACGGCGCTCTCCGTAATAACTTGGAAACGTGTGACACTTACCTGAAGCAAGGTACCGCAGTGTCACCTGCAGCCGTATTGCCGCAGATATAGAATGGCGCATAACGGTATCCTCCCTTCTTATGCGGGGCCCCACGCGTAAAAGCAGTTGCAGAAACTGCTCTCTGCTTACACGAAGTAGCCTCCGATATTCGTCGAGGTCAGTCTTCAGGAGCTCTTCGTAGAGCATTCCAATTCTTTCCTTCCCATCCAGTCTTTCCGCCAACAACGCCGTTTTCGTGGAAGCAAATCAAAGTCCTCGTCAATCTCTGACAGAACAACAGCCATCGCGGCCAAACGTCGCTTTCTGCCGGCCTCCATTTTGTCGAACACTCACAATTCGCGGAAGAAACTCTCAGACCAGACTGTTGCTAGCCTGCGCAGAGGCTGCGGTCGAGAGTAATCCGGCTCTGTGGCGCTGTCGTCTGCTAGGGTCTCGTCCGCTGTGTGGATGCGCTTGCATCCGGACGGTCCGTGGCATAGTCGTCCGCGTCCGCTAAAAATCCGGATTCGGTCCTTCGTCTGGATGCACCATAAGCGACGTCGGTGAAAAGCGCGCAGTCTACAGTCCGGCGTCACGGCGTAGCAGGCGTGCCCAGGCGCGCTTGGCGAGCACAACGCCATAGAGAAAGGTATAGAACAAGTGCGGACACTCCCATAGAGCCCAGCGGCCGAATTGACTGCAGCGCACAAAGCCGTGGATGTTAAAACCTGAAGCACACTTCCGGGTTCGGTTTTGTGCGCGCGCGTTTTGAATACTAGCTGGTGCGCCCCACGCCGGCTCCGTTCCTTGTTTTTTTTTTTTTGCTTTTGCAGCAAATATTTATATATTTATTTTTTATTTAATAAATATTTGCAAATCATATTAAGTAAAATTAATTGCGAACGATCTTCACAAGGCTCCATTGAATATGTGCCACGTGCAATTTCATAAAGACGCAAGACATCTCGTGAAATGAGGCAAAATTAACGTTTATTTTATTCTTTGTAAATGCTCGTCGCAGGCTTTTTGTGCATTCATCCAGCGTTGTGGCACCAGGTAAGCAGCAGTAGTTTCCGCAGGAAGCTCCACCAGACGACGTGAGCTGAAAAAATTGCAAGCGTTATTTTGGTATTAACATGTAAGAACAATGCCTGTAGAGGTGAAGCGTGCGAAAGTGGTGAGTGGGCGGCATTACAAACAAAAGCAGTTCGTATTTACAAACACGGCGTAGAAAATACCCGACTCATCCCAAGCAATACCGTACATACCACAAACACATTCTCATTCCAAGCATTCCCCTCTTCTTAATACTTATTTTCTGCACTTTAATAGCACGAATGCGCGGGCAACTGCGCGTTTCGCGAACTTGGCTATAACCGACGCGATAGTATGCTACTAATACACAAGGTGGCCACAACACAGGCTCTGAACCAGAGCATGCTGGACGCTCGCGGAATTTTTTCTACTCGCACTCAAGACAAAATGCGTGGGTGCCGTTCAGAAAACAGAATTTTCATGTTACTCGGTCCTGGCGTTTGAGCTCCTTAGTTTATCTCTTGTGCGTTCTGCAGGCGCAACCAACGCACTCCCGTGTTATCACTCTTGACGATGGCTCGTCGCGTTTTCGACAAGCGTGGGTACCGAAAGAAGGCTTAAATTGTTGCGGGGACATAAAAATTGCCACAAACTTGTCGCACTAAGATTCAGTACGCGCCAAACTGTCACCACGGCCGAGCTGCTTTTCGCTGCGTCACAACAGGCGCGGCGAGCGGGCCTCATAACATAAAAGTATCGAAAATAATTTTCAACAGTGTTGGGCGTCAGAGAAAGCGCCATGAAATTGTCAGTGCATTAAAGCGCGAAACCACGCACCACGGCCGATCTGATTTTCGCTAACCGAGTCACAGCGCCAGGCCCACTGCGCTCCAAAGGTAGCCCGAAAAGTAATGAAATTAGTTTCAATAATGTTGGCAGTAAGAGAAAGCGCCAAAAATTTTCTTAGTAAAATTCAGTACACGCGAAACTGCGTCACCGCACCCTGTGCGACTAGCGTGCCCGAAAACTACCGAAATTAGTTAAAATAATATTGGGGCTTATAGGAAGCGTCGCAAACATCTCCCAGTACGATTCTTTAATTCAAATTGACTGCTTCACGACGGCCACGCTGTTTCTCGTTAACTGCGTCACAAGTCTAGCCTATATGCCGGGCAGTAAGCCTAATTGCTTGAAGTGCGTCGCAGACTGTCGAACGAAGTTTCTCACCTTGCCGTAGTCCAATAGTGCAGTGCTGCCATATCGAAGTTCCGAATGAACGCAATAATTCGCCGGGAGGCCACCAAACCAGGCTAAATCCTAAAATAGAAAAACAGACAGACGGGTGCCCGAACAGTCCAGCGCTCGGATGCGCGGCCGGTCACTCTCGCTTCGGCGGTGTGTCCAAGGTAGATGTACTGGTAGCGAAGGCTCCATAGACGCCCATTGGTCCAAAAAAATGGCGGCTCGTGGGCACTCCAGCGCCCCCTGGATTTTGGGGGGCAAACTATGCAAACGTGACGTAGAAGGACGTCACGCATACGTATGCTTTTGGCGCGAATTATAAAGCGGTCTTTCTGTAGAATCCGCGTTTTCGAGCCCGTACCTCTCGAAGGTTGCTGCCTTTCAGCGCGCCCCAACCTTTGCCAGTCAAATGTGCTCGAGTTCCTGCTAGTTATGGCCTTGTTAATGTGCAATTGGGAACGCAATGAAAGTGACTGGTAAAGGAGGGGCAGCATAGAAAGGCAGCAACACTTCCAGACACTGGCGAAGCATGCATGATTCGTAGTGCAAATACTGGTGCTAGTAGTTTTGAGAGCTTTTGAGTACAGCAAGGTATGATGCACAAAGCACTGGCTCAAGTGCACTGTTCGCAATAGAGTGTACGGCAAGTATGGTTTTCATAGTTTCATATTCATTGTTTATTGCAGCAACCAAACAAATACAGTCACAAAGCACACCCTTGACACACAAACAAAAAATACATGTCACAGGCAGCACAAGCAGTATTGTTTAAGTTGGCTAATCATCTCAATAGTCACAGTGCAGATAGGAAAAAGCCCTGAAGTGCCACGAACGTTGTCAGTTAGGAAATTGAAAAGTATAGAAAACAATGCTACGACAGCTTCAATTGAAGCAAACATGACATAAGTAGGCGCATCAACACAGACCATAGAGCACACTGGGATTATTCTTCACATTTAATTTCTTCAGCTGAAAGAATATAGCAGGTGCGTTTACATCTGCAAGGCAATGTTAAAGCCAGCTTTAGCACCCTCAAACGTGCTCAAGGTAGGAGAAAATACCATACATTGAGCCGGCGTACCATCTCCAGAGTACTTCTAGTCGTTAGCCGGATCAATTTGAAGTAATTTTACGTCAACAAAAGTACACATGAAGTACAGCGTACAGTGAAGTGCAAGGACATTCGCGGGGCAGTAAAGCATGTAATCAGTGTACTGTACGCTACAATATAGCCAGATAAAAGTCCAGCGCTGTTCTGTTCGTTGCGCTGACAAAGATCCTACTAAAAACTCTGAGATGCAACTAGCCTGCTAAAAGGTGGCCTGGTAGCCAGTGGTGCCGAGTGGTAGTTATGATAACAATGGTTGATTTCATTATACCTGCCAGCACGGAACTGCAGGGGGGGGGGGGGCGAGCAGGTGGAAAAATTAATGCCAGCGCCACGGAAACTAGGTTAATCCATTGCCTAGAAAGTCTCCTTTCAGAGGCATTCGCTTTATCGGTATGGCGTTTTATCTGACAATATTGCACAAGTACATAGGTGACACTTGAACAGGCTGTACATGGCATAAAAGTACGCTAAAAGAGTGACATAGTGGAATGAACGATGAAAGATGCTACATTGTTAAACCATTGCCCCTGAGAGCAACCACGTCACATCCTAGCAAATCAAAATACACAAGTAAAAAATAGAAGAATAAAACCAGGCTGTGAACCAGAAAAAAACCCTTTGCAACCGTTAAACCAGACTAAGCTGATTTGTTGCACATGCTGCATAATAGCCTGCAACTTCACAAAATATTCAGCCAACAGCTCGGCAATTGCATCCTTTTCATTTGCTTAGCCTCAGTGCTTGCTTCGTGGCTTTCCGTTTAGTAGTTTGACTGTGCAGTTCAAGATTTTGTCTGCGTGCAAGCCAATGCAGCCTCACCCTGACGAACAGGGCAAAGAAACCATCATAAACGTCATCACCACACACAGTCAGCGATTTTGCTACCTTGGCATGAAGCAACATGCACAGATCATGCCCTACTTGTTCTTTTCCCACAATATTGGAACTAGATGCGAGAAAAACCTGCTCGCAAGCATTGATGAAAGCTACAAACGAGGGTGTAGGAACTGACAGGCTCCCAAAGTCACCTTCTCCAGGATTTTTGACCCTTAAGTACAAGAGAACTTGGCTCTGATCGGCAAAGGCGGCATTTTCTAGCCTCACCTCGCACCTATGTGGCCCTGTAACACACCTGTGATCATTCATAAACTTGTAGGCAAGCCAGCCAGCAAAATAGACAATGTTGTTCTCTAGTATTGGAGACTGATAATCATATGGCAAAACTTCTACTGCAACTGGCAAAGATGTGGCAGCTGTACAGAGAGAAGGAGCAGACTTAGATAAACAAACTGGGAGAGTGGCTAGAAGGCTAGACATGTCTTCAGCACAGTTGCTGCTTTCCGACAGCTTGAAAAGGTTGCTAACTAAAAGATGCCTAAATGCTGCTTGAAACTGCCGGCAAGACGAGTTGCTGTTCGATCCAGATTTCGACCTAACAATAGCAAAGGTGTTTTCAAGTGCATCCTGGTTCAGGTGCCTGGTAAGGAGGCATGTCAAACCATAGCGAGAGGCCAGGTGGTTCCATAACAGCAGCACAGCCCTCATAGTTTGGCAGAAGCCACGGATGCAAAGAGGCTGCCGCGCACAGCCTAGAACTTCGATGTTTTCGAAAACTGCAATACACTCTTCCAAAAACTCTTCATGCACAGATCCTGCACAAATTGCAGATGCATACGGAGACTTTCCCCGCTTCTGTGAAGTATTTAGACTATCAAAGAGTCTATCGATCCTCTCAACAAATCTGGCTGTGTGGATAGCCTCTGATGGCAACTGTTGGAATGTTACCAATGTGCACAATGCAGCAGCGCAATGATTGCTGAATACCTGTGCAGCGAGTTTCACAGACATCTTCGAAGCAAAAGTTAAATTAAAGTGCCGGGCACTCAACTTTGCGATGGACCGAATTTGCATTTCTCGATCCTTCTCATAAGCCTGTCGTATGTACGAGCTTTTAATTGTGTCACTGCCTACCCTGAAGTCATACTTGAAGAGCATATTGCGCAAGCACTTGAGCAAATGCGGTGGATCAAAAATAAAGAAAAACGGTTCACCATTCACACTTAAGTACGGCTTTTCAGGGGTCACAAGTTTCGAAAACAGAGAAACATTTTGGTTCCCCTGATCACAAACCACAGCCACAGGCTGCAATCCAGCTCCAACCAACATTTTGTGTCATTTGAAGAGAAGGTCATGCAGAACAGTTGGAGGCGCTGCCTTATCTGCAAAGAAGTAGCCAAGAGGCTGCTTCCACGGCGTACATATTCCTTTGGCCATGAACACAAGCGCCTTGTTTGCAAGATTTGGACCTTGTGCTGCACTGTACTCTTCAAGGCCTTCAAATCTGTCCGACACTGGATTGTACGACAGCTCCTTTGAAACATGCATTTCATCAAAAATTATGGTACAAGCCCTGTCTTGCCGTGGAAAAGACGCTGCCCGTTTCTCGATCAAATCAAAAACTTCAGGATAAAATCCAACCCTCAATGGTACGCGTGCAAGCCACAGCTGCAGTGACCTAACAGATGGAAGTTTCAGGAGTTTCCTGCAATATCTAACCTTTTGGGCTGTGGAAGTATAAACCTAAAGCAAAGGTTTTGTTTTGGCTGCACCATCGACGGCCAAACCTGCTGACATTGTCCATCTTTAACTGAGCTTCAACAAAAGCAGCAACAGCTGGTGTTAAATGCTCACGCAGACTATCTACCAATTCGGCAGTGGTCTTCATGCGACGGCGCTGAAGCAGCAGTCCTTGCAGCCTCTTGTTGCGGTTACGCAGCTGCCTGAGCTTGGCTCGAAGTTTCTGCAGTGGCCGCCTTTCATTGATGGGGCTGGTGAAAGATCCTGCAACGTACAGGGTCGACGGAAGAGCAATAAGTTGCTACGTCGGGTTTAGTCATAGCTGCATGTAGTCGTGTAGCACCAAAAAATGCGCAATATTGCGAAAGCGTTGTAAAATTGCTAACCTTCATAAGAAAGAGGCGAACTGCTGAACGGAGCTCCTGGTGACTGATCAGCACTCGCTGACAGTGTTGCGGCCACCCCTGCCGTGCCAGGTTCCAGAGATGAAGCGCTTGCTTCAGTGCTTGGTCCTGCATATGTGTGGTCAGCTGCGCCCACAGAATATAAAGAACAAAATATAGTGACAGCACAGTTCTGACAGGGAAGCCAGCAACCCAACAATGCACAAATAATAACTAAGCACCACAGGCGGAATTAACACTTATACTGAACCATTATGAAGCCACTGGCGTGGGAACAAGCTTGGTTTAGCGTAGAACCAGTAGGGCTGGCACCATCTGCATCTGCACAGCGCACAGACAAGGAATTGTAGCATATTTCAGAGCCATACCTCCTCAGGCTGTTCGAGCAGATACGAAATAACAATCACCTTCTTGGAAGAGTAGCAGCGACTGGGACGGCCGACTCTGGACGTACCCCTTGGAAACAGGTTCACCGGAGACAGCAGCTATCATAGGAAGCAGTCCAATGAGCTTTCAGTCGTCACCATTTTCAAAAGATTTATGTCAGTTGTGCATAGAACCCTGCTCACCTGGTTCTCCAGCCCGGCGCACTGATGCCGAAGTTTCGCTCAGAGATTGTGAACAGTCCACGTCGCTGCTGCATTCGCTTGAGGTGTCTGAAATGGCAACATTATTGCGGAGAGAAAAGAGAATTCAGTACCTTTATAGTAAATAATTTCCAAAGAACTATAGCTTCCACAGCATGCGGTTCACATTGTCATCACTCTAGAAAGAAAAATGCTTATCCAATGAAATAAAATTCTGTTTACCACCCTTAATCGTTAGGCACATTAGTTTGATGTCATCAGCAGCTGTGGAGCACCAGTAAATCATTTGCAATTTCCATATGCTATGTTTTACTTTGAAGAGTGCGAAATTCGCCTATCACACAAACAACCATAGCTCGCAATAGCCCCATATTGTTTACAGATTTATGCAGGTCAGCGTATGGCCTACGCAATGAGATGCAACAAGAATGAATTCGTAAGCAATTATCGCAAAAAATAAAAACCTGTACAAACATTGGCTTTCGCTAGCATGAATATTGAGGTAAAAGGCAACAACACAAACAATTATTAGAGCATTTCTATAATCGTTCAGTGCGTGCTTTGATACATAACACATGAGCACACAATATCTCTAGAAGCTTTTCACCAAGCGTACCTTGCCCAAGTCGGCATAAGATTGCATCCTGATAAGACTGAAGGTGAAAAAAGAAGCTCTGCATACAAGAAAGCAAAGTTCTGGAGTACTAAAATTCATCAAACATTTAGGAAGGCTCACCCTTTTTAGAGCGCAGCTCTTTGGCGTCCGTTCCTGGGTTTCGCGTCGTCGTCGGCGTTGTCGTCGGCCTCGTAACCAGCTCCGCCCCCCTTTCATCCCCCCAGCGCTAGCAGCGACCGACTGATACCGCTGGATGCCGCTGACGCCGCTAGAGAGTCAAGATAACGTGACTGCATAGAACACCGTCGCCGCCATGCAGAAAGAGGAGGAAAGGGTCCCCCCCCCCTGTTCTTGTGTGGCGGATAGGGTGCTCTTCAGTTGCCGACGCGCCGGTTATTTCACGTAGGCCCCGGCACGTCGACGAATACGTGACTACCTTCCCACGGCTAGACCTGGTTCTTAGCGCTGCGGGAGCGAGGGTATCATATTGTTTGTGTCGGCATCGGCGGCGTTGTCCCTGAAACCAACTCCGCAGCTGGGGTTGACTCACTATCGGCGTCAGCGGCATCAGTCAGTCGCTGCTATCTCTTCCCTCCTCCCTTTATCGTGTTGTCCGCTTGCTGCGCGCGCTTCTGCCCCCATCGTTTGCCGCTGGGTGTACACGCCGCCCCCCTCCGCTTCCGCTTACTGCTGGTTGCTCTCGACGGCGGCGATGAGCCTCCGCTTCGGCGGCGCGAACTGCAGGGTCTTCTCGGCGGCGGCGATGAGCTTCTGCTTCAGCCTCGCTTACTGCTGGTTGCTCTCGACGGCGGCGATGAGCCTCCGCTTCGGCGGCGCGAACGGCAGGGTCTTCTCGGCGGCGGCGCTTAGCCTCTGCTTCCCCCACGGCTGTGACAACCTCGCGAGGCACTTGTATAGATCTCGTCTTTGAGAATCAAGCATTGGTGTACCAAGTCGAACATATATCAGTCTATTTCTCCGACCACAAAGCTTCCTTCATGACTGTCAAGAACTGTTAGTGGAGTCTTTGTTAAAGGAATACGTGTGAAAAATAAAAAAAAATTCTGTGATAGCGCATACATGTGTTGCTCGATTTCTTTGCCTCAATCTATCCAAAAAGTGAAACAGCTTATTTGCTGCGCTCAAATTTCGCATTAGGAAGTAACGTAATCGTCGGTAATTTTTTCCCCCTCACTTCTTTTGAGCTATCAAAGGAAGGACGAGAATGCCCTCTGGACACGACAGGGACCGTTCATGAGACAAGGTTTCACGGTGAATATGAAAGATTCAACTCCCACTTGCTGCAAAACATGTAGAGTCGCCTGGTTTCCGTTGCTGAAGTGGCTAGCGGCATCAAACAGCCTGAACCGGAAGACTGACAGACTCACGTTAAGATCCTTTGGAGCCCTTTGCCATACCAGACTACCAAATATCCCACTTCCATTATCCTTTTTTTTACCGGAAATATCAGGCAAGAGTAATCACACCGTCAGTGCACTTTTTCCGCACCCGTGCCTAGAAATTCGCTTGAGCACCCTTCGCCTACTAAGCTTGTGCCATTAGCTTACCAGAAGCACAAAACTAATTCTATGCTATGTTGGACATTTGTCACGAACCTCACATACAGTGTACAGTGCATACCGGGAGAAAAGAAGTTTCGATCCCAACAGCGGAAAAATACGCCTTGTACAATGTCGCACGGCATACATAAAGTACACAAATAAAAGGGCTGGAGCACCCCCTTGTGTGAGCGTCTAGTTGATTCAAATACTGACAACTGTTGAATCGCTAAACGTGCATGCAAGAGACGTAAAACGAATATTATATTATATTATATATATATATATATATATATATATATATATATATATATATATATGTACACACACACACACACACACACACACACACGACATGTATATAATTATATGTGCTCACGTGAAAGCGATACTTCCATTTTCGTTTTCGCTTAGCAGGGTGCAGGTAAAAATTTACTGTAATTTTTAAAGCCACAAGACAGATACATAATTCGTTTTGCAAAAGACGCTAGACTGTTTACGGTTACGACAAAAAGGAAAAATTTCATTTTTTCCCAAAACCTGACGTCTCAAGAGCGGCGAATGCCTTAAAAGTTTGATAACAAAAATTACCGGCAATGCTTGCTCGAGTAGGCAAAGCATCGTGTCGCAGCCTTCCTGACGGCAGATACACAGATGGTTCGAAGTGCCGCGAGCAAATCCTGAGTTCTCGTAGCTGCGACGGCGCCTTCTTCTCCAGGCTGACGTTGCGGCAGAACTGCGCCCACGCTCGGCACCTGGACGTGATGCAACATGCACGTTAGATACAACTGCGCCAAAAGGAATACGCATACTCGAAACGCCAATGCGTCATTATTCCTGTCACTGCTAACTGCAGTAAATTATACTTGCATTACATCTGAACTATGGTAGTAAATGCTCGCGCCAAGCTCTCTGCGCCCCAGAGTGCGGTAACGCTCATCCTCATGCCACGCGGCTAGCTGCTTTTCTAAGCTCAACGAGTGACGAGAGTGAAGTGCGTTTAAAATTACCCTGACAGTCATGTATATGTAGGACAGCGATACCAAGGCAGGCAATAACTCCTGCTGAGCGAATCCAGTTAAAGCCTCCTCAAAGCCGCGCACATACACGAGGCTGAGTTTCGATACTCCCAGTTGCGAGGGGATCCTCAAATTGGCTTCATGGTTTTGCAAAACTAAACAATGTCGTACTCAGAGCTGTCAGGTAGCAAACTTTGTTCTAAATGGGCCTCCCGGTCAGTAGCGTGCACGTGGTTGCTCCTGAGAGCCCGGTGTGAAGTTCACGTTGGTGATAGTCAGCTGCATGAAACTCACTATAAATTAGAAAAATGTGGGCCTCTTTCGCACACCTCAGCACTGAAAGTGTGTGCCCTGCAGTGTAGTACATAAATATTCCCGAAAACATGAAGCCAAGTACGCACGAACGGGTTACAGCTATGAAACACGAGCGAACAGCCCGGCGAAACCATATCGAAGCTATCGCGCATACCTAGAGCAGATGACACTGTCAAGAGCTCACCTGTGAAAGTCCAGCGGGAATCGGTGTAGCGTGACACCAATGGTACTATCCACGCTGTCGCAGTGTACCACGGAGCATCGTTTCTTCACATGCCGCAAGCTCATCTTGAAATGATCCGCTAAGCGCTTCAAAAGAAGAGTGCGAAGCGTGCAAAGACGGAAAAAGACTTCGCACTGGCCGCACGCCGAAGGAAACGACAAAACCGAGAAAACTGCCGCAGCGGTGCAGCGGGCTGCAAATCTTACCGAACGGTGACAAAGAAGCGACGTGCAAGGACGACGAAAACTTCGCAAAAGGAGCATTTTGAGACCGGCGAGCTAAATTGATACGCTATGGACGACCGCACGCCAAGTTTCATCCTAGACGCCAGCGCTCGTTTCTCCCCTGGCGGAACGATTTCATCTCCAACGGGTGTAGGTTTCCGCCGCCGCTTCCCTTGGCGGGAGCGCCCGCGTTCAGTTCGCGCTGCGCGCGCAACGTCTCTTCTTTGCGACGGCGCCTCTTCGGATGACCGGAAATTATTGTGTTGTTAACTGTCACAACCGCAATGTAAACACGAAAGGGTTGATGCCACCAGTGATATATTCTGCCAATTCACAAGAAAATGGCACGAAAAAAGCAGACGACAGACATGGATTACTGCGGTGCGCCGAGCGAAGTAAGCAACCGACAAACGAAGCGTTCGACGAGCGCTTGTCCTGTCTTGTTTCTCGTGCTTCGTTTGTGTGTGCGCTGCCCAAGAATGGAAACCACTTCTGTTGTATGCGCTAGCAGTGGCTGAAGTTCACGCGTGCCGAGAAATTGAATATGTGCACGATGCATTGAACATGACCGGAGTTCATTTCCGCTTCACCACTGCACCGATCGATTGAGTTATTGGACGATAGACGCCCGTGTCTTGGTCGCGCCGGCATTGCAGAAGCAGGAATGATTACTAATACTTTCAACTTCCATCTCTTGAGCACTGTTAAAAAATGGCCAAGCTGTCTACATTGCTGCCTCTATACCATATTGTAGGGGACGTACTAGGTAAAGTTGTGTGCGCATATCGTAAATGTGCTATGCAGCGATATATTTTGTTTATTTCCGCACAGTGTCGATGGAAGTCCGTTGTCTCCATCAGTGACAGCACGGATTTGTAGCAAACATTGTGAGAATCTGCAAAAATGACTTTAGCTCGTATGTGCCGTATGTATGTGCCGCATCGTATGTGCTGACGATTTGTCCGGCGGTACATACGATGTGGTTTCCAATTACCTGCTCAGCGTCACTTGCATGGTTAAGCAGGCGCAGCCCTTTCGCCGCATTGCAGCCATAAAAATAATCCTCAAGTGTACCGATCTTCTTAAAGGCAAATAGAAGCATATACAGTCTGTTTCACACTTAGGGGAAAACTCGGAACGTATTGCATCGCGATGCGGCAAGCAATGGAGTCGTGCGGCGGCAGCAGCTCAAGCAGGCGCCGACGCTCGAGGGGCGGTGTCGTGATCTGCGTCATCTGCTGCGGCGGCGCGCGCTGTCCGCATTGTCGGGAAGCGTGCTACTGTCAGGGGCAGTGCACCGATTTCATCGGTACTGCGGGAACTCAGCTGATATTCTTTACTAAACATTGTGCGTCGCCAAACTCTGAGCCTTCGTTGGCGATAATGGAGTTCCACAAACTTCTTTTGGCACCATGCTTCGTTTGTTCTTTCGAAAGGCCGGGGTACTGAGCGCGTGCACGTATATTTCTTCACTGTGTGTGCTACCGTAATAAACAGCGACAAGATGCACCAAGATGTGCGCGCAACGTGCTCAGCCTTTGTTTGACACGAAAAGAAAACAAATCACTCAACAATGATAACTATGGGGGTCGAACACGATGAAACAAACGGATACGATTAAAGGAATGTTTTAGGTTAAGACAATGAGCTGGAAGTGATTTTTCTCGACAATCATTCACTACACCAGACAGACCCTGCCCACCGGCGGGGAATTGGACAAGTCACGCTCGGGACTTCAGTTAGTATCTCTCCATGTCCCCAGCGGCAGCGATGACAGCGCTCATCCTGGAAGGCAGAGAAGTGTAGAATGACTTGATCAGGGATGTGTTCATTCGCAGCACGTCTCAGTCGCTGACGATGGTGGATCGAAGCCTATCCTCGGGCGACTGATAGAGGGGATGGTGCGGCAGCGATACTTTCAACGAGCCCCAGGCATTTTATATGATATTGGCGCCCAGAGATTGAGGCGGCCACTCTAAGAGAGTGACTGCGCGCTCTTCCAGCAGATCTTGCACAACACGAGCAGTGCGGATCGGTGACCTATCGCGTTAGAATATATGGTCGCCTTCCAGAAACTGTCCGTCAAGAATGTATGGAATCAGTATGTCGTCTATGACTGCCCTGCAGCGATGAACTTAACTTCGAGGCGTATCAGTGGGCGTTGCACAACGCTTAGTAAAGAATACCGGCTCATTTCACGCAGTAATGATGAGATCGGCGCTCTGTAACTGACACTAGAACATTTCCCGACAATGCGACCAGTGCGCGCCGCCGTAGCAGACGACGCCGTTCAAGATCCCGCCCCTCGAGCACCTGCGCGAGCTGTTGCAGCTGCTGCCGCCGCCTGACTCAAGCTCTCGCCGCATCGCGATGCAATGCGCTCTGAGTTTCCCCCTAAATGTGAAACAGATTGTACATCGCTCTTCGAATGAAATGTCCACGCACACACACGTAGGCACACACCGCGCGCGGCACGAAACGTGCCCAAACACGCGCAGTGCAGGAGGCAATCAAGGCGGTGCGAACGAGAGGTGGGAGAGGGGTACCACCCGCTAATAGAATTTTGCTTCGCATGAGGCGCTCTCAACGCCGGCGCAGCAGCGCCGCTCTCGGTGCCGTTCTTGTCCATACCAGGCGCGCCATCGCATACAGCTGGCGATAAGAAATCGCTTCGTAAGCTCCCGCCACTGTGGCCGGGTTAGCCGGGTATCGAAACAAGGCCTGCAAAGACGCGCTGTAATGCACCGCACACTCATGAATAGGGGGCAGGTCAAGACTGTTGCAAAAATACAAAATTTGCCAGGTTTTAATAAAATGACTTACCTCTTTCATAAAACAAGGTGCTAATATATTTTTTTTCTTTTCTATTGGCAGATTACATTCCAATTTTGTAGCTTTATCATTTCTTTATATGAGTGTCTTGCCCCCCATCCTCTGGTTGTGCTGCAGTCGCGCTAAACCACTTTTCGGCCCAGCCTTCGCCACCACTTTAAATCCGCCTTGGTGTGTCTGACGAATGACGCAAACATCTGGCTCGTCATTCGCCAATTCGCCTGTCGCTAGGCAACGGAAGTAAGCCGCAAAGTTTAATTTAATTTACGTGCAGATATTTTAAGTTTTTCCGGGAAAGAATAAAAAAAATAAAATAATTTCTGTTAATCTTATTTCACATTCTTGTTTTCGATGCTTGCGGCCCCAATTCGTCGATGTTAATACTATAGCGTGACGTGTTTCCTGTTTCCAATTTTCGCCGAGTGTCCGCTCTTGTTCAATCCCTTTCTCTATGACAACGCCGCCGGCGCGGACATAGAGCATGTTCTATTTCACGCGGCTGCCGCTAGACCAGAATGCACTGCGCGCTGCAGCGGCAGCGAGTAGAAGGCAGAATGGCGGCCTGCGGTGCGCGTACTGACAGTGCGTCTATGGTTTTTCAACATCCGTGTGGGATGAAAGCGCGAGTGAGGACGCCTGCTTGAAGCGATTTGCAACCTTCCATGTGTATACGATGTGAAACGCATGGACTACCGCGACACAGAGCGGAAGAACAACGCGTGGGAAGCTATCCGAAAGCAGTGTGGTCTCGCCACAGGTAAACTGCATTTCGCAGCTCCTGCACTAGCTGGTGGTAGTCGCCGAGTTGAGGGCGCTTGTCGAATAGCTTTCGCATGTACATACATGGTCCGCTTCCGTTTTTGACGTAGCCGAAGTACTAGCAAAATGAGTGCGATGTTCTAGCTGTCAGGCACGGCGGCCGCATTTCGATGGGGGCGAAATGCGAAAAACACCCGTGTGCTTAGATTTAGGTACACGTTAAAGAAACCGAGGTGGTCGAAATTTCCTGAGTCCTCCACTAGGGTGTGCCTCATAATCAGAAAGTGGTTTTCGCACGTAAAACCCTATGTTTTTTTTTTTCTGGCTGTCAGGACAAGTTAACGCCATCCCGCAAAAGTTTTCGTTTTAGGCGCACAAACAGCGCGCGGTACGAGAAGCGCGCGCGCTACCCGAACGGCGAGGGTATATGGAAGACGCGCATGCGCCATGTAAACAGCTGTTCGCCGCGGCGGTGAAGTTGCGCTCCCGGACGCACAGACGGCGCCAGCCTCGAGCTGCGCGCGCACGCCGAACTCTAGAGGAAGCAAATTTCTTGCACCCCTGGCGTCGCTAGCGCAGCATATCCGACTTCTCCTGCCGCGGCCTGGCGCGCCGAGAACGCCGCACTATATCATGGCCTTAAAGCTCTACCGAAAGGCAGCGCAACCGAAGTGGCGAAATTTCTCGTCGAGAACATCCTGCTGCGTAATGGTGCTACAGAAGTCCTCATCACCTACAGAGAAACAGCCTTTGTAGCAGAGCTCACCCAAGCCATTCTGCAATACAGCCATACAAGCCACAGGAGGACAACTGCCTACCACCCGCAGACGAATGGCCTCACGGTGCGCCTTTACAAGACCCTCGCCGACATGCTTGCACTGTACGTCGACGTCGAGCACAAGACGTAGGACGCGGTCCTGCCCTATGTAACCTTCGCTTACAACACGGCGGTGCAAGAAATAACACAGATCATGCCGTTCAAGTTGGTTTACGGCAGGAACCCGACGACCACGCTCGATGCCATGCTGCCGCACGCCACTGACGAAGAGAATGTTGACGTCGCTAGCGATCTCCAGCGCGCCGAAGAGGCCCGACAGCTCGCCCGCCTACGGATCAAGAACCAGTAGCGTACCGACAGCCGACACTACAACCTCCGATGACGCTTCATCGATTACCAGCCCGGTGACCCTGTTTTGGGTTTGGGCACGATAGGCCGACGAGGACTGAGTAAGAAACGATTGCGACGCTATTTCGGACCCTACAAAGTCATTGGACGTATTGGCGCAATGGACTATGAGGTCGTGCCAGACGGCATTTCACATTCACAGAGGAGCCGCGCACGGTCTGAAGTGGTCGACGTGGTGCGTCTTAAACCATTTTACGGACGCGGACGATCTTCCTTATTTTGTTGTTCTCTTTGCTACGGGTGTTTTTCTTTATTACTTTATGCTTTTTAGGAGTGGGGTATTGACACGTGTACTTGCCTATCTTTATCGGGCGACCATATTTCACCACCTAACAAATGTTGTCGCACTGCATCGGACGCACCTGCATCTATCGAAAGTTTGTGGAATGTTATCGACGCTTCTAGCTGTTGTCTGTTATCGCCGAACCTTGCGCAATCTGATTGCATGTATGCGCGACGCGAATCGTGTAGAACTTTGTGAAAGGCACGCGGGTCTCAGCGATTACTCTCGAACATTTGACGACTGATGTATAAAAGCCGACGCACTTGACCCGTTGATCGAATTTTCGACGATCGCCGACCGTGTTCGCCGCTATCGTTCTATAAGTGTAGCCTTCTTTGTGGGCACAGGTTCGCCCAATAAAAGTTAGTTTTTTCTTTCACAGCATTGCGGCTGTGTTCTTCAATGTCACCACCACGTGACAATATATCAATTAGCTGTGCCTTAGTTCAACATCATCATCATCCTGTGTCATGTCAACTGCAGGACGAAGGCCTCTGCCTGCATTCTCCAACTACCGTTGTCCTGCGCTAGCCGATTCCAACTAGCGCCTGTGAATTTCCTAACGTCATCGCTCAACCTAGTCTTTTGTCGTCCTCGATTTCGTTTGCCTTCACTTGGTACCCATTTTGTAACCCTAATGGTCCAACGGTTATATAACCGGCGCATTACATGACCTGCCCAGCTGCATTTTACCCCCCTTGCTGTCAATTAGAATATTGTCTCTACCGGTTCGCTCTCTAATCCTTGCCGCTCTCTTACTGTCTCTTAAAGTGATGCCTAGCAATCTTCCTTACATCGCTCTTTGCGCGGTCCTTAACTTGTTAGGTCATACCCACGACTTTTGATGCTAATTAAGAAGAACTTAACTAAGGGTCAATGCTCGGCCCTAAGTTCTTAATTAACATCAAAAGTCGTGGGTATGACTCCCACCCAGTGATCGAGCGGTCGTAGCCTTACATATTTTATTGACATGAAAGACAGAGAGGTCGAACTCAGCTAGTGCGCTCTAGTCTGCTACTCTGCACTGGGGAAGAGGGAAAGGTGTGAAAGTACTGGGATGGGTGATGATGATAAGAGCAGCGGTCATTGCTTGGCACTGTTAGAGCTGCCTGTCTAACTTAGACATGCACTGAGGGCAGCTTTCTAGTAAGGAACGTCAAGCCTAGAAATGTAAAGGAGGCTGCTGCCAAAAGGTTAAGAAAGCTTACTTATATTGCAAACGCAGAGCGGTCAGGCCCATATGGTATATGGTATATGCACTGGCTTTTTGCCAAACTTTGTCAAAAGACAGGCTGGAGAAGCTGTCCTCTTCGATGAGCTCGGCGGAGGGTATTAACCTCTCCGTGTTCTTTACAGCGAAGACGCCCTAAGATTTGGTTCTGCTCCTATCCTAAGTGTTTCAACAAGACACATGGTACTGACTTGTGGCAAGGTTCCTGACGCGATCCCTTTCCGTCCTTGGTATGAAAAATGGATGCCTCATAAGCCCCAAACAGTGAATGAGTTTCCGCAAAACAAGAGTCCGCTACGACTGAGGTCTTTTACGGTCCATGTTACAATTTAGGCTTCACTCACAAAGCAGTCAAATACACCATCTAGTCACCGTCACGCAAATTGCGTACGTCATCACACAATGTTTTCTCGCTGTTTTCTTCTTGGAAATTCATCCCAGCGACGTTAAGAGCAGCGGCCAAAGTTTTGCTTCAATTGCCGACTTCTTCACTTGACTGTTTGCCTGTTTGCCTATTCTAGCATCTACACAGTTCCGCTTAGGCAAACTGGTAGTTCTGCCCAGGTTGTTCATATACCCCGTGTCCTGTGTTGTCTACTTGGAGACATACCCCGGGAACACATTTTTTAGTATGGCCATATATCGAGTGGTACATATTCGCTGGCATATTCACAATAGGCCTGGTGCGTTCAAATGGCCAGACAGCAGTCAACAGCCACCAACCGCAAGTGGTCGAATAGAAAGCAATGCTTCACTTTAATACATACGCAATTAATCAAAGTTTTACATGAAAGGCTAATTACAGTGACACCCAGTAGTTTGGCACACATGATATTTAATGGCACGATCAAACATTATAACATAATCACAAGTAATTTAACATGGTCGGGTAGCAATTGTTACACCACATTTACTTGTCGCTAAAACTGGATATATACCATCGCAAATGAACCCTTGTTCAGTGTCAATGATTTATGCCAGTACTTATGCGGCTTAAAACTGAGCGATAAGAGAGAGAGAATCAACTTTCATTGATCCCTTAGTAAAGGCTTGTGCGCACTGGCACCACACAGGGTGGAATCTTCTTCTAGGGTACCATATGTGTTCAGCAGTTCCTGGCCCCTAGCCGCCAGCGCGAGCTGGGTTGGTAGGTCGTGGCTGGACAACAAGATCTCCCATCGCTAGGGGTGTGTGTGTGTGGGGGGGGGGGGCGGGTTATGACCTTAGTGCACACTGCAAGGATGTGTGCTAGAGTGCCTTTTGATCGACTGCAAAACGGGAATGAAGTGTCATGCTCTGTTGGGAACATCACGTGCAAGAACACGGGATGCGCTAGCGACCCCGCTTGCGTGCGTCGCACGATCGTTTGCTGCATTCGGCTGAGTTGCGGATGAGGCCGGGGAAGCCTACATCTGCCGCTTCTGCACATTTGGGTGATTTCTTTGAGCGATAAGAAACAAGAAGGAGAGGAAGCTAGCGACTGTGCAACAAGTTATGAAGAAAGACTATTTTAATCTCTAGGAACAGGAATTCGACGGCGCTATCTGGAGAGCAAACAGGTGTATATATTATACTAGGCTATAATAAGAACAATTCAAGGGGCACTTACTACGTAAATGAATGCAAAAGCATTTCGACCACCGCGCGATACTTGGGTATTGTGCCATAACGCGAGGCCGTAGGTTCGCATGCTATAATTAACGGATTCTTACTTAACTGTGTCCTAATTAAGTTCGCCTGAATTAACACCAAATGTCGTGGATTCCACTCACACCAAAGGCAGACAGTTCAGCCCTCACCAAAATTCGTGGGTCCAAGCGCCCTCATTAAGTATATATTAATTAGCGGTGCTTTAATTCATCATCATCGTTATCATCATCATCATCATCATCTTGTTTTATGTCCACTGCAGGACGAAGGCCTCTCCCTGCGTTCTCCAATTACCCCTGTCCTGCGCCAACCGATTCCAATTAGCGCCGGCGAATTTCCGAATTTCATTGCTCCACCTAGTTTTCTGTCGCCCTCGATTTCGTTTGTCTTCACTTGGTACACAATTGGTAACCCTAATGGTCCAATAGTTATCTAGCCCAGCTCCATTTTTTTTCTCTTGATGTCAATTAGAATATCGTCTATACCCGTTTGCTCTCTTATCCTTACCGCTCTCTTTCTGTCTCCTAATGTTATGCCTAGCAATCTTCCTTCCTTCGCTCATTGCGCGGTTCTTAACTTGTGAGGTCATACACAGGACTTTTGATTCTTATTTCTTAGATAACATCAAAAGTGAGTATGAATGCCACAAGAGATCGAGCGTTCGTAGCCTTACATATTTAATTGACAGGAAAGACAGAAAGTGGTCGACCTCCGCTAATGCTCTCTAGTCTGCTACTCTGCACTGGGGAAGAGGGAAAGGGAGTGAAAATACTGGAGTGGGTGATGATGATAAGAGAAGCGGTGATTGCTTGGCACTATTAGAGGTGCTTGTCTAGCTTGGTGTCCTGCAGAAACTTCAACACCACTTTATTTGCCCGCATTGAAGTTGTAGCGACAGGCCATGAACCGAGGATAGCGTCTACGGATAGTGGTTGCCTGCCAACGCTGTCTAGAGAACTTCCCAACATCCTTCGCTCCAGCATATATGTTGGCCAATCTTACAATATGTGTTCCAGCGTATCGGGCGTCGGGCATGGTCCAGAATCAGGACTGTTCGACGGGCCGATGAGGCGTGCGTAGCGATGGGTGAAAGGAACGCCCAGCCGAATCCTGTGTAAGAATGGCGTATCGCTCCGCGTAACCTCCGTAACCTGAAATAACACCAAATGGCGTGGGTATTACTCCCACGTAGGGTTACTTAATTAGACTAAAGTACTGGGTTCCATTGCCTCTAAAGGCTGCGGATTCGAAGCTTTTTTGTATCGTTGTATGGTCAAGCCGACACTGACAACGCAAGATGTTCTACCTCGTGAGCAATTTAACGCTATGGCAATAATAATTTGTGGAAATGTCACCATCTTTGCGCAGACGTCAAATTTTGCACGGTAATACAAGTAAATTGTGAAATTTTAGGAGCAAGAACTACCATCTCCCTATTGCGACGTAGTAGTGACGGTAAAGAAAGCAGCAATACTGTGAGTGACGAAACTAGCATTTTATTGGGCGAACTTGGGCCCTTAAAAACAGGCTACACCAGAAGAACGGCGCCAGCGGCGAACACAATCGGCGATCGTCGAAAATTTGATCTCCAGTTCAAGCGGATCGGCTTTTGTACATGAGCCATCGAAGGTTCTTAGAGTAATTGCTTGTGCCCGCGTGTCCTCCAGGAAGTTCTAGACAATTCCCGTCGCACATGCAGTCAGATTACACAAGCTTCGGTAACAACAAGAAACGGCAAGAACCGTCGACAACATCCGAGAGACTATCGATAAATGCGGGTGCGTTCCGCGCCGAGCGATAACATTTTTTAACGGTGAAAAGCGGCCACCCGAAACAGATACACATGTACACGTGTCACTATGATGCAAGCTGTAGTGGGGGGCTCATCATCAATTTTGACCACCCCGGACCTTCTAACGTGCACTCAGCCAATACTACATGAGCCGTTTCACAGTTCGGTATTTGCTCGCGCGACCTCTGACTCATGAGCGCAAGCCCCAGCCCACCACAGTGAGTTCCCATTGCCTCTTGTGTAGCAGATTAGGCAGCGAGAGCACAAGGTGGTAGACGCTGTCGCCAAGAGACATAATTGGAGTACTCTGATGATAAAATTTGCGGGCACTGGATGTCAGCTGACGCGATACAGATTCACTGCAGATCTGTCAAGGCTTTCTTAGTATTCTGGCGATAACTAGGGTGGAAATGCCTATAAATGTGAGACTTCTAGGAATTAAAAGTGGTGTGCCTAATTTAGCCTAATTATAGGAGGAACGACCGTGTCGAGATGTAGGCTTTTGATAACCTATGAATGCCCAGAAGAATGGAATGTAGAGAACCAGGGAAAACTGCAGTGTATCTTAGTGTCTTCGAGTGTTGCAGTTCCTGTGTGGCCTATACCTGAGCAGACCACTAAAACAGCATCTGAGTGAGTAGCTAAAGAAAGAAAACGGCATTAGTGTGCTCTGATGCATTTTTCAGAGCCTCCCAAATGTTATTATCCTTAAAGAAAAGTTGGTTCTGGCCTGTCTTGCAGTGGGCAAGGCAGCAGCACAGCTGAAAGCCTGGTAAACAACACATTCTGCTTCATGAACCAGGGCCGCTATTTTGTAGCGATGCCTTATGCCTTATTCTATGCTATTCTTATCATCCACCACACACGGCCGACCGATCCCGTTGATAACGTAGGCAGACCATTGCTCTGACCACTGCCCAAGCGCGCAAACATGAAACAGCATAGAATCGGAAAAGGCATCGCTACCAAATACTGGCCCAGGTCACGGCGCTCCATTTTGGAATCAAGCCTGCCTTGTATAGCTGCTCTCCATAGGCAACAAGCATCGTTTGCTCCAGTTTAGCCGTGACCTCGTCGTCCGATACTGGTTATCGCTGTCCTGTTGAAATACCGTGCATCACAATCGCCAAAAAATCTACCTGGAATCAGCCTTGAGCGACG
Organism: Dermacentor variabilis; assembly: GCF_050947875.1. Taxonomy (NCBI): domain Eukaryota; kingdom Metazoa; phylum Arthropoda; class Arachnida; order Ixodida; family Ixodidae; genus Dermacentor; species Dermacentor variabilis. Next base: position 174,220,681 of record NC_134569.1, read on the forward strand.
TCACCCCACGGGACCACACCGAGCGGTATTGGTCACCCCGAAGACATCCCGCACCAGTGGGCTAGGCAGCAGCGCACTTGGAAGCTTGTTTAACCCATTTTGCTTCATGATACAGTTAGCGGCCTATATCCAGCCGATTGCGTCAGCAATAACTGCTTTTTTATTGCTGCTGCCTTGCCTATGATGCAAGACAATGTTTATTTAATGTTTTCTTGGCGCCCCTGTCGAGCTGTTGGTTTGCGGAGACGTGGAAGCTAACCCCAGGACTGGACCCACAACTGAGGAATTAGTAACGGAATTTCTCAATGGCCAAGAAGTTATTTAGGAGAGGCTTGAATCTACTGAAACAAAACTGAAAAAGGCCGAGGAATCAACAGCAAAGATTCAGGAATTGGGAACCAATGTCAGTAGCATGGTAAAAAGCATCATGAGCATGCAAAATGAACTTACAGACTTAGAGACCAGGTGAAGACATAATAATCTTGTATTTGGTGTCACAGAACAAGTGGATAAAGCCACACGATCACTTACAGAAACCATAGTTGAAAAAAACTTTAAAGGAAACCCTTGGCGTTCATTTTTTTTTTCATTGCGACAGCGTGCCTTCTGGCATAAAGAAATATTTCAATGTGTAGACAACACGCCGGATTCTCGAAGGAAGTCCAGCAATGTCCGGTGGTGGGGCCTCAAGATCAAACTGTCTATATCTGGCGGCCGACCTGGGGGTGGTCCACATCGAAGCAGGTGTTTCTGGCGCAGGGCATGTAGAGAAGGGCAAGTTCAGAGGAGGGGTCCAGTGTCCACTTCGTAGAGAGGAGCGGGCTACAAGGAGCAGGAATCGCTGATGGAGGCACCGAACTGAGCCGACCACGAACAGCTTACCGCAGGGGTGAGGGCGACACGGAGGCGTAACCTTCGTAACAAGACCTCTTCCCAGAGCGCTAAGCCGCCAGGGAGGTCGGTGCCACACGGTGGGAGAAGTGCTCGCGTGGCGGCCCAAGGCGCTCTTTTTCTATGAGGAGCCCTGTCTTCGGAGAGCTGGGGGCCAATTGAAGTGGGCGAGAAGTTTTGTTATGGCTCGCTGCATCCACTAAGGCTTGTGTAGAATGTGCATTGCGACGTATCCATTGTGGACGTACTGTAACCGGTAATTTGTCCACTGTGTTCTGAATCTCCTCTGCCAAAACGTCGGCATTCAGAACACGCCGCAGACAACGGATGGCAGCTGAGGAATCGTTGAAGATGTCAATGTGTCTACTAGACGGCGGAAGCAGCGGACAGAGAATAGATATTGCGTCTCGGATTGCCAAGAGCTCCGCCTGTGTCGACGGCCAGGCTGGTGAGCAAGCATACGAGCAGGTTGCTATTTCTGACAATATTTCCGGACAAGCGATAGCCGTGGTGACATGATCATCACTCACACTAGCGTCGACATACGCTACATGTCTGCACGAAGAGCTTGCACTCGTAGCTGATGAGCTATTTGCTGTTATACTCGACTCTCTAAGGTGGCCAATGGATCCTGTGTGTATGTGAGTCAGAGACCAATTGTCCGTAACTTGCTGATAAAGTCATGGTGGTCGTGGAGGACAGGAATCGCAGGGCATCACTGAACCGTGTGCCATATACTTCTCAAGAGCTGCAGCTTCAAGGATATTATGGCACTTTGCGGAACGAGCTTGGCGACGCCGGTGTGACCAGTTCGTCTAGCGTATTTAATTGCGCTTCGGCCTGGAGTGCGTGAAAGGGCGTAATTTGTGGGAGGCCCGTAATAACCCGCATTGCTGCTGGATTGATAGATTCCAAGCGGTCCCACTCTGCTCGTGTCATGTGATGAAACTATGCTTGGTATATCAATTTTGGCTGTAACAGAACGTATGAGGAGGCGGGCGATGGTGGTTGTGGCATCACCTGACTTTTGAGAAATCCTAGGGGATGAGTTGCAGCATTTGGGATGCCTTCTGACGTGCTGTGCGAATGCAGGGGCCGGCGGAGCCGGAATTGTACAGGTCAAGGCTGAGGACTCGGAGTGAGTTGACGATTGGAATTCTGCTTCCGTTGAAGAGAAGGACGATAGGTGTGGTGTTAAACGCACGGCGGCCGCGCGCATTTACTACCGGAAGCAGAGCCGTCTTTTGAGGCGACAACGTGAGTCCCAGAAAAGAACACCATTGATCCGTAATTGTAAGAGCGAGCTGCAACCTTGTGGCTTGAATTTGGAGACACGGGTGGATGGTACAGACTGTGATGTCATCCGCATAAATGAGTGCGTGCAGGTCAGAAATGTCGCCCAATCGCCATGCCAAGGGTAGGAGGCTGATGTTGAAAAGTATGGGGGCCAGAACTGAACCTTGCGGTACACCGCGATGTGGCCGAAAGGATCCCACATTCTCCTTGTTGATGCGGATGGCGGATTCACGAGGTGCAAGAAACATGTGAATAAACTTGCATATGTGGACAGGTAAGTGAATCCAGCGTAGCACTTCAACGAGGGCAGCGTGGCTGACGTGGTCGTATGCCTTGTGCATATCCATGCCGAGCACGGACGTCACTTCGGCCGATCGGCCACCAATCACAACCATAGAGGACAAGTGACCTAGGCCGTCTTCTGCACAAAGGTGGGGACGGAAGCCAACTTGCGACGGATGATGCCAGTGATTTACGTCTAGCCACCACTGGAGACGGTTAGCCACCATGCGTTCCAATAATTTCCATAATGTACACATAAGAGAAATCGGTCGAAGATTTGATATGCTGTCATGAGGTTTCCCAGGCTTTGGATGGCGATTATAGCTGCTTGCAGCCAGCGCTCCGGTACTTCTCCTGACAGCCATCTAGCGTTTAACGAGCTAAGAACATCTTTCAAGGCGGCTCCTTCTAGGTGTTTAAACACCTCATAGGTTACGCCGTCAGGACCCGGGGCAGTCTTCAATTTGGCTTGGTCTATTGCAGCGAGAAATTCAGCCACCGTGAACGGAGACTGCATCCCAGCGATAGCGTCAGCTGATGGGAGTGCGCCTGCACTCGGCGGAAGCGTAAATGGGGCGGAGACCAAAGATGGCAGCGTATCATATCCGGGAAATAATGCCTGTGCTACGTCAAATGCAAATACGTCTACGGTTTTGCCAGACGCGAGGCAGGCGCTGGAACCCGAGTCAGGAGAGCGTCCACCAACATCCATTGCTCGGCACGTTCTCCAAATTGAAGCGGCGCTGGTGGTTGGACCTAGTGAAGAACACCAGGCCAACCTGCGTTGACGTGAGAGGCGGCGTTCGTGGCGTCTGGCTGCAGCTGTCAGCTGACGGTGGTGGAGTTGAGCCTCCACGGAATCTGGGTCTCGGCTGGCATGAAGCTCTGCCTGGCGACGCTGGGCCCACAGCTGTAGGAGTCGAAGATCTGGCGCCGGTCGAGATTCCTGCCCCCATGACGTTAAAGTGGCTGTTTTGATCGCCGATTGTAACATGGGGATGGCGTCGCATAGAGGGGCGAGAGCGTCCCGTGATAACGAAGCACGAAACCTGTCCCATTCGATCACCCTACATTGGCGACGGAGGCGGTCGGTTTTCTGAGCGGCTAAGCCGAGCCGAATAGGATGGTGATCACTCCCCCAGCAGTCCGGTTCCCGATGCCACTTAACTGTCTGATGGCCCAACCACCAGGCCAGGTCCGGTGAATACGCTGGCATTCGTGGGTGGGTGCAACGTTGTGTAGGCATGGATACGTCATTAATCAGATTAAACTTGTTCTGGGTGAGAGTATCAAGGGTGAGACGTCCACGTTCACTAGACACAGAGTACCCCCACTCACGGTGAGGAGCATTGAAATCACCGACGACGAGAATAAGACAGCCAGGATGATGCCGACGAAGCCAGGTGATCCACCCTAGACGAAGACGGGGCGCCTGTCCCGATTGAGGACGCACATAACACGACACAAGCACAATAGCACACTGAGAGAGTTTCACCTTTACAGGCACGACCTCTTGCCACGCAGTGCACCATGTCACCATAGGTATAGGCGTCTGAACGAGAGTTGTATGAACATATATAGCTGATTTGCCTGGTTTGTCTCCTGACAGGCACGCAAGGCGATCTGGGATGGAAGGTGTTGCGTAGCTAGCAAACCCCGAGATTCGAGGAAGAGAGTTCTGCTCCTGCAGGAGGAACACCCAAGCTCGAAGTGCACCCAAGTGAATACGTTCTTGGAGCTCGCCAACCTTGTTAGCGAGACCCCGAAAGTTCCATTGAATTACATATAAAGGCGCGTTGGATACCATTGTGACAGCCATCATAATAAGTGCTCCGCAAGAGTGGCAGTTAGGGCCTGTAACTGTTGCACAACATAACGCAGAAGCGATGCCGGGTCGGAGGCGAGTTTAGGCACAGGTTCACGCACAGACGCAATACCTGACGCCGGCACTGGTGAATGACATTTATGAGGCGTTTGTGCCACCGATGACCTATTTGTTGTCGACGAAGTGTTCGCAGTGACAAGGCGGTTGCGGCGAGAGTTGAGTTTGGATAATTCCATTTGCAATCTTTCGATGTTGCGATCGATGTCACCTAATTCCTTTTGAAGTTCCTCATGGGTCGTTGTAGACGCACGATGCCTGTGACGAGTCCGGCAAGTAACATCGTTGTAAGTTGCCTGAGCAGTAGGTACCTCCTTAGGTTATGAAGAATCATCTTCCTCGATGGCTTCATCCTCTTCCGTTAGCGGAGCGAAGCGGTTGGGAGACACCAGCAAGTCCTGGGTATGTGGAGTAGGGCGAAAAGTGCGAACGCCGCGTTTACTTTTCTGAGCCTTACGTTTCGTTGGGCAACCGCGATCCGTTATTGAATGGTCATTGGATTTGCATAGACCACATCGGAATGCTTGGGAGATGTTTGGCTCATTTGTCTGCACCGGAACCGGTTTAGGGCACGATGCACGCATGTGGCCTTGTTGTAGGCACTGGTAACAGTATACTACGCTTGGGCAGTATGAATGAGGTCGAAGGACGCACCCATTGTAGATAAACCGTTTGGGTAGGGTAGCGAGTCCTGAAACTGTTACCAGGCATGTGCGACCACGTCCTAGGTAGCGGGCTAGCAGCACATGATGAGTGTCACAAGTCAAAGTATCACGTAGGGTTTCCGGCGGTTCGTCGGGATCGACCCCTGTTACCACGTAGCGAGAGAGGTCCGTGCCAGAGAGCAGGTATGCTTGAACGGGCAAGACGCGTCCATTGGGAAGGGTGATTGCTGTTAATGTGCATAGGGCACACACTTTCTCTAAGGACGGCACCCACACGGACACCTTGTTGGAGGCCCGGTGATATGTGTAGCCTGAGAAGCCCGTCGCGGTGACGCAAGATGCGAGCGTCTTCTGAAGGGTCCTCGTAGGGATGACTTCTATGTTGTAGCCTTCCTTTGGACGGATGGTAACTTTGTACAATGCAGGGGGGCTGTTAGATGGGCGTTCCGGGAGAGCGTCTGGATTCAGCAGACACGGACGCTTCTGGACAGTAGCAACTGACGAGGCAAGCACTGGAGACGCGCCAGGTGAGGCAGCGTTGCACAGAGACGCCGGTGTTTGCGGGTTCTCTACCTCGTCTTCCATCGTCACTTCGTTGGTGGCGGTAACCGACTTAGCAGCAGGAGTAGTCGCCATGATCTCCACAGCTAGCTGCTGCCGCAGCTGCTCTTTCTTGCGCGGCGTTATTGCGCCTTGGCGGGATCGCTGTTCACGCGATGAGACGGCTAAGCCTAAAGCATTCTGATTCACTTTAGGCGACACTGTCTTGCCCCCGGGAGCATCCCGGGGGCCGCCGATGGCTCGGTTTGGTGCCACAGGTGGACTGGCTACGAGGAGCGGCCAGAGGTGGCGGAATTTCACAGTTCCAAAGGGAAAAAACACTTCAAAAGCCGGAGCTGCAGGAACACACGTCCGACGAAATCAAGCGCTTGCAGCGCCCCTCCCTTGGCGTTCATGCAGCGCCAGTGGAACGAATTCATAGAATAGGACGCAGGCAAGAAAGCAAACCCCGCCCTATATTACTCAAGTTCATTGACCACCGTGAAAAAAGTGAATGTCCTGAAAAACTGTTCTAATTTAAAAAGCACAAATATCTCTATCTCCGAGGACTATCCACTAGCCACTAGACTAATCAGTAAGCGTCTCTGGGGCAGTGCTGTACAGCGAAAGCTGGCCGCCGACAAAGTAAAGCTCCTTTACAATAAAATAAAGATTAGCTACGAACATTTTGAATGCAATAGCGTGCAAAACAAAAGGATTTCTCTAGGTGGTCCGAAAGGGTCAGATTGTAATAAGATCAAAGTACAAAACATATCTCGGTGCATTAATGTTAACGCCCGTAGTGTCATAAACACAACAGCCGATTTAGAAAGCCCATGACCCGCACTTAGTAGTAATGACAGAAACTTAGTTAAACTCTAGCATCAGCGACTCTGAAATAAGCCCACCTGGTTACCGTATACATTGGAATGACGGAAACACCCATGGTGGCGGTGTCGCAACCGTGTTAAAGAGGCACTACGGCTCACAAGATTGCCCGATTGCCGCAACAGAACATGTTATTATCAGAGTATTCCTGGAAGAAATTAACAGTGTGATAGGGGGTTCTTACTGACCATCAGGGACCGCTGACACGTCTTTTAAAGAATTTACTGATTGTTTTTGTCCCTATGGAAACCATTCATGTAGCATACTACTTGCTACCGATTTCAACATGCCGTCCATCAATTGGGTGCACGATTTTCCATATGTTCTTTCTGGAACAGCAGGACCACTTCTGGATCTCATCTTACTGCATGACTTTGCCCACCTTGTGAAACAACCCACCCGAATTTAGAACAACGTGTCATCTATGTTAGACTTGTTTCTTTTCAGCACAGCGATCCTACGAGGAAACCCTGAAATCCACATTTTTCAAGGCATTTCAGATCATAAGATATATTGCCCGGCTCATGCCGTAGCAATATGTATCGCAATGCGCCGCAATGCAACTGAGTATTCTTTCATAACAAGAAACGCGTGAATGTGTTTTCTCTGTCTTTACTTGTGCTAGTGATGTTGGTGCGTAAAACGCACTGGATAGCTCCTTTTCCGGCTTTGTTACTCTTTGTGATTCTAACCAATGTTCAGTCGACCAGCTATGGTGCTTTTTCAAGGATTTAATTTAAAATGTATTAATGACTTCGTACCCCATAGGCGAAAGATATTGCACAATTCTAACCCTTGGAAAAACAAACAAATTGCCCGACTGGGACGAAAGTTGAAATCAGTACGAAAACAGCATAAAGGACACCCGTCCGTGGTTAACGCAAACAAAATGAAAAACTTGCGTGTTCTACTCAAAGACAGCATGTGTCTTTCCCAAGATGCGTCCTTGAAAAATTTAAGCTTATCCCCAGGAAAATTCTGGCATAGCATTGCTCCCAAAAAAACAAACTGTGCATAGCATGTACCTCAACGATGTAATCACAGCTGACAACTCTGACATTGCAAACGCCCTTAATCACTATTTTCATTCTGTGTTTAGACGCGATGTTGGCTTGAACCCATATTTTAGCGACTATGATGACCGGCCGGCTACTGATAACGTTTTGGTTTGAGAGGAAGGTGTACTTTCGCTGTTACTAAACCTAGATGCTAAGAAGCGACCCGGTGTAAATGGCATACCAAACTGTTTTTGATAAGGTATGCTGAATGGTACGCAAAATACCTGACCCTCATATTTAACAAATCAGTGAGATGGGTGCTGAACTTCTAACCGAATGGAAATATACTCAAATAACACCTATCCCAAAAACTAACGACCTTTCGCTACCCGCGATATTTAGACCAATTGCGCTGCTGCGCACATGCGCGTAATCAGTGCAGCATATCATTTCCAAACACATCTCCATTTTCTTATTGTTAGTAAGACAGTAATTGATACGTGGCAATACGAGAGCGAGTGTAAAATGTTAATCTTTAGCGAGAGTCAAGTTTTCTGCTTCATATAATGTCGCCTACGCTGATACATCTGTGTTGTGATATTTAAAGAAAGTATATAAAATTGCATCCCTCGGAGCCTGTGTGTACAGAAAAGCTACAATCTCTACCAATACTGACGTGCAATGTTATAAACCATGATCGAGTGCTGCCTGCTTGTCCTACTTTGTGCATCGGCTACGGCATCAAATGGTAAGAAAGTATAAAGGTGAATTAGAATAATTTTGCCAAATTACTTAATTTTGTATAGTTTCATACCCACAATTAATGTTACAGCGACGTTTCATGTCGTGAATGCGTGTTACTCGCAAGCGTCAAGCTGCTACAGCCTTCTTCCGCATTGCGCACAGAATGCTTTCAAAATGCTTTGATTGTGTATAGGTGTGCCGGTTTCTTTTTTCAAAGGTAATTTTTCTGTTTCATGTCCGTTTTTTCGTTTTTTATAAAGTGTAAAGTGCCGTTAGGACAGATGGTAGTCCGCTGTAAGAAACTGCACAGTATTTATTGTTTCAAACAATTTGTTGATGTACTTTTCACACTGCTCGTTTTCTCCTTCCTCCTCTTCTGGAGTCTCCTTGTTAGCTTGTGTCCAGCGCTTGGAGACGACTTCAGGCTCGGTCGACTCGCGCTCGGCGTGCCGCTGCTTGCGTCGCTGCGCTCTCCTTCTCACTCGGCGCTCGGCGTCTCGATCGCGAGCAGAACTTGGTACATCCATAGTGCACACAGCAGTCGTCACAAATGCCAGAGCAGGTCAACCCCACGCGCCTCCGCCTGTCCGACTCCTCCGTGACACTTAACCTCCGTTCCCGTTTCCCTCTTCGCTAGTGTTTCTGTATATATTGTTGCGCTTACCTTTTCTAGCACCGCGCGCACCGCTATTCGCGGAGTACCATCAAATCGGTACAAAATGACGTCAAAAGTTCAACTGCGTCACTGCGTGGCGAGTTTTACAGGCGCGAGGCCGACTCGTCGTTTCCGTCAGTGCCATCGAGATTGCAATCAGCGGACCGTCGAGCATGCGTTCCATTCATCGGCTCCAGGTAGCAGGTACGGTATTCGACAATATTAAGACAAGGACCCCGGTGAAGTGTTACCAAACACATCATATTGTCACGTTGCACGACACAGCCGAAGTAAGAGAAAGTGGAGGTGTGCAGAAGGAGTTGGCCGCTACCGGTTGCGGTTGGCCTTGCATGACCGTCCTGTGCCTTGTTCTACGCTAACCATCTATCATCTTGTAAATAAACTCTTCCCATCCCTAAAAATTTTGGTTGACGTGCTGGGTAGATCACACTGGACGACCGAGCTATTCTACCCCTTGGAGCAGTTGCACGCACCGAGGAATACTACCGAGTTGCATAGATTAGTTTAGCTATATTCTCTTTATATCCAAGTTGCCTATTTATGAATCAAGGAGGAGAGAACGAATAAACTTTTATTATAGAACCAGCACTTTATGATGGCTGGGCCTAAGGCGCGCATGAGGGGATGTCGAGGGCTTGCCTCGCCGCCTCCTTACGGGCGTGCTGCATCGCACAGGTTTCGACGTCGAGGACGGAGCTCTGCAGGGTCTCACGCAACCACGACGAGAGGGTCGTGGCGTTATTGTGCGTGTACTGTGCCGGGCACTCCCACAGCATATGCGGAAGCGTAGCCGGGTGAGTGCCACAGCACCGGCAGTGGGTAGTAGTGTAAATGTCTTGGAACTTAAGGTGGAGGTGGGCGGGTGAAGGGTACGTGTTTGTTTATAGCACACCCATGGAGGTAGCCTGAGCCCGGCTGAACTTAGGGGCACGTGGGGAAAGGTTCGGTGACTGAGGTAAAAGGCCTTAATGAGATCATTATAAGTGGTCAGAATGTCTCTCGTGTCCAACTCGACTCCGGCGCGGCTGACTAGGCCTTGCACAATTGAGTGGGTCACCTCGTTGAAGTTGGAGAGATGTGCGTAGACAAGTCCCACATGGGCTGGGATACATGTCAGCTAGATCATGCTCTTCTTAGAGTGTGGTGCCTGGCAGTGGATGCGAAGGGCTTGAAGAGAAATACGGCCTTTGCTGAAGTTAGTGACGACTGAGCGAGGGTCACACGCGATGGTGGGAAAGGCGGGACCTAGAGTGGCCAGGGCGATGGCCACTCTTTCAGCCGTCTCGGCAGGGGGGGAGGGGGGTAGTGACGCTGGAAGCGTGGTATAGGACTCCATCGCGTGTAGCGAAGGCCGCAAATTGTGTGCCATGAGAATATTGGGCTGCATCAAGAAATGTGACGCCAAGTACGTGAGCAAGGGCTTTTATGATCAATTATCAAAAAATATTTCTACGGCACGATTGTGTAACTTCCAGAGCCCAATATTATTTCTGAGGACAAAACAGTTCGTGTGGAACCTCTGGGTGCATGAGACATGTTGACTCCCACGAAAGTTTTGTGTAACCTCTGTTGCGGGAATATAAAATAAGACAGAGGTCACCTCTTTCAATTCTGCTATGAACTTAGCACACGGCTTTGCCGTGCGTCTTCCCCGTTGGAAAGCAATACTAATGAACCTCCTTTCGAATGTGACCTTGAGCAGCAACACGCCTTCTCCCCGCATATTGCTACACTCTATCACAGTGGTTTCTTGCAGCACTGTGGAACCTGCAGCCCTATTAGGCTAACAGTACGGTAAAACACCCCTCAAGATATGTTTATCCGCGGCGCGTTATATGTTCAGCGTCTGCGTGTCAACCTGTCGATAGATGCTCAATGGTTCGTGGATGGAAGCATGAAATTATTTGGCACTGTAACCAAAAGCTGCTTTTACATAAATGTGACACCCGGGCTTCTTCATCTATTTTGTTTTCTCAACAACTCTTTGTTGCCTACTAAGCCGGTAGCAACGGCGAACGTCACAATGAATACTCAACCACGCCACATCGTCTGCTGGGCGTGTATTTGGCGTTAGGCGTTAGCGAAGTGTTAAAATTGATGCAGTGAATCCAGAAGTTTTAGCGTTCAGCCTCGTCAACGCATCACCATTGCTATTGCGGTGGAGCTATCACTCAAACCACTTTATGCCTCTGCACAGATCCTGTAGCAGCGTTAAAATAATTAGCTGATCTCAACAAGAACGACAAAACACAGCTCGTGATTCGTCCTTAGTGTGAGATGAGGCTGATCGATGACAGAGTTTACCATTTATTTTTTACTGTCCGGCCGGACAGCCAGTGACACGCGCGAATTTCAATCGATGTGGCGATCTCGGCTGTTGAACGCTGCCATGTTGCTACGTAAGCGTTATTATGGTGGCTAATGCGGCAAAGCATGCTGTGTTCGTTCACTCCTTTGTTTTCTGTTCTCTATCCGCTTTCGTGCTGTATTTTTAATGGCTTATACAGTTGCGAGCGGTAAGTGTCACAGTAATTGGCGGTGTAGGCCTAACATGTCAACTATAGCTGTACCGTGTCATGTACCATGTAAAAATAAAACTACATAACCTGGTCAATATATCGCAGTTGCGCCCGGGACTATATTGCACTGCGCAGTGATATTTCCTCAGCCAGCCCCCTCTGTACCTTCGACAGTGCTGCAAATTACATGAAAGATGGAGTACAGGTGGAAGCTACTTTTCGCCTATTGGTGCCATTTTTAGTAAATATTAAATCTAAAACGAGATTTTATAGGATATTTTAGCATAGATGGTGCAATAGCGTATTATCACGTAGTAGTCACGGTGAAGAAAGCAGCGAAACAGGGAACGACGAAACTAGCGTTTTATTTCAGGTGATGGCGAAATGCCGTCTCGCACGACCTCATAGTCGAGTGTGCCAATGTGGCGGATGGACTTGTGGAGTCTGAAATAGCGGCGTAATAGTTTCTCACGGAGTCCTCGTCGGCGTATCGTGGTCCAAACCCAAACACGGTCGCCGGGCTGGTATTCGAAGTAAGCAGCGTCGAAGGTTGTAGTGTCAGCGGTCGGTCCTCTGCTGGTTCCTGATCCACAGGTGGGCGAGCTTTCGGGCTTGATCGGCGTGCTAGAGACATGTGGCGACGTCAGGATTCTCTTCGTCGTGACGTGCGGCAGCATGACGTCCAAAGTCGTTGTCGGGTCCCTTCCGTAAACAAGCTTCAATGGCGTGATCTGTGGTGTTTCTTGGACCGCCGTTTTATAAGCGAAGGTTATGTACGACAAAACGACATCCCAGGCCTTGTGTTCCACACCGACGTACATAGCTAACACGTCGACGAGGGTCATATTCAGGCACTCCGTAAGGCCATTCGTCAGCGATTGGCAGGCTGTTGTCCCCTTTGGCTTGTCTAATGGTACTGCGGAATGGCTTTCGTTAGCTCCGCTGTAAAGGCCCCTCCTCTGTCGGTGATGAGAACTTCTGGGGCGCCATGTCGCAGCAGGATCTATTTGTGGAAGACTTTCGCCACTTTGGCTGCGCTACCTTTCGGCGGAGATTTCGTTTCAGCGAAGCGGATGAGATATTCCGTTGCCACCACGACCCACTTATTTCCGCATGTTGACTTCGGAAACAGTCCCAAGAAATCCATCCCGATCTTCTGAAATGGTCGGCAAGGAAGCTCGATCGGCTGAAGTAATTCCGCTGGCCTTGACTGTGCCGTCTTGCGTCGTTGACAGTCTCGGCATGTTTTGGCATAACGGGGGACGTCGGCTGCCAATCGCGGCCAGTAATCCTTCTCGTGTATCCTTGATAACGTCCCGGAGAATCCGAGGTGCCCCGCGGTCGGATCGTGAGGTAGGGAGTGCCGTACTTCTGGACGGAGTGCTGAGGGAACAACAAGAAAGTAGTTGGTGCGGACTAGTGAGAAGGTCTTCTTTACGACTAAGCTGGTTTGAAGCAAAAATGAAGACAATCGTAGATTAAATGGCCTTGTGACAGCAGCAGTGTACCCTTCCAAATACTCGACGAGACCTTTTAGCTCCGGGTCTGCTCGTTGCTGTTCAACGAAGTCTTTCAGGCTCATTATTCCAAACAAAACGTCGTCATCCTCGTCGTCTTGCGGCGGAGGGTCAATGGGCGCGCTTGATAGGCAGTCGGCATCAGAGTGTCTTCGTCCGTACTTGTAGGTTAGAGTGATGTCATATTCTTGCAGTATTAAGATCCACCTCGCCAGACGTCCTAAAGGGCACTTTAAGTTCGCTAGCCAAGACAACGCGTCGTTGTCGCTGACGACATTGAATGACCTGTCATATAGCTATGGGCGGAATTCCGCTGTAGCCCAAATGATGGCGAGGCCTTTCCTTTTCGGTCGTGGAATAATTGCCTTCCGCTTTTGACGGTGACCGGCTAGCATAAGATATCACCCGTTCCAGTCAGTCTTTCCTCTGGACTAGGACGCCATCACGGCCTACGCCACTGGCGTCAGTGTGGATTTCCGTATCGGCATCCTGGTCGAAGTGCGCTAGTACTGGATGTAAGTGCGTGTGTCGTTTGAGTTCTTGAAATGCGTCGGCCTGCTGTGGTTGTAACTTGAACTCAGCATCACATTAAATGTGTCATCGGCTCAGCATTGCGTGAAAAGACCTTGACGAAGCGCCAGTAGAAGGCACTCATGCCAAGGAATCTACGCACTGCCTTCTTGTCGATGGGCTGAGGGAACTTTGCGATGCCAGCTGTCTTCGGTGGGTCGGGGCAGACTCCTGATTTGCTGATGACGCGGCTTAGGAACAGAAGCTCATCGTAAGCGAAGCGGCACTTTTCCGGATTCAGAGTGAGCTATAATGACTTGATGGCCTCTAGCACTGTCGCAAGCCGCCTATGGCGATCGTCGAAATTTCCGGTGAAGACGACGATGTCAACCAAGTAAACAAGACCAGGTCTGTCACTTCTACCCTGCTAACGCCATGTCCACCACGCGTTGGAACGTTGCAGGCGCCGGGCACAGTTGAAATGGCATAACCTTGAACTCATAGAGGCCATCTGCTGTGATGAACTCGGTATTTTCGCGATATTTCTCATCGACTTCAATTGCCAGTAGCCAGACTTGAGGTCCATCGAGTAGAAGTATTTAGCGTTGCAGAGCAGGTCCAATGCATCGTTGTCCGTGGGAAGGGGTGTACGTCCGGCTTCTTGATCTTGTTTTGTAGACGATAATCGACGCAGAAAATTAGGGTTCCGTCCTTTTTCTTCATCAAGACTACAGGAGATGCCTGCGACCATTTGGGTGGCTAAATGATGTCCTCGTGCAGACTTTCGTCGACTTGCTGCCTATTAGCTTGACGTTCTCGCGTCGAAACTAGATAAGGGCGCTCGCGGAGTGGTAGAGCGCACTCTTCGGTAATTGTGCGATGCTTTGCGACTGGTGTTCGTAGAATGCTCGATGACGTCGAAAAGCGGTCTTTGTATTGTCGGAACAGACCTCTGAACTGTTGCTGCTTAATCATGGCGAGACTTGGATTTATGCCGATGTCTAGTTTGGGAAATATGGTCGTCGGGGCTGATGCCGCAAAATTCGAGAGCACAAACGCATTGTTGGTTTCCACAATTTCCTCAAAGAACGTGATCGTCGCGCCCTTGTTGATGTGCTTGAACGCGCTGAAGTTTGTCGGCATCACTATCGCTTTCCCTCTGTGCAGTCGAGCGTTCCCCCTTGCCACGCAAGTTTATATGTTAAGCAATAGACGAGTCACCCTCGACGACGCCTTCTAAATCTGCTGGTGTACCGGTGACGACGGAAATAGGAATGCTAGAGCGAGGCGGGATGCTCACTTGATATTCGAACACACTCAAGGCGTGGTGACTACGAGAGCTCTCTGGCGGTATCGCTTGATCTTCCGACAGCGTTATCGACTTCGACTTCTCGTCGATGATTACGCCGTGTCAGATCAGGAAGTCCATGCCGAGAATGACGTTTAGAGAATACTGTTGGAGGGTAAAGAAAGTGGCAGGGTAATTACGGTCATCAATGGTAATTGTTGTCGTGCTGATTCCAGTCGGTGTTGTGAGTTGTCCTCCAGCTGTCTGAATTTGAGGGCAATCCAACGCAGTCTTAACTTTCTTCAGATGGGCGGCGATGGTCCACTCATGAGAAAGAAGTTGGCTCCTATGTCAATTAAGGCAGTGACTGCGTGGCCATCGAGAAGCACGTCGAGGTCGGGGGTTCTTTGTTTTGCGTTGCAGTTCTGCCTTCGCGTCATATCGCGGCTGCGTCGCGTTGACTTGGTGCTACTACGTGGCGTCATCAGGTCGTCTTTCGTCGGCGTATTCTTTGCTTCCATAATTCGTCAGAATGGCGGCGTCTCTTTTATATGTCGTTGGGACAAGATTTTCGGCGTCTTCGTCGACAGTGGAGGATCTCCGTCAGTTCGACGAACAGCAACTGCACGTCCAGCGGTTGGTGCTTCTAGTTTTCCGGATATTGGCTCGTAAACTGGCCCTGGGCTGGGCCTGAGTATGGTCGGCGCTGCGGAGTTAGGTGGCCTGGTGAACGCGAAGGGTACGGTCGTCGAGAACTCTACTGATCGGTGGCGAGGTAGTTGGCGATGTCACGAGAGCACTCTGCAAGCTATGGACGCAGCGCGTTCACGGCGAACCCTCTCAGCCCCAAGTCGTGGTATGGGCATCGGCGGTACACACGGCCGGCTTCTCCGCAGTGATAGCATAGCGGGCGGTGGTCGGGGGCTCGCCAAATGTCCGTCTGCCTCGCGTAGCTCATCTGGGCGACGGGTGGGCGCGTTGGCGGCGTCGGCGGTGGACGATGGAATTGCGGTGTTACGGCGCTCTGGTGCAGACGCAGATGGAGACCATGACGGCGGCCGCCGGCGGCGTAGGTCATCGCTACCGGCACGGGAGGAGGAGATTCGGGCTGCACTTTGGGAACGCGCCATGACCGTCGAAGTTCGTCCTTGAACATGTCAGTGACCGAGGACACCTGAGGTTGCGACACAGGTAACATTTTGCGCAGCTCTTCGAGTACAATGGCCATGATGGTTTCTTGGAGGTCACCGAAGCCCAGTGATTGGATGGCGCACTGCGACGTGAGTACTTGGCGGTAACACTGCCGAGTGGGCATTTCAAGAATTTTCTAGATCGGCATTGCCTCTGTCAAGAACGGAGCCGCAGTGTTCGGTGGGTTGCGGATCATTCCGGCGAAAATTTCTTGCTTACATCTCGCATAAAGAAGCGGACTTTTGTTCTCTTCGGCCATTTCCGGGTCGGCGTGCGGGAAAAGACGGGTCATCTCTTCCGTGAAGATGGCAATGGTCTTATTGGGTAGTTGCCCTCGGGTTTCCAGCCGAACATCGGTCTTTTCTTTTCGGACAAAGCTCGTGAAGGTGCTCAGGAACGTACCGCGGAACAGGTCCCATGTTGTAAGGGCGGACTCCCGTTTGCAGAACCAAGTCCTCGCGGCATCTTCTATAAAGAAGTACACATGGCGTAGCTTATCCTCAGAAGTCCAGTTGTTGACGGTCAATGTCCTGCGAAGGTGTCGAGCCAGATTTTCAGATCCTGCAACGTAGCTCCACGGAAGGCAGGGGCCGTTCTGGGTTGTGGAAACAGGATGGGTGGTGCTGGGGTCCCATTCTGGTTGTTCAGCTGGAGACGGTCTTCCGGGTCGTATCAGGCAGAAGTCCGTACTCCGGGAGCAGCCCTTGCAGACTGCAGCTAGCTCGTTGGTGTGAACGCACTAGCACATGAACGCACTAGCACCTCCACCAGATGTGACGTAGCAGCCACGGTGAAGAAAGCAGCAAAATGGAGAATAACGAACCTAACATTTTATGGGGTGAACTTCTGCTGTCAAAAATGGTCACACTCAAAGAATGGTGACGGCGGCGAACACAGTTGACGATCGTCGAAAATTCGATCAGCGGATCAAGCGCGTCAGCTTTTATACATCAGTCACCGAAGTTTCCAGAGTATTCGCTGGTGCCCGCGTATTTTCCAGAAAGTTCTACACCATTCGCATCGCGCATACATGAAATCCGATTACACGAGGTTCGGTGACAACAGACAGCAAAAAGAACAATCGATAACATTCGAGAAACTTTCGAAACGTGCGGGCGTGTACCGCGCTGAGCGATAACATTTGTTAGATGGTGAAAAGCGGTCACACGAAAAAGGCAAACAAGTTCACGTGTCAGTATTTTAAAGCTTTTAATATCGACGAAGAACGAAAGTTCACTCAGCAATGAAATGGCAAGAAATGCCATATCTAGCCTCCTGGTGGAATGAAGATGTTGAGAAGTTGTGTAAAACCGAAGAAAAACGAAGGGACACACTGAGTCGATACTAAAAAACGGAAAATTTGGTCAAATTGAAACATACATCAAGGGCTTGGGGAATACGACGGCAAGCAAGTAGAGCAAGCTTCGTGAAGTTTCTATCGGGGAGGAGCTCCTGCACACAAGAAACAAAAATCTGGAGTGCACTAGGGAGGCTAAAAGAGCACGATACCCATAGGTTGGCTTTAGTGAACGACTAAAGAGACAGCCTAAAAGACCAGGCAGATGCTCTTGGCGAAAAATACGAGCGTGAGTCTAGCTCCATGCACTATACGCTGTCAATACTTAAATACAAAGCAATAGAACGTAGAGCACTCGACCGCAGATGAAGAGAAAACGAAGTGTTTTTAAGACATTGCCGAGGGAACAGCTGGCATGGATGGATGGAAAAGCTCTTTGCCCCTAGTTTACAGGATCGTGTACGGCATCAATAAGTATTTGCAGACTGACACACCCATGACTCTTTGAGCACATTTAACCCAAGTTTCACTTCCGGATGCCTTCGAGCAACATGGAAAGAGCTACCACTGTCCCCTTATTGAAGCATGGCAAATACTCCCTCTCGGTAATAAGTTGTCGCCCGATGGCGCGGACAAGGTGCCTACTGAGGCTCTTAAAAAAACTTGAAATTGTTGTCTGTTACAGTTCATCGAGTGCAACATATTTCTTGACCCCTATAGACATGGATTCAGCGAAGGGCGGCTAACAACTGGCCACGTCGTACGCGTCGACGATAGTATTGTGAGGCATTTGCAAATAAACAGTGTGTTTCGAAATTTGTTTTCTTGAAATGGGTAAATCGTACATCGCGTGGCTCTACGAAATCCTGCGCGATCTGTTGAGAATGCGTACCCGGGGAAAAGCAAAGATGTTCATTTATAGTTACTTATCAAACTGTGCATTTCGTATTCAAATTCGTAATGATTTACCAGGTCACATATTCTAGAAACTGGTATGCCACATATTGGCGTAATCACGTGTACCCTTTTTTTATTGTGAAAATGAATTCTTTGCTTTCCTTTATGCCACAGAAAAGGTGTTAGTCAGCATATCTTGCTCATGTGCAGATACGATATAAACCGTGTTACCTCACGATGTGTGAGGAACACTTTGAGCTTGACAATAACAAAGTGTCACATTGTCTAATGAAAATGGTCTTAAGCGAATCCGCAGGAAAGCTCATGTGTCATTTTTATCAGGAAACGACCCTTCGTCCACGAGCAAAATATCTACCTCAATTAAATTAAAATTATTTGGTCATCATATCAGCGCATGATAGCCGGTGAGCAGCCGATAAAAGCTCCCGCTCCTTAGCTTGACAAAGCGCTGGATGACTATAACACTTGGGCGGCACTGCAGCGGTATGGAATCCAGCAAAATATAGGTAAATAAACATTCGCATAGACTTTAGCAGCAACGATACAAAGTTGAGGATAATATAAGGAAAAATAAATGATCAGTAAGTACTATAAAGATACAAATCTGCGATAGGTTTTGCGGACAAGGAAAGCAAAAGAAAAGGAAGGAAAGCAAGAGAACATGAAAACATAAAAATAGAAAGGGGGAATAACAGTACCCAAATGTGTTGGATAACGGTCTAATTAAAGAGCGATTTAACATTTAGCTAATAATGCTGAATATTCGCGTAAACAGTCTAATCTTCTCGTGTAAATAGCGGTTTCAAGAACAATTTTATTTCTGCAGAAATTTTCAAAAGCCGTTATAAATTATTTTCTAAGTGCTAGTCATTATCGTTGTCTATATTTTCGAACAAACCATTTATCGGTTTGTCTAATTGCGTAGGCTTGTTGACGTTTCGATAAATAGGTCATTCAACTGTCCTAAACGTGGCGCTCGTCCAATATCCATTTCTCTAAACACGTTATACTAGTGTTTCACGTGTATGAGGATTAGTTGCGTATAATTTTCGCCATAGACCTTAAGCAGCAAAGAAGTATTTTGCACCCGTTAGGGTTACTTGAATTTCACGAAACCGTGGTGAGCCAGAGACAAACAAAAATTTCACATGAATGTACGGTATCACGAATTTTTTTTTCGAAATGTGCGTTTTTACGTGGTCTGAACATTTAGTTTTTTTCAATATAAAACAGTTTCATGAAATACTTTCGTGTTCTTTAAAACTGAAAGCCAAGTTAAAATTGCGAAAATTATAGTATTTTGGGGAAATGTTTCGCAAAATTGTCATAGAAGAAAACGTAATTATTTTCACTGAACTGTCGGTGAAACGTCTTCAAAAAGTATGTTTTTTGCGTCTTTGCTGCGCCCTGGATCTACAACACAAGCCTCAGTATGCCACAAATGCTGCTTTGACGTATGTTGAAACACCGGTAACACAGTAGAAGGCTGCACAGCGGAAACCGACGTAGACAAAGGAGGCACACAAAGTACACACACAGCGCTGACATTCAATAAAAAATAATTCTACTATTTTATACCAACAAGCCCAACTGGTTGCTCTGTCGGTAATGCGCTTAGGTGGTCCATGAAAAAATACGCAGAAAAGCGGACATAATTAAGAAGAATAACTACTTTCCCCAATGAAATTTCAATCGTAGTAGTGGGCATTTTCACAGAGAAAAAACATTTCTGACTTTTAGTGTCAGCATTGCAATATTTTGTTTCACGTTTCGACGTCACCTCCCAGCATACTGGCGGGAAATAGGAACCATGGTGGTTCAAATGATGGTGCGTGCCTGGAGGAACAGTAGCCGTGAACACCAGAAGTTTGTAAACATTTAAATCACGGAGGCATCTCTATTGAAGGCACATCCACATTGCGCGCTTCCGGGCGACCGGACGTGCACATATGCTGCCGCCTACACTTGAAGTGCTAGAGCGAGTCACAAATCGCTTTCAAGAGCGTCAGCACGACACCCATTCAGTCACGTGGAACCAGTGAAAAAAGACGAATACTTTTGGCGAATATTGTTTATAGGCACGTTTACTGAGCTTATTTTACTGTTTGGGTTATATGTTTCTACATTTATTCCCGCTACTTGGGGCCAGAGAGAGAGAGTACTCTACAAGCTTCTTGTTGGAATACGCAGCACAGGGCCTTTATGAGGTTAAGCCTCAAGAAATCACCAAGTAAGGATGTTTATTACTGGGGGCATTATGCTACGTACGTCAATTATGTAGTCATTTTGTAGTATGTCTGCTATCACGTTTGTATGCGGTTCATCATTCTTAAGTTTTGCTAAAATTTTAAAAAGGTCTTTTGCAGATGACATCATTCTAGCCCTCTAGCGCGATTAGTGAGTGAGGCAGATATTACATACACGAGAAATCAAAAGACACACTAAGCTAAATGGCATAATTTCATTTTTTTATTTAATACTTACCTTACGGCACATATAGCAAATTAAGAATTGTAGCCGTTAGTAGGTAAGGGGTATAATGTTGGAAATAATTTACAGAATGATACCGCTTTCGAGGCATTTGCCATAAACTCGTCCCAAGAATGCGCTAATGTTGAATTTTCTTTTTATTGCGATAGAAAATACATGGGCACTGCAGGCGCATTGCGGCTGTCAGAACCGCCGTCGCCGTGAGGTTCCGTGTAAAAATCGAGGGGTACAAAATCACTGTCTCGTGCCGTATGTCGTATATGGGATCGAAAGCATGCGAGGCTCAGCCATTGATCGCGGCTCAATTCGCGCACGCAAGAGAGGAAAGCGAGGAAGATTCCCACGGTCTTCTACATAACCGTTTGGAGGACGATATATTACAAACTTGAGAAAACATTCCGACGGAAGTATAGAATTTCATAGTTAGTTGGGGGCAGAGTACTCAGGTAATAACTCGGACGTATGTGTTATTATAAAAGAGCATGCAAACACCACTACCTAGGCCCGTGACACGATTGAAAAAATATTTCTTGGTAATTAGCGAATTGGCAAAGATCACCTTCTTTTGTGCACCAAGTTTAGGGTATCATAACAGCGAGCATCACATCTAAGTTTTGTAAGAATATACTTAGTTGCTTTTCCTTGTTTTGATGTGGTTGGGTGTTGAAGTGAATGCACTTGCACTGAACGTTATTTTTGTATTTAGGCGGTGTACTGATATCACTGGCACAGACACTAGAGCTCAACCCCACCTAGATGGCTTGAGTTCTAGCGGCATCGCCGGCCTGCTGGACGGCCAAAAGTTTGTCTTCAGGGACCGAGCTGAGCAACACGGTCTCCCACTGCTTCCGATCCTTAATTTTTCAGCCCTATCGGAGCACCTGAGGGCACGCCCAGATAATGTGATCCAGGTCCGCCATTTCTTGACAAAATTTACCTTTGGCCGAATATTGTTCTGGATGATAATGATTATAAATCACCGGATTTGGATACGGATTGGTTTGAAGGAAGCGCCATGCCACTGCCTGCTGCTTATTAAGTGATGGCTGTGCGAGAGGAAACGCACCCTCCTCAATCTTCAATGGTTAGTTAACTCCCTGCAGCCAACCATCTGGTTCCTTGTCAGCCCCTGCCACGGTGCCCCGGTGGGTTGGCTTGTGAGTCCTCGAGCCATGGTGTCGGCCGTCTCGTTGCCGGGAAGGGAGGAGTGCGCAGGCGCCCAGATGATATGGACACTGCGCTTAACGCAGAAATTTGCGACGGTTCGTTGTGATTCCGGCAAAGTGCGCCCCTCTGCGGAATTTAAAATTGCGGTTTTTGAATCGTCGACTATTATAGTTGCCAGTGTGGAAGCCATTGCGACAGCAATGGCCGATTCCTCAGCCACCTCAACTCTCTTGGTATTAATAGATCCGCTGACCTTAGAGCTCACTGCAACGATGTACATATTGTGATTAGTCGTGCAGTCTAGCGCGTCGACGTACACCACGTCCTGAGAGCGTTGGAATCTCCTCTGTATAGCGATGCCCTTTCATCCCGCCTCTCCGTGTGGTGTTCTGGATGCATGTTTCGGGTAGCGATGAGATAATAAGCTGCTTCCTTATGTCGTAGGAAATATACTTTATTGCCATACTGTGACGCGTATGTTACCTTAAGCTTGTTATGTGTCTACCAGTAGGTGTTTGTGTGAGTCTTTCGTATTACGCTATATTGCGTAAAATATTTCTTGTAGCCGAAGGGTACTTGGGGTACATGGGGCGTGTGCATTTTAAAACACAAAGAAATGCTAATGCTCATTGATGTTTCGTCCTTGTGCCTTGAACACTGGAGTGATTCCTAACAGACATGTCGGATGTTCAAATATTGTGTTCGAATTAGACTTGGATTTCAGTGGGCCTCTGTAAACGTAGATGGAACTCCGCATATATACAGCAAGCTTCTTCTCCGCATATATACAGCAAGCTTCTTGAAGAGCCCGTATAGCGTAATTTAAGAAACACGGTGAATATTGCGGAAAAGATATCAGACCAGTACCATCTGCAGATTTTTGGATTCAACGTTGTGCTCCTTCTCCCTGAGAACAAGCTTCTACGCCTGTAAGGAGCGCTCGACGTCTATAGATGCTAATGGAGGGTAGCTGTACTTGGGAGCTTTTGGTGGCTGAAGAAACACCGCCATCTTAGAGTACTCAACGACAAGGACTCCTGGCATTTCTTTGAGGAAAGAAAATACTTTGTAGTCGTCTAAGGCCGATTATAGCTTCCCAGCTACTTGTACGGCTACTGGTCCTGTAGCAACGGCGACTATTCATTGATATGCGTGTAGAATTAGCGCTTTGTCCCAAATTCTAGTTTCGCCTGAATTTAGAGGTTTCTTCATAGTCTTTGCAGGGAACGTGATGTCACCGCGCAAATTTGCGTGGTCTCTGACAGGGCAGCTCGAGCATTCCTGACCTAAGTGCTCTCGTCCTCTGAAAAGGCGTTGGTCACCGCATTCACTTCAGTTCGTCATACTCATAAGCCTCTAGCCACGTTCTCCAACGCGTGATGATTGACTCTGAAAGTAGGCGTACGTCCGGCTATTCCTCCTTGTAGAAGCACACCCGTGAGGGCAGCTTGAAGAACACGGCATTGGCTGAAGCAATGCGCGGGTTAACATCCTTGAAGTGTTTCTACAGCTCTTCACAAAGTCCGTGAAACGCACACGTTAATCACGTGACACACACCATCTGCGGGTAGAACGTCATCAGCAGAGGAGAAGTCTTGTGCACGTTGGCTGAGGTGTCGGTGTAGAATAGCACAACCTTAGAGTCCAACTCCTCCAGGGGACAGAGCTTTCCGGCACGGGTTTACAACTATGATATAGCCGCGATAACTTGGCGCGGCAATATCGCGACAAACTGGCGCGCCATTCGTATTGGACTGTGCACGCCGTACCGTGGTGCTGTTCAGCAACAACAGGCAGCGATCTTCGTGACACGAGTAGCCGGTTGGACTCGGCTCGCATGCGCCACGCGCACGAGGTGTCACGGAAAAAGATGAAGACGGTTCGAACGCGACTGCCGGGGATTCTTCACGACCACAGTGACATTTAGTTGTGGACACAGGCTCGCCCTTAATAAATATCGTTGTTTTGTTAACCTGTGTTCGTCAATATCGCTACATTTCTGGTGGAGGTGCGGGGTATGAATCGAAGCCCCCCCCCCCCCACCCATGAACGAAAGTCAGCGTAGCCGCGACCACGAGCGAATCCGGTCCGTAAAACTGACACCTGCGCAACAGTGGACCAGCCGCTGCCTTGAAGGTGACTCGCTCGAATGCGGCCCTCTTCTGCTCACGTCAACGGAAACTCAGACAACGGACGCCACCTCAATGAGTAGCCAGGTAACACCGGCACAGCTGGTCGTAAACCAACCTAGGAAGCCGCCAACATTCCATGGTGACTCGTTCGAAGACGTGGAAGACTGGTTGGAACTGTTAGAGAGAGTGGTGAGCTTTAATGAATGGGATGAGAGACAGAAGCTCCGCAACGTATATATCGCCTTGGAGGACTTCGCAAAAACGCGGTATAAAAACCACGAACCCTCTTTGCACTCTTGGGAGGCATTTCGATGACAACTACAAGCAACATACGCTAGCACGGATCGTAAAGAAAAGTCGGAAATTAGACTTCAAGCTAGGAACCAGATCACAAACGAAGACGTGGCGATGTACATCGAGGACATGTCCCGCCAGTTCAAGCGTGCTGATCCAAGCATGAGTGAAGATAAGAAGTTGCGCCATCTCATGCATGGAGTAAAGCAGGAACTCTTCGCAGTTCTCGTCCGCAATCCACCGCACACGGTCGCCGAGTTGAGCTACGAAGCAACGACCACCGAAAAGACGCTGGAACAGTGGGCTCGGTAATGAAACCGCGAGGCAACTTGTGCACCTGCCCATGTCTTCTCTAAAGGCGTGCTGAACGACCTTGAAGCCATGCGGCAGCTCATCCGGTCAATGATCAGGGAAGAGCTCAACAAGTTGCAGACACCTCAGACTCCAACTGCACTATCTATCGTCGACGTTGTCCGGGACGAACTGAGGCAGGTCATATGAGATCCAGAGCGTGAGCCACAGCCGATGCGGCGCACCCCAACGTACGCCGACATAGCCAGGCAACCCACGGTACCCAGTAGTGTAGCAGTTGCAACGACCGTTCCCTACCCGCTGGCAGTACGCAGTGCACCTTGTCTGCTGGAACCAGCGGCTGCCTATCCGCCTCCAGCACGTAGTGCACCTCGTTTTGTGGAGCAAAGGCCCCTGAAAAGTGACTCTGGCGTGACCACGAGCGCAGGCCTCTGTGTTTTCACTGCGGAGAAGAGGGTCACCTGTATAGGTTCTGCCCGTACCGTCAAGCTGGATTAAGGGGTTTTCCCTTAAGTGCACTATGCCCCCGAAACGGTTAAAGGCCAGCAGAGATCGAAGAATACTTGTCCGCGTACCAAAGCCTCATTAGGCCTCGCCAACATCAATACCGCTCACCGTCACCCATGCGCTACGAATCGCCTAGCCAACGCGCGTCTCCAAGATTGCCTAGGCGTCGTTCACCAAGCCCAAACCAGGAAAACAAAAGTGAAGCAAGCGACCTGTGGAGGTGCGGCCACTCAAAATCAGAGTTACCAAGATCCTCCAACATGGTTGCAATGCGATGACGAGATAATTCCAGTGCGCAGGTGCAAGAACGAAACGATTACATCCGACTTCCGGTTGATAATGGACGGATGCGAGCTGAATGCCTTAGTCGACATCGGTGCTGATTATTCGGTAAAAGGCTTCAATATAGCGATGCAGCTGAAAAAAGTTGTGACGCAGTGGACGGGCCTGCACATACGCCCGGCAGGCGGGCATTTTTTTACGCCCCTTGGCCAGTGCACCGCAAGACTTACGACAAAAGCTTCACTTAGGTTTCTGACTTTATTTTACTGCCAGAATGCTCACAGGAACTTATATTGGGATTGGATTTTCTACAAGCTAATGGCGCCATAATTTACGTACGTAGGTTCAGTGTGTCTTTCTCGACAAAACAAGCTATACCTGTGCGAAAATCGGAGGTGCGACGTCTAGCTGCCATGCGCATCGTTGATGATGATGTAATTGTTCGGTCACGCTGCAGTGAAATGGTTCTTGTGGAGAGTGAAACATTTTATGACAGCGAAGGCATAGCAGATGTAAACATAGAGCTCTTCTTCAACAAACGTATTTGCGCGGCTCGGGGTCTTGTTCACTTAAGAAATGGCCGTACAAATCTCGCACTTACGAATTTCCGAAATGAATTGCAACATATCGCACAAGGAACAGCTATTGCCTATTTCCACGAGTTCTGTTTAGCGAGCGAATTATGCAGCCTAACGACGTCATCTGCTCTACCAGATACCTATAGTGTCGACAGATCAATTACCATCAACCCGAGACTCCCCGAAGCCCAATAGAAACAGATATATGGCTTGAAAAAGGATTTTTCTGACTGCTGCTCCACTTCCTCGAAGGTACGGCGCACGTTTGTTGCAAAGCACATAATCATAACAGAGGACGCCACAAGACCGGTATGCCAGCCCCCGTATCGAGTTTCACCAAAAGAAAGGAAGATCATCAAGAAGCAAGTAGAGGAGGTGCTTTCAGATGGCGTTATTCAGCCTTCCAGCAGTCCAGTGGCGTCTCCCGTAGTGCTCGTTAAGAAAAAAGATAACACACTTCGATTTTGCGTCGACTACCGTAAATTGAACAGCGAAACTCAGCGGGATGTACACCCCCTTCCGCGTATCGACGATACGTTAGATCTGCTCCGATGTGCAAAGTTTTTCTCCTCCCTGGATCTGAAGAGTTGATATTGTCAAATAGAGGCGGATGAGTGAGACCACCAAAAACAGCAATTGTAACCCCTGACGGCCTCTACGAATTTAACGCGCTTCCATTCGACCTCTGTTCCGCGCCTGCAACGTTCCAGCGAATGAGGGACACTGTGCTCGCAGCTTTGAAATGGCAGTCGTGCTTAGTGTATTTAGATGATGTGGTCGTATTATCCGCAACATTTGAGCAACATCTGGAGCGCCTGCAATTAGTATTAGAAGCTATTCGTGCAGCAGACTTGACAGTTAAGCTGGAAAAATGCCAGTTCGGCTTCGATGAACTTCGGTTTCACGGTTACGTCATCAGTGCTGAAGGCGTCCGGCCAGATTCCTAAAAGACAGCAGCTGTTGCGAGGTTCCCGACATCCACAGACAAGTCAGTGCGACGTTTTTTTTTTATTCATGCGCGTGCTACAGAAGATTTGTGGAAAACTTTTCAAAAATTGCTCAGCCCCTTACAATACTAGCAAGAGAAAATAACCATTCATGTGGGAAAGCGAACAACAAGACACCTTTGCCGAGTTAAGGAAACGCCTGCAAGCTTCTCCAATCCTTGCGCATTTTAATGGGACAGCCGGCACTGAAGTTAAGAGCACTGCCAGTAACGCCGGCCTCGGTGCCATACTTGTGCAGTGGAAAAACGGCCAGGAGAAAGCTATAGCTTATGCCAGCCGTAAGCTCTCGAAAGCAGATGCAAACTACTAAGCAACCGAGAAAGTGCGTCTTGCAGTCATTTGGGTAATATATAACTTTCGACTCTACCTCTATGGCAGACCATTCAGAGTAGTCAGTGATCGTCATTCGCTTTGCTGGCTGGTGAATCTCAAGGATCCATCCGGACGATTAGCAAGATTGAGCCTTAGGCATGAAGAGTATGAGATTACTGTCGTATACCGATCCGGGAGGAAACACAGCGATGCCGACTGCTTGTTACGCGCACCACTCGAGACAACTGTGTCAGAAGAAAGGGATTTACCGTTCCTTGGCATTCTTGATGCATCACAAATCTCTTAACAACAACGAGATGAGCCGGAATTGCTTCCACTTATAGTGTGCCTGGAGGGACTCGGCGTTCAACTCCCGCGTAAGTTTCTCTAGAGGGCTATCCTCGTTCTGTCTCCGAGGAAGTGTCCTCTACAAGAGAAACTTCGACAACAACGAGACAAAGTTTTTACTTGTCGTACCCATAGCTATGCGAGAAGAAATTTTGCATGCATGTCATGATGAGCCGACATCTGCACGTATGGACGTGAGCCGCACATTCGCCAGGATTTGTCTGATATACTACTGGCCTAAGTTATTCGCATCAGTGCAGCACTATGTCAAGACTTGTCGCCAGTGCCAAAGACAAAAGACCCCAGCCGTAAAACCGGCAGGCCTCCTCCAGTCAATAGAGCCACCAAAGCCCCATTCCAACAAGTCGGTATGAACCTCCTTGGACCTATCCGAAGATCATCTTCAGGCAAAAAGTGGATAGCTGTGGCCACGGACTATCTGACCCGTTATGCAGAAACTGATTCCCTGTACAGTGCAACGGCTGTGAAAGTTGCAAAATTATTTGTCAACAATAACCTGCTCAGGCATGGCGCTCCCACAGTTATTACCGATCGTGGGACAGCCTTTTCTGCGGACCTAATGAAATCCTTGTTGCAAATGACAGATACTGATCATAGGAGAACTACGGCGTACCACCCTCAGACAAACGGTTTAACTCAAAGCCTCAACAGACCACTGGCTGACATATTTTTCATGTATGCTGATGTTGAACATAGGCTGTGGGACGAAATGTTGCAGTACATCATCTTCACATATAATACGGCCATTCAAGAAACAACAGGGCACGCCCCGTCTGAACTTGTATTCGGCAGAGCAGTAACCCCAACTTTGGATGCTATGTTGCCGTTAGATGAAGAAACCAATAACTCATCTTACCTAGATGATTGCTTGCAAAGAGCTGAGTAGGCACGCCAGATGGCAAGGTACCCAATACGCCACTAACAATGCATCGACTCCAACCAGTACAACCAGCGGCGCAGTGAAGCTCATTATCAGCCCGGTGACAAGGTGTGGGTATGGACCCCAGTGCGACGCCGTGGACTGTCTGAAAGACTTCTCTGCCGATACTTCGGCCCTTGCGAAATACATCGTCGTATAAGCGACGTCACTTACGAAGTGAAATCAGCTGTACAGGAGAGCCCAAGATGGTGCAACCCCACGGAAGTTGTGCATGTTGTCTGCACCAAACCCTACCACGAGAGGTCATAAAAACAGAAAGAGAGCCCACAGGAACCCCTACTTCCTCTAACGCATCGGGCCGATGCATTAGGGAGGGGCTAAATTCCGCGACAACGTGGTCACATTCAAGTTGCGCGCCCTTCGTATTGGACTGTGCACGCCTTACCGTGGCGTTGTTCAGTAACAACAGGCAGCGATCTTCATGATACGAGTAGCCGGTAGGACCCGGACCCGGTTGACCACGCACACCAGGTGTCACGGAATAAGAAGAAAGAAAGCGGTTCGACGCCAGTGTTAGAACGCAACTGCCGGGGATTCTTCACGACCGCAGGGACTTTAGTTGTGGGCACAGGTTCGCCTTTAATAAATATCCTTGCTTTGTTAACCTGTGTTCTTCAACATCGTTACAACTTACATTCCCCATCTGTTCTTTCCAAAGGCTGTGAACACACTTCGGAAAACATTGTCTTTTTTGTTTTCTGCAAGCTTTCTAGATATAAATGAGCGGTGGAGCACCCCATCACGTTTATTGTCTCATCTATGAAAACACAAATGCACGATTCGCCAAGATGTTGCCTGACTCTTTCAAATGTTTTTTTTTTTCATGCCCAAGCCAGATGTGATTCTTTCGAAATCTTCACTCAGATGGGACGTTGTGGTTGCAATATATCTGTACAAATTGTTTCCCAAAGGGCCCTAGTGCAGCACGCGAGCGATGCAGCACGACTCAGTGGAGCCTTGGAATAGGGGCCCACCCTTGCTGAAGAGAAGTTTCAAGTCGCCAGCGCCAAGATGATGAAGACGACGGAGACCTCGTAACCGCGAAACTCTTAAAAGACCCATTAAAAGTTTTCACTCACTCATTCACTCACTCAGTACAGGATTTGCAATTCAACCGCAACTGGCACAACATGGTCTCTCCATCTGAAGTGTGTGAGTGAAGTGACCGCTGCCAAATCAACACACTCCTGGGTGCTCGTTCTTTCCGGCGTGGCTCAGAAACAGAAAGCACATTGCCAGATCACTATACGACCATAATAACAGCAATGTACACTAGATCGGCACGTTGTAGTTGAACCCGATAGAGTTCCAAACAATTAGTGTTGCCAGGCAAAATGAGAATCTGAAATTGTACTCGAACGCAAAAGTGTACGCTGCAAATATTCGTCTCCGTTCCACCCTGCGAAAATGGACGCAAAGCGAAGATGTTGCCGACGTTAGGCGAGCGCAGTGGAGCTTAGACGACATTACAAAAACGCAACCACCGCAAAATACGTACATCGCGCGTGAATGTACATGTGCCGAAGTGCAGCATTCATCGTCATTCTTCTAGGCCCTCCACCAAGCGCAAGTGCATTATTAAACTAATTGAATGTGGATCAATAAACTCTGCCAGGAAATGCATAAAGTACAATTTGCACACAAGTTGCAGACATGATAGCTTCGTATTGTTATTCAAATATATAAAGAAACATCAGTCTGTTACGCGGGAACTGAAAGACAAAGCCATTTTCTCTTTGAGGTCCGTCTCAGTGACTGCGTCCGCCATGCTGCAGTACCTTTAGCCGACCACATATCCTCATAGTTGTGCGTCTTCAGTCTAGCACAAGTGTGCTATTTAATTTATTAATTTTTTTTCAAAATAAAATGCCTAAAAATATTCGTAAGGTACGACTTACCCCCAATCTACTTACATGACAGCATCGAATTCTAATTCGAATCTGCGAGAAAACCTAATTCGCGTTATACGGAAACTCAAACACAAAGCCTTCCGGCAGCCGCTTGGTTTTGGATGAGCACGCCAGAAAAATTCAGATCAACTAGTGACTAGCAGCTTAGCTGTGGTATTGTTCTATAACCACCGATGTTGAAAATAGACATCTATAGGCTCTAATGCTAGGAAGAGGCAGATATACCCATTGTAAAAACAATGCTGAACGTTTTGTTAACCTTCAGTCAATGCTTGTGAAATTAGAGGGGTGGATTATGAAGCAAGGAACAAAGTAGGCATTTATTTAAAATACAGTGTCTAGGGCTGATGCGCAAGTCGATAGCATGCGGGTGCGTCCTGATGGCGATTTGCCCCATTAAGTGTCCGCCAGTTAAACGGAGTGTGGGGCAAGCACGCACTGGTTCGATGCAGTAACCCTGTAAATATTTTACGACAAAAAAGCGCTTTTTCTGACTGTTTTCCCTCCGCAGGAATCGATGAAATACCAGAGTGCGTTAAGAGGAGGAACCCGAATGTTCGTTGGTCGTGTTATGACAAACATCCTAATAGGACTTGCTACTCAAAAAGCTTCTCCTACAGCACTGAAGAGGACAGCTGTAAGCGAATACCGTACAAAGGATGTGGTGGAAACGGTAATAACTATCCTTCGATGGAAGCCTGCACAGCAGATTGTCGGTAGGTACCGTCTTCACATCTTTAATCGTTTAACATGTAGATTAAAGTAGCCGTTTCAAGAAATCCGGGAGAAGATGAATACATTCAAACGTCATTCTGATTTACAAGACTAGAGGGATCAAAAAACGGGCTATGAATACGCTTATCATACATGAGAAATATGAGGAAAAGCGTAAACGTTTGTGGTTGAGTGCTATGTATATGTGGAGTGGTGACTTCACTTGGTGACGAAGCCTTAGTTGCCTGTGACTCGTGCAGTCAGTGTTCTCGATGATGAAGCCATCAGACATATTATTCAAAGCCGCTAAGTTAGCATGCGTTACAAAATTTTATTTGTTGCTGTAGCTACTCAAGCAGGCGTAACCAACTTGCTTGGGGTCGAAACGGGACTTTACTCGTGGCCGCCGTCATCGTTGTTCTTTTTCCAACAGAGATAAGACGCCAGACACTTGTAGGGAAACAACGATAATTTATATATATTGCCACTTGCTATATGGTCGCCGTGGGTATGTGCCAGGCGATGAAAACGACGCTGAAGTAGCGGGCGGGTAGGAAAACAGAGACGACAACGACGTCGTGTAGACTGCCCTGATAAAGTGCTTTTGTCCGTCCTTTACATCGGCTTTCTCGTCTCCCACTAGGCCAGGACAATATATATATATATATATATATATATATATATATAAATATCCATATATATATGTCGGTAGCTACTGCATTGCAACGCATGCAATAATCTTCGCAGAGTCGAAATTGCAGGGCGCAGCTGCTACGTCTACTATAGTTGTTAGGAGCCGTGGCCTGCATTTTAACACCCCGATTGGTAGTCGGGAACAACCTCTACGACAAACCACAACCGACGAGAACATTCATTGGTCAATTTGAATATTAGATGCACGTAACCCTTTCTCTCTCTGCATTTTCTAAAACACGGAGTGAAATATAAAAACAATCCTTCCAGTTCACACTACTCCCTTATATTGTCAATGTAGAGAGGGACAGTCACCGTCGCCAGTATGTCGCGCGAGAGCAGGACCGCTCGGACAGCACATGCGGCGAATCATTTTACTGAGACCAGGCAGCAACCTCCATGCGGGTGAAGCTCGCCTTTTGAGACACAATCACGCAGCCCGTCAGAGGAGAGATAGAGATGAAGAGGAAAGGCAGGCAGGTTAACCAGATATTAAACTCTAGTTCGCTATCCTACACTGGGATTGGGAGATAGGGGTTAGAAAGACTCCATCAGGTTTCTTTTACTGCGAAACGGAAGGCGGAGATTGCTCTCCTGCCTAATGCTAGGCTGCCGTCAACCGGTCACCTTCGGTCACCATCATTACACACCTTACCTAAGATTCACGTACGCATCCAAATACAGCCCCGTCAATACTAATCAGGAGGAAAAGAATGATGTAACGAAAAAAGAACACAGATGTCATCGTTTTGCGGCTATGATTTGTGTGCATGTGCACGATACGAGCCTAAGAACGCCTACAAACCTCGCCTAGTGCCTCCTCTTCACTAGGGGCCTGTTATGCTTTAACCACAGGGACATCAGCACTCGCGAGGTGCGGCCCAGCCACTAATGAAACAACTGGCATAGCTGCTGCCAGCTACTTCTTTCCTGAAGCGCCAATGCTTGCTGTCATCGCATTTGAAGTGCCACTTCGTGCTCTATCAATAGACGTATCAGTATGAAATTTGGACGGGGTCGAGCCATTTGGTTTATCCTCCATGACGGCTTCACCGGCTTTTTGGTCACCTGGTAAATTAGCCAACAGCGACACTTTGACAATGACATTATCTCGCTCTCTCCACAGCTGTGCCGCCACCAAATGACGCCGCTGCACCTCGTCTAGCAAAGCAGCAATGACGCTCTTTGTGGCCACGCTGTAGTTCTTTAAAAGCTCATCCGCCTGTTTCCTAACTGCATGCAATAAGCGTTAGGAGACCGTTCAAGAGAACGCCGGTGTTCCCGCAGCATTCTCAGTTCTGCGTCTAGCTGCTAAATTCTGCAAATATGTGCCTCTGAATATTTCGCCTCTTCTCGCGAGGCTAATTGCTTTGGAAGCTGGAATTTTCACCATGCTTGTTCTCACTAAATCTCCTGGAGACGCTTGCTCTCTGGTGCTTAATGTCGCTTCCTGCAGCCTGCGCTTTCTCAAGCTCGGGAGCGCTCTGAAAGCTAACTAGTCTTTCCTTTCCAGAGCAGATTTTGTCCACGTCTGTTGGACTTCAAAAAGCCGCAGCCGCTTTCCCGCCTCTCTGGACAAGGTGTGCTGGCGTTAGATTTGCCGCATGAGTGTTCCTGGCAGATGCAAGTTACTCAGCGCACCCGGTCACGTGTCGTTGCTAATTGCACCTGGACAAAGACACTCGCATTGAACACGCACCTATGAGAAAAGTGCGACTGATGAAAAGTAAACCCACCGATGCACTGCTCGTCATCGTCCCTGGTCTCATTGCAGGTGGCACTTCTGTGCTTCAGATGCCGACATTCTATAGAATCAGTCTTGTAAAATTGCCGGAAAAATTACAAAGCTATGAAAGAACACCGCGAAAAAAAACAGGTTTTCTCTCGCAAAATTTTCCGAAACTGTGAAGATACATCTAAACTTGCTTTATTAACATTAACTAAGAATGTTAGGAGGCAAGGACACATGCAAAAACGTGTTTAAAATGTTTTGGCACATAATGGCTATCCTGTGACAGCTAAAGCACTTTTATATTGCTCGAAAGTATTGGGTAGCTTTCGGAACTATGATCTACCGAACGCAGAAGCGTTCCGCTTTTCTTTTAGCGTGAACGGGACGTTGGTATGCTGTCTGCCCATTTCCGGAACATTATTTTCTTGGATTGCGAAGAAAGTTTGTTTTCCTAGGGGTCGAGTACATAAGCAGGGTGTGAGACCGGGCTAGTTGGTATTCCATGCTGAAATGACTAGCGCAAGAGTGCGCACGGGACACTAGGAAGGCAACAAGGACAAGCGTTTGTCCTTGTCCCCTTTTAAGTGCCTCGTGTGCACTCTTGCGCTATACTCGCGTACAACGTTTCTTCGCTATGAAGCGAAAGCTACGTGGGCGGAGCTTCTGCACATGACTGTACTCGTACGCAATGTAGTCCGGCAGCGCTGGGGACCGGTTGCGGTTTCACCAACCTCGCACAACCTCTTTCCTTTAGTCAAGGCAGATACAATTCACTCGGCGTGAATCAATGTTTATTCGCATACCAAGTTATGAACAGCCAGAATCGCAGCCGGAGTTGGAGCTCCGAAGCAGCCGTATGGCGTCGATTAGGACTTAAATGCGCAACTGACGCTTGCGTCGGTAAAGCCGGCGCCGCAGTCAGCTCGCTCACTCGTCTGTACATGCAGATGGTTGTGATTCCCATATGGGTTCGCTTGGTTTCCACGCAGACGCTGGACAAACTTTTTTTGTGTGCTTCGACAGCCCCTGAGGGGAGTTGATTAGCGGGACAGCACGCGACGAACACTCACCAGAAGACACGGGCGGCATTTTGTGTTTGATGAATGTGGAAACGTGCGACACTCTCAGGTGTGCGAAAACTCGAAAGAGTCATCTAGAAATACAATAAAATACCGATAGATGAGTGGTGAATGTTGAGTACAATATCAAATTAGGTGCTGTAAAAAGCAAAAAAAAGTTATGTTTTCTATTTCCCACGTAGGAAAACGAGAAAGACTGCTGGCCTACTTCCAGCAGCTGTGAAAAAGGCCCGCTTAGATTCCGTAGCCTTCACTTCATATTCAAGAAACCTTATCCGCGACTATAGTCATTTCATTAAGTACATAACGCGGAACAGTAATAAAAAGGAATTCATACTTGTGGTCACTTTTAGACATAAGGAATGTCCTCGAAAATACTGCACATCAATGCGAACTTCTGGCCTTGCACGCACTTTAGCCTAGGTTAAAGGCGAGTTCAAGCAGTAACACGCAATCTTGGTGTGCGGATTTTTGTGCCTTTAGGAAGTTGTTCAATTACAGTGCAAGCTAAATTTAGCCTTAAGCGCTATGAATTATTTATTAGAGAGCATTTTGTGTGGCTAGTACAAATCACTCACCAAGTGCAGCGTGGCTTTTTGGACGTGAAAAAGGATACTCTTCTCGTCAGCGAAATTGGAGGCGATGGTCAGATGGTATCAGACTGTTGCGGTAGTTCAAGGCTATAGATTGACCATGAGGTCGATAGCTGCAGTATTTCCCGTCTCAATTCTGATATTTGTCCCAGAAACTTTCAAAGCGATTTTTTCTCGATCATTGTGAATGCGCTCGTTACTAAAACTGTCCTCCCTAACGCCATTCTTACGTGAAAGGTCGGAGTCCCATGTTAACTGACGCATGAAGAGGCTGTCTTACTGAGCCTCAAACGATGTAAATGCAGCTCGCCATCACCATTAAAGCGCTTACTCAAACTAGTTGAAATAATATGTTGTCTAATCTGAATGTTTAAACTAAATGTCTTAAAATTTAGATTGCTCCTAATAATGATACGTGCATAACAGTGGGCTTTATTGTAGGTTTTTCGCTTCAGCCGAAGCTGAGGACGATGAGGTGAACTGAGTGTCGACGAAGGTGAAGCACCTTCATTGAAGCTGTCGGAGGAAACCATCTCCTGCCATAAGGTTCAACTCAATAGTTCTTGTTATATATATATATATATATATATATATATATATATATATATATATATATATATATATATATATATATATATATATATAATAACACCAAGACTTATCAAGTTGTCCAGCGCTGTTTATTCCATGAAAGGCAACGCCCCAACTCATGCGCGCAGAAGTAGAAGAACAGGGAAGATGATGATGGCTATGTACAAATGAAAACGACGAAGGATGTTGATAGCGCCTACACTAACTTCTCCCCGTCATGGAAGCGGCCAGCCTGGCCGCAGATTAGAGATTATCTAAACGGGGAGTGAAGGGCTTCATCCGCGAGACGTGAACGATTTCGGGATTTCGGCGGCGCCGGTCAGTGACGGAGTGTACTGGGCGGACGAGATAGTTCACTGCAGATGTTTGCTGCACAAAGGTGTATGGGCCGATGTATCGTTGAAGAAACTTCTGACAGAGCCCTGGGGTGCGGACTGGAGTCTAAAGTAGGACTTGGTCTCCAGGGTTGAAACGTAGGTCACGGCGTTTGTTATCGCAGTGACGCTTGCGCTCAGCTTGGGTAGCTTCTGTGCTTTCCCGGGCGATTTGACGGCAACGTGCAACTCAGGCAGCAAAATCTTCTGGAAGCGACGCGTTAGGCGAAGGAGGTGCCAAAAAGAATTCTCTTTCGAATATGGTGGAAGGAGGTGGTCCATACACAAGGAAGAAAGGGCTCTAGCCGGTAGTCGGTTGAATAGCAGCATTATATGCGAATGGCACAAAAGGAAGAATTTTATCCCAGTAAGTGTGGTCAGGACAGATGTACATGCAAATCATGTCTGACTGCGTACGGTGGAAGCGCTCAATAAGGCCATTGGTTTGCGGATGATAGGTAGAAGTAGATTTGTGGACGGTATTAGCGGCCCGAAGAACTACCTCGAGAACTTGTGAAATGAACGCCTCGCCATGGCCACTGACAAGAACGCGAGGAGCCCCGTCGCGCAAGACGATGGAGCGCAAGAACATGTCGGCGACTTCAGAAGCGGTACCGGATCGCAGAGGGGCAGTCTCAGCATATCTTGTTACATGGTCGACCGAAGCGACAATCCAATGGTGACCGGAGTGTGTCAACGGCAAGGGACCATATAAATCAATACCAACAAATTCAAAAGGTGTGTCCGGGCAAGGGTAGGTTGTAGTAAACCGGCAGGAGGGGATGTCGAGCGTTTGCTGTGCTGACATGACGCACAAGAGGCAATGTATTTGGCCACCGTTGTGGATAGGCCAGGCCAGAAGCACCCGGTATTTATACGGTCGTAAGTCTTGTGGAAGGCTAAGTGGCCAGGCAATACTTCGTCGTGAAGTGCCTCTAATACTCGCAGGCGAAGGCAGCGAGGTAGAACTTGGACCCACCGTTGACCTGTTGGGTGTTTACCGTAGCGGTGTAGCACGCCACCTTGAAGACCGAATTGTCGAAGTTGGCGTCGCAAGCGGCTGTTGGGTGGTTCGGCGAACCCACTAAGGCGATCCATGAGAACTCGACAGTAGGAGTCGGCCCGCTCAAGCATGACGAAATCAGAGCGTGATGAAAGCGTAACTTGGTCCAGGGGCGTTATCGAGAGCTGGTGTGAGGCAGGCGTAGCATCGGAACGACGTGATGGGGAAGACGACGGTGCGTTAACG
Source organism: Dermacentor variabilis (assembly GCF_050947875.1). NCBI lineage: Eukaryota > Metazoa > Arthropoda > Arachnida > Ixodida > Ixodidae > Dermacentor > Dermacentor variabilis. Next base: position 174,258,108 of record NC_134569.1, read on the forward strand.
GGAGAGAGTGAGAGTGGGCAGCGAGACAATGCGTCTGCATCATGATGACTTTTTCCAGACTTGTACGTTATAGTAAAGTCATATTGCTGCAAGCGGAGTATCCAGCGTCGTAAGCGTCCTGATATGTTTTTCATTGATGACAGCCCACACAGAGCATGGTGGTCGATGAAGATGGTGAAGTGGCGGCCGTAAAGGTATGGGCGAAATTTCTGAATCGACCAAATGATAGCCAGGCACTCTTCTTCTGTAATGGTGTAGTTCCGCTCAGCTGGAGAGAGTGTTCGGCTGGCATATGCTATGACTTGCTCTTTACAGGCTGCAATACGTTGCAGAAGTACTGCGCCAATACCTTGTGCGCTTGTGTCAGAATCGAGTATGGTGGGCGCTTGATTATCGAAGTGGCGAAGCACTGGTCCGGAAGTAAGATGTTGCTTAAGAGCTTGAAAAGCCGACTCGCAGTCGCTAGTCCATGTGAAAGAGGCACCGGTCACCAGTAGCTTGTGTAGAAGAGCTGCTATTACAGCGAGGTTGCGTATAAATCGACGAAAATATGAGACCAAGCAGAGGAAACTACGTAGATCTTTCTGTTGCTGGGGGCGAGGAAACTGGAGAACAGCACTAATCTTTTCGGGGTCTGGCAGGATGCCTTATTTTGAGACGACGTGATCCAATACTTCTATAGTCTTGCTTGCAAATTTGCATATTTTATATTGATCTGGAGACAAACATTTGCAAGGCACTTGAGAACTTCGCCTAATCGATGAAGATGTTGGCTAAAGTCACACGAAAAGATTACAATATCGTCCAGATCACAGAGGCAGGTCTTCCATTTTAGACCACGAAGTACGTTGTCTATCATGAGCTCAAATGTGGCAGGAGCTTTACAAAGGCCAAGAGGCATAACATTAAATTCATCAAGTGCGTCTGGTGTAGCGAATGCGGTCTTTTATTTGTCAGTCTCGTTCATCGAAATTTGCCAATATCATGATCGATGATCAAGGCTGGAGAAATACTCCGTTCCTTGTAGTGTGTCGAAGCCGTTGTCAATTCGAGGTATTGGATATACGTCCTTGCGTGTGATCTTATTGAGCGCTCGATAATCGACGCAAAAGCGAACGGAGCCATCTTTTTTTCTTTGCCAGGACCACGGGAGGAGCCCATAGGCTAGATGAAGGTCGTATTATCTTCCGCGCAAGCATGCCAGCAACCTGTTGATCAATGACCTTTCGTTCAGACGGCGATACACGATAGGGGCGTCGTCGTATTATAGCGGAACCAGCGGTTTCGATGCGGTGTGTAGCCACAGGAGTTTGGCTCAACACAGGGGAACAGCTATCGAAACAGGCTTTGTGCTTTGCGAAGACCACCATTAAGGCTTCGGACTGCACGGCTGTTAGATCAGAACCAAGAACGGCTGGAGGAGGGAACGAGTCATCCAAACCTGAGGTTGGCACTGGCGATGAAGAATGGCAAAGCGTGACTATATAGATAGGTTGAGTGTCGGTGAGGGTTACCACAGTCATCCCTTCGGGCAGCATCACAGCATTTGGGGTCGTGTTGCAAGCAGACAGAAGGGCGCGGCCACGTGAAAGCCGGACGATACAGGTGGCAATGAGAATTCCGCGACAAGTACAGCGGAAAGGGGTGGGTAGGGCGTCTCTGTCGGCGATCTGACTGGATGTCACGGCTACAACGTCTTCGTGACCAGGACGCAGGACGTAGTCTGCAGCGATGGCCAAGTTCACGCATGAGAGTGAAGAGCCCGTAACAGGTGCAAGCACTGTATCCGTGATATGGACAACTTCCTCTCTAAAAGAAATGACGGCTGAAGCAGAATGTAGGAAGTCCCAACCGATTATAAGTTCATGGATACACGTTGGAAGAATGATAAACTCAATGTGGTGGCGTATGCTGTCGATGAGAACACGAGCAGTACACTGTCCGTCGGGGTGAATGAATGCGCACCACGCAGAGTAGGCTCAAGGTAAGGCGTTTTTACTTTCCGGAGCCGGGAACACAGATCACTCCGAAGAACAGAAACGGCGCCATCGGTATCAATGAGAGCTGACGCGGGAACACCTTCGGCAGTTACAGAAAGCATGTTAGCCGGGCGAAAAGGAGGAATTTTTGAAGACCGATAACAAGCAGTTTCCCCTCCAAAAACTTCAACAGTTAGTTTTCTGAGTGCTCGTCGACAAGATGGGATGTGAGGCGAAGCTGTGATGTAGAGGGCCGGTAAGGCGATGGAGAACGATGTCGTGCCGAACGGGAACTATGAGGTGGATTGGGAGCAGCTGGAGGAGACGGAGAACGGTGTTGAGGGAACGAGTCCGATGGGGTATAGTAGTCGTCTGATCGGCGAGTGCGGTCTCTTTCGTGCTCAGCATAGCCTCGTCTTTCATCCTGCAGGCGACGGCGGCAGAAGCGAGATATATGGCCGCGTATACCACAGTAAAAAGAAGCCGGACGAGGTGGGCGCCACTGAGGGTAGGATGACGCAGCAAGTGCTCTGGTTCCTACCGAAGCCAAATGGTCATAGACACGGACATCTGTAGGCACGGAGGCCACGTTAAGGGTGGGTAGCGAAGCAACATCCGCGTGGTTAGGTGTGGAGCGCGCTACTGGAGCAAGATGCGTTGTGGGTGTAGTCATTGATGTCAACACTTGCTTTACGATCTCGCGCAAGTCGAAGGTTGGGGTTGGGGCGCAGGCAGCAGGTGGACGCCTTAGGTCTTCTAGTTGAAGCTCTTCGCGGATGATGGTGCGAATAAGACCACGTAGACCTGGAGAATAGGGAACCTGAGGATCGATGCTGTCTTGTGGAAGACGAACTGACTGCAGCACGCCTAGGCGTTGACACGTGGAAGTGATGTCTTGGACAAAAGCCGGATTTTGCACGTATAAGGCGCTGAACGCGAGCGACCCCATGCCTTTTAGGATGTGGCGAACGCGTTCGGCTTCCGTCATGCTAGGACTCGCACGGCGGCACAGAGCCAAGACATCCTCTATGTATGAGGTGTAAGACTCTTGTGGAAGTTGGAGGCGCGTTCCCAGCTTCTATTTGGCGACTTCTGCACGGCCAGACGAGGAGGCGAAGATTTGCCGCAGTTGGACGTAAACGTGGACCAATCCGCGATGCCGGATTCATGGTTGAAATACCACGTCTTTGCAGCACCGGTCAAGTAGAATGAGACGTACCTCAATTTCTGGGTGTCGTTGCACTTATTGCAAAAACTCACGCGGTCGTAGGGGTCGATCCAATCGTCGACGTCATCACCGCGTAGTCCCGCAAAGACAGGGGGATCGCGCTGAGGGCTCGTCATAGTCCTAGAGGGCGCCGCAGGCGGAGTTGTCTGTGTGGTAGGGTTAGAGGCGCCGGAAGGGCCGGGGTTGGAAGTGTCCATGGTTGTAGGGGTAGCTGGGCGCAGGTGGCGACCGGAAGGCAGCTCCAGGACGGACGGGACCGCGAGAGGGCTTTGGGGTCTTGACATACCTGCACCACTTTATATTACCAAGACCAATCGAGTTGTCCAGCGCTGGTTATTCCAAGAAAGGCAACGCCCCAGCTCATGCGCGAAGAAGTAAAGAACAGGGAAGATGATGATGGCTATGTGCAAATGAAAACGACGAAGTACGTTAATAGTGCTTACAATATATATATATATATATATATATATATATATATATATATATATATATATATATATATATATATATATATATATATATGTAAATATTGTAACATGACTAGGTATTTGGAGACACTTCATTTTATTCAGTACAATTTGACTTCGGTTACATTTTTTTGGTTGTATGCCCTGGAAAAAAGCGAGGAAAACATTTCTGTATAAAACCCGCCGCAGTTGCTCAGTGGCTATGGTGTTGGGCTGCTTGCTAAGCATGAGGTCGCGGGATCGAATGCCGGCAACGGCGGTCGCATTTCGATGGGGGCGCAGTGGGAAAACACCCGTGTACTTAGATTAACGTGCACGTTAAAGACCCCCAGGTGGTCGAAATTTCTGGAGTGCCCCACTATCGCGGGCCTCATAATCAGAAAGTGGTTTTGGCACTTAAAACCCCATAATTTTTGTTTACAGTCTCTTCCTCTACAAGCCCTTACACCTCTACAAAGACCAAGAAGGGCTTTGCCGCTGTTCAGTAGCTGGTCATCGCCTTCCGAGAAGGTACCTCTGTTAGTTACCGTGCATCGCCGCAGGTTCCTTAACGTGGTTTGTTCACTCCATGCCTTTGCGTAACCTGCAGTCTTCGGTGAAATTCCCTGCTTTCTAAGATACCTCAGTCAGAATGTTGAGCGCTCCGTGCCATTCACTGTCACGACAATATTGATCATGTCGTCGCTCGTCTACTATGTTTTCTTCCAGTGTTCTCTTGCATCTCAAGCTGTACAAGCTGCTTACATTTGATAAAAACTCATCCTTATTTGCTGCCGCTCCGTTTTTTGTTCTTTTTCCATCAGGGATAGGTTGCCACAGACGCTTTTACTTCTAAAAACAAAAAAACCACATTATATGTTTATTTAACACAGCTTATTGCTTTGGCACTAACACAATAAGCAAGCCATGCCCGAATGTTCATAGTACCACTCCTGCAGCTCACAAACCTCGTGAGGGGTTTGTGAGCAGGAGGGGTGCTGTACGACCTTGTAACTTGGAACTCTGGGACCTTGGTTTTAACGCCTTGGTTACTCCACGTGAACCACCTCGGGACTCCTCACAACACACGCCTAGCTTATTGGGTCAACTCAGATATTAAGTGGATATGGCATTTATCTTTGTCCTCCACAATTTCGAAAACACTGACAAAAAAACGAAAAAAGAGAAAATCTAAACCGTTTCGGGGACTGCGATAAATCTGATCTAAAGAAGCAAGGCCATACCAGTGTCGGGGCGTCGCGCGAGAGGAGGACCGTCGGTAATGCACATACGGCAAATCATATTACGTAGGGGTCATGCAACGGCTTTAGTGAGACTTAACTACTTCCGTTCAGACACCAATGACACGTTCTATCGGGGCTCGTTTCGCGTGAAAGGCGAGAAAGCGATTGTTCTCACGTTTGCTACTAAGCTTCCCCAAATACTACGCATCTCACGCCACCATGCTTTAATTGCATAGTCGGAAAGTCACTCGTGAGTCGACTCGCTCAGACTGACCCGTTAGTCTAAGTGAGTATGGCTGAGTAACATTTTGTTGAGACGTTGTCTGATTGAACTTTATGCAAAAACAGGTTTTTATGAGTGAATCTGAGCTTTATTTCACCGACCTAAGGTCAATTAAAAAAGAAACGCCATAAGTAAAATTCTGCCAACATGATCAACGCACATAGATTATCCACGCGATGCGGAACACTAGGCGGAAAAAAATTGGCGACCACTTATGTGTCGTTACGGGATTCGAATACGAAAGCATGATGTTTTATCTGCGTTCTCACCTTATGTTAAAACTCTGTTAGTCCGCTTTGACCCACCTTGCTTTAATTTGTGCCAACCTTAATAACCAGGAATCGTCCTCAATCCTCCTTAATTCACCTTATTCTACTTTATTCCACCTTTTCCTACTTTATTCCACCTTAATATAATTTTAGGAGTGGGCTAAATCCGTTTTTTGGATGTCGAAGCTGCCACGGCTTCGGACAAACTCCATGGATGTTCACCCTGGGATTTCGCAGTGTCAGCCGCAGCAGGTGCAGCGCCCTCAATGTGACGTCATCACTTCCCCATGTTCTTTTCTTCTCATCGGATTTCCCGCCCGACATCCGATTTCTATTCCGGCCGTATTAAAGGCTTTCGCCTTAAAACCACTCAGAAGGGAAACGCCGGAGCCAACTATCGTGTTATCACCCGCACCAATCATGCACAATGCACCAATCATGCACTACCTCCCCCCTCCCTCACACACAATCAAGCGTTATTTACGCGTCTGTAGCGTCCGTATGGAGCCTTCGCAGCACCAGCCACACTCAGTTAAGACGTACGCCAACCGGCCTGTACTATATTGTTTAGTCCGAGTGAGCGCAGCTAGGTAGAATATTCATAAGTCTTGGTCCGCGCGAGCTCGTCGCAGTAGAATATTGGTGATCAATGTAGTGCGAAGTTACAAACGAGACAAATAAAAATTTATCCGAAAGAAAGCTTTTGTAGGCTCGCGCTACATTAAGGGGGATGATAATTTTTCTCTTTCAAGGCATTTATTAACCTTGCAGGATTCCGCAGAACTGATTTGACATTTAAGTGACCTTGTGCTTCGAGTTGTCGATTAATTCGCCTTCGCGCTATGATTTTCTAACTTACTGCTTAGCTCAGATGGTAGAGCCCCCACTCCGGAAAGGCGTTGGTCCCAGATTCGAAACCAACACAAGGGCAAATTTTTCGTTAACTGCATGCTTGTTCTCAGAGAAATTAATATCACTTTAGTTTATACCTTCGTGCTACATCTATGCCTAAGACAATTTCTTGCTTCGATGACATTTACTCCATCTTATTTGGTTCCACACGGCTTGTAGGTCATAGTGAGTAGGATATCGCCGGGCTCATTCTGAGTCAGAGTGAGCCCGGCTGAGTAGATTATTGGTGAGTCCGAATGAGTCGATCTGAGCCCACTTATCGCGAGCCTGAGTCAAATTTATTTTGAAGCAAAAATACATTTTGTGAGTGAGGTTGAGCGAGGTCCATGTATTTTGGCGATCTATGTACAGCAGTCTAAAACCTCATTAGAGACTAAGTAATTAGGAATCGCAAAGCAGGGAAACTCAGCCGGGCTCATGCATTTTAGGCTCACGAAATAGACATCACACATTATTCGGAGTCACCGAATCATTCACAGGCAGGTTCACCCAGAATTACCGGCATCCAGGCATGTAAACACATGGAATCCAGAAGCGTGGCTCCCATGCGAAACTAGCAGAGATATATCTGATCCTAAGTTAGTATCACCAACTCACTGTAATAACTTTTTGTGACAAAATCCCATATTTCAGTATACTTGGAATGCATAGGTTCCCAACCTAAGTGGGGAACGAAATGGTGTTAAAGTCCAAGCACGACTCGGGGTTCATTTCGGGAAGCCATAACAGTGTCTTTGTGTTCGACAACGTGACATCCCCAACCATGACGGGAAACATTGACCCGGTGTTTTTTCAGTATCAGACACTGAAGGACGTGACGTAATGCTTTAGTCGAATGATAGAAATATTATCCACAAGAGGTCGACTAGTCACCCGCTTACGTACGAGCGCGGCAAATTCATGTCATTTCGGTGATCTGACCCCTACTAATAGGGTTGAGGTGAGGTATTATTTCATTTACAGTAGCACAGCGCCATAAAAAACGAAATAAACATCCGAGACGACCAAAAAAGAAAAAAAAAACGCGGTGCCTTCCAGCGGCTTTATTAGCAGATTGCACGGAACATACATAGCCACGAGAAAGAATCATATTGCATCGTCAAAATATGAGAGAGGACCGCACCATCCTTCGCCATAGAAGAATCGCAATATTTCGATGCACGGCTGAACTTATCATTGAATTTATTCCTCCTGTAAAGATATGCACAAAGATCAGGCGCAAACACGTGTTGCCAACCCTTGGTATGAAATCAGTTTCAGTAACCTGTCGCGTAAGATCGATCTTAAATCTTACGCGACACATCTTAAAATTGATCCCATCATTAAATTGATCACATCTTTAAAGAAGCACAGATGTCATCTGTGCTTCTTCAGCACTTCCCACTGATCAAAATTCGACATTCATAGCAATAGCGGTAGTGAATTCCTATATATCCCTGAATTGCTCTTTGTACATTACAATAATGTTCTTTAATCCATTAATTTAGGGAACTAGCAGTTTGACCGATATATCTCCTCTACTATAGGATGATGGAATTGAATAAACCGCCCTAGCAACACAAGGCTAAAAGAGCGTCTTGTGCGTGGAAGAAGAAACAGTGGTGCGTGGGTGCAGTGAATTGACAGCCGGTGTAGCTTATCCGAAGCGGAGAACGCTACTTTGATGCTAAGCTTTCAGGCAACCTTTTTCATGTGTGAAAGACGTTCTGTACATATGGTATGACTACTGGTCTCTTTCGATCACTATTTCCTAACTGGGCCTCTGAGTTATTGTCCTTCTTTAACTGCTTTAATAGCTTCTCAGTGTAACCCGGTACCCGACATACAAAAACCTATGAGCTTGAGCTGAAAAACTGCGCAGTATGTCATAATGACAAGATTGCCTGAGGGTTTCAGCACGACCTAGGTTAGTAATGCTTCGCTTAACCAGCTTAGACTGGGCATAATCGAAGGATAGGAGGAATTCCCACATCCTCATTCCTAGAGCTAGCACGCATGGTCATGGGACAGATGTAAATTAAAGTCTAAAGATCTTAAGCTTTTATCATTTGGCATCTCATGAGTCAACTCAAGCGGGTGAAAGCAGTTGTTAACGGTTTGCACGATAACCTCCATGTGCTGAATAGCGACGTAGTTCCGGTTACGGAATGAGCGGAAGTGCATTCTATATAGTGGTGCGTCAGTGTAGTCGTGTAGGAAAGGTCGCTGAAGTGTATAGCTAGTGCACAAGGGGATGACGAAGTGGTGGCTATCGTCCGCGATATTTGTGGTGCGGTCCTACTTTTAGCCTCCTTGTAAATAGTGTATATAAGGCCTTTAGTGGGGATCTCCCCGTAACACCTTGGTGGAGTTTTATTTGAGTACCTTGGGGGAGGTGCAGAGAGAGCACATCACGAGCACATAACTGGTTTTCGCCGCGGTCATATTGTGGTCCATTCAATCACGTCGACAGAAAGGCCCGCCGATTCGGCTTCAGCTACCAGAACAAGAATTGTCTCGACCCAACTCCAGGAACCTGGCACCTCCCTGGCACTTGCACCTTGGACGTCCAAGACTGGCTAATCTAATACGAACGAGCTAGCAAAAACAACCGCTGAAACCCAACTATCATACTGACTAACAGCATCTATTGTCTCAATGAAACAGCGCGGGTTCGTTTCCAATTCAGCCATTTGGCACACCTGTCGGCAAGAACTGCTGGAACTACGGAAGGCAGTCGGGCACCAGCCAGCCGCCAAAAAGGAACTTTCGTGCCGGGCCCCAGCATGTACCGAGCTTTACGTTATGTACATAAAAGGCATATTAGCAGTGTTTGAGGGTCGACGACAGCATGCCCGAAGCTGATAAACGTCAGCCACATCCTTTAATGTATCACCAATGACGTTTTAATTTACTCGTACACCAGGACTTCTTCACAGTCAACGACATCACAGTAGTGTTGCCGCGTTGAAGAAGCGAAGAGCCGTCATGTAACACAACACTTTGTTCCACCGCCGCTGCCTCATCGTGCCACGATGGACAACCGCCTGGTGCCAAAAACTTGCTGCATCTTGCCCGCCGAGAGATCATGGAGGCTGCATCTCCATGTGTTCCTCAAGCCCGTTCTTACGTTCAGTCCCACATCACAGTACCTCTCATTTAAGCCGCCGTACGCGAAGAGTTGATGAACGCAAGCATTCACCCCATCTGTGTTGTAAGTTGCCCTGTGGCCGGCAATTACCTTCGTCGTATAGCTAATACCGCGACCCTAAGCTGTGGCGCACGCAGGAGGACAGACCTCTATACTTTATTCGCACTTCAGCAGGACATATTTCCAGCCATTGTCGCTACTGTTGGCCTTTGTGTCCTCGTCCCGCGTACTTCCCACCCGGAAAACTGCCGGTACCGGCCGTTTCATGCGTGAATCGACTCGCCACACTGTGACGTTGCTGCTCCAGCTCTACCTTCGACCGCTCGACGTCGCCGCAGGTGTGTTCTCGTTCTCTATTGACCCGCCACTCGCCGTCGCCATACCCTTGCTGTAGCACTTTAGAAAATTGGCAAGAGCGCTCAGAGAACTGATACTGCATTTTCCAAGAAATCGGAAGATCTCTGTTGACCGTGGCCAACGGACAAAATCTTTCTGCATAGAAGTGGACGGCGTGTGTTTCGGTGCTCACAGATACGGTAGCTCAATTGTCGGTGACGTAAGCTCGCCTTTCTCGACGTTACCGTAAGGGACTGACGCCCGCAGCGTCGCCTGTGATTCGCGTTGGCGACGGCGGTCAATTTTACGTCTTTTGTATGTGTACTGCGCGCCTGAGCTTTGCTAACAACCAGTCCTCAGTTCTCAGTTCAACCAGTCCTCAGTCCGTAGTCCTCGTCCATGATATACAGAGCAACAATTCCGCGCTTATCAAGTGCTTCCTTGGCCTTCTACACTTCGAAATCTCTTCTTTGCCTGATCTCACCGCTGAGTCGCCAGCGCATCCTTGTCGTCGAGTTTTTCCGTCTTTGACCAGCTATAGCAGATATCTCAGATGCTTCAGATTTGCCCCAGATGTCCCGCTTTGTGATGGTGACTACGCGATCCCCGCATCCCTAGATGCTCTTTTGACCATGAATGCAGCCCTACCTACATTCCTTGTCACGGAGATGCATCCTATTTTGAATTATATATTATTCACACAGATGCATCCGAAAGGCATCGCGCTGAGCAGTATGCCGCCTTGACACTCGTACGACCCTCTGGCCCCTACTATCTACGTTCTGCGTGCTCCTAAAAGCCCTGGCACTAGTATTTAATCTGACACCATGAACGCCCCAGGCCTTTGCGCAGCTCAATCAGACGACCTTCGTCACTTGCTCGCCGCTTACAGCAATGTTTTCGATATTGATTCACCCCATTCACCCCGGAAACGGTTGTGACTCATCACATTGATACCGATGATGCCGGTCCCATCCACTGGCATTACAGAGTGCCTGCGACTGAAAGCTGCGTAATCCTAACAGAAGCCGAGAAAATGTTCACTAAGGAGATCATCGAACCAAGTACGAGTCCTTGGGCATCTGCTGGGGTGCTTGTCAGCAAAAGAAAAAAACCTGGTGATTCTTCGTTGACTGTAGACATCTGAACAAATATAGTAAGAAGGACGTGTACCCTTCTCCACGAATTCACGACGCCCTCGACTCTCTACGTGGTGAACAGCACCTTTATTTTATAAACCTTAGGCCGGCTATTTTCAAATGTACTTTGACTGGAAGGCAGGCAAAACGCCGCCTTTATAACACCCTATGGGCTCCACCAGTTCAAAGCTATGCTATTTCACTTGTGCAAAGCCGCAGCAACATTCGAACGAACGATGGACTTCATTAGAAGCTTTTCTAGGGGTCGACTTGACTGTCTTGCGTCGATGACGCAGTCATTTCCTTGCCTACGTTCTCCAGTCATCTATAGACTCACAGCTAAAAATTTAGGGGGTTTTACGTGCCAAAATCACGACCTGATTACGAGGTACGCCGTAGTGGGGTCCTCCAGAATAATTTGCACCACCTGGGTGTCTTTAACATACACATAAACCTAAGTACATGGGTGCTTTCACATTTCGCTTCCAATAAATGCGGCTGCTATAGCTGGGATTTGATATCGCAACCTCGTGTTTTCCAGCCCAACGCTGTAGCCTTTAGGCAACCACGGCCTGTAGAGTCTAAGCTATTTTGCGTGTCTTTTGCAATGGAAGTCTTCAACTTAGCTCTGCAAAATCCCATTTCCGCCACATAGGAATCACTGTACTTGGTCATCTTCTCTATGCTGCAGGTATACGGCCAGACTCTGTCAAGGTTAGCACTCTGATAAACTTTTCGACATCTCGTTCTGCTGAAGACATCCGTTCCTTTTTGGTATTTGTTCTTACTTTCGGCACGTTGTGAAAGATTTCGCAGAAATAGCATGGTCGCTCATTTGCCTTCTGAAGAAAGGTGTGCCATTTTCCTGGAATCATCAGCAAGCCTCCGCCTCCCACCAGCTAATTTTACAAGTTACATCACCCCCAGGGTAGGCTCACCTCGATGAACCAACCACCATGGAAGCCTGTACCGATACCAGTGCCCATAGAATCAGCACATTTCTAGCCATTTGTCAGAATGTGCAGCTTTGCGTTGTTGGTTATGCCAGCTGTCTCCTTCTCTCTGCTTAGCCAAACTATTATATCCCACAGAGAGTGTCTCGCATTAGGGTCATCGCCAAATTTCACCCTTAAAACTACGGCCAACCCTGCACTGTTGCTACTGACCACTAATATCTCTGCTCTCTGCTGTAGGATTCCACAGATCGCCTTGGTCGCTGAGGCACTGTGACTTCAGCAGTAATCATATACCATAATTTACAAGCCTGGCCGCTTCTATCAGGCTGCCGAGTGCCTCTCCTGGTATCCCAAGGATCCACCGGAAACTGCACTGAGCGACTCCAGCTCTTGCGTTTTTTCCATCTTTCAAAATTTCAACGTCGCTGCCGAACAACGCCGTGACTCGTGTCTACGCAAAATAATCGAGAATTTGTACGCGCACGCTCTTGATAATTCCTTCCGGTTTTTGGATTCGAAAATGACACCTATATCATCTGAGTTTGCTCTCTGGTGGTACAGATTTTAGCCTTATCATTGAGGCGCAACTCCGTTCCAGTGTCATAGTGCAGCTTCATGATGTGCCATTTACGGGACATCTTGGCGTGTGACGCGCAAACGACCGCACCAGCCGCCGTTTCCATTTGTCTGGGATTTCAGGCTCAGAGCGCCGATATGTTGGCTCGTGTAACCTTTATCACTATTGGAAAAAGTCGACACTGCCTCCTGCATCCTGAATCTCTGGACATTGCGTATCACCCAGTTCACCCCATCGGCCTCCACTTACTGTTATTCCTGGCGCCGTTCAGGGGAGGGGGGGGGGAGATGCCACACCTGCGACATGCAGTTGTCATGCTTCCATTCGTCACAGCTCTCAGCAGCCCAAACTGGCCTGTCCACGCTGGAGTGAAGGTCGGTGCAAGGCTACGACTTTGCACGCCTGTCATTTGCCCAAGTTGGCGTGGCCACCCCGGGTTAGCATGACCACGCCGGGGATCGGAGTCAGCGTGCGTCCCTCCTACTTTCCTGGTTTGTGCCCAGCGATATGCGTGCGTTTCCGACACCTGCGGCGCACCGAAAGGGGCATCAGATCACCGATAACTCCGGCGCACAGAAAGGGGCAACCAGCTCGCCGACCCCTGGATTGGTCTCCTGACGTCATCTGTCTCCTGACGCCATCTGTCTCCTGACGCCGGCTTAGTGGAAACCATGAACAATGACGACGCAGGCATGAAAAGCGGATCGACACATCTGAGGAGAGGCTCGGAAGCAGTGTGATTCGGACATGCTAAGAGGCTACCATAGTGTGCTCCGATAGTGAGCCGTTTTGTAATATCATCCATGGACCTCTTGAATACATTCCTTTTTCTTCATTCTCTTAAAACGTTGCTCGGAACCATTTCCCCCGGCACCTGGCACGGCACCACCAATGAAAACTTCGTTGACCGCACGGACACGCGACTTCGCAACATTATTGATGCCTTTCCCCTATCCACCTCTGCAAACAATTGGATTGTCCATAGTACAAATTATGCGCTGTGGTTTGCCATTGCGCATGTACTTCGCATAAGCTGTACCACCGACGTTCCAAATCTCGTGTTTCAAAACGTGATACTGCAGCGCGACGTTCCAAGGCAAATGATAATTCACCGCAGCAGACAGTTCCTATCGAGCGTGATCAATGGCATTATAAAATCGTGCTTGACTACGGCCCAACATCCACGGACGAATGGCTTGACAAAGCGCCTGAACTGAACACTTACCGACATGTTGGCTTTGTATGTGTCGCAAAACTACCAGGATTTGGACGCTATATTGCCCTTTGTGACATTCGCTAACAACACCCCGAGTTATGAGACCGCTGGTTATTTGCTGTTTTTCCCTTATACGGTTGTAACTCCACATTATCTATAGATATCTTGGTGCATTTTTCTGGGCGTACACTAACTGAATATGCTCGAGAGACTATTGCCTAGGCTGGCCACGCACGTCAAGTTGCTCGCACTCGTTTTCATGAGTCCCAGCTCCATCAGGAATCACGCTATAGCAGTCACCATCGGACCACCATCGCTCATCCGCTTGTAGTCCCTGGCACGGCGTGACGGACTTTCCGGAAAACTGCTCATTCAGTACACCGGTTGATTTCATGTGTGGCGCCAAGAGATTGATGTCACTTATGAAATTGCGCCATTGCCGCCTTCGATATCGACACGTGTACTAATTTATCTTTCTTTCGTGACCGCTGTTCACGGGCGAACAAATGTTAAACGTAATCTCACAGCGCAAACGCGCCTGCGTGATTTGGAACTCACGCGAATGTTTCCACTTATTCTATATGTTGTGTATGTCCTCTCCAAGCTTGCGTTATTAGATTGCAAGCGCGACAAGGATAGTGTGGTAGTTTCTGGAAGCCATGCGGGCACCAACAATTGCACTAGAACATTCGACGAGTAATGTAGAAAAGCCGGCCGCGCACTTGACAGGCAGATCAGGTTTCCCACAATCGCTGACTGTGTTCGCCGCTATAGTTGTTCTTTAAGTGTAGCCTGTCTTTGAGGGCACACGTTCACCCAAAAAACGTAGTTTCGTCGTTATCAGTTTTGCTGCTTTCTTCACCGTCAACTGTACGTGAGATCTGCTGGAGGTGCTGCATAACAGTCATCTTTACAGAAGAAATGAGCTGCCTACTGCGCCACGCCGACCCGTAAATGTCCGAGGAGAACAAATTTCGCCTATTCATGCGCGGTGTGAAGCATACAGTTTCCTACAATATACAAGAGATAACTCTGGCACTGCAATCGTTCGGCCACCGTGGCAACGATGGGAAGTACATGGATTTGTCTGCTCTTTGTGCCTGTGGCTTCAGATCCTCTTGTGGATTCGTTTGTTACGCTCCGTATGCCTTCATATCTTTAAATTTAAGAGCAATATATACTCTTCTAAGTGCAGAAGGCGCTGAGAACACGCACAATTCCTAATAATTGCAACGATTCAGCTTGCTGACTTGGCCAAATCGACACGTTCCAAACGTCTGACGGCACGGGCTTCCCCGAGATATATCCATGAGGCCGTGGCATGATGTCTAAAATATCGAGCGTCTGTGCTAAACATCTTTCGTTCTACTTTTGCCGTCGGACATTTGTAATAGTGTTTGCTTATTTGTCTATTTATTTATTTATTTATTTATTTATTTATTTATTACGCAGTAAGCTGTTGGAGATGAGCTTACAAGGTCACAAAGCCGTTTCAGAAAAGAAGGATAAAGTTTAGATAAATCCATGTAGTTGCCATAATTCTCATGATGGCTCAACCGCTTCTGTCGCAGTTGTTGTATACACTAGCGCCATAGGTTCCTCTAGTAATTATTCTGTAAATCTCTATGGTGTCGTCGTAACAACATTAATGAAAAATTCGGCAAATGATATGCTACAGAACAGTTTTTTACAATGACGAAGACGTGAGCAGTGAGAAGAAGACGACGACGATTAGAGGGTAGCGCGGGCTTGTCACCTCTTGGTCAAGTGCGGCGTATTCCGTTGTAAATATACTTGTATATAGCTTTTCGTCTGCGTCTTCCTACGTAACATATCTAGTGGAGGTGGACATTCCCGGTACCTCTTCACGGAGCTTCGCAGTGGACGGTACGTCCAGCCTTCCCTCATGGGTCCCGCCCACGTCAACTCGACTCCGCCGGCTGCGACACCTGCTGCCACTTCGACGACCTACATCACTCTCCCCGATCCCCGTGATCCTGCCGTATTCTCGGGCAAAGATGGGGAAGACAACGATGACTGGACCAGCCTGTACGAACACGTACACCGCAATAACCGTTGGGACCCGGCTATCATGCTCGCCAATGTAGTCTTTTACCTCGGTGGCAGACCTCGAGTTTGGTTTCGGACGCACGAAGATGAGCTCACCAGTCGGGATTCGCTTAAGCAAAAGCTCCGAGACTTGTTCGGCAACCCATACGGTCACCAAATTGCCGCACAGAAGGCGTTATCCGGCCGCGTGCAGACGTCAACGGAGCCCTACGTCAAGTACATTCAGGACGTCTTGGCTCTGTGCCGCAAAGTTGACGCACACATGACTGAGTCCGACAAGTCTCCCACATCCTCAAAGGCATTGCTGATGACGCCTTAAACTTTCTTGTTTTCAACAACGTGGCGACGGTGGATGCAGTTATAAAAGAGTGCGGCCGCCTTGAACTCGCTAAAAGCCGACGTATTGACCAGCAGTTTGCCCGTCTGCCCAACACCCCAGCGACATCTTCCTGTGCCGACGCTCCTCGTCCCACCAACACTAGCAATGTTACCCGGATCGTCCGGCGTGAGATCGAGGCCGCCTATCCGGCTGCCTTCGACTCCAGCCCCTCCAACGCAGCTACAGTCACGGTTTTCCTGATCCAGGCAGTTGTCCGCCAGGAGTACGAAAACATGGGTCTTCACACCATCTGCTCGGCCCGTCACCCTGATACCCACCCGGCTTCTTCGATCCAGCCCCGTCCCGCATCCACCACGTTTCCGCAACTCATCGGAATGGCGCACTGCTGACGACAAGCCCGTTTGTTTTCACTGTCTGGCACATTTGTCGGCACTGTCGCAGTCGCTGGAGTTCCCCGAACCGGTCTACTTATACTCACTGCTCTCGCGCCTCAGGTGGCCCTTCTCCAGGGGCAAAGCCAGGGTGGGAGGGGGGGGGGGGTTTATGGGGCTTGAGCCCCCCCGAAATTTTTCCGTGCTGTCATGCGCCGCCAACTAAAGCAACTGCCGACACCGGAAATCATGCTCGATTTTGTCTAGAATGTCCTTTTCACTCTCGAAAAGACATTTCAGCGCGAACATTACGAAATTGGGCTGGAGTTCGCGGCAACGCCAATGCACCGGAAGTCACATCGTAACGCCTCCCGCCCCCCCCCCTCCCCCAAGGAGCTCCATCCGAGCACAGTTTCAAATGCGTCTTATTGGAGAGCGGGCTTGTCGCGGCCTCTCGCGGAGGCCACGGAATCTAGGGAGCGCTTGCATTTAAATTCTGAAACTTTATGGGTATAAAGTTCTCATAAACGTTTGATGCGAAAGGTGCATTGACATTTCCAAAGTCGTGCTTTATATCTTAAATTCCGAAACTTTGCCGGTTCATTGCTGTTATAAAAATTTCGCGCCAAAGGTGCATTAAGTTTAGTTTTCTAAAGTCGTACGTCGGACCATACAATGAGACAGAGCAAATCAATACACTGTCAGACAAGTTTGCTAAGTACGCAGCGAGGTCCGATGAGTCGAAGCGTTGTGGGGGTTTATTTGTGCCATAATATCAACGAAAAGAATATCAACATGTTTTTACCTGCGCCAAAGCATCCATGTCATGACACTAAAACCAGTCAAGGTAACTACGTTCTTATTCATTTTTCGACTTTGAATTTTATTCGCGAGTAAATTTTTAGCCTCTTCACTTTTCTTGTTCTCGCTACCCGCTGGCTGCCAGAGCCAGCCAGAGCGCAAGCGTTTTTCTCGTGTTGCCCCGACCACCGCGTTGCGCACTTCGGTGCGTGTTCGTTTACCTGACCTCGTGGATTTTCGCCTGGCAGAGTTTTGGTCACTTTCTGCCTAGAAGACGAGTAAAAGAAACAATGGTCGCTCGCCACCATCACAGTGGGGACTCGACGGATTGCAATGCGTTCGCTTGAGCGCAATCTGCCCGGAAAGTCTTGTCTCGCCGGTGTAGGATGCCGAGGAATAAGCGTATGGTTCTCTGTGGGTCAAGCTTCTCACGTTTTCTTCGATATTCATTCGGTAGCCACATGAGGTGCCCAAAGTGGGCATTCGATTGTGACCAACATGCTTTCCTTCGCGTCTTTTTTTTTTCACTTCGGTGCCTGCGCCCCACAAAGGAGAAAAGACATTGTTGCGGCGCAGCGAATTGCGCATGGTGAAAGTCCGATTTCGGTACTTCTTTTGCAGAAGATAAAGGGCCACGGGACGCTTCAGTTGCCGGGTACTCTTACTATATTATTGCGATAGCAGTTATATGGAAACTCCAGGCGCATTCCTGCCGTCGCCATCGAGCACATGTTCTCTATGAAGTCCAAAGGCGATAACATCAAGACGGCGCTCGGCATGTTGCATGCGCGAGCGAAAGCGAAATGGGGGGGGGGGGCGGCATACGTGAGCCGACGATGGTTGCTCAGTCTTGTGTGCGCAAGCGAGAAAATCGGGGAGGAAGCGCGCCGCCTTCCGTCGCGCGCGATACATCGGGGGATTGGAGGGAGCAGGGGGGGGGGGGTGATCTGTGAATCTGTGGTTGAGTAACATGTTTATTTGCCTTGGTTGACGCACCATATATAGTGACTTTTGCTTAGATACATAGATTTATCGGAGAGTTATACGTATATTTAAATATCTTATTGCGAGGTGGTTGTGTATATGTGCAGTGAACTTTGTTTCCAGTTACACTTTTTTGTCCTTTATCAAGGTGTATCTTCGCATTTGTCGATTACATTGTATCTTCGTATTTCTAATGTACGAAGGCGAGTCAAATGCAAGTGAACCAACTCACCCTGGGTAATAATGACTCTGTTCATTATCTGCGACGCATGCGCGTGGCACAGAGGCATCTCATTTACAAAAGTGACACGCAGGTGTGAGGATCAAGGTTCTTTAATGCTCTCATACACTAGGTTGAACATGGTTGCGTCACGTAATGGACATTACAAAGATGAACGGTGGGGTGCCATGAGGTCTCTGACAGATGAAGATGTTTCCCAAAAAGAAATTAGTTGCCGTAAGGCTGCCGTGTACGTTGAACATTGCATTTCATTGGCCACTGTAAAGCGTTGGAGGAAACGGTTCAAAGAAGGACGGGAAAGTTGCGAGGACGACCCAAGACCGGGCCATAGCCCCGTGCAATCACCCCCAACACAATTGCAAAGGCTAATTAGAAAAAAACGGATTATAAGTATTGATTCATTGACAGGGCGTGTGAACATCAGTAGCGGTTCGGGTCCCACCATAATTCATGAACATCTCGGTTATCAGCTCTTGTGTGCGCGATGGCTGTCCAAGATTTTGAACCACCGCCAGAAGATGGAGAGGTTCGGCGCTGCCTTGACTCATCTAATCCGGTATCATGATGAGGGTCACAACTTTTTGTCAGTAATTGTGACCCGGCACGAATTATGCTGCCACTACTACGAGCCTGAAACACGACGGCAAAGCTTACTGTGGAAACATTTGAATTCACTACCCCTAAGGAAAGCAAAGGCCGTCATTTCTGCCGGAAAGGTGTTGTTGACTTTTTTTTTTCAATCATCAGGGGCCATTATTCATGGAATTGGCTAAGCCTGGAGAGTCTATCAATCGTTTCCGATGTTATGAAATGTTGGATGGGCTGCGTGTCGCAATCAACAACAAACACCGTGGGAAATTGAGGAGTGGGGTCATCTTGCTCAACGAGAATGCCCGTCCCCACGTCGCTGGTGTGGTTAATACAAAACTGGCAAAGTTCAAGTGGGAGACGCTGCAACATCAGCCATACAGCCCAGACATGTCGGCTTGCGACTTTAACATTTTGGAGCATTAAAAAAAACAGCTCAAGGCAACCATATTCGTATCGGACAATGACGTGAAATAGTCAGAGACATCTTGAAGCAACAACCCAAGGAGTTTTATTAGAATCACGCAACTAGTTAGTCATTGGGCAAATGTCTAAATGCTCATGGAGGCTACTTTTAAATAAAGTATCCTGTTTGTTATATATTCGCATTGGCTCACTTTCATTTCCCTCGCCCTCATACATTTTGCAGTACTTCTGCTTTCAATGTATTCTCTCTGCTGAAACTATAATTTTCGTGCAATTACTCACAATACACGACATGACAGAGAGAGAGATAGAGAGAGAGAGAGAGGGAGAGAGAAATGCAACAGAGAAAGGCAGGGAGGCTTATAAAGCTTTATAAAAATATTTAACTCAACTTGTTCATTTCGTGGCCTTTACATTGTTCGTACAAGCGGCATGCACTGCTTTACTGGTTTGAAACCTACGTAGTTCTAAAGTTCGTGTGATATTTGCTTTACGTATTAAATACACAGAAAACATGGAAGCATTGATACCGGTTATTTCCGGCATAATTTTTCGGACATACGTTTATATTCTCTTATGAATAAATACATATTTTACTTGTGTTGACAGTGCGTAGCGTTCAAGAATTCGTTTGCAGCGTCGTTGGCAATGGCAACACACTTATTATTAATGTGTAATGTAGTTGATCCCTGGACAACTTCTACATGGAGGAGGCCGAGCTGAAAAGTGAGCCTCCCTCCCCCCCCCCCCCTCCCCCCCTATCGAAATTTCTGGCTACGCCACTGTCCTTCTCGTCCCTATGTCCCATGCTCCGATAATGCTGCCACTGATTTTCCTGTGCCGAACCGCCCCTATTCTCGTTCACCTTCGCCCCAACAACGACAATCTCGCTCTCCCCAACCCCGTCGCTCTTTTTCGCCGGAAAACTCCCAGCCGGAAAACTAGACGATGCCGCGCCTCGAGGTGACGCTGCATTCCTCCCTACGCCACCAAATCCTCCACTGACGTTGCCCACTCATATGAACCCTCTTGACGTGCAAGTCGACGGTGTTTCTGTATCTGCTCTTATAGACACTGGGGCGCATTTGTCGGTAATGAGCGCTGACCTTCGCAACCACCTGAAGAAAATTATCGCGCCCACCACGACGCATGTTGTCCGTGTCACCGATGGCGGCTCCTGTAATTGGTATGTGTGCCGCGCGCTTCTCCTTCACCGATCGCTCCACTACCGTGCTATTCACAATCATCGCCCACTGCCCCCACGACATCATCCTCGGCTTAGACTTCATCTCCGCCCACTCTGCTCTCATTGATTGTTCCGCCAGTACTCTCCGCCTTGACCTGCCCGTTCTGGATCCCGCTGAACCACACCCCAGTCGCCTCAGTTCCGTCGACTTCATTCGCTTGCTACCTTCGGCAGTCCTTTACGTTGACTTAGTGTCGTCCCCACCAGTGCCCGACGGTCACTACATCGCGGCTCCTATGCAAGACGTCCTACTTACACACGGGATCACAGTACCTCATACAGTTTTATCTATCACAGCGAATCAAAGTGGTCAATTTTGGCTTGACGACACAAGTGCTGCCACGCGGGATGTCTCTGGCCCAGCTTTTCTCATTCGAGGATTACTCAGTAGCATCTGCAGTAGACGACAATTCAGCTGATCCTAATCTACCATCGGAGTCGGCAACTTGTACCGTCGCCGACTTACAGAAAATGATTGCACCCGACATGCCGTCCGAGCACGCTCGCGAGCTCTACCGCAGTTTGTTTTCCTACCGCGATATTTTTGACTTCAACGATCGTGCGTTGGCCCAAGCTATAGCTGTTAAATATTGTATTAATACCGGCGATGCCTCTCCTATTCATTGCCGCCCGTATCGAGTGTCACCGGCTGAGCGTCATGTTATTCACGCTGAAGTTCGCAAAATGCTTGCCAAGAACATTATTGAACCGTCATGTCGTCCATGGGCGTCACCTGTTGTACTGGCAAAAAAGAAGGATGGTTCATGGCGCTTTTGCGTGGATTACCGGCACCTTAACAGGGTTACCTAAAAGGACGTATATCCCCTACCTCGGATTGATGACGCCCTTGACTGCTTCCACGGTGCTCGCTATTTCTCCTTTATTGACATTCGCTCCGGCTACTGGCAGATTGCCGTGGACGATCTCGACAGCGACAAGACTGCTTTTGTAACACCAGAGGGTCTTTATCAATTGAAAGTGATGCCATTCGGCCTATGTAACGCTCCTGCCACTTTTGAACGCATGATGAATTCCCTTATTCACGGTTTCAAATTGTCCACGTTCCTGTGCTACTTGGACGATGTTATAGTATTCTCCCCAATGTTCGCTACTCACGTCGTGCGCCTCTCGGCAATCCTGGATGCTTTTCGTGGAGCCGATCTGCAACTCAACGCATCGAAGTGCCCATTCGGCCGTGGTTACCGTCCTTGGACAACTCGTTGACGCGAACGGAGTGCAACCGGAGCCAGGCAAGATCCATGCTGTTACGCACTTCCCTGTTCCGAAGTGTGTCAAGGATGAGCACAACTTCATCAGCCTTTGTTCGTACTTCCACCATTTCGTGAAAAAGTTTGCGGCCATAGGACGACCACTAACCGAGCTTTTGAAAAAAGGCGCTCCTTTCCAGTGAGGCGATAACGAGGCCTCTGCATTCTCGCATCTAATGGACCTTCTCACAACGCCTCCCGTTCTGACCAATTTCGATCCTTCTGCACCTACCGAAGTCCGTACTGATGCCAGCGGTCACGAAATTGGCGCAGTACTGGCCCAACGACAGCGTGGCAACGACCGCGTTATCGCTTACGCCCGCAGGCTACTCTCACCCGCGGAGCGCAACTATTCCATCACTGAGTGTGAGTGTCTGGCCCTAGTTTGGGCGGTTGCGAAGTTCCGCCCATACTTATATGGCCGACCCTTCTCCGTTGTCACAGACCATCACGCGCTTTGCTAGTTATGCTCACTGAAAGATCCTGCAGGAAGACTTGATCGCTGGGCCATACGGCTCCAAGAATATTCGTATACTGTCACGTACAAATCTGGCCGACTACACAAGGACGCTGACTGCCTGTCTCGCTACCCGGTAGACGAGCCTGACGACGCCGATAGTAGTATAGCCAATGGCATTTTCTCCGTGTCTGCATTCGCTAACATCGCCGATAAGCTGTACCGAGACCTGTCGCTGCGAACACTCATCGAGCGTCTGCGCTCGACACCTACCGACGCACCCGTTCGCCGATATATGTCCTTCAAGGCGGCATTCTGTACCGAAGGAAGTTCCTCCCTGACGGATCTGATCTTCTTCTTGTGGTGCCAAAATATCTACGACAGACTGTGCTCTTTGAGATGCATGACGCAGTCACTGCACGACCTGTTGGGGTAACCCGCACGTACGACCGCATCCGCCGCCGCTTCTATTGGCCTGGGCTCGCTCGCTCCGCCCGACGCTATGTTGCTGCCTGTGATCCCTACCAGCGTCGGAAAACCCATCAGGTGCTACCCGCCGGTTATCTCCAGCAGATCACCGTCCCTGTGGAACCGTTCTTTCGTGTTGGATTAGACCTCCTCGGTCCGTTTCCCACGTCATCCTCTAAGAACAAATCGGTAGCCGTCGCAGCTGATTACGCCACCCGATATGCTATCACGCGGGCTCTCCCTACCAGTTGCGGCACTGACGTCGCGGACTTTCTCTTACGTGACATTCTCTTAATGGCGTCCCGCGAAAGCTGCTTAATGACCATGGTCGTAACTTCGTCTCGAAAGTGATCGCCGACATTGTGCGTTCCTGCTCCACTCAACACAAGCTGACTTCCTCATACCATCCTCAAACCAATGGCCTTACAGAGCGGTTAAACCGTACTCCTACCGATATGCTCTCCAAATACGGTTCCGAGGTCCACCACGACTGCGACATTGCCCTTCCTTACGTCACATTTGCGTACAATTCTCGGCACGACACCACCGGATTTTCTCCATTTTACCTACTGTACGGCCCCGAACCGACCTTGCCCCATGACACGGCACTTCCTCCTGCTGCGATCTCAACAAGCCAGTATGCGCGCGACGCCGTCGCCCTCGCCGACGATGCACGGTAGCTTGCCCCTGCTCCACTGAAGGCCTCGCAATCCACTCAGCAGCGTCAGTACAACGCCCGCCACCCTGACGTACAGTTTTCGCCAGGTGCGCTCGTGCTCCTGTGGTCGCCCTCTCGTCACGTTGGACTAACAGAAAAGCACCTTTCGCGATACACAGGGCCCTATCGCGTGCTGCGTCAGGTGACGCATGTGACGTACGAATTTGCTCCTGAGGGTTCTACCTCGTCCTCTACTCTGGCATCTAGTGATGTCGTGCCCGTCAGTAGGCTCAAGGCCTACTACACTGCTTCCGAGTCCGGCCTTTAGTGGCTCCGGGACATCGCTTTTGCCGCCGGGGGTAGTGCTACAGAAGGTAGGAAGGAAGGAAATCAACTTTATTAAGGTCCTGCAGGCCACGAAAGTTTTGGCACCCATGGAATGGGCGTCTCCCACGAGGGAACGGGGAGGTTGTGTTTCTTGGCGGCGTCGTGGACCTGCTGGGCGGCCCAGAGTTGGGGAGCGAGGTCTTCGCTCCGGATTGCTTTTTCAATGTTGCGCTTGTCCGGTTCGGAGTTTATGTGAGCTTGCGAGTACTTCCAGAGTAATTGATATACGTTAAGGGATGTATTGCAGTTGGTGCAATAAGACTTGTCGTAGAGCTCAGGCATGTAATGGTGTCAGTTTTGCGGGGGGTATTCTGTTTGTAGCATTCTGAATGTAACCGCTTGAGCTCGAGTGAGCGTGCGGTGTGGCGTGCTATACTGTCTACGTTGTAGGTAGTAGTGTTAGTGCTTTCATTGTATGTTGTGGGGGCGTCCTTAGTCTCCGAGTGGTCGGGTGAAGCCGCGCGGTCTGTAAGCGCGCGCGCCGCCTCGTGTGCCGCCTCGTTAAGGTTGGGGACGTCGCCGATCTTTTGTCCTAAGTGTGCCGGGAACCAGTATTGACGTGGTTCTTAATCTCTTTCTTTGAAACAATTCTGTGAGCCTGTTCGCATACCGTACCCTTTTGGAAAGCTGATAGCGGCTATGGAGTCGCTGTAGATATGGGAAAGATTGTAGTCGGTGAGTGCAACAGCGATCGCAACCTGTTCGGCCTGTTCAGGCTTCCTTGCAATTACCGTGGCTACATATCGTGTGGATCCGCGGCCGTCCACAACCGTCACTGCGAAAGCTTCGTTTCCCGCGTATGCCGCCGTGTCCACAAAAGCTGAGCGTTCACAGTTTGCCAAGGCTTGGTAAAGAAGAAATTGTCCTCTCGCTTGTCGTCTGCCCCTGTTGTTTTCGGGGCCTACGTTTCTAGGTATAGGTCGGACCGTGATCTTGGCGCGGATGTCCCGTGGGAGGTTCGCATAGTCTTTTTCTATGTCTCCTTGAGCAAAGCCTAGCTTCTCTAACATCGTGCGCCCTGGAGGTTTCATTGAAAGCCTGGGAAACTGGGCGGGCTGCTGGGCTTCGGCAATTTTTTCCAGGGTGTTGTGCATGCCCAGGTGCCCCAGCTTCTGGTTGCAGGTGCTGGTTGGAATACCGAGGGCTTGCTTTGTGACCTTTCTGATTTTGGCATAAAGTCTGTCTCTTTCGGATCGTGCCCAATTGATCATTGCCGCAACGTATGCGAAGTGGCAGGTGACGAACGTGTGTATGAGTTTGATGTGGTTATGTTCTTTGAGGCCCCTGTGTCTATTGGCAATTCTTCTGATGAGCCCGATAGCGTTGTTGGTTTTGGTGATGAGCTTCTGAACCGTAGAGGCATTGACGTCTTTAGTCTCTACGATCATACCCAGGACTCTGATTTTGTCGACGCGCGGTATGGCGTGTCCCGAATCGGTTCGTACGCTAATTTCCTGATTATAATCGAAGTCTGACGAGTATGGCCTGCGGCCCTTCGCGTGGGTCTGCGTACGAGCAGCTCCGACTTGGTAGGCGAACATCTGAGTCCTGTGGAAATTAGAAATTCTTCTATGGCGTTCACTGTTTCTTGCAAGATGTCCTGCACCATGCTTGGGGTTCCTTTGGACACCCGCATGGTGATGTCATCTGTGCATATGGTGTGCTCGAGCCCGTGGATCTGTCCGAGTTTTTCAGCAAGTACCGCCATGGCAAGGTTGAAAAATTGGAGGACGCTTAAGCTTCGCCTTCAAGAGTGGAACGCGACAGCGTTCCCGTCGACCCGCCAAGGGGTGTAAGACAATGAGCTACGGCGCAGCGACTACGCGCCCCGCATCGGACGCGGTGAGCGTCGAGCAACGCAGCGTTCGGGGCGACAACGAAATGTGCGCCTGAGCAAGCGACGCACGCCTGAGCCTTAGAAACAGCTCGTTTCTAAGGCAACACCGCGTTCACTAGAGGCGCTTTTGTACCGCTTTGAAGCATCGAACTCGTGGCTCAGTGGTAACGTCTCCATCGCACACTCCGGAGACCCTGGTTCGATTCCCGTCCATCCCATCTTGGAAGTTGCTTTTTATTTATGAAGTGCCTGCCGTGATTTATCGCTCACGGCCAACGCCGCGGACGCCGACACCGACACCGACGACACCGGCTTTTCTGCGACACGAGCTCCTTAACGCTATCGCGTTAAAAGCATAGGAGATGACCGAGACTTGGGGCTGCCCCTGCTCCCCAGCCAGTGTGTCTCCGTGGAGACGTCGGCAAATCGGAGCGTAGCCGTCCTATTATCCAAGAATGACTTGACGTACGCGTGGAATTTAGCTCCGAGATTGAGTTCGGAAATGGTGTCCACAATGTATTGGTGAGAGAGGTTATCGAACGCTTTCTCTACATCCAACCCAAGAATGGCCTTGGCGTTTCTTATAGGGTCATCAATGATTTAGTGCTTGATTAAAATCATGGTGTCTTGAGTTGATAGACCGGGTCTGAATCCGATGAGGGTATGTGGTAAAAGTCCCTTGTTTTCGAGGAATCTGGAGATTCTGTTCTTAACGGCGTGTTCCGCAACCTTAGCCACGCACGACGTGAGTCATATGGGTCTAAGGTCCTCGACGCCCGAGGGCTTGTTGGGCTTTGGGATGAGAACCGTGGTGGCATTCTTCCATTCCGGTGGGACCCTACCAGAAGCCCAGGCCTGATTGAATCGTGCCGCTAGGAACCGGACGGAGTCTTCGTCCAAGTTACGAAGCGCCTTGTTACTAATACCGTCCGGACCTGGCGCCGAAGTTCCATTCAGGCTTTGGAGGACGGTCCTGATTTCTTCCAGGGTGAAGTGTTCGTCGAGGTCGGGGTTGCCCGTGCCCGTGTACGGGGAACCGGGTGCCTCGGCCTCGTTTTCGTCACTGCTCGAGAGTGCCATGTATCTCTCGGCAAGTATTGCCAGAAATTCCTGCTCGATGGAGTTTTTCAGTTCGCGTTTCGCTATCTTCTCAGCCGCCTTGGTCTGGGAGCTCCTGGTTGACCTTTGTTAAGAAGGTGTTTGAGCAGGTTCTAGGTTTTTCCCGATGTCATGCTGCCATCGGCCCATGCGCATACTTCGTCCCAATGTTGGTTGGCGAATAACACACAGTGGTGCTCAATGTTCTTGTTCAGTAGTGCGATCTCTTTCCTAAGTCTTCTGTTGAGTCTCTGGGTGCGCCATCTCTGCAATATGGATCTTTTCGATTCCAGCATGTGGGCAAGCTTAGCGTCCATCCCGAGTGTCTGGACATCTCTTTCTATTTCTTTGGTCGCGTTGCGGGCGTCCTCCTTGAGTTCATATGCGTCCATTGCCCTAGTGTAGCGGGCTTGTCGGTACGTTCCTTCCTTACTTGTCAAAACGCATCCGAATCTGTGTATCTCCATTTTCGTAGTGGTTTCAGGGCGATTGATATTGACGTTTCCACAATGTAATGGTCGCTGCCGAGGTCGTCGCGGGTATTATGCCAGGTGGCCCCCTCGGTGTTGAGGACGAACGTGAGGTCTACGGGTGGTGTCCCTCGCGACCGAGTTGCGCATCCTGGTAGGGTAGAGCGCGGACGTGATCAGGTTGAGGCCCAAGCATCGGTGGCAAGATTTCTGCCTTTGGCGCTGGTGACGCCATAGCCCCATTCTACGTTTGGGGCGTTGAAATCTCCGGCAATAACCAGCTGCCTGTCCCTGGCTTTGTCCGTGGCCTTCTTCAACAATCTTCTGAAACTTTGCGTTCTGTGGTTCGGGCTGCTGTTCGTGTTGAGTGCTAGTATGCTCTTGGCCTTCTTGCCTTTGGGAAAGGCTTCGATGAACAGGTGCTCGTATTTGCTGTCCGGATTACTTCTGTCAATTTCGGCCCACAGGAGCCTGTTGCTGATAAACGTCGCTACGCCGCTGCAGGCTTTTGCGGGTGGAACGGCACATGTTTCATATCCCAGAACTGTGGGTGTGTCGGTGTTGGTCTCTTGAATGAGTATGATGTCCGGCTTGTCTGTAGTGTGTCTGTAGTGCTACAGAACAGTGTTTACAATCACGAAGAGGGGAGCAGTGAGAAGACGACGACGACGGTTAGAGGCTAGCGCGTGATGTCGCCTCTTAGCCAAGTGCGGCGCATTCCATTGTAAATATACTTGTATATAGCTTTTCGTCTGCGTCTTCCTACGTAACAATATGAAGCACACCGGAGGCTACTGGAGAGTTTCTTCGCGGGGCCACCAGCATAGATAAAGTTCTCGAAATGTGGAACCAGCAATTCCACCGCTATACCATCCCAACAAACTACGCCGATGTTCAATCATTGGGCACCGAAGACCTTCGCGTTGTTTCCTTCCTCACAGCCTCAAGCGACCTCGATTGCCGACGCCGTAGGCGAGGAGATCCAGCAGTCACTCGGACTCCCTCAATCGCCGCAGTCTCTGCCGGAAGCGATGACGTACGCTCCTGTAGAGCTCCCTCACTTACCCCTCTACGTACGCACCAGGGGCCCGTAGCGGCGCAGTCACGTCGCCCACCTCCGCCGCCACACGCACGACAACCCGTCGTCCCGCTCAGCATTCCAAGGAGAACTGACGTTTGGCGCGCCCCCGACCACCATCCGCTCTGCTATCCATGCGGTAAAGCCGGCCACACCTACCGCCGATCTCCTCACGGCGAGGGGGCTGCGAGAGCACGCTGTCCACGCACTACTTCCGCAGCTTGGTGAGCGGCCATGTGAAATCGCTGACTGAATCGCGACAATACAGTTGAGACCCCGACAGGATGTTCGCCGTCACCGAATGCTACCTGCCGTCGTAGCGCCCACCATAAACTGGCCCAGTTCGAGGCCAGTCCGTAAGCCCATACTGGAAAAACTAAATGCCGCAACCGATGCAGGTGCGGTAGCTGCACGTCAAAATGCTGAAGATCCTCCGCCCATCGACTACCACGCCTCGATATATTTCTCGACGACGCAGCAACGGCACGCCGCCATCCCGACACAACCTGGAAGCCAAGGATATGCCGAGGAAAGAATACCTCACGACGCGAGGTACCAGCAACAGGTCAATGCGAATAAAAGATGGCTGCCGCCGATCACTGAGACGTTGGCTACTCGCACCGGCTGGAGAGCATTAGTGTATATGCGTATAATAAGACTTTTGCGTGGCCGTGTGACGTTTTCGAGCCCCTTCGGCAAGTTTACCATCTCATTCTGCCAACTCTCCTTTACTGAGGGTCAGTTTTAGCGTCATTCTTAAGCTTCTGTTGCATGCCGCCGCGATTTTCGACCAGCTACCACAAGCTAAGTAAAGGAAAGCCGGCCAATCGCAGACCCCGGCACCACCTTCTTCATCCGGTTATCGATTTTCAGTGCACTGGCTCAGCCCCAGCGGATCCCTTTCCACTTGAGCGTTCTCCTCGCCTCTTGTCAGCCAATTAGATACGACAAGCCACTCAGTGTAGGCAATGCTATTCGTTTTTCAAGCAAATAAAAGTGACCTCCTGTGAACGAGGCCAGTCTTTGATTGGTCTGTACAGACAACCCTGTGGGTGGCCGCCCGGTGCTTGCGTCGGTGGTTACGCAAATTTGACGTCAGGAGATTGGAATAGAAACATATTGGAACAGTTTTACGTTATAGGGCCCCAGCCTGCGGCTATTGAGAAGAAAATTCAGTTTTGTTCGGCATATTAATGCGTCTTCAATGCGTACACGTCACTTTGACCCCGAAAGTTTTTGCGGCATTGTGACGTCGCGTGATAGGTAGGTTAAGTGGGTGCAGCCCGAAAACTTTTGACCAATAGCCAGGGGCTAATGGCGAAACGGTGCCGAATCTGGAATAACTATTTTGCCTTTGTTTGGTTAAATCATGCATCTTCACTGTGTACACGTCATATGAGATGGGGAGCTATCGCGGTTTTCGTGACGTCGCGTGACCGACAGGTGAAGTGGGGGTGGTCCAAAAAAGTTTTTGGCCAATCGTGGAGGGCTGATTGCAGAATTGGAATAGAAAATTTTGCAATAGGTTTACGTTATAGCGCCCCAGGAGCTGAAACGATGGTTGCAGTCACCACGGGTGCTTTCACACTTGGACACAGACGCCGAGAGGGAATTCCACATTGACGCAAGTAGCATAGGCCTCATTGCCGTGCTAGTTCAAAAGAAGGATCGAGATGAAAGCGTAATAGCTTACGCTAGCGGTCACTGTCAAACGCTGAAGCGAATTATTCTACGAAAAAGAATGAGTGCCTGGCGATCATATTGGCTGCGGATAAATTTCGACCGGATGTATGCCGCAGGCACTTCAAAGTGATAAACGACCACTACGCCTTTTTTTCGCTGCCAATTTTAAAGGATCTTTCAGGTCGCCTAGAACGATGGAGTCTCTAACTCAGGAAATTGACGTCATTGTGATGTATTAGTGTGGCAGGAATCATTCTGACGCCGACTGCTTATCGCTCGGCCCTATTAACCTGCCCACGCAAGTCGAACTGGACTTCGGCGCCTTCCTAGGGAAAATAAGTGCAGACTCCTGCACCGAACAGTAGCGAGCAGACCCAGAGTTACGAATCCTTGTGGAGTGCTTAGAAGGCAAGACCGACGTTGTCCCTAGGGTATGTCGGCGTGAACTGTCTCCGTTTTTTGCTACCTTCTTGTTATTCCCTCTGCACATGGGAGCAAGAAGTGCTGCACGCCCTGCACGACGGCAAGACAGCCGGGCCAGGCCCAACGCATGCCAGGCTCAACGCATGCAAAAGAGATCGGCGGTTGTCGAGCGTTCGCCAGGGATTTGCAGTGATGGGAGCAGCCCAAGTCACGGATGGCTGAATCGGGGCTGCAGCCTACGACACACCATGGGACGGTGAGGGTTGTTGAAGCTGCTGCCGTTTTACTACCTCAGCGTAACTAAGGGGCGCGGCGTAAGGTTGCTGCTGAATGGGCACCGGCATGGCCTTGGCAATCTGTTCTTCGATGACATTTCGAAGCCCGGGAGGCAACGGGATTGGTCGCTGCAGTTGCTGCTCCTGACGGTGAGAAAACCGCAGGAGAGACAACTGACGGGCTCCCTCCTCACGCACAAATTCTTTCATTTGTGCGAGAAGGTATGACTGGGCAGGGACGATTTCCAGTGCAGCGAGTGGTTGATTGTACGTGTGAGATGAACGCCGGGTGAGGGCCCGCTGCCTTCTCAATTCGTCGTAGGTGTGTCACAGAGTTACCACTTCAGACACAGTGTCAGGAGACTTCGCAAGAAGTATTTGAAAGACATCGTCGTCAACACCCTTCATAATATGCTGTATTTTGGCACTCTCGCTCATTGAGGCATCGGCGCGCCTGCAGAGATCGATTATTTCTCAATATAGGCGGTAAAAGTTTCATTTGGTTCCTGTGCCCGTGTGCGCAGCCGTTGCTCGGCGCGTAACTTCCCTACGGCAGGGCGACCGAAAATTGCAGCTATTGCCTCCTTAAAAGCGGACCAGTTCTCAAATTCCGATTCGTGGTGCGTATACCACAGCTTCGGAATGCCAGGTAAAAATTCGCGGTACTCAACCTAGCAGCGTCATACCACTTGCTGGGTCCACTAACTTTTTCGTAAGCCGACAGCCGGTTCTCGACGTCCTGGTCTTCCGTACCCGAAAATACCGGGGGGTCTCGCTGGCGAACCGGGCCGGGGCAAACGGCGGCTGGGAGAGATGGCGGCGGTTGGGCAGCGTCAGCTTACATGGTCGAGTGCAACGTGCGGTTTTGGAGTTCAAGGGTGCCGGCGATGTGCGTACCCAGCACGATCCACCAAATGTAAGGATGTTTCTTGGACGAGTCCAACAAATAGGCTGTAGCTCGGAACAGTACGTCGGGAGCGCAAGATGGTGGTGTTCGAGCGCCGATCTCGTGTCCTCCGCTCTTGATTGTGTTCGGGATGTCATTCTCTTCCTTTCTTCATTACACACATATTAATTGGATGAGAAAGTAATTGTAACTTAAATACATTTGTTCTGACAATACAAATAGAGAAAGCGGGCGCATATGACGAGTGCGTTGGGTAGCAAGTGGGCATAAGGAACTGGGTCGAGCCAGAGCTGCCGATTAAGTAGTGAACACAAAAATTTTAAACGCTGATCTTTGAGTAGGGATTGTAATGAGGGAAGCTTATTAGATGCCATAAGTGACAAGGCGAAATGCTGGTGGCCGTATTTAGAGGAAATAAGTCGCACAACCTTTCGCTGAATTTTTCAAGTGCGTTAATGTCAACGTTACTGCGCGGTCCAAAATATAAACACAAACTCATGGTTAGTCCAGATCAAGTGCTCATGCGCCAGACGGCTTAAATGGGGTGCTGAATCTTTAAGCTTGTCTCGTAAAAAGCAAAGTTTGCGAAGAGCAGTATAGCATGTATAAGCAATATGGCTGTTCCAGCCCATGTTGCATGTCAGAGTAACACCTAGGTACTTATACTCACAAACCACTGTTAAGATTTTACAGCCTATGAAATAAGAAAATTTAAGGGGGGCTGTGTCGCTTTCTGAAGCGAAGGGGCACAGTTTTATGATTTTTCAGAATCATATCCCATTCGTCACCCGAGGTAAGCATATTATTGAAGGCTATGTTACGGGCAATCTGAACGCCGGTGACATTAATATCATTATAAAGAATGCAATCATCTGCGAAGAAGTGGATCTTTTTTGGCTCATTATCAACTGCGACTAAATGTCTAACGTAAATAAGGAACGCAAGTAGCCCCAGAAGAATGCGCTAAGGGTCCCTTCATGACACCGGAGGAGCGCGAGTTTTTTTTTTTTCATTATTTCAACATATTGCCTGCAATGATTGACGTAAGCGGAAACACAGCAAATAATAAAATCCGGAAGGCTAATCTGATGTGCTTTCTGCATTAGTTTATCGTGTGGAAGGCGATCGTGCGGCCTTGGTGTAGTCTAAGAAGACCCATCCGATCTAGAGCAGGAGCCAAAAAAAATGAACAACGGAAACAAACTGAGTAACGGTTGAAAATCATTTTCTAAAACCAGGTTGGCAAGATGATAATATGTTACTGTCGTCTGAAAATTTGCTCACGCTGGTGGCTACAATATTCTGAAGAATCTTACAAGAAGAAATTATAGATTTGGGCCGATATATTACAACTGACAACGAATCTCTCTTTTTTGCTATAACAACTACGCGTGCTAATTTCCGTTCATGAGAAATGTAAGAAGTTTTTATGGAAAATTGAAATATAACTTTAGGAGAAAGTTCGGTAACGATTCAGCATAGCGCTGAAGGAAGGCGTTAGGCATACTATCCGGTCCAGGTAATGACTTTGCCTTTAGTGTTAAACGCATGTTCAACGCACCTTCATACAATGCAAGATTAATATCAAAAAGATTTGACGAGAAACCTACGGAGTTATTCAAAGATGAAACAAAAACACACTACAAAATTGAACGTTGAAATGATCAGCGACATCCTGCGGACCATGCAGTATTTCATTGTTAAGTGATATATTCAGAACTCTTTGCTTGTACTCCTTCATACTAAAGCGATCTTCTTATGGCTCGCTGATAAGTTCGTGAGCCTCGAAAACGCAATGTAGGAAAGCCAACTTACACCTCTGCGTAAAACACTACAGTTTACACTCGCAGTTGTACCGATAAGAATAATGGGAAGAATCTCATTGAGCACGTGCTGGTGAGCAAGTTGGTTATACATGATTACAACGAAGGAGCCAAATAAGATAACGGATGAAGGAGGCGCCTACGTGGTTGTCCCGTGTAGCCTTCCTTCGTCCGTTGTTTTATTTGGCGCCTTCGTTGTAATCAAACAATGTCATGTTCTCGACCAATGGGCAAACCCCTCGCTACCCATACGAACTGTATATATCTGCACTGTATTACGCGCGTGACACAATACACTCCTCATCATCGGCATGGGCAGGTCGCAGGTGCAACGCACGGCAGAAGAAGAGGCTGCGGTATGCGAACGTAACGCTAGTGTGATTGTGCGCCTAAGGCAGATCCCTTGTATCGGAAACGGCATGCATAAGCTATGCCTACTGGTTGACAATCTGATCCGAGCGTGCGCATCAATTAGACGGAAGTCAGGTGTGATCGCTGCACCGTTCCTGAGGTTCAGAACCAGGATAGCGCGACCAAACGCCAGCTACGCGACGCAAAACCAGCTCAAGAGACGAAACTCTCCTTGGACGGTTATGCTCGCCTCGGAGTCTAAAATGCGGCTGAGCCGCACGTCGACAACGATATTGTGGTACGAAAGATAGTCGGCTCCGAAGATGGGCTGGCGCGAGGCCGCGCTGACAAAGATCCTGCGAAAGGTATGTCGGAAGGCTATGTCAAGAGCCACCGACTTTTGTCCGTAGGTCCGGATGGTCGATCCGTTGACCGATATTACGACCGAGTACTATTACTCCTGTGGGCAGAGTATTAGCACTCTTCGGAAGAGTACTAGCATTCCCTTGCGGTGGAGTAACTAAACTATTTAAGGAGGAGTTGACCTACTCTCTCTCAAAGAGGGTCGTTCTACTCTCGAAAAAAGACTGAACTGTGAAACAAGCCGACACTCCCTCAAAGAGAGTGCCCGGCATTCTCTTTCTTTTAGAGTGTATGCCGGGTGCCCCACTGTGCTGCACCAAAATTTAAGAATGATGTTAGGGTGAAGGGAACGAAGACGTTGAATTGGACTAGACGAAGACGAAGTCTGGCAGCTGCCTGAACGCCATATACGCCAGTTGTAAATATACCTTATATTACACTCGTGGACCTGCTTTCTTCCTGCAACAATATGCAAATGCCGTGTAGCTGGACAAAACCAAGGTAATCTTGTTGACCGGCACTTGCAGATAGTCAGATTATGTTTTGATTCCGCCTAATTGCATAATTTGTCTTAAGAAACTTCTCAAATAGTACAATTAGAGGAAAAGTGTCAGTAAGAGAATTGTAGAGCAACATGGAAAAACTGCCGATGCAGCTTTCTGTTGCTCAATACGTGCTACATAGGCTGTTTCTCCGATCGTAAAACAAACCCGCGAATGCTCGCAAATTTGCCAAGAACGGCGAGTCGCGCGGCAATATTGCGCGCATTCGCAGGCTTCTTGGGCGCTCGGAAAATACTGTTGTGTAGCACGTACTAAGTACTGAGGGAAAAGTGACACGATACAATGCTGCTGCTGCTCGTGATGATGATCGTGCTTCATTGGTATCGCTTTTGAAACGCGGTGGTGACATAATCACTTAGCCTGCTCCATTTCGGGCGCTGTAAAGTAAAACAATTCCTATATGTTTTCATTCCAATCTCCTGATGTCCAATTTACGTAACCGCTGACATAAGCATCTGGCGGTGACCTGTAACGTTTACTGGACAGCCCTTTCAAACGCTCTCCTCATTTAGAGGAGGTAATATTTGTTTCCTTTCAAAACGAATAGCAATCCCTCTCCACTGAGCGAATTTTCTTAACTAATTGGATGACAAGAAGCGAAGAACACGCTCAAGTAGAGAGGGTTTGGAGTGGGCCGAGCAAGCGCACTGAAAATAGATAACGGGATGAAGAGGGTATTGCCGTCGTCTGCGATTCCCTTGCTTTCCCTTGTACTCCATTTTTCCTTGCGTAGCTTGCGGTGGCTGATGGAAAATCGTGCAACGGGAGGTTAAGAATGCCGGTAAAGTATTGCCGGTAAAGAATGCCGGCGCAAGTATTGGGTGGTGACAAGCAGGGTTGTCTGAACTAACCAATCATAGGCTCTCGTTTATCGGAGGTACTTTTGATGGCTTTAAAAACGAATAACATGCCCTGCAGTGAGCGCCTTGTCTTATCTAATTGAATGACAAGAGGCGAGGATCGCGCTCAACCGGAGAGGGATTCGATGGGGCCGAGCCAGTGCACGTAAATCGATAACTGGAGGAAGAGGGCGGTGTCGGCGTCTGCGATTGGTCCGTTTTCCCTTGTTTTTCTTGAGGTGGCTGGTAGAAAATCGCGGCGGCATGCGAAAGAAGGTAAAGAATGCCGCTAAACCAAACCCTCAGCAAAGAGTTATCAGAGCGAGGCCTTAAACGTGCCGAAAGTGCTTGAAAACGTTACGTGGCCACGCAAAAAAGGTTTATTGTACGCAAATAAACCCATGCTCTCCGACAGGTGCGAGTTGGCAGTTCCTGAGTGATCGGCGGGAGCCATCTTTTATTTCTTTCGGGCCGAGGCAGCCTGCGCCTATTCAGAAAAAAATCAGTTTTGTTCTGCATATTAATGTATCTTTCACGCGTACATGTCACTTTGGCGCGGTGAGTTATCGCGGTTTTATAACGTCGCGTGACAGGCAGGTGAAGTGGATGCAGCCCGAAAACATTTGACCAATCACCGAGGGTTAATACCTAAAGTGTGTCGAATCAGAATTAACTATTTTTTTGTGCAATGATGCATAATCCGTGTGTACTCATCATATCAGATGGCGAACTATCGTGGTTGTTGTGACGTCACGTGACAGACAGGCGAAGTGGAATTTTCCAGAAAAGTTTTTGACCAATCGCGGAGGACAGATTGGAGAATTGAAATAGAAAAGTTTCGAAAATCTTTACCTTATAACGCCCTTGTTCAGGCAAGCAATGTATAATTTATTCGGCCATTTTTCTATACATTTTCTTCTTTTTCTCTTTTTTTTCTTCTTTTCTTCCTCAAACTTCAACTACATTGTACTACCTGCGCATCTGCTACTTGCAATGCCACCTGGTGTAGTATTATGCAACTGCAATGTAACGTGGGCACATATCGAGGCTGCGCAGCTTCTGCATGTCATCGTCACTTGAGCTGATGCGTGTGGACCGCGTCACGAGAGATGAGACAACGGATTGCTTGCGTCAAGGCGAGTTGCCTGAACTAAAATTTTAGTAATGGCCGTTATTATTCGCTTTCCCTTGCACAGTACGTGATGGTGTCGTCCTACATCGGCGCATGGGGACGTTGAAGCAGGGGAGCCTATTGTCACAGTCATATTGTGTAGTAGATTGTATGTAGTAGTTGGTTGTGTGCATGTAGTAGAGTGTATTCTGCCGAGCTGACAAGACGCATGAGGCGTGGAGTGTCTTGTCTTCGCACAATGCAAAAGCGCAAAAGCAGTCGTCTAGGTAGCGGCTGAAAAGCTTTGGCCTAGGAGTGAAGTCAGCGAGGGCCTTCTGTTCTTACTTCGATGACGAAGTTGGTGGTAATAACAGAAATGGAAGCACGCATGGCTGTTCTGTTGACCTGACCGTGAAACTGCGTGCCGTAGATGAAGTAGGGGTTGCTCAAGCAAAAATTGTAGCAGCTGCAAAACATTCCGTACCTTCAAAGTTGGGCTCTCGGTGAGCATGTCATCCGCTACCAGGACAACTGTGCAGGTTGCTACAGCCGCGCCGACATGAACTGAAGAGGGACTTGGCGTCAAATGACACCACGACGTTGTCTTCAGCCCGGCAAATGCCACGCACTTATTCCACGAAGGCTGAAGAATTCAAAATGTGCGTT
This sequence comes from Dermacentor variabilis, assembly GCF_050947875.1. Taxonomy (NCBI): domain Eukaryota; kingdom Metazoa; phylum Arthropoda; class Arachnida; order Ixodida; family Ixodidae; genus Dermacentor; species Dermacentor variabilis. Next base: position 174,295,615 of record NC_134569.1, read on the forward strand.
GCTGTATTGCCGGCCAGTGGGTCCAACACTTGGTGTAGGCAACGTGTAACAGGTGCAGCGGTGACCTTGTGAAGCAGGCAATCGACCGTAGTAGAACGCCTGGCTTGTGAACTTTCGGTAAGCCGTATAGTGCACTTACAGCCCCGCTCGCGCACAAGATGCAATAGTAAATATATTCCTTGTGCGTTGGTACACATTTAAAAATTTTGTAATGAAGTGTTTGCAGTTTTGTTTGCAGGTTTGCCAAGGGGTCTGGTTTGATGGTGGCGTAGGTATCCTCTTCTGCGAGGCAATCCTTCATGCCATTGTACACACTTCTGTTGAGCAACACGATGCCGTATCCCTTATCTGCAGGGAAGATGGCAATAGAGGCATTGTTCCGGAGGGCCTTGATGGGTTGTCTCTGAGCTGGTGTAAACCAGGCTTGAGTGTTGCGCGTCAGTCCCTTGGACAGAACACATGTGGTGGGGGTGCGAGCTTCTTCTCTTAATTCGGAAGGAAAGTTGAATGGTGGTACCTTCCACGTCGCAGATAAGTCTAAGATCTGGTAAGGTGCCAGTGTTGAAGTTCATTCCCTTGCGTAGAACGGGAGCATCAGGTTTAGCAGGCTTCGAGGAGGATAAGTAGAGGAAGACTTCTTTGGTTTCGCAGAGTTCATTTGGTCTAAGAGCGTCGAGCTGAATTTCTTGCGAGTTCCTGCAGTGGCGCTTGCTTAGCGTCACACTGAAGTTGGCATGAAGCTGTACGTCCGCGAAGTCCTCAACAATGACGTGTTTTAGCTCGCGCGTGGCGAAGAATGTTCCGTTTGCGCATTCTTAATTTTCTTTCTGCATTATTGACTTCGTAATGTGAATAATTTCTTCTCTGCTTGTCGAATTATCTTGCGGCCCTTTGCTGAATCTAATGGGAACGCTCCCGAGTAAGCCGTGGTGATTTTGACATCATCTCTTTCGTCATGCCGGCCTTGACAACAGAAATTTTAGCCCAGATGTGTTGTGTCAAAGGCGCCGGTTTAGCCCAGTGGGTAAAAAATTTGAAGTGTATTATAAAAAGACACTGGGCTTCTGAGCGCAGGATCGTAGGTTTGAAACTCACTGCCAACAACGTTTCTCTTTTCGAATTTGTTGTCTTTTTTATACAAATTTATGTATACCGATTACGAAGGCGTGCTTTGAATGTAGACAAGAGCTTGAGCGGACAGGGAATGCGCGAACAATAGAGGCCTCCGAGATTGAGGGTGACGTAGCGTGCCGGCGATAGTCTTTCCCCTCACGTAACCCTTGACGCGCTATTGCTGCAACAGGTGTTCCTTTTCGCCTGCTGTGCTCCGTCGAGGTGCACCCGCGACGCGGCGTCGCAGTCAACGAGTATTTAGGTGCCGTTACTCCTTGTCGAGAAGTAGATGCCGGCTTTTCCTCTCAATCCATTTGATTATTTCGCATCAATAGACCCCATCGATAAGTTACAGCTGTATCGATCATGCGTTCCCCTATAGCAAGCTGATGTCCAGTAAGAATGCTAACCATGTGGGGTAGCTTTCTGTGTTATAAATAACTGCTCACATTTGTAATAATGAGAAAGCACCGTATAGTTGAAAAGTCGAAGAGGCCGGATGTGTGATGAGTGTGCTCCTGAAAAACACTTTCCGATGCGGGGAATGGGGTTTAAATCACGGATCCGCGATCTCGAAGAGGCGCTAATGCATTTATCTCAGATTTACCACTAAAGCAAATGCAAAGAGTATTGGTATACGCAGTGGGGACGTTAGCACTTAAATAGTTTTGAAAAATCCCAACATTTATACGGTGAAAGAAAATCTTTTTGTACAAATTTAGCATAACCTCCGCATTCTTATTTTTAGGCGCCCGTAATATCAGCATATTCCAGGGCAAAGTCGATCTTGCAAATTCAAGATACCGCTAAGTTCCTTGTGCTTAGACACTGTGGTATAAAGTTTGTAAACAGGGATGAAGTGCCTCAGACAGGCTGGCCAACGTTTCGATAGGAGGACCTATCTTCGTCAAAGGCGGCCTCGTCATCCTCGGCGTGTCAGTTTTAAAGGGTTAGTGCAGTGACGTCACGTGCGGGTGTTGTCGCTGGCGGCTGGTTTTAAAGAGAGGGATTACAAGAGGAAACAAGCGGTGTCGTCCGACGTCTGTGAGCTTCATTCTCAAGACGAGGGGACAAGAGCGTGAGAGTGGGCACGCGGGGAGAAAAGAAAAGAAATAGAAGCAGAAAAAAAGGAAAAAAAAAGGGAAAAAATGGGGGGGGGGAACCAGGGCGGCACCAAGACAGACAAAAAAGGGGGGAGTGAAAGAAAAAGAAAGAGAAAAGTGAAATCTTTAAGAAATACAGGGGCTTGGGAGCGTGTTGGGGATGCGAAAGGTTAGGAGGTATTCAGGGGGAGTCGTTGGCGGCATGTTTTTGAGGCATTAAAACGGTCAGTCAAGCGGTCAGCGCGCGAGTAACACAAAAGACAAAAAAAAAGAGAAAGGAGAAAAACCCAGACACACACAAAAAAAAAAAACATGAGTTGAAAGTGACTTGAGTAGCATAGTAGTAATACGTCGAGTAACTTTGAAATAGTTAAGGTGGCGACGAGAAGTCTGCGGTGAGCGCAACTGAGCGCATAAACTTTCTGGACACAACAATATACATTGACAATGGTGAACTAAAGACAACGCTGTATAGGAAACCTTTCGACAAACAACAGTACCTAGAATATACCAGCCACCATCCCAGACATTGCAAACAAGGCATCTTTAAAGGCCAAGCCACACGACTACGTCGCATTTGCGTTGAAAACCAAGACTACATAGATAGACTCGATCACCTTAAAGAAACACTATCAAACAGGAACCACCCAAACAGTGACCTTCAAACAGCTTACATCGCTGCAACCAAACTTGATCGAGCCGAGGTCCTCAAGCCCCGCCCGAGGATCACAAGAACAACAACGCCTCTTCTTACTACTAAATTCTCAAACGCACTCCCAAACGTGAATAACATCCTAAGTAAATACTACCCGATTCTCACCAGCAACCAGAAACTTAAGAAGATTTTTCCCGACCCTCCCAGAGTGGCCTACAGACGCAACACTAATTTTAAAGATGTTCTTGTGCACGCCAAACTACAGAAAAAGAAGAAGTTGGGAACCAATCCCTGTGGCCGCCCCAGGTGCTCTACATGCAAACACATTCAATCTACTACTACAGTAAAAAGTACAGCGTCGAATTACACACACAAGGTAACTTCGGCTTTTACCTGCACATCAAGCAACGTAGTCTACTGTCTAGAATGCGCCGCTTGTAGCAAACAATACATAGGTGAGACTGGACAACAAATTAATACAAGACTCAATGGTCACCGCGCGGACACAAAACACAATTTACCCAAAGCAGTAGCCAGCCACTTTAATGAACATGGACATATGTTTGACAAAGCAAGGCTCTATATACTACAAACAAATTTCCGTTCCCCTCGCGAAAGGAAGTATACGGAATCATACCTCATACACAAGTTTAATTGCCTACACCCGACAGGAATTAATTTGGCACGCGGCAACTTAGAATCTTTAAAAGCTGTAACTTAAATCTGAAACTCTCATATCATCAACCAATACACAAAACACATGTGGCCCCCAGCCAACTTTAATTCTTTACCTCACCTACTCTTCCATTCCGAAAAAAATTTTTTCCTGCCTACTACTCAATTTAATGTACTCTTTCAGGTTTTTACGTCTATACCAACTGTACGATCCCCTTCTTCCATGTACACTTGCCCCCTTCTGCGCGCGTCACCCTCCTGTTTGTTATACCGGTTTCAGCCCCCTCCCCCTCTCCCTTCCCTCCCCCCCTTTTTCTTTAATCTTTTTTTTTCTTGAAATCCCCTCGACAACACATTCCGAAGTCAATATGCCTTTTTCGGCGCCTCAACACAGAGTATCGCCATCTCTGGATGCCGCCGTAACGACACCTACGTTAAGCGCGTGGGGCAGTGCCCCTTGAAAGACGATGCCGCTGCCTTTCAGTCACCCCATACATTGCACCGCAGACTCCTCGTCGCCACCTTAACTATTTCAAAGTTACTCGACGTATTACTACTATGCTACTCAAGTCACTTTCAACTCATGTTTTTTTTTTGTGTGTGTCTGGGTTTTTCTCCTTTCTCTTTTTTTTTTGTCTTTTGTGTTACTCGCGCGCTGACCGCTTGACTGACCGTTTTAATGCCTCAAAAACATGCCGCCAACGACTCCCCCTGAATACCTCCTAACCTTTCGCATCCCCAACACGCTCCCAAGCCCCTGTATTTCTTAAAGATTTCACTTTTCTCTTTCTTTTTCTTTCACTCCCCCCTTTTTTGTCTGTCTTGGTGCCGCCCTGGTTTCCCCCCCCCCCATTTTTTCCCTTTTTTTTTCCCTTTTTTTCTGCTTCTATTTCTTTTCTTTTCTCCCCGCGTGCCCACTCTCACGCTCTTGTCCCCTCGTCTTGAGAATGAAGCTCACAGACGTCGGACGACACCGCTTGTTTCCTCTTGTAATCCCTCTCTTTAAAACCAGCCGCCAGCGACAACACCCGCACGTGACGTCACTGCACTAACCCTTTAAAACTGACACGCCGAGGATGACGAGGCCGCCTTTGACGAAGATAGGTCCTCCTATCGAAACGTTGGCCAGCCTGTCTTAGGCACTTCATCCCTGTTTACAAACTTTATACCACAGTGTGCTCTTCCATCTGTCAGCCCCTTTCTTGTTTTTGTGCTTAGACAGTATGCCTAGAAAATACTGAGCTAAATATATATTTTGGAACATGAACTCTCTCGTAATTCAAAGAAAGGAAAGCCACCATTACCGTACTTTGAGAAAACTGCCATGCTGAAACAGCGGGGCATTGTATTGTGCGCTACATAAAAGCACTAACGAGCCCCAAAAACCAGTCATCGCTATAGGACGCCATCTCGCTATTAGGATACGACCAAAGTTTAGGCAACGAAGGATGTTTAAAGAGTACTTTATTAAGCAATCCACATACGAAAAAAACATCCACTTCGGAGTCTCTCTGAGAGCTTATCAATCTAATGCTGAGAGCAAAAAAAAAAAGAAGTTTATCTATCCTATCCTTCCTCGCCGTTCATTCACCGGGCTCCTCTCAAAGAATTTAGATCCAGTTCCACGATGTGTCTATGATCTTCAGAGGTTTCAAAATGACGTAATGTCATTACGGTTTGGGTAGAGCTGAAATTTTGTTATAGGTAAGCCGGATGTGTGAAGGTTTTTGGGCGGAGAGTACAGGGGACCGCTTTCTACTTGTAGCGTTAAGTGGGTCGGATGAAAATAACTGCTGTTCTATATACGCATCCTCGGTGGGTGCAGACACTGACCTTTTGAGGATTACGGAAGTTGGTGGGGTGACATGTTTCGCAACTACCGACGCAGTTTTTTCAGGCGTCGTATCGTGCTTGCGGGGCTGCCAGGATGAACGGTCGTTAGTAGAAGCCTCCAGATTAACGTAGATTGTTGAGGTCGTTTCGATAGTTGAAGAGTTGGCTGCGGTGCTTTTGTAGCTACTTTCAGGACGCCCAGCTAACTAACGGATGCATTCTCTGGCGCCAGTAGGAATGCAAAATTGACTGAGGTGCCTCACTGTACAAGTAATCGATGCTGATGGCAGCCAACGGTCGAGGTGCCAACGAGAGGCTCCGGCCCTTTCAAGTGCACTCATCGTGAGTTCTTTGCCACTTTCATTCTTGAAGGCGTCGATGACCTGCGCCACTGACAACCTCCTGGTCGTCCGCTTGTATCCCGACCTGGGCTGAGCCGCCGTTACATTGCATATCTTGTGGGCCCTCGCACGAGCACGCAGATGACGCTCTCTTTTCTACTCTAAATGCAGGACGCTTTCTGTTGCATCGATATTATAGAGAGTGGCGCCGGTGCCGGCATCTTTCAACTCGGACACGTTCCCCACCAGGAGTTGCGTCATAAGCATGCAGAACAAGATGGTGAGGATGGAGGTTCACGCCAGCTTCGTTAGACGTTCGCCCTGCCCTAGGTGGCGCTGCTGGCGCGATGCCGCGTCGTTGAAGTCGATCCTGCCTTGAAGTGCCTCTTCGTCCTGCTTCTGAAGGTCCACGAGGTGTCCCTCGCTCTGTGGCTCCGACGAGTGGATGGCTAGGAAACGTTCAGTTGCTGCTAACAGAGCTGACGACGAAGTCGCTTCATGAAGCTCGCTGCCATCGATCCTGTTCGTCCGCAGTGTGATACTTAACGAGACGCGTGAACGAAACGATCTGGTACTTGTTTTTAAAGCTTCAGCCAATGAAAGGTGAGGCGCGGAAGGGCTATAGTGCAAGGGGAATCCCCGATTAATCCTACGTTCGGCCATGTTTCGTACTACTTCTGCTTCTTTTTTGCCGTTGGCGCTCTTTCATCGCGTGGCTCATACCCACCGTGGGAAATCGGCCTTGCATTTCGGACATATAAGAAATGATAATGTAAATAATTTCACAGATACTCAGTTCTACAACTTTATAATAATAGGTGGCGTAAGGTCGGTCAAACTGCATGTTAGATGTTAACCACAATAAAAAGAAAGTGAACTGGGGTCATGAATTGAAATGTAGATGAAAATATTAATAAAAGAAAGCAAAGTGCGGACGGCAACCGGTTTAAATTGATAAGATTATCATAACTGCGTCGCTAATAATTTTATTCTTCGTAGTCCGATACGATCAAGTAGTTGCGCTCCTTTGAAACTGTTTTGTCTGGTCTATTGCAATGGTATCTTGGTACATCTATTTACTAAGGGCAGATAGGCAATCGTAGCTGTGTAATCGCTGGTAAAATTCTCTGTGTGTGCCCAACATTAATATCTTTTCATTTTTGCTGCAATAAGGCCGGTAATAAGATCATTCTCTTGCTTTTTTGGCGACAGAATACGAAAAATGTCAAAATTCCTGTCAAGATTGCCTTCTACTAAAATGCGTTTGTCAGCGATAATTTTTCCTTTCTTGATTGAGCGCGTTTTAGAGCGGAGCTGTTAATGGTCCGTTTCTGCGATGAGCTTCGGCGACGGCGTAACCGAGCGAACGAGCACAAGAGCGAAAGTTGAAAGAGCGGACGCGATGAGGCAGGTGAAAGGCGCGAGCCGCGAACGGCGGAGGCCAATGAGAGGCGCTCTTTCCGTGACGTGCACGCGGGAAACTGGTTTCATGCGGATTCGCCTGACGGCTCGATGCGTACTCGCATATAGTCTCAGCCGGACGACTCGTTTCATACCATCGCTGCTCGCGTCAGCCATCGCTCGCGCTTATTTGGTTTGGTTGGTGTGGTTTCTTCGGCGCTTGTTTCGATTGCCATGGTTAGCGATTGTATTGTAATTTGATTGTATTGACACGTGTACATGTTGATCTTTCTTAGGTGACCACGTTTCACCGCTTAACAAATGTTATCGCACAGCGCAGGACGCGCCTTCATGTAGACGAAGTTTCTGGAATGTTATCGATGCTTCAAGCCGTTGTCTGTTGTCGCCGAACCTTGTGGTATCTGATTTCATCGCGTGACGCGAATGGTGTAGAACTTTATGGAAGACACGCGGGTCCCAGCGTTTAGCCTGGAACGCTCGACGACTGCTGTGTAAAAGCCAACGTCCTGACCAGATTGACCCGCTGATCTGATTTTCGACGATCGCCGACCCTGTTCGCCGCTACAGTTGTGCTATAAGTGTAGCCTGGTTTTTGTCGGCACAGGTTCGCCCAATAAAAGTTAGTTTCCTCTTTCACAGTATTGCTACTGCATTCTTCAACGTCACCGCCACGTGACATCTGGTGTAGGCGCTTTTCTTTCTTGTACCGGACGCCCCCGACAAGCCGTGATCCAAGCCCGGACCGCAAAGAGAACACCAACGTAGTCCCGGACCATCGAGCAAGCCGCCGTCTTCAACTGCGGCCCCCGGAGCACGGACTTCTACCTGAGATGTCAAAGAAGATCGTGGCGAAGACAACCTCAATGGCTGCCTCAGCGTTCGCCGTTGTCCTGCAACAACCTCGGGACCCACCGACCTTTCATGGAGCAGCTAGGGAAGACCCGGAATCCTGGCTGGAGACCTACGAACGAATCGCGACTTTCAACAACTGGGACTCCGACGACAAGCTGCGGCATGTATACTTCGCCTTAGAAGGCGCCGCCAGAACGTGGTTTGAGAACCGGCAGTCGACCATGACAACATGAGACCTATTCCGTAGCGGCTTCCTGCGCACCTTTACGAGCGTCGTGCGCAAGGAAAGGGCAGAAGCTATGCTGGACGCCCGAGTGCGGCTATCTATCGAGAACGTTGCCATTTTTACAGAAGAAATGAGCCGTCTGTTCCGCCATGCCGACCCGGATATGTCCGAAGAAAGTCCGCCTACTGATGCGTAGCGTAAGGGAGGAACTATTCGCCGGAATCGTACGAAGCTCACCGAAGACTCTCGACGAGTTTCTGCGCGAGGCCACTAGCATAGAGAAGACACTGGAAACACGGAACCGGCAATTCAACTGCCGCATGAATTCAACCTGCGCGAGACTATCCGAGCGGTCACGCGGGAGGCGCTACAGAAGCTGTTCCCGTCACCGTAGCCTCAAGTGGCTCCGATTGCCGACGCCGTACGTGAGGAGCTCCATTAATAACAACGCTGAGTAGCCCTTGAATCGCCGCAGCCTCAGCCGTAAGCGATGACATACGCCGCTGTAGCCCGCCGTCACATTCCCCCTCCATGCCCACGGCAGACTTCACTAAATAGCAACGAGCACACCCGGAGCTAAAAGGCCTCGTCCGTATATTTGGAAGGGAAAACCGACGTTGGCCCTAGGGCATTTAAGCGCGGTTTGTCTTCGTTCACGCTACGAAACAACCTACTCGTGAGGAAAAACTTCTCATCAGTCCGTGCCAGCTACCTTATTGTTGCACCGTCAGCGCTGCGTCCAGAAGTACTGCACGCCCTACACGACGATCCAACCGCTGGGCACCTCGGATTCTCCCAGACGCTGTCGAGGATACAGGAAAGGTATAACTGGCCGCCTCTGACCGCCGACGTCGCCCATTACGTCAAGACATACCGAGACTGTCAGCGACGCAAAACAACACCGACAAGGCCAGCAGGACTACTACAGCCGATCGAGCCTCCTTGCCGACCATTCCAGCCGATCGGGATGGATTTGTTGTGGCCGTTTCTGACGTCAACATCCGGGAATATAGCAGATCGTCGTACCGACGGACTATCTCACCCGCTTCGCTGAAACTAAAGTTCTACCGAAAGGCGAAGCCGAAGTGGCGAAATTTTTCGTCGAGAACATCCTGCTGTGACATGGTGCCCCAGAAGACCTCATCACCGACAGAGAAACGGCTTTTACAGCAAAGCTTACCCAAGCCATTCTGCAATACAGCCAGACAAGCCACTGGAGGAAAACTGCCTACCACCCACAGACGAATGGTCTCACGGAGCGCCTGAACATGATTCTCGGCGACATGCTAGCAATGCACGTCGACGTCGAGCACAAGACGTGGGACGCGGTCCTGCCGTATGTGACCTTCGCTTACAACACGGCGGTGCAAGAAACAACATAGATCACGCCGTTCAGGTTGGTTTACGGCAGGAAGCCGACGACGTCGCTCGACGCCATGCTGCCGCACGTCACTGACGAAGAGAATGTTGACGTCGCTACCTATGTCAAGAGCGCCGAAGAAGCCCGACAGCTCGCCCGCCTACAGATCAAGAACCAGCAGCGTACTGACAGCCGACACTACAACCTCCGACGACGCTACGTCCAGTACCAGCCCGGCGCCCGTGTTTGTGTTTGAACCCCAATATCTCGACGAGGACTCAGTGAGAAACTATTGCGACGCTATTTCGGACCCTACAAGGTCATCCGACGTGTTGGCCAACTGCACTATGAGGTCGTGCGCGACGGCACAGCGGCGCCGCGCACGACCTGAAGTGGTCCACGTAGTGCTTCTTAAACCCTTTTACGCACGCTCATGAACTACCTTATTTTGTTGTTTCTTTGCTACGGGTGTTTTTGTTTATTAATTTCGTTTGTTTGCAGCATCGGGTTGACGCTTTTTAAGAGGAGGGTATTGACACGTGTACATGTTCATCATTCTCGAGTGACCACGTTTCGCAGCTTAACAAATGTTATCTCACAGCGCAGGACGCACCTTCATATATAGGAAGTTTCCGGAATGTTATCGATGCTTCTATCCGCTGTCTGTTGTCGCTGAACCTTGTGGTATCTGATTTCATCGCGTGACGCGAATGGTGTAGAACTTTGTGGAAGACAAGCGGGTCCCAGCGATTAGTCTGGAACATTCGATGACTGCTGTATAAAAGCCGACGCACTTGACCCGCTGATCAGATTTTCGACGATCGCCGACCGTGTTCGCCGCTATCGTTGTGCTATAAGTGTAGCCTGTTTTTGTGGGCACAGGTTCGCCCAATAGATGTTAGTTTTGTCTTTCACCGTATTGCTACCGTGTTCTTCAACGTCAGCACCACGTGACAGTATTGCTGACGCGAACTCTGTCTTTCGGGAAGCCAAGCGGCACCAGCGATTACACTGGAAGATTTGAGAAGTCCTCTAAAAGCCGAGGGGCTTGAGCCGCATATGAGAATTTTGACGAAAACTGACTCTGCGACATGACTCTCTCAAATTCTTTGCCTAAATATATCGTGAAAGCACAACACGTACAGAGCTGTACTCCAGTTTCGCATTATGGAATTTCGCGATTGTCGGTGGTATACCTTTTTTCGAAATGAAAACTCGTACGCTAGTATCGACTGTTGTTACTCTAATGAAAATCCAAAGAGATAATTTAAAAGGTAGAAGGAACCTAATAACATCCAAAACATGCAGGAGCACTATAAGAGAGAACACATCTCCGATGACTAAGTTAATGCGGTAGTAGTTTGCAGAGCGACGCAAACATTCTCTATTCTATCTCTGGTCCTTTTCTTGAGTAGTTTTTTTGTGCAGCTCGTTAGCGTTATGCTTTTCGCAATTTATCGGGCAAGCGTTCTATGGCTTTCGCAGTTCCGGAGGCATACCGGAGACATTGTGCCGCAGAACGCCGCTGTTTCACTATCTCTTCCTCCATTGGGAGTTTCTGGGACACCTCAAAGGCTGTGTCGCCGGTGTGTGACGTATGGCGTCGCATACAGTAGCGATGCACGTCACGTTGTCAAGTACGTATTCCTCGCTTCGAGACTAGATATATACTCCTATGGCGGTAGAGGTGTGGGAAGCACAGCTCTCGGTCTGCATTTCAGTCAGAAAAAGGTGTGGACCTGTCCACTGCGGAAAAACGCCACTAAGGTGATACTTTCGAGCTGCGTACTGGGCTTGGTAGCTGCACGGCAGCTCCATCGCGCGGGGTGCGAAGAATGTGATCGTGCGTTGTTAAATTTTCAAGAATGTACGAAAAATTGGCGGCTCTCGCAGGCGTACTGGACACGTCGGAAGCTTGTAAACTCTATATTGCTCTTTTGAACGTAACTACAAACGAAGTGAAAATTCACTTTGCAATGGGCGGCAGTGTGTCGCCATGTTTGCGCGAAAGGGAGAGTCTCTATTTCTACCAACCTCATTCGCGGATATTATTCGTGTTTTGAGGCCTCAACGAAAGCGTAACAGGGACAGTAATGCCGCAGACTTGCTCTCCCGCGTCTACACAGCGTCACAATTCCTGCAATGTTGATGGCATTCTGTGATCGCGTAAGACGCCTGCCATGCTGCTTGATATTTTTGGACCGTTCCGGCTTGAGGGCGATGCTCTTAACCGTAATAACCTAATGTCGTAAAGACACTGTGTTGTCGATATCTAACAGAGAGCACAAAAATATAATGCTGGCGCTAAACAGCGATCACATAACATATTCCGCCACCTTGCATACGTATACTGAATAGACAGCTACTTTACAGAATAAACCTATAGCATGTCCCAGTGCGAAGGAGCATTTCACCGGTCGTCCCACCTACAGAATAATACTGCTCAAGCGTTTATTAAAACAACCGGAATATTCCGTATTAAAAATGTGAGAAATTCCACAGCAAAGCAGCATCAGGAATTGACTTTGTACGAACGTGATTTTGTGCATAACAAAAATAAAAAATTGAAAGTTTTCATGTAATAATCTGATGGAACTCCAATCCCTAATGGAGATGGAAGACGAGGCCTAGGATAATTTTTTTGCGAGTCTATGAAGTTGACTGACCTAAAGTTGCATTTTGGTAGTAGATCTTTAGTTTAAATAGAGAGAACACCAGGGTACATGAACTCGCAATTCACGTATCATGATGCATCAGAGCGTCATTATCTTACCAGACTGACGGGTGTGATCAAAGCAGAGAGGACTGCGTCCACAACTGTTGCGCATTTTACTTCGTTGCCGCAAGTGAAATATATTGTTTAAAATAAATAAACCTGCTTACGTTCGTTTTAAATTCAGTTACGTGTAGCACAAGTCTAATAGTAATGTTGAATAAGGCTCATAGAGATTTCCACTGCAGCATGTTTATATTTGTGCCTTGCCAAAAAATAGAAGTGCCATCGCAAATATATCAAAACTCTCATTGTAACCGTGGTAGAAGATGAATTTTTTATGCAAACCTTTATAAACAACTCACTTTTTTTATCCTGCCAAATCTCCCCACCAGCCTTCGATCTTTCGTTCAAGGCGCGCCGCACTTTCTTCGAATTATCGACGGCGTCAACGCCAACCAAATCCTTTGGGGGCGCGCCAATGTAGTCACTTTGGATGTTTCTGCCCTTTACACCAACATTCCCATGAGTGAAGGAAGCCGTTTCAAGATCCCTCGTAATAAATCCCCAAGCGCAGGCTCCTGAAGTTTACTTATCACTGCTTAGGTTAGTTCTCACGCTCAACTCGATTGATTCTATTCGATCTATTCGAATTCTATTCTATTCACTACCTGCAAACTTGCGGCACTAGCATTGGTATGCCATTCGCTCCCACGTATGCGAACATTTTCATGGGACAGCTTGAAGCAGACATGTTGAAATTTTAAAAAACATGAAAAATTTAAAACCCCACACCTATCTTCGTTACATTGACGACATATTTATGATATGGGAACACGGCACAAGCACCTTAACTGAATTAATTAGCTATTTCAATCGCTTTGACCAAAGTCTTAAATTTACTGCTCACCACTCTCCTAGTAAGATGAACTTCCTGGACGCGACGGTCTACATAGAAAACGGAAAACTGAGAACGACACTCTACCGGAAGCCTACGGATAGCCAGAAATATTTCGACTACAACAGTCATCACCCGTGACATCGCAAGCAACGAATATTTGTCGGACAAGCGAAACGAATAAAAAGAATCTGCAGCGAAGACCACGATTATATCCACTACCTAAGTGACCTTAAAACAACCCTAGCAGAAAAGAACTATGCCCAAGTTCCTCTCGATAGAGCTTATGTTGCCGCGTCAAGATTGGAGAGCCATTCGGAACTGGCGAAGAAACAGCCCAAACTAGAATCTTACAAACCGCCGGCCTTCATAACAAATATTCTAATGCACTCCCAAACATAAACAACATCCTACGAAAATACCAACCAAAATTATCAAGTAACGATCGTCTGAGAAAAGTGTTCCCGGATGTACCTATGGTTACCTGTCGCCAAAACAGGAACTTTAAAGACATGTTAGTGCACGCAACAGTCAACCACAGCATTCCCCTGTAATAAAAGCATGTTGTCGCCCGAGGTGAAAAACCTGCAGGCACCTCCAAAATGACATTAAAATTGAAGACTACGCAAATAGTTATACACATGAAGTCAAATCTAGCTTCACTTGTACAAGTTCCGCTATGATTTTTATGCTTGAATGTTCCTTCTGTAAGAAACAATATATCGGTGAAACAGGACAATCAATGAACGTCAGATTAAATGGACATCGCGCGGACGCAGCTAAAAAGTTTCCCAAAGCCGTCCCTGAGCATTTCAACCAACCAGGTCATAAATTTCATGAACTTAAACTCTATATCTTACAGTCAAATTTCCGTTCTGAACTAGAAAGAAAATACAGAGTCATACCTTATCCAAAGTTGAAGACATTGCAACCAATAGGAATAAACATTTCAAAGGGAGCTTTAGAATGTATTCGGTACGCTAAATTTCAACCTATAGGCAACAACACTCAGCTTGGTTTCTTGGCGTATCCCCCTTTTTTTCTTTTCTTTTTCCTCCATTTTTTTTGTTCAGCCGGCATGTCAGACGCGTCTGACATGCCGGCTAACACGCGTGCGTTGAGACGTGGTTGACAGACGGGGGTGGGGCGGCACTGGCCTCTGCCTTGTGCACAGCATTCCTTTATTCTCAATTCGACACGCTAACACACCTTCCCTCGTTGCCGCATCCACTGGCCTTGCACCCTCTCCCCTTGAGAAGAACGCCACCTAAATATACTGTGGCGAGAAAAGCATACGTCGCCTTGAAGAAGGCAAGTGCAGTTGTCGAAACGTTGGCTCCTGATTTCACCTTGTTTTCGTTTTGCTCATCGTCACTTTTTTTATAGAGGCACCGTTGCTCGGTTAATACGTTGAAAATTCCAAGGGGTTCGGTTCTCATATTATAAACACGCCAATTTGGTGCTATGGTGTACAAAATTACAATTCATTGTATCTTACAGGAAAAGATTTCCTATGGGTGCCTCTTGCATGAAGTAATAATACAGTAATAAATGTATGTGGTCCTTTTTGCTGAGTTCGAACTCTTTTAGGAGCTGCGTTAGCGGGTGTTTTCCTGAGCCTTGGAGAGTTTATTTACCTATTTATTATTATAAGTGCTCCAAACTGGGTTTGCGATGTGTATCCGTCCTTTCCGTCTGTGCAATATGTTCCGCTGACGACAACTGCTGTCGTCGCTGACGACACACAAGAATGATTTTCGTCATCTCCAGGTTCGTCATTGCTATAATGCGAAAAGAAAGATTACTTCCCAACTGCCTCCCCTGGGATTTTCCCCAAGCTAGCGGAGCGCACTAACTACTTAAGGATCGCGCAACAGCAGTGCTGGCAATCGGTGCCAGACCTTATGGTGCACAACGACTCTCAGAGCAGCGGCGTTTGTGCGTATATTTCAGCGGTGAGAACGAGAAATACATTAGTAACGAGGATCACATTAACTCTTTATATGACATACACATTGTTCTTGACAGGATGTTTCTGTGTGTGCACGATAATCTTTGTTGTCACGCTGGCGATAACAGTGTCGGTGGCATAGAGAAGGGTTAAATGACAGTGATCATGATGACCCTCAAAAATGGCACAAACCCACAATACAGGATGTGCCGAGTATATGAAATACTTGGTGAAAAAGAACGTGGCATGTATCATTAACACGAACACCAACAGCGATGAAGCATAACTCCGCCATCTTGCTCAGGGTCAAGTGGCTTCAGATTTGAAGGTCATCTCCCACCCGACGATGCAGTCACGTTGGACAGGTAGCTGCTTGGACTATGTCCTGCTAAACGATGGACAAGAATAAATGTGACTGTTTTGCACAAAGCAAACAAAAATAAGCACGATGAACCAAGATTATATGAACGAAATATACCTAAATACGAAAGTGTAGAAATACCTCAACAAAAAATAACAGTTGCCTAAGTATTTGGCCAAACAGCTGTAAATAAATAGCTTCTGCGGTGCCATGCATTTTAAATGAATAAATACAGCTCACACACACAGGAGTTATCTGAGAGTTCTAAAGTCTGTGCGTGTGCAGAGTTTTAATTTCACAGCATGCATTACTATGTGAAACAAAAGGAAGTTGCCTACATCACAGATAAGACGATGTCAAAGGTGGGTACTTTGTTCCACAGAATGTTTTCCGCACTATAACTTTTATATTTGCGTTTAGGTAATACAATTAATATTAACTCATCCCACATTATTACACGAAAAAATAGGTTCTTTTATGCGATCGCACCCTCATGTTCACAAACCTATATAACCTCTATGTAGGGTGATCACTTTTAAGTTCTACGGAATTTTAAAAATATCGCTAATTGTAAACAATACAATTGTAGTCTTTGAGCGCGAATATCCAGAGGCGTACAATACTTTCACGCGCAATCGGATTGCATATTCAACAATAATCCTCGAGGTAACCTAATTGATTACTGCAGTACACATATGGCAATATAAGAATTATTGCCGGTGAGATGCCAAGGCGTATCCTCTTGCGACGGATCTCCAGAGCGACACCGCTTTGGATATATGAGCTGTCAAACTCATAAAAATTCACGGTTGTTGAACTTACTTTTTTAACATGCAGATATTCATTTCGTTCCACACATTGGGAAATAATTTCCCGAAATTGGTGTCATTCTGAAAATTCACTTCTAGTGGATACCATCTGCAAACTCACTGGCTAAAACGCAAAAATTGCATTATTTATTTATTTATTTGTTTATTTATTTGCAGGGCTGCTGGCCGATAGGGCCGCTAGAAGGGTGCGGTAAAAATGTGGCACAAAACCCATCATTGCTTACACAAAGCAGCACTGTATAGCTAATGCATAGATTTACATGTCACAGCGTATTGTACACACAATACAGATTTACAAGTTATTATGGGGAGCAAAGTAAATATTTAAGTAAAATGGCTTATCTTCTGTAATTATGTGAATCTCTGTTTCAATTTGTCGTGCTAGTAATATTGGCCTGTCCGAGTAATCCGGCTGAAGGACCAGATTTATACTATCTCTCACAGACGGTATTCAATAAATCCGTTGAATTTAAAAACAATCACCCCTTACAAAATCTCCCTATAACCACTGAGTCCCTGTCCAGTTCCACGAAGTGGGTGAATCCAATTGCCTGAGGAATAAGCAGGCAAGTGAAAATAACATCATGGTCCTCACGGTGGGCGTATGCTGCTGTCGCAGTTGGAGATTTCAGAGCCGAAGAAACGCTTTCTCACTTAATTTTACGAGAAAACTTTATGTTTAATTCTGTTGCACTGAGGGCATCCTGAAAAAAATTGCGGCAGAACGCATCTCAAGATGACTGTCGCCAGTAATATGCTAGCATTGAATGGTTCGTTATCGATCTTCTAAGGCTAACACGTTAATCTAAAAGTGGTCTTTTTGGATGATGCATTATATGCATGACTGCAACCTTTCCATCAAGTTCATTACGTGTTTAATATCACATGTGTTTACAAGTGGTTCATTGTCTTATTTGTTTTCTTCTTTGCTCAGATACTTCTTGTCTGTATTATATTGTACCCATGCAATGCATTTGTAATGAAGTACTCAATTCTCTTGATTGATGAAGCAATAATCTTTGCAATAGGAAACTCGTGATTACATAATGTATCTATATTCCTTTTTTCAGAAATACTACAATTTGTACTGGCCCTTCCTATTATAATGCCATGAGAAATTGACCATTATGTGAAAAAAAAATCTAGCGATACAAATCATTGCCACCGTCGAAATGAAATATGTATTCGGCGTGTAGTGCAGCGGAATGCCTCTGTGCCGTTTCCATAAAAGCACTCAGAGCTATCTAACGCCATCTCTGCGAAGCCAGTGCATGGCCTGCGAAATGCATGGCGTGGTGATGCGTGGGGTGGTTGATAAACGAAGAAAAGCGCTATGTGGCAACCAGTCTCCTCTCTCGTGCTTCTTTCCGGACATGCTGCGCCATTTGATGGCGCTACCGCGAAGTCCGCCCGTGGCCTCCGAGACGAGGAGCGTGGGGGGCCGGTGCCTGCGAACGCTTGGGTGAGTAAACCTCTCACCCAAGTGGGTGAGAGGTTTACTGATGAGTGGCACATACCCAGTGCATTTGTGGCACGAGCTGCTAATGCGTCCTGTTGCTGTCCTTGAGGATCCGTTGTGAGGCGGGTTTGATTCCGGTCAGCACCGGAGAATTTTCCGTAATTTTTTTTGTCATTGTAGAGCGGTACATTCCCCGGTGTGACATGCCTAGTTACCCAAGTTGGTCTCAAAAGGCTTTTATTGAAGAGCGGCCCCCCACACATCTACGGCAGATGCCTAGTAACCCAATTGGCATCAAATAAGTTCTTTGGATGCTAGCACAGACCAAGTGGCAGATACCCAGTACTTCAAATTGATGTCAGAGTTTCTTCTAAGAGCGGCACCTACGCCGTCCCGCGTCTACAGGGACCGGTGTCGGTGACAAAGAGGTACGTTGAAGAGCCGCATGTATGCACTCAGTGCCGCATAATCACTGACCCAAGTTCGCCCGATGGTTGGTTTCAAATCCTGTTGACTCAGCAATGAGCCTGCTGCCCTGCCCATGCCCACCCTTAACACCCAGTCAGACAAGCGGCAAAATGGTTAGGTAAAAACAAACATAGATACGTAATTAAAAACGCACATACATAGATAAGTAACCCCGGAAATTGTGCTAGGTACCCTAAGAATGTTTAAGCACTATAAAGCGGAGCTTATGAAGAAACAAGTAAGCCGATTAAGAACGTCGGCGTGATTACAGATCTACAGGTTTACATGTTTAAAAGAACTCACCTGTACAAAACACAGGTGAGTACTTTTCGCCCTTACCGCATGTCTTTTTTCTGATGACTACATTATTTTGCTGTTGTGGGGCGCCGTTGGCCGTGCACGAACTTTTACGCCTATCATAACTCTGCCTCAGTCAGAAGATTTTACTCCCTGGTCAAATGGTTCCTGAAGAACCGCGTATCACAAGCTGAAATTTTGTGACCTCACGGCTGATGAATATGCCCACCACGCAGTCAGAGGAGTGCTATTCTGCAAATAAATGTCCAGACTTTCAATATAACATTAGTCGTTATCTGCTTCCTGTTGGAACAGTGAAGGAAATGCGGGTAGTTTTGTATAATCATCGAAAAACACAAGCTCACCTCTTATATTTTTGTCACATAGTTACTAGCGCGAACACCGTTAATGAAATAAAGTAGGGAGAGGACATAGCGCTAGAATTTCTTTTTATTTGCATTATTCTTTGTAGAAATACAAATAAGACCAAATGACAAACACAAATGTGTAGCCGTGTGAAGAAAAACTAAGCGAGTACCCCAAGGAATCTCAATGATGTCATTATGTAGGTATAGAATGCTCGCAGCGGAGTAAATGAAGTACGTGTACATACAGTATTTAGAGGGAAGAAATAACAATACTGAAATATTATTTTTGGCACGCACTATGATGTTTCCATGGTCCTTTCTTTATAAGTACACTTCTAAGAGAGAAACTCTGCAATTGTTGCGACGTTTTACATACAGATATGGGTTCATGAAATTTATAGTTCAGAACTCACAATTTGATGTTTATGCTATTTATGGATGGGCGCTGATTTGGAAGTTTCATTGAAAGCTAGGCAACCTACAAAATAAGCAAGGGTACGGAAGATACATTTCATTTTTGTTTATAATGCTACCTCAAATTAATGGTATCGATTTTTTCAGCAACATAACAGCCTTTTTTTCATTCAAACCTCAGTGCTTGGCTGTATTCTGCCCGTGGATCATAGTTAAGGAGCATTACGTGTTGGTAACTTTCTAGCAAAGGAATATCCATAACTCCTAGTTAGCGTGAAGAGTGATCTAGCATGATGTCCTGATTTCGCAACCGACATACCATCGGTGAATCGTACCATAGTTTTTTATCTTCCATGTAATCCACAAAATGCTTAAAGTTCATTAGTCACAGCAAATGCAACATTACTGCTTTCTTTACGGACGTAGAACATTCTTGCAGAATCTTCGAAGCTATTCTGTAGGTGCACTAGGTTATGACCGCATAACCTGCGAACACTATCCCCTCTGGTATTTATGGTGACTAGAGGCTCCTCCATACAGATAAAAAGGGGCATTTATTTAGTATTGATACGATTAGATTCGGCCTTCACAGGAGTGTACACTCATGGTCGTTCACGGTAGGCCGTTGTCGCGAACTCATCGGTAACCTAGAGCTCAAAGGCACTAGTGTATGCACATATTTGTTAGGGTAAAAATACTCGAAGTGTCGATTAAGAAGTTTTAATCTGCAACATCTGCACATCTATTCAAATTGCCACGTTCATGATGTGCACATTATGGTTCGAGAAGTGGTGGATCTGCAATCAGTCTTTCTACAGTAGGTAAAAATCTCTGCAGACTTTCGTGAACAGATGACTTCAGCTCTTCCACGTCGTGGTCGTTGAGCACAACTTCAGGCGAAACGCTCACAACGTTTACCGAGCCGTCTAGTCCTGTGGGCGGTGCCATAACTTTGACCGGTCCCATGAATTCCAGGCCATAGGTAATAATCTGAAGCTGGTTATTTATCCTGAAATGATAAAAATGTGTTTCTGGAGACACGACAGAGTAGGTACGTATAAGATATGCATACATCGAACGAAGATGGCAGCCAGACGTTCGTTGCCTCTAACGGTGCAGTTCTGCAAATTAGTCTCTCAGAAAAAATCACTATTCTAGACCATGTGAATGATATAAATGTAGAGCTTGACACAGAGATCATAGGATGCTAAACAAAGAATATGTTAAAAACACGGAAGGATGCCATTTTCTTTAGTAAGGATAATCTGCTGTTTTGACTTATTTTTGCGAAGAATAAACAATTATGGAAGCATATATACGTATACTCCTATTTTTAATTAGCTTAGAGCTTTTTAGTAATTTTTCTACGAATATATTGCGCACTCTATGTCTTAATAATTCACAAAGTCTTATTTTGCACAACACTGCACCAGTATAAGACACCAGAAGTTACAGCTTCATGGAAGGCCAGATACGCTGGATACGAAGCTCTGATTCATGCACTTTCAGGTAGGCGCCATGCTGGAGGCCTACAACTGATATTTCTGGGACGCCATCGCTATTTTCTTTCTTACTGGCGGTCTGAAATAAAATTGTGTGCTTTAATAGTATGCAAGGTATGCGGCCGACTGTAATTCAAATAAACGACCAGGGCATATACAAGAGATTGTGTAAAGACGAAAAGCGAATACGTTGGCCACTTGTACATGGACATCGTTCAAATATTAAAAGGTAATTAGGGGGTTTTAAGTGTCAAATCCACGATTTGATTATGATGCACGCTGTAGTGAGGCACTCCGAAAACTCGGAGGAGCTGCGGTTGTTTAACGTCCACCTAAATATAAGTACACGGGTGTTTTCGCACTTCAACCCCATCAAAATGCGGCCGCCGTAGCCAGGATTCCATACCGCCACCTCGTGCTGAGCAGCGGAACACCACAGCCACTCAGCAGCCACGGCGCCTATGGATTCCTTTCTTAATGATAAGAAACCGTTAAATATACGCTGTTTTGTATATCGCAATTCTGCCCCATAGGAAGGTGTAAATACAAAAACACCCAGTAGTTGCAAGACGGATTTCTGAATCTTTGTTATTAACGGAGATTCGCTAATATCATTGGGTCTATATGTTTTAGGGCCCACTTTCTATTTGTCGGATTGCGGATCAGCAGTAAGGTTATCACCTAGCAGTAATTTATTTTGCTTATCACTAGATTCAAGGAACACGTCTTTATCTGTGGCGAAACCCAACTCATGTTTCAGTTTGTTCACACTTCTCAGCTCAATCCCAAACTTAGTTTAAACTGTAAAACATGGTAAAACATGCCGCGTGGTGAGAAATCGTCCCTCATTCTGTGGCAGGAAAATCGGCCTTTTGACTCTTGTAGATGCAGATGGTGCGCAGAAATCACTGCATTGGATTAGTATGGCGTCAGGCAGCATATGCCATCATATCGCTCATCCGTCAAAGCTTCGATGCGTCAAATTGGTTTTACTAATATTTCATAACTCTTTATTGCATCATACATGTGTGAACTTCTCGTGGCTATACTTCACGTTATGTCTGATTGTCCTGCATGTTATCCTTAAGTGCCACCGCCAGGAACGATGGCCACATCGGCGGCGAAAAATTCAACGGAACTCGCACATTCTCTCGTTTCCTACTGCGATTCAATGATGAGATAGTAATAAAATGCTTTTCAAATAAGGGTCGGGGCATCATGCCTGAAAACTAATAGGCGTAAATTATTCTATATATCATAATTCAGTTCCAAAACTGTCATTAGGTGGTGTAAAAGTGTAATTACGCTGCAACAGCCATCAACCGAGTCACTATTTTGGGTATTCAAGTGTACTATACCTAGCCCATCGAGGCATAACGAGCGCCGTTCAGAGACATAGCTGGGGGATGCGGAACATCTTTTTTGTGCCGGATGGCGCCCCGCAAGATGTTAACATGGGAACAGGCACCTCGTTAATAATCCCTCTTGTGCTACCGTAGTGATGACAGGTAGTAAGGGAGCGAATAACGCTGTCATTATTTTCCCCGTATGCAGCACCAAAACCTCCCGATGTTGCTCTGCGACTCATTTGAAAAACCATAAATAAAGAATAAAATGACCACGTACTCTGCAATGTCTAGGGACAACTCCACGGCAGGAATGTGGACGTCTAACTTTGCAGTTCTGGTGCGGGAACGTTCGCCGACCACAGCCGCGACACTGACCAAGAGATCTTCAAATCCCAAATCCAGACGAACTGCCAGGCCGCATTCGCCGACAACAAGCGCGCAGTCACCGCTCCTGTAGACGCTTGATAAGCCCGTCAGGTTGCCTTCGTATACGGCGACACGTCCAAAAGAAAAATCGAGCTCCCGGACATCTTGCGGGAGCGAGACCGGGTCGAATCTTCTGGAAAGGACTAAGGTACGGAGACAGCCGTCGAAAACTCCACGTTCGCGCTCCACTTCTGCGCTGCGAGGCTCCCTTTGCCTCTCTGGCAGCGGCCTCCTTGGAGCGACGCCTTCATCGCTGCCGCCACCCCGTGAACCGCCAGGGCGCTGGCCACGTATCAAGGCGAGGTAACTGGCGGCACTGCCGAGAGCCTTGGTCCAGGTGCGGCTGAGCATTGATTCTGCAACATACCATAATGCACGGCTTAGGGATATTCAAGACACCTCTGTTTCTTCGAAATATCCAGCAAATAACAAAATGATGCTGCCTCAACCTCAATTATGCCAATTGCTTATGGAAAGAATAAGTACTCTTAGTGTAAGCACGCGCACAAAATTTGTGCGTTAGGTTTTACTGTATTTTGCAGATTGCTTTCGTCACTCCGAACATGGTAAGCTCCACAGTATGCTATATATTGCCGCGAACGTACCGATGACGCTGTGAACGATACGATAAAGGCACAGCAGCGTTGGGCCAGCCTGCATTACGTAAGCCAAAATTCGTTGATAATCTATCTCGTGTAACAGTATGTACGTGGTAAAGGCTCTGCTGTCCCGTGTTTAATCTTTCTCGCAAGCAACCACTGCTTCCTGACGTTCAATGCAAGGCAAACCGAAGTTTCTACATACGCGTGGGATAATATTTAACGACGTTCTATGATAGCTTGAGGTGGTGTTTCAAATATTAACTGCGCTACAGACGCTTCAATGACTTCCGCGCAATATCTTTACTAAGAAACAAAAATGAAGAAAAAGTGGCTAAGCGTATAGGACGTCTTACACAACAGTATAGAGCAATCAATAACTTTTTCGAAGCGCTAGTGTAACACATTGCGAGTTAGAAATTACTATGAGGTTTGCCCAGAGAAAGTACGTAACACACGCCGGCGTAGAACTTATGAGGAGCTTTGTCAATACTACGTAACTAATTACGAGTTTTGACCGTAAGTGATTGTCAGTTTTTCTCGCGTTGCATAGAAGCTGTATAGAAGGCGCCGCGATATGAACCACGCAAAAAACGATTAATCACGCCCAGCACTCCGCAAGCTATCACCGTCTTTATTTGCGCTTTGAATGGTAATGCTGTAAATATTTGTGTTCTTTCTCTAAAGGGTGCACATTCATTCAAGAACAACTGTTCTACTTTCTGCTTTCTTTATACCTGCGCAGAGTGATATAACGTAAGCGAAAAGGCATACAAACTTAAACTATATTGTTACAATGACAACCTACTAATAAAATGGGAAGAACAAAAGTGTCACTAACAGGAAGAAAAACTAAAGAAAAAGACATTTACGCCATCTTGATGATGCGGTGCCATCTGCATTACTCGGCCTTTAATTTCAATTTTTTTTGCCAGATTCCTCATTCCTGCGCGGTTACATTCTATCACATTCAGCCGTATTCTCTAAAGAAACTACATCAGTATCTTGCATATTTTTTCTCACAATTTTGTCGCGATATCGCTGTGGGCACCTTGTAAAACTCATTATTTTGGAAAAAAATATCCTTCAGTTTCAAAATACACACACACACTTAAAAGCGAGAAGATAATAGCAAGATGCTGGCTGACAACTCGCTATACAGTATGGTTAGCTCATATATGCAGTGATTGGAAGAGACTTTTCGTTCGGTTGCCTTTATTCAGCGGCCAATCTTTACCTGCGATTGATTTTTGAATAATTGCATTTGACGGTCAAAGAAATGTTCCTGGATTGCTTTATTTGATTTTAGTTTTGTAATATACACGCTTTGACCTGTCTAACTGATTGAAAATACTGCTTTTTGGCGCTCTTCGCTTTGACGACATCACGTTCGCGTAATATACGCAATATACGTACCGGCAAACATGTAAAAGGAGACGCCTCTTGGTGGCACGGTTTAGAGAAAAGAGAGAAAACTTCCCCGACAGGAGACATTGTTGCTGGGAGTACTAAGGCGCGTAAATATTATTTCAGTGGATTGGTTTAAATGCATAATCACTGAACATTTGAAAGAATCATCCTACCCTCGGCAAAGATGTCTTCATCCTCGTTGCTTGCAGTGTAGACCCTGATGGCTTTGAAGGCCTCAACAGCAAAGTTTCGTAGTTCCCGAGCAAGGAGCTGAGCAACTTTTGCTTCCACGTACGGTCGCAGATAGTCGATGACATAGTCGGAGATGAATCCGCTGAAGCTTGCATTGTTCAAAAGCAGGCGTATTCTGGACATTCGCATGCCGTAGACCTCAATACGAAGGTGGTTCGGTGAAGGCCTGGAAAAGTAAGCTGAACGCCGTTTTTGTGGTGTTTTCTTGTAAAAATATGTAGTCTGTAGTAGTGAAAAGTGTAACGTTATACTTTTCTTACTTGTAAACTGTAATGGGCGAAATTCTAATTAAAAAACACAATTCGCTTATTAAAGTCAGATAAACATCTTTGGTGGATGAGAAATAACAAATCAGCCCTGGGATTATAGGCGTGAATACTTTTTGTTACGTAGACTTTCTCAAACAAAATGTCGATGTTTTGATATGTCTGTGCCAGGTTAGTCGACAGAGCTGGAGGACGTGTAGATATTTCTATCTATTATTATGATGCAATTGGGTACAGCGTTTCTTCTTAGAGTTGGCCCCTATGAGCTGACTGAGATCGGGTAACGCGGCTATAATAATGCGATTAGCATTATTATATCCGTGTTAAATGGCCCATACGAGCAGACTCAGATCGGGTAACATGGCTATAATAATGCGATTAGGATTATTTGGAAGTTTCAAGCAGCTTTAGAGCACTATCCAATGGCACGGGCCATTTTCCTGCCCCATTTCACTGCCAACTTGGGTCAATGAGTATCCATGGCAAAGGGCAATGAGCTCCTGTGCTGAGGAAACCCTGTCAGAAGCCCGCCATTGGCCCAACTTGTGTCAGTCGGTATGCACCTAAGGTATGTGCTCCTCTTCAATAAACCTTTTGACGCCAAGTTGAGTCAATGGGTGTGTGCCAATGAGTATGTGCCGCTGTTCAGTGAGCCTACTGAACGCCAGTTTCGGTATCTGAATAAGTGCCGCTCATCAATCAACCTCTTTGACGTCAGCTTGTGTCTCTGGTGTTGGGCGGAATGAAACACAAGTTCTTTATATTCAGACAATCTTGTCTGCTTATATATTCGCACGTGCGCCCCACAGGGAGTTCGAGGTGGCGCCGCAAGATGGCGCAGCGAGCCCAGAGAAAAACGCGAGAGAGAAGGCCGACGGCACGCACGAATGATGCGTGACGCGTCTCTGCGGCGGCCCTACAGTGTGTCGCTACATTGTTTAAATTCTAATCGTATTATTGTCTGCATTGATCGTAAGTTGGTATCGTCCGGGGATTTTTTATTGGGATACACATACCACGTGCCAAACCTAATTTTAAGTAACTTTACGATTGTGGTGCGAACGCACATTGCTGCCGGCCTGCGCACGTATGATCCACAATCTATTTTAGCCAACTTTTGTGTATATGGTGTTAGCCAAGGTATAATTAGCCCTAAATGAAGTTTTAGCACCAGACGCTTTCTACGGGTATCTGGTGGGGCTTGTTAACAGAGAAAACATACACAGGTTTATATATATATATATATATATATATATATATGCATATATATATAGAGGCAGGTGAACTCGAACAAGTCTCTGGAGGGCAGCAAGCACAGGGGAATATGACGAATGGCAAAAGTACGGTAGAGAAGCAGACAGGACTCCCTGAACATATCGAAATCATGCGAAGGGAAATAAAGCACCCGGTGGCAAAAGGCAATTGCAGATGCGCAAGGCTAATTTTCCTAACTGCAGCAACAGTGGATGAGGAGTTTTATCAGCAATCCACAAACTCGTTCACATAATTACTACATACACTGAAGCATCCGTAAAAAACAAAACAACGCGCTAACAGTAGAACTAAACTTTCCTTCAGAGAAAGCACTAGAATACGCTTGCCTCTGGTGCCACCTTGAGAGCCTGCACAGATGCATAGGTGCTTCGGTGCATGCAATAAATGTCCCCAGGGGAGACAGCATCTGTTTTACGGTCTTACTGCTCTCAAAATTGGTAAAACGTAAGCATGTAGTATTTGTCATTCGATCCCACAAGGATAGGGTAGTTTTAGGTAAAGGCTGCACCTTTTCTGTCATCGCAAATATCATACTACATTTTCATTACGTTCTGTCGTCTTCGTTTGTCATGCTCTGTCAACTGGTAATGGAGCGAAGTTAGGATGAGTGGGCAGCTGATTGATTTTGGCAATTGCGACGCCCCATACAATACGCAAATTCAATGTTTCGGGCGAATAATCAGTCAGTCAGTCAATCACTCAGTCAGTTTTTTTTTCGGGAAAATCACATCATCCTGCAGGTTGCAGAGACTAAGGGCATGGCTGCCGGACGACGTCTCTGCCCCCGTAACAAACGGAACAGTCTACAGCAGTACAGCAGGGAGCTGGCACAAAAAAAAAGAAGCTGCATTACAGATAGTACACGCATAAATCCTATTACGGATCTATGTGTATATGTATATGAATGTATGTATGTATAACTACGACACCATAACTTTTGTAGATAACTCTGGGAATGCCATACCATGTGATCGTATCGCATCTGTCCTCAATGAAACATTTATCCAAAACTTTTCTGTAACCTGCAATGTTTCCTTACCCACTGCACCTTGTTATGATTACCAGGCTATGTTTCCAATTACAGCTGAACCATGTGGCATCAAAACCATGATTATTTGTCGAACTGTGATATTTTTTAACCGTGATATATTTTACTAGCAAAACTTCTTCAACAATCGCTTGGCACAGTATACCTGCTTCTTGATTGGGAAGTCGGTCAGGTGATTGCACTTTACAAATCAGGCGACAAGCATGCTGCTCTCAATTATCGGCCAATATCGCTAACCAGTATCCCATGCAACATATTAGAACATATCCTATATTCACAGCTTGCTAACTTTCTTGAGTCAAACTCATTTTTTTTTCAAGTTCACAGCATGGCTTTCGAAAAACATATTCTTGTGAAACGCAGCTGGTTTCCCTCATACATGAGCTAAACCTAATTCTTGATACTCGTTCAGTGGCAGATTGCATTTTTCTTGACTATTCAAAAGCCTTCGATAAAATGTGTCACAGACTACAGCTAATGAACATAGACCCCACACTTCTTGCGTCGATTGAGTGCTTCCTTAATAACCGTTCGCATTACGTGCCAGCTAATAATCCTAACTCTCACTCAAACCCTGTTCATTCCGGCGTCCCACAAGGCTGGGTCCTCGGGCCTCTTCTTTTTTCTAATTTACATCAACAATTTGCCTTCTTCTGTTTCCTCTCATATCCATTTATTTGCGAATGATTGTTTAATTTTCCGAGAAATAACAATCAGTGACGATGTAACCGCTCTTCAGTCTGACCTGAACGCTATTTCATTGTGGTGTAAAACATGGCTAACGGAACTTAACATCACAAAATGTAAATCTCTTCGCGTATCCAGAACTAGCAACACTATCCCTACTTATTTCTTAGATCATGTCCTCTTATAATCAGTAGGCTCGTACAAGTACCTTGGTGTACACATCACTTCCATCTAACTTGGTCTGTACATATCACATACATAATTAACAATGCTAATCGTATGCTTGGTTACATGCGCCGCAACTTTTCTATAGCGCCCTCATCCCTCAAACAGCTGTTCTACAAAATGTTAATACGTCCCAAACTAGAATTTACCGCATGCAACTGGGACCCTCATCAAAAAATCTAATACATTCACTAGAAATGTTGCAAAATAACTCAGTTCGCTTCATTCTTTCCAGCTATAGCAGGACTGCTAGCATATTTTCAATGAAATCAAGCCTTAATCTACCATCCCTAGCCTCACGTCGCAAAGCGTTTCGTATCTGCCTGTTCCATAAGATGTTTCATCATCCACACTTGCCTAACGAATTAATCCCTCCGCCACGTCACTTATCATCGCGATTAGATTATGCCTACAAGGTCGGTGTCCCATTTTGCAGAACAAGCGCTTTCTTTCGGTCATTTATACATCCTACAGCAGCTGAGTGGAACCACCTTTCCCCACTGACAGCAACCATCAAAGATTACAAGCTTTTCAAGAACGCCTTAGCTAATATTGTATGAGTAGATACACCTGTTAACTTTTTATTGCAATACTCGTATTCCTTGTATCACATTTCCTATTTTTTCTTGTTTTTCACGCCTGTAACCACTCTCCTCTCCAATGCCAATGGCCCTCAGGGTACATGAAATAAATAAATAAATGAATAAATAAATAAATAAATAAATAAATAAATGCAATATGGCCATGCTTAAGCACTATGGACAGTTTTTTGTAAAATCACATTGAAGATTCGCTCATATCACAAATACACGTAAAAGGAAGTCAACAGTTGAAACGGAAATCTACAGTTATCATTGTTACTCAACAATTTCAACGGAAAACAAGGTTGTCCGTAGTTTACGTTTGAACAATTTTCTGGGTAGCCAGAAATCCAAAATAGAAGCACAGTTATTTAACATTTCTAGTACCAAATATTCTAGATCTTGTTTTCCATAATTGGTACTAACTTTCTGTTTCTGCGTTTGGGGTTACGGTATCCTATTGCGCCAAAACAGGTGTGTAAATACTGTAGAGTTCCTTTTTACACATTCGCTGTGCCTGTATCCATAAATAGACTTTACTTGCAGGTAAAACATCAAATCTGGGAACAAGTGGTTGCGTCGGCAACAATCTAATAGGGCCGGTGTGGTTCACAAAAATCCGGAGGACACGTTTTTGCAGCAGTTGTAGCTTATCATAGTTCCCTTTTGTCGTTGTTCCCCAGACCAGAACGCCATACCAAAGTTTAGAATAGAAGAAGGAGTAATATAGCGATTTCTTTAGCCAAAGAGGTAGAAGAACAGCCATTTTTCTAATACATCCAACAGACTTCGCGAGTTCGGAGAGCAGATGATTGACGAGAGGGGTCCAAGATAACTGTTCACTAAACCATACCCCAAAAACTTTTGCAAACTTGCTTGTTCTAAGTTATGTATTCTGTACTGTAAGTTAATTATTTTTTATGCTTTTTGATTGGCTTAAATATCATGTACTTTGTTTTCAGCTGCATTCAACTGAAGTTTGTTTTGTTGCAACCATGTGGATAAATCAATTCAATACAGATTGCCCGATTGTTCAATGTCATGCAGTGTTCTACCTGTAAAGAATAAACTAGTGTCGTCTGCAAACATGGTTATTGTGGGTATTCTTTGTAGTTCCGTAATGTTATTCACATAAGAGGAAAAGTAACAGGCCTAATATCGAAGCTTGCGGGACACCTAGTTTAATGTCAAGCTGTTTTGAAAAAGTACAGTCTATTTTAACAAACTGATGCCGAAACGATAAGAAGCTCTTAATAGCGTCCAATGTGATACCTCGAATTGCATAGCAATCTAATATTGTAGCTAAGATTTCGGGGTCAACGGAATCAAAAGCTTTGCGCAGATCGAGAAATATTCCTAAGGTGAAGAACTGATCTTCAAAATTTTTGATTATTTGCTACTCGACGGCAAGAAGAACGTCCAGAGTTGTCTTGTTTTTCTGAAAACCATACTGTGAGGATGTTATTAAACGTTACATGGTTAGATATTTTGACAGCCGGTTATTGATTGACAATTCAAAAATCTTCGAAAACACCGGTAGCACTGAGATTGGCCGGTAATTCGTAATATCCTCAAGTCTACCTCCTTTGTGTATTGAAATTACTTTGGCCAGTAATAGTCTATCTGGGAACATTCCAGTATAAAACATCAGACTAATGAGATAATAGGCTGATAATTAATGACGCTCGCTTCAAGGTTCAACTTTAATTTCATCATACCCACTTGCGACACTATTTTCTAAACGTATTATAATACCATTGATTTCTCTTGCGGCAACGGCATCCAAAACATATGAATTTACTCGATGTGAAAGCCAGTAGAGCCCACTTTGTTGAACAGACGGCTGGGGTATGGCTGCAGTGGTGAAATACTCGGTAATTTTGTCTGCTAGCGTCTTGCCTTACATAGGGTCATTGATTACTATTTGGTCAGCCCTAACCGGTGGTGGGTTTCTGCCAGTAAGGTAATTTACCTGTCTCCAGATCTTTGGCGGATCCGTTCTTAACCTGGCAAACATTGCTTCATAATACGCAAGTTTCGCTGTCTTGATATCAGCGTTTAATTTATTCTGATATTGTTTTTAATTCTTTGAACAAGTCACCGTCTCTGCATTTTATGAATTTGTGCAACATATTATTTTTCTTCTTGATGCGTTTTAGTAAGGCGGTGTCAATCCAGGGCTTTCTAATTTTCCGACTGTATTTTTATTCTCGATCAGTGGAAATGAATCATTCTAGCAACTAAGAAAGACCCGAAGAAAAACCTCATACGCAGAATTTGCATCCTGCTGTAAGTACACATTTGACCAGTCAGCCCGCTCAATTAAAGAATGGAAATAGCTTAAGGAGGAGTCATTCACCAGCCTATGTTCAAGCCTGCTGCTTTTATAGTTCGCGGTTAGGGTGTGTTGTAGGGCAAAGAATATAGGCAGATGGTCACTGATGTCTCATGATAATGCTCCTCCTTTGAAATCTGATGCATTCAGGTTTGTAACATATATATCTATAGAAGTAGAACTTTCTAAAGTAATTCGGGTTGGCATAGAAATAGAATTTTTGCACCCATAGGAGTATAAGAGATTCATCAAGTCGCGCGCAGAAGAATCGTCGGCCAACGAGTCGATGTTTACATCTCCCAAGAGAAAGTACTCCTTATTAGTAATAATACAATAGATTATTACATCTTCTAAATAATGTAGGAAATGGCGCTTTTATCCAGTCGGTGGTCCGTACAGATCAGCAACTAAAAACGTGCTGTTTTCCAGTGTTCCACCGGTTTCCAAATGTGCACTCATTAACAATGTGATACGCGTACTTTCCTTTTAGATAAATAATCAGGCCACCACCTCTACCAGTTCTGTCTAATAAGTAAAACTAGGGAAAGGCTCATCTTTGCTTAACCATGTTTCTGTGAACATCAATGCGGCAAAATTAACTTGCAGGGACTTTCGCCCAATGTCCAGCTCATCTTGTTTGTTCCTCATGCTACGGATTTTAAGTGTAGTAAGAAAAAAACATGGGCGTAAATAACGAAAATCTGATTTTAGTGTGGATGATTCAGTAATGAAAGAGGCAGATTTGGGCATCATACTGATTAAATGAAAAACACGGACCAGCACAAGGACGTCTAAGGTTATTTGATGCGGGCGATATCTTCTTTGTTTGCAATTCGAATGGCATCTGTCTGTTCATCTCTCCGTGCCAAAACTTTACCCGAGCTGACCCAGAAGTATTTCCATGCGGCCTTTTTCTTTTCGGCAAGGGCAGCACCAAGAAGCTGCTTACAATAATATCTGTAGATTATGTCATATTAGGCCTCCCAAATACGGCATCAATTTTTACCCATGCACAAATATGCACCATTCCTTCTCACGTGTAATTAAGTTTTTGTATCCTGTTTATGTGTAGATTGAGCATAGTAAGAGCAACTCACTCTTCGGCGCTGAGTGACGTCCGAAACGTCACCATATGTGC
Organism: Dermacentor variabilis; assembly: GCF_050947875.1. Classification (NCBI taxonomy): domain Eukaryota; kingdom Metazoa; phylum Arthropoda; class Arachnida; order Ixodida; family Ixodidae; genus Dermacentor; species Dermacentor variabilis. Next base: position 174,328,047 of record NC_134569.1, read on the forward strand.
AGCTACTCCGAAACTATGTTGCAGAAAGGACGAGTTGAAGCCTGCGACGTAAGAAACTTCCACGGGTCCACCTTCAATGTGCAAATTAAGCCTAGATCCATCATTATCAGCACTGACATAGCTGTGGCCACTCCTCCTGACAGTGTTCAGTCCCCGAAGTAGGCCATTGGAGAAGCCTATGCTAAAACCATATTCGTCTGGAGCACTATTCATAAAGTCTGGAAGCGGGACTTCCAGAAATCGATTCGATAGCAGCACTTTTCTCAGGCCTTTGTCTATGAGAGAATCTTGTGGCGTGCAGGATCCTGAAAGACAAAAATATATATATGAAGGCCTGAAAGAAATTAGCCGTTAAAAAGAGCAATTATGCTTGAGCGCCTGGTGACGAGAGTTTTACGTGTTTGGTATTTATTTTAAACATATATATATGTATATATATATATATATATATATATATATATATATATATATATATATATATATATATATATATATATATATATATATTCGTTTATATATTTATTGTGGGTGTTCCAGAAAACGCAGTAAAGTTTTTAAATTGCTAAGATCCAATAATCAGGCGCATTCCCCAGAACTGCAGTAAGCAGAGTTGTAGAACAATCCCGAAGAAACGGGCTGTATTGAAGTAGGATCCCCTAAATGACCAATTACTATTTGGATCATTACTAATTGCCCAGACAAATTTTACGTATGTGCCCCTATGCGACAAGTAATCCCAACAATTAGGATGGATGATCGCATCTTCTCAGAACATCAGAATTCCAAACGCCATTTGCTGAAACACACTGTATAACAGCTCTTCTTAACAAGTAGCATATTCGTTTTTTTTTTTAGTGGTCACTATCCATCGGAAGCGGTAACAACACTAAAAACAGCAGGGATCACTTGTTATTCAATATTTACTATACAAACATATGCATTACATTCAGTGATTTCTGAAAGAGGAATTGCAGCCTATAAAACCATACACTGATATGTGCATACCGCTATGAAAGCTGAAGCGGTCATGCGCTGGTCGATAAAAGGGAGAAATATAAGCATCAACCTCTGGGCGTAGTAGTTTGAATCAACGAAACTATCTAATTGCTAGATCTTTGCCTAGCTGCAATATGTACAAGCACTTCCCATATGTATGCCAGATTAAAAACAAGATACAACATACAGCGGAGCTGCATAACCAAGTTCTTACACGCTTCGGAACTACCATGTAGGGTCTGTTTCCTGGAACATAGTCTGACTCGCACACTTCAGGGATTCTAACAGTGTAAGAGCTCGATTCTGTCTGGTTGTTTATAGCTCCCGCGTAGGCTTCATTGCAGCACCAATGCCTCAGCTTTCAGTGTAGTATGCAGGTCTCACAGCGCTGGCTGATCTCTAACATACATCTGGTACAACGCGACGCGAAAAAAATATATCTTATTACTGGTTAAAACAAACTCCGCACATATGTTATTGTCTATCCAAATGAGGCATAGACAAAATAAGTTTAATATTGCAATGATTGATGATTACCTTTCGACGGAAATTAGGCGTTCTGACACACGTTGCGTTGCAATTGCTTTTGATTTCGGTAACGGCGTTACGCACCAGCCTTCGCTGTCATACGAAAACCGCTTCGCAACTACTAGAACCACATCACTGTAAAATAAATGTTCTACTTTGTATGTGAGATTGCAATTGATTGATTGGAAGTGCGTGGCACCCCGCAATTATGCAGCTCCGTAATAGCTTTACCGACGATCCGGTGCATTAGATAGAAGATGCGTCTCTCATATTTCTTTTGTCACAAGCCTTGCCTGCAGCAGAGCTATTGAACCTGTAGATGCCCACCAGCCTTGTTAATGAACAAATGTTATACTTATTACAGCGATGCTATCTATGGGTAGGATCTCGGAATTTTCGTGGCCTAACTCTAAAGAAAACTATTATGAACAATGCATCCTACTCCCAAATGCAATGGCTAATACCACCGTAAGGCAGAGGCTACAAGCACTCAGTAAAGAGAAGTGAAGAGTGCATATATTCTTCGCACACAAAATTAAGGATAGTATATATTTCAATAAAAAACAAGCTCAAAAGAAGCATCCCAACCAATAATTGGTGATAAGGTGCTCCTGAGCGTACATGCAACACGAAGCTTGTAACGCTCACCGCATAGGCTTCCCTGTAGAGATTACTGTAGCGCAAGCTACCTTGGTGACGGCAGCTTGGCTGTAGAATGCGAAACAGGGAGTGATGTAACGACACTTTTGCACGCAGAAGGAGAACACACCTAGCTAGTAGTTTGTGTTGAGACAGTGCTATGGGAAGGTAACGTACGTGTAGTGATGAATTGGTATTCTCTCTGGTCCACTCCTAGTAGATGCATGAAGTAGCAGCTGAAGCCATGTCGCAGGCTCTTGAAGCGTCTCAGGCTAATAATTAAGTAAAGTGTATCTGAATGTCTCCGCGTGAATAATTTCCACCTGCGTCGCAATGTGTAATCCTTTTAGTTGTCGTTTACAGCTTCGCTGTCGAACCGCCTTCACAGCGTGAATTGCAGACCTCCTCTAATTAATTATTTCTTAATTTTCTTATTTATTTATTTGTTAATTGATATATGTATAAATTTTTAAAAATTTTATATACTCATTTATATCTTTATTCATGACAAATATGCTCCCCACTGGAGCCACATGAATATGGGTGGTCTTCAGGTGCGTTAAAGCGAAAGATACTGATTCTTGGAAACTGCACAGTCAAGCATGGGAAGAACAAGACAGCTGTATATCGCCGCTCGACCACGTTTGCCGCCTTATTCTCGTCAGTCCTTAACTTACTGTCTTATTCATTTTGTTCCAAAGAAGCCTGACCTAATGCATAAAACTATCTCCAGAAGCGTCGTATAACTGTATTCACGTAGGCACTACGAAATGAACTTCCGCCATCACGCCTCGCGGGCGACTATTTTGCAGTATTAAATTTCGTCGAGGACACTAAATTGGGATATAGATGTCAGTGTACGCGTTAGATGTTAGAGTCATGCGATAGGAGTGTGGTAGGCCGACTGAAGCTTCTGTTATATTAGGGGAAGGATTTGTTTCGTAGTTTGCTGCCCTAACGTCTTTCAAAGGAATTGTTATCCGACGTGAATGTACACATGAAATGCGATTTAAGAAGTGCACAGGCTGCGAATGTGTCACTCATATAATTCACAATTCAACAAGAAAAGAAAAGGAAACAGCTGTGGCCCAATGCACTCATACGGTATTGGACAAATGAAATTGTCCAACGACGGCACGTAAGAATGACTTCGACGTTTCTAGCTACGCTTTGAAACAGAGCGAAATCACCAATACTCAGGCTAGATCCTGTAAACGGTGTAAGATAGACTACCGCATAAAATTATCTTGTGTACGTTGACAGTATGGTTTAATACATCTGGCTAATACGCCGTCGCTTTTGAGTGTGGGAAAAGCGGCTGCGAACAAAAGGACACGCTGCTCAAAAACGCATACATCTTGAAGAATAAACTTGGACGTCGGCTTACTACGCGCTGAAAAGCCTGCGCCGGCGACCCCATGTTCCACGGCTGTAGGCAAATCCCAAGAAGCATGCACCTGTTGACCCTTAGGACTATAGACAAGGGAACTTATGTTATAACGCTATATGAAGGAGATTGACCAATCTAGCCCCCAAAATATCAATGTAATACTGGAAACAGGAAATGACGTCACGATGAAAATTGATGCGTGTCACTTACCACTGCTTGCTACGGGTGAATGAAGGCAACAGGAAAATAGCATAATAATCATTATTTTCTTCATATTTATCTCGTACAATCGAGGATTGTGAGTGTGCACAGTCCGCTCGCGGGGCCACGTGAACTACGCGCTCTGAGGAAGAGGAAAGAAATGTCGAGGGAATCGCGGTCACCTATCTCGTCCTAGCGTCGCTGTGATAGCGTGGATGACGCAGGCGCTCTCATATTTCCATGTTTTTCAAGACTACGTTCGGGCGGCGTAGCGGGACGTACTTGCGATTTTCGAAGCTTATGATAATCCATAGAAGCTAGGAATGTTCTGCACAAATGAAAGCAGGAGAATTTGTTGCGATGTCCCTGTGGTGTTTAGAATGCGTATATGTGTGCACTTCTAAAGCGTCACGAGAAGTATATCGGTAAGTATACGTAGTTGTTTCGCGGGCTCCGCAGTCAGAGGCAGTTGCAGATAAAATGGTAAACTTCACTGCGTCACGATTTTTTTTCTACGGCAAAGCGACAATTACCGTTGACAGAAATTGTGGCCAAACAGTGAGGAGATCACACGCCACCCAGGCGAACTTGTTGTTTTTCTTAAACGATGCACAGAGCTCAGGTACTTCCGTATAGATAACAGTCCATGTGTTTAATTTGGTTGCTTGAGTAATTCCATTCATCACAGTAGTGCTATAAGCGTGGAACTTATAGATGCCTGCTCAGCCCCATCTTAATTAGGAGAATCAGAGCAAAAACATTCAGAAAAGTAGATATCCTACGTCTTTCTCTCTAAGACAATGCTGCGTATCTACTGTGTTATATATCACATTCCGTGTTCTAGAGTATGAGAATGATCTGTTGAGGAATACGCTTGTTGACATCTTTCTTTCTTTAAATCCGCAGGATTAGTACGTGTTTAGGAAAAATATTTGAAAGCAAAAAATTGCTTTAAAAATGAAGAACTGCTGTAAACATTGTTGCAATTTTTAGTTTATAACTATGATTACTTTATTAAAGGTGAATCACCAATATTTATTCTAATCTCGCTTGACACACGGGAACAAAATGAAGAATCTGTAATTTGGTATGTCAAGCACGTTCTTTTTTTCCCCATACTGGTGATGAGCTCTAGATAGCTAAACTTTTTCTGAATTTTTAATATGTATCAGTCTGTAGAAATAGGGCGTGTAACAGTGTAATTGATATCTACAAAACATAGTTCTTTGTAAAACTCTATTTGTAGAGTATTACATCTGAATAGTAATATCCGTTCTCTCAGATTATTCTCAAGTGTTGCACTCCTTATTTCACGTTGTATTTATGTTTATTTATGAATACCCTGAAACTCACAAACTTCATTTCAGGCTACTCTAAGCAAATATTGATTTTAAAGATCATTTGCGGTTTGTACTGCCTCTTATTGAAGTTTCGCAGCAAGTCAGCGCTCTATGAAGGCCTACCTTTATTCGCAACAAGAAAGTTCTCCAAAGAAAGAAGCCACAACAACAAAGGTTTGAGCATAGCCTATCTTTCGACAATTCTGAGTAGAGCGTAGAAACGTGAAAAACACAGTAGATAGAAAACCCCGAGGTTTGCTTTCGAGGAGAAAGTAGGTTGCGGTTGCTTAGTATATACTGCTCTCGGTAGACGTCATTGGAAGAGCTTTAATTGAAATAAAATATACGGAGTTTGAACAAAAGACGCCTAATGTGAAAGTGACAACAAACATGTGGTGTATAGCACAAGAAAACAGGATTAAGGTAATAAATACAAATATCAAATTTTATACTGACAAAAAATATCTGCCGTTAAAACCGAAAAGAAACGACGCCACTGCTGGACTTTGTAAAGATCACTGCAGGCTGTTTTGGTGTGCAGCCTATTCCCGTGCGCACAAACGCGTCCCGATTAAGTATGTTTTGCACACAGTCTAGTCGTTGACTACACATGCTAACACATTGGTATTACGGGCTGGTTCTTCCTCTGCCCAGATTAGGTCATCATCAGCAGTTACTGTACCGAAGTTCAGTTCATGCTGTTGTAAGGTTGCATTCCGCGGCGCGTCTCATCTGCCTTGTTATGAAATTAAATTTAGTCATTCGCGCTAGTTTGCTTACAGCCGCAACTATCTGCCTAGAGGCTATCAATGACTGAGGGTTATTCCCTGCCGTCTACACAAAGTGGTATGCCTCTGATTCCATGCACAATCCCAGTTGTGAACGCCGTAGTATAGAGGCCACACTCGCTGTCGACTGCAGTTCTACCTTCGAGTCAGTGTGACGCGGACCACACGAACAACTGGCATTCCAGATTAAAGAACTAATCCATACCTTGACTGAGAATCGCAGCGGAAGGCGACGAGGGCGCTGTTATAGTTTTTAAGGACAACAGACCGATATGCAGCTGTAGCCTCAGCTGATCTTTATTGTGTTGTAGCGACCGTCCGTCACTTGGGTGTCCCCGCTGTGGGGGTCATTGCACCTTGCTCCCGAAATCCAGTTTGCCTCGCCATTCGGGTCATTGCCCCCTGCTTTTTCTCGGAAGTGAAGCGGCTGCCCGTTTGGGGCGCCACCACTGCCACACGGCAAACATGCTTTTACTCTTGAATAAAGCCTGTGTACTCTCCGTTCTCAAGCTGTCAAAACGAGTATTGCTTGCCTTCGTGAAACCGAGCTCCCAGTAACGTCTTTAGGCTGTGAGCATGCGACAGACGCAATTCTATTATTTAGAAGGCTCAGCGCTGAAGCCTTCGATGCGCTATGGCCGCCACACCAAAAGCAAAGTCCTTGTCTTTCTTTTCTTTCGCCCCTCCTTTCTTCAGCTTCAGAGTGAAGCTCTTAATGGCTAGCCGATTCCTCGGTCCGTCTGTGGCATGTATACCAAAAACTCCTCCAGCGCAACCACAAGCACATGCGCACAAAAAAAACCAGAGGAGCGCGATTGGTTGCGCCAGTAGTGACGTCGTTGGTCTCCATCGCAGCCCAGTGGGCCCAGCATTTTCTCTCCAGTCACGAGTGATGCGTATTCCTGAGGAGCAGGGAGCTTTCGATCAGCAACGCCTCTAGCAGAACTGGGAACGAGCTCGTCTACGCCATGCCGATGCTGCTGCCCAGGCACAAGAACAGACTCGTGCAGCCGAGTGCAAGCAGCAACGGCGTACCAAGTATCTGGCAGCCGCCCAAGTGAAACTTTGGTGAACCGTCGCGATTACACCCGTGGTAAGCACTGGCACCGCACGTTTGAGCTTCGCCAGTAAACTGAATTACCGATGAGAAAAGTGCAAAATCAGTATAGTATAGTAATAGGCGACTTGAACGCGAAAGTGGGGGAAAAGTAGGCTGGTGAACAAGCAATTGGCAACTATGGCGTCGATTCTAGGAACGCTGGAGAAATAATGCTGGTAGAATTCGCGGGAAGGAATACGCTGCATATAATTAACGCCTTCTTCAGGAAGCGTAGCAAAAGTAAATGGACTTGGAAAAGCCCTAATGGTGAAACAAGAAATGAAATAGATTTCAAGATTTCTGCTGTTCCCAGTATGGTGAAAGGTGTTGAAGTGTTAGGTAAAGTGCAGTGATTATACGTTGGTGAAGTCTCGGATTCATCTAAACTGCAAAGAAAGAGTAAAAGTGGTCAGGAAGAAACAGGCTAACCTAGACGCAGTTAGGGTAAAAGCAGGCCAATTGAGGCTGCTACTTGAGAACAAATAAGCAGCTTCAGAATAGAGAGATGACCACGGCATTGTGGTTATGAATGAAACAGCAACTAGACTGGTTTCAAAGGCAGCAATTGAAGTGGGAGGTAAGCACCAGGGAAGCCAGTAGGCAAGCTTTCCCAAGTAAAGAAAGACCTAATAAAGAAACGAGAAAGAATGAAAATGTCCAACTCAAAAGATAACATAGAATTCGCCGAACTGTCAAAACTGATCAACACGGAGAAAATAAGGGATATTGAAAATCATAGCGTGAGAAAAACTAAGGAAGTCGTAAAAATGTGCACGCAGCATGAAATCAGTGAGAAGCAAGCATAGCATAGGACAAACCAAGATTCATGCATTTAAAGTGAGCAGGGTTATATCAGCAATCTCTAAGGTATAGTAAATGTAGCGTAAGAATTCTATATTCACCTGTACAGTACCTAGAGAAGCCACGATATCCCCACTCGAAGCAGTAATGAACAGGTTCCAGAGACTCATTCTATAACTAGCAATAAGGTTAGAAAGGCCTTGCAAGACATTAAATGGGGAAAAGCGGCGGGAAAACATAGAATAACAGTCAGTTCAATCAAAGATGGAAGAAACATAATTCTTGAAAAACTAGCGGCTCTCTATACGAAGTGTCTGTCGACTGCAAGGGTCGCCCAGAACTACAAGAATGCAAACATTATACTAATCCACACAAAGGGAGACGTTATGTACTTGAAGAATAATAGGTCCATTAGCTTACTCCCTGTATTTTGTAACATATTAAGTAATACAAATTACCGATAGAATAAGGGCAGCACTGGAATTTAGTCAACCAAGCGAACAGGCTGACTTCAGTAAAGGATACTCTACAATGGATTACATCCATGTCGTCAATCAGGTAATCGAGAAATCTACCGAGTCTCTTTATATGGCTTTCAGAGATTACGAAAAAGTATTTGATTCAGTTGAGATACCAGAAGTTAGAGGGGCATTGCGTAATCAAGGAGTACCAGCCACTTACGCAAATATCTTGGAAAATAACTACAGAGATTCCACAGCCAGCTTAATTCTACAAATGAAAAGTAGGAAGGGATACCTATAAAGACAGGTGTCAGACAAGGACACATAATCTCTCCAATGCTATTCACTGCATGCTTGGAAGAAATATCCAAGCTATTTAACTGGGAAGCCTTAGGAGTGAGGATCGATGGCGAATATCTCAGCAACCTTTGGTTTGCCGAAAACCTTGTCCAGTTCAGCTACTCTGGAGACGAGTTACAACAAATGGCTGAGCACCTTAACAAAGAGAGTGCAAGAGTGGGGTTGAATAATATTATGCATTATGCAGATGCAAAGACAATGATCCACAGCCGGGCAAAGGAATAAGAGTTCAGGATCGCCAGTCAGCCTCTAGAGCATGTGAAGGAGTACGTTTACCTAGCCTAATTACTCACGGGGAACCCTGATCATTAAAAAGGATATTCACAGAAGAAGAAATATGGGTTGCAGCCCGTGCGGCTGACATTGTCAGCTCCTGACTAGAAGCTTACCATTATCACTGAAAAGGTAGGCGTACAATGCGTGCATTTTAGCAGTGCCAAAATATGGGGTAGAAACTTGGAGACTGACAAAGAAGCTTGAGAACAAGTTAAGCACAGCGCAAAGAGCAATGGAACGGAGTATGCTAGGCACAATATTAAGAGACAGAAAGAGAGATGTTTGGATCAGAGAGCAAACGGGTATAGCCGATATTCTGATTGACATTAGGAGAAAAATGAAGCTGGGCAGGTCGTGTAAAGCGTAGGTTAGATAACGGCTGTACCATTAGGTTTACAGAATGGGTGCCAAGAGAAGGGAAGCGACGTCGAGAACGGTAGAAGGTTAGATGGGACGATGAGGTTAGGAAATAAGCGTGCGCTAGTTGGAATCGGTTAGTGCAGGACAGTGGTAAATGGAGATTGCAGGGAGAGGTCTTTGTGCTGCAGTGGACATAAACTAGGCTGATGATGAAGGTGATGATAATGACGGATAATGTGAATGCTGATTTTTTCCCTTAATTGCAAACACAAAAACAGTGTGCTAGTGTAGAATTTCGCCTGACGGAAAAGCACGGCTGCCAACTCGGGTGCTTCAACTGTGCAGCCTTGAACGCGTTGCTATTGAGAAGAGCAGGTGCCAGGGAAGCGAGTTATTGGTCAAATTTGACAGCGTCGGCGCCCGTCGAGCCAAGTTGCATCCTTGAATGGCAGTCGGCTCCAGCATGGCGCCGGTCGGTCTTGTAGGCTACAGTGAAATAATACTCTTGAACTCGAATGGTCCAGTGCGCAAGTCGACCATATGGATCACGGCATTCACCAGCCAACAGAGTGAGTGGTGGTGCGTGACCATTCTAAAGTGCGGGTCTTACAAGTATGAGCGAAACCTCTGAGCTACTAAAATTACGGCAAGACAATCCTGCTCGGTCACGGTGTAGTTAAGCTCTCGCTTGCTAAGTCAGCAGCTGGCGTAAGACCAGTACCGAAACTGTTAGCATCTGTGTGAATTTTCGTTTTTTTTTCTTTTTGAAAGGAACAAAGTGCTGTAGAATAGATTGTGGCGTCGAATGAAACTTAAGCTGTGGAAAACAGGCGTGACACAAGGCAGTCCAATCGACACGTACATCATTTCGTAGAAGTTATTTGAACAGGTTAGCACCATCAGGTTCACCCAAGGTTCGCCCGCCGGAAGGGATGCCGTGCCGACTTTGCGAGTCACCGTGGACCAGTGGCTTGATCAACTTCCAGGGGCTACGTATGTATGCCTGTGTGCAACCATTTATGCGTTTTAATGCGTAACTTTTCTTAGGATACTTCATGCAGTTTCCGGGCGCTATGTGTTTGTCTCTGTATGTATGTTTCTGTGCGTTTTTAACCACTTTCACACGCACCTGGGTCAGTGAGTAGTCCGTCGTCGAAGAGTAGCCCACCCTACTGGTATGCTGAGGTAACAGGGTTCGAAATCAACTATCTGAGTAACTTCGGCCAACTATCCGGAAACTTCGGGGAAATGTGCTTAAAGTCAAAAATAATTAATATATTTCCGTAGCTACGCCAGCCACCCACCACCGAGCCCAACAAGGGGACGCTGCGAGATCCGAAGGAAACGCAGACGCCAGCTGTACAAAGCTACTATAACCTAATATGATAGATCCAAGGTTGGATGAACAACACCAGGTTAATCATTGCTGCCTGGAAAAGTGGAAATAAATTAAGTGAGGAGAAGACAGGAGAGGAGGGAAGTGAGACAGAAAGATGAAGTTTTGAGGAAGAGAAACATAGGAAAAGGCAGCAACCGATTTCTCACCGGTGGGTCAGTCCGGGGTGCCGTGTACGTGAAGCCGAGGCCAAAGGGGCGTGTTGCCTCCACAGAGGGACCATAAAGGTCTGAACTCCCGGCATCGGCTCAACCCCCAGGATCCGCTTTTCCCTGGACGTGGCTAAGCCGCGCTCGATTAGATGCGGAAGGGTCCAAAGCTCGTGTGTTTGGGTACGTGGTGTCGCAACACACCAAAGACCTGCTGATGCAGACGGCCCTGCGGGGATGTGCCGCCATAAACACCTTCAGCAACTTTGCCGATCATTTTCGAATACCCCAGAACGGAAACGTAACGATATAAGAAAGGAGGACGGGGACCTTCAGTGGCACTGGACGTTTGTCACCGAATGTGTGCCATTCTTGGCTAACGCTACAGTATAGGTATGCAACTGAGCAGACATGCAAGCAGAGCAATAGGCAAGAAGGAAAGATGCCGGTAGCAAAAGCAGCTGAGTGCCATAAATATGACAAGAAACAGAGACTCGAGCGTGCAATGGGAGAGGGGAGTTTGTGCATCTTTACCATAGGAGTGCTTTGAGATGGTACGACGAGATCAAATAGAATGCAGTTTGTCGTAGGTAATGAAGAAAAGTGAATTATATTGCCTGGAGAAGCGTATTTGTATTTCGGCCTCGTAGTGTTGTGATGTGCCGACTGCGTTGTATTGTCTTTTCCTACATCTACATTTTCGCACAGTCGTTAATACATATGAACCTTCTGTAGGTTGACATTGCGGCCGCACGGCACAGTGATGGACGTATTTGCGCCCGATGTTACCAAGTTGACAGAGCCCTCGTTTAGTTAGATGCCAGCCACAACGCGCCTGAACTCCTCACTCGTATAGCAAGATAGACAGCGACGTCAGTGGAACAGCTCGAAGATCAAGGTACCGGGAGGGTAAATGTCACTGCAGTGGACAGGGCCAGGTACGTTCGTATTAGTGAGCAAGACAGGAAGTACAGCTGTCAGCATGTGCCATTGGCATTATAAAACTAAAGCTGACGCAGGAGAAACAACTAGAGCAGTGGACAGTGCGTATTGCCGGATTACCTCAAGTCCCGCAGTACAAAAACTTATTTCCAAGAGAAGTAATAAAATTGGACGTTTCTGATGGCAGTTGAACAAGTCCGGTGTCATGGCTGAACTCCTACTAATTTGACTGTAAAGCGATCGGCTGGGACGCCTGCCAGTGAAAAGGTACAGTACCTACTCTTATTTTTGTCGGGTCAAACTAAATTAGTATAACCTGCATTTGTACAAAATTTAAGCGATGAGTGCGATCAATCGAAAGCAAGTTGAGTTAGATCGTTCCATCGCAATTCCCTTCGGCACTCGGAAAATTCTACTTCCTACAGGCAACATGGGACTGCACTGGACTACTAAGACACATAGCTTGCTAGCATATGTATTTTACCGCTCATTATTCTAGCAGTGAATCTGCAGTACCACCAACTGCTTCAGTGTCGCGAGATTATGAGGCCGGATGATGGAGTTTATAACCTGAAGTACGTCGTCACTGACATGGTTTCTGGCGGGGCACCACGACGAAGCTTCACGTGCAGGACTTCCGGTAGGGGTCGCATCTGTCGAATGGGTGCAGCACCTAGGAGAAGTTCTCTACACCTACTTGGATTGCAAGTTCTCTTTTCCTTTCCTTCCCACAAAGAGCCGAAGCCATCAGGCAAGAGCGCTCCCGTCTACCTTATTCAGTCCAATTTTCTGCATGTTCGAATGCAAACCAATGAAGAAGACGTAGACGTTCAAGCTGGCACAGCTTAAACTGTAAGCTTGTTAAATGCAACTTTAAGCAAAGAGAATGCAGTTTATGACGCTAAAGTTATTGAGGCTCGCAGTTTCGACGAAAAAACGCATCTTCTTCAAGTATGGTTGGGAGTCACTGTGGAATTTCAAGCCTAAAAACACAGACTCAAGGCTGTCTTAATGAGTGACGTTGAATTTCACTTTGTACTTTCAAGTACCGGCTTGAAATGCTTCACAATGGACATCTAAAGACCGGATGACCACACATTTATCTTTTGTTAATAAACTTTTAGTAGTGAAGACCGAACCCCAAAGATTGTGAAAGTCCCAGTAGAAAGCCCAGGTGCTTACCAAGGTGCTTGCCGAGTCGCTACCCATTCAAGTTCGAAGACACTGCGATTGAACGGTAAAATCCATACGGTCTTTCACATGATAAGATAAAAGGATTCCACAAAATAGGCAGATAATGCAAGTAGCAGGGAGAATCAGACGCTCAATGTCATCCCCATCCCCATCAATGTCATCCCCAGTAACAACAGCAGCAAAAATGTACGGTACCTTTAGAATATGCACTTATTAGCAGCTTATTAACAAACATGCAGATTTGCCACTGTTCCGGATGCCTCTTATTGATAAGTTAATTAATAAAACAGGTGGCTATGGTTCTCAAGAATCGAGATTTGCAAGGGCTATTGGCAGGTACCATGAGTGCAAGCGTACAAGAAATCACAGCATCTTTTACGCTATTTGACAGATACAAGTACGAAGGCTTTCTTTTGGCTGAAGGAGACAGGAGTCTAGATTCATAATATGATAAACAAAGTACTTGATCATTTTACAGGGCATTTTGGAAACGTGTATAAAGACCTCGATAAAGACTTGAAATGAACGAAGTCCATGAACGCACCCGGGTCAAGAAGTGAGCGATTCAGCGGAAATTAAATGTAGCAAAGAGCGAGATTTTAACATCGATTGTGTTGTTAAACAAATTTTACGGACAAAGAACAGCACGAAGAAAGTGTCGGTGAACAGGATAAGCTTACCGAAGCCAGGGAAATGACAGAAACCAGTAGGGCAGCGCCTAAACATTACGGAATAATATTTATAATTCTTTCAAAAATTGTCAGCAGAGTTATTCAGAAATTGCAACGTAATCACTCGCTGTAGTCACGGCACTTAGCTCCTTGCGCAGTTACCTTCAAGGCACACATATTAAAGGGCCCCTCACCAGGCCTGGCCATCTCGAGCTGACAAGCGTAGACCATACAATGCGCATTATCGATCGCGTTTCCCAAGAATTACATTGCTACGCGCCGCGGAAAGCTCTGAAATTTCAATCCGAACGCCATTGTAGCTTTCCCTCGCGGCGACCGCGCTCCAAGACGTACTCGTGCCTCTGCGCCTACTTAGTTGTGTCTCCAGTGTGACGTCACTCGTGGTGACACGTTACTTCGAGAATTCTTCATGGCAACATCTGTTATTTGTGGGATCCGTTGCTTGAATTGACAATTGAAGTTTAGAGAAATAATAAAACACACAAAGGGAATGTCTGCCTATTTTTTTTACTTCGCATCATAGCAAGAGAGATGTACTTCCGCTTCCTCTACTTGTTACCACGGTCCTGCAGTCACGTGCGCAGGTACTGAATATATGCCATTTTGTACCCTGTTCCAGCGCGTGATCATGCTCAGCGATCCGCTTGTTATGAATCAGTATTCGTGCCGCACTGAATTGTACCGGTAGTCGTGTGTCCTTGTGCACAGCGCGCAAAATCTTGCGCTGCGCGCAAACAGACATCACAAGAGCTCGAGACTCAACGCCATCAGCGGAAGTGCGCAGCGACGCAAAAAAGAAAGCTAGGAGAAAAAAAAATCAAGGCGGGGTCCGTGACGTCTGCGTCCCGCGATCCTCGAGGTCCGGTGTGGGAGAACGCAGGGCAGAAATTTCGCTGGCGGATGCAAGGCGGGGCGAGTGGAGAGAGTGTATCGCTATGCAGTGGAGCTCGCCTTCTGAAACCATGTGTTCGCGGCACTAAAATGTTTCTATCACGGCTATTACTCAGCCTATTTGAAAAAAAAAATTTCTCCAGAACACTCGCTAGAGGACAAATAAGACCTTCCATTATTTGCGCAAAATTATCTGTGGGGCCTGGTGATGGGCCTTTTAAGTTGTTCAAATACATAGTACATTAACATAGCTCTTATTTTTTGTGAAGTGAAAGGTAGATTTGCGTTATGAGTGAGCGACTTACACAAGCTTTACTTTTATTTTGCACAGAAGCCTGGTGGGAAATTGCCACACGCCGACGTCTTGTACAGACTCCACATACCCAATGTAGCGACAAATAGAGCCAAGTACATTGAAATATTGAAAAGATCGTTCTGTGCGCATGCGAGTTCCATTCTCCAGAGACATGCAAGCGTAAATTTGTGGGATTGCCTCCCGACATCCCCGAATTCGGTGCTCCAGACTGCTTTTGGAAGTCCCACATGAAAAAACAGGTGTCTTAGGCCTATTACGAGAAAATCTGTATGCAACTACCTTAAGACAAGCTATCAAATGGAGGTAACTCAAGCAAACTGAAGAGTAGGCTGAAGCGAAATGACAATCCCAACTTAGTGAAATATACGCTTTGAAGTAATACACATTGATGTTGCTGATGTAAACAAGAGCGAAGCAGTATGCAAGAGAGAAGCAGTTATCGTTGCCATTGTGAGTGCACGCTAGTGGTAGCAGATTAAAGCAGAACGATGCCACCTCTATCATATCGCTGGTGAACTGTGGGATTCCCCATAGAACAAAGATCATCATATCTGACACTGCACCAGCCTTTTGAAGAGATAAACTGAGACATTGGACAGAACCAAAAGGAGTACGGCTAAGGCATGCATCACCGTACTACCACGAATACAGTGCCTTAACTTAACAGCTAAAATTTCCTATAAAGCCATTCCTGGCATTTTAAGCGGATGTCTTCGGGGATGGAGGAATGCCTTAGAAGCTGCTATCATGCAGAATAGCAACTCTCACACTTCTGGTCTTGGCTGCACTCCTTACTCGTCCCAAAGCAGTCCCATGGCTACCAATGGACAGGTTGCTGGGAATCGTTCGCGGTGTTGTCCTCCAGGAACACCCCGAAACAGAGGAGCAACAAAACATGTACAAGCCGTCACGGAAGAGATGGTTGGACTCAACACATCATACGCAGATTCCACATATTGAAGCCAGGCATTTCGTCCTTGTTCGTGAAGGACTGGAAGGCTCCAGATGTCATTTCTCTGGCCCATACATTGTGTAAAAAAGTTGGCTCGCAATCCCGGCCCTGTGATAGTGGATATCGAGCTAAGCTGTTGAAATTTTTTAAGCAGTTGTAGTCGCACTAACAGCTTCGCTCTAAAAGTACAGCACAATGCATCTCATCATGGCTTATAACGGTAGTAGAACTAGCGTTCAATTTACCTGGCGACACACTATATCGGAAAAGATCCGATACCTCCTTGCTTCGCCTACGTGAAACATATTACATTCTCTCCTGCATAGACAAACTTTTCTATGACACTCGCGTGACAAAGTCAGCCAGGAGCGTGGCGACTTGATGAGGACGCCATGATGACAAATAAATGACGACGATGGGGTGACGAAGAAAGAATGACATTGATGCAGTCACGAAGGCACCATCACCATGATTATATGGCGACAACGATATGAAAATTCTGAAATGATCACGATGGTATCACGACGACACGTGACGACGTTGACATCAGGACAAGGGGATGAAGGTTATTGCATCACGAAGTATATATCAGAATGAAGGCAGGACGACAACGGGATGACGATGAAATGTCCATGCCGGCGATAGAGCGACGGTATCACGAGGAATATATAACCACTGTCCGACGACAACGCAATGGGAAAGTTGGCATAACAATGGGATAGTGTTGTCATGACAACATCGGGACAACGATGGTGTGACAACGATATCAGAATAATGGTGTTATAGACAAGACTGCACCATAACAGTAAGGCAACAAGTGGGGGACGGACGGTGTATTCCGCCGATGACACGAAAACAGCACGAGGAGAATATGACAACGACGATAGCATGACGATAGCGTTACGGCAATGATGATATGTGGTGTTTAATGGCGCAAGGGCCAGGTGTGGCCAAAGAGCGCCATGACAAGTGGTGGTGTTGGCGATGTATTATGGAGATGTGACTTGGCTGTAAAGTGGCCTAAAAATAGTTGCTGTAAAGTGCGTAAAATCTACGTGATATAAAATTATGGCGATGATTAATGACGAATACTACGAACATTAAAATCCATCGTAGGAGAATGATGCAAAATAGAAAATATGAGACAGTAAAATTACTTGGGGCACTGCTGCCTCGCCAGAGCCCTTGAAACACAAGGGCCTGGAGGCATGTGCTATACGAAAGAGCTATCACAGCGGCATCCTCTGAAGAGAGGACCCGCTATGAACATGTGGGGCTAACAACATGCAAGACAACATTTTTCAGAAAACTTAGAACTGCGTTGGTGTGAAATAAAAGTTCTGGGCCCAGTAGCATTACAGGATGTAGGGGGAGGTGCTGCCGGTATGCCAGAGAAAAATGTTTCCTTCTCTCAGATTCGGCTGCCCGACACTCCAGGAGGACGTGGAGGACGGTCAGCCTCTCCCCGCATCTACCGCAGGTTGGAGGATCATTTCCGGTGAGTAAAAAGTTATGTGTGTGAAGAAGAAGACGCGCCTCGCGGCACAGCCGCATCGCCAACGCGCGGCTCGTCTCGCCTCGCGCTGTTGATTGCTGGCGTCCGTTTGGACAGTGTTTCGGGCTGCTTCGCCGTTCCCGGTTGCTGTGCCTTTGCATTAGGAGCCGCCAATAAACCTTTTCTCAATTGGTGGAGGTGCGGGGTACTCAAACCCCGTCGCTTGAAACCCTGGAGCTGAGATCAAGAACGCTACCACCCGCCATGACCGACAGCTCCTCCCAAACGGCACCGACGCCACAGTCCATCACCTGCACCGGCGTTCCACGACAACGGGACCCCAAGGTCTTCAGCGGTGCAGACGACGAAGACGTAGAGGACTGGTTTGCGTCATATGAACGGGTGAGCGCACACAACAAGTGGGATGATCCAGCCAAGTTAACTCACGTCATCTTTTACCTGGCTGGTGTTGCCCAACTGTGGTTTCACAACCACGAAAGTGACGTGCCCACATGGTCAGTCTTCAAGACAACCTTTACGGAAGTGTTCGGCCGACCCGCTGTTCGCAAGCTGCGTGCCGAACAGCGCTTGCGCGCCCGAGCACAGCAGACGGCGGAAACGTTCACAAGCTACATAGAAGACGTCGTGGACCTTTGTAAACGAGTCAACGCCGCAATGCCCGAAGCTGAGCGAATTCGCCATATACTGAAAGGCATCGATGACGGCGCATTCCAGATGCTCCTAGCCAGGAATCCGCGCACTGTGTCTGAAGTTGTCAGCCTGTGCCAAAGTTACGATGAGTTAAGGAAGCAACGCGCTTCGACTCGGCGTCCTTTGGGAAGCGACGAGTTGTTGGCGAGCCTTGACAACATGTCCGACCCATCCTCATTCTTTCAGCGGGTCAAGGACTTTGTGCGTGAGGAAGTTGCCCGCCAACTTTCTTTAGTCCCCTTCACTCAGGAGCCCACCTCCCGTCTTCCAAACTCGCTCCGCACCCTCATTTCCGAAGAGGTCGCCCAAGTTGTCCCTTCCGCACACCATCAGCCGCCTGCAGCCGCGAATCTCAACTCTACGCGGGCAGTGCAGCCTGTCGCCACGCCTCTCACCTATGCGCAGCCAGTCCTGCCTGTGGCCGCGCCTCTTACGTACGCGCAGGCAGTACGCAGGCCTTCACCGGCGTCTTTCACGACCCAGTCCCAACCGCTGCCACTGGAAGCCCATGCTACATCTTGGACCGCACCGCGAGCTAATCCTTGGCGAACACCTGACAATCGACCCATCTGTTATTCTTGCTGCACTCCCGGACACGTCGCCCGATATTGCCGCCGTCGTCCTCAAGCGTTCGGCGACGCCTCGCGGCCCTTCCAGTACGGTAGCCAGCCATTTCGCCAATACGCCGCTCCTTCCCCTCAACCGTATGCTCGTGCTGACATCCCAGAATTTCCTTCGCGTCGCTCGCCATCCCCTCGCCGACGCTCGCTTTCCCCAATGCGCCGGCGACCCGCACCACCTGACCAGGAAAACTGAACGTCGCAGTTCACGAGGCAAGAACTGCGCCCCATTCGAACTGTCAAAGTCCTCGCGCCTCTCCTGCTAACGTGGTCGAAATTTGTGTAGAAGGTGTTCCAGCATTCGCTCTTGTGGATACCGGCGCAGCCGTTTCTGTGATAGCCGCCAAACTGTGCCGTTCGCTGCGCAAGGTGACCACGCCGCTTTCTGGACTGTTGCTTCGTACGGCAAGCGCGCAGCACGTCACTCCGCACGCAGCCTGTACTGTGCGTGTGCTTATTCACGGCATTGTTTACATGGTCGAGTGTATTGTTCTTCCCACCTGCTCGCATGACATCATCCTCGGATGGGACTTCTTATCCAGTCATAAAGCCGTGATCGACTGCGCACGCGCCGAAGTTGAATTTGCCCCTTGTGACGCACCCTTGGCCGAAGATTGCGACCGCCCTTCTAAACTTACCGTGCGCGAGGACACAGATATTCCACCTGGCTCCTTCGCCCTCGTACCCGTCTTTTGCAATGCCATTGCTGATGCAACGGTCCTCTTCACGCCGTCGGACGTCTTCATGGGCCGTAAATCTCTCCCACTACCCTTCGCGACGCTTGACATGGCTGGCGGCTGCAGCAATATATACCTTTATAATCCCCTCTGTGCGCCTATTACGTTGCTCGTTGGCGAATGCCTTGGCTTCGTGGAACTCCTCGACTCTTCGTCTTTGGTTGACGTCCCTGGACACTCTTTTGACGTCGACCCCGGCCAACCATCTTCGATGTCCGCGCTTGAGGAAACGTCCAGGGTTGCGTTCTTGAATGCCATCGCCGATACCCTCACACCTGCCGAACGCGCCGACCTTCTTGATCTCCTGCACAAATTTAGAAGTTCATTCGACGTTTCACAACCTCACCTGGGCCGCACGTCGGAAGTGCAGCACTACATTGACACCGGTTCACATCAGCCGTTACGTCAACGACCATAGCGCGTCTCTGCCGAAGAGCGTCGTTTCATTACCACCCAAGTCGAAGATATGCTGCGCCGTGATGTTATTCAACCTTCGCACAGCCCCTGGGCATCTCCTGTCGTTCTCGTTCGCAAGAAGGACGGGTCTATTCGCTTTTGCGTCGACTACCGTCGGTTAAATAAGGTAACGCGCAAAGACGTCTATCCTTTGCCGCGCATCGATGACGCCCTCGACAGTCTTCAGGGAGCAGAATTCTTCTCGTCCCTTGACTTGCGTTCAGGGTACTGGCAGGTCCCGATGGCTGCGGCCGATCGCCAGAAAACCGCATTCATTGCGCCTGACGGTTTATATGAATTTAAGGTGATGCCTTTCGGGCTTTGTAACGCCCCTGCCACCTTTGAACGACTCATGGACAACACGCTGCGTGGCCTCAAGTGGTCTATATGTCTGTGTTACCTCGACGATGTCGTGGTTTTCTCGCCTGATTTTCCTACTCACCTGCTCCGCCTCAGACAAGTTTTGACCTGTCTAACGAACGCTGGCCTTCAACTCAACCTCAAGAAGTGCCGCTTCGCTGCGCGAGAGCTCACCATTTTAGGCCACGTTGTGTCCAAGCACGACGTTCTACCCGATCCTGCAAAACTTCGAGCAGTCGCCGAGTTTGCGAAGCCTCAGACCATCAAAGAACTTCGAAGCTTCGTGGGCCTATGCTCATATTTCCGGCGCTTTGTTCGAAATTTCGCATCGATCATGGCGCCATTGACTCAGCTTCTACGCGGTGACGCCGCCCTCTCCTGCTGGTCCCCTGCATGGGACTCCGCCTTTGCTACGCTGCGTCGTCTTCTCATCTCCCCACCTATTCTTCGCCATTTCGACCCGTCATCTGCAACTGAAGTACATACAGATGCCAGCGGGGTCGGTCTCGGCGCCGTACTCGCCCAACGAAAGGCGGGCTACCCCGAATATGTAGTCGCCTATGCGAGTCGCACACCGACGAAGCCTGAGACCAATTACAGCGTGACCGAAAAAGAGTGCTTGGCTTTAGTATGGGCACTTGGCAAGTTCCGACCATATCTGTACGGGCGCCCATTCGACTTGGTCACAGATCACCATGCGCTTTGTTGGCTCGCCAACTTGAAAGATCCCACTGGCCGCCTAGCCCGTTGGGCCCTACGCATCCAGGAGTACGATATTCGCGTCGTATACCGCAGTGGACGCACACACTCCGACGCAGATGCCTTGTCTCGTTCACCTTTACCTCCAGACTCGGCCTGCGCAACAACTTCCGCACATTCCGTGTCATCTCTCGACATGGACTCCTTTGCAACCGCAAAACGTCGTGACCCGTGGATCGCTTCTCTTTTCGACTATCTTTCTGGATCGTCGACCATCCCTGTATCCCGCACCCTCCGACGCCAAGCAGTTCATTTTGCCATTCGTGACCAGCTGCTGCACCGACGCAATTACACTCCTGAAGGTCGTCGGTGGCTTCTGGTGGTTCCCCGCAGCTTAAGGTCTCAAATATGTGCCGCTTTCCACAACGATCCGCAGTGTGGCCATGCCGGAGTCTTCAAGACGTACGAACGAATTCGCCACCGCTACTACTGGCGCGGCATGTACAATTTTGTTCACAAGTTTGTTCGGTGCTGTCTTGACTGTCAACGCCGCAAATCGCCGCCTTTACGCCCATCTGGTGCCTTGCAGCCGCTCCCGTGCCCTGCCACACCCTTCGATCGCGTCGGCATCGACCTATACGGCCCGCTTCCTATGACACCAGGCGGCAATCGGTGGATCGTAGTTGCTATTGATCATTTGACCCGCTACGCAGAAACTGCTGCTTTACCAAGTGCTACAGCGCGGGATGTAGCCTCTTTCGTCCTACATCGCTTCGTGTTTCGACATGGCGCACCTCGGGAACTCCTCAGCGATCGAGGTCGCGCCTTCCTCTCCGAAGTCGTCGAAAGTTTGCTTTCGGAATGCCATATTATTCATCGGACAAGCACGGCATACCATCCACAAACTAACGGGCTCACAGAGCGATTTAACCGCACACTTGGTGATATGCTCTCTATGTACGTGGCATCTGATCATGGTAACTGGGACCGCGTCCTTCCTTTCGTCACGTTCGCGTACAACACCGCGATCCAGGCCACTACGGGATTTTCACCTTTCTTCCTCCTGTATGGCCGCGAGCCTACGCATACCATCGACACGCTCCTTCCATACCGTCCTGACGCCTCCGAGTGTCTACCTGTTTCCGAAGTCGCCCGACAAGCCGAAGAATGCCGCCAGCTAGCGCGCTCCTTTACGGCAGAGCAACAGCAGCGCCAGAAAGAAAACCGCATCGACACGCATCCCAACACGACCTACGCGCCAGGCGTTCTTGTGTGGTTGTCGGTCCCTTTCCAAACGCCGGGGGTTTCCTCGAAACTCGTCCCAAAATTCGAAGGGCCTTACCGAGTCTTGGAGCAAACATCCCCTGTGAATTTTCTCATTGAGCCCCTGTCACCACCTGAAGACTTGCGCCGGCGTGGACGTGACATTGTCCACCTCTCGCGTCTCAAGCCCTACCACGACCCTCTGCCTCCCGATTCTTAAGGTGCCAGGATGGCTCTTTTTGTCCGGGGGGAGATTGTGAAGAAGTAGACGCGCCTCGCGGCACAGCCGCATCGCCAACGCGCGGCTCGTCTCGCCTCGCGCTGTTGATTGCTGGCGTCCGTTTGGACAGTGTTTCGGGCTGCTTCGCCGTTCCCGGTTGCTGTGCCTTTACATTAGGAGCCGCCAATAAACCTTTTCTCATGTGTGCCAAATGTGTGTCCTATTCTGAGGCTACAGAATAGGACATCTGTTCGCCGTGATTTTGTTACGGAGGGCCAAGAACCTAACTGTGGCTTTATCAAGTGCAGTTTGTTATTTACTTCTGCGTCCCATATACTATGCCAGTGGTTTCGCAGTTTCCTTCTTAAGAAAGGCTTCAGGTCTGTGACAGGGACCGAAGCAGTAGGATTAACGGTATGTAATGAAATTGATGTGGCCATCTGGTCCACTAGAACGTTACCCTGGATGCCCCTATGGCCAGGCACCCAACATATAATCACATGCTGGTTAGATACATATGCTTTACATAACACGGAATAGAGTTCAATTAAAACAGGATTTTTGCGCTTACAGAACGATATCAAAGCCTTCACAACACTTAGGGAGTCCGTAAAAATAACTGATTTTTTGAGTTTTGTTTTCCTTATATGCTTCACGGTCGACAATATTGCGTAGGCCTCAGCCGTAAAGATACTAGTTTCCGGATGCAGTACGTCGGATTCCGAGAAGGATGAACCGACGGCTGCATAGGACACCCCGTCGTGTGACTTCGATGCGTCTGTGTAGAACTCCGTACAGGAGTATTTGTGCTGGAGTTCCCGGAAATGCATTTGGATTTCAATGTCTGAAGCGTTTTTTGTAACTTCCATGAAAGATGTATCGCATTGTATCAACTGCCACTCCCAAGGAGGTAGCAGCTTGGCTGGATGCATTAGGCGAAGTTCGAGAAGTGGAACATGCATTTCATGACTAAGCTCCCTCACACGCAGCGAGAAAGGCTGTCTTACGGAAGGACGATTACGAAACAGTGTAGTATATGTCATGTCATTAATGGTGTTAAAACAGGGATGTTCAGGATTAGAGTGGACTTTCAAAAAATATGTTTGGCTGATGTATGTTCTCTGCATATGAAGTGACCACTCATTCGATTCTGCATATAAACTTTGTACGGGACTCGTTCTGAAAGCTCCTGTGGCTAAACGGATACCCAGATGGTGAACAGGGTCTAGCATCTTTAGCGCGCTCGGGGCGGCAGAGTTATATACCACGGCACCATAATCTAATCGTGACCGGATTAGGCTCTTATAGAGATTCATTAGGCACTTCCTGTCACTACCCCACGTAGTCTGGGATAGGAGTTTCATTATGTTCATTGTTTTTAGACACTTTTCTTTAAGATGTTTAATGTGTGGGACGAAAGTGAGTCTATTGTGGAGTATAACACCTAGAAATTTATGCTCTTTGTTTACAGGTATCTGTTGTCCACACATTTCTAAGCAGGGATCCGGAACCAGGCCTCTCTTCCTTGTAAACAAAACACAAGAACTCTTATGAGGATTGATTTTGAATCCATTTTTCTCTGCCCACCCTGACACCTTGTTCAAGCCATGCTGTACCTGTCTCTCGCACACTGCGAGGTTACAGGATTTGAAACCTATTTGAATGTCGTCCACATAGACGGAATATAAAATGGCCGGTGGTAAAGAAGCACGAAGTGTTGTCATCTTGACAATAAAGAGTGTGCAACTGAGCACGCCACCCTGGGGTACACCGGTTTCTTGTATAAAAGGACGCAACAGCACATTGCCTACTTTCACCCGGAAGGTACGATTGGACAAGTAGCTTTTTATAACGTTTAGCATATTACCATGAATGCCCATTTCTGACAAATCTCTCAAGATTCCGTAGCGCCACGTTGTGTCATACGCCTTTTCCATATCGAGAAATATTGATAAGAAGAACTGTTTATGTATAAAGGCGTCCCGGATATTTCCTTCAATACGTACAAGATGGTCGGTAGTGGAGCGCCCTTCTCGGAAGCCACACTGATAGGGAGCAAGCATTTTGTTCTGTTCAAGGAAATGGATGAGTCGCTGATTTATCATTTTTTCAAATACCTTACACATGCAACTTGTGAGGGCTATCGGGCGGTAGCTTGCCACTGAGGAAGGATCTTTTCCTTGTTTTAAAACAGGGACCACAATGGCTTCTTTCCATGCGGTCGGAAGGTATCCTGCGTCACAGATAGTGTTGAAAAGTGTAAGTAGTGTCAGTTGCGTGTCATTGTGTAAGTTTTTCAGCATTTCATACATGATTCTGTCAGATCCCGGTGCAGAGCTCTTGCATGCGCTCAAGGCAGCTCTCAACTCTGCAATACTAAAGGGGCGGTTGTACGGTTCATTCTGCCGACACTTTCTTATGAGGGGCTTGCGTTCTTCTATTTGTTTATATTTGAGAAAGGGTTTGGAATAATTGCTGGACCTTGACACGCTCTGAAAGTGCTCCCCAAGTGAGTCTGCTTGTTCAAGCAGGGTATCGCCTTGTGTGTTTACCAGGGGGAGTGAATAAGTTTGTCGTCCTTTTATCCTGTTAACCCTGTTCCAGACTTTCGCCTCATCTGTATAAGAGTTGATACCCGATAAAAACTTCTGCCAACTCTCTCTTCTGGCCTGTCGGCGCGTTCTCCTGGCTTGAGACTTTGCTTTTTTGAAGTTAATAAGATTCTCTGCAGTGGGAGAGGCGCGTAACGATCCCCACGCTTTGTTCTGTTTCCTACGGGCGATCGTACATTCGTTGTTCCACCACGGTGCACGTCGTTTGCATGGCAAACCGCTTGCTTCGGATATGCATTTTGATGCGGAATCTATTATGAACGCTGTAAAATACTCCACAGCAGCATCAATTTCTAAAGAAGACATGTGATTCCAGGAGATACTAGTGAGAGTTCGGAATTTCTCCCAGTCGGCTGTATCGATCTTCCACCTAGGAGCCTGTGGTAGATAATCGTTTTCTTTATATGTTCTCAGCAGTATGGGGAAGTGGTCGCTCCCGTAAGGATTGTTTATAACTTCCCATTCGAGTTCAGACAGTATTGACGGGGAAACTAGGCTAAGATCAATTGGAGAAAAGGTATTGTTTGCAAGAGAGTAATAGGTGGGTTCTTTCTTATTCAGCAGACACGCACCGGACGAAAAAAGGAATTGTTCAACGAGACGTCCTCGTGCATCGATACGAGAGTCTCCCCACAAGCTGCTGTGTGCATTGAAATCACCCAGAACAACATAAGGTTCTGGAAATTGATCTATAAAGGATTGGAATTCATGTTTAGTTAATTTGTAATGTGGGGGTATGTAAACAGAGCTAATAGTGATGAGTTTGTTTAGGAGAACAGCTCGAACCGCCACTGCTTCAAGAGGCGTTTGTAGCTGTAAATGTTGACACGCAATGCTTTTATGTATGACAATGGCAACACCGCCCGATGATGCGACACCATCATCGCGATCTTTACGAAAGGTTATATACTGTCGGAGAAAGTTTGTGTGTTTTGATTTTAGGTGTGTTTCCTGTAAACACAGCACTTTTGGATTGTGTTGGTGGATGAGTTCTTGTACATCATCAAGGCTTCTCAGAAGACCTCTGATATTCCATTGTATGATTTGTGTATCCATATTTAATGTAAATTGGTGCTGTGTATACGGAAACAGAAATGATTAATTAGATTACAGGGCTCTTGCGAGGCCCTGTAACCGGGGTTTTGCCTTTTTTGGAGCGTTCGAGGGAGCCTCGCCGCTCCTTAGGCGCTTGGTGCGCCGTGGGGATAGGTGTTGTGTCCATTGCCTCTTGTGAGGCGCCGGACACGCGCTCTTGCGAGCGAGAAGTTTTTCGGGAGAGTCTCACCTCGGAAGGCGAGACCCCTGCGCCCACCAGCCCGGAGGTCGATGGGGCTCCCTGTGGAATTTGGCTGCGCCGGCTGTTGCCAGCGCTGGGGGGGCCCGGGGAGGTCGCGGCAGCCTCAGCTGCTCCTACCTTCGTGGCCACTATCGGTCCTGCGGGATCGCTGCGCGTAGCGCAGGTTGCCGCAGATAACTCTTGTGGGGCCGGCAACCCAAGGGTAGCCTGGCCTGGTTGCTGGTTGGATGGAGTAGGCTTACCTACTTCCACCCTGGGGGCAGGAGCCAAAGGTCCCTGCTCGCTGTACGCGGGCTGGGTACTTGGCAATGGCCGCTGCGACGCTGCCCCCCGACGCGCCGCATCAGCATAAGGTGTGCTGTGGAAAGGTGAGCACCGTTTACGGGCTTCCTTAAACGAAATATTTTCCTTGACTTTAAGGGTGATTATATCTTTTTCTTTCTTCCAGTTCGGACAGGAGCGCGAGTAAGCTGGATGGTCACCACTGCAGTTCTCGGAGGGGTGGCCCTGCACTCCACACTTTGCACAAGTTGTTTGACCACGGCAGCTCTGCGAGCCATGGCCGAACCTCTGACATTTGAAACACCTTCTAGGGTTGGGGATATATGGTTGAACATTTAATCTGATGTATCCTGTTTCAATCGTTTCTGGCAGTACGCTGGATGCAAATGTTAGGATAAGATGCTTTGTGGGGATTTCCTTATTGTCCCGTCTAATTATAATACGCTTTACATCGGTCACATTTTGATCTTTCCACCCTTGCAGCAGTTCAGCTTCTGTCCAATCCTGAAGGTCTGCCTCTGAGACGACTCCACGTGAGCTGTTCATTGATCGGTGTGGTGTAACAGAAACTGGAATGTTGCCAAAGGTCACCAGACTGTCTAGCTTTTCGTATTGATTTTTCTGTGGGATCTCAAGAAGGAGCTCTCCACTTGCCATTTTCGTCACCTTGTAACCTGACCCTAAGGCTTCGGTCAAAGATTTTGAAACTATGAATGGTGAAATGAGTCTGGCCTGTTTTGCAGCATTCTCACTATGTACAACATGGTATTTCGGGTAGTTCTCTTTGGTGCGGGTCAAATATGAATTTATGTCATCGGTGCGTCCCCTCTTCTGAGGGTGGCGATCAAGTAGGCGGGGAAATGCGGGTGTTCCCATAATTTGTTAGTTCGTTTTCGGCAGCAATGGCGGCCACCCACCACGGAGCCCAACATGGGGACGCTGCAGGCATTAACGTGCAAGGCTGCAGGCGCCAACCGTACATTGCCACTATAACCTAATATATTATACCCAAGGGAGGGCACATACACAAGGTTAACCCTAGCCGCCGTGAAGAAAGGAAGTAGATGGAAGAGAGGAGAAGACAGGAAAGATGTAAAAGTGGGAGAGAAAGTCGAAGATTGGAGAGGAGGACAGGAAAAGGCGACTGCCGATTTCGTCCAGGTGGGTCAGTCTGGAGGTGCCGTCTATGTGAAGCCGAGGCCGAAGAGGTGTGTTGCCTCCGCCGGGGGGCCTTAAAGGTCCAAGCACCCAGCATCGGCTCAACCTCCAGGATCCCCCTTTCCCCAGACACGGCTAAGCCGCGCACGGCTACACGCGGGAGGGTCCAACCCTCGTGTGCTCGGGTACGTGGTGTCGCAACACACCAAACGCCTGCTTACGCAGACGCCCCTGCGGGCAGCGTTACGGCGACTCAATTGCAATGATCGAATGATGAGACTCGAATAACGAAGCCTGAGAGACGACGATGGATAGACAGCGTTGACATCATCACTATAGTACGACAACGAATGCATATTAACTGTGTGATGGCGATGGCATATAGAGGGTCGGGCAATGAAGCTGGAATGGCGAGGAATCATTACCACGAGCACACACATAGCAGCCCAAGCTCTTAACTTCGGACACTGGGTCGCCGTAAGAGATGTGACGACATCAGCGTGATGATGACACTGGAGCGAGCACGACGGCACCAGAGTCACAGGATGAGAACGAATGCAAAATAAGTGTATGGTGAGGATGGTGTGACGCCGTCTATATGAAAAGAGTTGAATGACGAAGACGCAATGAACATGGCGGTTATGCAAATGCCAACAGATATATTGTTACTTGACCTAGCCGAAAACTTGGGCAATTGCGTCACCTTAAAAATTACTCACATCACGATAACTGTCGACGGTAATGCGGTTGGCATTAGAGAAATGTGCCGACAGATCCTGTTATTGAACTGGTTTTTAACACATGTAGTGGCGATTCTGAGGCTTTGTTGCATCAGATATATTCCACATGCTCCATATCTTCCCAAATTGCAATGGCAATCGCATGTGACCCTTAGAAATGCCGACATTATTGCGACTGTTTGATGCCTACGCAGTGACGGTGGAATGAAGAAGAAGGATCGATATGACGGGACGATACAGCGGTATGATCACGAAGGCATGACGACACACAGATATCAATTCTTAAATTGTAACGATGGTGTAGCGACAACATAGTGACCACGACTACTTTAGGAAAAATGATATGACGATGGTTTGACGAAGACGCTATGAAAACAAACGGATGAAGGTGGAATGATGCTAGTATGCTGAAGAATGCACGATGCCGTCTGTCTGACAATGACACAATGATGACAATGGCCTGACACCGGCGGCAGAGTCGTGACTGGATGACACATGGTATGATAAATTACCAACTAAGAATGACGACGACGGATCCACGAAGGTGGCATGACGACAATGGCACGACCTTACAGAAGTGATGACTAGGATAAAACGACAGCGTGAAGCTGATTACGTCATGACAGCAGTATGATGGCGACTGTGTGATGACGATGGCTGACGACGGCGTGTCAAGAGATGGTGACAGTTTGCCAACAAATTGATGACGACACTCGTATCACGCTGCCAAAGGGATGACAGTGATGAAACGAAAGCGTGACCAGGACGACATGACGAAAGTTGGTTGACAAAATTGGAATGACCACTAGGCAACCTCCAGGAACATGTACCTTGGGCCCTACAACGTAAAAGTATTCCAGAATGCTTGTATTCTAATCTCCTGACGTAAAGTTTGCGTAACCGCTGATGTAAGCATCGGACGTTGACCTTCACGGTTCTCTGAACAGACCAATCAAATGCTCTTCTCGCTTATAGGAGGGCACTTTTGCTTGCTTTAAAGAACGAATGAAATTGCCTACACTTAGCGGCTTGTCTTATCTAATTGACTGACAAGAGGCGAGGAGCATGCTCCAGTGGAGAGGGACTGAATGGGGCCAAGCCAATGCACTGAAAATTAATAACCGGATGAAGAAGGTGGTGCCAGCGCCTGCGATTGGTCAGCTTTCGCTTACTTGGCATGAGGTGGCTGGTCGAAAATTGCGGTGGCATGCAACAGAAAGTTAAGAATGCCGCTAAAATGTATCCTCAGCAGAGTTGGTAGAGATTAGATAGATAGATAGATAGATAGATAGATAGATAGATAGATAGATAGATAGATAGATAGATAGATAGATAGATAGATAGATAGATAGATAGATAGATAGATAGATAGATCGATAGATAGATAGATAGATAGATAGATAGATAGATAGATAGATAGATAGATAGATAGATAGATAGATAGATAGATAGATAGATAGATAGATAGATAGATAGATAGATAGATAGATAGATAGATAGATAGATTAGGGTGACCAGACTATTCGCACTAATAGGCTGAATAACACAGGATGACTGCGAAGAATGTGCCGCTGGTTTAGATCGCATAAGGTTTAAAACTCTATTTTTGAAGTTGTTTTCAATTTGCGTCACCCACAGAGAAGCTTGTTCTATCAATTCAGTGACTTGCTTTCTTAGTGCCCTCCGTCGCCGAAATTGTCGCCGAAGTCCACTTTTACGAAAGGTTAATCACAATAAGTACTTAGTAAAATTTATGAGCAGAAGAGCGTAACTGATTATTGTGCATACGGTCTTAGGCATTTCAGTGTAGTCGTCCTATTTACATAGAGGCAAAGTAACATCAGAACGTTGGATCGAAGGTACAAAGTTTAAAACGGATGTTGGTATTCGAGATGGTAGATGGACGATGTCTTCTTAAGAATGTTCTGCGCTTGGTGCTTCTAGGTTATTAATTTTTGTTATAGACAAAGGTCAATCAAATCTATCTCATTTGTGTCTGTATTTTTCATCGGCATATCTATCATGGCGTCGTGAAGTCGGCGTTGATGGCTAACGAAGCCTTTCTTTCTAGCACGGCAATTCGTCTATTCCAGAAAAACTCAACTACAATACACTTATCCCATACATACGTCAGATATATTCTGTCCTTCTACGTGCAAAAACAGCTTTATGAATATGATGCGCACTGTAGTGAAGGTATTTGGGTATCTCTTACCTGCCCAGAGGCGTTGTTGGATTTTGTCTTCATCAGTATGCGGCCGCCGCGGGAGGGATTTTATCTCATGACCGTGTGTTTAGCGATGCAACGCCATAGCCGCTTAGCCATAACGCGGGCTCATGAAGACGTTACTCCGCTTCATTTAAACATTTGGGAAACATGAAAGTAACCACAAACACAAAAGTGTGGGTGGGGAGGAGCTAATCAATTTTATAATGTGCAAACGCGAGAACATTACTTGACGATGTGTGTATCGCTGAGTTATGTGGCTGAGTTTAGTGCTGCAGCGAAATTATGCTTAGTTTAGTGCTGCTGCGTTCTTTTTCCCATTGTAGTGTTGCTGCTTATGAGGTTGCAACAACAGAAGACAACCGTGCTAGCACAAAAGAGACATAATCTTTCTTATTTATTCATATTTCGCCTTGGAACTTCAAAAATCGAGATTGGAGATGTCAAAGCCTAGAAGAATTCAATCAAGCTGGCAACTGTTGCTATAAGAAAGATTTGGGATGATGGAAAATATCGCCTGATCACGCCAGCTGCAACAATTATCGCTTTTTTGTTGTTGTTTTCTTTTCTTTTCCTTCTTGACGAAAAATTTTGCCGGTAATTGAGAAACGTGGTATTTTTTTACTTGGCATGATTCGAACGCAGCTAACCAACGCACCACGCACTAACGCAGCTAACCAAGGCGCGGTTGTCTGTGTTGTGATGAGTGCGCGCAGAAGGGTGCCGCTGTCTCTTTGTGTTCTTAATGGACTCAGCAACAAAGAACAGTTACACTGACCTTTCCGACAGTCAGAAAAGGCGAATAATTACTAGCTCATGAAATTTGCAAGTCCTGTTGCCACAAGTAGAACTATATACGTGTTATATCATACGTGCCTTTGGCTATGTTATCTGAATGGTGTATGTAAAAACAACGATATAATTCGTACGCCAGCTAATAAAGGTTAAAATATGATTACCTTGGGTGATAATCAACTTGGTAGAACGTCGCAATGTTTCTAGCTAGCGTATGGTGCTACGAGCGATTTGCTGGGGCAATTCGGCTGGTCTCGAAGATTGTGCAGCCTGAGACGGCACATCAAAGCCCGAGCTTTTACGAGGAAAGAAAATGAGAAAGTGGCACGCGAAGCACGCGCTTAGCGTTTTGGAGAGCTGGTTGCATTTCGAACCACAGAACTATGCGCGCTTCAGCGAAGCCTAAAGAAAAACTTCGCACTAGATTTTATGGCATAAGATATCTGAGCATTAGCAACGCCGATGGAGTACCATACGACCGGACAATGCGGACTGGGTTGCAATGTTTATAGAGTGCCCGCATGGAAGGGTTTCAATGTCAACCGGGAGCGCGAGACGCCCAGCTATTATTCTTTGAGTGCATTGCATTTTTGTCGAGGTTAGAGCCCTTGAGAACGCTCAAAGAATGTTAAACGGCGCTGCCAGTGAAGCTGCAGTGACGGCTCAATTTGCAAAATTATTTTACATTTGTTTTGCAATTTTATTTTTGCCTATTTGGTTAATGTGTATTTCACAGTGACCGAGAACTAAACAAAACGATAAAAAAACGCGATCGTGGGTTATTTGTTAGACCGTCGCTCTGCGGTGTTCCACGACGCAAGATCGAAGAATCGACATTTGGGCGAGTTGGTACTGGTTGAACATATTGAAAGGGCAGTGCAATATGACGAATACAGAAGGCAGGAACACACAATGCAGCGCTGACAGCGCAACCAGCACCAACTCGCCCAAATCAGCGCTGTCCTGTGTGTTCCTGCCTTCTGTATTCGTCATATTGCGCTGCCCCTACAGGATGATCCACGACATCAGTTCGATTCCACCATAGGTCACACAGTATTTTCTTTTTCTTAAAGGGGCACACAAACCACCAACTTATCCCAAAGTGTCAAGAATCATAAAGAATGCTGCCTATCAATAAGGAAAGATGAGAGCGATGGTGGCCTAAATGTTAGGGCACCTGGTTTCTGTTCTAGGCGCTCAATGATAGATTTGCACATCGGTCACACTTAATTAATGGGAATACATTATGTGGCTCATGAAACGGACAACCCTGCGGCTTGGCTAGAGAAGGTACTAAATGTCACAAGGTCACAGAGACGCGCTCGTGCCACTGCTAGCGCGCGCATTGTCGTCTTGTTGCACAGCTGGCTCCGATGGCACTCATCATGCCAGCGTTCCCATACTGCGCCCCCCCCCCCTCTTTGCACGGCGCGGACGGCACTGTCCCGCTGCCAGTCGGTGCGGTGATTTCGCTGAGTTCGGCCGCGCGCTCCGATAAACGAACCTTCGACTTCTATTTCTCAGTCAGTTGCGGCGTCCGGTTGCTTTGGACGTCCCCGCCAGTATGAGAACGAGTCCAGGGCACGCGAAATAATACAAGGCAGCGTGGAAAAAAAATACCATTACGTTTCGTAAAACGAGTCATCATTGGGAAGACGTCGCAATTCTTTCGCATTCATCCACGTAGGGGTACCTAAGTTCCCTTCACTTTCTTTTTTTTTTCAAAGCGAGGCTTGACAGTAAAGCGACTTACCGGCTGGAATGCGAGGAATGAGGCGAGGAAAGTGCGAGAAATGAGGCAAGAAAAAGTTTGAACTTAGTTATTACAACTTATCTTTATAAGTGGGCGTTAGCATTGTGGAAGCGGTAGTAATATAATTTTTCTTAGGTACATTATCTAGCAATACCTGACCTTCACGTACCGATTGCGAAACCGCACTGAATATTTTTCTTTTGCCAATACATGGCACCAGCGACGCGATTTACGCCACAAGAGGATGAAGCGCCTCAACGTTCGCAGCGGCTAGACGTCATAGCGAAGAGTGGCGCCCCTTCGCTTTTGTCGCCACAGTCGAGAGATGGGCAGAACCCCTCACTTCAATCCGCGGATCCGAAAACGAAAAAAAATTATATTTTGGGGTTTTACGTGCCAAAACCACTTTCTGATTATGAGGCATGCCATAGTGGAAAACTCCGGAAATTTTGACCACCTGGGGTCAAAATGGGGTCAAATTTGACCACCATAGCCACTGAGCAACCACGGCGGGTGCTCGGAAAACGGGCGCATCAACATTTCATTTAAGAGCTCTTTCTGCGAATGCTTGAGGAGCACTGGTTGAGAGCTGTAAATGTGGGGACTTTCGGACTTCAGGATTTGTCTTCGCCTAGGTACAACGATGGAGAACGTTGTGTGCTTCGTTCATTTCTTGCCAAGCTAACAGCATATAATCGACAGAACGCGCGGCGACGAAGCCATGTCCGAGGTTTGTTTTCCGCGTTTTTTTGCGACGGTAGGACACTAAATTCTGATAGTCCCAGCGGGATACGTATGGAAGTTAGGTGTTTTCTCGGATGACTTCAACGGTAAAGCATTACATTGCGCGGATGCATCTTTGTTCATTGTATCCTTGATCGTGTCGCACACTTTACGTCCGCGATTCGCGCGGGAACGCAAAAATTTTATGAGTTCAATTGTTTGTATGTCAAAGCAGGAATACTGAACGTCACTAAGCCCTTTATTAGCCCTAGATAATTCCGACAGCTGGATAGCAACACTGGCAAAATTTTAAGCTGCGCCGACGCTTCGATGAATTGGAACAGATTTCGTGTCGTGTATGTTAAAGTGCGAAAATGGACCTCGACATGCAATGTTTCATAGCTGTGTACAGACCCTTGCCAAAGGTGTACAGCAACACTGATCGCCTTCGGACTGCAGATTGGTAGTTACTCTGAGACGTGTGGTTCTTGTATCTAAATAAGGAACGCCTACCGCATTCCCGTTATGATCTTGTATACCGAGCGTACTAGATTGGAGAAACAAGCGCGCATATCACCACAGCTAGGTCCAAAGTATCTCTCAAAGCGTGCTAGTGCACTTATTAGGCGCGTGTTTGTTTGTACTGTGACAGGGGGCATGACCGCGAGCGCCGCGAGTATCGCACTCTATCCAGCAACAGAGACCCCTTTATACTCTTGGTATGCTTCACTGCAGGACATTGTGTATGCTTGACGGCGTAACACAAAATTGTTGCGGCGAAGCTAGCAGTCGGGAACCGTCATGGTGCAGCGCTCGAGACTTCTCATTGAATGCACATAGAAAACACAAACACGTTCATGAACTTTTCATTGATTTTTACACCTCTTTATTGATCGAAAAGGGTAACGTACGCCTGTGTTCTGAGTAAAATATTGATAAAAGCTCTGGGCCTTTGCAGTGTGTAAAAAATGGGAAAAATTATTTATGCTGACGTCCATGCTGCTATAAGAAACTGCAGTTCGGAGGTGACCCTGTAGAACTGGATACGGCCCTATGGAAGCAGAGCCGGCTCATGAGTCTTAAAGCAGGTGCTGAAAAGAACACTCTAATGCTGGTATACACACATCTTTACAAGTTAGCTAGTGACAAAGGCATTGCATTGAACATTGAGGCGATGTCTAAATACATAGCGCTTATGTAGTGAATAGGAGAGAAAAAGGTGAGAACGATGGTTTGAGATGCGGAACCACAGCCTTCATCTGTGTAGCGAAGTCGTGTTTATTATTTGTGCAAGGTCAGCGTACCTATTTTCTTTAGTCTAACTTACAGCTTACACCTACAGCTTACAGCTTACAGCTTACACCTTTTGTCGGTGCAGGTGCTTCTTTACTGGAAAAAACCTTTGATATATCAAATAAAGTTGCCATTTTATACTTTTACAAGCTTTGCACTGGTCTTTTAGTATTTTCTGAATTTGGAATATATTGCAGAATGCATGTGTGTCAGAGTTTTTCCTCCATCAGATTTAATGGTACATTTCACCTCGAGGTAGCCGACATACTTCCAGAATCACAGGATAATACGCCTGGTTCAATGCAAGTGAATACTGTGAATTCAACTAGTTTTATGAGACACTTAACTCCTACTTCTGCTCATTGTTGCTACTAGGGCATCATCCAGCAGCTACTGCACATCTTTCTGTGCATGCGTATCGCCGTGCACTGGCATTTGCCACAACGATTCCTTTGGGGCTCACCATTGGTACAAACACTTCGTGAGTCACAGACTAGTGTGAACAAAAGTACATGATGGCAACTGCTTCCTTTCATGTCAGATAGCACTGTGCCCGGCAGGTATGAAATATTTCCACTGTATAGGTGCACTTAGACAAAGCAGTGGAGTTGCAATGTGAGTTCCTGGCTTTAGTCCCTCCGGGCATCGAAGTCAGTCCTCCCCTTGCGCACCAATAAATGTGCGAGCACAGTCTCTCTGCCTACTATACAAAGTGTAACCTTCTAGGTGATGTAATATTTTTTTATAATCTTCATTACTTTAGAAAAGTGAATTTCGTCACATCGTATAATAATCCTAGACCTTTACTTTGAAACTGTAGGTCACCATATAAAACAAAAGCCCTCGAGACAAAAAAATTATTGCTTTAAAGTTAGCATGCTTAAATAGGCAATGCAGTGCAATTTATTTTTACAATGCTCAACTCCATTGGTGGTATGGTTGTACTATAACATGCACAAACTGAACAGCATATCCACATAATCAAATGGCTTGCACATCACAGTTATGTCTATTCTCGCGCTATTTGATTTGGAACTGTTTATTTATAGGGTGGATGGCATCTCGACTCATCAGATCGGCAATGTAGAGGCAGCAATGGTGCTGCCACTACAGGAATAGCAGTCTGATTGGACTGGGGTGCTTTACATGCAGCCGTCTTCAAGCACACAGATGCCTTTGCACATCACTTGTGTCGATATAAAGCCACTGCAGCTGGTGAGTAATGTGCATGCACATGGCACTCGCTTCGTCCTTTTGTGAAACTATCTTGCTATTGCACAACGTAGCGAAGGTGAAGGCCTTTAAAGCAATGTCTTTGTTTGGGTTTTTATTTACCTTTCACGTACTTTTGCTAACATAAATGGTGTCTTCTATTAAGCCAGATGCCTGGGAACATTGCAAAGCCCTGTCGGGCAACCTGTCGTAATCTTCAGCATAAAACTGCAGAAAACTTTCTAGTTTGCATGCTTGTAATCAACAGCAACGAAAAGTGGACAGACTAAAGGCTGGCTGGTTTTACAGCTCTAGATAGCCTGCACGGCTTAGAATAGGCAAGCCACATTGGTCATGGGACACATAGTAGTGCCATGCAGATTGGTATAGTTATTACCTCTAGTAAATCGTGTGTGCATATAACCTTTCTATGTAAAATATGTTTACTCCCTTTTCATTAATTTTACCTTATCAGGATATGCATAATCACTTTAATTTCTTGGTCTTCAAGTATGGCCAGTGAATACTTTCTGCTTAGTAACATTTTTTACATGAAATATGTAGTGGTGGTGACCTGTAGAAGAGTACACAATACCGAAATTACTGAAGTATTTAAGTAGAATGTTCAAAAGACGATACACTTAATTAGACTGCCAAACTGGGCTTTGTATCACAAATAATAATAGGGCACTTGCAAAAGACATTCTTGATGGCCTAGTTCCTACTAGGTATTCTAGAACGAAAACAGTGGAAACTTATTGGAGAGACAACAAGACTGACACGGCACTGATTTGTGACTTAATATTTATTCTGTATGTGGCAGAGTATACTCACGGACACGATGGGGTCCAAGGCAGGGGAAACTAGAACACGTTATGTAAAGTCAAATATGGGGCAGGAGTGAAATGTGTAAACCAAGGCAGCAACCTAGCTTTGAAACAGTAAAAGGAATGCTAGAGAAGCTGCTGTGCCCGTTGTAAGTGCAACAACCACTCTAATCTTATTTTTGCAATGTCCGGTTAGTTTCCGCTGTTTTGATTCTAAATGGGCAGGTGTATCCCCAGTCATTTACCAGAAAACGAAGCCTACTAATGCTAGTTCTTTCTAGGTCACTGAAGCAAAACAGCATTTGGTTCAGTGAGTATTAAAGTGAGCTTGCAATCACTCCCACCATAAAATATTTCAGTTGTTCACCTTGCGCAAGGCAGGTATTAGCTGGTGTAATGTGAGTATTTGTTTATCATTTACGGCTCATGATATAACCTGTTCATCCTGGTGATAATGTAGCTAGGATGCTGTTGGAACCACTCACAAAGCTTGAAAACGAAAATCTATATTGCATGGTTTCAGCCGTCATTTCCTCAGAGTCTGAAACAGACACCAAAGGGGAAATCTACTACAATGTTTTTTTGCGTTGTAGGGCAGGGGTTTTCTTTTGGGACGTTCTTCAAAGAACACTACAGAAATAAGTGCCTTTAAGCCTATTAGGCATTAGATTTTTGTCGGTAGAAAGTGCGGACGGGATGCCTTTGGAATTAATTATGCTAATGGGCCTCCACTGTTTATGGCGGGCTCGAAAGGCCGGTATTTTTTGTGAGCCTGAGAGTCGGCCTGCCCGGGTGCTCTACCTGGAAGGTATTTTTAAGTTTATTGATGTGATTAAAGATCAAGAATGTCCTCCGGACAGGCTGGCGCGAATTGAGCCTCTCGCAACATTAAAGGAATTGCAAACGGGACATATCCTGCCACAATGTGACTAACCGCACAATATGCATGCGCACAAATGTGAAAATGTGTGTCTTTATAATTATGTATCGCTTACTTTAAAAAAATTATACTCTTTGTGTTTGCTACGTGAAAGTTCTGGCAATAAAGAAAAGAAGGAAGACTCAAAAAAAGAAAGAACAGGCGGTGCAAACTGAACCATACAACAGATACAATAACACGCCATTGTAGACATTTTATCCAAATACGAGAGAAATAGTGGCAGCACAATGCGCAGGAGAAAAAAATTAACGATATATGTCTAAAAAGCGATTATAAGAAATTCGAAATATCGAGGTGTAAGATAAGTCAACGTGTTTAGTAAAGAAGGCAAACTATAGTTTTGAGTTTTAAAATCGTAGTTCATACGTGGGTGAGATATAGACCAGTATTCATGGTGTCATGTAGGCAAGTACTTAATGTTGGTGTGGAGGTTAGCAACTTGGGATAAAAATACTAAACCGTGTTCAATATGTGATTTGTGTAACTGAGAAATATGGTAACAGTACATGTTGGATAAGCGCTCAATGGGATAGCTGGTAAACAATGGTTCAGTATGTGTTCTGCAAGGCAATTAAGAAATTGCTCGAAGCGCACTCTGCTGTATAACCGAGAGCTTCACGATTCTTGTCTGTGTTGTACTGCCTCACGGCAAAGTGCAGTTTTGGAACATCCGTTGAAATAATGCATGGTATAACAAAAGCTTCGCTTTTACAGGTAATAAATACTGAAATTTTCCCATCATTCTAAATACACGGGCAAGCTTCCATTGCAGATGCTCAGTCTGAGCATGCCAGAACATAAATTCATTGAATTTTGCTTCCATCATTTTGACGGTGCTTGCAATTTTTATGGCATTTTTTCCTATGGTAAGAGTAGCACTGCCAGAAAGCTTGCTTTTTAGTTCTGAAAAATGTGGCTTTAGTTTTGCAGGAATCTATCAGATAATTTTTAATAGACCAAGAGTGTAACTGTCCCCCTCTCCCCATTTTAAGCAACCACTCTTCCCAATATGCATATCTTGTCCATTTATTATTTCAATTTTTCGGCATTGTGTTGGGCTGGCCATTATAGCTTCAAACATTGAAAATCATTAAGAGGGACTTAAGCATTGCTGCTGAAAAATTGCATCACCCTGGGAAAGTTATGATAAACAAAAGCATCTGCGGTAAAGAAATTAAAAACCCAACATTCTCTTGTCGCATACGTTGGGAGTGAAGCGACGCTGACGGTCAAATGCATTGTCTATTTTTATTTGCTCACTCTGTCACTAACTATTGCATACACATGCTCAACGTCGTGCTTCCATGAGCAGAGATGCATTGAAGACGAGAAAGCTCGAAGGCTGCGTGCATTACTAAAGTTCTGGAAAATCGCTACTTTCTTCTCAAAGGCATAAAAGCTGCGCAGATACTGAAACTATGCCATCTTGTACCTTGTTCCAGCGCGTGATCATGCTGTGCGATCCGCTTGTTCTGAATCAGTATTCGTGTAGCACTGAATTGTACCGCTAGTGATGTGTGCTTGTCACAGCACGCAAAATCGCGCGCTGCGCGAAATGAGACATCACAACAGTTCGAGCGCAACACCATCAGCGGAAGTACGCAGCGCCCCATAAAAAAAAGGATGGAGAAAAAAAGTCGAGGCCAGGCCCGTGACGTATGCGTCACTCGATCCTCGAGGTCCGGTGTGACAGAACGCAAGGGGAGGTATTTCGCTTGCGGAGGCAAGACGGGGCGAGTGGAGAGAGTGTATCGCTATGAAGTGTAGCTCGCCTTCTGAAAACGGGTTCGTGGCACTAAAATATTGCTATCTTTGCTATTATTGAGCCTATTCGAAAAAAACTTTTCGCCCGAACACTCGCAGGAGGACACATAAGACCTTTCATTGTATACGCAAATTTTTTTGTGGGGCCTGGTGATGGGCCCTTTAAGTTGTTCAAACAATAGGGCTTTATCATAGCTCTTATGTTTTTCTCAACTGAAAGGCAGATTTGCGCTATGAGTGAGCGACTTACAGAAGTATTAGTTTACTTTGCACATAGGTCTGGTGAGAAACTACCAGACGCCGACGTCTTTTACAGACTCCACAAACCCAATGTAACGACAAATGGAGCCAAGTAAATTGAAACATAGAAACGATTGTTCTGTGCGCATGCGAGTTCCATTCTCCAGAGACATGTAAGCGTAAATTCGTGGGATTGCCTCCTGACAGCCCCGAATTCGGTGGTCCAGACTGCTTTTGGAAGTCCCATATGAAAAAAGAAACGTGTCTTAGGTCTATTACGAGAAAATCTGTATGCGCCTACCTTAAGACAAGCTACGAGTTCTTGGTATGTCAAGCGAACTGCAGAGTAGGCTGAAATCAAATGACAATCCCAACTTAGTGAAATATACGCTTTCAAGTAATACACCTTGATGTTGCTGATGTAAACAAGAAGATCGAAGCAGTATGCAAGACAGAAGCATTTATCGTTGACATTGTTAGTGCACGCAAGTGGTAGCAGATTAAAGCAGAAATATGCCACCTCTGTCATATTGCTTAAGAACTGTGGGATTCTCTGTAGAACAAAGATCATCGTATCTGACAATGCACTAGCATTTTGAAGTGATAAACTGAGACATTGGACAGATATAAAAGGAGTACGGCTAAGGCTTGCATCAGCGTACCCCGAATACCATGCCTTAGCCTAACGGCTAAAAGATGCTATGAAACCATTCCTGCAATTTTATCCGGATTTCTTCGGGGGATGGAGGAATGCCTTAGAAGCTTCTGGTCTTCGCTGCTGTCCTTACTTTACCTCGTCCCAAAGCAGTCCCATGGCTGCCAATGGACTGGTTGCTGGGAATCGTTCAACGTGTTGTCCTCCAAGGACACCCCAAAACAGAGGAGCAACTAAGCATGTACAAGCTGTGAGTGAAGCGGTGGCTTCACATTACACTTCACATCATACGGCGATTCCAGATATTGAAGCCGGCGATTTCATCCTTGTTCGTGAAGGACTGGAAAGCTCTAGATGTCATTTCGGTGACCCGTACATTGTGTAAAATATTGGCTCCAATCCCGCTCCTGCGATAATGGATGTCGAGCGCAGCTGCTAAAAACCTCCACTACAACTGCCGAGGGGGACGGAGACGGGGACAGGGGGGTTGCATGCAATGCTTTATTGCGTTAGAGTAATGGCAGTAATTCTAATTTAGAGCAAGGGTAGCAATAGTAATTGTAACAGTATGCCACTGCTCACAGTGCTGCTGCAGCAACATTTAAATCAGTTGCTGGGTTGGTTGTTTTGCATACGCAAGGCTAGCGACGTCCATACCCACGTCGCAGGCTGCCTTCTGCTCGGCACCTTGAGCAACAGTAATGTTTAAGGGAAAACACATGCAATGAGCGCTGCGTGATTCGAACTGTTATTATGAGCGCGTTTTCATCAATTATTTAGTTCAGATGACTATTTTGTGCTTTTTCTTTATTTAAACCTGTGATGTTGCGTATGGTGTGTGCCTGATTCCAAAGAATGTATACATTGTTCCCTTAACTTTGCAGACAGCCTGAAGCCTCTGCCTTGCGAGGGTACGAAGCACTGCTCCTGGCCCTGCACAGCCACAGGGATCAGCGCACGTTTTGCTGAAGGACGCAGACGCGAAAAGTGTTGGTGTAAAGAATTGTTTCAAAATGATTAATTTATTGAACAGATATATCTGTCTGCGATCTCATTTGTGGGAGCGTTGTTAAGTCCTTGCTAAATTTCATTTTGATGTCGTTTCTGGTTATCTTAGAGTAGCGGAGAGAGAGAGAGAGAATAAACATTTTTATTGGGTGAATGCAGCTTTGGAGAGGCGTCCTCATTCCAGCATGCCTTGAGCGCAGGCCGCGTCTTGGGCCCTTTAGAGTAGCGGAATCAACTATGCGCCGCTCGTAAATGGCCCTCATAATGCTCCAGAGTGCGTATATAAGTAATTTGTTGCAATCGCCCCAATGCAACAACCCACTTCGCACTGTGCCTACGCATCACTGACCCTTAGTTTCACAAAACAGAAAAAGTCGCCTCGTTTAGTTTACTAGGAACTCCGAGCAAACGTCGTATAACCCATGAAAATGCTCAAAGAATGAGCGGGTAATAAATATAACTGAAGTTCCTAATTAGGCGAGTAACGTTAAAATACCGAGACACGTCGCATTAGGGATGCCTCCCTCCCATACATTTCTTCTCTCTATATATATATTGTGTTACGCAGAGTTCTTTCTGCACATTGGCGAACCTAGCTAAAAACAGTGCTACAACATACAGCACTTTTTCAGCAATTTCTTTGCAAATCTTGTATTTTGTCCTCACAGAATTTGTTTCTCAAAAAAGTTTTTGTTGTACTCCACATATTTTTGCCAAGCCCAAACTAGCTGGCGTGTGTAGTTATGTAATGGCAGCGTGGTACATTTTTAACCGGATGTAACAAAACTTGTAGAGCTCCGATGCCCTTGTTTACGTAATTTATTGAAAAATCCGTGTTTGGCCAAGTTGATTCGAACTGGGCGTACACATTAGCCAGAACCTGCCTTTCATTTTTACGAAATATAGACAACTCGCCTTGCATACTTTACCGAGTATGCCAGAAAAACCATCTGCGGACTTGGTATGGCACATCAAATAAAAGAAATACGAGCGTTCGGTTATTTCTGACGCATCTATTTAACCTAGTCACACGGAAGTTTCGACACACATTGAAATCAACAGTACAACATTTTTTCACGCAATTTCAAATTGATCTCTTGTGAAGTTGTAGTACT
Source organism: Dermacentor variabilis (assembly GCF_050947875.1). Taxonomy (NCBI): domain Eukaryota; kingdom Metazoa; phylum Arthropoda; class Arachnida; order Ixodida; family Ixodidae; genus Dermacentor; species Dermacentor variabilis. The sequence continues at coordinate 174,371,020 of NC_134569.1, forward strand.
TACGAAAATGTAGCGGAAACCAGCAATACGACACCCGAGAACGCTTGAATAAGTAACTTCTTAAAAGGCTCTATTTAGGCTACAAAGTCGAACAACTTATCAAGCGTGGGGCACGACGGGCTTCCTATTTAAATGAAATATAAACTCCGTGCGTCGTACATTTCACAGAGGAGACGCGGCAGAAACGACTGGTGACCACTTAGAAAGTATAAAAATTGGGAGATGTCCAGGATTTAGTAATTCTGTACCGCTTTTGATCTGCCCGCGGAAAAGGGAAAACTTTCAAAGCGCTTCGTAAAACGCTTCCGTATACGCCGTACACGAAGGTTTAACAATGTTCAGTTTGCCCTTATTTGACAGATATGTTTGAACATTTACCTATCTATTTGCCTTTAGCAATCCTCACGTCGAGTAAAACTTATTATTGTTTGATTTTTCCGTCGTAGCGTGATATATGACACAATGTTTGCTAAGCGGTTGTAGAGGCATCCAGAGTTCGCTCTAAAAGTTCAGCACAACCCGTCTCACCATGGCTTCTAACGATAATGCTACTAGCGTTCAATCTATCTAGCGACGCACTATATTGGAAAAAACATGTGTCATTAAATTCTTTATCGGTCTCTCCGAGACCTCCTTGCTTCGCCTACGTGCTACATATTACATTGTTTCCTGTATCCAGCCACTTTGCTACGACACTTGCGTAAGAAAGTCAGCCATCAGCATAGCGACTTGATGAAGACGCCATGATGACAACGCAATGACGACGATGGAGTGACGAACAACGAACGACATTGATAGAACGACGAAAGCACTGACGGTGACTATATGACTACAACGATACGAAGATTTTGAAACGATCACGATGGTATAACGACGACACATTGCGACGTTGGCATGAGGACAAGGGGGTGAAGGTTATGGCATGACGAGAACTCTATCATCAAGTCTGTATGATGAGGGCGAAGAGGTTGACGACAACGGGATGACGATGAAACGTCCATGCCGGTATTACAGCGGCAGTATCACAAGGAATATATAAATACTGTCCGACGACAATGCAATGACAACGTTGGCATGACAATGAGATGATGTTGTTACGACCACAACGGGATGACGATGGTATGGCAACGATATCAGATTAATGGTTTTATAAACAAGACGTCACCATGACAACAGTATGGCAGCAGATGGGTGACGGACGGTGTACGACGACGATGACATGAAAACAGCACGAGGAGAATAGGATAATGACGATAGCTTGACAACTGTGTGACGGCGACTCAATGGCAATGATCGAATGACGAGACTCTAATAACGAAGCCTGAGTGACGCCGATAAATTGAATCCGATGACATCATGATTACAGTAAGACAACGAATGCATATTGACTGTGTAATGGCGATGACATGAAGAGGGTTGGGTAATGAAGCTGGAATCACGAGGAATCATTACCACGAGCACACACATAGTAGCCCAAGCTGTTAACTTCGGACACTTGGTCAGCGTAAGAGATGTGACGACGTCAGCGTGATGGTGAAACTGGAGCTACCACGATGGCACCAGAGTCACCCTATGAAACGAAGGTATAATGAGTATAAGGTGAGGATGGTGTGACGACTTCCATTTGAAGAGAATTGAATGACGAATATGCAATGACCACGACGGTATCGCGACGGCGAGCAGATACATCGTTAACCGACCAAGTAGAAAACTTGGATAATTGTGTCACCTTAAAAATTACTCATATCACGATAACCGTTGACGGTAATGCGAATGTCATTTGAGCATCGTGCTGACTGACCCTGCTATTGAACTGAATTTTATTTAACCAATGTGGATGCAGTTCTGACGCCTTTAGTGCTCCAGCTATATTCCACATGCTCCATATCATCGCACATTGCAATGGCAATCGTAGGCTAAGGTGACCCTTAAGAATGTCGACGTTAGGGCGACTGTCTGACGCCGACACAGTGACGATGGAATGATGGAGAAGGAAGGATCGGATAGGATGATAAAGCGGTATAATGACGAAGGCATGACCACATTGAGATATCGATTCTTATGTTGTAACGATGGTGTAACGTCAACAAAGTGACCACGACTGTTTTAGGACAAATGATATGACGATGGTCTGACGAAGACGCTATGTCAACAAACTGATTAAGCTGGAATGATGGTAGTATGACGAAGAATGCACGATACCCTTTGTGTGACAAAACACAATGATAATGATGGCAAGGCACCAGCGGCATAATCATGATTGAATTACGACAGCATGGTTATGATAAAATGACCAACTTACAATGAACACGATGGATCCACGAAAGTGGCATGACGACAGTGGGACGATGTTACGCAAGTGACGATGATGAAACAACAGAGTGACGCTGATTACGTAATGACAACAGCGTGACGACGACTGTGTGATGAAAATGGCTGACAACAGTGTGACGAGAGACAGCGACAGTTTGTCAACAAATTAGTCATGGAAGAGGTATTTCAGGACAAGTTCGGCATCGAGGTAAAGACGATAGAAAGAATACATCGCCTAGGCAGGATTAAAGACGGAAAAAGGAGGCCGGTTGTCATGTGATTCTATGACTATAAGGAAAAGGAGCACGTGATGAAAAACTGCTACAAACTGAAGGGATCCTCCTACTCAGTCAGCAATGACTATGCACCAGAAACGGTGGAAATTCGAAAGAAGTTATGGGAAAGTGCTGCTTCGGAAACAGCTAATGGGGTGAAGGTTTCACTGATCCATGAAAAACTGAAAGTAAAAGACAAATGGTACGCTTGGGACAAAGCACGAGGACAGCGTCGGGAAATAGCGCAAAGCAGGGACAAAACTGCTCGAAAATTGCACTGCTTCTCTGCAACTACTGCTTCGGAGGGCGCTTCTAATTCTAAGCAGCACGCATAGCTACGTCTTCTTTTGTTGAATGCACGGAGTATTGCAAATAAGATCACAGAACTTGAATCTATATTACTCTCTCATAATCCACACGTAGTTATTATTACAGAGACGTGGTTGAATAGTTTAGTTCCCGATGACTGTGTTGTTCCTCCAGGGTATAAAATATTCAGATGAGATAGGGGCTCAAGAGGTGGGGGCGTAGCTGTAGCTGCGAAATCATCAGTTAGGGCAGGAAGAATAGACTGTAGCCTTTCAGAGGCAGTGTGGTGCAAAATCTCATTAAACGGCGTTGCGTTCATAGTGGGAGGCATATACAGGGCCCCTGCTACCACGCCTGAGTTCCTGGACGAACGAAACGCTTTTTTGTGCACTCATTTGAATAATAATACGAGGCTAATAATGACTGGAGATTTTAATTTACCCCACATAAACTGGAAAACTCTCTCGCCCGGACATACGGAAGTTTCGAGTGCTGAAAACTACTGGAAATTATGATTTATCATAATTTACGGCAAATTGTTGAAGAAAATACACGAGAAACTTTATATTCTAAGTCATTGTTAGACCTTGTGTTCCTATTTTGCAAAATAGCTGCTAATAGTGTGTCAGTTGAACCAGGAATATTGGACCACAAAATGATATCTGTCGATATACCAATCGATATACCGAGTCGCCGGCGATTACCTGCTTTTAAACTTATAAACGACTACGCACGGGCAGACGATACAACAATAGTAGATAACTTAAGTCTATCATTTAGTGAATTTGAACTTGCGTCATCTAGTGAATCTGTAGAAGAATTGTGGCAACGGTTCAAGGGAATCGTCAAGCACTGCGTAGACAAATTTATTCCTACCCGAATGAAAAAAAACAAAGCAGCATAGCCCATGGATAACTCGGGAAATAATACACTTAAAACGTAGAATAAAACGATTACGCAAAAACAAACAAAACCCAGCCCAGGTGTCCAATTTGCGTGCTCAACTAAAATTAGTGTTACGGGAATCTAAGCAAAAGTACTTTAACATAACGCTTCCTGGGTTCCTGAAATCTTCGCCACAAAAGTTTTGGATGCACTTAAGGGATAAAAAAGAAGAGATACACCAGATAAAAAGCGGATCTCAAATGATAACGGAAAAAACGCAAATAGCAGACTGCTTCAACGTATTCTTCCAGTCAGTATTTACGAAGACGAGAACAGAGCAAAGAAACAATGAGCGCAGTGAATTGGGCGCCTGCGCAATGCGCCCCCTAGAAATCACTCAGGCTGGCATATTTCAACAATTGCTTACGCTTGATGCCAAGAAAGCAAGCGGGCCAGACGGGATCCCAAGTGAATTTTTACGGCGATATGCTGAATGGGTGTCATTTTACTTAACCATAATCTTTAGAAAATCCTTGGAAACCAGTTCACTACCTCAAGATTGGCGTAGCGGTGTTGTGATTCCGGTTTTTAAATCCGGCAGTCGAAATCAAGTTAGCAACTATCGTCCCATATCGCTTACTTCTGTGACTTGTGGGCTTATAGCGCATGCAGTAGCAAAGCATATCATTCTTTTCCTTGAAGCCAATAACTTTTTCTTTTCATCACAACATGGATTTCGAAGCGGATTATCCACTATATCACAACTCATTGAGACGGTTCATGATTTTTATCTAGCTTTGGATGCCTGCGAACAAATTGACGTCATCTGCATAGATTTCGCAAAGGCCTTTGATAAGGTACCGCATGGTAAATTGCTTTTTAAAATCCAGAACGCAGGTATTGCTCCAGACATTGTGAACTGGATTGCAGCCTATTTGAGCGGTCGTGTACAATCAGTCCGGATTGAAAACATCATGTCTGATCCACTAGAAGTATTGTCAGGGGTTCCACAAGGGTCGGTATTGCGGCCGCTTTTGTTCTTGATTTACATCAATGATATTTCCAGTGTTCTGGAATCACCTGTTAAAATGAAACTTTTTGCCGACGATTGTTTGCTTTATACGACTGTGGCAGATAAAACCGACCAAAGGAAAATTAATCGGTGCCTCCAAGGTTTACATGACTGGTGCATAAAGTGGGGAATGGTGAAAAATTATTCGAAATCGACGTTTGCTCATATAACAAGAAAGAAAACTGTGCCTTCCTTTGACTATAAAATTGGTGACAACTCTTTGTTGAATGTACGTAGCTTTAGGTACTTGGGGGTGATCATTAATCATGACTTGTGCTGGCGCCCCCAAGTGGAGGAGGTCTGCTCTAGGGCTTACAGGAAACTCTTCTTTTTAAGAAAAAAGTTGCAGCATGCACCAACACATTTAGAGCTCATTGCGTACAAAACATTTCTTCGCCCGGTTTTGGAGTACGCCTCCTCAGTTTGGAGCCCTCACCAACTGTACTTACGAGATAAACTCGAAAAAATTCAGAGAACCGCGGTGCGTTTTGTTTGTTCGCGTTATCGGAGAGCCGATTCTGTAACACACATGTTGAAATGTTGTGACTTGGAATTGCTAGAAACACGACGAGAAAAACAACGCATGAAATTATTTTTCCAGATAACCAGAAATCAAATAAGAATAAACAAAGAAACATACATTCGCCCTCCTTTAAAACACAGTGCGCGTTTAAACCACAGTGCTTGTGTACAGCCTTATAAAACACGCCTTGATGGTTTTGAATATTCGTTCTTTCCTTCATGTATTAATATATGGAATGGCCTTCCGGACTGCACTGTAACAGCACAAGATGCTAACGAATTTTATAGTCTATTGGACTTGTATTACAGACAACGGGTTAATTAGGAATTGATCATGATTACTGCTGTTCTGTGTATATTTGTTCATCCTGCCTGTAATTTGTGTTTGACAATGATGTATAACGTTGTATTGTCGGTGTTGAAATTTTTTTTTCCTCTCCTGTAATGGCCCTCAAGTGAGGGCTACAATATTCCTAAATAAATAAATAAATGACGACAATCGTATCCCGCTGCCGAAGTGATGACAGTGTTAAAACGACAGCGTGACCACGACGGCATGACGAAAGGTGGTTGACAAAACTGGAATGGCCACCATACAACCACCACAAACACATACCTGGGGCCCAATAAACTAACATTATTCCAATATGTTTATTAGAAACTCCTGACGGCAAATTTGCGGAACCGCCGACGCAAGCATCGGGCGGTTACTCGATTACGTGACGACAATGGCATGACATTAAGATCGCGAAGCCGGAAAGACACCGATGGAGCAACTATATCGGCACCATAACGAGGAGTGCATACCTAGTGTGTCAAACATGCAGCAACTTCGATCACTGGGTGCGGGATCGAATGCAGGACGACGATGCCACGACGAGGGTAAGATTACAAAGCCATAATGACGATGGAATGACCGCGACGCCTTCATGACCAGGTGTGTATGCCTGATAGCTCTAGCAAGATAGATAGATAGATAGATAGATAGATAGATAGATAGATAGATAGACAGATAGATAGATAGATAGATAGATAGATAGATAGATAGATAGATAGATAGATAGATAGATAGATAGATAGATAGATAGATAGATAGATAGATAGATAGATAGATAGATAGATAGATAGATAGATAGATAGATAGATAGATAGATAGATAGATAGATAGATAGATAGATTAGTGTGAACATACTATTCGCACTAAAAGGCTGAGTAACACAGGATGACTGCGAGGAATATGGCGTGATTTAGATCGCCTAAGGTCTAAAACTCCATTTTAAAGTTGAGTTCAATTTTCATCACACACAGAGAAGCGTGTTCTATCAATTCAGTGACTTGCTTTCTTAGTGCCCTTCGTAGGTTTTCGAATGTAAGAGATATATACTTTTGTGAGACATTGCCGCCGAAGTCCGCTTTTACGAAAGGTTAATCAAAATAGGTACCTAATAAAAATTTACGAGCAGACGCGCGTTATTGACTTTTGTGCATACGGTCTTGGGCATTTCAGTGTAGTCGTCCTATCCACATAGAGACGAAGTAATATCAGAACTTTTGGACGGAAGTTACTAAGTTTAAAATAAATGTTGGTATCTGAGATGGTAGAAGGGCCATGCCTTCTGAAGAATGTTCTGTGCTTGGCCTGCTTTCGTACTTTTTTTTTGTTCTCCATAGGCAAATGTCAGCAAAACTATTCGCATTTGTGTCTTCTTTTTTCATCGGCTTATCCATCATGGCGTCGAGAAGTCGGCGTTGATGAGTAATTATATTTCGGTCTAGAACGGTAATTTGTCTATTCGACAAAAACTCAACTACAATAAACTCATCCCATAAAAGCGTTATATATATATATATATATATATATATATATATATATATATATATATATATATATATATATATATATATATATATATATATATATATATATATATATATATATATATATATATATATATATATATATATATATATTCTGTCCTTCTACGTGCGAAAACAACTTTCTGATTACGAGGCGCGCTGTAGTGAAGGCTCGGGCGGCAAGTTTGACCACCTGGGTTCCTCTTACCTGCCCACAGGCGTGGCATTTCCTCTCCATCAATATGCGGCCGCCGCGGCAGAGATTTGGTCTCACGATCGTGTTCTTAGCAATGAAACGCCGTAGCCGCTAAGCCATCACGGTGGCTCATACAGACGTTACCTTCCTTCGTTTAACAAGTTGGGAAAATATGAAAGTAAACAGGAAAACAAAACTATGGGAACCCTAAGCAATTCTTATGATGTGCAGATGCGAGAACATTACTTGGCACTGTGCGTATCGCTGAGGTATTTGGTTGAGTGCAGTGTTGAAGTGAAATTATGCTGCGTTTACTGCTGCAGCATTCTGTTTCACAGTGTAGTGTTGCTGTTTATGAGGTCACAACAAGAGAAGGCAACCGTGCTAGTACAAAATAAGTATAATCTTTCTTATTCATTCATACTTCGCCTTGAGCGTCAAAAGTCGAGACTGAAGGTGTCAACAGCTAGATGAACTGAATCAAGCTGGGAAATCTTGCAATATGGCGGATTTTAGATGAATATCGCCCAATGTAGCAGCCTGCAATTGTGGCTTTTTTGTTGTTCTTTTCTTTCGTTTTCCTTCTTGGGCGCTAAATTTTGGCGGTAATTCAGAAACGCGGGTTTTACTTTTTACTTGGCATGGTTAGAAAAGAACGCAGCTAACCAAGACGCGGTTGTCTGCATTGTGACGAGTGCGCGTAGAAGGGTGCCGCTGTCTCCTTTTGTTCGCAATGACCTTGCAGTTACGCTCACTTTTAAGACCGGCAGAATAGGCGAATAGTTAGTGACTAACTGATCGAATTTGCGAGTCCTGTTGCCAAGAGTATAATCATATACGTGCTATACTGTCGTACGTGCCTATGGCTATGTTATCTGAATGGTGTATGTAAAAACAACGATATAATTCGTACGCCGGCTAACAAAGGTTAAAATATGAATACCTTGGGTGATAATCAAATTGGTAGAACGTCGCACTGTTTGTAGCTAGCGTAATGTCCTACGATCAAAGTGCTGGGGTGATTCGACCGGTCCCGGAGATCATGCAGTCTGACACGGCGCCTCAAAGCTAGAGTTGTCACGGTGAAAGAAAATGAGAAAGTACCACGCGAAGTGCGAGCGGAGCGCTTCGGAGAGCTGGTTGCATTTGGAACCAGAGTGTGCTAGCTTACTTCAGGGAGCGCTCAAGAAAAACTTTTAACTGGATTTTATGGCATAAGATTTCTGAACATTACCAGCGACGATGGAATACCATACGACGTGATAGTGCTGACTGGCACGCAATCTGTATAGAGCACCTGCAAGGAAGCGTTTCACTGTGAACCGGGAGCGCGACACGCCTGGCTATCGTTCTGTAAGTATATGACACTTTCTGTAGAAATGCAAAGAGTACAAGGGTGTGTTACTGAGTGGCTGTCGAGGTTACAGCCCTTGACAGCGCTCAGAGAATTTTAAACGGCGCTGCCAGTGCGGCTGCAGTGACGGCTCAAGTTGCAAAATGATTTGACATTTGTTTTGCAATTTTCTTTTTGTTTATTTGGTTAATGCGTGTTTTCCAGTGACCGAGAACAAAAATTGGAGGGCGCTTAAGCTTCGACTTCAAGAGGGAACGCGATAGCGTTGTCGCACCCCGTTTGCACCACCCACTTATTCGCTCGGCATGCTCTTGAGTCACACAAAGACATAATTTTCATATACAACACTTCTAAGTCCACAGCAAAACTTTTTTGTAAATATTTGTTTAAGGAGCACCACGCAGACGCATTACTCCTATTCAGCAGCATGGCACACATCCCACCAGACGCGCTACGGCGCAGCGATCACGTCAGGGGCGTCCCGCATCGGTCGCTGCACCTAAGCATCGCACTGTAAGCGGAAAAAGGAACTGCGTCGCCTAAACATGAGGGTTCGAGTGACGCACGCTGGAAGTTGGAAGGGGAGAGAGCGAGAAAACTTATTAAACGCAAGGGTATTGGGGCATCCACACACCGGTCCCTGCAGGGCCCCAATCGCTCAAAAGGGACGAAGCGGAGAAGCGGGCGAGAGGCGTGCCACCTGTCGGGGCAGTGCCGTACATTGGCATGAGGGGTTCTTCTGTGTGAGTCGCAAGATGGCTCTGTGTGTGCGCCAAGCGCAGAAGAAATGTAGCGCAAACGTACTTCGCTACTTGTTTAACTGCGACTTCTGTAATTTACATGCTCCTAATTACCGATGTAGACCGCGGTATAACTGTCTACGGCACGTTTCTATAGCAACACCGCATTCACTAGAGGCACTTTTGTCGCTCTTTGAACCATCGAACTTATGGCAGAGTGGTAGCGTCTCCGTCTCACACTCCAGAGACCCTGGTTTCTTTCCCACCCAGTCCATCTTGCAAGTTGTTTTTATTTATTAATTGTCTTAGAATATTTTTCGCGCACGGCCAACGCCGCCGACACTGACGCCGACGACACCGGCTTTTCTGCGACACGAGCTCCTTAACGCAGTCGCGTTAAAAGAAAAGACAACGTGATCATGGGTTATTTGTTAGAGCACCGCTCTGGGGCGCTCAACGACATAAGTACGATTCCACCATATGTCACACATTATTTTCTTTTTATTAAAGACAGGCGCAAACCTACCAAGTTATCACAATATGTCAAGAATGATAAAAGAATGCTTCCTATTAATAACAGAAGAAAAGGGACCGCGGCCTAATAGCTAGTGCACGCGGCGTCTGTTCTCGGCGCTAGATGTTCCATTCCCACATGGTCCACACATCATTTTCTTTTTATTAAAGGGAGACACGAATCTACAAACCGATCCCGAAGTCTCAGGAATGATAAAAGAATGCTTCCTATTAATAAGGGAAGAAAAGCGCTCTTGGCCTAATTGCTAGGGCTCCCGGCCTGTGTTCTCGGCGCTAAATGTTCGATTTCCACATCGGTAACACTTAATTATTGCGAACTGATTATATGGTTCTCATGAAGAGGAAAATCCGGTGGCTTGACCAGAGGTGGCACAAAAGGTGACGTGGCCACACAGACGCGCTCGTACCAGTGCTCCCACGCTCGTGGTCGTCTTATTGCACAGCTGGCTCCGATGCCGCTCATCATGCCAGCTTTCCCGTGCTGCCCCACCCTCTGCAGGCCGCGGACGGCACTGGCCTGCAGCCAGTCGGTGCGGTGATTTCGGCGAGTTTTGTCGGGCGCTCCGATAAACACACATTGGACTTTGTCAGGAGTGACAAGCGCCAACAAAGAAGGAAGACGAGTAAGGAGTGAAGCAAGCGCGTGGAGCCGCCATCTTGGAGAAGGGGCGCGCGTAGGGAAGGACGTGGTGGCCGGGCGCAGCGTTCCAGGAGAAGACGGCCGGAGATCGCCTCTCTGGGTCTGCCCCAGGTCCTAGGCGGCACATCGACGTCCCGCCCGAGTACCAGGCTCGGCGAGCAGATGTCCGACGTCCCCGGAACTACCGCTAGCCCGGACCTACCTGCCAGGACACGTCAGCGTTTGCGCCGCTGAACGTAGACGCGCGGAGGCTGGCTACAGCCAGTCACCGTCCAGTCTAGAGAACTAAGCTGGGCCGGTGCGCACCGCGAACACCAGCCGGCACGAGCCTCGCTCTGGCGGAGCGCGACAGCTCCTCAGCGACCGTGCCTTCGTCATGTCGGCCGGGGCATCGGTGACGCCGGACACTAACAACGACTGACGATGACCAGATTACAACGATAGACCACAGACCGGGGGGGACGCCGATACCCGCGTCGAACAGAACCGGTACTGTAAGCGCCCCTACTACAGCGAATAGACGATTGCCGTACAGACGTTAGTAAACGCGGTAGTGCGAGCGTAAAGCTTAGCAAGGGAGGACGCATTCCGTGTGCAATAAGTGTCGAACGTTGCCGTGTGTTACTGTTGTTAGAAGTCCATATTGAATGAAATTTATGTTTGCTGCACCCTGTGCTCATGTGTTCCTTCCGCCCGCTCAAGCAAGCGTACCAGGCGTTAACCTACACGTGACAACATTGGCGAGCTTGCCAGGATCCCTTTAACTTTGTCACGTGCCTCGGGGTGTCTTGAGCAGCAGAATGGACCTTGAACGTTTAATGACGGCTGGGAGTGCCGCGGGCATGTCGACTGAGGCCATAATAGCACTGTATCACGAGGAACAGAAGCGATTAAGAGAAGAACGCGCAGAGGCGCGAGAGGCTGAGAAGGAAGAGGAAGAGAGAGCCAAGGCAGCTGAGGAGAGAGCGAAGGCTGCGGATGAGCGTGCATATAGGAACTTGATTTTGGAAAAAGAGCTTACAGAAAAGAAATTGCAGCTGCGCATGAGTAACAGTGGAGAAGAGACAGGAAATAGCTCAGACGTGCTACCTCAGAGAATAGCGACAGTGTGTCCCCAAAAGCTTATCGCACCTTTTGACGAAAGGCGAGATGACTTAGATGCCTACATGCAGCGTTTCGAGCGAATAGCAACTGGACAAGGCTGGCCGAAGAGTGACATGGCGACGGGATTGAGTATGTGTCTCGTGGGGGAAGCGTTGGCCGTGTACAGTCGGATGGCAGCGACTGACGCACTAGATTACGACAAGGTGAAGAAGGCTCTCTTACAACGCTTCAGACTCACGGCCGAAGGTTTCAGGGATAAATTCCGAAACTCTAAGCCATACGAAAATGAGACGGGCCAGCAATTCGCCGCTCGAATCTCCAACTACTTTGATCGTTCGTTAGAGATGGCTAACATAGAGAAGTCATTTGAAGACTTGAGGGACAACATGATTGCAGAACAGTTCCTAGCATCATGACATCAGGGCGTGGCAATATTCCTAAAAGAGCGCAACTTGAGGACGGTGGCTGAACTATCGGAACACGCCGACCGGTATTTAGAAGCCCAGGGCCAAAGGAACTTGGGCTTCTTTAACAGTTATTCTCTAAAAGCCATATCTGGCTTTTGTGACTGTAGCCTTACTGCACTTGCCAAAGAAAAGTCTACTTCTATTCTATATGCTTAGAAGGTACAGTTTTTTGTTCATAATAACACTTTCAAGTACCATTCTTCCATGTGCAAAACAATCCTGGAATTCATTATCCTCTACTAATCGTTATTTGCCAGTACATAAGTTTTTAGTAGCCGCAGAAGAGTACTTCTCGGATATATTGACTACTTTACTTGTATTTTCTTCTTCCAGTGTTGATGTAACTTGCCTGTATACTAAGTATGGCAACCACTTCTGCTACGGTCTTGTAATACGGCTGCGATATACGCTAATAAATACACAAACTACATCATTTGCTTGCCCGTCAGCGTGTTGACTATGGCTGGGTAGCTGCCTGCTCGCGTTACTATAGTGAGCTGCACCGCTGCTGCAATGTTCATCCGATGGTACTTCTCGTGTGGTGGTCATGCCCGCCTGCGGAATTTTCGGTTGCCGCGCAAAGAGTAACACTGCGGAAAAGCCAAACTACGTAGATCCAGGCCTGCACCATTTACCAACAGTCCTCATTATCATAATCCGTCAATTTCATGTCCACTGCAGGGCGACGACCTCTCCCTGCGATCTCCAATTACCCCTGTCCTGCGCCAACCGATTCCAACTAGCACCCGCAAACTTCCTCGTTTCGTCGCAGCACCTAGTCCTGCCGTCCTCTACTGCGCTTCCCTTCTCTTGGTACCCATTCTGTCACCCCAGTGGTCCGACAGTTATCTAATCTGCGCATTGCATGACTTGCCGAGCGCCATTCTTTTCTCTTAACGTTTATCAGAATATCGTCTACATCAGTTAGCTCTTTGATCCAAACCGCTCTTTCTCTCTCTTAAAGTTATGCCTAGCCTTCTTCGCTCCATAGCTCTGTGAGCAGTCCTTAACTTGTTCTCAAGCTTCTTTGTTAGTCTCCAAGTCTCTGCCCCATATGTCAGCATAGGTAAAATGCACTGATTGTGTACTTTCCTTTAAATGATAACGGTAAACTCGCAGTCAGGATCTCACGATCGATGTCTGCCGTATGCGATCCAGCCCATTTTTATTGTGTGAATTTCTTTCTCATGGTCAGGGCTGCCTGTGATTACTTGACCTAGCTAAACGTACTCCTTCATAGACTCTAGAACCTGACTTGCGCTCTTGAACTCATGTTCCCTTGTCCGGATAATTATCATTATCTTTGTCTGCTGCATATTAATCTTCAGCCCTATTAGTATAATGTTTGCACTCTTCCAGTTTTCTGGGACACTTGCAGTCGATAGACACTTCGCATAGACAGCCGCCAGTTTTCCTAGCGTTACGTCTCCTCTATGTTTGATTAAATCGTCTATTGTTCGATGCTCTCCTGCCGCTTTCACCCGTTTCATGCCTTGCAACGCCCTTCTGACCTCGTCGCTAGTTTTAGGAGTTCCTATGTCCTGTTTATTACTGTTTCTAATTGAGGTACCCTGATTCCTCTGGGTACTGTTCAGGTCCGCATAAAATTCTTCCGCTGCGTTTATCATATCTTCAAGATTACTGATGTTATTACCCTGCTTATCTTTCACTGCATACAGCTTCGTTTGTCCTATGCCAAATTTAGTACTCGCTGATTTCAGATTGCGCCCATTTTTCTCAAGGTATAATTTCTGATATCACTGAGTTTCGCTTTGGTGATCAGTTTTGACACTTCTTCAAATTCGATCTTATCTCTTGAGTTGGACACTTTCATTCTTTGTCGTTTCTTTATTAGGCCATTTGTTTCTTAGGAGAGCTTGCCTACTGGTTGCCTTGCTGCCTTGCCTCCCTCTTCTATTGCTGCCTCTGAAGCCAGCCTCATTACGGTTTCATTCATTATCTCTATGTCATCATCATCATCATCATCATCATCTCTGTTCTATGGCTGCATATTTGTTTGCAAATACCAGCCTAAATTTGTTTGCTCTTATCCTTACTGCCTCTAAGTTGACTTGTTTCTTCTTGACCAATTTAGCTCTTTCTCTCTTCAAATTGGGGTGAATCTTAGCCCTTAATAACCTATGATTACTGCACTTTACCCTACCTATCACTTCTACATCCTACACTATGCTGGGATCGGCAGAAGTTATGAACTCAATTTCATTTTTTTATTTTACCATTAGGGCTTTTCCAGGTCCACTTCCTCTTGCTTCGCTTCCTGAAAAAGGTGTTTATTCTTCGAAGCTTATTCCTTTCTCCGAATTCTACAAGCATCTTTCCTCTAGCGTTCCTAGAATCGACGCCATATTTCCCAATTACTTGTTCACCAGTGTGCATTTTCCCCACTTTTGCACTGAAGTCTTCCATTACTACAGTATATTTAGTTTGCACTTTTCTCATCGCTAATTAAACATCTTCAAAAACTGATCTAATTCCTCATAGTCGTGACTGGATGTTAGAGCGTACGCTTGTACTTTAATCTCTACCTCTTAATAAGTTTGATTGCGACTAGTGCTACCCTCTCGTTAATGCTGTAGAATTCGTCAATATTGCCCGCTATGTCCTTATGGATTAGGAATCCTACCCCGTATTGCTTCTTATCAGGGATACCTCTATAGCAGAGGACATGGCCGTGATTTAGCAATGTGTAAGCCTCACCAGTTCTTCTAACTCACTAAGGCCGATAATATCCCAAACAATGTCTGATATGCTGGCCTGCTAAGCTGGCCTCACTCGAGAGGGTTGGGGTGTTAAACGTTGCATGGGTCAGCTTCCATTGGCAGCCTGTCCGGACCCAGATATTCTTAGCCCCCTCTGCTGCGTTACAGCTCTCACCGTCGCCTTGGTGAGGTGCGGCGCAGTTGCTGGGGACTGTGGGCCATTCGTTAATAGTAGATATCATAAGGGAGGTTGTGGCCAAATACTGCCCCAGGGTGACCAATTCCTGTTCTGGTAAGGCAGTGTCCTTGTTCAAGCTTAGTGGGCCTTTCTAATTTGTTTGTATCTGGATTAGTATAGCCCCACTAGACCTCGGCAGCTTTCGCCGGTGTCAGGCGTCACTGCAAGCCTGCAGATGTAGTGCACTGGAGAAACTAAAAAAAAAAACGAAAAGAAAGGGGGGGGATTTGACCTTCCGACTACCGCAACCGAGCATTTGATATAGTTCAGTAAGAATAATCCCGCAGGCAGCATGGCTACCTTGTTGCCGATAAGTACGGCCCAGAGGGCCCCACATGCCTAAGAAATGCGCTGATCTCTTAGGCACCGAAAGGGCGGGTTTGTCCGCCCTTTGCGTGTTTTGTTGATCGATTGCACGATATAGTGTCAATTCTCGTTGGCCCTAACCTCTTGTTTCCCGAATCTTACACACGCACGTGGTCATCAACGCTACTAGATACACGATATATTTTCGTTGAATTTGAACAGCACATAACACTTGTGTGCAAAAATAATGAAGGGAAACGTTTTCAGCGCTTACCGAGAGGCCCCGAGTCGCGTAGAATCCGCTCGTCGCATCCGCTTGCCCCTTGGCGTCCAAAGACTACCGCTCCCGGGTAGCTAGCTGTTCAGGATGGACAGTCGCGCCGCTGTGTCAATACCGCTCTGAGACTCGCACAAAGCAGGCGACCTTGACAGCTCCCAGTGGTGCCTTCAGCCTTTCTAAAGCTTTGGAAAGCAGTTATACATGATCTAATGAGAACGAGGAATTGTGGGGGAGGTAACTGGTCCCGCAGTTTTTCTGGGAACAATGCGGGCCTTTATGCTGGGGAGTTCGGAACTGTATGAATCATTAACCCACAGTGGTGCCTTCTTCAATCAGTGAGACATTGTTTGAACATTCCGCGCTTGTAAAAAATTGATGGCTCTGCTACCGCCGCAGTCGCAATAAATTCTCGGGAACAGAGACGAAAATAAGCAAGAAAGAATAACTGCAGATGTCGACGAAAGGAATGGGCGCATATATGTTAGTTCTGGCGGGCTGAAAATCAGCCTGTTAACTTGACAGCTAGGTGTTGTTACTTGCTTTCCCTTATTCTTTGTGTGAATACTGTAAACAAAAACCTTCCCGTCATTTTTCTCTGCACCTTTTGCGCGGAAATCTCGCACCCTCTCAGAAAGCCCGTTTTGGCAGCGTGCCTCGTAAGCTGCTGCGGATAAGTTCTTGAGCATTTGTAGTGTTATGAAGTGTGTAGTGCCAACATCTTTTCGCGTATTAGGTTCCTTGAATTCATTTTCAAGATCTGTATAAGCTAGCTTCTATGAATTGTGGGCCTATAAAGAGGGAATCGTGGCAAGTACAGATGTTCGGAATTTGTCTGCGTTATGTTTTCTAGTGTTGTCAATAGAAAGCATTGCAAGGTATGTAGGCATTTGCAATGTATTTGCAAAGCCATTTTCGTAAAGATTTCGTGTTGCGCGATACGGCGTCAATTATCGGTGGCCCTCACCTCTTGTTTCCCCAATCTCACGCATCCACACGGTCTTCAGCGCGCCTAGGTACACAATATATTTTCGCTGAAGGTTAACAGCACTTAACACTTGTGTGTAAAAATAAGAAAGGGAAAAGTTTTTGGCGCTTACCGAGAGGGCCCGAGTCCCGTATCATCGGCTCGTCGAGTCGTCTTGCCCCTTGGCTTCCGAAAACTAGCGCTCCCGTGTAGCTATTCAAGGTGCCTATATCATAACATTAAAATTATTTTCACACTGTAAGCTGCTACAGGAGTGCGATCAAGTGGGTACTGTTTCGTGCATGTTTTCAGATGAATCGAACAGCGCAAAAGACCCGACGCATTATGTAGACGACAGACACAGGCATGCCGCCTACATCACGCGTCCTATATTGTAACTACAGATTGACAGAGTTGAATCTCGATATAACAAAGTTGTACTTTCTGAGGCTTGATGCTTGGCACTTTGCACGGGCATTCACCTGTTCTGTCATCCCTATGCCTCCGCCTTTCTACTCACGATGGTTTGCAGCGGTGGTGCAAGGCTTGCCGACAGCGGTTACACAAGGGAGATGTTTACTAGACAGCACTGGGTACGTACATGTTTTCGTCTTGCCGACTGGTCCCCTTTGTTAGGGTCTCGGACACGAGATCACCTGTGGTGCCTTGGCACTTAAGGCGAGTACGTATGTCGGGTTGATCCTTTTTCCAGACACTAAGCTGAAGAACCGTGCCTTGTGCTCGTACGTCTTCCTATTACACCGAGCGGCACTTATCGGAGGAGGCCCAAGCCGACGGTGATTGCCCAATTCTTGCAAGTGGGCATTCTGGTCAGCGCACGTAACAATATCTGGGGCGCGTCTCGGCTTTGGCCCCACATGACTGAGCGCGTACACAGCCATGCACGCCGCTTTATGGGTATTCCACCGCGTGTGGAAAGAGTGGGCGTGCCAAGATGGCGTGGCATCACGTAAGCCGTCTTCCCGTGCGTTTAGTAGTAAATTTTGCGTATTCTCGAGTTTCAGTGACTGATTGGAGCAAGAGGTAGACGAAAAATTCGCTCCCCGCTGCCGTCGTTTTTCGTTATAGCGTCGTCCTAGTGTTGGCGGCGCTATTAGCCACCGAGGCGTACTGCACGCGAAAGTGTGGCTGGCTTCGCTTAATCCATACCGTCGTTGTGAAGACATCGGCGATGTGGCATAAAACCGCATCATTCGTCGCGGACCCCCAAATTCAACAAAATCGGTTGTTTTCTCACTCAAACTTGATTTTTTCGATTGCACGATGATACAGAAAATGCTGCAGCCGCTTTCCATGCAAAAAAAAGATCGATTGGTGACTGTACCTGTTTGCATAAAAAGTCGAACTTCAATACAACGAAATTTCCATATAACGAAGAAAATACCTATTTTACCTACTTTGTTATATCGAGATGTAAGTGCATTAGCCGCAGAAGCAGCGTCCACACCTTGCTTTGAGCCACATATCAGGTTACCCTGGGAACAAGGCAATGGTAGTGACGAGTTGTATCAACAAGCCGTAACAAGCCATGGCCAATGCAACGAGGGGTATTAACACCTATTGTGTGCACAGTAGCACTTTTCAATGATTTGTTTGTCGTGTGCTCGTTGTTGTGTCAGTGTACATGTGTTCGTATTGACACGTGTACTTCTTTGTCTTTATCGGCCGACACGTTTCACCACCTAACAAATGTTATCGCACAGCGCAGGACGTGCCTGCATGTATGAGAAGTTTGTAGAATTTTATTGATGCGTCCATCCGCTGTCTGTGACCGAATCTTGTATAGTCTGATCGCATGGGTTCGCGACGCGAATAATGTAGAACTTTGTGGAAGGCACGCGGGTCCCACCGATTATTCTGGAACGTTCGACGACGGATGTATAAAAGTCGACGCGGTTGACCCGAAGATCACATTTTCGACGATCGCCGACCGTGTTCGCCGCTGTCGTTGTACTATATGTGTAGCCTGTTTTGTGGGCACAGGTTTGCCCAATAAAAGTTAGTTTTGTCGTTCATAGTATTGCTACTGTGTTCTTCAACGTCACCACCACGTGACAGTATGTGTGGGTAATGCAGTTCCATCATTGTGTACACGTATTTGCATTGGCACATCGGTGTGTGTGACACCATAATTTCCGCCATCCAGGCAGAAGCAACTGTGACAGCACCCCCAAATACCAAAAAGTGGTAAAGCATAAGCGCAGACTCTTGTCGGAAAAATGTCGGTGCTTGTTGCGAGCATGAAAAACCGAATAAACCACAATCATTTCCAGAACATGCATGGCTCTTTCCAGATTGGGAAATATATCCATGGTAGGGAACAACGCTAGGGACAAAAAAAATTCAGTATCACTTTATTGACAAATCCGAGCGAAATAACATGCACCAGCATTACGCCGCAGCTATTCAATGCAACGGTTGAACAATTTGAACTGTGTTAACCACATTGCAAAGTGGTGTGACAGTGCAAGGGCGCAGGGCAAGACAATGGAGATGACTTGCACTTTGTAATCTTGGCTTTTTATTTTCTGAATGCGTTAGAAGTAGTAGGCCCAAAGTATAAAAAAATGTACGTGTATATTACGCGAACGCACACACACACCCACACACACAGACGCATATATATATATATATATATATATATATATATATATATATATATATATATATATATATATATATATGCGTGTGTGTGTCACAACTTGTCACCCGTTCGCCTTCGGCATGACGTCGTCGACGGGGTATACAAGTTGGTTGGTCGTTCTCTACTCAAACGAACACAGCGAAGGAGTTAGAGTAGGGAGAAAGAGAGGAAAAATATTTATGGTCTGAATAACGACGCACAATTTCAACGCAACACAACAAACACAAGAACACTAACACATATGCACTTGATCTAGATCAATGATGAAGAAAAAAGAAATATAATGAAAAGTTAACAGTGAATATAGAAACTAACACTACGCAAAACACACTTAACGGTGGTCAACTAAACAGGGTTCAAAAGGAAACAAATGATGACATACGCATGACCGGGCAGCAGCAGCAAGTCTATAAAGTGTAGAGTCGACGGCAGAGTTTTCCCGAAGAATGCTGGCAAGCGGATCTCGTTGCGGTGGATGTGATTGCTGGGTTACGATTCCCGGGAGTCTAGATGTGACATATTCCTTCGAGCAGGTTGATCTAATTTCAGGGGAACTACCGTGAGCTTCGTTGCAGACGTTGCTTTGTCGTCTCTTACATGAACTAGTAAGTCGCAGTTCAGACGCAGCTAGGCGCCCCAGGCGATGCTAGACGGCACTAGCTCTTTGATGCTTTTCAGCAGATTGTAGGCTCAGATTGTAGACTGCACAACGCGCTTTAAACCTGCGTTTAAATAACCTCTCCTTTCCCTAGTTTCCTGGGTCGGGGAACGGCAGCTATTGGCGACGATCCAATGAAATTCACCCAATTGTACCCCGGTTCTTCCCAAGGTCTTGGCCGCGCCTGTGTTATTTAGGGACGAGGGAGCAGGTGATTCCGCCCTTTTTTTAGAGGTCGCGCACTTGTATTGCACCACACATACACACTCTTGAGTCTGTGGCGGTCCTCTATTGTTCGTTCACAAACACAGGAGAAACGATGACAGCTGGCCATACGGCGCAGTCGGCAAACATACTCTGACAGCAATTCGTGAACACAGGATTGCACCGACACCACATCTTTTGGGATTATTCGCACCCCTGCTTTCTTAGTAAGCTTTTCAATGCACCCGCGGGGTAGAGAATACACAGGGGTTCTCACAAAAACAGTCGGGGCGTCACGGTCGCGCCGACTAAAAAGACAATAATCTCTAAACCTGCCTTCAGCTTCTTTCAGCTGTTTGCCCGAATGGCTGAAAGACCAATTTACTCTTAGATCTTTTGGCGCCCGTTGATTCGTGCTTCGCCGAACCAAATAATGACGCAACATGAGAGTGTGTAACAACTCTTTTTTGCATTTTGGCACTACTAATGCTAACGCATCGACAAACTAAAGAGCCAAGATGACAAAGCGTTAGTCATCGCGTTTTGGCCTGGGCCCTTGCATTGTCACGAATCAGAGCCCATGCGCCCAGTTTTTTAATGCTGTAAATGTATTAAGATGTTAAACAAAAACTCATTTGGGCCAACTGTCTCATGTCCATCAGCTGCACTTGCCAACTAGCAAACCAAAACTCACGGGAAGCAGCAAACACCTAATTTGTGTTTCACCGTCTTTTTTCACGCACACACAAGCGCGCACACAAACACACACACACGCACACACACACGCTCACGCACACTAACACACACACACACACACACAGGCACACAGGCAGACACACACACGCGCGCACACACACATGCGCGCACACACACGCACATGCACACATACACAAACACACACAAGAGAAAAACCGTGCACGCAAGATTGAACCTTTGTGAGCAGCAGGCTGTCTTTGAACGGCCCAACTCATCGCAATATGACACGAAAAATCTTTCACTTCGGCGTAGGGAGTAACTTTCGTTCTTTGATTTCACCGAGAAGGATCATAAATGAGGCATGCCGGGAGGCGCTTCTAACTACAGCGATATGTTGAATTTCGTTTCTTGCAGAGTGACGAAGATCACAGACAACTCCAGCTAATCATAAGCATACCCACGTGCTTCGTGGTTGGAAGCACCTCAGGGTATTAGGCCACAGCCCCATGGACGCTTCTGTGCGGGGTGTTTCCTAAAGTTAAATAGTTATATGTATAGCGATGGATGCCGTGCCTTCTGCGAGTGATCCTGCACAAGAACGTCCCCGCGAGAATCCCGAGGCTGTGTGATGAAGATAGCAGCCGGTCTCACCATTCCGCGCAAAAAGAGAACGCGAAAAAGCGGAAAAAGAGGGCAAAACTAATGCTCACGCATTATAGTATCGCATGAATGCAATGGTTCGCGCTCAATTTCATTTGATACAGGTGAGAGTGAGAAGAGTACGAAATCCCGCCAGGGCCAGGGACAGATGAATGCCGACACGACGCAAGAGCAGCCTCTAATTCAGGCATCGTAAAGAGCAAGTCGTAGCGGT
Organism: Dermacentor variabilis; assembly: GCF_050947875.1. NCBI lineage: Eukaryota > Metazoa > Arthropoda > Arachnida > Ixodida > Ixodidae > Dermacentor > Dermacentor variabilis. The sequence continues at coordinate 174,392,893 of NC_134569.1, forward strand.
CACTTCGGGAAGGTGGCGCAAAAACTTCAAATTGGATTGAGGCTGGCTGAGGTGTGCCTACAATCATTTTGCAGAACTCGTCGGCTACCTCTACATCAGTGCGGCGTTGGTCAAGGGCCAGAACACTAAAAGGGTACCTTTCTTGTGGGGGAGAACGTAGGCTCCTGATTACATTCCAAATACATGACAGCGGCTTACGAGGATCCAGTGATGAACTTGACTTGCTCCAGCGCTTCGTTCCTAATTTCTCGAGATGGCGCTTTATTTGTCGTTGAGCTCGGCGTCAAAGGGAGAGATCCTCCGTGGATTTCGTTCTTCTGTATGTCCTTTCAGCGGGCCGTCAGACTGCGCGTATCCTCTCGAATTCCACGTCGATAGGAGACCCCGGCGTAGGAGCACATATGTACAGTGTGGCCTCACTGAGGGCGAACGTGATCGAGTCTTCTATTTGTGTTGGTGGCTCGAGATCCGTACAGGAATTCTCCACGAATGTCTTAAATGTGGGCTAGTCTGTTCACCACACATGAGACGACGTGGTGGGTGCGAACCGCTTTACGCAGACATGCGTTGGTATGTGATCACGGTCATGTTTCCACATCCCTGAACCAGGTAATAGAGGACTGTAGTCGTGAGGAAACAAACGTCAGGTCTAAGCAGCAGCTACTATAGGACGAGCCACGCAGGAAGGTATGAGAGCCATCGTTAATATTGCCATGCGCTAAGGCAAGAGTAAGTAACACTACGAGCAGCCAGACACGAAAAATGCCAGACACTAAGCGATGATTCTCCAGCTGGCGCCGGCTCTCTTAGACTTCTTCGTCGTCTTCACCGTTTTGCTGGGCACGCAATGCTGATTGTTCGCTGGCTCAAAACACCAGGTGGCATTATTCCCGCTCCCAATGAAGCATCGACTCGATGCTCAAACACAAGACGTACACGGAAAGTGCGCAAATGAGATAATACAAGAAAAGGGAAACGCACTAGCACACATACGGGCATGCACACGAGGCAACAAACATGGGTTCTGTCATCGGCAACAAAGAAGAAAAAAACGCTTCGCAGTTCTTTCGAGGACGACGCGACGACAGCAAAAGAAAGTTTGTTTCACCATTACACTTAACATCACCGTGTAAAATACGGCTTGAGGCGGACGACATGTACAGTCTTTGCGCGTGGTAAACAGCGATCGGGCGATGGTAGGTCTCTACCTGGAATCACTTCATAGTTCACGCCGCTCACACACTTTAGTAATGTGTATGGTCCGAAGTACTTGCTCAGGAGTTTCTCGCGGCGGCCTCGCCGTCTAATGAGGTTCTAAACCGAAACTTGGTCACCAGGCGCATAGGTAGCTTGTCGATGGTCAAGATTGTACCTTATTGCACCTGTATACTGCTGCTGTCTTATGTGGACACAGGTCAATTGACGTGCTTCCTCGGTATGCTGAATGTACTCCTCGACGTCAGGAGCTAACTGGTCGAGCTGAACGATGCCTTCATACGGAATCATGGCGTCTAGCATAGCTATACCATCTCGACCATAAACGAGGCGAAACAGCGTGAATCGCGTAGTTTCCTGCGTGGCAGTGTTGTACACAAACGTTACGTACGACAGGATTTCGTCCCAAGTTTTGTGCTGCACATCCACGTACATAGAGAGCATGTCTGCCAGTGTTTTGTTTAGTCTTTCTGTCAAGCCGTCAGTCTGAGGGTGGTATGCAGTGGTCTTTCGGTGACTCGTGTAACTCAACTTGAAGATGTCGTCCATAAGCTTCGCCGTAAATGCCGTCCCTCGGTCAGTGATGATGAATGATGGTGCGCCATGCCGAAGCACAATGTGGTGCATAAAAAACTGGGCAACCTCAGATGCTGTCAGGCGTGGTAGTGCCTTCGTCTCCGCCTAATGCGTCAAGTAATCAGCTGCGACAATTATCCACTTATTTCCGAAAGAAGACAAGGCAAAGGGTCCAAGAATGTCCATTCCAACTTGATGAAACGGCGTACGCGGAGGGTCGATCTGCTGTAGAAGGCCTGCAGGCATGAAGGGAGGTGACTTTCGGCGCTGGCATTCACGGCATCCTTTCACGTAGCGTTTGACGCATGCAGTCAGCCTAGGCCAGTAGTAAAGTTGCCGTACCCTGTCCACAGTCCTTGAGTAGCCCAAGTGACCAGATGTCCACTCGTCGTGGCATTCTAATAGGATGTCGTCGCGAAGGGCTTGAGGCACTACTAGAAGATGTGGTTTGTCGCCGGCACCTGGGTTTCTTTTGTATAAGATGCCCTCTCGTAGGCAAAATGGCGACAACCGTCGCCAAAGTGGGTGATGAATGGACGCGATGCCGCCTTCTAAGTGATCGATGATGGGCCTTAGCTCAGCGTCCGATCGTTGTTTAGCGAGCAGGTCCGGTCTGCTGAGAGCTCCCAGGAAGGCGCTGTCATCTTCCTTGTCAGAATTCTGAAATTCAACAGGTGCTCTTGATAGCATGTCAGCATCTTCATGTTTCCTAACTGACTTGCAAACGATGGTGATGGTAAATTCCTGGAGTCGCAGACGCCAACGTGCCAATCGTCCAGAAGGGTCTCGGAGGTTGGTCAACCAGCCCAAAGCGTGATGATCGGCCACAACTTTAAATGGCCGCCCGTAGACGTGCGGCCTAAACTTTGTAGTAGCCCAAATAAACGCGAGGCACTCCTTCTCTGTGGTGGAATAATTGGACTCTGCGCGTGACAGAGTGCGGCTTGTGTAGGCGATAACTCGTTCAGTCCGGTCTTCCATTGCACCAGGATAGCTCCGAGACCAATATTGCTGGCGTCAGTGCCTACTTCTGTGTTGGCATCCTCATCAAAACGACCGAGCACGGGAGGAGAAGACAATCAACGTTGTGGCTCCGCAAGGGCAGTCTGTTCATCAATCCAGAGGAATGGCACGTCGTCACGTGTAAGGCGAATAGCGGCTCTGCAATCTCCGAGTAATTTTCAATGAAGCGTCGATAATATGCACACAAGCCCAAAAACCGTCGAATCCTTTTCTTGTCGGTTGGAGTAGGAAAAGCAGATACGGCAGCAGTCTTCTCCGGATCGTGCCGAGCACCTGCCACGCTCACGAGGTGACCAAGGAACTTAAATTCCTCGCAACCAAACTGGCATTTCTCTGGCTTGAGTGTAAGGTCAGCTGATCGAATGGCTTCGAGCACATTCCGAAGGCGTCGAAGGTGCTGGTCAAAAGATTCCGAAAAGATAATGACATCATCGAGATAGACGAGGCAGCTTTTCCATTTCAGGGCAGCGAGAACTGTGTCCATCATTCGCTCGAATGTGGCTGGCGCGGAACAGAGGCTAAAAGGGAGTACTCTAAATTCGTAAAGGTCGTCCGGAGTCACAGACGGAATTTTCTCGCGGTCCCGCTCATCTACTTCAATTTGCCAGTAGCCACTTTTCAGATCGATAGAGGAGAAATACTTCGCGCGCCTCAACCTATCCAGAGAATCGTCGACACGAGGAAACACGTACACGTCTTTCTTTGTGACGTTGTTTAGCCACGGTTGTCAACACAAAACCGAAGCATCTTTCTTTTTAACAAGAACGACTGGCGATGACCAGGGCCTGCATGAAGGCTGTATTACGCCATCTTGGAGCATTTCCTTCACCTGCGTTTGAATCGCATGTCGTTCGGTCGGGGAAACCCAATAAGGCTGTTGCCGTATGGGGGCACGTCGTCATAGGTGATGATACGGTGTTTCGTAATCGACGTTTTACGTATCTTCGACGACTGTGCAAAGCAAGAGTGGAACTCGAGCAACAGCTCGCGTAGGGGCTGTTAGTTCTCTTCAGGACGCGCTGGACTAATGTCGACGCTGCGTACAGGTGCTTCAGCAGTGTTGATTGCCTCGGAAACAAAACACTAAGTGACATCGGCGTTAGGGTCGGCGTAGGCGATGACAGTACCGTGGAAAAGGTGGCGGTGTTCGTAACTGAAGTTCATGACAAGAACCTCACAATGGCCATCATGGAGATCAATGAGGCTTCTTGCTATGCAAACACCTTGACAAAGCAGGAGAGAGCGATTGCTTTCTGCAACCGATTCACAGTGTAAGAGTCTGTCACATGCCACCTGAACCACGACGCTTGGACGTGGTGGTAACGTGACGGCGTCGTCGATGACACGAAGGGATGCTCGAGGCTGGATGGTGTTGGTCGTCGCTGCGACGCTCTTTGCCGAGAAAGTGATGAGGCGTTGTCGAATGTTGATGATAGCTCCGTGCTCCCTAAGAAAGTCCATGCCAATGGTTAGGTCTCGAGAACACTGAGGGATAATGCTCAAGCTGGCCAAAAACGTATAGCCGCGAATCTGCATTCCTGCCGTGCACATGCCGAGTGGTTTGACGATGTTCCCGCCAGCTGCATGAACTGGCGTTTGATTCCAAGGCGTCGTCACTTTATTCAGAAGAGTGGCCAGTTTTTCGCTGATTATAGAATAGCCCGCTCCAGTGTCCACTAAAGCAGTGAATTCCCGACTGTCGGGCAGTACAGGAATTCCCAAGGAAATTATTCTTCTGTAATCAGCAGGTACTGTCGTCGTCGATGTATCGTCGGTCCGTGTACGCGTCAGTAGGGGTCCTTGAGCACGTACAGATTGAGCGGCCTCGCCCTCGAAGGCTGCTGTGGTTAGTTTTCCCGGCGCGGGCTGGGGCACCAACCCCGCACCACCATGGAGACAAGCAGACGAAGCGGAAGCACATCTCTCTTGCTTCCGTGTGAAGTGAAACAAAAAACACGTAGGCATTCCATATGTGTTTTTTTATTATTCCGCTAAACTTCAATTCGTCAATTCAAGCAACAGACCGCGCAGATAACAGATGTCTTGAATAATTATCGGAGTCACATGTCACCACGAGCGACGTCACACAGCGGACATGACTACGTAGGTGCAGGGCACGACTACGTCACCGTCCGTCTTGGAGCGCGGCGGCCACGAGGAGACGGAAAAATTGCGTTCGGTTTGAAATTTCAGATCTTTACGCGGCGCGTAGCGATATAATACTTTGCAGACACGATCGTTATCGCGCAATGTATGTTCTCTGCTAGACAGCTCAAAATGGCCAGACTTGGGGAGGCGCCGTTTAAAGAACCACCCCGATGTGAAAATTAATCCGGAGCAAGCTACCACGGCTTGCCTCACAATCGGTTTGCAGTTTTCACAGGTACAGCCGCATAATGCAATACATGTTTAACGCTTTTGCCACGATGCGATGTGCCATATGAGACAATAACAATGCTCACCAGTCTCAGAGGTAACGAAGTATGGCTCACAACAACGCCCCAAGTAAGCACCTCTCCCTTTGTGTTCTGTGTATCACACAGACAAACAGCAGTGGCACACGCAAAGTGACGTTTAACATGAACTCGCCACTCTCGTGTTAGACTAAACGATGAAGAAATTAATCTTTGGCCGTCAACGTCACCGCTAATTATCGTCAATCAAAGCAACCAGCACAGAAAGCTTCACTTACACCGACTCCCACAGTGTGTGGTATACGCATAATATTTTTCTCAATAAATTGCGGCACACAGTCAGCGGCTCTTACCAAGTCGCCCAAGTTGGCACCAACGATGTTCACTGAAGAGCGGCACATAGGCAATCACACATACCCGCTAACCGATGTTGACGGCAAACAGGTTTATTGAAGAACGGCACATCCTTTGTCGCTGATGCCAAGTGACCGAAGTTGGTGTTAAAGAGCTGCATTAAAGAGTGCTGCCTAACCAATTCACATACCCACTGATCCAAATTGACATCAGTGAAATGTGGCGCATACCTAGTTTCTCACACCCACAAGTCCAAAATGGGGTCAAAGTTTTGTTGAAGAGCAGAACATCAGCACATCAGCACCCAGTAACAAAAGTTAGTGTGAGACAGCTTAACTGACAAGCAGCACATGGACAATCTCACACATTTGTGACCCAGATATGTGACAGTCTCACGAAAGTGCGTGAAGCACTCAAGAAGAAAGAAGCCGAAACCGAGAGTAGCCTCCTCATTCCGGGGGTAACAAATTTGGTACCTCTGTTTCTAATTTTACAACGCTTTCTAAAATGAATTACTAGCTTCGAGACCGATATTACCTGTTTGGGTACTTTGAATTTTGCACTCTGTGCAAGAGATGGCACGGTATGTCTTGGCGGAGCCGCCGCATAGAGAGTCAAAGATGGTTTTCTCCTGCCCACACGCACGTTTTCGTCCGCGCAGTAAGTACGTTTTTATTACTTTGCCCTACGGCGCTTCTTTTGAAACTTGGTAGCTCTGATCACAAAGACGACACACTAACGACGCAAAGAAGCCACACTATGACATGTTTAGTACAACTTTTGTAAGAATCAGAGATACTAGGCGTGCTTGCAGTTCGGGATACCCACTTGGGCACTCGGAGACTCAGTTGCTCTATTTGAATTTACGAGCAAGTACCTCACAGATGAGTAAATTGAGGCTCTTTTGGAGCGCAGTGAGGCTGATGCCCAAACGCGGTCGGTAGAATAACAGCTTGGGCTTGTTTGTTTTCGATGACGCTGCGTCAAATATCAGCTCGGCGACCGTGTTTGGGTTTGGACTCCGATGCGGCGACGAGGACTTAGCGAGAAACTGTTACGCCGCTACTTCGGACCCTACAAGATCATCCAACACATTGGCACACTGGACTATGAGGGCATGCCAGGTGGCATTTCGCTGCGCCGCGCAATACCTGAAGTCATCCGCTTAGTGCGTCCTACGCCTTTCTATGCCAGCTGGTGAGCTTAAGGACTTAGTTATTTGTAATTTTGGTGTTGTTTAGTTAATTATGCGTGCTTTTGATTTCGGTTGTGTGTTTATAGAATCACGAAGATGTTCTTTAAAGAGGGAGGTATTGACACATGTACTTCATCTTCACCGGGTCATCGCGTTTCACCGTGTTACAAGTGTTATTGCTCAGCGCAGGACGTGCCTGCATGTGTCGGAAGTTTTTCGAATGATATCGACGGTTCTATCCGCAGTCTGTTGCCACAGAACCTTGTGTAATTTGAGTGGATGTATTCGCGACGCGAATTGTGTAGTACTTTCTGGGCGACACGCGGGCACCAGCAATTACTTTGGAACCTTCGAAGACTGATGTAGAAAAGACGACGCGCAAGACAAGCTGATCAGATTTTCCACCATTGCCGACTGTGTTCGCTGCTATCGTTCCTCTTTGAGTGCAGCCTGTTTTGAGGGATCAGGTTCGCCCAATAAAACGATTGTTTCGCCAATCACAGTCTTGCTGCTTTCTTCGCCGTCACTACTGCGTGAAACTTGAAAGTACTCGTTTTTGATGCATAAGCGAAATGTAATAGTCGGTTTATAATAAACAAATTTGGGGGAGTGTACGTTTCGGGGAAGGGCGAATAGTGGCATTGAAGGTACTCAGAAGCAGGATTTATTGGCTTTTATATATGCATAAAGAGAATGCATATACGTCTCAGCAGCATCAGCAGCCTAATGGTGTCACCGGTGTGCACGACGTTCCATCTTCTGGGTAAGTTGTACAAAGGCCTATGTATGAACTTATAGTTTTCTCGCTGCAATTCTTTTTGAAAACATTCATGCAATCCTCAGGAACGGGTCCATTTAGGTATTCATTCGTGACAAAGAGGTGGCATTTGTTGGACTCTGGAACAGTAACATGCTCAAATTAATAAAGACATGTACGCAATACTTTAATATATTTTCCATGAATAAACAGTCTGTTTTACTAAAATGTTCGAGAAATGTAATAACTTGTTTGGCAAAATTTTTTGTGAAATGTCTTGGCATAATTTACGGGGGTCTCGCCGAAAGAATAGTCGTGAATTTGTGTCTTTTGTGAAGTATCAGAAATAATTCTACTAGTATGAAAAATTGGTACAAAAATATTGGTGCTTTTTTTTCCCTCCAATATAGAGGGAGGTAATAATTTATTCTGTAAAGGCAACTTTTTATTAGAGGACGCTGATTTTGTGCAATGCAGGGAGGTTGACTAAAGAAAATGAAAATACAATAATAGATAGTCATTAACCTCCGCTTCGCGCCGCATCACTGCTGCCAACGAAAAAGAAAAAAGACGGCAGCAGTACATAAACTTCATGCACACTTTGTGTAGTTTCCCTTATATCATCATTATCATCAACATCATCAGCCTGGTTAAGCCCACTGCAAGGCAAAGGCCTCTCCCATACTTCTCCAACTACCCCGGTCATGTACTAATTGTGGCCATGTTGTCCCTGCAAACTTCTTAATCTTATCCGCCCACCTAACTTTCTGCCGCCCTCTGCTACGCTTCCCTTCCCTTGTAATCCATTCCGTAACTCTCAATGACCATCGGTTATCTTCCTTCCTCATTACGTGTCCTGCCCATGCCCATTTCTTTTTCTTGATTTCAACTAAGATATCATTAACTCTCATTAACATTATCATTTCCCTACTACACGATATACCAATTCAGGAAGCCATTAACAGTGTTTCCTTGCTATCTTGCAACGTGTTTCTGCGGATTTTCGCCTTAGAATAATTTCAGAGAGGCAGACATGGTATGCGCGAGCGGCCACGTCATATTGCTCAGAGCTGGACAGTTACTCACTAGAACTTTTAGAACTACGTAGAATCAAGGCTATATATAACGAAAGCTCTGGTCCCTGTTGTGCGTTGCTTGTATGTGGGTTGCTGCATGACTATGGAAGTCTCACGTTTGGCGTTATTTAAGTGGTTATATGCGATGCCTACTTAGATTTCTCCAGAGTGTGACATGTGCATACTTGCTTTCTTTGACAGGCTACACTCACTATATCATCCTGCAGACTTTTCTGTACATTTGAAAATATTGTTGTGGTGAAGGGAAAGAAGGTGACATGAAATAGAAGAAGACGAAGACTGGCCGTTCCGAGAACGCCATACACCAGTTGTAAATATACATTATTTTACACTCGTTGGCCAGCTTTCTTCCTGCAACATATTGGTGGACGTGTGGCGTGCATTCACGCATCTTCGCAGCTGTCATCATCTACCTGCCGCCACAATGGCAAATCAACCGACACAAGCGACAACGCCTCACCAGCCCGTGCCAACGGTCATCCTCACTCATCCGCGGGACCCGGGGACATGTTGTGGCACGGAAAACGCCGACGTCCAGGACTGGCTTACGTTGTACGAGCGAGTGTGCGACCACAACAGGTGGGATCCAACAACGATGCTAGCACACCTGACATTTTATCTCAGAGGAACTGCGAAGCAATCGTACGATACACATGAAGCTGACCTCAGGAGCTGGGATGTCTGCAAAGAAAAAAATGCGAGACCTTTCTGGCAGACATGTCGGTCGTCAACTGGCAGCAAAAAAAGAACTTCCGTGCGCGCACAGACGTCCACAGAATCCTATGCCGTGTATATACAGGATGTGTTACCCATCTGTCGCAAGGCTGATAACATGACCGAGGCAGACAAGATTGGTCACCTACTAAAAGGTATTGCAGACGATACCTGCAATCTCCTTATGTGTAAGGATTGTGTCACTGTGGATGCAATTATAAAGGAGTGCCGGCGCTTCTAACAAGCGAAGGGCCGCCGCGTCGCTCAAACTTTCGACAGATTGCCAATACCGCTTGACATCTTCTTGCGAAAACACGCCGAGGATTGTTCACCCGGCAGGATAGGAAGATAAAACACCCATCGTTCGCCGTGAGCTTGAGGCCATGTTCCCGGCTCCAGTTCGTTCCGACTGTCCGGAAAGCGTCCCCGCTATCTGACTTATACAAGCGGTCTATCGGGAGGAAATATCAGGTTTTTGTATTCCACCTCTATGTTCGATCCGCCATACAAGCACCTGCCAGATTTAACCGGCCCGTCGCTCACAGATGCAAAGCTTTCCGCGACTGCGTCACAACCCAGCTGACTGGCGCACAGCGGATGATAGGCCCAACTGTTTTAATTCTTCCGGTACTGGACACATCGCCCGTCATTGCCGCAACCACTGGTCGTCGCCTCCTCGTTGGTCGTCTCCTTGTCGGAACCGCCAAGTGCCAGACAATCGTACTTTCTCGTCCTATACGCCGACTAGGAACATTAACGCCGACAGTGCTCCACCAACATCCAGCCGATCCCCGTCTCCGCAAGCACGTAGGTCCCGTTCGCCTCTCGTTCACCGCTGTTTGTCCCCGCCTGCAACAGGTCGCTTCACTTCGGGAAACTAGGCGGTGAAGCTCCCGGAAGTGAATCTGCAACTGCCTGGCCCACTTATTCTCTGCTGACCCTGCCTACACGTGCAAACCTACTGGACATTGAAGTTGATGGCGTTCCTGTTAGATCTCTCTTTGACACAGGAGCACAGCTTTCATTTATGAGCGCTGCTCTTCGCCGAAGGCTCAAAAATGCTCTAACGCCCACCGTACCGTGCCCTGCGCGAGTCGCTGATGGGAGGTTTTCACCTGTTCTTAGAATGTCCACAGGACGTTTGACCATTGGGCGCCATTATAGTGTTATTTTATTTATCGTCCTTTAGCACAGTCGGCACGACCTAATTCTTGGCCTCGACTTCCTTGGACCCTTCCCCATTTCCCTTAAAGGAAACAAATGGATTACTGTGGCAACAGATTATTTCTCGAGATATGCCATCGCCCTAGCGATGCCAACAAGCTGAGCTACAGATGACGCCGACTTCTTACTATACAACGTCATCCTGCACCACGGCGCCCCTCGCCAGTTACAGATCGCGGCCGCTACTTTCTATCGAAGGTCATCAATGATCTGCTCCGCTCCTGTTCTACAGAACACCAGCTTGCTACCACGTACCACCCTCAAACGAACGGCCCCATCGAGCGACTCAACCGCACACTAACTGAAATGCTGGCATGTACGTTTCCGACAATCACCGCGGCTGGGACATCGCTTTACTATACATCACTTTCGAATACAACTCTTCCCGTCATGACACTGCCCGATTTTCACCAGTTTACCTTTTGTGTGGCCGCGACCCGATCTTTGCCTTCGACGCGTTGCTACCTTCCGCAGTACAATCACCCAGCATTGTTTGCGCTCGCGATGCTATTCACTTAGCCGCCCAGGCCCGAGAGGTCGCCCGTCATCGCCTCACAGTCTCTCAAGCTTCTCAAGAGCGACGCTACGACCTTCGGCACCGAGACTACCATTTTTCACCTGGTTCCCTTGTCCTTCTGTGGACGCCTTCACGTCGCATTGGCTTGTCGGAAAAACTACTTTCCCGTTATTCTGGTCCGCACCAGATCTTACAACTGTCCGACGTGACATACGAGATGACCCCAGTCGGTCAGCCTTCCAACGTCACCATCGATATTGTTCACGTCGCCAGGCTCAAGCTATAGTTTTTTTAATGCGAGGATACATTCAAGCTATAGTTAGGCTCTATAACTGGCACCGGGATGGAGCTAACCCGGCCGGGAGGGAGAAGTTACGGTTAATGGAAAGAAGAAAGTGGCATTAACTAGACGAAGACAAAGACTGGCTGATGCCTGACCGCCTTATACACCAGTTGTAAATATAGAATATTTTACACTCCTGGGCTTGCTTTCTTCCTGCAACAATATTATGGAGATATAGGTAGTCAGTGCACAACGGTACAGCGAACTTTCACAATGCACCGCAGGCCAACGCCGGTACTTCACCACCAACGAGAGTGAACTAGTGTAGACTGTTGGTACAGTCTACCTCAGCTAAAGCGTCGCGACGGCAAGCTCCACGGAAAGCCCTGGTTAATTGTACATCACGGGTCAATTTGCATGTTGAGCACATTCCCACCAGGTTTTTCTGTAGTCGTACGCATGCTAAGGTATAAACCCCTCTTGCAATTTCCTTGCTAAAATACTCAGGTGCAACAATTACTTCAGATATGCCTTCAGTGAAGTCCGCATTTCAGTGCAGTTCTCATTCACGACTGCGTTTTTATACAGCTCGTAAAGTAGCTCGAAAGGGTGTTTTATGTTCAGCCGTAATGCAAGAGAGTCAGGCACCATTACTTAGGCTGATGGACGTGCCCAGTTAAATTGCTCCGCTAGCAGCAGCCACTCCTGAGCGCTTCATAGTATCTCAGGATTCTATTCAGGCACGAGTTTTTCATCCGGCCGTGGTGCGCAAACATGTTCTTTCGCCTGATAGGTGGGTAAGAGAACCTAGTAGTTCAATGCAGGCACCTTTACAACGAATTACTGATCTGCGCAGTCCCGATGCTTTTTCTCAAATATCTAATGCTCATGTCTCCGAGCCTTCGTGCTCACATGCAGTTATTCCTCCGTCTTCACTCCCAGCTGTGCCTGAGGAGGAAGTCATTGTTAATGAACCGCAATTGCTTCGGTGGTCTAAAAGGTGGCGCCACAAACCGCACCACCTAAATGATTTTGTTCCATGTTCAATCTGTCCGTATTTCATGTCATTACTTGTGTTTTGATGCAACATACTTGAACAGATGTCGAGGTATTTGGCTGCTGTGCAGTCCCTTGAGTTATTGTCCATCGTTTGTCATGGGTTTAAATCTTGTTGTAATTTATATTTTCATCGCAAAAAACAAGTGCTTTATTTTCCTGCTTCTTGTACGCCAGGAAGGAGAGCGTCGAGAGCCAGAGTAATGTCTGCCATTCCCAAATGTATAATGATGCTTCCCTGCCTTTGCGTAATACGCCTTTCTTTTGCTATTGTATAATGACACGGCTTCTCAGAATAACTTCAACCACAGGGGGTATGATGTCATATCGGCAGTTTCGGTTTTAAACCTCAACTGGTTCACACTCAGGGGGCGCTGACATCGACTGGGAATTTATTTAGAGCGCTCAATGACAATAAATGCTCTATCTCGCGTTCTTCAGGCCGCCGTCCCCACGTGCCCAACGTGCCCGGCGTGGCGTTTATGGCGGCCACGCAGACGCAACACCCACCCGCATACCACCCCCAAATTTAGCTTGGACAACCGCCACATTTCAGTTGGGCAACGCCGAATTTTCAGGTTGGCCCAACCCTAATTTCAGTTCGGCCACCCCTAAATTTCAAGTTGGCCCAACACCAAATTTTAGGTTGACTCCCACCTATAATACCTTCAAATTTGTGTTGGCCCACTCTCAAACTCAATTAGGCCCACCCCAACCCCATGTATATTCTAGAGCGCCCTATGTGTTCATGCGGGAAAGTAAAGCGCTTTTTGCGTTATAGACATGATTTTGCCGACAAAATTGCTGCTGTGCTCATGAATGCTCGTGCTGAACTTGACTTTAGCCGTAGTGCTTCACGCCGTTCACAGTCCTTCATCGTTAGGAGGCCCTATCCATTGATAGTCATGACTTGAGTTGTGTTCATTTGTAGCTTTCAATAAAATATTTCGCTCTCCCAAACACCACGACCTCGACAAAATGTTTTCGAAGTGAAATGGAGAGAGTTTCCACGCCCATGGGAGCTACCAGTGGTACTAGTAAAGGACAATGTCTAGAGAAATACAGCACATTTTCCTGCTCACTGAGGCACCAGAAAAGGCAGTTATAGTGTGCCCCCTGCCACAACAGTGGCGATTTGTTGTTGTTAGGCACCCAAGAGTAATTTCATTACGAAAATTGCAGGCATCAACAGAGTATCAGTTACGTATAGTTTTACGGCGTTTTACGGGGACAGCCTCTTGATACAAAATGAAACATGAGATGCTGCGCTAGGCAAAAATCGCCGTAAATCGGTGCTTCTTTGTCGCTCTAATACATCTGCTGCCTATTATTACATGAAATACTTACTAATGCTGTAAATGGTATATCAAATATTACAACGTAAATTGGGGGAATTGGTTTATCTTTATGGCAAACGCAGCTGAGAAATGAAGGCGACACAAGACAGAGAAATACATAGGGTATGTATATACATAGGACACTAGACAAGTTTGCCCACCCCAACTCCATCTATCTTCTAGGAAGCCCTATTTATCCCTTTGGGAAAGGTGTCACGCTTTTTGCATTACAGACACGGTACTACTAACATGATTGCTGGGGTACTTGCAAATGAATTATATGCATTAAATGAAAAATGATATCCGAAAAGGCTGCATTCTAAGGTGGATCGTTCACGGTCTATGCTTACCTAAATTCAAAGGGCGGATGTAAATTGTTGTACTACATGGCAAAAAAGAAGTGAAAGAATCAACTATTCGGTCAGAAACACTGGGGAACAACGAAATTTGTATCTGGAACCAGCCCAAGGCATGATAACAGCATCATTTTCAAAGACAATTACAGAAGAAGGCGGTACGTACTAAGTGAAACGTCATTAGAAGTATTTTTAAGCTATCTAGTAGACAGGAATATTGCTGTTAAGAGACTTATGAAAGTGTTTAGAAAGCATCAAAAAGACAGTACGTTATTATAAAGTGGTGTTATGCTATGCAAGAGTACTTGACGTCTGGTGTGACGGGAACAATGTCTAACGATGGAAAGCACGCGCACTTAATGTATTCCATGGTACACCAAGAAGTGATACAGCATAGCACGCAGATTGCGCATCGTGTTTCACGCCTCGTCATCTGCCGATCCCGCATGTTGTGAACAATATGTTATAAGCAGGAGCAAACTGGAACCCCAACATACTGGTAGTATTACTGAACTTCCGCGGACATTGCGTTGTAATGACTACGGAAGTTGAAGCAAGATTCCTACAGATCACTGTCCATAAAGATGATCGAGGCGCCCTCCGATTGCGATAGTATGAGGAGATCAAACAAATTAACTCTAACGAAGGAAGGATTGCGACGCGGGGAATGACCTCAGTGACCTTTGGCACAGTTTCTTCTCTCTCGTTGCCGCCACAAGTAGTAAGCGTCTTAAAAGCTGCAGTTTTGCCACACAGTCGAAGCATCATTTGCGATAGCAAATCAGTAGAGATCTGTACGAAGTAAGGATATAGCTTCATCCGCCGAGTAGGCTTGTAAACATTCACTTAGTAACTAAATTTACAATCATGCTATCATGCGCGCACAAGCAAACATGAACCCATGTCACTCTATGGCTGCGGAAACTCGCTGTCAAAACGCTGGAGTGAGTATGCATCGAAGGAGCAACGAGCGAATTCACCATCGTGCTGCCTCTCGCTTCAACGTGAACTTAGTGGAGAGAACAGAGCGCACACGAAGCTATCAGCACTCGGCAAACTTTCTCCCAAGTGCAGATCGCTTTTGAATTAGGGCAGTGCCGTACGCAGCAGCCACCGGAGTAGAATGCCCCCTCCCTCACTCCCCCTCGGTGTCTTGCACGCGACAGAAGACGGCGCACTTCCTCCACGCTTTCCTCCCTTGTGTGCACGCGATTGAGCCGACTTTCGCACGGATTCACTTACATAGAAAGCATACGGCACGCAGCGACGATGTTATCACGCTTGGACCTGATATACAGCGTCAAGGCGACCCACATGCCAGAAATTCACCCGGAGTGTACGTATAATTATTATCGCCCTAATAAGAATAATATAGTTGCTACCGCAGCGAACAAATTATATTTTTTGATGACGTGATGCTAGGCATCAAACAAGAGATAGAAGCGGAATATATACTCGTTCAGAGAAAAGGATCTTCGGAAGGGTCAGAAGAGGCTTGCACGCGTTACAGAAAAGCGTTATCCGATTACAATTGCTCAACTCAAAAATGCCAATAATTATAGGTACCGCTTACTGTCCCACTAAAGGAAGTAAGAAATTACTGAAAAGTATGTGATCGTGCGTTTCACGAGCATTTACTCTCTCTGTCTATCTATCTATATATATATATATATATATATATACTCACCTACGGGGCAGAAGCCTGGAGGCTTACGAAAAGGGTTCTACTCAAATTGAGGACGACGCACCGAGCTATGGAAAGAAGAATGATAGGTGTAACGTTAAGGGATAAGAAAAGAGCAGATTGGGTGAGGGAACAAACGCGAGTGAATTACATCTTAGTTGAACTCAAGAAAACGAAATGGGCATGGGCAGGACATGTAATGAGGAGGGAAGATAACCGATGGTCATTAAGGGTTACGGACTGGATCCCAAGGGAAGGGAAGCGTAGCAGGGGGCGGCAGAAAGTTAGGTGGGCGGATGAGATTAAGTTTGCAGGCATGGCATGGCCACAATGAGTACATGACCGGGGTTGTCGGAGAAGTATGGGAGAGGCCTTTGCCCTGTAGTGGGCGTAACCAGGCTGATGATGATATATATATATATATATATATATATATATATATATATATATATTGCTTTGATAAGTTGGATGACACGCTTTACAAATTTACTAGAGATAATAGTCATGTTTAGCATCTTGTGATTACTACAAAATATAAACGGCAGATGTCACTTGCACGACATATCGCATGTGTGCAAATGGCTAATTCAACAGTTTCACTCCTGCAAAATTTCGCTGTGTCTTTTAGCAACGAGTTCGAATTGCAAATAATCAAGGGGACAGCATGACTACATGTCTGATTAGCAGCTTTCCTATGACAAGGGCCATTTTCATGATATTAATTGTTCCACTGCTAAAAATTCACTGGCTTAAGATTTATCATAATCATGAAATGGGAGGGGGGCTTCCTCAACGTATCAGCTGAGCTATTACGTAGAACATAGCCGCTTCTCGGCTTCCCCAGTGATAAAGGGAAAACTTTCTATGTCTTTGATGAGGCCCAGGGGTGGCGAGGGTTGCGAGACTAACACCCAGTCCCCCCTTCGTCAGACGGCGGCCAGTGCTTCCTGTCTGGCGGCGTCTTCGGCCATTCGGCCGGCCCAGAGCTGCTTATCTGGGTCCAAGCTGAGTAGCACTCTCCCACTGCTCGACCGTAGTTATGATGCGTGTAGTGTTAGTGCGGCAGGAGTTGGTGGGTGAGGCTTTCGGTCGTTGCCAGATAATCTGATCGAGGTCAGCGCGGACCTCGCACGTTTTGCAAAGCGGGGAGTATGCAATGGAGTAAATATGGTTGTATAGCACGGGGTTTGGGAAAGTTCGCGTGTGAAGCAGTCGCCAAGTGATGGATTGAGATTAATTTAGTGTTTTGTGTGCTGAGGGGGGGGGGGGTGGCGTAACCGCTATCTGCAGTAGCGGAGGAGGATTTCTTTGAACGTGACCATTCGGTCCCACGCGTGACCACGATGCAGAACAGAGGGCTGGTCAGGATCGGGAGACTCAGGAGACGGATGATGCGCCCGGTGTGCGAGAGCTTGGGCGGCATCGTGGGTGGCTTCGTTTCCAGCCAGACCCGAGTTTCCCAGATGATCTGCACGCGGCGTTGCTTTGAGGGAGCCGTGCCAGAGAGCATCTTCTGCACTTGAGGCGCTATCTGTCCTCTTGTGTAGTTGCGAATGGCTGTTTTTGAATCGCTGATGATGCCTTGTGCATTGGTAGCGGCGTAGGCCACAGCGATGGCCGTTTGTTCTTCTTGTTCTGGTTGAGTGCTGAGTATTGATAAGGTCACGGCGAGCGGGTACTGTGAGCCCGCGACTGCGACGACCGTCATGGCGTTTTGGTTGCGGTATTCCGCTGTGTCCACGTAGGCTACGTCAGCGGCTTGGTCATAGCGCTTTTGTAGTCGTTTAGCTCTTTCTGCACGTCGCTGAGGGTTGTGTCCAGGGTGTATATTGTGAGATATGGGCTGGATAACTAGCTGAGAACAAATGTTTGAAGGGACGGGTACGTTTGGTCCGAATTGTGTCGTGTAGGTTATGCCTAGGGTGCCTAGAATGTGCCTGCCCGTAGTGGAATTGGCGACTAGTTCGTATTCGATAATATGCTGAGCTTCAATAAGCTCGTCTATGGTGTTGGGAATGCCGAGGGCGTCCAGTTTCTCGTTATAGGTGGAGATGGGAAGATGTAGGGCTTGTGTATGGGCCCTCTTGGTTATGGTATTGAGTTTGAGCATGTCAGTTGCATTGAGGCGAAGGTACGGGGCGACATAGGTGATCCTGCTCAGGGCGTAGCATAGGTGGTTACCAGGCGTATAAGGTTGCTTTGTTTCAGCCGTGATGTCCATTTGCGATGCGTGCAATGAGGCGAGTGGTTTGGTGTACATGAGTATCTAATTGCTTGATTATCTTCGTGTTTCTGCCGTTTTGCTGGATACGTAAGCCAACGATACGGATGCTAGGTACAGGTATGCGTTGCTGATGCACGTTGAGTTCCAAATCGGAGGAGGGGGGCCCCGGTCCGGACGTCGACTTCCCCAATTAGGTTTGTATAGAAGGAACTCCTGTTTCTGTGGGGAGCAATCCTGGCCGCGCGGTTCTACGCAGGCAACAACCTCGTTGATGGCTTGTTGTAGCGTATCTTGGATGTCCCCGTCCCTGCCCCCGGTGACCTACAGTGTGATATCGTCTGCGTAGAGGCTACGCTTCAGGTTGCGGATGCTTGCTAATGCTGGTGGTAGCCCGAGTAAGGCCACGTTAAATCGAAAAGGGCACAGAACCTATCCATGCGGCGTGTGTATGCTGCCGAAGTGAATAATTGGCGAATGTAACCCTCCCATGGTGATGGTGGCCGTGCGACCTGTAAGGAAATTCTTGACGTAGGTATATGTTCGACGTCCAACTTGGAGTTGTGCCAGTTGGCTGAGTATGGCCTCATGCATGACATTATCCGAAGCCTTGGTCAGGTCTAGCCCCAATATTGCTTTGGTGTCCAGCCTGGAGCTTTTATCGCCATCCATAATTTGGTGCTTGAGCTGAATCTTGAATCTGAATCTGAATCTGACTGCTTGAATCTTATTCAAGCAGTCACAATAGTGAGCACATTTATTTCATCATAAAACGAAAGTAAAGAAACAAAAACTAAACTGCGGAACTACTAAATAAAACATCAGATGATGTTGAAATTTAGCTTTAGAATTATTAAGAAACGCGATCGGATAATGTTTATGCACGGCTTAATGTACAAGAGGAATCTAAAAAACGCGAACACTGTGTGTCTGGCCATAGAGCATTGGCGCGGTTTCTATATATATATATATATATATATATATATATATATATATATATATATATATATATATATATATATATATATATATATATATATATATATATATATATATATATATTATATATCTATCTATATATCTATTATATATATATTATATTATATTATATTATTATATATTATATATCTATTATATATCTATCTATATATATATATATATATATATATCTATTGTCGACAACAAACTGTTTCGTAAGGCTTTAGCTAACATTGTATAATTAGGAATTATTAACATGTTATTTCATTTACTTGCCGTACTTACAAGCGACTAAGGTCGACACTGATTAACATTGTAATAACAGGAATTATCAACATGCTACTTTTTTTTACATTGTGTGTCGTACTTACAAATTTTGGGCAAGATATTACATAGTATTGTATAATTAGTAATTACTAACACACTGTATTGTTTATTTTCCGTACTTTATTGTTATACCTCCCGTTTTCCCACTCCCCTCTGTAATGCCTTCGGGCCTTGAGGGTACCATAAATAATAAATAAATAAATATATATATATATACATTCGTTTCTCGATTAGCAGCTTACCCAACCTTTGAGGCTTAGCTACACAAGGGTCTAGCCTTTCGAAACTAACACGTAGAGAGTGCAGTATTGCTCTCAAAGAGTATGCTCTTTCGCGTTTCCTTTTTTCCCTCGGTACCTTATAATTGATCGAGTTTATTTTCTGCAACCAAGAAGTGGAGCATGAGACGCATTGTAACACAGGGACTGTCAAAATTTGATTGCGCGGGGCTGTTTATCGTGAACTCAAATATCAAAAAAGGAGCGCTATACTATCGACTTCTGTATACCCTTAAAAAAGCGGGTTTGAGCTGGTTGCAGAGTTTCTGTAGGCTTTCGGTCATTTATTTGAAATTCATTTAGACTTGTCCTCCCTGTATCTTGAGTCTCTAGGTTTTCTGCGTGCACCCGGTAGGCTTCCGGAATAACTGATCCAGGAGGTTTTCTTAAGGCTGAGTGGGCGTACATTTTGTATAAGTGTTGTATTAATCTTATACAGTACATATTCTGCGGAATTTTCAGATCTGAACATCAAGAAATTTTGCACGCTTTTTACTGGCCTTGTAGGCTATATTCAGCAGACCTTTTAAGGTTTGAGTACACAGATTTTATGCACACTTTGTGTACTTTCCCTACTACATGACATGCCAATTTAGGAAGATTATGCCATTAACACTGTTACCTTGATATCCTGCAAAAACGAGTTGGTGCGGATTTTCAGTTTATAATAATTTAAGAGAGGCAGATCTGGTATGCCCGAGTGGACATGTTGCTCAGAACTTGTCAGGTTACTCACTAGAACTTTTCGAACTACGCACAATCAAGGCTGTATATAATGAAAGCTATGGTCTCTGTTGTGTGTTGCTTGTATGCGGGTTGTTGGACAACTTTGGGAGGTTCACGTTTGGCGCTTTTTAATTGATTATAAGTAATGCTTACTTAGACCTCTCAAGAGTGACATGTGCATACTTGCGTTCTTTGACAGGTTACACTGGCTATATCACCGTGAAGTCTTTTCTGCACATTTCATTATATTGTGGAGGGCTAGGAGTGAGCGCACAACTATTTGTTTACTCCCATGAAAGGAAATGAACTGAACTCCCATAAATGGAATTCGCTAGACGAAAGGCGGTTTACTTCCATGGTGTCTTATTTGGTATCAGTGTAGCTTGCTAATTTTCTACACACTTTCTGCATCATGTGGCCACGGCAGTTACGAAGATTATCTGAAGAAATATGTGTTACGATTAAGAGCAAGGCGGGTTTAAAGTTCGCAGACTGTCTGTACGCTTTCTGCATACAAGTTGACGCATTGTTTGTAGAATTTCTGTGGAAAATATAATAAGTTTTTCGTATGCATACGTGTGTCCAGCGGGACGCGCAATTAAGTTTGTAACGATATCGTCAGTCGTAGAACTCCCGAAAAAAAAGAACAGGAACACCTTTATCCTAATGCGATGAGATTATAATAGAAGCGAAGGCTGTTTGAGGTCGCTGAGGTGTATCCACACAGTAATTAATCATTGTGTGCTGGTGTAATAGGGCCACAGCAGTATAATAGAGCACCATAGTTCTGAGGAGTGACTATTACAACATTCAGTATGATGCCTTTGGGTAGCGCCGCGTATAACAATGATATAGTTGCATTGTATGTTGTGGATAGTAGAAATGAAAACCATGACGCTGACTATTTGTAAAGATCGATGAGTACCTGTGGATCCACTATTACTAGCCGCAGTCTTGACAGCTTGAAAGATCCAGCATGTTTCATTTTTGTTGATGTAAATGAGCTCTTGCTTTCTGTTCTGTCCTGTAGAACAAATGTACAGTAAAGCAGTTGTATTACCCATTCTACGAAAGCCAAAAATACACGAGACGCACTTGAAACTTGGACTATATAGAACGCATATCATGCTCTCCACTTCCTGCAAGCATATACAAGGTGTGATGCATTCTTCTCCCACCACAGCTGGAAAACACACGGCTAACTTGTTGTAAATCGTTTACAAGTGTTAAAGCAAGTGACTTACTATAAGGCTGCGAATAACGAACTATTTAAATTTTGTGCATCAGTAGTTACATGATTTTTATTCTGACTTATTATAAACTCTGCACTCAACAATGTTCTTCAAAGAGGGTAGACCAACCTTTTGCGCAATTCCCTAAACCTGGGTACAAACTTTGCAACGTCTCGAGCAGTAATTTACTGAAAAGGTTGTTATTATTCCGCACCGTAACATTACCAGCAGACATACGACATCACGGCTTTCATACTTCTTAAATTGAAATTTAGTGCCGGGCTTGTCGCTTTACGTACAACAAGGCACGAGAGACAAAATGACCATTTGGCCAATATATGCGGAGCACTTACTTAACACCGAAGATATTATTTTGGTAGAGTCCTGTGCCGACACGCTGTGCCGACACGCTAAGAATGCCATTGAAACTTCAGTCCGTCGACTGTTCGGCGGTATATGCAAAAGTGCGGTCATTTATTCAACCTTAAGTAAACTAGAGCGTTCTTGGGCTCAGCGAACGCGCTCTGCTATTGTTACAGCAGGGCTTTGTGCTAGAGCAGGGCACAGAAAGTGCGTTACGCCTTCTTGAAGACGTCCGCAGCTTGGGATTTACCACATGCGTTAGACATCCGCCTATCCATCTACCCTAAAATCAGAGCAAAATTCTGTTTCCGAGGGCACCAGGCAAACATGTCCATAAAGGTATTCGGTTGCTGCTAGCAACTCTGATGAATGCAGTGACAGATGCTGTACTAAAGTGTCAATAATTGTACAATGTGCTTCCAGTGCCATGTGCCGCCTTACATATTCTACAAAAAGCAGTTTACACGAGAAAGAATTTTTTGAGAAGCAGTGCTGAAGAAGTAACTTCGCTACAATTGCACAGCACTGTTCAGGCTTTATAACATTGGAAGAAATAAAATATACCTGTCAAGCTCTTCTTGCTGATATTGACAATAAGATAAACGTATCCATCAATGCTGTGAGACGCATGTACCAAAAAGAACCATTCCAAAGGCGGAAACCTCGACAACAGAAGACCAGGATTGAGGCGGCTCGTTATCTTCGTTCGGGTTCTTGCGATTGAATGGAGCCAGTCATGGCTGTAAGCTTTATATATAGGGAACTACGGGGGCGCTGTCATCGAAGCACGCCAGCATCTGGTATAAAGACGCAAGGCGATATAGAGGGTGTCCCAGGTTACTTTAGCCAGAGTTTAAAAATATGTAATTGCCACGTCGCTGGACAAAACCAAGGTGATGTTGTTTGCGTCGCTGAGAGATACTCAAAATATATTTGTCATTCCACCTAATTAGTTAATTATACCTAAATAATTATCAACTACTCAAAGACTTCGAGTACATGAAAAGTGTCAATGAGAAAATTGTAGAGTGACGTGAAAAACTCCCGATACAGCTTTGTGTAGCTCAATATGCGCTGCATAAATTTTGTTACGCGAGTGAAAGAAGCCCACTAATGCATGCAGAATTGCCGCCGCGCTACTGGCCGCTGAAGGCACTTTGCGTGCATTTGCGGGATTCTGTCACGCTCGGATAAACCATTTATTTAGCACGTATTGAGCAACAGAAAGCTGTATCGGGACCCTTTCATGTCGATCAACAATTTTATCCTTGACACATTTCATTTAATTATAACGTTTGACAAGTTCATTAATTATTTAATACTAATAACTAATTAGGCCGACAGAAAAAATTAATAGAGTATCTCCAAGCGACGGCAAACAACATTACTTTGGTTCTGTCCAGCTACATGGCATTCGCATGCTTTTAAACTCTCGCTAAAGTTAGCTGGGGCACCATGTATATGGGGGCGAATACATTTCTGCAAAACCCGCTTTATGGTAATAGGAAAGGAAAGCATGTCGTTCAGTAATGAACTGCAATTATATCCAGCCAGAAACGCATATTGCACCCACGTTCCAGAAGCTCTGAGAGTCAAAGATGATGGGAGCACTACCTGTTGAGCCCTAGCAAGTGACTATTGGAGTCAAGGCAGAAAGAGCAAAGGGGAGAAAACCAGATGGCATCGTATCATCATCATCATCATCATCGTCAGCCTGGTTACGCCCACTGCAGGGCAAAGGCCTCTCCCATGCTTCTCCAACAACCCCGGTCATGTACTAATTGTGGCCATGCCGTCCCCGCAAACTTCTTAATCTCATCCGCCCACCTAACTTTCTGCCGCCCCCTGCTACGCTTCCCTTCCCTTGGGATCCAGTCCGTAACCCTTAATGACCATCGGTTATCTTCCCTCCTCATTACATGTCCTGCCCATGCCCATTTCTTTTTCTTGATTTCAACTAAGATGTCATTAACTCGCGTTTGTTCCCTCACCCAATCTGCTCTTTTCTTATCCCTTAACGTTACACCTATCATTCTTCTTTCCATAGCTCGTTGTGTCGTCCTCAATTTGAGTAGAACCCTTTTAGTAAGCCTCCAGGTTTCTGCCCCGTAGGTGAGTACTGGTAAGACACAGCTATTATATACTTTTCTCTTGAGGGATAATGGCAACGTGCTGTTCATGATCTGGGAATGCCTGCCAAACGCATCGTATCATCGTGTAACCACGTATCGTATCATATCATCGGCATCGTATCAACCACGTGTAAGTGTACCAGGTAAAGAACCGAAAAATCATTGTTGCATAAAAAAGGGTTCCAATCCACGCTGTCAAGCTGGTTTGCCTGCGAAGCTGTGGTATCACCTGATCAGGTAGACCAATCTGACGTAGCCTTGAACTAGGTCCTTCCCAGCCTGAGCACGACGCCGTTGTGCATATTGGCGTTGCTGCTCCCAGCCCATTCATCGTGTTCGCGCTGCTCTTCCGGAGTCCTAACTATGTATGGTTTTTAAAGAGCACCATCAGAAAAGAAATTTAAATAATTCCTAGGCGGGTTATTTTTTATGTATGAAAGTGTAGTTGCATCACTTCCTGCTTTGCATGCTACATTTGCCGCTTTCGGGCAACTAAAGCTAATGGAGCCTTAATGTTTAGCGAGAAACACTTATCCCGAAGGCTATGCACGAAGGCAAGCTTTCTGACTTTTTTTTTCTGGCCCCCGCACGGCCAGGGCCACCCCTGCCGCCGATGTGCGAACGCGAGCGCCATGTGATGCCGGTGCATGGGTCCCAGCGGGCCAGGCACCCGCTGTGATTGGTCGAGATTTTGGGGGCGGAGACGAAGAAGTTCCGGGATCGTATAACATAGAGATTCGCTGTAAAATACGTAGTGCAAAGACATTAGATATTCACGCCATTAAGCAGTTCGTTCCAACTACGCACGATAACACACGAAGTGCGTTCGCCGGCATACTTATTTTATTTGGTGATCTTAGGTCATTTTATTTTTATTCTATTTCCATCGTTTTCGTTCAGTGTATAGCTGCGATGACGGCTGTCAAGCGTAGTTCATGTGATGGTCACCGGCGGAAGGTGACCGATCTGAACTGGTGATACATTTTGGGCCTCGCACCTGCACTAGGAGTGCAAGAAACCTTTCAATGGAAGAGCAAGCAGTCGCACTTTCGCTGCGCTACTGCTCTGCTCCTATCTGCCCTTTGCCTCCGCTGCTGCTCTCTGAAAGGATTGTGCCATTAAAAAAAAGAGTCGGCAACCTAACCTGTGCGGGCAGCCGCTATTCAATGCAGGGGTTTCACAAGAACTGAGGTGCTTTGATAAAACTATATGCGATGTTAGTTATCGAATATTTCATCATCACTCTACAGTCTGCTGGCCTCATTGTAAGACCACGTGGTAGAAAAACCCTCCCGAAGAGGCATTGATGCTACTTTTGTTCGCCAGATTAGGACAAGGCTTCCTGACACTAGGAAGCCAATTTTTGGGAGAAACCCTTACGCGGAACCTTCGGCTCGGAGGATCCTATGTAAATGATTATGAAAAGAAAAATAGTTTTGGTCAGAGAGCAGTGCTCCAAATTTAATCAGGTTTGTTGCATTTAGGAGAATAAATAAAAATGTTGTGATTGTTGGTAGCGCGTGTGGTGTGTTTCTTTTTCTACGTCCTTCTTATTTTTAGCGCTCTGAGTTTTTATTAATATGAAGCTGAGTTTTTTTTTTACTGAAGCCGTCAAGGTTGTTTTTTTATAAGTGTTGAATTTCGTAATATTTAAAGAAGCGAAAGCAAAAAGGTAACAATCCTGTAGCTCAGGAAACACAAACGATATCGCAATTTGGTAACTTACATATAAGAGTAAATATAAAGGGGCAAACTCGATGCATTATACATGTTTCTCATATGCACTACTTATACGGGAGTAGGACTTCTGCAAAAACTTTGTAAACATTGTGAAAAATTTATCCAAGGTACAAAATAAAAAAAAATCTTTTTTTTCACTCTAGATGTTCTGACGGATGCAACCGAGAAGCAGCCATATCTATCATTGATGCAGTGTTACCGATTTTCAACTCTTCGTGCTTCTATTTTCTTCAATCATAACAATTTCTGGGAATTTAAAATGTATAGCCATAAATTGTAAAAAACGTATAGCCATAAATCAACCTTACGCTTCCAACAGCCCCAAACATCTACTTTTTTTTCTCTTAAGTGTGTCGCAGTAGCTTGGTGCTACTACAAGGTGGATGGCAACCTGCTTTATTGTACAGATATATATATATATATATATATATATATATATGCGTGTGTATGTGTGTAGGTTTAGATATATCAGTCGGCTATATCAACTTCGCGGATTAACACCATTCTTAACTCTGTAGTGGTATTCCTGCAGTTTTCTTTCAGTAAGTTTTATAACTACTAGCTCATCTTTGTAAGACAGATAAAAATGCACTTCATTTCTTACCTTACCTAGAATACTGCAAAGAATTCGGCATAGATATCCTAAGAGTGCCCTATGTATATATCCGAAATCAAGGAGTGTAACAGGAAATTGAGAATTTCATGTCACTGCAGGTGAAATTAATGATAATTTAGATAAACTGCAGTTGTGATGCCCATAACAATGGAGAAAATATATAGAATATGGTTTGGTGTCGCATTTTTAACCTTCGAACATAAGTCCATGCTCGGCTAAATCAGTTGGCGTATTGTGAAACCTAAAATTCAACACCCACTGTTCCCTGTTCTTTTCACCAGAATCGTAGCAGCCACTTGTACGCGCGCACTGCTACTGCCATATCTACTTCACGACAGAATAGATGACATATTCAGAACAACGTTAGAGGATATCATAAAACGACGACTTGTGACTACGTCTTGTATTTTTTCTACAGCAACCTATTAATATGACATTGACACGCCGTACAAGCAAAGCGTTAATCACATTGCGCACTACTTTACTCATATATTGGCAACTCGCTACATAGGCTCACTGTGACATTAAAGTTTGGCGTCAATATTCTTTGAAACAAGAAGGGGGCAAGTCTAATGCAGAATGAAATATCAATAGTCATGACTGAATGTCGTTTCCTGCTTACCCTCTTTGGTGCTGTACGTGACAAAGTTTTTTCCGCCGTCTTGCGTTACGTTCGCAATGGTGTCATAGCAGTAACTGCAAGAGCGAGATGAATTATTATTATACATGAGAAAGTAACATTAAGGAAGAATCATTGCGCAATCGGTAGCACTTCTCAGCTCGTACCAAGAACATTTATTTAAGTGATAATTCAGAAGAATTACAGCAATTTCTTTGTTGTTAAATACATATATTGTGATGGCAGCGGGCTCTACGAACAACGACCGACATCGTTAAAAACATCAGTCAACCCTCCTTCACAAGACAACCTCCTCCGACGCCATTTTCTCTCTCATTTCGCTCGCCCAATGAGCACATGGAGAACCTAATTCCTGAAGCAGCAGGACAAACATTGTTTCCGAAGAAGTCACAACGTTCGTTGAGTAGCTGTACCTTTACGGCTTTAGTACGGCAGGAGACGCAGCCATTTACTGTCATTTTCAATACCTCCAACGCTGCTCACTTTCGCCTGGTTACTAGTGCAGTAGTGCACTGGTACAGCACGTTGCAATACAGCACCTTAGCATGATTTTGAATCCTAGTTGGAATCCTTGTAACTGGGATAACTTTTTGGAGGTTAGTTGATGGTTTGATGGCGACATCTCTCTGCTGAAACACGCCATTTACGTGTCATTTTAACATCCCTGAAGTATGAGTTAAAACAATGTCTCTCAGAATGAAGCCTCAAGAACATCGTTTATTTGACGGTGTATTAGTGGCAGGGCGTGACAATCCTCTAACCCAACCTAGAAAAAGCTGTGTTCATGCTGCTATGCATCACCAGATGTCACTGTGTGAAGGACTTTCGCCAACTATGGTACTTTTGAGGACAAGACAGATCAACCACGTGCGCACAAATGCTTAAAACGCAAATCATGATGCACGACAACAATTAATTGATTGTAAGCTAAGGAAGCGACATTTATTTACGCTTAGTGTTTTCGAAGTTAGCGCTCATTTTAGTTCGGCTTGTGACAATGTACCATTTCTCGTAGTGCATCTAAATGCAACCTCTATTATAGTTTGCGTGCTTTCACATTAGGGAAAATGAAAATTCGTGATTATTTTTGTAATGAAGTCGCCAGCTTGCTTTTTTGAACTAATCTGCTTCTTATGTCCACTTGTCCTTCATTCGAAGTCATCTGAAATGCG
Organism: Dermacentor variabilis; assembly: GCF_050947875.1. Classification (NCBI taxonomy): domain Eukaryota; kingdom Metazoa; phylum Arthropoda; class Arachnida; order Ixodida; family Ixodidae; genus Dermacentor; species Dermacentor variabilis. The sequence continues at coordinate 174,421,120 of NC_134569.1, forward strand.
GAAAATAGTCGCCTGCAGAATCACATATAATTGTTACATTTCGCCTGTGCAGCCCGTTCAGAATCAGGCTGCAGCATTACTGCATACCGTTCATCCTGTTCTCAACCTAGTCACTTTCCCATGAGTGCTGCATTTTATCTATAAGCGTATAGTGTCAATGCTGCGTTACTAATTGATTTTTCATGATGATTAATTGTGAACTCCCTATGAAGTTTTTACTGAGACCATATTGCCCCCAAGTAATAACACTCGTTTTGCATCCGAGAAATTTAATTTTGCCAGGCATATATTACAATTATTCTTTAAAACTGCCATATAGTCCTATATCTTGTCAACATCTACCAACAAATAGAAGGTCCCCAATATTGCTATTTTTATTTTAAAAAAAAGCTCTTAAAACATTTCTCCTTAACACATATAGTCGAACTCTATTTGTTTGCGCGATATTTTTTTATCAATGTAATTTTCACACATCCATTTCTATCTTACAGCTTTTGCAAGCGTTTTGTATTTTCCTTTAGATCGTGCCCCTGTTTTACTCATGTAAATTTAAAGGTAACCTTGATAATTGCTCCTGTTACTGTCTTCGGACTATGGGACCCAAGTCTGTCATAGATTGCTGGTTCCTTATACGGGCAATTTCCGTTAATTCGTGCCTAGATTTAACAGACGAGCATGTTTTACAATTATACAACCGACTTAGTTTGCTCACCGTCCTGTTGAGCAACTCAGCGTATAGTTCGTTTTTTTTACTTTGAGCTTGGAAGATTTTTCAGAATATGCGTAAAAACCCACTTTTCATCTATTAATTTAAACAGCAAATCTTCAAAGAAGGAGTTCTAGCGCCTAATGAATGGCATTCAAATTGTGCTTTTCTTTTATGACAGGTTCTGCGTTTTAGTTTAAGAAAACGCCGACTGGCCGGTCGGCCGATGCTCAGGCGGTACTCTTAAAGAAACGATTTACTATGCACTAGCCTACTGAACAACAATTAGTGAAGGAAAAACACCTAAAGAAAAAGTCACCAAGCAAGCGTATTCTTGTTGTTTTTACCTATGCTATATTTAAAGTTACAGCCTAGCACGAAAGGAGAAGCAGTGATAGCGATAGTAATGTATTGCACAACTACACGAAGCGGAGCTCGTATTATTGTCGACCGAGTAAATTGCAGTAAAGAGGTAGGCTGTTAAGCGGAAGATCACGGGATCAAATACCGGCCATGGCGGCAGCATTTCGATCGGGACGAAATAAGAGAACACCCGTGTACTTAGAGTTAGGTGCACGTTGAATAACCACAGGTGATCCATGTTCTTCGGGAGCCCCTCACTACAGCGTGCCTCATAATAAGATCGTGCATTTGGCGCGTAAAACCCCATAATTTACAGTTGAAACTAGATTTAACGGAGTTCGGAGTTCGGAGATGAGCACGTTCGAATTATTTCGTCAAATCGGAAAGTTTGTAAAATTGAGAAAGGAATTTTTCTCTCCATCGAAATCTAAAATTATAACGTAGTCACAGGCAAAATACACCGCGGCATTGTATTTACCTCTAATCTAGCAGTCAATCACACAAACCATGAAATAACGGAAGTAACCACCGCCGCCCCTGCCGAGGCTGTGTTGAGTCCGCTGCTCCGTGCCTGGGCGCCCCGCCCCGTGCAGCGTCGTGAAACTAAAGCTAGGGCTGTGACTAGGGCACCTAGATAATTTAACGCGATAGCTTTGCGTTGCATGCTCGTTGAAAAGCCCGTCTGTGTCAAAAAAAGAAAGAAATCACCCCTTTTTAAAATCATTTATTCAAGAAAAATCTTCGTTAAATCGTGTTTGGCCAAGGTAGTTTAGTTATTAATGGGCTGACAGCGCACACAGACGGGGACACAGTGAAGAATAACAGGATCAGCGCTGTGTTTTGTTGCTCTTCGCTCTGTTCCTGTCTGTGTGCGTTGTTAACCTTTTAGGATGCTTTGCGAACTATCCCACTAGCCATCCTTGTAGTTTAGTTAATTCGGGTTGGTGACAACATTGAACCATATGGGTACTTTATGGGAAATGGAGATTTCTTGCTTTTTTCGCGAGCTTCGTAAAATTGGGTTTCGTTAGATTGAGTTTCAAATGTAATAATTTTTTTACCAATAAAATTAAGAAGTATGTTTCACGCATGTACAGCCAAATTTCAGCAGATTTTATTTAATGAGAACAAACCCTCACCTTCACAACACTACCGTCACAAAGAGCGCCGCCAGCGAGAAGAAAGTATTTGCAAAACGCTTAAGCATCGCCCTTAAGAGTGGAACACGATAGTATTCAAAGATCCTTGACTGATTCTGACGCTTCCCGGCAAATGCACATTAGGTAACCTGAATGTTTACTGGGAAATGATGGCGGCAAACATTATGCACGAAGCCGAGCTTTCTGATATAAACGCGGCTTCTTGTTTAGGCCGATCCTGGAGGTAGCACACAGCGGCGCGAAAAAACTCACATCATTGTCCGGTCTCTGTTATTCCCTCGCGCTTTTAATATTTAAACCTGAGGAGATATAAAATAAAGAGCTGGTACAAGTCGGTGTTTTGTTTCATTAGACTTGTTTGTGGGCTGTCATTCTCTCAAGTCCAAGCAACAACTTTGTGAGGAATGCAAAGCAAGTTACGAGCAGCTTTTGTGTTAAAATGCTCTAAATGTAAACTACTACCGCAGAGCCCCACGCATTGGCCCGTTGCGTCAGGCGTTTAAGTGTTGAAACAGAGCAATAAAATGCACTATTGCGAAAGACCCGGCGGCGCAATAGATATGGGTATGGAGCGATAGTGAGGACCCGCTGCTTGATGTCATTTGCTCTCCATTTTGACATCGAGAAAAGTGGTGAAAAAGGTTTCGCTAAGTCAGAGAAACTGCTGGAAAAAGAAAAGAAAAAAAGAAAAAAGAGAGAGAAAGGAAGAATTGAATGGACTTCTCAGGCTTTACGTGCCAAAAGCACGATTGCATTATGTGGCGCGCCGTGGCGGAATACAACGGATTAATCTTGAACAACAGGGGATCTTTAACGTGCCCCAATGCGTGGGATACTCAAAAGACCGAAAGAAAGAAAGAACGAGAGAAAGTAGGTGCGACGGAGAATCGAACGCGGCCCACAACTTGGCAGCCAGAGATGCTACCGCTTACCGCAACAGGAGCTGATTTTGATACATCAGCAGTATGTTTATATATATATATATATATATATATATATATATATATATATATATATATATATATATATATATATATATATATATATATATATATATATATACGTGAGGTGAATGTGTGGTTGACAACAGTACCTTAGCATTCCGCTACATCATCCCTTCCGCAACGCGAAAGGATACCAAGGGCTTCGCCTTGCTTTTCGTTGAGTACGCAATACAAGCACTGATTTCTAGCTAAAGATGCTGCCATCGCAGGACGAGGCCGTTGGTCCTTGCGGGATAGTTTAATATTTCTTTCTTTCCTTCTTCATTTCCTTCTGTCCTATCTTTCTTCCTGTCTATCGTCTTTTTCGTTCTTCTTTGGTTAATTTTCATTTACACAAAAAATAAATGGAGAAAGTCGTACAGCAAAACTCCGCAACAACATGGCTTTAGTGAACCTCATTCTCCTTATAAAATACATTTGACAACATGGCGTAAAGCTCATTGCACGTTAAAAAAAATGCACCGATGGGGAAAATCAACATAAAATTTATTCGTGAGAGAAATCTGCAGCAAACATTTAATTGAGACAATGAAATGTTATGGCCACAAAGGGGAGAAAAACGCTAAATATAACAACTGTAGACTCGATCTTTACAACTTACGCTAACCTAATAAAGGCCAAGAAAGCGTTAAATCGTGCATGGTACAGCCAATAATTTCGCACAAGTGCAATAGGTGAGACAGGTTGTTCCACTTTCGAGAGCCATAATTCTATAACGCAGAACCTGCTCTACTTCTGATATACGTGCGTCGCCCGTCTCATCCACTGTAGCTCCACTACCCGCGTCGAGAAGTCCTGGTGTTACAACATGCTCGCATGAACAATGGTTTTGAGTGCTTCTCACTGTGTCTCATATTTCCCGACACGCGTAATAATTGCTTAAAATTGTTCCCACAGCGAAGAAACTTGCAAACTTAGCGAAAATCACAAGTATTTTTTATCATCAACCGTAACGGAGCATAACCACGCGCATAGACGTTGGTTTGCGTCGAGTTCTAGGTGTAATAGGATATCACGGAGCTAACCCTCGGACAAGCCCCCTCAACAAATAAGCCCTTTTCTTCTTTCGCAGTATATCTCCGCGCTGGCTCTTCGGAACTCAGACCTATCAAGTTTATGATACTTTTAAGGGATTGTATGGTTTGTGGAAGCTCAAAGTGGGGGACGCCTCCTTTACTAGCAGCCCCCGCCACACGCTCCATGCTTTAGACCCCCACATACCTTCAGCGCGTTCGGTAGTAAGCCGTCGCGGCTACCGACTACCGAATTAAGAACCCGCCACGTGTACGCTAGTACACGTGGCGAGTCCTTAATTATTTGGAGTCTTCTTTATCTTTTTAAAGAATAAGCTTTCAAAATTTCACGTGACGTTCTCTGTTGCCTTTTCATTTCATCCGTGATTTTTTTTGGGGGGGGAGGGTTGTCAGTGCGCGTGAAGAATCTGCTCCTCGTTTATCGATAAGTGCTGCGTGTAGCGGAGCTAGCGAAGTACGGCAGAGGATTCAGCGCAAGGGCGACAGTCCTGTTTGACTGGACGTGACGGTGCACCAACCGCTTGTGCTTAGGCCATGAGCGCCCTGCTTTTACTTATCGAGAGACCTCCCGTGAGTGCGTAAAAACTTAAGGAGCAGCCTTCTCCTGAGCCGTCCTTTCGTTCGCGAGCGACATTTAGAAACTCACTGCTCTTAACGTAATGGTGTGAATAAATGTCTTTTTTTTGCCTAACATGGTCTCGCTAGTGCCCGCTCCCTCTGCCTTAATATTCATGGTCGACTCCTAGAGCTGGGCCCAAGCTACCAAGGAGCTTCCTTAAAACAATATGGCTGAATGATGGTCGATGATAGAAAAACACTGCCGTTTTATTTGATTTCCACGAACAATTTTTCACTGATTTTTCATAGGATAATTTAGACCTCAGTGGCCTCAGGGATTATGCCACCAGCACCCTACAAAAAATTGTTTCCTCATCGATGGGACGCTCCAGCACTAGCTCAGCCGCATGTGTGCTATGTAGAATTCGTCCGCCAGCTACCTGAAGTAATCATAATACGTTAAGATACTTGTCACCTAATATTCAAGGCTGTTTGCTGAGCAGCATTCTTAAAATTGATACATGCATATTGAGTGTTTCTTGTGGACGATGCACGCGGGCGCCCCGACGAGGACGACGAACGTTGTCTGGCTCTCGAGCTGTCGGCTGTGCTGGCTAGTGCTGCCGTCACCCTTTGAAAATATACGTTCTAAAGAGTCTCCAGTCTTAATCAATTGTTGGCGTAGCATTTTTGTAGCACGGGAAGACGAGTTCAACTTGTGGTCTTCAACAATGTTTCCACCATCGACGTCATTGTTCAAGGAATGCCGCCACTTTGAGCTCGCCAAAAGCCGCCGCGTCATTCCACAGTTCTCCCGGCTCCCTAACACGGCTGCGACGTCGTCTTGCATTGACGTTACCGCTTCACCACCCTTAAATGAGCACGTCATACGCATTGTTCGCTGCGAACTCGAGGATACAAGTGCTGCGCCGTTCCATTGACGCCCACTTGAACCCAGCATGGACCAACCAGCCCGAGCGTTCTATCTCATTCAGGCATTTGTACGGCAACAATTTCCAAACCTAGTTTTACCTACTGCCTGCTCCGCCTCACGGCGATTTGTATTCCCCTCCGAGATACCGCTATCCTACCGAGTGGAGAATTCCGGACGACAAGCCCATTTGCTTCCGTTGCCTCCGTATTGTCCACGTCGTTCGCCACTGCCGCAGCTCCTGGACGTCGCCGTATTCAAGCCCCTTTCCCCCGTCTCCTCGCCCATATGCTCACCCGCGACGTTACTCGCCTCGCATATACCTCCTACCTATGAAGTATCCGTCGACGCCAGTCGTCCTGCTCGCTCGCCGTCACCTCAGCGCCGTCGATCCCGATCGTCCCAGCCACGTCGTTATTCGTCGAATTCTCCCGGACGGAAACCTAAACCACGCAGCTCCTCGAGGTAGTGCTGCATTATTTTCGTCGTGCCGAAATCCTCCATTGACGCTCCCAACGAGCCATAACTTGATGTTCACGTCGACGGTGCCCATGTGACGGCTTTAATAGTGTGTCCATAATGAGTTGTAACCTCCATCGTCGACTAAGGAAGGTTCTCAAGCCTCCTACTACTCGACCGTACGCGTGGCCGATGGCAGCTCTACTGACGTCACTGGAATATGTACTTCCCCCATAAGTATCGCCGACCGCCACATTCCTGTTCTTTTTTTACAGTGCTGACAAATGGTACCCATGACCTAATCCTCAGACTGGACTTCCTCACGGCGCATTCAGCTTTGATCGACTGTTCTGCCGGTACCATTTGCCTCGAACTTACTCTACTCGCGCACATTCGTGCCGAATTGCCGAAGAACTTTAGTACGACCGCCTTTGTCCCCCTGCCACTTAAAGCCTCAACTTTCATCGATTTGCAATCATCTTTTCCTATGCCCGATTATCATTACGTCGCCACATCTGTTCTTGATTTCCATTTCATACGCAAAATCGCTGCGCCCCACTGCGTCGTCACCGTCGCCGATAACCGGACATGCCTCCCTGTCGTTATTTAGGCCTGATAAAGGAAGTTCTTCCCTAAGACAGATCGGTTGCAAGGCCTGGTGCTATCGGAGATGACTACGTCACGACGCTTTCCGTAGACGTCTGCTCCGATTCTTAACCATGTCCACAGGATCCTATTTGCCCTGACTCAACCTTTAGTCCCATTATTGCTGCGGACCTGTTGCCCGAACAATCAGCAGATCTGTGTCGCTTTTTGGTATCCTACCAAGACATCATTGACCTGAGGAATCGCCAATTAGGCCAGACTTCAATTGTTCAGCATCACATAAACACTGGTGATACCAGTCCTATTCATCGCCGGCCATATCGAGTTTCTGCTCCCGAGCGTAAGGTTATTCAAGATGAAGTGAACAAGATGCTTGTCAAAATGATTGTTCAACCTTCGTCTAGTCCTTGGGCGTCGCTCGGGGCGCTTGCTAAAAAGAAAGATGGCACATGGCGTTTCTGCGTAGATTATCGTCATCTAAACTGCATTACAAAGAAAAACGTCTACCCCTTGCTTCGCATTGACGAAGTCCTCGATGGCGCCACGGTTCCAACTACTTTTCATTAATAGACTGCGGTCTGGTTATTCGCAGTTTCTGTGGATGAAAAAGACGAAGTGAAAACCGCATTTCTAACTCCTGATGGTAGATATAAATTCAAAGTTATGCCATTAGGTCTATGCAGCGCCCCAGCAACGTTCGAACTGATGATGGACTCTTTGCTTCAAGGGTTAAAATGGTCTACATGCCTATGCCACCTAGACGACGTTCTCGTATTTTCGCTTACATTTGAGACACACCTTGAGCGCTTATCAGCTGTTCTACAAGTCTTCCTTGAGGCTGGGCTCCAACTAAGTTCGTCAGAGTGTCACTTCGGTCGTCGGCAGAATACAGTGCTGGGCCACCTCGTAGACACTTCCGGTATTCAACAAGGCCCGGAGAAAATTCGTGCTGTCACGTCTTTTCCTGTACCTCAGTCTGTCAAAGATGTCCGAAGTTTTGTAGGACTCTGCTCCTATTTCCCACGCTTCGTTAACACTTCTCAGCGATTTCCCGATCTTTTACTGATCTTCCGAAGAAGGACCTGCCGTTTATGTGAGGCCCCGCTCAAACTGCCGCGTTTACCCACCTCAGCAACATTCTCAGCACGCCACCTATACTGGCCCACTTTGACGCGGCCTCTCCTACAGAGGTGCGTACCAATGCCAGTGGTCACAGTATGGTAGCCGTCTTAGCGCAGTGCCAATAGGGTCAAGATCCCGTTATCGCATACGCTAGCCGTCTCCTCACAGTAGCGGAGCGCAACTATTCGATTAGAGATCGTTAATGCCTGGCTCTCGTCTAGGTGGTTTCCAAATTCCGCCCGTACTTGTATGGCACGCTCTTCTCTGTAATCACTGACCACCACGCGCTCTGCTGGCTTTCCTCACTCAGGGATTCTACCGGCCGGCTTGGTCGCTGGGGTCTGCGGCTGCAAGAGTATTCCTGTGTAGCAGTGTACAAGTCGGGCGGATTACATCAAGACGCAGACTGCTTATCACGTCATGCAGCGGACGAACCACCCGGCGGCCCTGACCCCGATACCGACGCTTGCGTTTTCTCCGTTTCTTAGCTATTACACGTTGCCGACGTGCAGCGCCGTGAGGCCACTTTGCGCGTCATCACTGATGGCTTGGAGTCTTCGCCTTTTGATTCCTCCCTTCACCTCTTTGTTCTTCGCGATGTTGTAATATACCACCACAATGTACACCCCGACGGTCCTGCCCTACTCCTCGTCATTCCAAAGTACCTCCGGTCAGCTGTTCTACAAGAATTTCACGATTCACCAACGGCAGGTCCGCTAGGCGTCTTCCGCACCTACGACCGGATCCGCCGACGCTTCTTTTGGCCAGGCCTTGTCCCGTCCATCCGGAAATACGTTGCGGCGTGGGAGAAATACCAGCGCCGAAAAACACCATCGATGCTCCCTGCCGGGTGCTTTAAACCACTCGACATTCCTTCGGAGATGTTCTTTTGCGTTGGCGTGGACCCACTTGGCCCTTTCCCGCTATCCACGTCTGGCAACAAGTGGGTCGCTGTGGCGACAGATTATGCCACGTGCTACGCCATCAACAGAGCCCTTCCAATAAGCTGCGTCACAGATGTCGCCGATTTTCTTTTACGCGACGTTATTCTGCAGCATGGAGCTCCACACCAACTGCTCACAGACCCTGGCCGGACATTTCTTTCGCAAGTCGTCGCCGTCAACCTTCAGTCCTGCTCCACCAAGCACAAGCTGGCTACATCTTATCATCCACATACTAATGGTCTCACTGAGCGTCCGAATCGCACCCTCACAGCCATGTTTGCAAAGTACGGCTCGTCCAATCATACTGAGTGAGACCTTGCATTACCTTATGTCACTTTTGCATATAATTATTCGCGTCACGAGACTACCGGTTTTCCCCCGTTATTTCTGTTGTTCGGGCGAGAACCCACATTGCCACTGGATGCATCCCTTCCATCTGCCGCAGTAAAGACCAGCGAGTATGCACTTGGCGCCATCACCAGGGCAGCCTAAGGACACAAAATTGTCCGCGCTCGCCTCCTGACCTCTCAAGACCAGCAACGCCGCTTGTACGATCGCCAACAAAGAGACGTCCACTTTTCGCCTGGATCTCTGGTGCCCCTGCGGTGCCCGACTCGTCACATTCGGCTGTCAGAAAAGACTGCCTCTGTACACACGCCCATCTCTTGTGGTGCGGGCCGTGACTTCCGTTACCTACGAGATCGCCCCAGTCGGTACCAGTGCCTCATCTTCCCCAAATTCCACTGACGTTGTCCATGTCGCACGCCACAAGCCACATCACTCTCCTGTTATCACCGATATTTAGACGCCCCGGGAGGGTGCTTCTGCCACAGGGGCTAAGGATATATGCATATTGCGTGCTTCTTGTGGCCGATGCATGCAGGCGCCCCGACGAGGACGACGAGCGCCTTTCGGTCTCAAGATGACGGCTGAACCGGCCAGCGCTGCTGTCACCCTTTGTAAGTACACTTTCTAAATAGTTTCCAATCTTGATCTTTGTTCGCGTAACAATATAATGCTTGTTTGCAATGTCTCCTTTGCTCACACTGTCGCGACTGTCGCCGATAATTGCGCCCATCTTCTTATTTCCGCCTTCGTCCAGAAATGGTCAGCCACAGCATGACATTTAGCACCTTCTGTATGTGCGAAAATACTGTGAGCTCAGCTTGGGGAGTCGGCGTTGCGGCCTCCTTACCAGTGAATTCAACCCCTTTAGCTTGCGACCAATTTAGGAGCTTAAATAACCCTGACCTTGTTTGTGGATGGGCTGCAGGGCTCTTCAGTGTGCTTGCGTTGGGTAAACTGGTGTCGATTGCACATTTTATAACGTGCAGAATGATAAACCAAAGTTTTCACTTAGAGTGAGCGTTGTAAGGGCTGAATGTTTTAGTCTCCTCAAGGCATCCACACTCTTCTACAGCTTCAATATCATAAAGACAACTGCTACCAAGAGTCATAATCACACGTCTAGTGGGTCTTCAACAAGAAATAGTTGAGCTTACAAGGAAATATCTTAGTCAACCTCATTCAGAATAAACTAGATCATTTTGGAGCAATACCAAGTTATCCACTCTTTCCAAGTTTTCACTCGTTTGTTACTTTCATTCGGTCGAGGCAGTCTACATTTGAATAATCCATAGAGCTGGAAAGCAAACATTCTTCAGTGACGTTTCAATCTTGGCGAAGGCTAAAACTCAGCAGGAAAGAGAGCTGATTGAAGCCTATCGCAGCTATAAGCTTGGCCTCGAGAAATGTGTAAGCGCGCCATCTGTGTTCTTAACCAAGAAAGAGCTTTTATTTCTTGATAACTGTAGACGTGTATAGATAAGGTGTTGACCGTGTTTTTGTTTTGTTGTGCCTGCGTATGTTCTGTACGGACTTGGGGGACGTCGTTTTCATGAATGAAGTTCAGTTGTTAGTCCAGCCACGTTCGTGTCTCTTTCTCTATGTCTTCCTCCTGATTTTTTCTAGTCTCAAGTTTGCGGGAATTCTCCTAGTATAACCATGTACCAACTAGCCCAACAAGCCACTCTCACAAACATTGGAGATGTCGAATAATTTCTCCGAATATCCCAGTTATCGAACTTGCTTAAATTGTGGCTCAGAACTAGACGTTCTTTCGTAGAATTAGCACATGTTCATTGGTACTCTCAGGATGCACTATGGATATAAGACTGTTCCCAAGATACACTCATTTCTCGTAGATGTCCCGGAGTGGTCCCTTATTTCACTGTACCGAATCGGCTTAACAACCTTGCACCTGTATAAGTAGGGTTATTTGAAACCCTTTAGGAAGTTCCGACAGTAATGCCATCTGTTGTAGCTGTGGTACTATGCTTACACTAAATTTTACTTGGCGGTCCATCATAATGGCAATGTAAATGTAGCGCATGCTGTGCAATTGTGCAGGTAGTTGGCTGCGGGACGAAGGCGGCGCACAGAAAGCCATGCCGGAATTGTAGCGACCGTCGGCCACTTCGTCGTCGCTGCCGTGAACGTTTTTGTCCCTCGGTACGGAAATCCAGTTGGCCCGCAGTGGGCATCATTTCCCTCTGCTCTTTCTTGGAAACGAAGAGCGGCTGCCCGACGGGGACACCACCACTGCGACTCGGCAAACCTGATTTTGCCTCTCAATAAAGACAGTCGACCCTCCGTTCTGAAGCTGTCACATCGTGTATTCCTTGCCTCGGTCAACCGGAGCTCCCAACAGAAATCTGCTTGGAAAAACAGTCTGGTTGATTAGTAAGTGCCATGGCGCTGTGATGAGTCTCTCTTTTATATTTTCGAGCTCTATGGTTACTCTGTTTGATTCCTAGTGTTATTTTACTATGTTGCCCAAACAAATATTCTGCTTCGCATTTGCCTTGTCTCCAGAATCGAGGCCCCTATAAAGCAGAATTGCTGCAATGTATAGCCGAAGAAACTACTTCTCACCACCACGTTGAAGCAGCAAGAAATGAGCCCTTGGTTACTTACATCATTGGAGTTTTTTCCGCCAGTGCATAGAGCAGATGTCGAAAACGAGCATGCCAGGTACTTCCAAACCTGCTATAGACTTGAACTGACTTACAGTCCTCGCCTCGTTCGTAATTTTGAATTTTTACATAGTACGGTATAGTATTGTTTTTGAAAATCTGGAAAGGAAATGGCGGATAAACAATAGCTTTTATAGGGCTCTACAGCACACGTGTGTACCCAGGAAAAGAAATTCTGCGCGAGGAGGTTGTTTGACGCATAAAAGTTGTTTCAGACGCACGCTGTCATTATCAAAATGCATATGTGATAAGTGACTAAGATGACTACTTCTATTTTGTACTTCCCAATAGTCACCCTACAATACCTTACTGAAAATGAGTGCATTTGGTGATATTTATTACGGCAGATATTGCAAATACCTAGGATAACCTATCGTACAAAACGAACGCGCATATGTAGTATTTATTTCTTATTTATATTGTCGCAGTACAACGCGGACAGTGGACAGGGAGACGTTGAAGAATTGTAGGACAACTTGTTTAAATATAAAACAGGCCAGAGGCACGTCTTCTTCGTCCTCGCCGAATCCCACTGACGCATTAGATGAAGTCCGTTAATGTCCCTATCTTCGTTGTCGTCTGTACAGAAGAATAGACGCGTCATTGCTCCCTCCCTGAGAGAGCATCGTCCCGATGGTAGACCAGAAGTGTCACTTGGGGAAGTAATGGTCTCTCGCTTAGTTATTCGCTCACATACGGCTTCATGCGGGCAGCGTGCACAAGTTCTGGACGGTGCGTGTGGCGCCGCGTACAATTGGGACTATCGGGGACGACCTCGTGCGTGACGTCACTGAGTCGGCGCAATACTCGATATGGTCCGAAGTATCGCTTTAACAGCTTCTCGGAGATACCTCGTTTCCGTATTGGTGTCCAAATCCACACTCTGTCGCCGACATCATAGATTACTATTCGACGGTGGATATCATAGCGCCCTGCATCGTAGTCTTGCTGCTGGCAGGTCCGCAAGCGCGCGAATTGCCGAGCCTCTTCTGCGCGTTGCGTAAACACATCGGCGTGCGTATCAGTGTCGTCAAAGTCATCTGGAAGCATCACATCCAACATCGTTTGTACATCCCGTCCATGAACGACGGTGAACGGAGTCATGCGCGTCGTCTCTTGTTTCGCCGTGTTATATGCAAAGGTGATATACGATAGGATGTCGTCCCAAATTTTATGTTCAACATCCATTTCACATCCAAATTGTTTTGTTTAGCCGTTCTGTTAATCCGTTGGTTTGTGGATGGCAGGCGGTTGATTTCCGATGCGCCGTTTCACTTAGCAGCAAGACGTGATCTAAAAGCGCAGCCGTGAATGCGGTTCCTCGGTCTGTTATTCCGACGGTTGGTGCACCGTGTCGAAACACAATGTACTCAATGAAAAAGCGCGCCACCTCGGCTGCTGTGCTTCTCTGGATTGCCTTTGTTTGAGCTTAACGTGTGAGATAGTCGGTTGCTACGATAACAAAGCGATTCCCTGCAGTAGACGTAGGAAGTGGACCCAATACACCCATTCCCATTTGGTCAAATGGACTTCGAGAAACCTGGACGGTTTGCAGGAGGCCGGCTTGTTTCGACTTGGGCGACTTGCACCTCGGCCAGTCGAGGCAAGTGCGGGCGTGATGTTTCACGGTGATGTTAAGTCTCGACCAGTAGCACCTCTGTTGAACTCTGGCCAACGTTCTCGTGTAGCCTAAGGGACCAGAAGTCACCTCATTGTGAGATGCTTGAAGTACTTCCGTACGAAGAGCTGCAGGAATGACGAGTAGATAGGGGGACCCGGTCGAAGAAAAGTTTCTTTTGCAGATGACTTTGGCCAGAAAACAAAACAACAACAGTCCTCTTGCAAAAACTATAGGCGGTTTCGCAGATCTGCCCTTTAAGTAATTGATGAGTCCAAGAAACTCAGGCTCGTCCCGTTGTTGTTGAGCGATGGTGGATGTGTCGAGAACACAAATAAATGCTGAGTCTTCTTCGGGTGGAGCAGACGAGTCTGTGGGCGATCAAAACAGGCAGGCAGCATGCGTATGTTGTTTCCCCGACTTGTACTTGAAAGTCATGTCAAACTCTTGCAGCCGTAGGGCCCAACGCGCCAGTCGTCTCGAAGGGTCTTTCAGGTTTGTCAGCAAACAGAATCAATGGTGGTAGCTGATAACTGTGAAGTGGCGGCCACACAAATATAAGCGAAATTTCATAACCGCCCATACTACGGCGAGGCATTCCTTCTCAGTTGTGGATTAATTAGCCTTTGTGCGTGAAAGTGTTCGGCTTGCATAGGCAAGTACTCTTTCTGTGCCCCCTTGCCGCTGCACAAGAACAGCTCCCAAGCCAACATTGCTGGCATCAGCGTGGAGCAATGTAGGAGCGATCTCATCAAAGTGAGCAAGCACTGGAGCTGTCTGAAGATGTTCCCGCAAGTCATTGAATGCCCCTTGCTCTTCGTCGTTTATACAAAAGCAACGTCGTCTTTCGCAAGACGAGTTAACGGCGACGCAATGCTAGCAAAGTCCGCAATAAACCGCCGGTAATAGGCACAGAGGCCCAGGAGGCGCCTGACAGCCTTTTTATTGGATGGTACGGGAAACTGTGCTACGGCGACAATTTTCTGAGGCTCTGGGCCAACACATGCGTGGTTGACAACGTGACCGAGAAACTGTAGTTCCGCGGAGCTAAAGTGGCACTTCTCCGGCTTCAGGGTGAGGCCAGCGGACCGGATGGACTGCAGAACTGCTTCAAGCCGTTCGAGGTGTTCTTCAAAAGTTGCGGAGAACACGATGACGTCGTCCAGGTACACTAAGCAGGTTTTCCACTTCAGACCCGAAAGCACAGTAACTATGAGACCTTGCAATGTAGCAGGGGCACAGCACAAGCCTGAAGGCTAGACTATAAATTCGTATAGGCCGTCTGCCGTCACAAAAGCACTTTTTCAGGGTCGCAAGACCTAGCTCGATTAGCCAATATCCGTTTTTTAAGTCCACTGAAGAGAAGTAACGCGCTTGACGAAGCCTGTCGAGTGACTCATCTATACGGGGAAGCGGGTGCACGTCTTTCTTTGTCACTTGATTTAGTTTTCGGCAGCCCAAGCAGAAACGCAAGCTGCCGTCTTTTTTTCTTAACTAGAACTACAGTGGATGATCAGGGACTCGTTGATGGTTGAATCACGTCGTCTTCCAGCAGTTTTATCACTTGTTGTTTTATGGCTTCACGTTCTGTGGGAGCCACACGATACGGATTTTGGTGAATTAGTCTTGCCGTATCCTCTGTAATTATCCAATGCTTCTTTATAGGCGTCCGTCCCACGCTGGACGTCGACGCAAAGCAGTAATTGAACTTCGACAGTAGCGTGAAAGCCGCGCTCATTCGTGCTGCGACAAAGCAGTGCTGACGTGAAGTGCAAAAGCTGGGTCTTGCGTAGGTGCTTCTTCGAGTAGCGAACAGCAGCCGCAAACATCCGCAACGTCATGAAAAGAAGCCACAGCCCCGCCCTTTGGAAGGTACCGTAGCTCTGTGCTAAAATTGGTTAGTAACAAGTTAGTGCGCCAGTCGGTGACATTTGCGATTCCTCGTGCGACCGAGATGCTGTGAGTAAGCAACAACATGGTTATTCGGTCGGCAACTCCCTCGCAACGCAATGGAGCGTCACATGCTACCGAAACAAGGGTACCTGATCGAGGTGGGATGACGATGTCGTCTTCTGCTAGACGAAAGAAGTTGCGTTGCGGCGATAAGCAATGGACTAAACCAGGGCTCTTATAAAACATCACCCTACGGTCCGGAATCTTAATTACGGCGCCATATTCTTTCATGTAATCCATTCCAATAATCAAATCTTTACAGCACACAGGAAGAATGAAGAAAGTGGCACGAAATAATAATCCCAGAAGCTAATTCTAGCAGCACACCTTCCAATAGGCATCAGTAATTGCCCGCCTGCCGTCCTCATGTGGGGTCCCGTTCATGGCCTCTTTAATTTCCTCATGCGGAGGACGAGTTCCTGACTCATTATAGAGAAGTCGGCACCAGTGTCGACTAACGCTGTCACCGGCTCTCCATCCACCAAAACATCAATGTCGCCGCTAACAATTTCTTCGGTGTCGGCGTTTTTTGGCTTCACGTCGTTCTGCGGAGAGAGTGTCGGGGGCTTTATATTGTCTTGCGGTGGGCCTGCAACCTTACCCCCAGAGGTCGCCGCCTTCAGTTTCCCCGGCGTGGGCTGGGCGAAGTTCGTCCTCGGAGGTCAGCAAAGGTACGTCCAGTAGGGGAAGGCATCTGACGTGGAGGGGTTGGAAAGCGTGACCGACGGCCGAAATAGGATTGAACATGCGGCACAGATTCGTCATTCGGGTGCGCTATTGGAGGTCTCTGAAATCAGTGTCGTCGCGGCGTAGCATGGAGTCGTCATTTGCACGTCGACCATAGGACCACGGACGAAAAGGTGGAAATGGTGTGTCGCGGTGGCAGCAATTACGCGAAATATAGCCGGCGCCTCCGCAGTGAAAACACAGTGGGCGCCTATCGACGGTGCGCCATGAGTTGGTTCTCCGAAATTGCGGCCGTCCCGTAGTGTCGTTTTGCGGAATTGACCGAGGCGCTGTGAACGGAGGCTGGTGGTATGACTGTAGCTGCGTAACGGGTGCGCGCCTCGAAACCTCCTCTTGCGGCGGCGACCAAGGAGCGACAGTCGGAGGCTGGTAGTACGGCGGTGTGTTTGTAACGGGTGGTGGACATCGGAGAGCGGCTGCGTAGGTAATGGGACGCTAGTGATCTTGAAGATCGGCTGCCGGTACGCCTGCCTGTATTCGTCACGCACCACTCCGGCGATTGACGCTACGGGTCTATCCACTGTCGGTGTCAGAATCTTTTGAATTTCTTCTCTGACGAGTTCGGGTGATCAATTCCCGCAAGGCGTTCTGATTCTCTGATTCTGGATATTCTGATATTCTGATTCTGGTGCTGGTGGAAAGTCGATCGTACTGTCGGCATCTCTGATGAAGGGCCCGCTCATAGCGGTAGCCTGTTTGATAACGTCAGCGACGGTGACTGGTAGATTCCGCACAAGTCCCGCGAACAACTGCTCTCTTACACCTCGCATGAGGTAGTGCAACTTTCTTTCTTCAATCATGTTCGGGTCGGCTCTACGACAGAGGCGGGCCATGTCCTCGGCGAACATCGTGACCGACTCATTAGATTGTTGCACCCGTAGCTCCATCATCTGCTGGGCACGGTCGCGTCGGTCGGCACTCGCAAAAGTATCCGTCATTTTCTGACGAAAGTGATTCCATGTCGTTAGGCTAGCTTCGGGGTTTTCGTACCAAGTACGGCGACTGCCGTCAAGGGCGAAATAGACGTGGGAGAGCTTTTGCAGCTCAGTACACTGATTAATCTGTGCGACGCGTTCATATTTGTCAAGCCAGTCTTGAATGTCTTGGAAGACTCTTCCGCAATAGCGATCGGGAACCAGAGGATGCAGAGCGTTTACTTGCTGTAAACTGGAAAACCGGCTACTTCGGGGTGCTTGCGGTCGGCTGGTTTTGGCCATAGCGAGATGTGTGGAGCTCCTGGAGACCGGTGCTTCAAGAGGGGAGAACTCCGGGGCAAGGCCTAGCAGTCGACGACTAAAGTGATTCACGGGTGTCGTAACTGGTGATAACGCGTCGGGGCCAGAGAAACGACTCCCAGAAGGACTCCCGAGCATCATGCGCGGTCAGTACCTCGCACCTCCACCAGTGTCGCTGTTCAACGCTAACAGTAGACAGGGAGACGTTCAAGAACCGCAGGACAACTTGTTCAAATACAAAACAGGCCAGAGACACGTCTTCTTCGTCCTCGCCGAATCCCACTGACCCACTAGATGAAGTCTGTTAATGTCGTTATCTTCCTTGTCGTCTGCATAGATGAATAGACGCGTCAATATATTTACGCATGATGCAGCCACGTTTGCGGCCACAGAAGGAGCGATCAAACATACAAAAATGAAAAAAAATCAATATATATATATATATATACGCGCAGGTACAGTAGTAGAGCAGTAGCTTACAGGTTTTTGTTATGCGAACGACATTGTGTTGTTAGCTAACAAGCAAAGTGATACGCAACGTATGGCTAATATCTGGCGACAGGATGGCGAGAATTTAGCACTGAAATTTAGCTTGATAAAATAAGGTGTACATGGAATTCATTAAGAACAGTTAAAGGCAGTGTCAATAGAAGGTCGGGAAATACCATTGGTAAAATAATATAAGTACCTAGATATGGGAAAACGAATGAAAAAAATATAAGGAAAGTGGAAAACAAAACAGCGAAAGGGCACCGAAATGCGGCCATAATGAAGCGGCGAGGCCTATGGGGATACAATAGGTACGAGGAGCTCCAGGGAATGTGGGAATGTGCAATGGATTTATTATTCACCTATGGAAATACGGTTGTCTGCTTGAAATCAGGGGTACAATCAGGACGCCGTGGCAACCGAAGGTCAGGGGGACGCCTTGCATTGGGCGCTCACGGAAGACTACAAATGAAGCTGTGCAAGGTGATATGGGCTGGACAAGTTTCGAAGGGATCAAAGCTCAGAGTAAAATTGTATTATAAAGAACGACTTAGAAACGTGGAAGAAAGTAAATGGGTTGGGAGAGTGTTCAGATATTTGTACAAGAAAAAAACACTGATTCACAATTGAAGAAAGGTAATAAGAGGCTTACGAGCAAGTATGAGACCGGTATTGAGAGCAACATGGAAACAAAGACCGTCAAGTATAAATTCAGAGAAGCTGAGATAATCCCGTGGGTGGCGGCAATGGACTAGAAATGACCAACACTTAAAAGGAAAAAACGAAATCAGAATAGAAAAAAATGTGATACTTCAAAGGGAAGTTCATTACTTTTCGAAGCGAGAGGAGGATGCTTAGACCACGCACTTAGAAAGCGAGATCCAAGGAAAAAGAAGCAGATGCTTCTTGCGATAAAGCTAGGGAAACGATGGAGATTGGCCGCTCTAACGTTGAGCTATTCCAAGCTTTTCTATTCCAATTCTGCGATCAGCGCAGTATGATTGGCGAATAAAATTTCAGGCCACTCACGCTTCGCCTTTTTCTCATGCACACGCAAATGCCGAAAAAACGCCATCTGATATGACGTGGGCACACTGATTATGCATGATTATACCCAACAAAAGAAAAATATTCATTTCTGAATGGAGGACCTTTTCGCCGTAATACTTTGCCATTGATTAAACGTTTTAAGACGGCGCCCACTATGCCTGTCTGTCACGCGACGTCACAAAAGCGCGAAAACTTACTGTGCAAAGGTGACGTGTCGCATTAAATACCCATTATTGTGCCGAACAAAACTGAATTCTGTTCTGAATAGCCAGAAGCTGGGGCCCTATAACGTAAACCTATTCCATTAAGTTTTTTTTTCCAATCTCCTGATGTCAAATTTGCGTAACCGCCGACGCCAGCAAGGGGCGGTGATCCGCAGCGTTGCCTGAACAGCCCAATCAAATGCTCTCTTAGTTCATAGGAGGTCGCTTTTCTATGCTTTCAAAATGAATACCGTTGCCTATATTGAGCAGTTTTTCGTTTTTATTGGCTACCAGGAGGCGAGGGAAAGCTCAAGTGGAGAGGGTTTCGATAGGGCCGAGCCAGCGTGCCGAAAATGGATAACCGGAGGTTGAGAATACTACTGAAACGGATCCTCAGAAGAGTTGCCGAAAGTGCTCGAAAACGTTATACGGCCAGGCAAATGTTTTATTGCAAACAAACAAACCTATGCTCTCCTGCAGGTGCGAGTAGCGAGTGCATGAGCGATCGGCGGCAGCTATCTTTTATTCCTTTTGGAACGGGGAGCCTGCAGCTCTTCAGAAAAAAAATGCAGTTTTCTTCGGCATATTAATGCATCTTTAATGCGTATGCGTCAATTTGAAGCGGTGAGTTTTCATGGTATTGTAACGTCACGTTACAGGCAGGTGAAGTGAGTGCAGCCAGAAAAATTTTGACCCATAGCAGAGGGCTAATGGCGAGAAGGCGCCGAATCAGAAATACCTATTTTTCTTTTGTTATGTCCAATCATGCATAATCAGTGTGTACCTGTCGTAGCAGATGGGAAGGAATAGAAGGTGGCTGCCCGCGGATTAATCTGGCACTAGCTACTCCGAGCGGCCGGGGAGCATGCATTTATTTGCATATAATAAACATTTTTCTGTGGCAGTAGAACGTTATCGAGCCCTTTCGGCATGTATAGAACATCTCTTTGCCAACTATTCTTCGCCGAGGATTCGTTCTGGCGGCATCTTTAACGTTCCGTTTCACGCCGCCGTGATTTTCACCAACCGCTGGAAGCTATGTAAGGGGAAGCGATCAATCGTGGATGCCGGCACTACGCTTTTCATCCGGTTATCTACTTTTACTGTGTTGGCTCGATTCTATCGAACCCCTCTGCACTTGATTATCCTCCTCGCCTCTTTTCAGCCAATTCTAAATGAAAATCTGCTCAATGTAGGCAATGCTGTTCGCTTTGAATGAAAAAAAAAGTTTCCTCCTATAAACGGGTAGAGCGTTTGTTTGGACATTTCAAGGAACGCTGCGGGTTACCGCCCTATGCTTGCGTCCGTGGCTACGTAAATTTCGCGTCCGGTGATTGGAATAAAAACATATTGGAATAGTTTTGCGGTATAGAACCGCACGTTTTATTAGAATGCGACGATATCTGCCCAAAATCGATTTACGGAGCTCTGGCATCCTTCAAGCCCTCGGGTTCAGCGAGAGCATAGGAAAAGCAAACATGTCCGCAGTATAGATTAGTAAGAGGCGATTAGAAGATTTCCCGAAGATAAGTAGGCAAGCGGCAAAACTATTGAAGCTTACAAAAACAATGCTCCCATTAGGAGTTTAGAAAGGTTGGTGATGGAAATTCTTCGTGAGATTTTCTTTCCTCTCTTTCTTTTTTCACAACCAGAATCAGAAACAGGATTTATTGTTAGAAGTTGGGTCTGATTACAGGTATTTAGTATGCAGAAAGAGGTCCCATAATCAAAGACTGTACCGGAACATGCTGCACGAGAACAGTTATGATAGTTGACATCTCAAAGCAAAAGTAGCATGTAATACATATAATAAGGTACTATACGAGCAAAAGGAAATGAACGGTAACAGAGCAAATTACAGAATTGATTAGAAATAACAACAAGGTTTAGCTTATCTCATGCTAGCAAGAAGAATTGTATGGGAAGAAAATACCAGTAGCTTATTTACAAGAACAAAACAAAAAGAAAGAAAAAAAGGAAAACTAAGGACAAAAGGCCCCTACAGCAATTTTCTCATTAGTATATCAATAATAAATACATTTTAGTTTCCTTTTGAATTGGTGTAAAATCTTTCATTATGTTTCATTTCATTCATTCAGTTTTTCATTCAGTTCATTATGAATTTCATTTCATAAGTTTTCATTCAGTTTTTCATTATGAGAGGTAGTCTTCCGTACTGATATAGAAGTGAATTCCACGGTTTGCTTACCGTAGTGAGTGCGGATTCTTGGTAAAATATCATTGTTATACAACGCGAATTTGTTGGTAGTATGAATTGTTAGGTTAGATGGTGAAAATGTGATCGATGGTACGTCATTATGCAGAAATCTGTACAAAAAATGCCTAGGCTCCATTTAGTGTGCCGAGAAATAGTAAGGATGCCATTAATGTGTGGCAAGGAAGGGGCGTTAGAAAAGCGAAAACTACACGTAAATACCCTGATGGCTTGGTTCAGAACAGTCCGCGGAGACGCAATATGACTATTATAGGTGTTGCCGCATCATATTAAACCATAAGTGATATGAAAGTGGACAAAAGAGTGGTTGGGTGAGAGCAATGCGGTACGTGCGAAGTAAGGGCGTGCTTTAATTTAGATGCGTATACCGTAAGCTCATTCCTTTTTTATGTGAGCAATATGATTGTGATACTTAAGATTATAATCAGGTAGAATGCCAAGGATACATGAAGATGAACTTTCATGAAGGCAGTGGGCACCTAAACTGATAGGTGGAATGGAGACTATGTTTCCCAGATGTAAAGAGAATACAACAAATTTAGTCCTAGTTGCATTAATAGGTAACATGTTCACATTACACCACCTTAGAATGTCTTCTAAGTCAGCACTTAGCTTAATAACAAGATATGAGATATCTTTACCAAAGGTGAATATTGTGCTATCATCAGTGTACAGGATGCGTTTTGTCGAAGTCAGTTAGGTAAATTATTATACATATAAACGAAAAACAGAAGTGGCCCCAGGATGGAACCCTCAGACACACCGATGTTAGTAGTTCGCTGTCGGGAATGAGCACTGGAAACAGAAAAACTCGAACTTGCATATTTAACTAGCTCTTTAGTAACGAAAAGGCAGGGCCGCAAATCCCACTTGCTTCAAACCTAGAGAATATGATATTATTATTTATGCTATGAAATTCTTGCGTTAGACTGATAAAAACTGAGGCGGCGAGAAATCCCACGTTGATTAACTTAGGTAGGGCAATAGGTAATATAATAAAAACAACTTCCATCCATCCATCTGGATGATGCTACTAAATTTAGCAACGCGTGACGAGTTCATAACGGTGCAGCTCAGCAGTACATTTTTCCATCCGAGCAGGAGTGGTCGCATTTAGGAGTGCTCACTATGATCATGGTATATACAATTCGCCGAAATCAAACCGACGCCCATAATGAGTTGCAAGGCGTACGAGTTTGTGATTTATTGCAAAAATTTAGCCATTCTTTGGCTATGGCACATCTTTGTTCAACACGCAAAGCTTAGAAATGGCGTGAAGGGACTGTGACAGCCAGACAAATGGACACGCAACCCATTTTACATAAAAAGCACGCGCTGGTCTCCATGGAGCACAAGTCGACTGAGTGAATCGCGCGAGCCTATTGGAGCATTACACTATTACACTATTGGAGCATTAGACCTTAGGACCTGGCCTAGCAGTATCAAATGTTAAGCATGTAAACTTTGAAATGTTTGAATATATGTAGCTTCTACATTCCGTTACGTCATTTCTGTACCCTAGTGCCCACAACCCTAAGCAGCGCGCCCACAGGAAGTTTCACATACACCAATGAGGATATACTCCTGATAAACCTACCCAATTGTTTTTGTAAAAGTCTTTCTTTTAGAGTTCAAGCATAGGACTTTATTTGGGACAAATAAATATTGCTCTTAAAAGTGCCATCTACGTGCGGATAGGGAAAGCAGGTCCAAAGAGGAAAAGAAGAAATTAAGGTTCCCGCTCTCATCAAACCCAGGGAGTCTGCAAAACCAAGATTTGTTACATAGCATAATTTGTGTATTGTGGAAACATTTGAATTGAAAATAATCTGAAATGCGAGAGCGGGGCAGCACAACCTGGTAGCCATAATAGGAAAAAAGATAAATTCAGGCAATCATTGAAAAATAACTTTAAATTGAAGAGCATAACTAAGAAAGTTGCAGAAACCGTATTCAGAACGGCAAAAAAATCTTTGTCAAGCACTAAGAGGCCTACTAAAACAGGCAGTTTATTTCGGCGTTATGGTACCTTATAGCCTGTACAAAATGCTGGGGGCACAGACTAAAAGCCAAAGGCTTGACGGGGTCTGTGCCCGTTAATTGCAATTTGACAGGGGCAACAAACAGGAAATGTTTGTATGTCACAAGATTACAATACCAAAATTATACATCTGAAAAATAAAACTATAAGTGTTGAAATTAACAGTAAAGAGGAAATACTTTAGTTTTTTGCAGGACATCAAAATTTATGAGAGAGAGAGAGAGAGAGAGACAACTTCATGTAGTTGCCTGCAGAACGACACCATGACTAAATGGCGCCGTGACGCGGGCCCTGACGTCTTCTCAGCGGGTGGTCTCTACTCAACTCCAGCGCGTGTTACTCCCGCGGTTGGTCGCCCTGTGGGGCAGCGTTCCGTCGGTTTCGCTCGGCCTTTGTCTTTCAAGAGCCGCCGAGACCTGCTGGACGGCCCAGGTTTGGCTTTCGTGGTCGTAGCATTCCGCCGCAGCCGCGAGTCGCGGAGGAATCGCTGTACTTGTCGAAGCCTCATTGGGGAACTTGGTGCAATCCCATAGGATGTGCGTCAAGGTGGCCCTCTCCCGCTGGCACACGCGGCACACATCACTCACATATAATTTAGGGTATAGATGAGTCATTAATACTGGGGTAGGTAAAGAACCAGTTTGCAATTGTCTGAACAGCACCGCCTCCGCTCGGCTCAGCCCCGGGTGCGGGGGTGGGAAAGTCCTTCGAGCCAGGCGGTGGAACTGGGTAAGTTCGTTGAACGTCGTAATGCGGTCCTTGGCACTACACCACGTTGGACGGTCGGTTGCAGCGGCGCGGTTGGTTAGCGCTCGCGCCACTGCGTGTGCCGTCTCGTTGTGGTTATCGTGCTTCTCGGACGCATCGTTGCCCGCGTGCGCCGGGAACCACTTGATTCTAACACACCGATTCTGTCGTTGCAGGTCAGCCGAGCACAGAACGCGCACAGCCTCACCGCACACTGCCCTTTGCATAATTCCGCACTGCACTTCGGGAATCGCACAACACCGTCTGGCACCCGGGGTCGGCAATGGCCAGGGCAATGGCCACCTCCTCCGCCTGACACGCCTCGCGGACCCGTAAGCTCGCCGCTGCCCTCGTCGCGCCGGACGACGCCTCGATGACGGTAGCCACGAACGTCGCGCAGTCTCCCTGGTATTCTGCCGCATCCACGAACCTTGCGTGCTCGTCCTTGGCGTGAAAGTCGATGAGGGCCTTGGCCCTCGCCGCTCTTCTCTCCTTGTTGTACTCCGGGTTCATGTTTCTCGGGATGAGGTCCACCCGAATCCGGCGCCGGGTTCCGTCCGGGACAGAAACGTCGCTACTCGCCGCTTTCGCTCCGGGCGTGAAGCCCAAGTATTGAAGTATGCGCCTGCCGGCTTCGGTCATAGAGAGCCGCTCCAGCTGGGCGGTCCGTTGCGCTTCCGCAATTTCGTCGAGGGTATTGTGTACCCCCAGGCTCAGCAGCTTGTTGGTGCTCGTACACTCGAGTAGTCCGAGCGCCGCCTTGTAAGCTCGGCGTATCAGGGCGTCGATTTTATTCCTTTCACATTGCATCCAGTTGTGGAAGGCTGCAACGTAGGTGACGTGGCTGATTACGAAGGAGTGCACAAGCCGAATCAAGCTTTCCTCCTTCATCCCGGCCTTGCGGTTGGCGACCCGTCTGATGAGACGTATTGCGTTGGTAATCTTGGCTGTAAGGCGGGAAATAGTCTCGCCGTTGCCCCGTCGCTTGTCTATGATCATGCCGAGCACCCGGATCTTGTCGACCTCCGGGATCACGTGGCCGTTCCTCGTCACGATCTTGATGGCCTCGTAATCCCTCGCTTCGCTCTTCTTACGTCTGACGTATTTCGGTGGTAACACCAGCAGTTCTGACTTGCTCGGTGAGCAGATCAAACCAGAACCGTTCAGCTGGTCTTCAATCGCGTCGACGGCTTCTTGCAGCGTGCTCTCAATGTGACCATCGCTGCCTCCCGGAACCCACAGCGTGATGTCATCGGCGTAGATGGTGTGCCGGACGCCCTCGACGCGAGAGAGTCGCTTGGCCACCCCGATCATGACGAGGTTGAATAACAACGGCGAGATGACCGAGCCTTGGGGGGTCCCGACACTGCCGAGCCTCTTCTCTTGGAGCCGTAGATCGCCGGCGCAGAGCTCAGTAGTCCGTCCCGTCAGAAAGTCCTTGATATAATTGTATGTTCTTGCGCCCATGTTGAGTCTGGACACCTGGGCTAGGATTGCAGAGTGCTTCACCTTGTCGAAGGCGCTCTGCAGGTCCAGCCCCAGAATGGCCTTGTTGTCTTTCGTTAGGGTATCTTCGTCAATTAAATCTTTCTTCAACAGAATCATCGCGTCTTGGGTGCCGAGGGAACGCCGAAACCCGATGATCGTGGTGGGGTATAGTCCCGACTCCTCCAGGTAATCCTGCCACCTACACATGAGGACGTGCTCCAACACCTTGCCCACGCAGGACGTGAGCGAGATGGGCCGGAGGTTGTCCGTGTTCGGCGGCTTGCCTGGTTTGGGGATGAGTATGGTCTTGGCAGTCTTCCACTGCTGGGGCAGTGACCCCGCACTCCAGCACTTGTTGTAGTAACCGGTGAGGTTTTCGATGGCCACATCGCTGAGGTTCTTGAGCGCTCTGTTCGAGATGTGATCCGGGCCGGCCGCCGACTTGCTGTTTAGTTCGTGCAGGGCCGCTCGCACCTCCTCGACGCTGATGTCGCGGTCAAGCTTCTCGTTGGCTTGACCGCCGTACTCAGGATGCCTTTCCGTGGGTGTAACCGGAAGATACTTGCTGTTTATGCGTCTGATTACTTCAGTTTCCCCGTTTTCCTTGACTGCTCTATGAATGATCTTTGCGAGGCGGTCGCGTTGGTGGGACTTTGTTTTAGTCTCGTCGAGCAGATGCCGCATCAAGTTCCAGGTTTTGCCGCTATGCATCTGCCCGTCCGCAGCATTACAGATTTCGTTCCATTGTTGCGTGCAGAGCAGCCGACAATGAACTTCGATGGCGCGATTCAGCTCCGCCACCTTCTTCCTCAGGCGCCGATTTAGTCGTTGCTTCTTCCACCTGTTAAGGATAGATTGCTTTGCTTCGAATAAGTGCGCGAGGCGGCTGTCAACCTTGTCGACCTGCTCATCCGTTTCTATGATTTTGGTCGCCTCCTTGACCTTCCCCGCGATGTGAGCTGACCATTCTTCTATGTTATTGATTTCCTCCATCTCCGTTGGTAACAGGCTACGGAAGGCATCCCAATCCGTAAAATAATGTTTTCTGGTGTCCTCCGAGGCCTTGACCTCTTCCGGTATGATGACCTCTACGATGTAGTGGTCGCTGCCGAGCTCTGACCCCGTGTTGCGCCAGGAGATATTCCCCTTCTCGTCGTTCTTCACGAACGTGAGGTCCGGCGTCGTATCCCTGGACACAGAGTTCCCAATCCTTGTAGGATCAGTCGGGTCTGTGATGAGGGTGAAGCGCAGGTCTAATGTGTCTTGGAACAGGTCTCGCCCCTTGGCCAATTGCTTGTTATATCCCCATGCCGGGTGTGCCGCGTTGAAGTCCCCGCAGGCGACGAGCCTGTGAGTCCCCGCCACGGTACTGGCTCTGTGAAGGAGCGTCTTGAATTTTTGCTTCCAGTGTGAAGGGCTACTGTAGACGTTAAGCAGAAAGGTGCTGTTCTTTTGTTTCTTGCCCGTAACGACCTCGATGAGAGTGTATTCAATTTTACTATTGTGCAACTCGTGCTCAATGAAGGTGAGTCCCTTGCGAACCAATGTGCATATCCCTCTGCCGCCGCTGACCTTTGGAGACTTGGCGTATACGCGATAACCGGGTAGCGACACTGTATCAGTGCGAGTCTCTTGTATCATGATTATATCAGGCTTGTTTGCTACTTGTGTTATGTGTTGCTGCAAGACTGCCTTCTTGCTAGCGAAACCGTTACAGTTCCAGTGCCAGGTCACGAGACCCTTCACTGCTGTAGTTGTTGTTGTTGGTGGAGCGGCCATGATTGTTGCTGATTGTACTGCCGCGTTATTTGCTGTATTGCGTTCGTTAACTGCTGACACATCCGCTCGATGGCGGCGAACCTGTCGTTAATCATCGTGGTGAACGTTGTCTTAATATAATCTTCGAGCCCATCGAGGTGTTCCTCGATTTGGTCGACCTTGTCTTTCAGGTTGTCCACCCGGTCGTTGAGCTTGCGCTCCTTCAGGTTCTCGATCGCTCGTCTCTTGGGTGCCGGTTCCTTCTCAGCGGATGTTGAGGATAAAGCGCTGCTGATGCTGGGTGTTGGTTCACATGATACCGCTTGGGGCGTTTCGTTATTGGTGGAACGGGTCGTGAGAAGCTTCTTGATTTCCATGATCTCGTTTGCCATCTTGCTAATAGTGGCCTCTTGCCTACTGACTTTCGTCTCGAGCTCGTTGTTTTTGCGCCTGAGTGCCTCGTTGTCTTCCTGCAACATCCTCATCGCCTCGTCTTCCCTCGTCTTGCTCTTGTTGTTGCCATCGACGGTCTTGCTGGTGCTAATGGTCGTTGCGGTGGTCGTTGCGGTATTGGAGGTGGTGGTGGTGGTGGTGGCACCCCCCTGTGCTTTCTTGGCACCGTGCCTTGCTGCATCGGCCCAGCTCACGCGGTCACGTGACTGCGATCGCTTGCGGCTAAGGCTACGCTGTCTACTCTCGCTGGCCCTGCGCTTCGAGACGGAACGTGACGCTCGGCGACCAGCTGGGCCGGCAGGTGTTGCAGTTGCTGACATCAGCGATGGAAATCCCTCAGCTCTGAGAGATGTTCGCTGTTGCTGCTGCGCTTGTTGTTCGGCCATCTTGCGCTCCCATTGTCTCCTTGTAACTACGTATGGGACCTTGAACCTATTCTTGCAAACCTTGTCACCGGTCAGATGTGGCCCTCCGCACAATCGGCAAGTGGGGGTACAACTATGGTCTTCCTTGGGGTCAACGGCCCCGCAAGCAAAGCAAGCCCTCACGTGAGAGTTTGGACAAACGTCGCGGCGGTGGCCCACCTTTCCGCACTGCTTACATACATCGAATTGTTTTCGATATAGGCTGCACTTGGTGAGAACGGGACCATAGCACACGTAATTCGGGACCTTCAGGCCCTTGAAAGCCACGATGACTGTGGTCGAGCTACCAATCCTCTTCGCGCCAAGTGCCAAGGGATTTCTCGAGTTTACAATGTTGCGGTCGATTGCGGCCGTGGAGTCCTCTATTGGGATACCTCTAATAATGCCTTTAACGGTGCCATATGGCGCGGTTTGATATGCGCCAACCACGTGTTCCTTGCCACCAATGCAGATCGATTTTATTTCGGCGTAACGTGAAGCACGTATATCGTCGGGGGTACTCACCACCATGATGTTTTGTTGCAAGTTGGGGCAGAAGGTGTCCGCTGCTCCATCCTCCCTTGATACGTTCGCCGCCCTCATGATGGCTGATGCCACGGTGGCGGTCTGGGTCCTCGCGATGTTAAGGCCTCCCCGAGGCCGCACTATCACCTTGGTCTCCTCCCTCGGTAGAGCGTCCGGCATCCTTGCTGCCCTCGTCGCCGAAGCTTTCACGTTCCTGGCAAAGTTCTTCGTCGTAGGTCTTGACTGGTGAGCGGCAGTCCCCTGGCTGGCCAAGGTCTTCATACGCCGGCCTACATGCGACCAGTCTGCATTGTCGTTGAATTCCTCGGAAGAAATTTCTTCCCCTTGAGTTTCAACACACATCTGGCTAACGCCGGAATTCACCGGGTCCCGAACAATGGACGTCTCCATCTCGGTCGACATGTTTGTATAGCCGCCGCCCAAAGACGACGGCCTTTCCTCGCAGAGGATTGGCCTGGCTATGGGCAGATCCAAGGTGTTCGATTAGGCTTACTGGAACGGCGCCGGCCTCCACGGAAAGTCCCGGGAAATTGGCGAAAAATCGTACCTTTGGTAGCCACCGGTACCGGTTGATGACCCGCACTCTCACAGACACAGTGGTAATAGTTATACCGCGGTAAAAAATAATTAGCACTGCAAAATTGGTCATAAAATCCGGAGCCGATGTGAGCACGTCAGCTCAGACCATGGCTCATACCCGCATTGAAAACTTGGAGATACATTGCAGTACAATATCAAAAATTAACAGCAGTAGCGTTACAGCAAACAATGTTGGTTGTTTAAAAGAGTAGACAATCATTTGTGATCGCGCCAACAAATGACGCGATCATTTGTTGGCCATAGTTAGTACGTGTTCGTGGCCTAAACCAAATAGTGATTCCGCGCGTGTCATAAACATGCACTCTTTCGGTCAAATTAGCAAGTTCTTTAAAGCGCAGATTGTGTGTTTTTATGTCTTTTTGCAGCGTGTCATTAGTAAAGAATCTTACAAGCCCACGACAGGTATTACGTTTAGGTTTTTACAGATGGGCCCTATGTGTGCGTTATACGGAGCATTGACAATAAAACGGACAGCTGTTAAATTTTCTGTAATCTGTAATCTGTAAGAATGTTGAAAATTATGGTGCTTCCCCATACAAGGTACCAATAGCACAGTTTTGAAAGGAAAAGTGAATTATACACCAGTTTTACTTTCTCAGGTAAAAAAAAAAACGTGTATCCTGGCTACGGTAACAAAAATTCATATTCCCCAGCGCGCGTTTACTCTCTGTGCAGGACTGCGTTTATAAGTGTTAATTTCTGAAAGAGGACCCTGATTATGAGAAGAAAGTGTACCAAAGAATAAATATGTGTTTGGAGCGCGTACCGCAGGCATTACCAAATGCTGACTGGGACCTTGCCGCTGTTATTGAAATGTAAGTGTGCTTCATTACGTCCTGCCGGTGCTATCGTTTCTAGCGGTTAGCAATGAAGCTCGACAACCATTAAATGACCCCGTAAGGGGCGATAAAAGCTAGGCATTATGTCAAGATACAAGAAGAAAGCGTGTTGGAAGGGGAAGCATACGGAGATAGTTCATACGTTAGTTGATATTAGGAGAAAAACATTTGAGTGCGCTTAACCTTCACCTTAAAAGGTGGAAGGCGATAGCACTCAGATATTCCTGACTGCTCGTCACGCTTTTATAATGCAGCTGTTGTGACCGTACTGTTTGCCGGGAAACATTGCCAGTGAACGGTATGCACGAAGGCGAGCTTCCTGGTAGGAACGCGGCCTCTGGCGCTGGCCGATCCCTGAGGTCGTGCACAGTCATGCAGCAAAAAAAAAACATCGTTGTTATGGTTCCCGTTATTCTTTAGCACTTTTAATATTTCGGACTGAGAGGATTTGACATAAAAGGCATGCGCTGTGCTTGTTTCATAACATTTGTTGTGGGCTGTCATTCTCAAATTTCCGAGGAATAACATTGTCAAGAAATCAAAACAAGGAATGAGCAACATTCTTGATATAATAATGTGGAAATATAACCCGCATATACCCCATGTCATAGAGCATGGCGTGGCATATGTATATATATATATATATATATATATATATATATATATATATATATATATATATATATATATATATATATATATATATTGTTACGAATGATGTTTGTTTACAGGGCGAAACGAAGTCCGAGATGGAAGCTACAGGCCAGGCCCAGCCGGTGCAGAGTACTCCGAGATCACGCGCGCACACTCTACTTATTCTTTCTCTGCCTCAGTCGCGCAGTGCTGCGACATTTTCCCCTGGCGCAGACGAAGCTCGCTGAGCGAGTTAAAGGGACCTGTGGTTGTATTGCTTGAGTCTGGCCACGTGAGCAATTTGTGTCGCACGTGAACGCCGATTACTTGCCGTCAATTTGGCGACGACATAGTTCACATCACTCAAGCGGCTGAGTATAACGAATGGTCCGGTGCAAGTGGCGAAAAACTTGCGGTACAATCCCTTTTTGCGAGCAGGTGTCCACAACCAAACATAATAACCGGGAGTAAAGCTGACGGGAATATATCACGCATCATAGCGAATCTTGCTGTTGCCTAGTGAGGACAACTTCCTAAGATGCGTCAGTCGACGTGCTTCCTCAGTACGACACAGAGTTTGGGCGATGGAAGGATCTTCTTGGCACGATAAATGTAGAATAGTGTCCAGAAAGCTGTGGGGAGTGCGTGCATACAGCAAAAAGAACGGCGCATATCCAGTAACTTAGTGCTTGGCACTATTGTACGCCTACGTTACAAAAGGTAAGACGGCGTCCCAATTCTTGTGGTCAGCGGCGACATACATTGATAACATGTTGGTAAGGGTTCGATTCGTCCGCTCCGTGAGGCCATTGGTTTGTGGGTGGCAAGGAGTGGAATGCCGATATGCAGAACCACAAAGCCGTAAAAGTTCAACGAATTGCCGTCCACAGTCACTGGTGACAACCCGGGGAGCGCCGTGACGGAGTATGACGTGATGCAACAAAAATCAAGAGACATCTGCTGCAGTGGCGGATGGAAGTGCCGCCGTTTCCGTGTAGCGAGTAAGATAATCTACGCATACTGTAATCCAGCGGTAGCCAGCTGACGTCTTTGGGAGCGGGCCAAGCAAGTCGATGCCGACTTTTTCAAAGGGTTGCGCCGGTGGCCTAACTCATTCTAAATAGCCTGCTGGGGCCGTCGTCGTTTGCTTGTGGCCCTGGCAAACAGTACAGGTGGCGGCATACTGTTTCGTTGTTTTCCAGAGCTTGGGCCAGAAAAATCTCTGTCGAAGTCCGTGTAGTGCGCGTGCAAAGCCTAGGTGCCCGCACGTGATATCGTCATGCATGGAAGGAAGGACAGCAGGGGGCAGATTTTAGGGCACGACTAGAAGCAATGGGGGACCATCCGCCGAGTAATTTTTTTTTGTACAGCAAACCATTACGAAAAGTAAACGGTGTTGTTCCTGCTGGCTGACGTGCAGCTGCCCGTAGGGATTTCAAGGTAGGGTCGCAACGTTGCTCGCTCTCGAAGGTACGCAGGTCTGGAAAGTCGGAAGAGATGGAAACTAGGTAGTCATTGAAGTCATCATCCTCAGCTTGAGTGTGAGGCGAAGGGAGACGCGATAGGCAATCAGCATCCGTGTGACAGCGCCCGCTCTTGTAGTTAACGGAAAAGCTGTATTCTTGAAGGCGCAAAGCCCAGCGGGCCAACCGACCAGACGGGTCACGCAGCCCATCCTGCCAACAGAGTGAATGATGGTCAATCACTATCGTGAATGCGCGGCCATGTAGATACGGACGGAACTTCTGAATGGCGAATATGACTGCTAGGCACTCGAGTTCAGTGACGGTGTAGTTTGTCTCCGCTTTTGTAAGTGTCCGACTAGCGTAGGCAATTACGTGCTCACGGCCATCGCAGAGTTGAACAAGCACAGCCCCAACACCCGCACCGCTGGCGTCAGTGTGCAGCTCAGTTGACGCCTCCGGATCAAAATGCCGCAGTACCGGTCCAAAAGTCAACAAAAATTTCAGCTGTTGAAACGCCGACTCGCAGTCAGCAGTCCACTAATGTGGGGTGTCTTTGTGAAGGAGAGACATGAGGGGAGAGGCAAGCTGTGCGAAAAAAGCACCGGAAATATGAGCCAAGGCCCAAAAAAGCTTCGCAGATCTTTCACGGTTTGTGGCTGCTGGAAGTCGCGAACCGCTGCTATCCTTTCAGGGTCTGGTCGTATGCCGTCTTTGTCGACCAGAAAGCCTAGTAGGAGGGCTTGACGCTCACCGAAATGACGTTTCTTCGAGTTTAAAATAAGGCCAGCTTGCTGGATACAGTCAAGAACGATCGACAGGCGCTGATTGTGCTCGTGAAATGTCCGGCCGTAGATAATGACGTCGTCTAAATAGCACATGCAAATTTCCCGTTTGAGTCCGCGGAGCACGGTATCCTTAAATCGCTGAAATGTCGCTGGAGCGTTGCATAAGTCAAAGGGCATAACGTTGAACTCAAAGAGACCTTCAGGTGTCACGAAGGCTGTCTTCTCCCTGTGTGAGGTTTGCATGGGGATTTGCCAATATCCTGACCGTTAATCAACAGAAGAGACATACGACGCGAAGTGGAGGCAGTCGACAGCGCATTTATTCGTGGTAGGGGTTACACGTCTTTCTTTGTGACGGTCTTTAGGCGGTGATAGTCCACACAGAATCTCCATGAGTTGTCTTTCTTCTTCACTAGGATCACAGGAGCAGCCCAAGGGCTACATGATTCCTGGATCACTCCTTTCTGTAACATTTCTTTGACCTGCTCGGCGATGACTTTTCTCTCTGAAGGTGAAACGCGGTAGGGCTTCTGGCGAATTGGCGTTGCTTGCTCTGTATGGATGCGGTGTTGCATACGAGGCGCCGGTGGTGTATGGGATGCTCGTTGGCCTTGAGTAAAATCAAACACTGTGGCGTAGCGAGCAAGCACAGCTTCCAGCAGACACGGCTCACTAGAAGACAGCGACTTGTTAATCATGCGCTTAAAGTCAGCAGAATTATCATGGTTGGAATTGGGGTTGAATTTCTTTTCGGCAGTTGATATTTCGACCGTTCCGACGCTGACAATTGCTTGGTCATCAAAACTTGCCAGTTTAAGTCCTAGCGGCAATGTTATGGATTGGCTTGAAACGTTCACTGTTCACAAACGAGTACAACCATCAGTGGTGACAATGAGGGAGCGAGGGACCATCGCATTTTTCTTGAGCGCATTGTCATAGTCGGGCTCAGCTAAACCACAAGAACCTGCACGAGGGTGAGAAGTATTCACAGGTACAAACATTGCAATCTGAGGGGGCAAACACACACCTTGTGACACGAAGAGAACGTCGGCGGCATCACTGGTGCTATCTGTCATTGAAGTTCGTGCGTCGCGGCGAAGAGAAATCGCGTCACTTCCACAATCCAAAGTTGCCCTCTACTCACGCAAGAAATCAATTCCTAAAATATTGTCATGCGTTGTATGTTCAAGCACAGTAAATTCACTTCGAAATGTCTGGTCCCCTATCGTAACTGAAACAGAACAAACCCCAAGTGGGCGTAACATTTCCCCACCAACTCCACGAAAGGTAGCGTTCCGATCCCAAGAAAACATAACTTTTTGTGCAAGACGATTTTTGAAGGACAGGCTCATAACAGAAACTGCCGGCCCGGTGTCAACTAAAGCAAAAAGCACTCACATTTTCAACTAAAACACACACATTGTTTTTAAACAATTTTACACAAGGGGATCTTGATGAAGATGAACATATTGTGGCCTCACCTCCGTTAGGCGCACCAGCTAATTTCCCAGCGGCGGCGGTAACAACGAGCGACGACGAGGTGATGGAGAGCGACGTTGTCGTGTCGGTGGTGGTGTCAGGCTGCGATCGAAAACGGGGGAGTCACTGCGGTTCACGCGTCCCTGCTGCAGCCGCTGGAAGGAACTGGGATACGGCCAGGGCTCGTCAGCGGGCACGCGGGGTGTGTAGGAATTAAACCATGGAGCACGATGCTGGTGGCGGTGGCGATACCTAGCAATGTGTCCAGGCACACCGCAGCTGTAGCAAGTGTGGGACTCGCGGCTTGTCGCGGGTGACACCGGTGACATGGGTGTTATGGGTGGAAACGTACTCTCAGGCTGGTTGTAGGAGGGAAGAGCCCGCGGAACAAATCGTTGTGGTGCATCTTGTCGGCGTCCCAGACTTGTCGGTTGCGGTGGCAAATTGCTGCTCTCCGTACGATCAGCATAGGTCCTGTGAGGTTCACGGAAACTCTGAGGCGCCCAGGTGGCCGGTGGCACACGAGAGTGATGATCAAATGCACACTGATGGCACACATGAGCGTCGTCAACAACTTTAAGCCGTTCAAGCTCTTCTTTAACCACTTGCCGAATCACCGAGGAGGTGTCGTCCTGGGTTGGGACGGACGCAATTGCAATAGTAGTAACGTTGTCCAAGCGTCCAAACTTTGGCCCAATCCTTCTCATTTTCAGCGCTTCAAACTCGCGGCAGTGTTTCCTCAGATCAGACGGAGTACTAAGATCTTCCTTCATTATAAGAAAATTATAAACATCTTCAGCGATTCCTTCAAGTAGATGTCCTACTTTGTCTTCGTCTATAATGGTAGCTCTGACGATTCCGCATTATTTCAGAACAACCTCTATGTACGTTGTACACGTTTCGACAGGTAATTGAGCTCGTCGGGAAAGCGTCTGCTCAGCCTTCGTTTTCTTAGAGATCGGGTCCCCGAAGCACGTGGTGAATTCTTCTACAAAATTGTCCCAGCTTGTCAGAACGCTCTCGTGGTTTTCAAACCAGACGCGCGCGGTTCCAGCGAGAAAAAAAAACCACGTTATCGAGCTGCTTCGTAGTGCTCCAGTGGTTGTGGCGACTCACTCTGTTGTAGTGTTTAAGCCAGTCGTTGACGACTTCGTTCGCCTTCCCCGAAAAGGTGGGTGGCTCTCGCAGTGGTGTCCAGTAGCCAGCCTGACCTGCGTGATTGCTGTCTGGTCCGCCACAGGTGGGGTCATCACTGCCTTCTCCGGAATTGGCCATGTCCGCTGCTTGTGGTCGTAAACCGGCCAAGCACCTACTCCGTCGGACAGTTGGTAGAGCTGGGTCGTCCAGGATCGTCCAAGATTTACCACGCACCTCCACCAAAGATGTTACGAATGATGTTGATTTACAGGGTGAAACGAGGTCCGAGATGGAAGCTACAGGCCAGGCCCAGCCCGCGCAGAGTACCCCGAGATCACGCGCGCACACTCTACTTCTTCTTTCTCTGCCTCAGTCGCGCAGGGCTGCGACAATATATATATATATATATATATATATATATATGCGACAGATTTTCATTACTGAGACGCCGGACGTCGATACCGGATTTTCAGCGATAAGGAGGAGCCCTTAACGCTTTCACGTTATTATTGGGCTGGGCCTGCCATGTAATGCGCTGGATAGATAAGCGGTGGGCCACTAGGGTCACACAATGGGTGTTAAATGAAAGGAATGGCACTTGAGAATGGCAGCAGGCTAGGTGGGGTTATGAAATTCGGAAATTTGCATACGCCAGTTGGTACCAGCTACCGCAAGACAGGGGTACTTGGAGATCGCTGAAGATGCCTCCGTCCTACATGGACATAAAATAAACTGGTAAAGGTGATGATGATGATGATGATAAGACTAAGTAAACTGCGTACTAGAACTGCTGAATATATAGAAAAAGACGTCGAACAACGCCATTAGTAGACATTCATATATTGAACTATATTGTGAGCGTACCTTACTCGGCAAGTAATCGGTCGAGCAGACACGCTAAATCGCGGGTGGGAAGCCATAGAATCCTTCACTTTAGGAAAATAATTACATATTTGAATGCGTATGTTTCTTGGTGTAGGTACATTTGTTGCTTCGCTGAGCAATTCCGGCAGATAATAGAGTCGACCACTATGCTATATTTAGGGGTAGGAGACATGGGGAAACACAGTTGTTGTCTAATTATGTCCCGTGTATATGACCTATTCAGCAAGACATCGTCAACTGCGGACACTAATGATCGGGAAGACTGGCGTAGAAGACAATTTTTATTAAAATGTTCCTGAGGCTGAACCACCCTAACGGAAACGTTTGCCAGACATCGATGCTGATTTAGTCAAAAGTGTTCCCATCAACCAACGTTCAGACGTAATGCAATGGCTGAGTCTGTATACGTGCCATCTCCAGATTGGGGCTCCTGAACAAAAAAATATATAGTACTCTGGAACAAGCTTATTGAGTTTTTGCGGAGATTTCAAGTAACTGGTCGCTTTTATTGTACAGCGTCCGTGTAAGGCGATTCGAGAGCTACGGAGTCCGTATCAAAGCACTGTAGCGAGACCTGGTACGAGCTGCTGTTAACACAGGTATGCTGGTCCTAAAGGCGGCCAGTCGCCCTCTGCAGGGCATTGAGTCAGGTGTGACTCGGCAACCAAGTGCATCTGTGCGCATTGTTGCACTAAGATAACCTTGAATTTTACAGAAGCAATGCATGCGTCTTTTACTGAGCATAGTTGCAGGCCATTCCCGACAGCTGAGAGTATAGCTCTCTTGTTCAAGTCACTATTGCATGTGGTCTTTGGCGAGAAAATATTGGGCTCACCGAATAAGGAGTCATTATGGCACCCCTACTTTTACACAGCTCTACTGATTGCAAAAGAACGCGAAGCTGTTATTGCAACTGGCCACACTAAAAATACGTTATACTTCAGTTTTTGTGGTTTAAAGACAAAAATGACTACTCACAATGTTTACATAAATTGTGTTGAATGTTCAGGGAGAAAGGCACCACAATGTTTACCTCTATGTGCTAATCAATGGTGAAATGTATGTTTTTCAACCCAGGTGTCCCGCTTATGTGTAAACGTTCTATAGTATTAAAGCGTTTTCTTTCTTGCGTAAGCGAACCATAAACGGCAGAAATTTGACATCAACATAGAGCGAGGAAAGCGTCGGAGAGGCGCCGGCCAGCGCGGACGCCGTCGAGAAAGCGCGGCCCGACACAGGCCCGACTCCCCGGTTGGTTCAAGTTTAGGCAGAATTACAACACAGCGAGATCTATACTCGAGCAAGGCTACCAGTCATGGTCCCAACAATTGGTTTCTAGCCTTCGCTCCACCGAAACGAAAATTCAGCTTTCCGAGGCGATATCGGACGTGGATAACCACCTCCTCCACCTCTGGGAAGCGCGGCATTGCCTCGTCCGCCGGTGGCGATTAAGGCTCGAATTGCCGAGCTCACCCAGCGGGCGGCCGAGTATGCGGCCCAGATCGCAGACGCCAACTGGGTGGATCGTTGCAACACGGCGGCGCGGCAGATGTCCAGCAGGAATACCTGGCGGAATACCACGCCCTTATCGACCCAACGCAGACACGCACAGAAACTCATAAACATCTGCAACGTGCCATACACAGTTTTCACGGCAATACAACTCAGCTAGCGCACAAGTTACGGGACCAATAATTGTGCACTACCCAGGACCCCTGCGGATCGGCGTACTCTTATGCAGGTTCGGAGAACGCTGAGCTGGATTAGCCGTTCCTGCTCCACGATTTGCGGGCAGCCCTGTCAAAAATGAAACGTGGCACAGCCTCGGGTCGGGACAAAATTACAGTCAAATTACTCGCTAACTTACCCGACCCGGCCTACCAGTCCTTATTGAATTACATAATTCAATCTGGCTCGGGGAAGCGCCACTCCCCAATGATTGGAAACCGCTCTGGTCACTTTCATTCCCAAGCCTCGCAAGGCCATCAACACGGACAACCTTCGCCCCATTTCTCTGATCTCTTGTGGGGCAATCTAATCGAGACGATGGTGCGTGATAGGTTGTCCGAGTTCATGGAAAATCAACACATCTTCGCAGACTTCATGTTCGGATTTCGTCCGCACAGGTCCGCCCAGGATGGTCTGCTACAACTCAATCGGGACATCCTTGACCCGGTCGAATGCCCCACAACGATAAGGTCGCACTCGCCTTAGACTTCAAGGGGGCCTTCGACAACTTTACTCGCGAGGTAATACTCACCCATCTTTCACAAACCGGCTGCGGACGCAACGCGTTGAGATACATTCGGCAATTCTTGACAGATCGTGACTCCTACAATAAAATCCAGGACACTGAACACGGTCCCTTCCGACTTGGAACCAGAGGAACACCACAGGGTGCAGTGATGTCTCCTCTCCTATTCAATCTGGCTATGATGCACCTGCCGGCCCAATTGGGTGCTGTCGCTGGTGTGCGGCATGCGCTGTATGCCGACGACATCACCCTGTGGGCCACGCAGGGCTCACTAGGAGACATTGAGGCTAACCTGCAATAAGCGGCGACCATAGTGGACCGTTATGCTCGCCACTGTGGCCTGCAATGTTCCCCTCAAAAGTCTGAATTTGTACACATACGCCCCTCACCAAAGTGTACAGCCAAAATTAAACTCTTTATGGAGACAGGACCAATTCCTGAACACACAGAAGTCCGGGTACTGGGGCTTTTCATTGATCAACATAGACGGTCAAACACTACCCTGGCCCAGCTCCGTAAGGTGGGGGACCAGGTGCGCCGCCATGGTCCGCCGGGTTTCCAACAAACGCGGGGGGTTGCGGTGCAAAGACGCCTTGCTGGTGGCGCATGCATTCGTGACCAATCGAATCTTAAATTCGACTCCTTACCTCCACCTACGTAAAAAAGACGAAGATGCACTCGAAGTTATCCTCCGCAAAATTATTAAGAGAGCCCTCGATCTCCCCGCGAACACCTCCAACCAGCGACTCCTGGGTCTAGGCATGGTGAACACGTTCCGGGAGCTCCGAGAGTCTCACTTAACTAACCAATACACACGCCTCTCTAAGACACTTTCGGGTCACCGCCTCCTTGTCCGACTACACATACAACACACCACCCTTATGGAAGAGCGAGTACGACTCCCCTTCGAGTGGAGATGCGCCCTCCACGTACGCCCTCTTCCTAACAACATGACACGTGAGGACCATAATGGTCGGCGCCTGGCGCGGGCGGAAGCCCTGGGCCGCCATGATGGGTGGAAACCCTGCGCTTGTTACGTGGACACCTCTGGCCCCCACCATGGGGGATGGTACACGGCCGCAGTCGTCCACCAGTCCAAAACGGATAACGGGCTTACATTTCGCGCCCGCGACATAACTCATGCGGAGGAGGTCGCCATTTAACTGGCTGCTACCCACTATGATTCCAAAACAGTTATTTCCGACTCGCGAGGGGCCTGTCGGAACGTTAAGCAAGGCTGGGCTCCATACTTAGCCTACCGACTACTTCAAAGTTGCACCTACACCGGGGACCCCGCTCACCGGAACATAGTATGGGCTCATGCTCATATGGGTCTCGAGGGGAATGAGGCAGCCGATGCCGCCGCCCGCGCACTCTCTCTCCGGGCTTCCTTTCTCGACCCCTTAGATCAGGATCTTGAATTCAATCCCGCGTATTCTTTTAAAGACATTGTCCTGCATTATCAATCTGGCCATAGCCTTTACCCCAGCCCGAGTAAAGGGCTATCTAAGACGGAAGAGTGGCTTCTACTCCGTCTGTATACCAACACTCTACTCTGCCCGGCAGCACTCAAACATTTTGATCGTTCTTTCACGGGCAGTTGTCCGCAGCACTGTGCGGAGAAGTCTTCGGACATCTACCACATTGTGTGGGCCTGCCCATCTAACCCAGCTATTGCCCCTCACCCCAACCCCACTCGGGAGGACTGGGAGGCGACCCTGCTCGGCTGCTATGACCTGCAGGCCAAAAGGGCCTTGGTCGAGCGCGCCCGGGCAGCGGCCGACGCCACTGGGGTCCCGTACTAGGGATTCCACCCGGTATTTTAAGGGCCGGGCCCTAAAGGACCAGCCCATGTGCGTGCCTCCATGTGCTTCTCGTCTGAGAGCAATAAAAGTTTTTCACCGCCACCACCATGCTGCCCTCGGTTTCTGAAAAGTGAGATATGATTTTTGGCCCCGTATCTTTCTTGCTGCACGTTCTCTTCGCTAGACAAGCTGACTTTGGAGTGTTACGTGTAAGCTTGAAATTTCCCCTTTAAGTCTGTGAGTGCGGGTCTTTCCAGCAACAGAGACACTCAAACAAATTAAGCAGTCACGCCACGCATCTTTGTCGTTTTCTACGTCTCACTAAAAAATACAGGAGCGTGTCTGCTTCACTAGGACTGTTACGCAAGTTTTGTACGCTTTGTTCTGGCTCGCGTCGGCAGCACACACTTGCTGCCGCTCGTGGCAATGCAAGTTCAAAGCTCGCGCCTGTCTGCTCTGGCGAGGAAATTGGCGGCGCAAAGGGAAATGGTGCACCAATATGGAAGCACTGTCGGCTTCAAAAACGTCACGTAAGGGCCTCTGCTACATTGTTTCTTTCCTTGGTGGATATAAGGAATAAATATGCCCCGCTCTACTGGTACTGCAAATATGTGCTTTAATAATAATGACTGAATACTCGACGTCTCGCATTTTCGTGCACTTTCTATGTGGCAAGTAGCTCCTTTTCCCCGCTCATGGTACTGAACTGCGGGAAGCACGGCGCCTAAATATCGTTGAAGTAGGAAGCACGTTGTACGCCACTAACAACAAATATTTTATCTCTGTAGCTCGATTACACCGTTTGAAGTCAGGGATTCATACGTTCCAGTGTGCGAATACTGTCGCTATGCACTACACTTTCATCTGTAATGAGACAGCTGCGGAAGGAATCCACCACCAGAAATTCAGTAAATTATTCGGCACGTTTGTTTGAAAGTGTTCTCTTTTTAGTTGAAATAGAAGCGTCAAAATTATTGCAGAGGCGTTGTTTAATTCCTAATTTCCTGTGTCAAATACCAGGTTTCCGGGTGTCTCTACGACGTCCTTGTTAAACTAAAACAGGCAACTTGTTTATATTTCGAGCAAACAGGAAGGATGTTCTGGATAATGTGAGCGGTAAGTCCCAAATATGCGGGTAAATTGCAGCGTTTCCAATAAATTTCGTGAGCAAGTGATCGGGAACATTTAGAATGTGTTTTACAAGCGGCGACAAGTCTAGCTGGCTTCCAATACATACCTAGATATGTCACCAACATTAATCTCAACAAACACAAGCGGACCACTGTGGAAACTCTGTGTACTCATCTAATTGCGTGTAGATCTAATACAGTTGCTATATTAAAAAAGTTAAGAAATAAGGGCTCCAAAATGTCACGCTGCCTTTATTCGCTGCGTTTCCTGATGCGGGCAAAGAGCTCGGCGTTACGCAATCTTTATATCTTACAGAAATGGGGGGCATCTTAAATGCAATGCGTACTGAAACATTACCCTTACTTACGTATTGATAAGCGTTACAAATAATTATTGAACCTTCGTTTTTCGGTTTTCTTAACAGTTATACGACGTTGACCCGGTATCTTTGTTGAACTAAGGGGGGCAACTTCTTACTGTTTCGTGAGACAATGGGTCACTTGATATGTTGATGTCTACGCAAAGTTCGAAGTGGGAGGGTTTATTGCGGAATTCGCAGTAAATGACTAATTGGAGCATCCTCGAGAGCTATCACTGTATTTTACAAGTGGCGCACAATTTACCCACCGCGTGGATTTAACTTCAAGTACGACCAAGGTCAAACTTAGGAAGTATATAGGAAAAGCTCTGCCCAAATGGTGTGTGACGTCAGGTTCCTTGGTGTAAACACGTATTGTGTAAACACGTATCTATGTGTTCGAAAGCGGTATGAGAACGTTTGACATATCTATTCCAGTGTCTGCGGAGAACTCTATAATACAAAAAAATTACATCTGGCAGAAATATGGCGCAATTTTTGTGTAATGGAAGCTAATATGATAGGGTTCTTCTTGGTTACGTTCACGGCAATAAACTGTGTAATCAAGCGCTTTAGAGCGTATAATAATAAATTCTATAAGCGGCGTAAAATTCAGCCCGCTGCCATTACATGACTACATATACCACCGAGATCACATTTAGCAAAATATGAGGAATGCTATGATAAATTTTGTTTGAAGATGAGGGCTTATGGATATAATACTGCTTTTGCAAAGAAATCTCTGAGGGAAGTGTTTCGAAACGTGACGCTGCAGTTCATAGCTAGGCTTCCCAATGCCCGGAAAGAATTCTGTCTTACACAATCTTCATTTTAACCAAACATTAGACGCATCTAAGCTTCAATATTTCTGGATCTTTCATCGTCGCTGGCTTAACAAGGAGCGTTCCAAAACATTCATGAACATTCGTTTTACGGCATTTCCATACGTGATACGACGTTCGCCTTCTGTCCTTGTTGAGCTAAAGGAAGTATATTATTTCGGTTTGGTGAAAGTAAGGTCGAGGTAATAAATGATGTGTTTGGAAAAATTAAATTGGGTGGATTACGTATGTAAGCTTTCTGGGGTGTTATTGTTTTACAGACACACAGAATCTACCCGCTTCCGTGACGGAACAGCAAACACTACCGAAAATAAATTAAGCGATAAAAAGGGAAGCACGTGCCACATATTAAATGCTTGGAAATTCTAGGAAAACAAAGATTGACCTCGCCAAAAATATGAGCATTTGCTCGAAAGTGCCATAATGCGTGTTATCAGCTATGCTTCCCCATGACCAGAGATGACTTTTTTACACAAAGGTTATGTTTACTGGTAATGGGGCTGACGTTGAGGGCAATGTGAGACAAAAATGCACCATTTTCGGCAATGTTAAAAGCACTGCGTATAATTTCTGAACTCGTTTTTTTCGCTTATTGTACCGTTGTAGGTTTATAACAGGTTTCGCGGTGTCCTTGTTTATGTTTGGGCACCTTGTTTATGTTTGTCTGAAACTCGAAGAGGCTGATAGGTAATGTGTAAACAAAGTTGGAAGTGTGTCCAGACTACAGACTTTAGCAGAAGATTGCTTGGGCAGCCTATTCGGACCGTTATAGCTTCGTTTTAGGAGCAATGCAGAAGTGAGCATGCTGACCTGGGGTTACTCAAAACTCCAAAGAGGTGGCCTCTAGGAAAACGCGGGCGAACATTATGGTCAATATTCTCGCAATGTGTTTGGATGAATTATGGGAAATGACAATTTTCTTTTAACAGGGGCCCGAAAGCCTTATATGCGGGCAAGCTTTCACACGGACCACTGTTATAGTGTGAACTATATGAGCATTCCAGAACTTAGTTACAGGCAATTGTTTACTTTTTGCTGCAATGGTTCTTCAGCATGGCTTTCAACAATATTTCAGCATGTTTCAGCAATAGCTTGCACCACCCCACGCAAGCAAAAATTAAGTGGTTCATTCCTCTATTAATGCAGAACTTACAAACAATAAACAATGTGAAGCGTACAGTGCATACATTAATTGGGATCACACATACAACCT
Source organism: Dermacentor variabilis (assembly GCF_050947875.1). NCBI lineage: Eukaryota > Metazoa > Arthropoda > Arachnida > Ixodida > Ixodidae > Dermacentor > Dermacentor variabilis. The sequence continues at coordinate 174,465,437 of NC_134569.1, forward strand.
ACAGAAACGGGGTGTCTAATCGAGTGGTACAGAAAACGGCCTCGTGACCTCCTCAGTAGCTCATTGTTCCATTGGCAATGATTCATACCAGCCGCAAGCAAGCGAAAATGCCATGGCTCATACCCCCGTAAGGGTGAGGCTACAAACGCTCACCAAAGCGAAACGAACAGTGCATACATTCATTGAAATCACGAATACAGCAGATAGAAAGCATACGTTTCCATCCCTGTTGAGAGGATGCAAAGTCGAAGAGAAGCGTCGTTGGTGCGAATCTGACCCCGCTATACGAGCGCCCGAAGCCGCAGTTAAGCGTCCAAAACTAGCCGAAGAATCAGAAGTACGAAAGCAACAACGTCACGACGCGAAACGCTCAATTGCCAAGTATGCAGCAGGCTTTCACCTTCACATGTTACAGGAGTGTAACAAGCTGTGGAGATTTTTCGTTCGCAACAGTTTTTTGCCATTTGTCCGCCTCCTTCGCTAATAATATCAAGAAGGTCATCATCAATATCAAGAAGGCATCAAGAAGGTTGGATGGACGCATTCGCTACGAACAGTTCTAGCATAGGAAGTCTTTGTGAATACTGGCCCACATCCTTTGAAAATTGGGTCGCGATTCTGCAAGGTGACAAGTGGGCACTTGTTTTAATTCCGTGTTGCTAAGTGTGCTAAAGCATCGAATCTGCTCTAAGAACAAGTACAGTGTCCAGGGTCTCCGTTGTCGTATTGTGAGTCTGAAAACCTTTAGTTGTATAATACGTATCGCAAAATAAATTCAGGTTGTAGCACATAACATAATATTTTCATACAACTACAACATTATTTCATAAGGTGATATCGGTTCTAGTCGTGGACTGAAAGTACAACAGCTCTATGGATCCGCTAAATGTAAACCCCGTAATGATTATTTGTATTTTTGTGTTGATGTGCGCAAAGTTTCAACATAAGGAATGCTGCCGCATTGCGTAGGCCCTGCCCTTAAATTTTCATGTTTTTTCGCGGCATTTTATTTTCATTACTGCTTCCAGTTTTATTCATGCATTGCACCATCAAAAACGAACTTGCAATAAAGAAAGGATTCTGATGGGGGTGAGTATCATGACGCATTAGAAGTAAAATGTGCACCTGCAACAATGTATAGCTATAGCGAATGACAATAAGGACGTTAAGGTCAAGAATGCGGATAGATATTGGATTAATTCCTCTTCAATGTGGACTACCAAATTTTGGCCGAAGTGTTAGCTGACAGCTTCAAAGTCTTGTTACGATGTGTGGTAGCTCATCACACAATATGTGGCATTAGAGACCGGGCAATTTAGGTTTGTGTTCATAAGAGGGATACACTGCTCGGCGAGTTGGTAATGTATGATAAATAAATGAACACTAGACAGGCGAAAGGCGAGAACCAGTAACTGATACTTAATTCGCCGAAGGCACGCTTTACAATACAAGAATGCGTACTCAACGCACAAATGGAAGCTTGCGACCAGTTCTGATAGCGGCGTAGGCGGCGTAGGCGCCGACATTTGTTTCACGACCTGAAGCTTTTATATTACAAAGGAATCTTAGTATAAGGCAAGCACTATGCAAATCACTGCTAAGAATTTCGCACAAGCATACGTATCTGCTGCTAAACTTCCGCAAATGTATGCTCTTGACTCTGAGCCCTACTGTTGTTAGATTATCATAAACGTCTAAGCAACTAAATGAAGGTATCTGTTAGCGATCACGGTAACAACGTACGCTGCTTTGCGAAACTCATAGAACTCACCTTGGAAATGTCGTAATTGGCTTCGCCAGTCACCGTGTAAAGACAAGCAAATAGGTGAAAAAGGGTCTGGACTCTTAGGAAAGCCATCATGCTTATGAAAGAAGCTGCCAAGTGTCTGCACATTTATACTAATGCTTTCGAAAGCCACTGGGACTGAGAAAATTTCGGGAACTGATACGTTATTCAAAACAGTCACAATGTGTGTGACGTCTTTGACATTTAAAATGTACCGCTAAATGATATTAACATTATCATGCTATTATTTTAATGCACTTAGTTGACCCCTGCTACTTTAACATTTAGCTCATGCGAAAGCCTACGTTCATGCGGCCACAAAAACTACAAAGCCGCCAGCAGGAAGGCTACGCATACTATGAGGCGCGGTCAAATATTGACATTTCACTCGAGTTGTCCACCGCTGCTCGGTTTTTTGATAAGGAATTGATCTGAAACTTGTTTCAACTCACCATAGTGTGTCAGCACGACCAGAAAATTTAATTATATTGTCTATAAGATATACATCTGTATGTTTTGTAAAACTTCACGTTACAACTCCTTGACCTAGCTGAAGCAGAGTCACAATGCTTGAAATAGCAGCCAAGCAGAACAGAAACAAAAGAAGCTAGCGCTAAAAAAAGTCACAATAATATATCAAGGCTAGCAATATTAGTACAGTGAGCAACATCAGTAAAAGCTGGAAAACACCTTGCGTTTACAATTGTCGTTCTCAATTACATAGGGTCTAACTTCGTGCCATCTCTAACCTATCGTGTTGAAGATTCTTTGGGTGCGATGGGCACGCTCCAAGAATTCGCATCGTATAGCACCAATTTGTGCTGCACTTAAAAATATCTTGGCATGTTAGGTGAAATATATAGGGTGATGTACAGCACGTAGGTTCAAAACTTTACGAAACAACTGCCGAGGTCCTGATCCCCGTGAAGCGGCTCCAAATTCTTCCTGAAATACTAGATAGGTGTCAACATTTCCAAAGCAACGCTGCTGTCCTGTTTCTTCTCTAGGTCGTTTGAATCGCGCTTCCACTTTCATAGTATTACCAGTGAAGCGTGTGAAAAAGCAAACAAAGGTAGTTGGTCGATATTTTGTTATAGAAGTCGAATAACAGAAGGCACTGATATTTGCAAATAGCATGCTGCGTAAATTTTCACACAGCCACGTATGAAATGAGTGCTAGTGACTATTATCCTTTTAGGGTAATGCATGCGCTCGTTATCATTACACGAACGGTGAGAAATAAAGCTACTGCTCTGTTATCTACAAGAAGTGTAGACGTTCAACTCAAGTTTTACAGAGTTTAGATCTCTCCAACACTACAGTTCCATCGCATCGCATACATCTGAGAGCAAGTAGAGATGTACGAGGCAGTTTCTAATTGTACTAACTGAGACAAGTGGATGAAGAGAGACCTTTCGTCGCCCCAGCAGCCCTTTCCCATAGTAGTGCGCAATAGTATGAATACGAGTAAGGCCCTGTTCGTGGTACTAGGCGTAAACATTGTCACGTCGTGATACGGTGAAGAAGCACACGGTATTGAAACCTTCGAGTAGTTAAAACTAACTGTTTATTGGGCGAACCTGTGCCCAGAAAAACAAGTCACACTCAATGCACAACGGCAGAGGCGAGCACAGTCAGCGATTGTCGAAAATTTGATTAGCGGGTCAAGCCCGCAGGCTTTTACACACGACTCCTCGAAGGTTCGGTGTAAGCGCTAGTACTTGCATGACTTCAAGAAAGTGGCACACAATTAGCATAACGCATACAATCAGCAACGCAAGATTTGGTGGCAAGAGACAAGGATAGAACCATTGACAACCTTCGAGAAACTGCTGGTACATACAAGCGCTTCCTGCGCCGTGCGATCATGTTTAACACTTGCTAACCACTGAAAAGCAATCGCGCGGGAAAGATAAATAAGTGAACGTCTGAATATGAACGCTAGTGATGCGATGAGGAGGTACGTAAATGTATGGAGTGAGTAGGAAGGAGTGTGCCTGAGCGTCAGAATGAGCTCAGGCGTAGCTCGGGGCCAACTGCAATGCAGCTTAGTCAAACTACGTAAAATGCCGAAATTACTTTCTGAAACAATCCCCGACCTATATAAATAAGCTTCTTTTATTATGACAAAATGTTCATTTCTATTGAATATACGAAGCGAATTTATGATTTTGTGTGTAAAGTGTCCCATCAAAATTGTTAGAATTTGGCATGTTTAGGAATACCTCAAGCGCGAAGTATACAGATCAATAACATTGTATGAAAAATGTTTCTTGCAGGGCTGCAAAATGCAGGTTTTAGATATTCTAAATCACACAAGGTTTATATGTGAATGAAAAGCTTACGTAGTATTGTTTTTACGTTTAACACAAGGGTTTGATTTATTTCAGAGTAGAGGATTTGCGACAATTCAGTCAATGTAATTCATTCATCCTCATTTCTTTTGCAGTCATATCGGTGTAGTCATGCCGTCGACGTATAGCAGTCGTAGTAGTTACAGTGCCGGCATTCCGTCGTCACCACACTGTTGTCTTCGAATCGTCATTATGGTTCTATCGTGGTCGTGCGTGCGATGTGACGACGTGGATCTGTGCTCTATGCTGAGCGAAGTGTTTCCTCGTGAAGATCCATCCAACTTGGTCGCGTGCTCTATACTTGTCACTGCCAGATCGATGAGCAGAACCAGTTCTTCGGAAACACCAAATATAGCTTCGGCAATTCTTGCAGAACGTGGAATGACCAATTTTTTTCTCCGTGCAAATAAATCAGTTCTGCTCACTCCAGGAAACATCCTTAGATAAATTCACAATCAGCCCATTTCTTACAGTTCCTCGCAACTTTGTTAGCTATAATAAAGCTGCTCCTGGCAGAAAGTGTTCTGAATGTATGCAGCATACCAGAATTGATCGCGATTTTTGCACTTTAACTGGCTTAGATTCACATGGCCGTGTCAAATTGGCGTCAGATACGGTAACAATTAACAGTAATAACATCTATCAGTCTACGTAGAGACGCATGTCTGCAGCGACCCGCATCCATCTATACGACGATGCTGTTGTATGCTTTTGAATTCGTCTTCACGGCCGACTATTCCAATGCCAAGCATCTCTCTTTTCGGTAACTCTCTTTTAACGACTTCCTTATTCCATCCACTGTCAAAACAACATTCTTCTGGGAAACAAACAAACCGGTGTTGATTCCCCCGAAAGTACAGGTAAGCAGAGGTTTATTTGTACGGAGCTCTCTCGTCGATAGCGGGATTAGTCATGGAAGCTGGCAAATTTTTTCGGCCAGAGCCCTCTTATCCAGATAACAGTTCGCGTATCAACAGAGAAGGCGAGGTCCTAACTTTCCCGTTGGACACATCGGAGACCCAGCTACACAGCCGCTCATTCCAAACGTGCCAAATTTGGGAATTGTCTTTCTTTTCCCTTTTGCTCTTTTCACAAACTGTAGCCATTCTTGGCGCGCCAGATAGCTGGGTAGAATTGGCGAGGTCTTTGTTCGCCTACTTTGCGAAAGTGCGTCCCGAAAGCACTGGAATGAGCGTTCTTTTGACTCCAGACCGTTTCAGCCTTGGGCAGTGTGTGGGACCATGTCCACTGTGTTAAACCTCCTAGCTCCAGGCCCTTCCCCGTGTTGATGCGGGGAAAGTTTCTTTCTGTCCGTAGCGGGACTATGGAAACAACAAGGTGTAATAGAATGTACGTTTTTCGTGTGCTATTGTGCACCAACTTCGCCTTGTGAGCCGAAGAGGAATACTGCTGATATGTCTGCTGATGAATTTCGAGGTGTGGTTCGGCTCAAGGCAGGACCTGCTTGTTCATAAAATGTACCATATGATTCATTATGCAAAAAAGAAGTGAGGCATGCAGACAGGACACAAGAGTAGAGAAGTGGACAACACGAACGCCGACTATCAGCTGAAGGGAGCACTGAGGCGAAAGAAAGAAAGAAGACGCAAAACTCATATGCGCATGCTCTGGAATGCTAACAGGACGTGTCAGTCGGGTACACATGCTGGCCTAAGTGAGAGATAACTGTTAAGGCAACTAATCTCTTCCTTATGTGAAGTAATGGAAGGCTGACTCACGGATGCACTTCCACCATTACAGATATGCCATGCCTCTACCATAAGACGCGTATCTTCATTCATGGTAGAGGCATGGCATATGTATAATGGTAGAAGTGCGTGCGTGAGTCAGCCTTCGATTACTTTACATAAGGAAGAGATTAAGTGCCTTAACATTTATCTCTCACGTAGGCCGGCACGTGTACCCAACTGACACGTGCTGTTACCATTCCTGAGCATGCGCAGATGAGTTTTGTGTCTTTTTTTTTCGCATCAGTGCTCCCTACAGTTGATAGTCGGCGTTCATGTTGTCAACTTGTCTACTCTTGTGTCCTGTCTGCACGCCTCACTTCTTTTTTGCATAATGAATAGTTGCCAACTAGCTCAGCTTTCTGTCGTTCTAAGTACCATATGATTTGCGCTGCTTACTTTGACTCCATCTCGTAGTGAATGCTTCGTGGTATTTAACTTTGTAAAGCGTCTTAGAGAAATTTACTGTTGTGTGCATGGTAATTAACAATACGTTAATTAAAATATGTTAGAAGCGAATGCGAGTGTTCGGTTTGCGCATTGTACTCATAGAAATGAATAGGTGTGTCTGTGGGGGCATGTGTGCTTGTGTGTGTGATGTGTCGATAAGGATGTTGCGTTCTCAGTTGGTAAAGTGTTTTAGAGAAACGTACTGACGTATACGTGATAATTGTGAGTATTGGAATGGGGAATGAGCTAATTAGCTTGAAGTAGAAACGCATGGTGGCTCTTGCAAGATTAAATGAGTGGATTCGTATGTATGTTAAATGTACAGATGAGATGGTTGTAGTTCTAGTATCTGGAGTCATTAATGAGTGTGTATGGTAATTAGTAAAAGCATTACAGGTGTTATGTGAGTAGATTCTTCATCGAGTTTGAACGGATCCTATTATGAATGTAGAAAAGCGTTTCACATTACTCCGTATACATCAGTACAGCAGAAGTTAGTTATGAGCGATTATTGCCAAATGGTGATTAGTGATTGGTGATTTGAATGGTCATCATCAACAACAATGGCAAACTTCACGGTATGAGCCTACGCCGTCTTATAGACTATTGAATTGTCATGTAATGCTTTGATTTTACTTTGTGTTGTGTCATTCACGGGATATGTCTGATACCTGAACATTCGGTGTTCCTGAGAGCTCAACACCTTCGGTGAACCGAACGGATGGAAAGTTCTCAGTCGCGGAGAGGTCGTCGAACTGGCCGCCACGTGCTACCATAACTACTCACGCTGCTGCAGGAGCGAAAGGTTGCCGCTTCTAGCGGAGGTCGCCAGGTGCGCTGACGACGTCATTCGTGCTTGAGCAAAGCGGAGTCCGCCGCGTCGCCATCGCTTTGTTGCAAAGGGCGGCGCACCTGTATTGACGTATGTGCACGCGTCAGTCAGGGATTCTTCAACGCGATGGTGTTCTACTCTTAAAGGCGAAGCTTACGGGTCTCCCAAGTTTTACGCCATAGCCGCAAAACTCGACTTGTTTCATCTGACTGACGATACCATAATGTTATAAACTGTAGAGAACAATCCATCTAAAATGGACGAAATTATCGCAAAACACCTGCACTGAAATGTACCAAAGATTTGTGTTAGGGACATTGCGAAATTCTCGCAAACAAATGTATTGTAATTCTTCTAGTTGGTGTTGATTACATACGCGTCCTTGTGCCACTTCTAGGTGTTGTGCTACTAACGTTCGTCGTGAATATTACGGATCGCATATTCGCAAAACGCTCCCTAAATGCTGCGCTAGGAACTAAAGCGTGTTTGGCGTTACGCCGGTGCTTCGGGATGGATAAGCAGCCTTAATTTAAATCGATTTGCAGAATTTCATTCAGGTGGTTTCGGCATTTATGACAGGCATTTATTGGTATATATATTCGGAATAATAATTCATGCCATCTCAGTGGCATTTCACCTGTGGTTGCTGATGTAGGGGTTCTTTTTTTCTTTACATATCCGAGATCTGTTATTTGCAAGATAATCATTCACTCTGGAAAGAGCGCGTGTGGAGACGGGGAGGAGTTTACATTCCCTAGGCTTCGTTTACTATATTCAGTGTACTAATTAATAAAGCAATGAAGGGGGCTAGTTGGTGATAGTTCATGGTTATATTGCGTGTCCTGTCCTTTCTTAATATCGTGTTTGTAAAACTGAGCGCAATATAACCATGTACTAATTAAATTGTGTTCTAATATGATCATAAACTTTGATCACATTTGTGGCATATATGTCACAGGTTATTGTTGTGGGAGGGAGCATTTATTAGCGTGTGTCCTTGTATCTCTTATAAAATACAATCTTACCTGATTTGCTTAAACCTTTTTTATTCTAAATAGTAAGGCTGGAAAATGAACATTATGCATTGGAAACGTTGTTCGCAGAAAACGTTTTGCGGTTTGCTGGCTACTACTATCCTTATCTAATTGTGCTTTTCCGTATGAGAAACACCAGAGGAGTGAAGCCGCTTCTTTGCTGCCGACAAAACGTTTGAATATACCGAGGCCTGATATGTTGGGGAGGCCATATTAGGCGTTCATTATGCAACATATCTGAATTACTAGAACTTGATCACATTGAAATGATTCGGAAAGTGTTTAATTATCCCAACTTGTTCATAATTTATGTTACATTTAGGTGCTTTGGCTAACAGCTGCAGTCTTTTCTGCATATGAAATGGGTTTTGAAGGATTTGTGAGGTTGATGCAACGTAGCGCTTGCTCGTAATATAATGGTCGCTAAAAGCTCGTTTCAGGTGTCGCAAAGGTGCGTATGTTCAATTTTAAATGATTGTACTAATTCTTGTTTGCGTGGCAGCGCTCATTCCTGGATTCGAGAGCCTGTATGTAGTCTACGTATTTCGAAAACGTATAAAGCATTATTTAGTTTTGGTTCAGTAAAAGTTCCTGACGCTTTCTATATTGGGTTTTTGGCTTTTTTTAATATAATGAAAAACACTTTTATTTGTAAAAAAAATGCTACACCTGAACAGATACCATCAAAATCCATGACGTCACAGCAAGCTGGTGTGGCGACTTCAATGCCACACTGCTAGTAATCTTTCCTCTCGCGCCTTTTTCAGTTTACTCTGTCTCTTGTCACGGTATGAGTCTATCTCTTGAATTGTAGAAAGGTCATTTACAGGTAGACCTGAAATAATTTTTCTATTTAGTGATTTCATGCCGTAGTTGCGTAAGGGCGTGGGCATGGCACCGCTAAGCACGAGGTCACAGGATCAAACCGCATTTTGATGGAGGTGAAATGCAAAACTACCCGTGTACCGTGCAGCCTGAGGTGGTCAATATCAATCCAGAGTTCCCCACTATGGCGAGCCTCGAGATAATTTAACGCCAGAATTTAATTAATTGAATTTTTCTTTAGTACTCCTCTAAGCTGTAGCATTCATTATCTCTTGCAAAAACTCATCCTCAAAGTATTCTCAATAAAGATTTAATAAACAGTATATATAAATGTGTACTTATATTATAATTAGCGGTGATACGTGATGACTATTAGAACGGTTGCACAACGAGACAGACATAATTGTAATATAGTGTGTGAGGACACTATGGCGCACGTCGAGGGAGGAAATCACGGAGTCTCCCTAGAAATCCCTGACGTGGACATCAACTGACCTTCCACAAACTTCGGATTTCACTCCGTGATCTTGCGCAGTCTCTGCTTTGCGAGTCGATTAATTTAATTGGTGAGGTGGTGGTTGGCACATGCTGTCTTTCTGGCTTACATACAATTCGTATAGTGGAGTCGAATATCACATATTACTTCTGGATCACAGCAAGCGAACCTGATGTGTAGTGGTCACCTTTGTAATGATCGACAGTCATTTCCCTCTTCGAGCTCCTAATGCTGCTTGCCAACACCAGCAGCAGCAGTAGTGCATGATGGCCAAGATTCATTGAAAAGTGGGATATGCCTAGGATCACATACCCAGTCATTCAAGCTGTTGTGACGGTTGATTATGAACCCACTTCCCTCAACACAGCAGCCCAATCTCTACCCATTAGACCATGGGCTACCCATTGACACAAATGGGAGGGAAAATAGAGACAAATACCCGAAAATATGAAGTATCCTAAGAATGGTAATCACATTAAATATTACTAGATTTTTTGCATGCTTTGGTTTACTAATTATTTTTTGTTTGTGCTGGATAAATCCTTGTTCTTCTGAAACATATGGCACCCAGGCAGCATAAGAAGCTAGTAAGAAGTCAAGTTTAGCATTCTAGATTTACAACAGGTACTGTTGTGATTTACTTGCAGTAGGGCTGTTGTGTACTTGAAAGGCTTTAAACTGCTTTGCTAACATTTACTTAAACATGCAAGTTCGCATAGGCTGGAGGAGTGCACATTACGAAGGCTATCCTGGCGCAGCTTACCATGGCCTACCATAGTGGACGAGGAAAGTTTGCAAGGCCCTTGCTTCAACATATGTTCGCAGAGGAGCGCATGGGCCATTTGCTTTTTGGAAAAATAAACCAAGGGGTAAAAGAGGCTCTTGACCCCACCAGTGTCAAGGCTGTTATTGGCGGCGAGGAGTTACGGAGTCACCATCTATCGAAGCGCCTCACTGGCGTAGTATGAGGCATCACGCGGCGCGCTCCTCATAGGTTTTGCTGTCAGCGCTCACTGAAAACACCACGCGCGAGCTCTTCCGGACATTTCTGTAAGTACTTTCGAAACTAGAGAAGTTGTTTACTGTCTAAATAATAATCTTGGGCAAACTGAAAGCACACAATCGTTTACAGAGGCTATCTCTTTACCGAATACGTACAGTGAACGCCACTGCGCTGGTCGCTGCGATGGAGTCTCCCGAACCGGCTTCTTGCGTGAAAGGTAGGTAAACGCTGAGAGCAAACTATGTGAAATATGTTCTTATAGTGTTTGTATAACTAAATGGAGCGTAATAGAAAGAAGCCCCAATGCAGCGATCGCGCAGATTCGCAGCGACCGACTGCGCGTGTGCATGCTTGTCCGCGTACTGTTTCGCTTTCTCAGTGCGCGCGTTCTCGCACTGTGCCATGAGGTTTAGGCCGCAGAATATGAACATTTGACAGTATACAAGCAACCATTGTTGCGTGGGAGCTATCAGAGCTGTTCAAAAATAACTTCATTGTAGAAACTTCGACGCCTACAGGGTCTATAATGTGCTGTCACGACGATTCAAGCTTTCGTTTTCTTCTAAATTCTTTGACTTTTCAATATTATTTTTCGAGTTGCGTAGCACTGTATGTTTATCGGTGTTCTCAGCGCGCAATTTCCCGCTGCTCCTTTTTTGTAATCAAGTGCATTAATTCATAACACAAACATGACCATATGCAATGCTTTTTTTAAATGTGCTTCTTCGCTGCCTTTCCACTCCACTGAACTTGCGAGTATCTAGAGCATCGACAAGTTGATAAACCAAACCGTCATAACATTAGTCGTGCAGCAGACTCGGGCGAGCGTCTCAGTGCGCGTTTTCAGAACATCGCAGACCGGGCGCCGCAGCAGAAATCTTCCTCGCGTCTGTGCTTGCTGCATACCCGAGTTGTAGCCGATGACTGCTTGCCGGTTTTATGTTTCGCGAGCCAAGCTTCACGCAGCTTCTTGTCCTACGGCTACGTGTGAATAAGGCTGACACCGGCCTCCGTTACGTGCGTCCGGCCCTGCGGCACCGAGCAGTAGCTTACCATGTTGCGCGCCTTCAAAGGCAGCCACTACCTATTGTAGTGCTTTCAAGCGTTGTAAAGGAGACACTCGAAGCGGGAAATTTCGCCGCCAAATGAGAACCGCAGCGTACGAGGGAACTGAAACTCGTTTTCAGCTCGCTTCGGCGCTCCCGAAGCAGCTGACGCGGCCGCTATGTCCACGTGATCTATGTGTGTCTCTGTCCACGTGATCTATTATCTACGTCCACGTGATCCCTCCTGGCACGTCACGCCGACGGTGGCGCCAGCTTTTCCAGTGGTGGAGCTCGAGGCCAATAGGGAGGTACAATATACCCTTTCAGGTTGCAGCTTTACATACACATTGTTTATCTAAAATTAGGAACTTGCAATTGGCATAATAAAGGACTTTCAAGTAGCCTGTGTGTGCAGTTGTGTGCTACAATAGCCTACCATTTAGAATGACTGTTCATATGATCTGAGGCGCCTAACGCCACCACATTGACATGCTTCTAAATGTTAAAAGTTGCCTTCATTGCCAGAAGTTTTCGGCAGCTCGACTAGACGAAATGAGTTGTATTTGTGCATTAGCAATGCTTTTTGGCTGTCAAGCACGCTCCAAATCTAGCGGCATTAAGGACATCTTTAAGTAGCCTGAAAGTGTTCTAATACACGAATTGCGGAGAAGCTGTGCTCAAGTGTGCTCACTGCTCAGCTTGAGGAGCAGCACGTTCACCAAATTTCAGCGATCAAAACAGCTCTCCAGGTTCTGCGGTGTTAAACAGTAGTTTCACCAAATTTAACAGACCACATTGAATTAAAGTTGCTCCTATCTTGAAGGAAGTCCATGGGATGCCTTTCAGCAGAGGGAACATGAGTTGTGTGGCAATTTTCTTTTGGTTGTTTCAGTCAAAGAAACAAGCGGGACAGAGTTGCCAGCATCACTGTGAACAGTACTATGTTTAGTGGGCGCTTACTCATTCTAAGTGCTTAACCATTTTATTAACATGCACTTAATCACTTTGCATTCTAAGATATGTAAAACATATATTTATGTTGTTTTTCCCCATATACATAAATAAATTGAGAATATTCCCTTGGCGACTACAGTATAAAGCTTCTTACACACCATCAGACACGTACACTATTCCCATTCTGAAAATGCTACTGTAGTTATGAACCATTGCTAATTAGATTATGGGCTTAAATTTATCAAAAAGATGAATGGGCTTTCCCATCCCATTCACAACTGTTTGTGCTTTTGTAACTCTCGGCATTTTTATGTTCATTTATGTTTATGTTAGTCTCCTGACGAGCCCTATTCGTATTTCTCAAACGAGCATACAAATCTTGTGCCTATCTATGCCTTGACATTTTTATGTTAATTTTATTTATGTTAATTATGCCAGTCTTCTGAGAAGCCCACGTTGGATTACTCAATCCAGAATACAAGTGTTGTGCTTTCTAATATTTCACTACATCTTTATGTTAGTTTTTGATATAGTTTGTGCTAGGATAGTGTTTCCTTATTCAGATATACTTAAGTATCATTAGTCATTTCATGCCAAATCACCCAATTTTGTCAAGATCTGTTCCATTATGGGAAAGCATTTCAAGTTTTATTGATATTCTAAAGTAGGTACAATGAAAAAAATTATGAAAAGATTTACTTTCATACCTACACCTGAATCATTCCACGGCAACCAACCAGCGTTCTTTACCATCACAGATATAGTTGAAATAATTTAGATATGTTTTTGAAGCTCCAAACACTTCCTGCCCATTTATTTTCCTTCCCAAAAATGTTCTTGAATTTTGGCAAAAATTGATTATTCTTGCCCAGCTACGCTGGAATGCACTGATCCACGTTTCTTTACAAAGGGAAATTCTATCAGCAAGATATTCAGACGGTGTTCATGTCAAGAGACTAAAGTGGTGCGACTGCCAAAACTGCTAAAGTTTGAATTTCTTTCTTCAAACGCAGGGAAATACAGAAGGCACAAAATAAATTGCGAATCAGCCTGGTTGACTCGGGATAGGTACAAAATATTTGAGGCATTGAAGGTCCAGTTCATCATCTAAAAAAACTGTAACGCTCAAATGTTTTGCAAAAGCTCCGTGTTGAAGGCGAACAAATTAGCTTTGGTGGCTGGCGAGAAGTATGTCTTCCGTGCATGGGCGAATTTGCGAAAAGGTATTAAACTTTAAGCACAATAAATTATTTTTTATAATGTTCATTTGTGGATCACACATACAGCATAAATATGTGACACCTTGTCATCTAGCAAGGAAAGATTGTTAATTTAATTAGTCACATACACTACTCAACAAACTGTGACTGCCTTTTTTATCATTACAAAGGCAGGTGACGTCAAGCGCCGCAGTCTCGACTCGTATTTTTTAACATGAACGCGAAAAGTGGTCGCCAACGACTTCTGACCCCACCAGACTGAACATGGCACATATGACGTTTATAGACAAGCATGTTGCGGCTCTGAAACTGGTAACACGCAACACCATAAGAATTTGTTCGTACTCGTGTAGGTTTTCAGTTTTAATTATGAAGTATGAACTTTTCACAGTCATTAGGTTCCAAGGAGCAGGGCAGAATGGTGTCCTGCTCCCTGTAAGTCGCATTGCATTGCGATATGTCCTTTAAAATGCTTTGTATAAACGATATCAGCGCTCTTTCTGGATTGACTGTCTAAGTAATAGCAGATATTTCTTTTTGTAAACTTAATGAAACATATCTCTTAGCAAAAAGTTGTGCTTTTCACACACTTTTATTTATTTATTTATTTATTTGTTTATTTAATTATTATAGTTCTTATAATTATTATTATAATTATTATAGATTATAGTACCCTCAGGTACTATAATCAATTCCATTAATCTATCATTTCTTTAATTCATTTAGTAAGTACAATTATTTTCCTCTATGTTGTCCTTGGTGTCAATGTTTGTTGGCTTCTTATGCTTAATAAAAATCGGGAACCTCGGTTAACACCCTTTCCACTCGTTTGTTACTTGAAGGTAAAGAAATATGAGAGCTCGGTAATTAGTTGTAACGCATCTATTTAAACTACTCATATGAAAGTTTCGCCAAGCATTGAACTTAACAATATGACATAAGTCACGGAATTTCAGATCGATCTCTTTTAAGTTGCCTTAGTGCTTTGGAAGATCTACAGAGAAGTGGCAGTATGACACTATGGAACGCTTGAATCCTTCATGTTTTCCAAAGATTGTAATTAAGTTACAAAGATGAAAAAAATTATCGTCTGTCTCGCACTACACGCTTCATACATTAACAAAATATAAGCTTCGTATTTGTACACAGCTCCGAGAAGATCTGGGAACAAGAACGAGAGGCCGTGTATGAAGTATAAAAATTATCAGTTCCCGTCCAATCACTGAAGAAAGATGACCAGCGAATCTTTGTAGTTGGGCCACTTAATGACGAACTGCACTTCTGCTGGAGGTCGGCCCGGCATCGCACTATCTTCGAGATCGGCCCACGTATGAGGAATGCTTAATCCCTGCTTCTCCTCCGCCGCGCGTCCGGCCGGTATTGCACTATCTTCGGGATCGGCCCGCCTGTGGGGAGTGCTTAACCCCTGTTTCACCTACGCCGCGGGTCGGCCCGGCATCGCACTATCTCCCGGATTGTCCAGCCTATGGGAATTTATTTGATTACAACAACGACAACAAAATTCCCTTGGACGGTAGAGGTATACAGCTTCGCTGCCAACTTGGCAAAGTCCGGAATTCAGTTATTCTGTACCCTTTTTAGTCTTTCCGCGGACAATAAAAGTTTTATGAGCGTTTCATAGATAGATAGATAGAATAAACTTTATTGTCCAACGGATAAGATGATCTACCCACCCCCCGACACGCAAGTCAGAGGGCGAGTGCCGCCGCCTCAGATGCAGGCTGGGAGGTCTTGGGTCCCAGCAGCCTCTTCAGCCAGTTGGGCGAGCCGGAGCTGGAGCTCAGAGTTCGAGCTGCGCAGCAAAGTCTCCCAGGTGTCTCTACTACCTATATTGTGCGTTCCCCCGGGAGAGTACGGGCATTCCCATATTATCTGGTCGAGGGTCCCTCTCGCCCCACAAAGATTACATCTATCGCTCCTGGCCTCGGGGAACATGTGGTGCGCCATAACCGGGTGCGGATACGTATTAGTTCGCAGTATCGTCGGCAATGGCAATGCAGTTCATGTATTTGATCCTTCGACAAAGTTTATGGGAAGTAGGCCGAGCTTTATCGTGAGCCTTAACCCCCCCTCTCCCCCGAGCAAGATTTCTGGCTACGCCACTGCTCGTGTCCCTAGCAGTAAACTTGGGCCAATGGGTCGGCGTTAGAAGATTAGATAGATAGATAGATAGATAGATAGATAGATAGATAGATAGATAGATAGATAGATAGATAGATAGATAGATAGATAGATAGATAGATAGATAGATAGATAGATAGATATATAGATAGATAGATAGATAGATAGATAGATAGATAGATAGATAGATAGATAGATAGATAGATAGATAGATAGATAGATAGATAGATAGATAGATAGATTAGATAGATAGATAGATAGATAGATAGATAGATAGATAGATAGATAGATAGATAGATAGATAGATAGATAGATAGATAGATAGATAGATAGATAGATAGATAGATAGATAGATAGATAGATAGATAGATAGATAGGCTTGAAAACCTCCAAATATGTAAAAAAATGTGTCACATTATTAGGCTGAGTAACTGAGGACTACTGAGAAGGCTATGGCTTTGGTCTAAATCGTCTTAAGTTTAAAATTCCATTTTTAAACTTGAGTTCAATTTGTTAGAATCTGGGTTATTCCACGCCAAATGACCCAGCATTGCAGCTCGACCATCAGCAATGTCTTCGAAAACAATTAAGGACTGTCTATTTAAAGCAAGAAGTGTTTCTGTAAAACACTCCTGCGAATAAAAAAATTTACAGCGCCGCTAGGAACATACGATATTTTTTTAGAAAGCTCGAAAGTATGAGTCGTAAAATGCATTGTCAAAAAATTTTCTCTTCTTAACTAGGCGACCACACGATTTCCCCTTGAGAATGAAGATAAGGTTTTCGCTTAAAAAAGGTGTTATCGATCTTTACGTTTCCGTGAGTTTTTTATAAGGCAATAAATATGCAAAATTTGGTGTTTATTGGGAATTTTTGTTGCAGAAAGATAATTTTTACCGAACGGTTATACTTCATAGTAACTAATTTCCAGCAAGTTGTACTGTAAGCGAAAAATAATTTGGGACGAATATAATGTGAAAGGGACGGTACAGCTGGCGACAAAGTTGCAAAAAATTAGTTTTAGCCTATGTTTGGTCGTAAATTTAGCATTGAAGTGTTCGGCGTAAATATACGCTAAACAGTGTATTTATTAGAAATATCCATTGTCTACTAACTGAGAAACGTTTATCAAATTACTTTTTTGTTTTAAGCAAAAAAATAATTTTTGAATTTGTGTTATACTGGTTTCTGTGCTTGCAGCTGTTTCCCCATCATGGGAGAGCGTCCTAGCGGGAAGTAGAACTTCCGCTGGCGCGAAATTTCCTGCGTGGTTGGAGGAATATCTAGACAGGACAGTACGCTCCTTAAGTTTTTACTTGAGTGCTTTTTAGAAATTACTTGCCTAGCCAATGCAAAACGCGAGCCCCAATAGAGTGCATATAACCGGACGTCGCCGTACACCGACGGCCTGCATAGCGTCATCACGCGGCGTCGGAAAGCTATGAGTACAGAATGCAGTTACGTACACTAAGATTTAGAAATGGGTGAAAACTATGTGAAAAAGAAACCATCTGCTGCCTTATTACGGCAAATATGTAGCAAATATCTGGCAGCACAATCATGTTTTTGCGACCATGTTGGCATTGATGTTAGAGAAGTGATGTCGACTCGTCAATAAATATTTTGGCATGCTTAAGTTCAAACTGCTGCATTTAAAATACGATGATGGAAAGAAATAAATACGTTTGGTTGCTCGCGCTCTCTGTCTTTCTTGTTGTTAAATGTTAAATTCAGACCGAATGAAGCAGTTCGCTGACCTTTTTGAAGCGCAGGATTTAACATCCAGTCTGCGAAAACTCATGAAAAAATGGAAGGCTCGTTCAAGCTATCGACTGCAAGAAGGCTGCGCCTAGAATCAGCGGTATTGCAGCTCGCCGGAGCAGATGGGCGCGAAGTTTGAACTTGCATTGTTACGAACCACCGGAAGGGTGTGCTGCCGACGCGCGTCAAAACAAAGCCTACGAAACTTCTGTAGCAGTTTTAGTGAAGCAGACGCGTTCCTGCTTTTTTCTCCGTGGCACGTTGAAGAAGACAACGAATACACGCGCCATGATTGTTTGAGTGTATATGTTGCTATCTGACACTCATCCTCCATACCCAACACAACTTTCAAGCTCACACACCACACTCCAAAGTCAGCTTTTTTCGCGAACAAAATATGCTGCGAAAAAGGCACCGGCGGAAAAGTCTTATCTCACTTTTCAGAGACCGAGAGCAGCAGCGAAAGGTTCGTGAGCGTGGTTGCTATGGCATTGTTCACATTTGGGGTACCTTTCCCAGTGCTCCTTTGCGATAAACAGCACGTGACTTCCGCCACACTCTGTCCAATACGTTCGTGCTAGTCGGGGCCTGTCCAGGGGATCCTTCCTCCATGTCGGATGCAATAAACGTGCGCAAAATCAAAAGCATGCGTTTTTTTATTCCTGCGATCCGACATATGAAAGAATGAGTGCGACCACTCTAAAAACGCATATACTAAAAGACTGGTAAGCACAACTGCGAAGAAAAGTATCTGATACACTTGTTATTCTACTACGCAAAATTGGCACGGTCAAAATTGTAATCCGCTAGACGGCTCTGGATGAGTCTTTCCATGCTTCAGCATATATAGTCTGACTTCTCTGGCATATATCACCAATAAAAGTTCTCATGTTTGCCTAGAGTCACTACAGAAATACAATGTAGCTGTAGGTACCGGAAATATTTGCACTTGAAATCTCCCTCCTTTTATTTAAAGCAAATATTGTGGCCTGTTAAGGCCTAAGAGACGTCATTCTTCCCTTATCCTGAACATTGGTGCAAGAAAACCGCCAAGGAAAGTGAAAGCGCTGAAACATACTAGGTGTTGTGTGGAAAAATATAATGCATCTGAGGATGATAGGAGTTCGTGTTAGGATTATAGCCGCTACCTTTTTACAGTCGATAACTCGTACTAGCCTTCCCATTTTTTTTCTTCAGTAATCGAAGACTGGATGTTAAATCCTGCGCTTCACAAAGGTCAGTGCACTGCCTCATTCGGTCTGCGTTTAACATTTAGCAACAAGAAAGACAGAGAGCGCGAGCAACTAAACGTACTTATTTCTCTCCACAATCTTTTTTTTAAATGCAGTAGTTTGAACTGAAGCATGCTGAAACATTTAGTGACGAGTCGACGTCACCCCTCTAACATCATTGCCAACATGGTCGCTAAACACGATTGCGTTGGCTGATATTAGCTACATATTTGACGTAATAAAGCAGCAGATTGTTCTTTTTTTTCACATAGTATTCGCCCATTTCTAAATTTTAGTGTAAGTAACTGCATTCTGTACTCATAACTTTCCGATGGCGCGTGCCGACACTATGCAGGGTATCGGTGAACGGCGACATCCGGTTAACTGCGCTCTATTGGGACTCGCGTTTTGTATTGGCTAGGCTAATAATTTCTAACAAAGCAATCAAGTAAAAACTTGAGGAGCTTATTACCTTGTCTAGATGTTCCTGCATCCACTCGGGAAACTTTGCGTCCCCGCAAGTTCTACTTACCTCTAGGGCGCTTTCCTACGAAGGGGAAACACCTGCAAGCACAGAGAAAGGTATAACACAAATTCAAAATTATTTTCTTGCTTAACGCAGAAAGTAATTTGATAAAAGTTTCTCAGTTTGTAGGCAATGAATTTTTCTAATAAGTACACTGTTTACCGTATTTTTACCCCGACCACCCCAATGCTAAATTTACGACTAAACATAGGCTAAAACTAACTTTTTTGCAAATTTGTCGCCATCTGTACAAGCGAATTCACGTTATATTCGTCCCAGATTATTTTTCGCTTACAGTGCAACTTGCTGGAAATTAGTTACTATAAAATATAACTTTTCAGTAAAAGTTATCTTTGTGCAAGAAAATGCCCAATATGCAGCAAACTTTGCATATTTAGTGCCGTGTAAAAGCTCACGGAAACGTAAAGATTTATAACACCTTTTTTAAATGAAAAGCCTGTCTTCATTCTCAAGGGAAAATGTGTGCTCGCCTGATCTAAGAGAAATTTTTTTACAATGCGGTTTATGACTCATACTTTCGAGCTCTCTAAAAAACTTCCCATGTT
This sequence comes from Dermacentor variabilis, assembly GCF_050947875.1. Classification (NCBI taxonomy): domain Eukaryota; kingdom Metazoa; phylum Arthropoda; class Arachnida; order Ixodida; family Ixodidae; genus Dermacentor; species Dermacentor variabilis. The sequence continues at coordinate 174,485,412 of NC_134569.1, forward strand.
CCTAGCGGAGCTGAAATTTCTTTTCGCAAAAATGTTTTAAAGAAAGACTTCTTGCTTTAAGTAGATAGTCCTCAATTTTTTTCAAAGAAATTGCTCATGATCGAGCGCCAAGGTTGGCACAGTCAGCGTGGAATGTCCCTTCTTACACAGAGCAGAACGTTGTCAGTCGAATGACTCCCTTTCATCTTTACCCGGCGTAGGATATTTAACATTATAGTTATGTGTATTTGTCTTTTTCTTATATATAGTTGCCGAAGTCGTGTTTTGAATCTGGTTAGGCAAAATGGGTAGCAAGTAATAATCTATGAGCAATGGCGTGTTGCCGACTATTGCGCATAACTTCAGCATTTGAGTGCAATCATCCTCTCCGCATATACTCTAAGTACTATCAAAACGTGGGATGTAACGTATGAGATTCAATTTGCCACCAGACAGAGTAGAGCATTCCATCAGTTCAATGGCTCGCTTTCATTCATGCCCAACCTACGTTTTCAAAGGTAAGAGTTAAACATTTTTTTTGTATTGTAGCCGAAGTCGAGTTGTGAGCCGGGTTAATTATCATGTGGACCTAATAAAAATGTATCAGCAGTGGCACGTTGTTGAACTTTGTGCACACGTTCTTAGGCATTTCAGTGTAGTCGTCCTGTTCGCATGAACGCTAAGTATAATCAGAATGTTGGATGGAAGCTATAAGGTTATAAGGAAGGTTCACATTTCAGACGGTAAAAGAATGGCAATGCCTTCTTCAGAATGTTTTACACTTGGTGCTTCTTATTAGTTTTATTCTCTCCATGGGCAAATGTCAATGAAGCCATTAACATTTTAGCATGATTTTCGTCGTCTTAAATATGATCATGACTTCAATAAGCTGGCGTTGATGACGAAGGAAAGCTTTATTTCTACCACGGCAACTAGCTTCCTCAACGAAAAAGCAGCAACATTATACTTGTTCCATAAAGACTTTATATGTATTCATGCGTTTTAGTACCAAACCACTTCATAAATATAAGGTACACTGTAGTGTGGACATTGGAAATATTGTCCACACGGTCATCTTTAACGGGTGTGGTTGCATTTCGTCTCTATCGATATGCAGCCACTGCGCCCGGGATTTGATGCCGCGACCTCGTGCTTAATAATCCATCGCCATTGCCGCTAAGCCACCAGAGCGTGTCATGGAGACGCTACACTCTTTCTTTTAAACACACTCGCAATATGAAATTTACAACGAATGGAAAGCAGTTGATAAATTACGCATATTGACTAGCAACAAGAGTTGGACGAACAGGTTACATTACACTGTGACGTGGCCACACTTATTTTTGGCTTAAAGAGAGAATTAGGACATACTTTGCACGAAGGCCTGCTCTTCGTAACTTCGTAGTATTTGTAATAATACAGATGATGTTGCCAAGAGGAAAAAAACATAGACACAGACAAACACACAAAGCACATTTTATTTGGCGTATTTCTTATCTGGCTTCATACTAAACATTGAGCCATTCGGTTTGTTTCACTGTTTTCAATAAATCCATAGCGAGGGTTTATACTCAAGCAACTTCCTCACGGGGACGATGAACACGAATGTTTGAATTTAATTGAATTATGGGGCCTTAGGTGCGAAAATCGCCATTTGGTCCTGAGACACGCCGTATTGGGGACTGTGGTTTGACTTTTACCACCAGAGGATCGTTAACGTGCGCCCAATGCAAGGAACATAGACGTTGTTACAGTTTGGCCGGTGTGAAATCTGGCCGCCGAGGCTCTGATTTGAGCCACGCGAAGCAGGGCAACATCGCATCCCCAAGCCACCTTGGCGGTTGACACGAGCGTTTCTTGGCTATTTGAATCGCAATAAGATATAGTAGTATGTGATGTTTGCGAGTTGCTGACACTTCAACATTCGCCATGTGGCAACAGTAGTCAGTGACCAACCCTCCGTAGGCTCACCTGTGCACATACATGCATACCTAGATGCCCAAGAAAATGGAGGGCGGTACAATTGCCACCGTTCAAATAAAATGAAAACGTTTGCGGCCTGCAGCGCCCGCTTGTTGGCCTCACAACGGTTATATAAGTCTTTGGCTTTTTCTCAAATTCCCAATACACTCCTGCGGCAAACAATTTACGAGCGAATTCGAGACTGCACTTTCACAAATTCGCATGAACAGCAGTATTCTGATGTATGTCTTAGGGAATGTGGAGCGCAATTCACCAATAAAACATACGAGCAAATCTTCTAGCAAGAAAAGTATTATTAGAAAGCGTTCTGACAAAGCTAAAAGCGTTCGCAAGGTCAGCAAGCGTGCTGTAGTTCTTAAAGTACACGTATGTAGTGGTGGCACAGGGCAAACTTCAGTACTTGCGCCAGTAGCAAGGCTACGTCACTTCGGTAAACAGAAACAGCACTTTCAGCTGCCGACGTAATAAGAAGTTTCTATGATGGGGGTGGCTTTCTTCCGAATATAATCCGGTCCATATGCTGCACTCGAGGTGATGTGGGTAAGAGTTCGAACTTGCTGTTGCGGCCGATCAGCCAATGGCCACGATTGATAGCGGAGATTGACGCTTGATTTTATCTTTATGGCTCACTTTGATTTGTTGAGAGTGCATTGAGCAATTTTCGTTCATAACTGTATTAGCAATGCGCAGCTGTGTAAGAAAGCGACATTAAGTCTGTGCTACGAATTTCGGCCTGATATCCAATAGGCTGTCTGTCTCCATGCGTGAAAAAGCCTGCCTTTGCATAGTCACAGTTAAACGCTATTGCTTGGTAACAAATGCAAGTGTGATGTCCGTCCATGACAGCCGTGAAGTTTGTCTTTGATGTGTTTAAAACACTCCAGTAAAGTTCTTTTCTAGTTCATGCTACCTGTCGCTTATAGGGCACCGAATGAACATTTTTGCAGATGTTGTTGAGGCTATCATTCTCAATTCGAGACAAAATAACCAAATACGCCTAAGCGTTTCCAACAAATGAGAACATGTTGGGGTCAGACAATTCGCTGTAGTCTTCCGTGCTGTTATTTTCACTCTTCTGGTATATTGCTCGTATCTTTATTTCAGCCCAAGTCGAAGTGACGTAATGTCTGGACTTTGGTTTTGCTAATCCTGCAGCTTTCGCTGTGGGCGAACATATGCGCACGCCGGACGGCAATGCTATGTATGGTTCGAAGCGAAACGTTATTACTTTGATAGTAAAAACAAAGAAATACGAAATAAAGCCACGAAGAGCCATTGATACGAAAATCACTTGGACTGTTAGGACAGTCGGGTTGGTGTGAAGTAAACTATACACATCATGAACGGAGAGACTAATACTCGCGTGTATCCTCTTGTAGCCAATCCTGTTAAAGGAAAGCGTACAAATAATCTTCTCTGTGGGCAACAACTTTTGAACCGACAACACATGTCGGGTTGGTTTATGTCCCTCGATTCTAATGAACCGCAAACATCCCTGCCGCCATGAAGAGTACTTTTATAGGTCAGCAGGGCGTCGTTAATGAGGGGCCCGTGATTCAATACATAGAATGTGACACCCCACCATCCTTTCATGGCTGCAAATTGTTAACTTGCGTTCCATGTAAGATAACCTACACCCTACAGGCTCACGTTCGTCGGAGACCTACAATATTTCTCTCTTTTTAAATTGCTGTTTATTTAGCAATGCACTGAAGATGTGTACTTCCGGTATCGAAGAATGCACAGATAATACCTATGAATTTATCGAGGCTTCGGTTACGCAGCACCCATATACTCGAGGAAACACACACATACATGCGCAGACACACACACAAAAAGAACACTCTCAAACAAACACAAACAAACGAGCGCGCACACGTAAATAAATAAAGACAGTGACGCCATACGTTGTTTTGTGAAAAAGGGCGCAACATAACTCGGCTAAAGACACCACCACTTCGCTTAGCATGCTCAAACCCTGTAACAGGCAACATGCCGTAGGATGACTAGATTTAAAGCAAAAGAACAGCAAATAACAGCCTTCATGGTGTAATGACTGCGTGGAGCTGCTTATTCTAAAGCCCAAACTAACATCAGTACTCGCCAAAATCACCTCACTCGCGTCTTTCTCTCGCATCGTGTGATGTTGTTTCTATCTTTTCCTCATGTTACTTGAGAAAGCATCCACAGGTGTTTGCGAATTCGGCGCAAGAATTTTCTTCCATCCGCCAACCATCTTAAAGGGCTCCGCGCCAGCTGCTGAATACTCAAGAAAGCATTACCACGTGAAAAAATACGGCCATATTGTCCTGGTATCGCAAAGTAAACAATGTGAAGCATTTACGACGCTTATGGTGTTCACTAAATCGCATCGAAACAGCAAGAACAGCATTTGTGTTGCTTGAATTCTGCGGGTTTCTGCGCTCTTCCGCTGTCGCATAGTTCTATCACAGTTCAATGCGTGAGCATGTGGAATATTGCTTCAGCTATATTCCACATGCTCCATACCTTCCTACATTCCCTTGATAATCGCATGCCAACGTTACCCTTAAAAATGTAGGCATCAATGCGACTGTTCGACGCCGACACATTCACGATGGAATGACGAAGAAGGAATGATATGATAGGAAGATAAAGCGGTATAATGACGAAGGGTTGACAATATAGAGATATTGATTCTTAAATTGTAATGATGGTGTAAGGACAACAAAGTGACTACGACTACTTAAGGACAAATGATATGACGATGGTCTGACGAAGACGCCATGACAACAAACGGATAAAGCTGGAATGATGACGATCGTAGTATGACGAAGAATGCGTGATACCAACTGTCTCACACAATGACACAAAGACGACGATGGCGTGACAGCTGCTTTGAAGTAATGATTGAGTGACAACAACATGATTATGATAAAATGACCAACTGAGAATGACGACGATAGATCCACGAAAATTGTATGACACAATGGGACTACGTTACAGAAGTGATGTTGATGAAGAAATGACAGCGGGACGCTGATTACATAATGACGACAGAATGATGACGAAGGCTGATGACGGCGTGACGAGAGACGGCGACAGTTTGCCAACGAATCTCAGACGACAATCGTATCAAGCTGCCTAAGTGATGACAGAGATAAAAGGACATCGTGCCCACGATGGCACGAAGAAAGTTGGTAGACAAAACTAGAATGACAACGCTGATACCCACCATGAACATATTCCTGGGGCGCTATAGCCTGAAAATATGCCAATATGTTTTTATTCCAATCTCGTGACGTCAAATTTGTGTAACCGCCGACGCAAGCATCGGGCGGCGACCCGCGCGGTTGTCTGAACAGACCAATCAAACGCTCTCCTCGTTTATAGGAGGGCACTTTTGTTTGCTTTAAAAAAGGATAACATTGCCTGCGCTGAGCGGCTTTTCTTGTCTAATTGGTTGACATGAGGCGAGGAGCACGCTCAAGTGACGGGGGATTCGATGGGGCCAAGCCAGCGCAGTGAAAATTGATAAACGGATGAAGAGGTTGGTGCCAGCGTCTGCGATTGGTCCACCTTCCCTTTCTTGGCTTGAAGTGGCTGGTCGAAACTTGCGGCGACATGCAACAGAAGGCTAAGAATGCCGCTAAAATAGATCCTTAGCAAAAAAGAGTTGGTAGACAGAGGTCGCAAACATGCGGAAAGTGCTTTAAAACGTTACAAGGCAACTTAAAATGTTGTATTCTACGCAAATAAATCAATGCTCTCCGGCAGGAGCGAGTAGCCAGTGCTTAATGATTGGCGGCAGCCACCTTTTATTCCTTTCGGGACGGGGCACACTGCGGTTATTCAGAAAAGAATTCTGTTTTTTTTTGCATAATAATAAATCTTTAACACGTACACGTCACTTTGACTCAGTGAGTTTTCATTGTTTTGTGACGCCATGTGACAGACACGTGAAGTGGTTGCAGCCCGAAAACATTTGACCAATAGCCGAGGGCTAATGGCGAAAAGGCGCCAAGTCAGAAATATTTTTTTTCTTTTGTGCGGTCCAAGGATGCATAATCAGTGGGTACACTTCACATCATATGGGGAGCTATCGCGGTTTTCGTAACGTCGCATGACAGACACGTGAAGTGCGGGTGGTTTAAAGAGTTTTTGACCAATCACAGAGGGCTGATTGCAGAATAAGAATATAAAAGTTAGGAATAGCTTTACGTTATGGCGTTCCTAGTGGTCCATGCAATAAGGGAACTAGTACCACTAGGTCGGAGCAAAGAACATGGGGACCGCATCACGCTGATTCAAATCACGAATCTGGAATGACGAATACCAAGCGACCACGACCACATCATAATGGCGGTGTGGCAAGGAATTCATGATGACTGTATTACGACAATGACGTGACCACGAAGACATGGCGAAAGACAGATGACAAAGCTGAAATAACAACGCTGGAACGACGACGACGACATCAAGATCACCACCCCATACCTAGAGCTCACGCTACTAGACAAGTGAGGCCACTGTATGTGGGGGTAGAAGACGTGACGACCATGGCACGCCATTAAGATCGCGAAGCTGGAAAAACAATGGAGTGACGATAGCGTCATCACGATGACGAGCGCATACCTAGTAGGTCAAACAAGCGGCAACTTGTGTCACTTGCTGCGGGATCGAAGGTGGGACGAGGGCTTGGCGAGAGTAAGGTTACGAAGCCAGAATGACGATGCAACATCGCCGATGCCTTCACGACCAGGCGTGCATGCCTACTGGCTCTAACAAGTAGACAACTTGGCCCACTGGGTCGGATATGGACAGACAGACAGACAGACAGACAGACAGACAGACAGACAGACAGACAGACAGACAGACAGACACACTGGTATGAACAGACTATTCGCACTAATAGGCTGAGTAACTCGGTATGACTGCGCAGAATATGCTGTTGGTTTAGATCGCCTGAGGTTTAAAACTCCATTTTTTTAAAGTTGAGTTCAAATTGCATCGAACACAAAGAAGCATTTTTATGAATTCAGTCACTTGCTTTCTTAGTGCCCACCATACGTTTTCGAATGTAAGAGTTATATATTTTTGTAATATATTGTATACTGGCTCTAACAAGTAGACAACTTGGCCCACTGGGTCGGATATAGATAGATAGATAGATAGATAGATAGATAGATAGATAGACAGACAGACAGACAGACAGACAGACAGACAGACAGACAGACAGACAGACAGACAGACAGACAGACAGACAGACAGACAGACAGACAGACAGACAGACAGACAGACAGACAGACAGACAGACAGACAGACAGACAGACAGACAGACAGACAGACAGACAGACAGACAGACAGACAGACAGACAGACAGACAGACAGACAGACAGACAGACAGACAGACAGACAGACAGACAGACAGACAGACAGACAGACAGACAGACAGACAGACAGACAGACAGACAGACAGACAGACAGACAGACAGACAGACAGACAGACAGACAGACAGACAGACAGACAGACAGACAGACAGACAGACAGACAGACAGACAGACAGACAGACAGACAGACAGACAGACAGACAGACAGACAGACAGACAGACAGACAGACAGACAGACAGATAGATAGATAGATAGATAGATAGATAGATAGATAGATAGATAGATAGATAGATAGATAGATAGATAGATAGATAGATAGATAGATAGATAGATAGATAGATAGATAGATAGATAGATAGATAGATAGATAGATAGATAGATAGATAGATAGATAGATAGATAGATAGATAGATAGATAGATAGATAGGCTGGGCTGAACAGACTATTCGCATTAATAGGCTGAGTAACTCGCGATGACTGGGAAGAATATGTTGTTGGTTTAGATCGCCTGAGGTTTAAAACTCCATTTTTTTAAGTTGAGTTCAAATTGCATCAAACCCAAAGAAGCATTTTTATCAATTCAGTGACTTGCTTTCTTAGTGCCCACCATAGGTTTTCGAATGTGAGAGTTATATATTTTTGTAATATATTGTCGCTGAAGTCCACTTTTACGAAACGTTAATGTGTACTTAATCAAAATTTATAAGCAGAGGCACGTTACTGACTTTCCTACGTACGGTCTTAGGCATTTCAGTGCAGTCGGCCAAACCACACAGAGGCGAAGTAATATCAGAACGTTGGACGGCAGCTACACAGTTTAAAACAAAAGTTGGCATTTGAGATCGTAGAAGGACGATGTCTTCTCAAGAATGTCCTGCGCTTCGTGCTCCTTCGTTATTTTTTTCGTCTCTATAGACGAATGTGAGTCAAGTCATTCGCACTTGTGTCTGCTTTTTTCATCTTTCATGGCGTCAAGAAGTCGCCGTTGATGACTAACGAAACCTTTCGTTCTAGCACGGCAATTAGTGTTTTCAACAAAAACTCAACTACAGTAAGCTTATCACATAAGTACGTTATATACATTATGTCCTTCTACATGCGAAAACTAGTTTCTGATTACGAGGGGCGCTGTAGTGAATACTGCGACCATTTAGACCACCTGGGTATCTCTCACCTGCCCACAGGCGTTGCATTTCGTCTCGATCAATATGCGACCGCCGCGGCAGGGATTTGATCCCACGACCGTGTGCTTAGCAATGAAACGCGATAGCCGCTAAACCAACCCGCTGGCTTATGCAGACGTTAACCTCCTTCATTTAAACAGTTGGGAAATATCAAAGTTACCGGAAACAGAAAACTATGGTGTTCCTAAGCAAATCTTCTGATGCTCAAATTGAGAACATTACTTCGCACTATGTGTATCGCTGAGTTATGTGGCGGAGTTTAATGTTGAAGCGGAATTATGCTGAGGTTAGGGCTGCTGCGTTATGTTTTCCAGTGTAATGTTTCCGCTTATGAAGTTGTAACAACAGAAGATAACTGTGCTAGCCCAAAATAGATACAATCTTTCTGATTCATTCATATTGTTCGGTTGTGTCAGTTGTGTTTACCGTAGCCCTTCGACAGATGAACGCGCAATGACAACATTAAATCATTATATGGAACTTAATGTTCAAAAAGCGCGGCTGATCCTTCTTGGGGATTTCAACCTTCGACATATCGCCTGGCCAACCATGTGCTATCGCTCTCCTTCTTCAGAAATTCGTTTTGATATTGTACTTAGTTTTGACTTGTCATAGGTTGTCAACGAGCCCACACGTGTTCAAGCCAATGCATCCAACCTTCTTTACCTCAACTTTATGAGCAATCACTTTTCGATCGATAAAACTAACTTAAAAGTGCTAGAAGGAATATTAGATCACAAATTAACATTATGCAGTAGTCCTATTCAGGCCAGAACAATGAATTCTATTTCGAAAATTAGTTATCCAGACTTTACAAAAGTTTATGACTCAAGCATAGTTAATTACTTAATTTTGGAGTATCAGTCATTTGAAAACCTCGTTAACTACTGAAACACTGATATAGGCGCATTATGGGAAAGGTTCATAGTCATTGTATCCCACTGCATCAATAAGTATATACTAACAAAAACGAAACGCTTAAACAGAATTAACCCATGGATATCAGGGGATGTCATTCGTGCGGAGCGCAAAGTGAAGCGAGTAAGAAAATTGCTCAAAACAAAAGAAGGTCGTCAACGCAAACGTAAACTCACGTGTGCCATCAATGAAATGAAAGCACAGATTTGTACAGCGAAAGCACACTACTTGTGAGTTACGCTTCCTAATTTTTAAAAAAAATTTCCCTGGAAAGGTTAAAACGTATGTTGGCCCAAAAAACAAAGTAACACTCTGAATTCTCAGGAACAAAATTTAAATTTTGCAAATTCCTTAAATTCTTACTTCCAGTTTGTGTTCACTGCTGACGATGGTCGCATTCCGGTGGTGAATCACTACAAGCAGAGATCGCTAGACATGCCAACGATAAGTGAGGCAGGAGTACGCAACTTATTATTATAAATATACACAAAAAAAGGAAACTGCCCGGACAGTGTTGCCAGCACTTTTTGTTAGAGATATGCGGAAGTCAACGCGAAATAGGTGCATCTGATATTAAGAAAACCTTATCAACATTTACCTTTCCAAAGGAATGGAAAATAGCGAAATTCATCCCCGTTCATAAAGCGGGAAGCAAGTGATGTCGGTAATTAAAGACCAATATCGCTAACGTCCACAGAAGGAAAATTATTAGAGCATGTCATACTAAAGCAGATCACGAGCTATCTACAGCAAGCACAAATATTATCGCCTATCCAACATGGTTTCCGGCGGGGACATTATACCGTAACCCAATTACTTCAATTAACACATTATTGTCCTGAAGCATCGATAATAAAAAACAAGTTGACTTAATAGTATTAGATTTTTCGAAGGCGTTTGATAGAGTAACCCATCAAAAAGTAATGAGCAAACTGAAAACAACTTTAGGCAACGGTTCTATTGTCAATTAGATTTAAGATTACTTAACCAACCGGTTTCAGTATGTTGTTGTTAACAAAGAAATTTCTTCTATTCCAACAGTTACATCGGGGGTGCCTCAACGGTGCGTCCTTGCTCTCACTTTATTCCTTATTGTTATTAATAATTTTGCCTCTAACATCCGAATTAAAATGAAGCTTTTTGCCGATGACTGCATTACTTATAATGAAATTAACTCTATGAATGATCACGTTGATTTAAACAGCGCCCTTCATGATGTAGTAAAGCGGTGTAAAAATTCGCCGATTGAACTGAACATTAAAAAAACTACCTTTTTATCTCTAACCCGAAAAAACATAGTTCGGACGGACTTCGAATGCGCTATCTATAACATACCACTCACCCGAGTTCATGAGCATAAATATCTTGGCTTGATCATTTCACATGATCTAAGATGGGAATCGCATAATAACAGTATCATACCATCTGCTTTAAAACGGCTGTTCTTCCTCAGAAGAAGACTTCGAGCAGCACCACCGGCAATTAAACTGCTATCCTACAACGCATTTATTCGCCCAGTTCTCGGATATGGTAAAACAATTTGGTTTCCTTATACAGAACATCTTATTAACAAACTTGAAGGAGTGCAGCGAAAGGCAATTAGATTCATCTTGAACATATACAAGAATAGCGAAATAGCGAAATACAGAACTGCTAAAACAACCTTGTATTCCTACTCTACAAAACCGCACCAAACTAGCAAGACTAAAATTAGTGTTCCAATTAATACACAATGCATTACGAATAAATACTGCGTTGTATATATCCCTAGCTGACACCAGACTTCCCGCCATAAGCATTCACTAACACTTCAAGCATATGCATTTCGCACTGACTGTTTAAGATATCCGTTCTTTCCTCTTGCAGTAAGAGAACGGAATAGCCTGGACTACTGCAGAATGATTAACACATCGTTGCCGATATTTGTAACCCTTTATAAGAACTGTTGCGCAATAATTAGGTTGTGCTAGCCGGAAGTAGCACACCACTCACCTCCAACACCCCCCCCCTCCCCCCCGTCGTTGTAGAACATAAAATCTGTATAAGCAATGTACTTGCCTATGCGATTTCACGCCTGTTTGCCGAATGCACTGTATCATTCATGTTTTATTTCCTGCCATATATGTATATCTGCTTCGTGTTGATTGCAAATGTCATTGTTGAAATGGTGTAAACCTGTTTTTATCGCTATTTGTGAGTATATAACATAAGCCCAACCTGTCAAAGCCCCACTCGGTTTGGCAGCATCTCAATTAAATAAAGATAAATAAATATTTCGCCTTGACAGTCGAAAATTTAGATTGAAGGTGTCAACATCTAGAAGCATTCAAGCAAGCTGCAAAATCTTGCTATAAGGCTGATTTTAGATGAATAAAATCGCCCAATCTAACAGCCTGCAATGATAGCTTTTTGTTGTTTTCTTTCGTTTTCCTGCTTGGCGGGAAATTTTGGCGGTAATTGTAAAACGTGGGTTTTTATTTTTAGTTGGCGTTGTTAGAAGAGAATGCAGCTAGCCAAGGCGCGGTAGTCTGCATTGTGAGGAGTGCGCGCAGAAGGGGCAGTCGCTGTCAAATTGTGTTCGTAATGAACTCAGCAACAAAGAACAGTTGCGCTGACCTTTCAGACCGTCAGAAGAGGCGAATAACTAGCGAATAACGCATGGAATTTGCGAGTTCTGTTGCCACCAGTAGAACTATATGCGTGTTATACTATCATACGTGTGTATGACTATGTTATCTGAATGGTGTATGTAAAAACCATGATATAATTCGTACTCCGGCTAACAACGGTTCAAATACAATTAACCTGGGTGATAATCAAGTTGGTAGGACGTCGCACTGTTTCTGGCTAGCGTAAGGTGCTACGATCGAAGTGCTGGAGTAATTCGGCTGGTCCCGGAGATAGTGCTGTCCGAGACGCCGCCTCAAAGGGCGAGCTGTTACGAGGAAAGAAAAAAAAGTGGTACGCGAAGCACGCGCTGAGCGTTTCGGGAGCGGGTTGCATTTGGAACCACAGTACTGTGCGTGCTTGAGCGAACGTTAAAGAAAAACTTTCCACTGGATTTTATGGCATACGATTTCTGAGCATTAGTAGCCACGATGGAGTACCATACGATTTGACATTGCGGACGGGCCTGCACTGTGTATAGAGGACCCGCACGGATAGATTTCACTGGGACCCGTGAGTGCAACACGCTGGCTATTGTTCTGCGAATGCATGACACTTTCTGTAGAAATGCGAAAAATGGTGAAAGTGTGTTACTTAGTCGCTGTCGAGGTTACAGGCCTTGACAATGCTGAGATAATTTTAAACGTCACTGCCAGAGTACCTGCAGCGACGGCTCAAACTGCAAAATGATTTGACATTTGTTGTGCGATTTTTTGTTGTGCGATGTTTATTTCACAGTGACCACGAACAATGCGAAACAAAACAAACGCGATCGTAGGAGATTTGTTAGAGCACCGCGCTGCGGTGCTCCACGACATAAGCTCGATTTCAGCATAGGTCACACATTATTTTCTTTTTATTAAAGGGAGACACAAACCTAACAACCTGTACCGAAGTTTCAAGAATCATAAAAGAATGCTTCCTATTAATAAGGAAAGACAAGTGACCGCGGCCTAGTTGTTAGGGCACCCGGCTTCTGTTCTCGGCGCTAAATATTCGATTTCCACATCAGTCACACTTCATTTGCGAACGCATTATATGGCTCATGAAGCGGAAAATCCACTTGCTTGACCGGAGATAGTACAAAAAGTCTCGTGGTCACAGACACGCGCTGGTACCACTGCTACGCGCTTGTCTTTGTCTTGTTACACAGGTGGCTCCGATGTCCCTCATCATGCCAGCCTCCCCACTTTCCCCTTCCCTCTGCAGGGCGCAGACGGCACTGGGCCGCAGACAGTCGGTGCGGTGATTTCGGTGAGTTCCGTCGTGTGCTCCTATAAAAAACCTTGGACTTCTACTTCTCAATCAGTTGCGACGTCGGGTTCCTTTGGACGTCTGCGCTAGGACGTGAAAGAGGCCGGGGCACGCGAAATGATACAAGGCAGCGTGAAAAAATATACCATTACGTTTCGTGCAGCAAGTCTTCATTGCGAAGACGTCGCAATTCTATCCCATTTACCCACGTAGGGGTGCCGAGGTGCCCTTGACTTTCTTTTGTTTTGAAAGCGAGGCGAGACAGCATAGCTACCTACAGCAAAGTGCGAGGAATGAGGCAATAAACAGTTTGACCTAAGTTATGAAAACTTACTCTTATAAGAGGGCATTAGCATCGTTCAAGCGGTAGTATTATATTTTTTCTTAGGCACGTTATCTAGCATCACCTTTCCTTCAGGTACCGTGTGCAAAATCGCACTGAATATTTTTCTTTTGTTATTACATTGCAGGAGCAGCACCGTTTACGGCGCAAGTGGATGCGTCGCCGCAGCGTTCGAAGCGGCTAGATGACAAAGTGAAGAGTGGCGCCCCTACGCTTGCGTGGCCACAGTCTAGACATGGGCAGAACGGCTCACTTCAACACGCGGCACAGAACGGCTCAGCTCACGGAAATCTGTAAACCTGTGTTACGCCGCGCGGCGCCTCCACCCTGTCTCGTTCTCTTTTCTTTTGTATGACGGCTCGCACCCTCCTCCCCGCCCTGCCGCGCGTACCTTTCGTGTTTTTTTTTTACTTCAGCGCACGCGTGGTACTGGTGATCATATCATCATAATATGCCAGGACAAAAAAAAAAGATCAAGTCGTATTACAACACAAGCGATCATGGAGCTCGTTTTAGTGACGCGCTAATGATACAGGCTTAGAAAATGCGTCGATGTGGATCAAATGGGCGACATTTTGATGACTGCACTAATTAACACAAATGAAGACCAGGATTTAAACTGCACCTTCACCTACTACCCTCAAACATAAGGAAGACTTCGTCTTCGAAGTTTTGTTGCAGCAGCGCCCGACGCGCAATCGCTGGTATTAGTGTGACATCGTTCCAGCAGGAGCCGACAACAAAAAAGTGCCATCCTTTGCCAATTAAGACTTCTAGAAACCTTCCGTTGCATCGCGTGCCACACTATAGGCAGCACACAAAACAAAGGTGACTGGCGCGCATAGGGCGAGCGAGTACGAGTAGTGCGATTCTGCCCACGCTGACCACCACTCTTCGGCAAGAAAACAAAACCATGAAACCAAGCAGAACACCCGCTTCTTAAAGAACAGTTCCGCACGGCTCACTGAACGAGGTAACAGGTTTCCTCTCTGCAGAAGAACCAGCGTTCCATTTTCCTGAACCACAACTCGCTCGTCTTTAAAAAGACCGGCTCAAAATGCAGCGAAACGCGAGGTGGTGTACCGACTCTTGCGACGAACAGTGGTAGGGCAGTTATTTTCTGGCACCACAAATAGAAGGCGAGGTCGTACCCAGCAGAAGACCCACGTTGACTGAAGGATTCGGGATGGATCCATAGAATAAAGAACCAACTTTAGAGAAGGAAAATTGTACCTTCCACAGTGGTGCGAAAATAGGTAGCCGCAGTGCGTCGAACTTAACGGGCTACCCGACAGATGACGCCGATCAAACAGGAAGGGTAAATGCAATTTTTTTAGCGCAATACACAATAGAGAGTTTTAGAATAGGGGCCCCAAACGTTTTGGGGACCCAAAGAAATAGCGTCGAAACCACTGCGCATGCGCGAGACGCAAAGGGTTTTGCGTTGGGAACGCTATTTTACCGATTTAGCGAGAGCTCAAATAGCGTTCCCAAAAGCTTTGCATCAACAAACATGGCGGCACCCATCGAAGCGACGGCTCTAACCTAGCACCAAACCGGTTTCAATTCGCGGTAACGCGTGGAGTTCGCAAGCTAGGAGAAGTGACTGCAGTTATCGCTTTCTCTCAACTAACGTGTGTTATGAAGATTGATTCATTAGACGCCGCTGATTCCGAATTCGAGTGTGGATTTTATGGCTCGTAGGCCTAACATGGCTAAGCTTGGCTGGTGAAGGCACGTAAGTTGGTTTTGTTGCTCAAAACTAAGCACGACTAATTGTTTGCTGCTTGAAGAATAACCTCTAAATTGTAATTAAACGCGAATACACGCAAGTCAAATTTACTATTCATATCATGAAATGGTATATTTTATTTAATTATTTCTAATAGCTTTTCTTTGACGCCGTAGTGGCGCTGTCAGCGCAAGACTCTATCCGCAAACGTAAAACCCTATTCTAAAGCTCTTCACTCCTGCGGGCCCCAACGCTAACGCCCGCAAAGCTCTTTGGGGCCCCAAAATATTGGGGCCCCTATTCTAAAACTCTCAAATATGGCCGCTTTTTACCGGTAGCGTACACTGGTGACGCCGTGCTCGCTCTGATGACTTTGCGGCTTGCCTCAGTACCTTGGCTGCCGCGTAGCTGGTGCGCTTTAATTGATACACCAAAGAGCATCTACTGACGCCCATACAAACAAGCCACTGGTGAGTGAACAGGATGTGCTACTGTATTGGCAGAAGAAAAGCAGTACACCTTCTCGTCAAAGAGCAGAAATAAAATGAGCATGTCGAGATACGCTGTAACTATCAACGCGAGCTCGTAAGCGGCTCACTTGTGTCGTTGCAACCAGAGGTCTGGTAACAAGCAACAACCAGCAGCGAAAGCTGATTGGACAGTATCCCACCTAGTTGCACCGACAGTCGCCGTTGAATGAAAACCTGCAGTGCGAAGCAATCGGGGTGTGACTAAGGTGCATGCTGCCACAGACAACACAGCGACATCGCCTATCCGGAGTTTCAGCGTTAGTTACGTTCCAACCTGCTCGTTTCTTTTTGTTCTTTCGGGGGCCAATAATGTGTCGCTCACACTTGGTGTCCCACCATCGCTCAATACAGACATGGTCGGTTTTGGGAAATCATAACTTTGCAGCCATTGTTGCACCCCTTTCCACCCACGTGGCTATCAACTTCATACACTTGGGACCAAATAAGCAGATATGCTATTCTACGTTCATGGCCCATGAAGGCAAAAGCACACTTACCCCACGACTGCAGCAAGAAAGGACGAACAGCAAAGACAAATCAAGTTGCATGTATACAGGGAGTGTATGTTACTGTGCGCACTGCTGGAGCAGGTGCTCGAGAGGCGGTTGCCCAATGCAACTGAACAGGCCGCCACGTCTGCAGAATATAACATGGCAACCATGAAGAAGTGGGACAGAGTTTAAACGAGACTCCCACAATCAAATCACTTCAGCATACCTCTAATATAAACGTTCTGACTATACATTGGCTAAGAACCACAAGACAACAGTGAGCAGTCACGCACATGGGTCACTTACGGCAGATTCAACCAGGCATAATACTACATTGACTACAGGCATAATACCTGGCTTTGTCCCACATCGCGGTCTGCTAACGAACGACAACCAGCAGATCAAGGAGACTGGACATAGAGTCCCACCTGTATGCGCCGACAATTGACATCAAACATTGCGAAGCAATCGGGTGTCGCAGGCATCTGCTGTCACAGCTGTCGTCATGGACTGCCCATCATTTTAGCGTTATCTCATTTCCAACCTGCACTTTTCTTTTTGTCCTTTCGGGGACCGCTAATATGTAGCTCACATTTGGTGCCTCACATTCACTCAATATGTACATGATCGGTTTTGTGGGCACCACAATTTTGCAGCCACATTTGCAGGCCTTTCCACCGACGTCGCTATCAGCATCATTCACATTGGACCATGTAATAACGTATGCTTGTCTCAGTTCACGCCAAATTATGGCCGAAGAAGGCAACAAGCCAAGTTTGCACATGGCTGCAGCAGGAAAGGACAGCGATCGGCGGCAGCCATCTTTTTTTCCTTCCGGAACGGGGCAGCTTGCGGCTATTGCGGAGAAATTGAGTTTTGTTCGGCACATTACTGCATTGTTAACACGCACGCGTCACTTTGACGCAGTAAGTTTTTGCGGTTTTGTGACGCCGCGTGAGAGGCAGGTGAAGTGGGTGCAGCCCGAAAACTTTTGACCAATAGCCGAGGGCTAATGGCAAAAAGACGTCGAATCAGAAATAACTATTTTTCTTTTGTTCGGTCAAATCATGCATAATTAGTGTGTAAACGTCTTATCAGATGAGGAGCTTTCGCGGTTTTCGTCACGTTGTGTGATAGACAGGTGAAGTGGGGGTTGTCCAAAAATGTTTTTGACCAATCGCGGTGGGCTGATTGCAGAATTGGAACGGAAAAGTTTGGAATAGTTTAACGTTATAGCGCCCCAGGTCTGCAGCAGTTACCAAAAGTCGTCGTCATCATCATCAGCTTATTTCATGTGCACTGCAGGATGAAGGGTTCTCCCTGCGATCACCAATTACCGCTGTCGTGCGCCTGCCGATTGCAACTAGCACCCGATAATTCCCTAATTTCGTAGCAGCACCTAGTCTTCTGCAGTCCTCTTCTGCGCTTCTCTGCTCTTGGTACCCATTTTGTCACCCTAATCGTCCAGCGGTTATCTAATCTGCGCTATACATGACCTGACCAGCGCCATTTTTTTCTCCATATGTCTTTTCAAATATCGTCTATACCCGTTTGCTCTCTGACCCCAGCCGCACTCTTTCTGTCTCTTAAACTTATGCTTAGATGTTTTCGCTCCATGGCTCTCTGAGCAGTCCATAACTTGTTCTCAAGCTTCTGTGTCAGTCTCCAAGTCTCTGCCCCATATGTCAGCACCGGTAAAATGCACTAATTGTACACTTTCCTTTTCAAAGATAACGGTAAGCTCGCAGTGAGGAGCTCATAATGTCTGCTGTATGCGATCGAACCCATTTTCATTCTTCAGTGAATTTCCTTCTCATGGTCAAGATTCCCTGTGATTAGTTGGCCTAGGTAAACGTACTCCTTCACAGGCTCTAGAAACTAACTTGCGATCTTGAACTCATGTTCTCTTGTCCGGTTATTTATCATTATCTTTGTCTTTTGCATGTTACTCTTCAGGCCCACTCTTACACTATCGCTGTTAAGCTCCACAATCATTTGTTGTAACTCATCCGCAGTGTGGCTCAATAGAACAATGCCATCGGCAAACAGAAGGTTGCTGAGGTATTCGCCATCGATCCTTACTCTTAGACGTTCCCAGTTTACTAGCTTGAATATTTCTTCCATGCAGGCAGTGAATAGCATTGGAGAGATTTTGCCTCCTTCTCTGACCCATTTCTTTATAGGAATCTTCCTACTTTTCTTGTGTAAAATTAAGGTGGCTGTGGAATCTCTGTAGATAATTTCCAGGGTATATGCGTAAGCGGTCTGTACTCCTTTATCGAGCAGTGCCTCTATTAGTGCCGGTATCTGTACTGAAACAAATGCTTTTTGTAATGTATGAAAGCCATTAGAGAGGCTCATTGTACTCTGCTGGTTGCTCGATAACCTGAATACCGACGTGGATGTGATCCATTATAGAGTATACCTTCGTGAAGCCATCCTGTGCTCTTGGTTGACTAAAGTCCAGTGTTGCCTTTATGGTATTGTCTATTATTTTGGTAAATATTTTATATAATACTGCGAGTTAGCTAATGGGCCTATAATTTTTCAGTTCTTTAACATCTCCCTTTCTTTTACTTAGTTTAATGTTTGTATTCTTCCAGTTTTCTGGGACCCTTGCAGTCGATAGACACTTCGTATCGAGAGCCGCCAGTTTGCCTAGCATTAGGTCTCTTCTATCTTTTAATAAATCGACTGTTATTCCATCCTCTCCTGTCATTTTTCCCCGTTTCATTACTTGGAAGGCCATTCTGGCCTCATTTCTAGTTATAGGAGGAGTTTCTGTATGCTTTTCATTATTGTTTCGAATAGAGTACTCCACAGTCCGCCGGGTACTGTGCGGTCAGTATAGAATCCTCCCGCTGCTGTTATACCTTCGAGATTGCTGATGATATTACCCCGATCATCTTTTAGTGCATACATCTTGCTTTGTCCTATGCCAAGTTTCTTTCTGACCGACTTCAGGTTGCGTCCTTTTTTACGCTTCTTCAGTCTTTCATGCCTTATGATATTTAATATCACTTATTTTCGCTTTGTTTGTTAGTTTTGACAGTTTTGCCAATTCTATCTTATCTTTTGAGTTGGACACTTTCATTCTTTGTCGTTTCTTTATTAGGTGGTTTCTTACTTGGGAGAGCTTGCCTACTGGTTACCTTGGTGCCTTGCCTCCCACTTCAATTGCTGCCTCTGAAACCAGCCTCGATAAGGTTTCTTTCATTACCTCTATGTCATCATCTTCTCTCTGTTCTAAAAAGACTGCAAATTTTTTGCAAGTACCAGCCTAAATTATTCTGCTTTTATCCTTACTGGCTTTAAGTTGACTGTTTTTTCTTCACCAATTTTACTCTTTCTCTGTTCAAATTGAGGTGAATCCTAGCCCATACTAACCTATGATCATTTCCTGCAACAGTAAAGGGGCCGATTTACTTGTCAAAGCATTGCTTTACCCTCTCAAAATGTCGAGTGGAGTGAAATGCATTGCTCCCTCCGTCAGCGAGGAGAGAGTGAAATTTTCTTTTCAACCCGCCCTTCTGAGAGAGAGTAGAATGCCCGTTCAACTCTCGTGGCAATAGAGAAGAAAACGTTGCGTAAACTCGCGCTTCAACTGTAGGAGTGTGGCCCGCAACTTTACCGTTACCTGTTAACCTACCTATCGCTTCAACATCCTGCACTATGCTAGGATCGGCAGAAAGTGATAAATCAATTTATTTCTTGTTTCACCATCCACTTTCAGAAAGTCCACTTTCTGTTGTCACGTTGCCTGAAAAAGGTGTCCATTATTCTCAGCTTGTTCCTTTCTGCGAATTCTAACAGCATCTCTCCTCTAGCGTTTCTAGAATCGACACCAAAGTTGACAATTGCTTGTTCACCCGCCTGCATTTTCACTACTTTTGCACTGATGTTACCCATTACTACTGTATACCAAGTTTGCACTTTTCTCATCGTTAATTCAACATCTTCATAAAAGTGATCTACTTCCATATCGTCGTGACTGCATGTTGTTGCATACGCTTGTACTACATTTAATCTATACCTCTTATTAAGTTTGATTACGACTAATGCTATCCTCTTGTTAATGCTTTAGAATTCATCAATGTTGCCCGCAATGCCCTTACGGATTAGGAATCCTACCCCGTACTGCTTCTTATCAGGGAGACCTCTATAGCAGAGGGCATGACCGTTATTTAGCAATGTGTAAGCCTCGCCAGTTCTTCTACTATCACTAAGGCCGACAATATCCAAAACAATGTCTGATATTTCCACAAACAGTCCTGCTAAGCTAGCCTCACTCAAGATGGTTCAGGTGGTTAACGTTGCAAGGGTCAGTTTTCATTGGCGGCCTGTGCGGACCCAGAGATTCTTAGCCCCCTTTGCTGCGTTCCAGGTCAGACCACCGTTTTGGTCACGTGCTCCGCAGCTGCTGGGGACTGTAGGCCATTGGTTACTAAAAATATCATCATGGAGGTTGTGGCCGAATACTGCACCAAGGAGGCCAATTACTGTTCTGGTGACGGAGTATCTTTGTTCAAGCTTAGTGGGCCTTCACTCAAAGGCTGCAGATGTAGTGCACTGGAGAAAGTAAAAAAACGTAAAAAACGGGGATCATGAGACGGAAATAATCAGAAAAATAAGAATGGGCCGGGGTGCGTTTGGCAAGCATTCTCAGGTAATGAACAGCAGGTTGTCATTATCCCTCAAGACAAAAGTGTATAATAGCTGTGTCTTACCAGTACTCACCTACGGGGCAGAAACTTGGAGGCTTACGAAAAGGGTTCTACTTAAATTGAGGACGACGCAACGAGCTATGGAAAGACGAATGATAGGTGTAACGTTAAGGAATAAGAAAAGAGCAGATTGGGTGAGGGAACAAACGCGAGTTAATGACATCTTAGTTCAAATCAAGAAAAAGAAATGGGCATGGGCAGGACATGTAATGAGGAGGGAAGATAACCGTTGGTCATTAAGGGTTACGGACTGGATTCCAAGGGAAGGGAAGCGTAGCAGGGGGCGGCAGAAAGTTAGGTGGGCGGATGAGATTAAGAAGTTTGCAGGAACGGCATGGCCACAATTAGTACATGACCGGGGCTGTTGGAGAAATATGGGAGAGGCCTTTGCTCTGCAGTGGGCGTAACCAGGCTGATGATGATGATGATGATGGTGATGATGATGATATGTGCTTAGCAGTCCATCAGCTACATTAGAAAGGCACCCAGGCATTAGAGGCTTGCTTAGTTAAAGATACCCAAAATTTGTCTCGTATCGGTCAGGGGTAGTGAGTCTATCCTTTTGATCACGTGTATATTCGGTCCAATGTACATTGGGCATGCAGACTTTCCGGTGCCTCAGCATGCACCTAGGAGAGCTCCATAATTCACTCAAAGTACCAGTGTGCTCGTCCCACTTGACCACATTGACACGACGAGCTGGGAATACTACATCCTAAACATCCAAAAATGGGACCTGTGTCAGTCAACGCTCTATATGATTGCATGACTAAGAGGAACACTCTCTAATGACACGGAATAGCAATCGCCAAGCTTATTTATTGAATTTTTTATGCAAGCTTGTTTATCAAGCTTTCACACATTTGTTTTTCAACTTGTGCCCTCCCTCTGAAAGATGCGCTCGGGTGTAAATGATAACACCAGACCTGGTGTGGTGGATTTCTTGATTGGGATATATGCCATTTTACCGGAGGCCAACACAGGCATGACATCGTAGGCTTGAAATGTACGAGAACTGGGCCGGTAGCTGATGCAAATATTCTATGAAAAATATATTTCGTGCACCCTGCCAATAAACCAGTTGGAAGTCACCACTCTGTTCCTTTATCTGGCTGGCTCAGCCTGTTCCTTCCTTTGTATGTTGCGCTTTACCAGTTCTGGAACGCAATACCAACTCGCCCAGTCCTCAACCCTTGTGCTTCCTTGAGTCGCTAGAATTTTCCTTTCAAATGTGACAGGCTTCTTGCAAATTAGTCCAGTGTTGCCCCATAAAAGCATTTGTGCATTTTGCATGCACTTGAATGGGAAATTAGGAGTTGGCCATGAGCTAAAGCTTCCTCTTAATGTTTTTTTTACCACTGATTAACAGACTTATTATTTGAACTGTTTGACAGGTGCACATAAAGCTTTTATTTTCTTTAGAATTTGTTTCTTGTTCGCTGGTACACCAAGTATGTAGTTGACTGCTAATAATTTAGCATGCTGTCTATTAACTGTATTAACAAATTCCAAAAGGGACTTCACCACTTTCACAAGACCAGAATGGTACACCAGCTATTGCACAGATCTTTATGCACTCGAGTTCTGCCCAGCTATGTATGAAATAATGCCATGTTTCTTTCCTATTCTGCGTCTGCTCTAGAGCCCTTTGCAATGCTGAAACAAGCGAAAAAGCTAGTCAGGAAGTTAGAGGGCCTGGCGGAGGTACACAATGTCAGACAAGTGGTGCAGGCCGAGCAAGTAAGATACCTGTTCCTTGAAACATTTACTAATTCATTTATTCAGTGCCCTGCGATTTGGTGGGGTGGGCCTGGACCCCGCCTATGTTTCGGCCAAGGGTTGTTGGCGCTTGGCGGCTTCCTTGGCTCGATGGATGGCCCAGAGATGGTGTTGCAGGTCCGAGCTGAGCAACACACACTCCCAGCGCCCGCGCAGGCTGTCGCTGTTTGAGGCTGCATCACCGTTATCCAGTATTACAGCCGCACATTCCCATAGGGTATTCTCCAGGGTGGCTCTAGAGTCGCAACGTCTGCACTTTTCCGTCGTGTATAAATCTAGGTGTATTAGGTGCATAATAACTGGGCTCGTATAGGATCTGGTCTGTAACTGCCCCATTCGACAGAGTGGTTTTTCCTTAATTTTTTTGGGTGCGGCAGCGGGAATGTACGGCTTTGCAATCGATTGCGTTGTGTAATTTCGTGAAGTCTGGCCATTTAATCTTTCCACTCATCGGTAGTCAGTGATGCGGGGCTATCCGAGGCTCGGTCCGTAAGCTCTCGAGCTATGCGGTGCGCCACCTCATTGCTACCGTCTGGTAGTGTGAGCGGATGTCCAGATGAGGTCGAAACTTTTGTAGTGGTTATTAGCTAATTTTAGGAGTCGTAGTGCCGCAGAAACTGCAGCGGAAATAGCTATCACGCTAGCCATAGCACAAACACAAGTGGGCATAATCATCAGTGATTCCAGACGGCCATACGAAACTTTGCCAACAGCCGAATTTCCCCAGAGGCACTACGACTCCTAAAATTGAAACATGCTCATATTTTAGGAAGCCAACAAACAAAGGCAACACAAGGAGATTACTTGTACTTACTAATTAAAATAAATAGATTATAAATTAATGGAATTGAAAGTCGATGAAAAAGCAACTTGCCGCAGGTGGGGAGCGAACCCACGTCTTCGCATTGCGCATGCGACGCTCTACTCATTGAGCTACCACAGCACCGCCTTCCCATCCACTTTCTGGGGTATTTATGGGTTGCTACAAGAGTTAACCATGGGAATGTTAGCAAGTGCCACCACTCGCAAACCTCGGCAACGGATGTGGAACAACCAGTTGCCTTCACCGAAAAGGACCACGTACTCATGACGTCTGCCGCAGAATGAATCTTCCACATCCGCCGTCAAGGTTTGCGAGTGGTGGTGCTGGCTAATATTCCCAGGGTTAGTTCTAGTAGTAAGGCATAAATACCCCAGAAAGTAGATGGGAAGGCGGCGCCACAGTAGTGTAATTGGTAGAGCATCGTACGTGTATTGCGAAGACATGGGATCATTCCCCACCTGCGCCAAGTAGTTTTGTCATCCACTTTCAATTGCGTTATTCATAATTTCTTTATTTCAGTTAGTAAGCACAATTATTCTCCCCTGTGTTATCCTTGGTGTCTTCGTTTGTTGGCTTCTCATGATACGATTAATAAATATCAGTCCCATCGCTTCACCCCGTCTCGTTCTTACATAACGAGGGTCTCGAATCCAGCAGCATTGATGCCTTCAGGTAGCATGTGCGGATTGGTTGACCAGTTGCCTTCAGCCAGAAAGATCACATACTCGTGAAGCCTGCGGCAGAAAGGATGTTGGACATCCACCGCCAAGGTTTGCGATTGGTAGCACTGTCTAACACTCCCAAAGTTAGTTCTAGTAGTAACACGTAAATACTCCAGAAAGTGAATGGGAAGGCGGCGCCCCGGTAGCTCAAATGGTAGAGCTTCGCACGCGTAATGCAGACAGCATTTATGGTTAGTCAACACTCACTTGTAAAATGCCATATGCTTAAAGCTCATTTGTGAATGTGGTATGGACACTAGTATATTTACTATGTTTGATTTGGGGCCAGTTTTAGGGCCAAATTCATATTTAAGAAAGAAAAAGAACAAAAAATTCCCTGACAAATATTTCAGCCCGACTTTTGGTACCTGCAGGATTAATTGGGCCTTCAAATGCTATCGCCATCCATTTATTTATGAGATAGAAACCAATATATTGGCCGCCGTTACATGAATGCTTCATGATTACCCATCATAAACAGTTTCCTTTTTCTCTGGTGCAGATAATTCTCGCGGTGCCTATAGGTCAAAATGCTTGTCTACAGAACACTGTCAGAATTCCTCAAATGAAATATAGGCATCTTGAATAATGGAATCATTTTTAGTATATTTCACCAAAAAATATTATTGTCTGACTTCTACTTTACCATATTTCAACTACAACTTGTGTTCCAAGTCATGGCATCAAAAGTGGTTTTGCTCTTATGCAGGAGGTAATTTGACCTTGGATTGTTATATATACAGAAAAGATTATAAACAAGATTCATTGTTTTTTAGATCAAGTGCAAGCACTTTTTACATTTAAAGCATTGTAATGCCTGCTTTGGTGTGTACATAGCCCTTAACTAAGGAAATCTCAATGTGTCTCTTTCTTGCTTTCTTTATGCAGGCAGACATTGGAGTTGGCGTTCTGGTGGAGAAAACAGTGCTCAGCCGCCTCCATGCACATTACGGTGGCCTGACCACCGAATTTGCCCTCTATTTTTGCGGCATGCTTTTGGAGATGAAGAACTGAGAGGAAAGTCACTGTACGGGAAGGGCTCCAACACCCGCAAGGAGGGCCCAGTGAAAGAAGGTCTTCACCCGTTGAAGCTTAATGCTGTCATCGGTATGTAGTAGCTTAAACCACAAAGTTGCGGTACATAGAACCATGTCTGTAGCATTGTGCACCTTTAGGCTGTAGCACATCGATGCACTAGTGTAGTCGTGGGTTCTATCAAGGATGCAGTGGCCGCATTCTGATGGGGGCGGAATACAAAAAGACTCATGTGCCATGCATTGAGAGCATGTTAGAATCCCGGTGCGTCAAAATTAATCTGAGCACCCCACCATAGCGTCGCTTTGCGTGGCAAAGCCACGCCATGGTGCGTTGCCACACAAAGCCCACAGAATCATAAACACAAGAATCGCATCTTGCAATCGAGAAAGATGCAGATTTACTAATACAGGATGAAAATTTATTCCTACGCTGTCAGGCAGCTTTTTATTGGTGTCTGTGGACCACTACATGTTACTCCCCATGGATGCCAATGCATTTGATACTTCACTGTGAAAGCCGTGAGCAGGTTGATTACGCATTCTCAGCTAACCACTCCACTAGTTCGACATCTGGTGTGCGGGGGCTATAACTTAGCACATCAAATATTTTTAGTTAGCTTTAGTAGCTAACCTGGCACATTATCACTAGTGTATGTGGAATGTCTTCTCGCACTTTGTGATGATGACACTAGCTTTGGAAGTGGGCGGATGCAATAGCTGTTGAGGTAGTTTTGCTGTTCTACACGACACACACCGCCTATGTGTGGTCAATGGTTTGGGTAAAAACCGCGTATTTCAGTGGATGATTGCCAAGTTTTGTTAATATCGTCCTTTCCCTTCCATGCAGGGTACACGTGCACCCATTTCGACACGACCACGCTCCACATCAAGAGTAGCCTCACCCCGATAAGCAGCAGGTAGATCAAATGAAAGGAAAATATTAGCCCCATACAAGACTCGTTATTGAAGCAGCGGTGGTGTAGAGGTAGAACACCCGCCTTGCGTGCAAGAGGTGAGTGGTTCGAATCCCGGTACCGCGCTATTTTCCACCGGATTAAAAAAAATCTGCGTGCTGATAAAATTGCATAAACAGGCCTGGAGTGTGGCCTGATCCCGGTGACCAGAACCGGTAACGCACTCCCTCACCAGAGCAGGATTGGCCACCCTGGTGCAGTACTGGCCACAACCTCCTATATGAACACAACAATCAAACCCCGGCCCTCAGTCACCAGTGCTGGCGAAGCAATTGACTACGGCGGCGGTCAGACCTGTGACGCAGCAGAGGGTGCTAAGAATCCCTGGCTCCGGAAAGGCCGCCATTGGAATATGAACCTGGCAACGTTCAACGCTAGAACGTTATCTAGTGAGGCGAGTCTGGCAGTGCCATTGCAGGAATTAAAGGGCAGTGAATGCGATATAATAGGGCAGTCAAGCAGTCAAGTTAAGTTAGGAGGCCAAAAGAAGCATATACAGTGCTAAAAAGCGGGCCCGTCCTGTGCTACCGGAGCTTAGCGGAGAGACGAGACATAGGACTGGGATTACTGATTAATAAGAATATAGCTGCTAACATACAGGAACTCTATAGCATTAACGAGAGGGTGGTAGGTCATCTCAAACTTAGTAAGAGGTACAAAATGAAGGTTGTACAGGTCTATGCCCATAAATCCAGTCATGATGACCAGGAACTCGAAAGCTTCAATGAAGACGTGGAATCGGCGATGAGTAGAGTGAAAACAAAATACACAATACTGATGGGCGACTTCAATGCCAAGGTAGGCAAGAAGCAGGTATGAGACCTTCCGCAAGCGGGATAGCCGAAAGTGGGCGTGGAAGAGCCCGAACGGCGAGACTACAAATGAAATAGACCTCATACACTGCCGTAACCCTGGTATCATACAAGATGTGGACGTGCTCAGCGAGGTGCGCTGCAGTGACCATAGGATGGTAAGAACTCGAATTAGCCTAGACCTGAGGAGGGAACGGAAGAAACTGGTACATAAGAAGCCGATCAATGACTTAGTGGTACGAGGGAAAATAGACGAATTCCAGATCAAGCTACAGAACAGGTATTCGGCTTTAACTTAGAAAGAAGACCTTAGTGTCGAGGCAATGAATGACAGTCTTGTGAGCATCATTAAGGAGTGTGCCATAAAGTCGGTGGTAACTCCGTTAGACAGGATACCAGCAAACTATCGCAGGAGCCGAAAGATCTGATCAAGAAACGCCAATGTATGAAAGCCTCTAACCCTACAGCTAGAATAGAACTGGCAGAACTTTCGAAGTTATTGAACAAGCGTAAGACAGCTGACATAAGGAAGTATAATATAGATAGAATTGAACATGCTCTGAGGAACGGAGGAAGCCT
This sequence comes from Dermacentor variabilis, assembly GCF_050947875.1. NCBI lineage: Eukaryota > Metazoa > Arthropoda > Arachnida > Ixodida > Ixodidae > Dermacentor > Dermacentor variabilis. Next base: position 174,513,314 of record NC_134569.1, read on the forward strand.
AAAAGCAGTGAAGAAGAAACTAGGAATTGGCAAGAATCAGATGTATGCGTTAAGAGACAAAGCCGGCAATATCATTGTAATATGGATGAGATAGTTCAAGTGGCTGAGGAGTTCTACAGAGATCTATACAGCACCAGTGGCACCCACGATGATAATGGAAGAGAGAATATTCTAGAGGAATTCGAAATCCCACAGGTAACGCCGGAAGAAGTAAAGAAAGCCTTGGGAGCTATGCAAGGGGGGAAGGCAGCTGGGGAGGATCAGGTAACAGCAGATTTGTTGAAGGATGGTGGGCAGATTGTTCTAGAGAAACTGGCCACACTGTATACGTAATGCCTCATGACTTCGAGCGTACCGGAATGTTGGAAAAACGCTAACATAATCCTAATCAATAAGAAAGCGGAAGTCAAAAACTTGAAAAATTATTGACCGATCAGCTTACTGTCCGTTGCCTACAAAGTATTTACTAGGGTAATTGTAGATAGAATCGGGAACGCCTTAGACTTCCGTCAACCAAAAAACCAGGCAGGATTCCGTAAAGGCTACTCTGCAACAGACCATATTCGCACAATGAATGAGGTGATAGGAAAATGTGCGGAATAAAACCAACCCTTATATATAGCTTTCATTCATTACGAGAAAGCGTTTGATTCATTCGAAACCTCAGCAGTCATAGAGGCATTACGGAATCAGGGTGTAGACGAGTTGTATGTAAAAATACTGAAAGATATCTAAGCGGCTCCACAGCCACCGTAGTCCTCCATAAAGAAAGCAACAAAATCCCAATAAAGAAAGGCGTCAGGCAAGGAGATACGATCTCTTCAATGCTATTCACAGCGTCTTTACAGGAGGTATTCAGAGACCTGGATTGGGAAGAATTGAGGATAAGAGTTAATGGAGAATACCTTAGTAACTTGCGATTCGCTGATGATATTACCTTGCTTATTAACTCAGGGGACCAATTGCAATGCATCATCACTGACCTGGAGAGCCAAAGCAGAAGAGTGGGTCTAAAAATTAATCTGCAGAAAACTAAAGTAATGTTTAACAGTCTCAGAAGAGAACCGCAATTTACGATAGGTAGCAAGGCACTGGAAGTGGTAAAGGAGTACATCTACTTAGGGCAGGTAGTGACGGCGGATCCGGATCATGAGACGGAAATAATCAGAAGAATAAGAACGGGCTGGGGTGCGTTTGGTCGGCATTCTCAGATCATGAACCGCAGGTTGCCATTATCCCTCAAAAGAAAGTGTATAATAGCTGTGTCTTACCAGTACTCACCTACGGGGCAGAAACCTGGAGGCTTACGAAAAGAGTTCTACTTAAATTGAGGACGACGCAACGAGCCATGGAAAGAAGAATGATGGGTATAACGTTAAGGGATAACAAAAGTGCATATTGGGTGAGGGAACCAACGTGAGTTAATGACATCTTACTTGAAATAAAGAAAAAGAAATGGGGGGGGGGGCATGGGCAGGACATGTAATGAGGAGGGAAGTTAGGCGATGGTCATTAAGCGTTAAGGACTGGGTTCCAAGGGAACGGAATCGTTGCAGGGGGCGGAAGAAAGTTATGTGGGCGGATGATATTAAGAAGTGAAACTCTTGCTTAGGCTAGTTGGTTCATGGTTGACGTAGTAAGGGCAAGGCGCAGAAGACCAGGACTCAGGAAGAACACAAATGACAGGACCGCGAGGGCTAGCCAGAATCAGTACATGACCGGTGTAGTTGGAGAAGTATGGGAGAGGCCTTTGCCCCGCAGTGGGCGTAACCAGGCTGATGATGATGACAAGACTTGTGCTATGTTTTCCTTTCATTTAACCTCCCTCTACAGTGTGAAAAGCATATATATTTTATTAAATGTCTTCGTTACCTTCCTTATGCTCAGATTTGTCTGATGTGCAGCATTTGTACGGGCCACGTACATGTTTTAAAATTTGCTACATATTTGCTTGAGATATACACATATATACAGGCTGCATATATCAAGCACCAAAGGCAGTAGGCACTATGTGGTAACGTTTTTTGTGTCCTGATGCACAGGCATTATTTCAAGAGTCTATATGTGCCTGCAGACACATGTAGACTCTTTAAATAATATCTGTGCATCCGGACACATGGAAAAACGTTACCACATAGTGCCTAATTTTTTATAGGAATGCTATAAATGCCAGTAATCTAATGCATCAACTCATTAGGAGCTCATTAGGTGTTCGTTAGGAAGAGATTGCAAAGTCGCAAGAAAAGTACTCTGAAGTGCACATTAGGAAGACATTTCATTCTCGCAAGAAAAACACACATCTAGAATTCAACAGAAAGACGGCGGCCGATATGCTGTAGAATGACATTAGGACTACATCAGAAAATTCTGAAGAAACTCATCAGAAAGTCAAATGACTGTGATGTGGAAACTTCTCAGACTTTCATGCGAAACTCATCCCATATTTTCTTGAGGGAGGGTTACTGCCCCATACGGGAGTCCTGGTAAGACACAGCTGTCATACATTTTTCTCTTGGGGGATAATGGCAACCTGCTGTTCATGATCTCAGAATGCCTGCCAAACGTACCCCAGTCCATTTTTATTCTGATCATTTGTCTCATGATTCGGATCCGCGGTCACTACCTGTCCTAAGTAGATGTATTCCCTTACCACTTCCAATGCCTCGCTACCTATCGTAAACTGCTGTTATCTTCCGAGACTGTTAAACATTACTTTAGTTTTCTGCAGAATGATTTTTGACCCACCCGTCTGTTTTGCCTCTCCAGGTCAGTGAGCATGCATTGCAATTGGTCCCCTGAGTTACTAAGCGAGGCAATATCATCATCGACTCTCAAGTCATTAAGGTATTCTCCATTAACTCTTATCCTCAATTCTTCCCAATCCAGCTCTCTTTAAACCTGCTGTAAGCACCCTGTGAATAGCATTGGAGAGATCATATCTTCCTGCCTGACGCCTTCCTTTATTGAGATTTTGTTGCTTTCTTTGTGGATGACTACGGTGGCTGTGGAGCCGCTATAGATATTTTTCAGTATTTGTACATATGGCTCGTCTACACACTGATGCTTTAATGCGTCGATGGCTTCTGAGGTTTCGACTGAATGAAACACTTTCTCGTTATCAATGAAAGTTATATATAAGGGTTGGTTATATTCCGCACATTTCTCTATCACCTGATTGATAGTTTGAATATGGTCTATTGTTCATTCGCCTTTACGGAATCCTGCCTGGTCCTTTGCTTGACAGAAGTCTAAGGTGTTCCTCGTTCAATTTGCGATTACCTTAGTAAATAGTTTGTAGGCAACTGACAGTAAGCTGATCGGTCTATAATTTTTCAAAGCTTTGGCGTCCCCTTTCTTATGGATTAGGATGATGTTAGCGTTCTTCCAAGACCCCGGTACGCTCGAGGTCATGAGGCATTCCGCATGCACGGTGGCCAGTTTTTCTAGAACAATCTGCCCACCATCCTTCAACAAATCTGTTGTTACCTGATTCTCCCCAGCTGCCTTCCCGCTTTGCATAGCTCCCAAAGTTTTCTTAACTTGTTCCGGCGTTACTTGTGGGATTTCAAATTCCTCTAGACTATTCTCTCTTCCATTACCGTCGTGCGTACCACTGGTACTGTATAAATCTCTACAGAACTACTCAGCCAATTGAACTATCTCATCCATATTAGTAATGATATTGCCGGCTTTGTCTCTTAACGCATACATCTGATTCTTGCTAATTCCTAGTTTCTTCTTCACTGCTTTTAGGCTTCCTCCGTTCCTGAGGGCATGTCCAATTTTATCCATATTGTAACCAACAGTTACAACAGCCGTTTCTACGAAAACTAATTTATTCTGCGCGAACCTGTGCCCATCAACAAAAACCGACTGAACACGCAACAAGAACAAAAGCGTCCCTCGAGCTTCGCTCCTTCGAACGTCGTTCTCCTCTTTGTCGCCTCCTGTCGCGTGCCAATCGTCCGATTCTCTCGAATGAGCCGCCAGCCTGACCGCCCCGGCCGAGCGTTGCCTTGCGGTGCTTTGCTTGACGCTCGCGGTGTGGCGGCTATGCAGTTGGGATACTTAGGTCGTCTTTTTCACCTCGCAATGCTGGTGGCATTAGCCCCCTCCGAAGAAGCATCGTCCCGATGCGTAGGAAAGGCCTGGAGAGGCGAACTGCTTTAAAAGAACAGTGGTCAGAGGATGGCCGGTGCTAGGCGTGATCGTATGTGCAACTTTGTTAATCAATGCCTTTCATAGTATGATGGCTTCATTCGTACTACGTGTACAACCTCTGGGCGATTCCTGCGTCGTGTGGAGCAAACTTGGCCTTCAGGAGTTACCTCGTAATTTAAGGGACTTAACCGGCGAAGTACTTTGTAGGGGCCAAAGTAGCGGCGCAGTACCTTCTCCGAAAGACCGAGCGTACGTATAGGCGTCCACACCCACACTTTTTCTCCTGGGTTGTACTGTACCTCTCTTCGCCCTAGGTTGTACTGGTTTGCGTCGGCGTATTGCTGTTGTATGATACGGTGCCTTGCCAACTGCCGTGCTTCTTCTGCCCTTTCTATGTACTCACTAACGTCAGGGTCGTCTTCGGTGCTGTTGTCTACAGGTAACATCGCGTCTAGTGTCGTTGTTACTGTCCGACCGTAAACAAGTTCAAATGGCGTGAAATGTGTCGTTTTTTGTGCTGCAGTATTATAGGCAAAGGTGGCATATGGTAGAATACTGTGCCATGTCCGACGCTCGACGTCCACGTACATTGAGATCACGTCAGCGAGCGTTCTATCGAGCCGTTCAGTCAGGCCGTTTGGTTGTGGATGGTACGCTGTGGTTTTTCTATGAGAAGTATGTGTTAGTTTTATAACAGACTGCATCAAACGGGCCACAAAAGCTGTTCCTTTGTCTCTTCTGAGCACCTTAGGTGCGTCATCTCGTAATACTATGTGTGTGACAAAAAACTGAGCCACTTGAATGGCGGTTCCTTTTGTAAGAGAAGAGGTCTCGGCATACCGGGTCAGATAATTGGTTGCTACCCCAATCCACCGCTTTCCTGAGGTTGAAACGAGAAATGGTCCAAGTAAATCCAGTCCTATTTGTTGAAATGGCGCTGTTGGTGGATGAATCGGTTGCAGAAAACGTGCTGGTTTGAGTGGCGGTATTTTGCGTCTTTGACAATCTCTGCATGATTTGGCATAGTACTGCACTGAATTCATCACCTTCGGCCAGTAATATTTCTCGCGGATTCTCGCCAGAGTCCTACTAACGCCTAAGTGGCCAGCTGCAGGGTCATCATGGCAAGCTTCTAAGATCTCAGCTCGCAGCGATGATTGTACAAGACGTAGAAATGTCTCACCACTGTGCTCGAAGTTTCGTTTGTAGAGGACGTTGTTCCGGAGGACATACGAACACAATCAGTGGACGAAAACTCGAGGCACTTTCACTTGTCGACCCTCCAGGTACTCGATGAGCAGGAGTAATTCCGGATCAGTACGCTGATGATGAACCATTTCTGTCGTATTCACAGCCCCAAGAAATGGGAAATCTTGCTCGTATTCAGGTGACGTAGCCTCGATTGGTGCGCGTGATAAGCAATCAGCATCATTGTGCTTGATACCGGACTTGTGAACGACCGTATGTCATACTCCTGTAGACACAAACTCCATCTAGCGAGTCTTCCAGAAGGGTCCTTCAGGTTCGCCAGCCGGCACAAATTAATGATGATCGCTGATGGCTCGACACGGTCTGCCATATAAGTAGGGCCGGAACTTACTGATGGCCCATATAACCGCCAGGCATTCCTTTTCTGTAGCTGAGTAATTTGTCCCGGCTTTTGATAAGGTACGGCTTGCGTACGCAATGACTTTTTCTTCTCCATCCTGCCACTGAATAATTATGGCACCGAGACCAACGTTGCTCGCGTCGGTGTGGATGTCCGTTTCGGCATTTTCCTCAAAAGGGGCAAGTATAGGAGGACTCTCCAAACGCCGTCGTAACTCAGAGAAGGCGTCTAGTTCTTTCTCCCACACAAAAGGGACATCTTTTTTTCTCAGTCGCATGAGTGGTTCGTCAATTTTAGAAACATTTTCTACGAAACGCCTGTAGTAACACACAGTCCCATGAAACGTCTAATAGCTTTTTTTATCTTGGCTTCGGAGTCCTTTCTACTGCAGTGATCTTCTCAGGATCGGGGCGGACGCCTTCAGCACTGACAATGTGTCCGAGATAGCGGAGCTCGCGAAAGCCGTAGTTGCATTTTTCGGGTTTTATTGTCGATCCCGCCGTGTGAATAGCATCCACAACTGCTCTCAGCCGCTGCACGTGCTGCTCGAATGTAGTGGAGAAGACTACCACATCATCGAGGTATATGAGGCATGACTGCCATTTCAGTCCGGAGACAACAGTGTCCTTTATCAGCTGGAATGTGGCTGTAATGTGGCTTCCATTCCGCTGGAATGGAATCACCTTAAACTCGTATAAACATTCCGGTGTGACAAATGCCATTTTTTCGCGATCTCGCTCGTCCACTTCTATCTGCCAGTATCCGCTTTTGAGATCCAGAGAAGAGAAGAAGTAAGCATTGTGTAGTTTGTCCAAGGTGTTGTCAATGCGGGAGAGTGGATAAACATCCCGCTTCGTGACAACGTTGAGTTTCCTTCAGTCAACACAAAATCGTAAGGTGTTATCCTTCGTTTTGACCAGTACTACCGGAGATGCCCACGGACTATTGGATGGCTGTATTACATGGCCCTTGAGCATTTCCTGAACTTCGCTTCTTATCGCTTCTCTTTCCTTTGGAGCCACTCGGTACGGGTGTAGGCGAACTGGTCTTGCAGGTTCTTCAGCCACAATGCAGTGTTTCGCGACGGGAGTACGACGGACTATCGATGAAGTCGAAAAGCATTCTGCAAACTCTGTAACCAAGTTCACATTCTCATCTCTTTGTAGTGATGACAGCTCTCGGTCAACGTCGATAGAGGTAAGCACACTGTCTAAGGTGGCAGAAGCTGGTGATGCTGCATCGAGGGTTGACATATCCACAAATTGCGCATAGTCATGAAGAGACGCTATGGCTGTTCCCTTCGCCACTTGTTGTGCCTCATTGCCAAAGTTAGTCAAAAGGACGTCCGCATACCCGTTACGCAGGTGAACTAGGCCTCTTGCCACGCATATTTGCTTTTCCAGTAGCAGCCCGATATTTCCGTCTGCAAGTCCCTCATAGTCACGAAATACGTCACTCCTTACAACGACAGTCATACTGCACCGAGCCGGCACTGTCTTGTCTTCATCCACAATACAGAGAGAGGAAATATGTGGCTGTTCTGTATCAGAAATGGTAACTGCATTTTCTGTGGAAAACAATACGCGTGATTCTTGCAAGTCGATAATTGCGCCCAGTTTGCAAAAAGTCCATGCCCAGTATCAGATCACGGCAACACTCAGGGTGAACAATAAAGCTGCTAACGTATGTAAAGCCTCTAATTCCGACTCTTGCTCTGCACATTCCTACGGGGTCGACTAAGTGCCCCCCCCCGCTGTCCGTATTGGTGATCCCGTCCAATGGGTCAGTACCTTTTTCAATTTTCTGGCGAGTACACTGCTAATAACTGAATAGTCCGCACCTATGTCTATCAACGTTGTCATTTCGAAGTCGTCGATGATGACGCGCAACTTGGAAGTAACGGCGTCATCACTGCACCTGTCCGTCGTTTTATCACTGCCGTCGCCTTGTCGGATTGGCGATGGAGGGCCTTCGGTGTTCCGGGCATCAGCGGCTTTGCCTCCACAGGTCGCTGGCTCTAGTTTTCATGTCGTGGACTTTGGGAGTGACGCCTCGGTGAAATGGAAGAGGGACGCGGACTGGGCGCCCTATAACGCATAGGCGCAGCTGATCGTGGTTCATGTCGCTGGGGGTTTCGAATAGTTTGGCGCGTAGATAAAGATGCCTCAATCTCATAAGGGCGCTCACCGTTTCGAGGGCATGGCGCATTCACAGAGAAGCCACGCATTCCTACTCGGCGATGCTGGCTTTCCCGGTATAGGTGACCAGCCTCTCCACAGTGGCAGCAGAGGGGACGCCGGTCTGCAGTGCGACATGCATCGCTTTTACGTGGGCTTCCTTCTGGCATGGGCTGCACATTGCGAGGAAGTACCTGGGGTATTGTGGCCGTTCATCCAAAGTCGGCGCGTCCTAGGTTCTGACGTAAAGCTTGGGTGTACGATATCTGGGGCTGACGCTCTGGCTGTGCGTGGGGCCGTACCTGAGGTTCTGCCTCACAAATTACTTGCCGCACTTCTTCGTGAATGACATCACCAAGTGAGGACACAAGCTTTGGGCGAGCTGAAGTTTCTGCAGCTCTTCCCTTACGACGGACCTCACCATTTCGCGTAGGATGTCCATATTGTTGGGGAGGGCTCCTGACCCAACGTCAAATGATGCGACGCATACATCTCTGTTGTACTGTCTCGCACGCTGCTGCAGCATCTTCTCCATCGTCGTCGCGTCTGATCGAAATTCGGCCACAGTGCGGGGCGGATTAAGAACCAGGCCGGCAACGAGTTCCTGTTTCACACCGCGCATTAGGTGCCGCAATTTCTTGTCCTCAGCCATGTTTGGGTCGGCTCGGCGGAAGAGGTGGGTCATGTCTTCAATGCACATGGTCACACTTTCGTTGTTCCGCTGGTTCCTCGCCTGAAGGGCGGCTTCTGCCCTCTGTCTGCGGTCCGTGCTCGTGCACGTAGCTAGCAGCTCTCGTCGGAAGTCACTCCACGATGATAACGACGATTCGTGGTTTTGAAACCACGTGCGTGCACATTCCTCAAGCGCGAAGTACACGTACCGGAGTTTCTTTGTCTCGTCCCAGCCGTTAGATCTGGCGACACGCTCGAAGATTTCGAGCCAGTCCTCGGCATCCTCGAATATGTCTCCGTGAAAGGATTCTGGCATCCGGGTTGAGTCAACGACGGCGTGAGGAGGGGTCACTTCAGTAGCCATCGCACTGATACCTCGGCTGGCTGCCGCCGCTGCCCTTGGTGAATCGGCGAGAGGACCAAACTTGGGGGCCTCACCTCGTATGCGGCGACTCGCGCGTTGGTGGACAGGCGTTAATTCCGCTGGCTCCAAACTTCACGGATCCGGGCTACCTTCCCTGCCGTTTGTGGGGCTAGGAATCATACCCCGCACCTCCACCAGATATGTAACCAACAGTTACAACAGCCGTTTCTATGAAAACTAATTTATTCTGGGCGAACCTGTGCCCGTCAACAAAAACCGACTGAACACGCAACACCAGAGCATCCCTCGAGCTTCGCTCCTTCGACCGTCATTCTCCTCTTTGTCGCCTCCTGTCGCGTGCCAATCGTCCGATTCTCGCGCATGAGCCCCAGCCTGTGAGCACCGGCCGAGCGTTGCCTTGCGTTGGTTTGCTTGACGCTCGCGGTGTGGCGGCTACGCAGTTGGGATATGTCGGTCGTCTTTTTCTTCTCGCAATGCTGGCAGCAATATTGCAGTTCCTTATGTCAGCTGTCTTACGCTTGTTGATTAACTTCGAAAGTACTGCCAGTTCTATTCTAGCTGTAAGTTTAGAGGCTTTCATACATTAGCGCTTCTTGACCAGATCTTTTATCTCCTGCGATAGCTTACTGGTATTCTGTATAACGGAGTTACCACCGGCTTCTATTGCACACACCGTAATGATGCCCACAAGATTGTCGTTCATTGTTACAACACTAAGGTCCTCTTCCTGAGTTAAAGCCGAATACCTGTTCTGTAGCGTGATCCGGAATTCCTCTATTTCCCCTCTTACCGCTAACTCATTGATCGGCTTCTTATGTACCAGATTCTTCTGTTGCCTCCTGAAGTCGAGGTTAATTAGAGTTCTTACCATACTATGGTCACTTCAGCGCACCTTGCAGAGCACGTCCACGTCTTGTATAATACCATGTTTAGCGTAGAGTATAAAGTCTATTTCATTTGTAGTCTCATCATTCGGGCTTCTCCACGTGCACTTTCGGCTGTCCCGCTTGGGGACGAAGGAGGCGTGCAGCGGTGGCGTAGAGGTATAGCATCCGCTTCGCGTGCAAGAGGACCGTGGTTCGAATATCGGTGCCGCGCAATTTTCCACCGGATTAAAAAAAAGAAAATCCGCGTGTTGCTAAAATTGCACAAACAGGCCTCCAGTGTGGCCTGATTCCGGTGACCAGAGCCGGTAACGCAATCCCTCACCAGAGCAGGATAGACCACCCTGGTGTAGTACTAGCCACAAGCTGGTATATGAATACAACAATGATATATATATATGCTATTTACACTGGGCTGGAGCCAGAGCGCCAGGCCGACATTCACTCGCGGGCAAGGGCACAGACCCACTTCGTCGTCGTTCTCGCGGCGGCTCATCCCTTGAGCATTGCTCGATGATATCGTAATATATATATATATATATATATATATATATATATATATATATATATATATGTGTGTGTGTGTGTGTCACAGCTTGTCAGCCGTTCGCCGTCGGCGCGACGTCGTCGACGGTATATACAACCCGGTTGATCGTTCTCTACTCAAGCGAACACAGCGAAGTGTCAGAGTCGGCAGAAAGAGAAAAAATATCCATAGACTGAATAACGACACACAATTTAAACGAAACACAACAAACACAGGAACGCTAACACACATGCACTGAATCTAGATCAATGAAGAAGGCGAAAGAAATACAATGAAGAGTTCATAGTGAGTATTGAAATTAGCACTACACAAAGCACATTTACCGGTAGTCAACTAAACAGGGTTTAAAAAGAAACAAATGATGACACACGCATGGCCGGGCAGCAGCAGCAAGTCTATAAAGTGTGGAGTCGACGGCAGGGCTTTCCCGAAGAATTCCGGCAAGCGGATCTTGGTGCGGTTGATGCGATTGCTAGGATGCGTTTCCTGGGAATCTAGGTCTTACGTCTTCCTGCGAGCAGGTTGAGATAACTTCAGGGGAACTACCGTGAGCTTCGTTGTAGACGTTGCTTTGTCATCTCTTACGTGAACTAGTAACTCGCAATTCAGACGCGGCTAGGCAGCCCAGGCAATACTAGACGGCACCAGTTCCTTGACGTTTTTCAGCAGATTGCATGCTCAGATTCTAGACTGCATATCTCGGTCTAAAACCTGCGTTGAAATAACCTCTCCTTTTTGTAGCTCCCTGGGTCGGCGAACGGCAGATATTGGCGACGATCCAGTCAAGTTCACCCAATTGTATCCAAGTTCCTCCCAAGGTCTTGGCCGTACCCCTTTTATTTAAAGGCGAGAGAACGCGTGATTCTCCCTGCTTTTAGAGGTAGCGAACTTGTATTGTCCCACACGCGCACACCCTTGAGTCCTTGGCGGCCCTCTATTGTTCGTTCACAAACACAGGAGACACGACAGCAGCCGGCCATATGGCGCTGTCGGCAACATACACTGACAGCAATTAGTGGAGACAGTGGAGACAAAGACACCACCTATTTCGGAGTACTCGCACCCCTGTTTTCTTAATAAGCTTCTCAATGCACCCGCGGGGCAGAGAATACACAGGGGTTCTTACAAAAGGCTGTCGGGGCGTCACCGTCACGCCGACTACAAAAAGTCAATAATCTCTAAACCTGCCTTCGACTTCTTCCTGCTGTTGCCCGCGTGGTCGGCGATAAACATCTTACTCTACGACCTTTTGGCGCCCGTTGAACGGTGCTTCGCCGAACCGAATAATGTAGCACCATGACAGTGTGTAACAACACTTTTGAGCACTTTGACACTACTAATGCTAATGCATCACGAAAATAGAGAGCCAAGATGACAAAGTGTTAGTCATCTCGTTTGCCTTGCCCTGGGCCCTTACGCTGTCAGAAATCCGAACCCATGCGCCCAAGTCTCTAATGCTGTAAACATATTAGAATGTTTAGCCAAAGCTCATTTGGACCAACTGTCTCACGTTCAGTAGCTGCACTTGCCAACTTGTGTAGTTGCCAACTAGCAAACCAAAACTCACGGGAAGCAGCAAACACCTGATTTGTGCTTCAGCAGCTATTGTTTCGCACATACACGTCTCATCAGCACGGACGCTTCTGTGCGGAGTTTTCTCTAAAGTCAAATGCATATCAATGGACGCCGCACCTTCTGCGAGTGATCCTACGCATGAACGCCAACGCAAGAATCCCGAGGCTATGCGATGAAGATTGCAGCAGATCTCATCATTCCGCGCAAAAAGGGAACACGCAAAAAAGGCAAAACAGGCCAAAACTAATGCTCACGCATTATACTAGCGCATCAATCCAATTGTCCGCGCTCAAATTAGTTCTCTACAAGACCCGGGTTGGCCCCGTAAACCCAGCCATGTACGCACGGCCAAATTTGGGGCTCCTATCTTTTGCCTACGCACATATACTAGGCTTCTAAGCGTGCGGCGCGCAGGCGTCGAATGGAACGGCGAACACAAAGCGCGATACAAGCGAGGTAGCTAGCAATAGCGGACGGTTAGCACAGATGACAGATGACTGAAGGTTTGGCGTCCACTCCTCTCCCCGTATTTACCACTGCAGCGTGTAACACCCGGGAAATGATGCAGAAATAATGCACATGGAAGAGAATTGCTACAAGTTGATAAACCGTTACAGCATCAGGTGTTAATACAGAAGATGCGGCGCTACAACCACCTCAACCTCATTTGAACGCCGGAAACATGTGATGCTAAGCGTCACCAGTCAATGGAACGTTCCAAAAGTTATCTTTTGCTGCTTCCAAAAACCTCAATATGCAAGCGATAAAAGAAACCTAGGCCGACGTGCACATGCCTATCAAACAATATAAGAGATAACAATTAAAAAGGCGCCAATATTGCGGAACTTGTCGCAAAATCTCCTGCCTAAAGCAATGTGTAAATAATTAAAATAAGAGACGTGTAAAAGTGCCAATGACTACTCACGGGAGCATAAAGGCGTGTCAGGCGGATTGCGCTCCGCAATTCATAGACACACACGCGCCAGAAACTTCAGGGCTGGTACTAAAAAAAAGTACAACAAACGGTAAAGGGAACGGATGTAAAGTTCCACGATCAGAGAAGCTGCTCGGTCCGCTCGGCTGCCTGGACTGCGGCGGCGCGCAATAGATCAGGTGCCACTCTTCGCTTTGTCAGCTATTGACTGCGAGCGCTGCAGTGCAAACTGCGGTGCTGCTGCAATGTAATAACAAAAGAGAAATATTCAGTGTGATTTCGCACTCGGCACCTGAAGGACAGTGAATGCTAGATAATCTACAGGGTCGTCCAGTCTTAGGCGCCTGCGTCAGCAGGCATTTGATGTGTTGCGACACCACGTACCCGAGCACACAAGGGTTGGCCCCGCGCGCCTTCTCCTTTCCTCTCTCTTCACCTTTTTCTCCGCACACCCCTTTCCCCGTGCAATGCTGTTGAGGTGTCCTCCTGTGAGAGACAGTTACAGCACTGCACTAATCTCTTTCATTCTCTTGAAAATCACTTCACTTCACGTCCACTCTTAGGGTGAAGACGGCTCACCGTGGCCACGCTCTGCGGGGCGCCAGTGCGTCAGGCGCGGCGGCGCATGGAAGCGAAGCGGCGCAGGCGCACGCGGACCTCCGGGAGGCGCTTCGCGTCGTCTGCTACAGCACTGGAGCGCGCCGCTCTGGCATTGGTGCAAGTACATGTCACCAAGCGCAGGCGATCGAGGTGGCTTAGTGGGGAAGCGCATCCTCACTCACTGGAGCATTTTCCGGCTGGTTATCTCTACAGCTTGCGAAAAGCCTGCTTAGGCAATGAGCATGAGGAGAAACGAGCTTCTCACCACATGAATCACTTAGCATTTATTCAATAAGTGAAGAGGCTAAAAATACAGCCATCTATCACGCTCCTTATAAGACTGGGGCAATTTCATTTTACTCTCACAGCACTTGGTGTAGTGCATACCGTGAAACCTATTAGGCGCGCTCTTCTTCGTTCATCACGTTATGAGCCTTGCGCGCCGTGTCCCTATGTCTTGATGCTAGAACGAATTTGCTTAATTGACTTAAGAAAACCTCGGAAACCCGCAATAAATTTCACAGAAAGTTAGAGAGCGATTGTTCAATCATGCATCATCATATTTGCCACCGATTTTACCATTAAGGAGGGCAGTAATATTACTTGGACAGCAACTAAGAAGTGACATCCGCTGTTTCGCGTCTCTCTTATTGACGCGTTAAAGTCGCTGGTTGGGGTGCATGGAGCGCTTTACGTGATGTAGGAAAGTGCTCTCCCCTGCATAGCAACTGATTTGGCGGCCATTTTACTCCCCATTTTCAACTCTCTACATACTATTAAAAAATAAGATTCATTTTTGTTGTCACAGTTTGGGTAAGATCACCGAAGCGGTGTCGGTTCTTTGACGGCTACCTGACGCGAGAAGTCGCATTCTCATTTATAGGAATCTTCGGTCAAATATTTGATTACATTGATTAGGTGGAGTAAAACATGTGGCGCCGACGTTTTTTTGTGTTTGTTTTCCCTTTGGAGTCAATACTTGGAGTCAATGCAAGCCGCATGCGAATGCTCTTTCTGTCCCTTTTGAATAGGTAATTGGAGTGGAAATTTTATAATCTACATGTCTGTTTTCTAGCTTACATTGCGTCTTGTCGGGTAATTAAGTCGTTATTCGCTTCCATTTCATTTCAATATTTCCTCGGAATAGGTCATATGCGTATTCTCCCTAGCATATAATAATTTGTTAGTTGTGCGGTATACGTCTCGAAACGACACATGGCCCCTGCGTTAGGCCATAGAGGTGGGCACTGGATAAATTTAGAGAGTAGGAGGAATTGATTTCTTTTTCTTTAGTGGGTGGGTCAGGGGGGGGAGGCTAGGCTGAGTGGGTAAACCCCGAATATGAATACGGCACAGGAAGTCTTGCCGCGGACAAGCGATGCTCTTGCCATCGCGGGGAAACCGCCGGTCGGTGTGTTGGACGAACGTGACCACGATAACTAAACCGGCAGGAGGCCGGCCAGGTGTTGTCTGCCGACTGCATGCCGGTGGTTGGCAAACGGGCTCGTCATTCGTGAAAGCCAAGCCCTTCCTAAGCCAGATGGCTGTGGTCGGACCAGTCTACTATTTAACTGACCATCTACTGCCAAGCATTTTTTTCTTTTTTTGTTTAGGTCATGCTACCCCGTCTTAGCTTAATATGCTGATGCGGTGCAGCCAACGGCTGCTCAACTGAGTGACTGGCCCCTCAAGAGTTAAAGATTCTGGGATGACTCGTCAAATCGAAAGACACCAGAGGTACTTACATTGAAATACACATTTCTGTCGACTGGCATGATGAATTGCGTTTTGTTCGGTTTCTGGTTTCCATGGTACTTCGACGATAAAAATGCTGTAACAGTGCAGTGTAATTTCATGTCCCCGGTGCACTTTCGAAAAATAGGCATGTCGCGTTTACCAGAAAGAGAAAGACGTCGCATTGTAGATCTATCTGCTTACAAAACTATTCCCAAAGCGTTATATCGGTGATAACAAAAAGCCACTGAGAACTGCGAATGACAACCACTGAAAACTGCGAAGAGAGATGGTGACTTCACTGATATTGTTTTATGACTGAAATATTTCTCCCGTCTACGTGGAACTTCACCACATATTTTCGTCAACGTTTTCATCCATGTCTAACTTCGCAGAAAAGTTTTTGTTAATACGCTGTTACGGCGTAACCAAGACTGGCGCCAGTCAGAAGACGATTTGACTTGTGAAGGTGGAATCGCTCTCGACAGCCACCTTGTTTATGCATCGTTGTCTCTCACGTAAATATTGTGAATACACATTTGTATGTGAGTTCTGCAACATAACAATATGTCACTAGTTTATTTCCATTTTAGCTTCCTTGTCTTCCATCTTTCTCAAAGAAGACATCTTAAGGTATGCTAGAAAACTGACGCATTGATAATAGGTTTTTTACTCACACCATCTATTAAAATTTGACAGAAACAGCATTCGCACGTTGCGTTCTGTTTCTCCAAGGATACACACAAAAAAAAAAACGCCGCGCCACATGTTTTACTACACCTAATCAATGTAATCAAATTATTGACCGACGATTACTATAAATGAAAATCCGCTTCGACGATTTCACCCAAACTGTGACAACAAAAATGAACTTTATTTTTTTTATAGGATGTAGAGAGATGAAAAGAGGGAGTAAAATTTCCGCCAAATCAGTTGCTATGCCGGGGAGAGTACTTTCCTACGTCGCGTAAAGCGATCCATGCACCCCTACTAGCGACATTAACGCGTCTATAAGGGAGTCGCGAAGCAGGGGATGTCACTTCTTAGTTGCTGTCGAACCAATGTTATTGCCCTTAAAGGTAAAATCAATGGCAAACATGATGATGCATGGTTGAACAATCGCTCTCTAACTCTCTGTGAAATTTATTTCGGGTTTCAGTCGTTTTCTTAAGTCAATTAAGCAATTTCCTTCTAGCATGAAGACTTGCGCGACACGGTGCGCTAGGCTCATGACGTGAAGACTCCAACGAAGAAGAGCTCGCCTTATAGGTTTCTCGGTACGCACTACACGAAGTGCTGTGAGAGTAAAATGAAATTGCACCAGCCTAATAAAGAGCGCTACAAATGACTGTATGTTTACCCTCATCACTCATAAAAAAATGCTAAGTGATTTATGTGGTGAGAAGCTTGTTTCTGTTCATGCACATTTCCTAAGCAGGCTGTTCGCATGCTGTAGAGAAAACCAGCCGGAAAATGCTCCTGTGAGTGAGGCGCGCTTCCCCACTAGGCCACCTCGATCTCCTGCGCTTGGAGACATGTGCTCGCACCAAAGCCAGAAAGGCGCGCTCCAGCTCTGTGGCAGACGACGCGAAGCGCCTCCCCGAGGTCCGTGCGCGCCTGCGTCGCTTCGCCTCGATGCACCGCCGCGCCGGACGCACTGACGCCCCGCGGAGCGCTGTCACGGTGAGCCGTGTTCGCCCTAAGGGTGGACGACCCTGTGCCTCAGAAAATACAAAACAATGCCGCTTCCACCGTTCTGACGCCACCTCATGCAAATAAGTTGTCAAAACTTAAGTCAAACTTTTTATTGCCTCATTCATGACCATTTGCGGTAGGTACGTGCACTACCTCGTCTCGTTTTAAGAAAAAGAAATAAAGGTGAAGTGCTCTAAGCTATTCCTACGTGGATGCATGCGAAAGAATTGCGACATCTTACCAGTGATGGCTCATTTTAGGAGACATAATGGTGTTCTTTTCACTTTGCCTTGCTTGATTTCACGTGCCCGAGCCTCCTTCGCGTACTTGCGTGGACGTCCAAAGACGCCGGGCGCAACTATTGATTATTATGTAGAAGTCGAGGGTTTGTCCATCGTAGCCCACAACAGCCCTCACCGAAATCACCACACCGACTTATAGCGTGACAGTGCCGTTAGCGCCTTAAAACAGTGCCTTGCATAGGGAATGGCAGTATGGAAACGCTGGCATGATGACCGCCATCGGAGCCAGCTAAGGACGAAGAGCGAGAAGTGACACGAGCGCGTCTCGGTGACCAGGTGACTTTTTGTATAATCTCCGGCGAAGCCACCGGATTTCGAACTTGATGTGGTATATAAGGCTTTCCCATTAATACAGTGTGATCGACGTGGAAATCGAACATCTAACACCGAGAACAGAATCCAGGCACTCAAACAATTAGGCCACGATCACGTTACATTCTTTATTATTACGAAGCATTCTTTGCATCATTCTTGGCACTTTGCGGTACATTGGTCTCTCGCCTTAATAAGAAGAAAGTAATATATGCCCTATAGTGGAATCTAACTGCTGCCGTGGAGCACAGCAGCGCGGTGCTCTAACAACTAATCCACGATGGTTTTCTTTGTGTTTCATTGTCGGTCACAGTGAAATACGCGTTGACCAAAAAGGCAAAACGAAAATTGCACTACAAACACAAAATCATTTTGCAGCTTGATCCGTCAGTCCAACTGGGCGGGCAGTGTCGTTTAAAATTCTCTGAGCGTTGTGAAAGGCTGTAACCTCGACAGCCACTCACAAACTCTCCCTTGCAGTCTTCGCATTTCGACTGAAATTGTAACGCACTTGTAGAACAGCCAGGCGTGTCGCGCTTCTGGGTAACACTGAAACCCCCTTATGCATGCGCTCGATGCACAGTGCATGCCACCCGCCGTGGTTGCTCAGTGGCTATGGTGTTGGGCTGCTGAGCACGAGGTCACGGGATCGAATGCCGGCCAGCCGCATTTAGGTGGGGGCTAAATGCGAAAACACCTGTGTGCTTAGATTTAGGTACAATTTAAAGAACCCCAGGTGGTCGAAATTTCCGGAGTCCTCCACTACGGCGTACATCATAATCAGAAAGTGGTTTTGGCCCGTAAAACCCCATAATTTAATTTTTTAACAGTGCAGGGCATTCAGCATCATCAAGTCGTGTGGTACTCCATCGTTGCGGTTAAGATTCAGATATCTTATGTCATGAAATGTCGATGAAAGTCCTTCTTTAACGTTCACTGGAGCACGCATAGTAATCTGGTTTCAAATGAAGCCAGCTTTTTAAAACACTCGGCGCCTGCGTCGCGTACCACTTTTTCATCTTCTTTCCTCGTGACAGCTCGCGCTTTGAGGCGCGAGCTGTCACGAGCCGCTAGTACGAGCCGACCGGCCGACTTTCCGCGGCGCTTTGTTCGCAGCGCCTTACGCCATCTGGAAACAGTGCGACGTTCTGCCAGCGTCATTACTGGGAAAGCTAATCATAGTTGAACATTTGTTAGTCGGACTACAACTGATATCGTCGTTTTAATATACACCATTCAGATAACATAGCCAT
Source organism: Dermacentor variabilis (assembly GCF_050947875.1). Taxonomy (NCBI): domain Eukaryota; kingdom Metazoa; phylum Arthropoda; class Arachnida; order Ixodida; family Ixodidae; genus Dermacentor; species Dermacentor variabilis. The sequence goes on from NC_134569.1 coordinate 174,532,154, forward strand.
AGGTACGTACGATTGTATAACAGGTATATAATTGCACTCGTGCCAACAGGGCTCGCAAATACCATCAGTTCGTCGGTAATTCTTCGCCTCTTCTGACGGTCCGAAAAGTCAGCATAACGTTTCCTCTTTGTTGTTGAGTTCATAACGAAATAAAGTAGCGGCTGCCCCTTCAGTGCATACTCCCCACAATGCAAACACCCGCGCCTTCGTTAATTGCGTTCTGTTGTAACCGCATGAAGTAAAAACAGAAACCTACATTCGCAATTCCTACATTGGGATATTCTACAGTGGATCATATCCATGCTATCGATCAGTTCATTGAGAAATCTGTGAAGTACAATCAACCTCTCTATAGGGCTTTCATAGATTGTGAAAAAAAGCACTTTATTCAGGAATGAGACGAGTAGTCATTGCGCCGTTCGGAAATCAAGGAGTAAAGGAGGCTTACGTGACTATATTGGGAAATATATTCAAAGATTCCACAGCTACCTTGGTTCTCCACGAGAAAAGCAGAAAATTACCTATAACGAAATCTATAAGGCTAGGTGACACAATCTTTCCACTGCTATTCATCTGATGCTTAGAAGCATTCAAGGTAGTAAAATAGGAAGGTTCTGGAGTGAGGATCAACGGTGAATATCTGAGCAAGTTTCAGCGTGCAGATGACATTCTACAACTCAGCAACGGCGGAAGTGAATTCCCACAAATAATTGAGGACCTTAACAAACAAAGAGCAAAGGTGGGGTTGAAGACTAACATGCAGAAGGCAAAGGTAATTCTCAATAGGCTGGCAAGGAAGCACGAAACACGAATAAATTAACGGATGGGTTAGAGTGCACATGGCAGGCATTACCAAATATTCACTGGGAGCTTACTACTGTGGCTGCAAGGAAAACTGTACAGTCATTGCATTCAAGCAGTGCTAACATATGGGGCAGAAACTTGGAGGTTAACAAAGAAGCTCAAGAACAAATTATGGACCGCGCAGTTTGTCCGCAACGCCTGCCGTGTCTAGTAGTAGCGTTTTCTTGCCTTCACACGCTATCTTTTCACTCTACTGGACTCCCCCATGTATGCAAACTACTGAGCGAAGGGTAGCAAAGCTGTCATTCAATCTTTTCGCGACTGCGCTAGTTTTACTAATTCTATGCCTCTTCTGCATGCCCACTCTATACTATTCTCTCTGCGTCCGCTCCGGGCTGTTGCGTGTTAATGGAAAGGTAAGCGTTACAGTGTGCAAAGTTTTTGCTGGGAGGTCAAAGATAATTACAGCTGTCAATAGGACTCAGATAGCTTCAGAAGGAATTGCGCACATGCGACACGATGGAAAGATCCAAACTGGTTTCTCGCGTCGCCTTTACTCTCTGATACGCTCATGCCACGCATATGCATCCTATAAACCACCTCCTGAAGTAGCGTGCAAGACAGGGACAACAGCAGCAGTGGCGCAAAAGTCAAAGACGCCGGCAAAGAAACATTCACTTCAATAATCGTAGAACACATCTCAAGATGAATGTCGACGTTAATCAGAAACATTATTTCGTGCCAACCTCCTGTGCCGCCTATTCGAATACATGTAAAACGGAGAAACGTTTTTTTAGATATCCACGGGGCCAATTTTAATAAAATGTATTGCATTTGAGAGAGAATGTTAAACTGTAGTGACCGTTAGAAGGGTAATTTTCCGTTAGCGCCCAAATTTTTTCAGGCCAACTTTCAAAAATTGCTGAGTGAAAAAGAATGGGAGAGCGAGGTTCACAAATTCGTAGCTCTGCACTAAAACAGATATCACAGTTCTGTCAAATGTATTCGTTAAAGCACCCGTAGCAGACCAATCGGATTTATCATTTACACCTTACGAGGATCTGTTACATTGTTTACAAATAGTTTTGCAGAAGTCCTACTGACATATTAGTTGTCTATTTGAGAGCCATGTGTAGTACATCAATTTATACGCTTTACATGCACTATTAGATACAATTTGATAAAGTTTACAGAAGTGTGATGCCGTTTTTAATTGCTGAGTTACAGAATTACAAAGGTCATCGTTTCATTTTCAGAAAACTTGCTATCTTCAACAATTCTTATTTACGAATTGACTGTCTAAATCAATATTTCACTACAAACCGTCACCAGCTTTTGACTTGTTCCTTTAAATCCAACAAGCAGTTGTTGCAGAGAAAACGACTTCTGCCTTCCCATGTAGTTAGATAGGAGGCTCCAAGCTAACCCTTCTGCGTAATGCGATTAGCATTCAATCCGTCTACCGACACAGCGTATTTCAAACGCCAATACGCATGAGGAAAATGCGTGTATGTAACCGGTCCGCTCTCTCATGCGTCCCTCCGGACACATTCATCCATATAGCTCCTCTGCAGCGCTACGTGTCGTGTGATTATAACTTCAGACAAGATCGTTTAAATTTCAGTGATATGTGTTGGAATTCGCCAAGCCCCAATTAAAAATTTCAGCATTTTTTATTGCGATATCAATTATATAGAGACTCCCGGCACATTTCTGTCGCCGTCGTTGTGTTCGCCCTCGCCATAATTCTTTGTGTAAAATCCAGGGGCGATAAAATCATCGCCTCTAGAAAACGTGCGAGGGTGCGCGCGATCGAGGAAGGTAGGGCGAAAGCGCGCCTGTTTTGTCGCCTACGAGCCACGGGGTGGGGCGAGGGTTGGGGGTGGTCTTCGGCACCTCCTGCTCACTGTGCGGCCGTACGGGCGCAGTATGTTGAAAGCGATCTGCGACGTGGCCAAAGAGGGTGCCCGCGCGGGCCTCATCTTCAAAGCGATCTGCGATGTTTGAAGAGAGCGTGTAGTGCCGATAGCGTCGTATGTGCTGTGCTTTTGAAGTTTCAATTCGCTCGCTGCTGATGATGCCACAATTCCTCCCGCGGTCATGCCGTGAGATGTGTTCATGTTTACCTGTGCGCGCATGACACCATGATTGTTACTTTAGTGAGTAAGCGAATGGTTACAAGGTTGTACGGCCACTAAAACTACTATCTTTACTACGTATAACAATCTACAAATTTCCTATCACAATCGGTACTTCGCCATTCGGGCGAATCTAAGACTTTTAAAGCTAAGGCTTCTTTCTCTCTTCCTTCGACTTTCCCACTGTTGCTGCTGCTGATGCTGCTCCTGCTGCTGCTGCTGCACACAGAGCGCGGAGGCGGGGGTGATTGTGGGTATGTAGATGACAGGAGCAAGGAAGAGAGGAAAGGCGACGCGAAAGACTTCTTTCCACACCACCGAGTCGAATGTGCACAATGACCTCTAAAGTTCCCTGGGTGTTGCCACTTAGCCTCTTGACAGCTGTTATTACCCGTGACCCCCTCAAAAGCATTGAAGAAACTGCAGTGCTTACCGTTCTACTAAGTGCAAGTCCAGAGGGGGGGACAAGAGTTGAGAGCGAGACGAGGCCTTTCTCATACAAGGGAGGAGAGGAGGATAGGGAAAATATGACGTGATAAGCCAAGGAAAAACTACTACAATAACGCAACAGCGGTTACTGGATAAATTTAAGTTCAAGCTGCGGTACAGTACCTTTCCGATATTTCTGAAGAAGTAAGTACCATGCAAATTTGTCAAGCGGACAACTTACGCAGGACATGCAGAAGCAGAGCCGCATTAATTAAAGCGCACCGCTGGGTCTAGGCTACACTACGGAATTGGACACCCGTTAAATCAAAACTTCTGTGCCCACCGCGGTACCGTTGCGCCTATGGCATTGCTCGGTATCGCGTGATTGATTCCGACTAGGGAAGCCGCATTTCGATGGGGGAGAAATACACCGCGCACGTGCATTTGGATTTTGGGACACGTTGAAGAACAACCACAATGTCAATGTCAAAATTATTCCTGAGTCCGCCACCAAGGCGTACCTCATTATCCGTTTGTAGTTATGCCAGGTACAGCCTCATAACCCAATTCATGTTTCATACTTTTGCCACGATGCGATGTGCCATGTGAGGCAATGACAATGTTCAACGCTCTCAGGGGTTACGAAGTATGGTTTGCAACAACGCCTCAAGCACGCGCCTCTCCCTTTGTGTTCTCTGTATTACGCAGAAAAACAGCAGTGTTAGACGCAAATTATCGTTTAATATCAAATCGCCACTCTTGTCTTAGACTAAACATTGAAGAAATCAAGCTTTTGCCGGCAACGTCACCACTAATTATCGTCAGCCAAAGCAACCGGCATAGAAAGCTTCGCTTACATTGACTCCGACAGTGCGTGGTATCTTCATAATTATTTTGCCAATAAATTGCAGCACACAGCCAGTGGCTCCTACTGAGTGACCGAAGCTGGCGCCAAAGAGCTTCAGTGAAAGAGAGACAGAGACAGATGAAAGGGCAAAGGCAGGGACGTTAACAAGAGCGGGAGATCCGGTTTACTCCCCTACGCTAGGGAGAGAGGGGAGGGGGAGGTAAAGTGATAACAAAGAATAGAAAAAGAAAGAAAGAAGCACAGACATACAATCACAGTCGGTCACTGTCGCCACATACTGTCACCGCACAGCACAGTAGCACTTGCAGCAATATAAACATCTATTCAGGCTACAGTCGTTTGTCCGATGCTGTTGTATTTACAAAATGCAACAGTGCCCTCGTCGCGCTCTGCTGCGATGGCTTGTGGTGGCGGCATTTTCAAACATGTTTCTCTCTTAGAGGTCTTCGGTCAAAGCGCACTATCGCGATTGCGAGCGATCATCTCTGTAAATGATAGCGAGGACAGTCACAGAGAAGGTGTTGAAGAGTCTCCTCATTACCACAGTCATCGCACGAGGCGTCGTCAGCTCATCCAATTCGAAAAGCAAAATACTTGATGAAGGCCACCCGTAGCCATATTCGAGAAAGCAGCATATCTTCGCGACGGCAGAGTCCAGATGGAATGCAAAGGCGTAGAGAGGAGTCTAGGCTGTGAAGGCGGTTGTTTCGAAAACTTCCTGCGTTCCACAAGAGATAACGTGATATCACTGCTAAGCATTCGAAGTTTTCGAGCGGCATCTGTGCTTGATAATGGTATCGGCTCCCCTTGGTCCCGTTGAAGCGCCGACCGAGCAGCGTTATCGGCGTGTTCGTTCCCTATGATGCCGCAGTGTCTTGGAAGCCACAGAAATGTCACGTGGTGTCCTTTCTCAGTCAAGGTATGGATTAGTTCTCTAATCTAGAATACCAGTTGTTCGTGTGGTCCAAGCCGCAAGGCTGATAGCAAAGACTGAAGTGCCGCCTTCGAGTTACTGAATATTGACCATCTTCGAGGTTGTTCTTGGCTGACGAGACGAAGTGCAGCGCGAAAGGCTGTGATTTCCGCAGCCATCGGTGTCGTTGGGGGACATGTCTTCAAACTGATGGTGGTGGCTTTCGCTGGGAAATCCACGGCTCCAGAGGAACACTGGAGAGTTCACGATCCATCAGTATAAATATGCACGTGGTCGGCGTGCTTCTTGTGCAAAAGGAGCAGAGTTAATTGTTTAAGAGCAGGTAATGACAGCTCAGATTTTTTTCCTGATGCCTGGTACGGTGAGGTGCACTGCAGGTCGAGCCAAAACCATGGAGGAATCGATGGCTTAGTTGAGGGGGTGAATCCTGATGGAAGCAGGCGTAATAATCCTAAACCTTAGTACAAAATGATGCATGCGGCCTTTCTGACGGTAGTGTGTCCAGATGTGGGAATGGGCACGGGCAACATACTTAATGTGTACTGTCAACACTTCCACCGCAACGTGTGTTTGCAAGGGTTGGTCCCGGGTGATTGCAATAGTCGCTGCTGTCGATGTGTATTTTGGCAAACCAAAACATAGCCTGAGAGCCTGAGATTGAGTAGCATGTATAGCACGAAGATTTGTCTGGCTATTATTGGTCAGTACGGGCAAACTGTATCTCAAGAAGCCCAGAAAAAGAGCCTTGCACAATTCCAACATTGCATGCAGACATTCCCCAAGTTTTTCCACCCAGAAACTCGAAAAGCTGGGAGATTGCTGTCAGACGCTGTTTCAAGTATGTCACGTGCGGGCTTCATGAGAGATCTCTATCAATGATTATGCCAAGAAATTTGTGAGTATTCTCATAAGAAATTATCTGGCCTTCTATTGAGATGGCGTACGGTGTCATTGGTTTGCGAGTAAATGCCATCAGTGCACATTTCTCTGACGAGATTTCAAGACTTTGGTTGTGGATGTATATAGTTGTTAGAGTATCAGCTTTTTGAAGTATTGCACGTATCTGAGGACGTGTCACACCTGAATTGCATATACATATGTCGTCTGCATACATTGATATCTTGATGGCTGCTGGCAGATGATCAACGAGACCAATGAGTGTGAGGTTTAATAGGGTAGGGCTTAGTACACCACCTTGAGGAACACCTCAGTGGGTGTAAATGTCGTGTAGTTTGACCATTGCCGGTAAATACAAAAACGATCTCATAAAAAGTTAATGAGAAATCATTTGAAAACTCGACCACCTAGGCCAACCATCTCAAGAGCATCGAGTAAAGCCTCGTGACATACGTTATCGTATGCCCCCTTGTCATCCAAGTACAAAGCTGCAGCTAATCTTTTGCGTTACTTTTGATGCTGGACATACGTAGCGAGATCAACAACACTGTCTGCTGATGAGCGATCTCGACGAAAACCAGCCATGCAATTTCGAAACAAGTTGTAGTGTTCAAGGTCCCACTCCAAGCGGGCAAGGATAATCTTTTCCATTATCTTACCCACAGGGCTGACCAGCGCTATTGGGCGGTATGAGGTGAGTTCAAGTGGCGACTTGCCTTGCTTCAGGAGAGGGACCAAGCGGCTTGCGTTCGCTTATTCGGGAACCATGCCATCCTGCCAAGATACGTTGTATAGATGTAACAGTTCTCTCCGTGCGCTATCACTCAGGTTGCTCAAGGCGCGGTAGGATATTCCATCTGGTCCCACGGATGAAGAACGCCTGCATACAGCAAGAGCCGCTTCTAGTTCCTCTCTTATGAAAGGAAGATCCATGCAGCAGTCACGTGAAAAAGGGATGAGACGGAGCTGGCAAGCCTGGAACGGTTGCTTGGCCAGCGATCCTTGCACAAAAATCTTCTGTAACATCAGCATCCAGTAGTGTCTGGAAAAGCGCCAGCGCTTTAAATGGGAAGCGTTGTTCAGGGAGGGAACGTAGACCACGTATGGTTCTCCAGACGTGGGAATGTGGTTTTCGGGGGTCTAGTGATAGGAAAAAGGTTGTCCAACGTCGAGATGCCAATTTTTTCATGCGATGTTGAATTTCCTTTTGTAGCAGTCTGGTTGTACTTAGGTCTTCCATGGATTTTGTACGCCGGTAACGCCGCTCCGCACGACGACGGAGTGCACGAAGTCGCTCTAACTCTGTATCCCATTCCAAGTGCTTCGACAAACCGTTACCGTGCAGGTGGCGTCTCCCATTGCAGACTGGACTGTTTCCTCTAATCCAGAGGACAAGCCTTCTCGACAAGCATCTTCCATGGTGGAAGTAAAATTAGTCCAGTCAAATTAACGAATGTGTTCCGTCGGGAGGACCTGGACACCCCTTTGATGACAGGGTACGTGGGAATGTGATCACTACCGTTTGTCTCGATATCCGAAAACCATTTAACATATCTTCTGAAAGAGCTGGAGACAAAAGCTAGGTCAAGACAGCTGCCATATTTCACGCTTTGTATAAACGATGGGCTGCCATCATTCAGGAGTGAAAGGCTGTGGTTGCAGGCGATGTTTGCAAGTCTTTGCCGTCTTAAATTTGCCTTTGTGCTTCCCCATGTCATATGGTGCGCATTAAAATCTCTGATGGTGTCATATGAAGCATGGCACACCGCCAAGGTGTTCGTTAATGTTTTGGGATCAAAAATGGTTCAAGGCGATATATAAACGCGTAGAAGTGTAAACATCAGTTTGCCCTTTTTAATTGTTAGGCAAACATATTGATTGTTATCATGAGACGGAAGCGGCTGGCGAACATATGTCAGTCCTCGACGAATAAAAACGATGACTTTGCTGCATGCATCAGTTGTTGCGGATATAACTGCTTCGTATCCCGATAATCTGACTGGTTTTGACACATTTGGCTCACATCTGACAATGCTTGAGAACGTATATATATATATATATATATATATATATATATATATATATATATATATATATATATATATATATACATATATATATATATATATACATACTGACCAAAGTATGCAAGGCGTGATTTTACACATCTTGCGTTCCACTGGATGATTGACACTGCCTTGACTTCTCGAAGCAATGTGCGACGGTTGGTCATGTCTCCATTCAAGAGACTCAAGCACTGGGCTTAAAGCTTGCAGTACTTTCAGTGCACTTCAAGTAGACGTTCCAAAGTCCGACAGAATCACTCGAATGGCATCTATGAGCGCACGCAGCATTGAAATGACTTGACGATCTGCTTTGGGCGTGACATCAGCGGTAGGAGTAAGCTCCGGAGCGGGTTTCACAATCTGTGGTTCTGTGGGAAGTTGCTGGCTCGGAAGCGCAGACCATTCTTCCTGAGAAAGATTCCTTTCAGTACAATTTCGTGTGTTGTTCAGCCCCTTCTTGGCCTGATTGGAGAATGTGGGTACTGCCATGGAAGGGCCCCTCTCCTTTGTGTCTGTGCCTTTTTTGAGGAGGTTCGGTGACGCCGACGCTGACGCCGGATCGTTTCAGCAGCCTCCCTGTGTGTCGAATGGTCCCTAACGATTTTCTTGAGAACAGCGACCTCTTTCTTGATGCGAGGGCTGTCCCTAGACGAGGCAGCATGGCAACCATTACAGTTGCACTACAGGTGTAAGCTTGGACAGGTCAAGGGGGACTGTCCAAACTCGTTACTGTTTCCGCGGTGGGCTTCAGTGAAAAGCGGTACATTGGCAATTACACATACCAGGTAACCAATGTTGGCGTGAAACAGCTTCATTGAAGAACGGCACATCCATTGTGGCTGACACCCAATGACCGAAGTTGCTGTTAAAGAGGATCATTTAAGAGTGCTACATATCCAGTTGCACACACACTCTGACCCAAATTGACATCGTGGAGGTTCAGTGAAATGTGGCCCATACCTAATTTCTCACGCCCATAGGCCCAAGATGGGCCCAAAATTTCATGGAAGAGCGGCACATAGGCACTGTCTGATACCTAGTAACCCAAGTTAGTGTGAGGCCGCTCAGCTTATAAGCGGCGCATGGACAATCTCAAAGATGTTTGACCCATATATGTGACAGCCCCACGAAAGTGCGTGAAGTATTCAAGAAGCAAGAAGCCGAACCCGCGAGTAACGTCCGCATTCCCGGGATACCGACTTGGCTGCCTCTGTTTCTAATATTACAACGCTTTTCGACATGAATGACTAGCTTCGAGACCCATATTAGCCATTTAGGTACTTTGAATTTCTTGACCTACCATGGTTGCTTAGTGGCTATGGTGTTCGGCTGCTTAGCACGAGGTCACGGGATCGAATCCCGGCCACAGCGGCCGCTTTTCGATGCGGCGAAAATACGGGTGTACTTAGCTTGCACCTTAATGAACCCCAGGTGGTCGAAATTTCCGGAGTGAACCACTGCGGCGTGCCTCATAATCAGAACGTGGTTTTGGCATGTGAAACCCTATAATTGTATTTTACTTTAAATTTTCCGCTCTGTGCTAGAGATGGCGCTCTATACCTTGGCGTAGCCGCCGCATAGAAAGTCAAACATGGCTTACGCCAGCCCGCGCACGTGTTTATGTCCATGCGGTAAGTAGATTTTTATTAATTTGCCCTACGCCGCTTTTCTTAAAAATTCGTAGCTCTGATCACAAAGTTGTCACACTAAAGCCATTGCTAAGAGATGTTTAGTGCGACTTTCTCAAGAATCATAGATGCTAGGCGTGCTTGTTGTTTCTGATTGGGTACTAGGAAACTCAGTTGCTCTATTTGAGTTTACGAGCAAGTAACTCACAGATGAGAAAAATAAGGTTCTTTTGGAGGAGATTGATGCTGATGCCCAAACACTGTCACTAGATCAGCAGCTTGGGCTTGTTTGCTTTCGACGACGCTACGTGCAATACCAGCTCGGCGACCGTGTTTGGGCTTCGACTCCAACAGGTCGACGAGGACTTAGCGACAAACTGTTACGCCGCTATTTCGGGCCATACGAGATCATCCGACGCATTGGTGCACTGGACTATGGGGTCATGGCAGATAGCATTTTGCAATAACAGCTGTGCCGCGCACAACCTCCAGTTATCCACGTAGTGCGCCTTAAGCCTCTCTATACCAGCTGATGAGCTTAGAGCCTTACTTCTTTGTTATTTTGTTGTTGTAGTTTTCTTACTCACGCGTGGTTTTGATTTCGTTTGCGTGTTTGTAGCATCAGAACGATGTTCCCTAAAGAGGGGGTGCAGACACATGTACTTGTTTATCATTATCGGGGGAGCGCGTTCCATCGTCTTACAAGTGCTATCGCTCAGCGCAGGATGTGCCTGTATCTGTCGGAAATTTGTCGAATGACATCGATGGTTCTATCTGCAGTCTGTTGCCACATAACCTTGTGTAATTTGATTTGATATAAGCGTGACGTGCACTGTGTAGTACTTTCTGAAAGACACGCGGGCACAAGCAATTACTCTGGAAGTTCGATGAGTCGTGTATAAAAGCCGACGCGCGTGGCATGATGGTAAAAATTTCGAGAATCACCGAATGTGTTCGCTGCTATCCTTGGTCATTGAGTGTAGCCTGTTCTTGAGGGCACAGGTTCGCCCAATAAAATAGCAGTTTCGTCATTCCCAGTTTTGCTGCTTTCCTTGCAGTTGCTACTACATGAAAGTTGAAAGTACTCGTTTTTCAGGCATCACCGAAATGTACTAATTGCTTTATAATAAACAAATTTGGGGGCAGGGGAGGGTGGTGGGAGGAGAATAGCGGCATTGAATATAGCCAGAAGTAGGATTTATTGGCTTTCATATACCCATAAAGAGAATGCATATATGTCTCATTAGCATCAACAGCCGAATGGTGTAACCGGTGTGCAAGACACTCGATCTTCGAGCTCAGTTTTGCAAAAGCCTCGATAGGAACCTACAGGTTGCTTGCTGCACATGGTTTCGAAAGTGGTGTAGCAATCCTGAGGAACGGGTTTATTTAGGAATTCATCGGTGACAAATAGATGGCATTTGTTGGGCCCTGGAACAGTAACATGCTTAAATTAAGAAAGACATGTACACAACACTTTACTATATTTTCCATGGGTAAACAGTCTGTTTTACCAAAATGTATGAGAAATGTAATAGTTCGTTTGGCAAAAATGTTTGTGAAAGTGTTTACATAACTAACGTGGGTCTCACCGAAAGAATAGTCCTGAACTGGTGTCTTTTGCTTAAATTAAATTAAATTATGGGGTTTTACATGCCAAAACCACTTTCTGATCATGAGGCACACCGTAGTGGGGGACTCCGGAAATTTCGACCACCTGGGGCCCTATAACGTAAAACTATTCCAATATGTTTTATTCCAATCGCCTGACGTCAAATTTGCGTAACCGCCGACGCAAGCACCGGACGGTCCCCTGTAGGGTTGTCTGAACAGACTAATCAAACGCTTTCCTCTTTCATAGGAGGTCACTGCTGTTTGCTTGAAAAACGAATAACGTTGCCTACACTGAGCTGCTTGTCCTATCTAGTTGGCTGACAAGAGGCGAGGAGCACGCTTTAGTAGAGAGGGATTCGATGGGGCAGAGGCAGTGCACTGAAACTCGATAACCGGATGAAGAGGGTAGTGCCAGTGTCTGCGATTGGTCCGCTGGACCTTACTTAGCTTGCGTTGGCTGATCGAAAATCGCGGCGGCATGCAGCGGAAGCTTAAGAATGGCGCTAAAACGGATCCACACCAAAGAAGAGTTGGTAGAATGTGGTCGTAAACGTTCCGAAAGGGCTCGAAAACGTTACACGGCTACGCAAGAAGATTTATTATACGCAAATGAACCCATGGTCTCCGGCAGGTGCGGGTAACCAGCGCCTGAGTGATCGGCGGCAGCCATCTTATTCCTTTCAGAACGGGGCAGCCTGCGGCTATTCAGTAGAAAATTCAGTTTTGTTCGGCATATTAATACATCTTTAATGCGTGCACGTCACTTTGACGCGGTGAATTCTCGTGGTTTTGTGACGTAACGTGACAGGCAGCTAAAGTGGGTGCATCCCGAAAGCTTTTGAAAGAGATAAATGACGGCCGCAGTGGTTTCTTGATCACTCTCGTAACACACGCATTAAATTGTATTATGATACTCCCATCAGTTGGTAAAATAAATTGGCTCGTATTAGCTTCGTGGAAGTAATTTTCACTTTGAGAAAGCTGTACCAGAGGCTCCGGCTCCAATGCATGCTCGTGTTGAAATTCGCTGTAGCCGTAGTGTTTCACGTTTTTCACAGTCCATCGTAAAGGGGCCCTATGCGTCGACGGTCATGTCTTGAGTTGTGTTCATCTATAGCGTCCAATAAAATATTTCTCTCTGTCCCGAACGCCACGAGCCACACGAAATGTTTTCTGATGTGAAATCCGGAGTCTCCGCACCCATGGGAGCTACCAGTAGTACTAATAAAGGACAATGCTTAGACAATTACTGCGCATTTTCCTTCTGACTGAGGCACCAGAAAAGGCACTTACGGTGCCTTTTCTGTGGCTTTACGGTGCCTTTGCGGTGCCTTTACGGTGCCTTTTCTGTGCCTTTACGGCGCATTTACGGTGCCTTTCCCAGTGTCGTGGCTGTGGGCATGACACTGGGATTTGTTCTAGTTAGGCCCCCAAACAATAATTCTATTACTAACATTACAACCACCAACAGAGTATTAGTTAAGTTTCTTTTCATGGCGGTTTATTGGAAAATACTGTTAATACGAAACGAAAAATGAGATGTTGCGCTAGGAAAAAATCAGCGGAAACCGTCATGGTTTACGCTGGTCTTTGTCGCTCTAATACATATGCTACCTTTTGATACATGAAATACTTAGGACTACTGTAAACGCTATATCTAACATCAGAGTGTAAACTGGGCGAATGCGTTTATCTTCATGGTAAAAGCAGCTCTAGAATAACAGCAACTCAAGACAGCAAAATACACAGGACACAAGACAAGTTGGCCCACCACCAAATTTGAAGTTGGAACACTCCAAATACAAGTTGGCGCATGCCTAAATTTCAAGTAGGTGCACCCCCGATTTCAGTTGTCTCACCTTTATACTTGAAGTTCTCCCACCTTCCAATTTATGTTGGCCCAACCACTAATTTCAGTGGAGCCACTCTCAAATTTCAAGTTGGCCCACCTCAAAACTTCAGTTGGGCCATTCCTAAATTTCAGGCTGGCCCACCTTGAAATTTCAACTAGGCCCACTGTTATACTGGCGGTTTCGGTTTCTAACAGCAACTGGCTCGCCCTCAGAGGGCGCTGACGTATCGACGCGGAGCCTATTTAAGGCGCTGCAATGAAAATAAACGTACTCACTGCCTCCGTACAGTCTGCGTCTCCGTGCTCTCTCTCTCTCTGTCTCTCTCTCTCCAGGCCGCCGTCCCGGCGTGCTGAACATGCACGGCCTGGCGATCATGGCCGCCACGCCGACGAAACATTTTGGCGACGAGGATAAACCCTTCCGCCCGTACTACGATGCCTTCAAGGTTCCTCAGAAACCGTTTTGCTGCCGTGGACGCCGGATTCTGTCCCGACGCTACTAGCGTTGACAGCTGCGCAATGGCCTGCTGAGCAGCGCGTTCCGTCGCCATTCCGGTGACATTTTGGCGACGAGGACCATCAAAGTACATCGCCCCTACCTATAAATCGCGCTTACCAACTGCATTCCTTACGGTATCTTTCACTTCACCAGCCCTTACTTCAAGCAGTACTTCTGCACATTCTACGGCGGCCTGAGTCCTGCTTCTGTAACCCCACTGTCCACTTCTGCTGCCCTGCTTGCCATCAGCGTTTTTGCACTGTCTGCATTTTCTCGCGCCTTCGACGTCGTATGTCTCACCCCGAAGCTACTGCGGCATCGTCTTTGCATCTGTCCTGACCCTTCGGCCCTGCCTATTACAGCTCAGCATGAATTCGGCAATGCCCCCCTCCCCACCCTTCTTGTCATGCCCCGGCGCAAAGGCCAACCCCTGGCTAAAACGGCGACGTGTGTTGCAGGCATACGTCGACACCGCCGCCAGGACCGCTACGCCGGAACACAATAAAGTGCTCCTCGACGGGGTACAAGATGTCAGCGTCTACTACAACATCACCGGCACGAAGACAGAGGCTGATGAAGGAACAGAGAACGCCTCGGCAGTTGATGCTTATGATGCGGCAATTCAAGTCCTTGACAAGCAGTTTGAAGGTGAAAGCCTTTGGCTCATGCTCGCGGTCCCGTCCGTCCGCGCGCTGGAATCGTGCCAACTGTGGATGATAGTGATCTAGAGAAAGGAAAATCACTCGATCCTGCAACCCACGGGTTGCAGAAGCAATTGTCTTTTCTTTGCTCGAAAAGGACAACTTGGAAGCAATCGATGAATGTTATATCGCATACATAGAGAAGTAACAGATTAGTGCAATGAATGTATGAACGTGACCCCGAATAAAGACAAATAAAATGCAAAGAGACTCCCTCGTTTACTACAAGCACCTTTGGGTAATTCAAAGCGATATCGGCGGACACTGTGGCCATTCCACTGGGGCGCCATGTACAACATGGTATCTGCAATGGGTTGACCACAAGGCTATCGCCGAGCACACTTTAGAAATTTCCAAAGTGTCTTTGGTTATTTTTCTACATAGGAAGATGAAACGTGAAGCCGCGTCCAGTTCAAGCGCGGATTACCCAGTCCAGCGGAGCCGAATACGGAGTTCATTCAGGACGTGCAATGGCTCGTCAAATCCTGGAAGTTTGGCACCGCTACGGATCTCGTGGTTCAAGATCAGATCCTTTGCGGCTTGCAGCCGCAACAACTTCGCCGCCGGTTCATTAAACGCGGCCAGTACTTCACCGTCAAAAAAGGATCAGAAATTGCGCAAGAAGAACGCACCGATAACATAATAAAGAAGCTCGGCGTTCTACAAGTAGAAGCCGTTGCACAGCGTCGCCAGCCACAAGATGGCGGGCGCGACCAGTCTCGTCTTCCTCGGGACCTTCAAGATGGCGGTTACCTTCCTCGCCCGACTGCATTTCAAGATGACGTTCGCCCCGCCCCATTCCAGTCCAAGATGGCGATTACCTTTCCCGCCCGACTGCATTTCAATATGGCGGTTACCCTCCCCGCCTAGCCCCCCCCCCCCCACCCGACCGCGCCGAGATGGTGGACGCCAATAGCAAGGAGGTCGGATTCTCCGAACCCTGCGCGTCCTCTGCCTCGACCGCCGTCGGCTAGGCCCGTCGGCTGATTCCGCTGCGGCTTGCTGCAGCAATGCCCGCTACAATTTCTGCCAGACATGTGGAAAGAAGGTACATTTCTTCCAAATGTGCCGTTCATAGGAAAGTACATCGGGGCCAGTCAGCGAGCTGGAAACGCAAGAGAGTACTACCTAAAGACGGTGACCATTCTACGCATTGAAGACTCTGTCGGTGCCCTGTCGCTTATGCGCGTCCCCGTACCAGCTGTGTAACTCTTTCGTTGATGATCGACACAGGAGAAGTCTCACTCATGAATGTTGAAGACTACAAGTGGCACTTTTCACATATCCGCCTCCTTCAATTGCATTAATCATCCATAACTATTCGGAGCAAGTCGTGAAGAATTTGGAATCTTTCTCCACAACCGTCAAGTTCCAAGATAAGTCTGTTGTGGTGAGCTTCTGTGTCACTGAACGCGGTTCATCACTTCTGGGATTCGGCGCTAATAAGGCACTCAATCTAGTTATGGATGAAGCGAGTTTGTTTTGTGCATGAAGCCTCCTCTTCACCACTGGACTTCAACATTCATTCCCGCTGGACGGAATATTATCCGCATTCATCTGAACTTGTACGGTACAGTGGACTTATGCAGGGCACCGCAGACCAACGCCGGTATGACTTCACCACCAGTGAGAGTGAAACAGTGTAGACTGTTTTAACAGTCTACCTCAGTTAAAGAGTCGCGACGACAAGCTCCACGTAAAACCCAAGGTAAAGGTTCATCGCGGGTCAATTTGCGTGTTGAGCGCATTCCTACCAGGCTTTTTTATAGTCGCACACATGCTAAGGTATGTATCCCTCTCGCAAATTCTTTGCTAAAACACTCAGCTGCAGCATATACATCCGATATGCATTCAGTGAAGTACGCATTTCAGTGCAGTTCTCATTCGCGAGTGGGTTCTTACGCAGCTAGTAAAGTAGCTCGAATGGGTGTTTCATGTTACGCCGTAAGGCGAGAGAGTCAGGCACGATTACTTATGCTGATGGGTGTGCCAATGGTCAAGCGGTTCGGCTTTTATACATGAGCCATCGAAGGTTCCGGAGTAATCGCTGGGGCCCGCGTGTCTTCTAGAAAACTCTGCACAATTCGTGTCGCACACGCAATCACATTACACAAGCTTCGGTGACAACAGGCAGTTTCAAGAACCGTCGATAACATTCGAGAAACTTCCGATAAATGGGGGCGCAACCCGCAGTGAGCGATAACATTTTTGAGACGGTGCAGAGTGGTCACCCGAAAAAGATATACAAGTACCCGTGTCTACATATATGTGTTTATATAAAATCCCAGCAAAAGCAAAATAGGAGTACACACACACACACACACACACACACACACACACACACACATATATATATATATATATATATATATATATATATATATATATATATATATATATATATATATATATATATATGTATGTATGTATATATATATGTTATCGCACAGCGCAGGCTACATGTAGAGGAAGTTTCTGGACTGTTATCGATGTTTCCATTAGCAGTCTTGTCACCGAACCTTGCGTAATCAGATTACACGTATGTGCGAAGTGAATAGTGTAGAACTTTGTGGAAAACCACCGTGGTTGCTCAGTTGCTATGGTGTTGGGCTGCTGAGTACGAGGTCACGGGATCAAATCCCGGCCACGGCGGCCACATTTTGATGAGGGCGAAATGCGAAAACACCCGTGTACTTATATTTAGGTACACGTTAAAAACCCCAGGTTGTCAAAATTTCCGGAGTCCTCCATTACGGCGTTCCTCATAATCAGAAAGTGGTTTTAGCACGTAAAGCCCAATAAATAACAAGAACTTCGTGGAAGACATGCAGGTCCCAGCGATTACTCTGGAACGTTCGACCACTGATGTATAAAAGCCGACGCGCTTTACCAGTTGATTAGTTTGGGGGAACACAAGAAAAGGTAATTTGCAAAGAGTCATAATATTACAGAAATAAATGCTACGAAATACTGAGAACGATCCCGTGAGTCACCCTTCCCACCCTCTGTTCTTGACGTACTGTATAATGAAAATAGACGAGCTATAACCGCGTTCCCTGTGTTCACGTTATTAGCTTGAAGTAAAAAATAACAGCTATTGCCTACTACAGTTGGCATCGCATTCTAAAAGGACCACACCTTATGAGAATCGAAACACACAGCCATGGCTAATCAAAACGTGCAGAACCGCATACGGACAACAAATGGTAAACAGAGCGCTACCGAATTCGCAAAATTTCTGCCATAACAACGGTTTCACTCCCGAAAGAGCATCAATCTAGAAACTGAAATTGTTCTTCTGTGGCAAAGCTACTTTCCCATGACAGAATTTCATGTGTTTTTTTTTTCATCTCTGCGCATGTACGCTATACGCATTGCAATGCACCAATGTACTGTTTCATACTACACAAATGTGCGCCGTTTTATTTTTCGTCTTTTCCTTCATTATGTAGCGCTTCTTGCAGTTTTTTCATGTTCGTCCGTTTCCTTTAACATTCGTGTATCACGCAGTTAACAAACTTTTTATTTCTATAGTTACTTATTCTCACTGTTAATGGACAAGTTATTGCTGCATTACTATTACTATTTGTTTCGGGTTTTTTATGTTTCCATGCGAAAAGTGTTCTTCTTCTTCTATTTTGTACTCCGGGGAGTGGGAACTAGTCAAGCTGACTTGTCAGCTTTTTTCCCGCACTCCCTCACTTCATGAGTCAAATAAAGAATATTATTATTATTATTATTATTATTATTATTATTATTATTATTATTATTATTATTAGATTTTGACGATCGCCAGCTGTGTTCGCCGTTCTTTAACTGTAGCCTGTCTTTGTAGGCACAGGTTCGCCCAATAAAAGTTACTTTTGTCTTTCCAAGTATTGCTACTGTGTTCTTTATACGTCACTACCACGTAACATCTGCTGGAGGTGCTTTGCGTTCATGTACCGGACGCCCCCGACAAAGCGTTATCCAAGTCCAGACCGCAAAGACAACACCAACGTCATCCCGGAACACCGAGCAAGCTCCCGGCTAAAGCAGCTGCCCCCGGAACACGAACTTCTACCAGAGACGACCAAAAACATCGTGGCCAAGACAACCCCAATGGCAGCCGCAGCGTCCCCGATAGTTCTGCAGCAGCCCAGAGAGCCACCGACGTTCTGCGGTTCCACATTCGAGCACTCGGAAAGCTTGCTGGAGACGTATGAGAGGGTCGCTACGTTTAACAGGACATAGCTCGAGAATCGAGAACCCACCTTAACGACGTGGGACCTGTTCTGAAGCGGCTGCCTGCAAACATTTGCAAGCGTCGTGCGAAAAGAGCGAGCCCAAGCTCTACTAGAAACCAGAGCGCAGCTGCCCAATGAGACGATCGGGATCTTCACGGAGGAGATGAACTGTCTATTCCGCCACGTCGACCCGTAAATGTCTGAACAAAAAAAGTCCGCCTACTCATGCGTGGTGTGAAAGAGAAACTTTTCGCCGGAATAGTAAGAAGCCCACCGAAGACCGTCGGCGAGTTTCTTCGCGAGGCCACGAGCATCGAGAAGACACTGGAAATGCGGAACCGGCTATTCGACCGCCGCACTGACTCAACAAACTACGCCGAAGTTCAATCACTGGCCACCGAAGACTAGCGCGAGACTATCAGCGCAGTAGTACAAGAGGAGCTTCAGAACCTCTTCCCTTCGTCGCAGCCTTGAGTGGCCTCAATCGTCAAAGAAGAGTTAAAGCGATCGCTTGGAGTTCCCGAGGTGCAATCACAATCACCGCAGCCCCGGCCGGAAGCGATGACCTACGCCGCCGTCACCCGCCGTCAAAGTCTCCCTCCACGACCGCGCCAGCGCCCTGTAACGCCGCAATTCCATCTGCAGCCGCCGCCAGCACGCCCACCCGTCGCCCAGCGCAGCTACCCGAGGAAGACAGACGTCACGCGCGCTCCTCACCACCCACTACCACTGCTCTGCAACCACTGCGCAGAAGCGGGTCACGTCTACCGAATATGCCCACACCGGGAGATGGGACTGCGAGGGTTCGCCGTTAACGCACCGCGACCACAGCTTAGCTAACGACCTCGCGATGTCGCAGACTACCTCGCCGCTACTCAGTGGAGCTCTCGACGACCTCGGTTGCGGCGACTCGGTGGAGCTCTTGGCTGCAGCGACAGAAGCTCTCGCTACCTGTCGCCGCAGCGCCGTCCATACAATGGCCCAGCCCGGGGCCCCTCTGCAAGCCCATATCCGAAAAACTAAAAACAGCAAACGATCGAGGTGTAGTTGCTGTTTGACGAACTGACGAAGAACGTCCGCCGCCGACGAAGACGCCGAAGACACGATCTCGACGATATATCAAAGAGACACCGCCATCCCGACGAAGCCATGAAATCAAGAATACACATACGAGAGAGGACCTGACGACGCGACGTTCCAGCTTCAGTTCAACATGACGCAACCATGATCCGCCGCCAAGACCTAACTGTAACGCAAGCCAATGACCCAACGACCTCTACGTGCTTATCGACGGCCACTCAGTCACCGCCTTAATCGACAAAGGGGCCGATTACTCCGTCATGAGTGGACACATCGCCGCCCAGTTGAAGAATGTTAAGACTGCATGGGAAGGCCCTCAAATTCGGACTGCGGGAGGACACCTCATTACGCCGACTGGAATCTGCACAGCAAGAATTGCCGTTCATGACCAGACTTACCTTGCCACCTTCGTTATCCTCCAACATTGTTCACGAGACGTGATTCTCGGCATGGACTACCTGAGCCGACACGGCGCAATCATCTATCTCAAGTCGAAATCGACAACGCTGTCGGAAGACCGAGTGATACCGCCGGAGAGCTCTCGTAGTCACCATGCCTTGAGTGCGCTCGAAGATGAAATGAGCATCCCACCGCCCTCCAGCATTATTATTTCCCTCAGCACCGAAACACCACCTGACGTAGAAGGCATCATCGAGGGCCACCTAGGTCTACTACTCAACCGTGAAATTTGCGTCGCAAGAGGGCTCGCTGGACTGCACCAAGGAAAAACGAAAGTGTTGCTGACAAACTTCAGCCAAGAGTTCAAGCACATCAACAAAGGCACGACGATCGCGTACATGGATGAAATTCTGGAAACCAGCAATGCGTTCGTCCTCTCGGATTCTGCTGCATCTGCACCGACGACCATAGTCGCCGAACCAGACTTGTACATGAATCCAAGTCTCCCCATGATTAAGCAGCAACTGCTCAGAAGTCTGCTTCGACGATACAAAGATTGCTTTTCGACGTCATCGAGGATTCGACTAACACCAGTCGCAAAACATCGCATAATGACTTAAGAGTGCGTTCGACTTCTCCGCCAGAGCGCTCACCGAGTTTCGACGCGAGAACGTGAAGCGTTTAGGCAAAAAGTCGACGAAATGCTTTGCGACGACGTCATTCAGCCGTCGAAAAGTTCGTGGGCATCTCCTGTTGTCTTGGTGAATAAAGAGGACAGAACCCCGACTTTTCTGCGTCGATTACCATCGACTTCCATCGACAACAAGATCCTGAGGAAGGGCGTATCCCCCCTTTCACGGATAGACGACGCATTGGATCGGCTCTGCAGCGCTAAATATTCTCGTCGATGGATATCAAGTCTGGCTACTCGAAAATGGAAGTTGACGAGAGAGATCGTCAAAAGACCACCTTCATCACACCAGACGTCCTCTAGGAGTTCAAGGTCATGCCATTCGGACTGTGTGCGGTGCCTGCAACCTTCCAGAGCATCATGGACAGGATTTTAGCAGGATTGAAGCGGTAGACCTGTCTTGTTTCTTTGGATGACGTTGTCGTCTTCGCCGAAAATTTAGACGATCAGCTTACGCAGCTTGCGACAGTACTGGAGGCCATCAATTCATCAGGGCTCATTCTGAAGCAGGAAAAGAGCCGTTTCGCCTACGGTGAGCTTTTGTTCCTGGGCCATGTCATCAGAAAATTGGGAGTCCGCCCCGACCCGCAGAAGAGAGCTGCCATCGCAATGTTCCCGCAGTCCATTGACAAGAAGGCAGTGCGTAGATTCCTTGGCATGTGCGTCTACTACAGGCGCTTTGTGAAGGACTTTTCACGCATCGCTGAGCCACTAACACATCTAACAAAATGTGACGTCGAGTTCAAATGCGAAACGCCGCAGGCCGACAAGAACTCAAACGACGCATGCAGTCGCCGCTGGTACTTGCGCACTTCGACGAGGACGCCGACAGCGAAATCCACACTAACGCCAGCAGCCTAGGCCTCTGTGCCGTCCTATTCCAGAGGAAAGACGTACTTGAGCGGGTGATAGCTTACCCTACAGACGGCGCTCACTACAGACGGCGTCCACAGACGGCGCTCACTTGGCCGAATTTCTGGCAGTTTGTGCACTCAAGCGGATTAGGAACAAAGGGCCGAACAGCATGTCGGAAAGGACTTACCTTCACATGCGTCGAAAGGCAGTCGCCTTTAAAGATAATTTTTACGCATCTGAAATTTTCGAGACGGGCCACCTGCAGTATTTCGGTCCATGGATTGGCAGGCTTTATCAAAAGTTGTAAATCCTCGCCTGAGATGGCAGCATCAATGTCATGTACGACGCGTAGCAGCCTCTTTTCCCGTCAGGGTGATGGTACTAACGTTCATGGCACCGAGGACAGTAACAACTCGCAGACAGTCTAACATCGACCCTTGAGCCTACGGCAACAACATCCTTCCCGGGGTTGACTCGGACGTTCTCAATGCCATTTGGCAAAAGTCTCTTCAACCGATAAAACTTGCCTGTTCAGGAACCTCATGTTGTCAGAGGGTAGCACAGGTAAGAAAAGGTTGGTGTACTTCGGCGAACTCGGCGGAGTCATCATAGTAGGCGCGTCCACAGAAGCCGTAGCATCCGCCGCTTTGCTTTTTGACTAAGGACGGTCACGTAGTCGTTCTCGCTCGAGTCTACCAGGGTAGGCTCGCTGTCACTCGGGGCCGTTCCGCTTCCTTGGGCCTACCGACGCGGGCGCCGGTAAATCACGTGGGAGTGCGGTGGCTCCAATTCCATTCCCGTCGAGCAGCCAACAGTGCTCCCCGAAAGAAAGCGAGACTTACGAGAATATACTGGTGACGGAGAACAAGCACTAAGCAATAGGATGACTTCGTCCGTCTTCCTCTACAGAAAAGTTTATTATGTCTTTGATGAGGCCCATGGGCGGAGGGGGGTTGGGAGGCTTACCCCCAGTCCCCGCCTTCCTCAGACGGCGGCCATTCTTTCCTTTCTGGCGCGGTCTTCCCCCAATCGGACAGCCCAGAGTTGCTTCTCTGGGTGCAAGTTGAACAGCAGTCTCTCACTGCTCGGCCGTAGTTATGATGTGTGTAGTGCTAGTGCGGCAGGTGTTGGCTGATGATGCTTTCGGGTATTGCCAGATAATGTGATCGAGGTCAGCTCGGGCCTCGCACGCTTTGCAAATGGGGAGTATGCATCGGGGTAAATACGGTTGTATAGCATGGAGTTTGGCAAATTTCGAGTCTGAAGTAGTCGCCAAGTGGTGCATTGAGACTTATTCAGTGTTTTGTTTGCTGGGGGTAGCGTAACCGCTCTC
Source organism: Dermacentor variabilis (assembly GCF_050947875.1). Taxonomy (NCBI): domain Eukaryota; kingdom Metazoa; phylum Arthropoda; class Arachnida; order Ixodida; family Ixodidae; genus Dermacentor; species Dermacentor variabilis. The sequence continues at coordinate 174,555,168 of NC_134569.1, forward strand.
TGTGATAGCGGAGGAGGATTTCTCTGAATGTGAAAATTCGGTCCCGCGCCTGACCGCGATGCAGAACAGAGGGCTGGTCTGGATCGGAAGACTCAGGAGAAGGATGATGCGCCCAGTGTGCGAGAGCTCGGGCGGCATCATGGGTGGCTTGGTATTCAGACAGACCCGAGTGGCCAGGGGCCCAAATGATCTGGACGCGGCGTTTCCTTGAGGGAGCAGTGCAAGAGAGTATCTTCTGCGCTTGGGGCGCTATCAGTCCTCTTGTGTAGTTACGAATGGTCGTTTTTGAATCGCTGATGATGTAGTGTGCATTGGTATCGGCGTAGGCCAAAGCGATGGCCCTTTCTTCTCGTTGTTCGGGTTGAGTGGTGAGTATTGATGAGGTCGCGGCGAGCCGGTACTGCGAGCCCGCGACTGCGACGACCGCCATGGCATTTTGGTTGCGGTATTACGCTGTGTCGACGTAGGCTACCTCAGCCGCTTTGTCATAACGCTTTTGTAGTCTTTTAGCTCTTTCTGCACGTCACTCCAGATTGTGTTCAGGGTGCATATTGCGAGGTATGGGCGCGATAACTAGCTGAGCGCGGATACTTGAAGGGACGGGTGCTTTTGGTCCGAATTAGGTGGTGTGGGCTATGCCTTGGGTGCCTAAAATGTGCCTGCCCGTGGTTGAATAGGCGAGTCGTTCGTATTCGCTAATATGCTGAGCTTCAATGGGTTCGTCTATGATGTTGTGAATGCTGAGGGCTTCTAGTTTCTCGTTAAGAGTTGGAGATGGGAAGATGTGGGGCTTGTTTATAGGCCCGCTTGATTATGGTATTGTGTTCGAGCTTGTCAGTTGCATTGAGGCTAAGGCACGGGGCGACAGCGGATGCTGCTCAGGGCGCAGGTGGTTACCAGGCGTATAAGGTTCTTTTGTTTGAGCCATGATGTCCATTTGCGATGCGTTCAATGAGGCGAGTGGTTTGCTGTACATGAGCATCTAATTGCTTGATTATCTCTGTGTTTCTGCCGTTTCGTTGGATGCGTAAGCCAATGATACGGATGGTAGATACAGTAAGTATGCCTTGCTGATGCACGGTGAGGTGTATCTCGGGGGGTGAATGTGTGGACGTCAACTTTCCCAATTAGGCTTGTATAGAAGGAGTTCCCATTTCTGTGGGCCACACGGTTCTAGGTATGGAACAACCTCGTTGATGGCTTGCAGCGTGTCCTGGATGTCCGCGTAGCTCCCCCGGTGACCCACATGGGGATATCGTCTTGTGCTTCAGGTTGGGGTTGCATTGATCCAGATTTCTCTGGATCAATGCAAGAGAAACATGTATGCTACAAATGAGCTCAATACGGGCAACTTGGAAACCAGTAGATGCCCGTTGTAGAGTGCTTCGATTGCCAGTGGCTGTTTAGGCGGGTATCGCAGTAACGTTCGCGTCGTTCGGCGATGCTATGTCGTTCACAAAATACTTCCATTGAGACGTCGTCCAACCGAATAATTATACCGTAGCTAAAATGGAATGTATCCCAACTTTTTTTCTGCAATAATTATCACGTGGTTGGCCACATTTTAGGAGTACTCCTGTTCGCATCATTTCCTTCTTATTGTGGTTACTTGTGCTTTCAGGGCTAAATATTATTCAAGCAGTAACAATAGTGAGCATATTTATTTCATCATAAAAGGAAAGTAAAGCAACAAGAACTAAACTAAAAGGACAATGAAGAAACATCGTATGTTGAAATGTCGCTTTAGAATTAATAAGCAACGTGATCGGATTATGTTTACGTGCGGCATAATCTACAAGGGGACTTTAAAACGCGAACAGTGTGTGCCTGGCCAGAGAGCATTGACGCGGTTTCTTTATATATATATATATATATATATATATATATATATATATATATATATATATATATATATATGCTGTACATGAGCATCTAATTGCTTGATTATATGTAAATATATATATATATATATATATATATATATATATATATATATATATATATATATATTTGTTTCTCAAGCAGCCGCTCAGCAATCCTTGAGGCTTAGCTACACGAGGGCCTAGCCTTTCGAAACTAGCACGTGGAGAGTGCACTATTGCTCTCAGAGAGTATGCTCATTCCCCCTTCCTTTTTTTTCCTCAGTACCTTCTAACTGATAGACTTTATGGTCTATCAGTTACACGCATTGTAACGCAGGGACGTTCAAAATTTTATTGCACCGCGCTCTTTATCGTGAACTGAAATCTAAGAAAGGGAGCACTTTACTATCGAGTTCTATATACCCTTACAAAAGCGGGTTCGATTTTATTGCAGAGTTTCTGTAGGCATTCGGTCACTTATTTCAAATTCTTGTAGACTTGACATCCCTGTATCTCGAGTCTAGGTTTTCTGCGTGCACCCTGCATGCCTTCCTGAAGAACTGATCCAGGAAGTTTTCTTAAGCCCGATTGTACCTACATTTTTATAAGTATTGTATTCGTTATATATTGTATATATCCTGGGGAATTTTCAGATCTGTACATGCCGAAATTTCGCACGCTATAGGCCGGCGTTGTAGGCTATGTTCAGGAGACATTGTAAGGTTTGAGTACACAGATATTATGCACACTTTGTGTACTTTCCCTACTGCATGATATGCCAATTTAGTAAGATTATGACATTACCACTGTTTCCTTGATATCCTACAAGAACATGTTTGTGCGGATTTTAAATTTAGAATAATTTAAAAGAGGCAGATCTGGTATGCGCGAGGGGCCATGTCCTATTGCTGACAGTTGGAGAGTTACTCACTAGAACTTTTCGAACTACGTAGAATCAAGGCTGTATATAACGAAAGCTCTGGTCCTTGTTTTGTGTTGCTTGTACGCGGGTTGTTGGACGACATTGGGAGTTTCACGTTTGGCGCTCTTGAAGTGTTTATAAGTAATGCTTACTTAGACTTCTCAAGAGTATGAAATGTGTATACTTGCTTTCTACGACAGGTTACACTCGCTATATCACCGTGCAGATTTTCCTGAACATTTCCAAATATTATAGAGGGCTAGTTATTCAGCGCACAATTTCTTTTTACTCTCATGCAAGGGAATGAACTGAACTCCCACAAATGGAAGTCGCTAGACGAAAGGTGGTTTATTTCCATGATGACTTATTTGGTATCAGTTTAGCCTGCAAACTTTCTACACACTTTCTGCATGCTGTGACCACAAAAGTTGGCAAGACTTTCTGAAAAAAAATTTGTTCCGATTACGAGCAGGATCGGCCTGAAAGTGCGCAAAATGTCTGCACATTTTCCGCATGCCAGTTGGTGCGTTGTTTGTAGAATTTCTGTGGAAAATATAATAAGTTTTTCGTACGCATACGTGTGTCCAGCGGCACGCGCAATTAAGTTGCTAACAATATCGTCAGTCGTAGAACTCCCGAAAATTATAAGAACGGGAACACCTTTATCCTAATGCGATGAGATTATAACAGAAGCAAAGGCAGTTTGAGGTCGCTGAGGTGTATCCACAAAGTAATTAGTGATTGTGTGATGGTGTAATAGGGCCACAGCAGTATAATAGAGCACCATAGTTCTGAGGAGTGACTATTACAACATTCAGTATGATGCGTTAGGGCAGCGCCGCATATAACAATGATATAGTTGCATTGCATGTTGTGGCTAGTAAGAATGAAAACCATGACGCTGACTATTTGTAAAGATCGATGAGTACCTGTGGATCCACGTTTACTAGCCGCAGTCTTGACAGCTTGAAAGATCCAACATGTTTCATTATTGTTGACGTAAATAAGCTCATGCTTTTCGTCCTGTCCTGTAGAACAAACGTACAGTAAAGCAGTTGTATTACCCATTCTACGAAAGCCAAAAATACACGAGACGCACTTGAAACGTGTTCCATATAGAAGGCATATCATGCTCTTCACTTCCTGCAAGCATATACAAGCTGCGATGTATCCTTCTCCCACCACAGCTGGAAAACACACGGCTAACTTGTTGTAAATCGTTTACAAGTGTTAAAGCAAGTGACTTAATATAAGGCTGCGAATAACCAACTCTTTGAATTTTGTGCATCAGTAGTTACATGATATTTATTTTGACTTATTATAAACTCTGCACTCAAAAATGTTCTTCAAAGAGGGTGCACCAGCCTCTTGCGCAATTCCTGAAACCTGGTACAAGCTTTAGAACGTCTCGAGCAGTAATTTATTGAAAAGGTTGTCATTATTCCGCACTGTAACATTACCAGGAGACATACGATATCGCGGCTTTCATACTTCCTAAATTTAAATTTAGTGCCGGCCTTGTCGCCTTACCTGCAACATGGCACGAGAAACAAACTGACCATTTGGCCATTATATGCGGAGCAACTGGTTAACACCAAAGATTTTATTTTGGTAGGAAACCACAATTATTGTGCCCCTTATTAGAGCCAAACTTCAATTTGGGGAGATATTTAGGTTTTTGGTGATACTACTAATTCTTGCATATAATAGCGGCACAAGTTTTCAGCCCATACACAATAACCTTCCGGGCAATGACCTAATTTATCCAGAAACGGTAAAAATCTGCTTGCATCTGACCCATAACCTCCTACCAATAGTGAAGCCGTTACCAGATATAATTATTTCAAAACAAGAATGAAAGCGTCCTACGTAGTGGCAGATGTACATAATGTTTCACAGTTATTGTGGATGTAATTTAAAGATGGTAAACAAATCACAGTTTAACAAGGGCGCACAACTTACTGAAAACAGGCTTCATATTTCTGCAAGGCGAGACCTATGTGTAATAAACAAAGCACTCAGAAACTGGATAAATTTTCAACGCAATTCATAAAAGGCTGCGAAAAGAGGGAGAATGTGAGTATTTTGCTATAATCTTCTGGAAGGCGCACCCCACAAGCGACGGTAAAATCAATGTACTACGCTCTTCGACATTGCACCGCACAAAGGACATGACGACGGGGTTTTAGACTCTCGATACGCTGCAGAGAAGCGTCTGGTGTCAGGCCGCTAACATACGGTTTTTTAGGGCAAGGTGCCCCACAGTGCGATACGGACGACCTACGGGAAAGGTAAGAACGATCGTGTACACGACCCCGCGGCGCTAGGACATTTGGGTAGCGGTCCACCAAGCACAAGTCGGGGGAGCAAAGGCGCCACGTGAAGAGCTTTTAGGTAGACCGTAAGCATCTGCCATGGCCTGCTACACGGTTCGCATCCGGTTTACACACGGTTTTCGCGCGAGAGTAGCTACGACGCGCTAGCCATGCTCGCCATTTTCCCACTGAGGCGGCAGTTCTCGGAGATCAAAGGTTGGCTAATGGCTGTCACCAAATATGAATTTGGGGATTAGACGGCGGAATAACTTTGGATTCTACATGCTCCACTGCTCAAAACAGTTTTGATCCTACAAAACAGGCTGCGCGATGCCAGTTGACAAGGTTGATATAGCCACAAAAGCTTCAGTCAGAGATAGAATGTCCAATATGGCTTCATCTTCGCCAAGAACTGGTCAGGGAAAAGGCGCCGCACCACATTGTAGAGACAAAGAGGCCGCTTCCACAGATGTGGGTGCAGGCCATTGCTTAATCGCCAGCTTCCTGTGGAACAGAAAAGAATGACCGCCAGAAGCAATGGCCAGCAGCACAGGATGCACGTGCAAGTGGTGCACCATGTGGGCAGTCACCAATGTTCTAAATTCACCGTAAGAGAGGGTGAGTAGTGAAAAACATGTAAAATTTGCTTGTCATTTGGGCCCAGATGCCACCACCAATGTTTCTGAGCTTCCATGTCTGCTTGCAGACAGGAACGGCTTTCCAGAATGACAGGCAGCCACGATAACAGCAGTAGCTAGAGTGAACAGACCATTCCAGCGGCCAAAACTTCATTCGGCAAACCGGCCAATGTGTGGGCAACCGATCAAACAGGAGGCATGCCTGACGCCACTTTTCTGCAAGCCACTCCTGCTATGGATCAACGCTAATAATTTGAAACGCATTTGAAACCACAGCATACAGCACTGCTAGCATATAACGCATATATCGTACCCAGTGTTGAATATACCAGAGCTTGAGCAATATAGACCTTGTTGGCTGTAGGCTTTCTATTTGGTGATGCTAACATTTGGAATTGGTTGCTGAGACCCTTTAGGAGCAGTACTACCTTAGCTATATTAAACCAAAAGGGCATACTGCTACTTCAGAGTGTACACTTTCAGCGTAGCTGCGTGTCTCCGCTTGCAAGTCCATCTATCCGCTGGTGGGAGAAAGCTGCGTATGTACTTGTCCGCAGGCTGGATCGGATTCCCAGAGTGTGGCCTGCCGCCTCTCGGCTTCCGTGCGGTTTCGTATCATTCTCGTCTCCCAAGTCACTGCTTCTGGCAACAAGTTATTTAGCGTCCAATACGTGAACATGACCACCTATTGCACTTTCTATAGAGTCGACCAGATTGTATATTAGACTGGATATTTTGGTCTCCATAGGCCTTGACCCGCACCCCATGCCTAACAAAGATACAGACGTGGCATCGGCAGCGCCCTTCAAGGCAACGTTTCGCCTGGGGACGTGATCGCCGGCGTCATATTGCACGTGTTACACGTCGTATACGGTCTATTTTCTATCTCGCGCTTTTGCCAGGTTTAAACGCGCCAGATCGAAGGCCGTTCCTTCCGTCAATTTATCGGCATAGTCGGGCAAGCCGCCCACTGTGGCGCATGTCCGGCAATCCGTCCACCGAATGCGGCCCACTGAGTTTGGCACCTCTTTCCTAAAGATGTCGAAAGTGGCCGCGTATCTTGTCGCGTAGTTAACCATGTAGCGCAAGGATACCCTATCTCTGTGAAACGTGCATTCCATCATGGCAAAGTCAGCGAGCAAGGGCTTGAGAGTTCGGTTGATTCGAACTGTCAGTGTATATCGATTCCGTGCAAATTATGCGGAAACAAGCAATTATTGGCACGGGAAATAGAGCATTCCAAAGAATATCCTTCGACAAGTTCATTAATTATTGAATTCTAATAACTAATTAGGCCGAAAGAAAAAATAAATGGAGTATCTCCAAGCGACTGCAAACAACATCAATTTTGTTCAGTCCAGCTACATGGCATTCGCATGCTTTTAAACTCTCGCTGAAGTTAGCTGGAAGACCATGTATATGGGCGCGAATACATTTCTGCCGAACCCGCGTCAAGGCTATGGGAAAGGCAAGCCTGTCGTTCAGTAATAAACTGTAATTATATCCAGCCAGAAACGCATATTGCACGTTCCAGAAGCTCTGGAATTCAAAGATGCTGGGAGCACTACCTGTTGAGCACTAGCAAGTGACGATTGGAGTCAGGGTAGAAAGAGGAAAGGGGAGCAAAGGAGACGGCGTCGTATCAACCACGTGTAAGTGTACCAGCTACGTGACAGAACAATCATTGTTACATAAAGAAAGGGCTCCAATCCAGGCTGTGAAGCTGGCTGGCCTGCGAAGCTGTGGTATCGCCTGATAAGGTGGACCAATGTGATTTAGTCTTGAGCTAGGTCCTGCCCAGGCAGAGCACGACGCCGTTGTGCATATTCACGTTGCTGCTCCCGTCGCCACTCATCGTGTTCGCGCTGTTCTTCGGGAGTCCTAACCATGTGTGGCTCTTAAAAAGCACCATCAGAACAGAAATTTATTTAATTCCTAGGCGGGTTATTTTTTTATATGTGAAAGTGTCGTTACATCACTTCCTGCTCTGCATGCTACATTAGCCACTTTCGGGCAACTAAAGCTAATGAAACCGTAATGTTTAGCGGCAAACTGTTGTCCCGAAGGCTATGCACGAAGGCAAGCTTTCTGGCTTCTTTTTCTGTCCCCCGCACGGCCAGGGCCACCGCTGCCGCGGATGCGCGAACGTGAGCGCCATGTGATGCCGGTGCATGGATCCCAGCGGGGCCCGCCACCCGCTGTGATTGGTCCAGATTTTGGGGGCGGAGATGAAGAAGTTCCGGGATCGTATAACATAGAGCTCTGGTGCCAAATACATAGGGGCAAGACATTAGATGCTCACGCCATTGAGCAGTTCGTTCCAGCTGCGCACGATAACACACGAAGTGCGTTCACCTGCATACTCATTTTATTTTGGTCATTTTAGGTCATTGGATTTTGGTTTTATTTTTTTCGTTTTCCCTGAGGGTATGGCTGCAATGACTGCTGACAAGCGTAGTTCACGTGATAGTCACCGAGGGAAGGTAACCGACCTGAGCTGGTGGTACATTTTGGCTCTCGCACCTACACTAGGAGCGCCAGGAACCTTTCACTGGAGGAGCAAGCAGTCGCACTTTTGCTGCGCTACGGCTCTGCTCCTATCTGACCTTTGCCTCCGCTCCTGCTCCCCGAAAGGATTGTGCCATTTAAAAAAAACTGTGGGCAACGTAACCTGTGTGGGCGGCCGCTCATCAATGTAGGGGTTTCACAATAACTGAGGTGCTTTAATAAACCTACATGCGCGGTTAGTCATCGAATACCTCATCCCCACTCTACAGTCTGCTGGCCTCGTCGTTGTAAGCCCACGTGGTAGAAAAACCACCCCGAAGAGGCATTGATGCTACTTTTGTTCGTCGGACTAGGTTAAGGCTTTCTTACACTAGGAAGCCATTTTTGTAAGAAGTCCTTAGGAGGAAGCTTCGGCTAGGAGGATCCTATGCAACTGATTAGGAAAGGAGGAATCGTTTTTCTCGGCCACCCGGGCTCCAAATTTAATGAGGTTTGTTGAATTTCAAAAAAAATATTTAAAATGTACTGATTGTTGGAAGCACGTGTCGTGTGTGTTTCTTTTTCTACATCTGTCGTGTTTTAGCGCTCTAAGTTTTTATTAACTGGAAGCTGAGTTTTTTTACTGATGCCGTCAAACTGTTTTTTTACGTGTTGAATTTCGCAATATTTAAGAAAATGAAACCAAAAAGGTAACCATCCTGTAACTCAGTAATCAAAAACGACATCGAAATTTTTAAAAACATATAATACTAAATATAAAGGGGCAAACTTGATGTATTATACCTGTCTCTCATATGCACTAGTTATATCAGGAATCAAGGGGTGCAAAAGTAAATTAAGAATTTCACGTCGTTGAAGGCGAAATAAATGATAATTTAGATAAACTGCAGTTGTGATGCCCATAGCAATGAATAACATACACAGAATACGGTTTCGTGTCTCATATTTACCCTTCCAACATATGTCCATGCTCGGTTAGGTCAGTTGGCGTATTGTGAAACCTGAATTCAACACCCACCGTTCCCTGTTCTTTTGAACCCACTGTTGATCATCATTATTTATTTTAACCAGAATCGTAGCGGCCACTTGTACGCGCACCCTGAAACTGCCCTATCTACTTCACCACAGAATAGATGACATTTTCCGAACAACGTTAGAGGATATCATAAAAAGACGACTTGTGACTACGTCTTGTACTTTTTCAACAGCAACCTATCAGTATGACATGGAAACGTCGTACAAGCATTGTCTTAATCGCATTGTGCACAACTTAATTCATATATTGGCAACTCGCTACATATATAGGCTCACTGTAACATTAAAGTTTGGCGTCAATATGATTTGAAACAAAGTGAACAAGTCGACTGCAGAATAAAATATCAATAGCATGAGCGAATGTCGTTTCCTGCTTACCCGTTTGCATTTTGTACGTGACAAAGCTTTTTTTGCCTTCTTTTGTTACCTTAGCAGTGACGTCATAGCAGTAACTGTAAGAACAAGATGAATTATTATCATACATGAGAAAGTAACATTAGGGAGGATAATTGCGCAATAGGTAGCCCTTCTGAGCTCGTACCAAGAACATTTATTTAAGTGATATTTCAGCAGAATTACCGCAATTTCTCTACTTTAAAAAAAAAACATTTATTGCGATAGCAGCGCGCTCTAACAGCAGACACCGACATCGCTAAAAACGTCAGGCAGCCCTCTTACGCAAGGCAACCTCCTCTGACGTCATTTTCTCTCTTTTTTTTCGTTCTCCCGATCAGCACATGGAACCCTTAATTCCTAAAGCAACAGGACACGCATTGTTTCCTAAGAAGTCACAACGTTCGTCGAGTAGCAGCAACTGTACGGCTTTAGTACGACCGGGGACGCAGTCATTCACCGTCATTTTTAACACCTGAACTATATGTTGAAACAATGTCTCTTGGAATGAAGCCTCGAGAACAGAATTTATTTGACGGTGTATCAGTGGCAGAACATAACAATCCCATAGCTCAACCTGGTAAAAGCTGTGTTCATGTTGCTGAGCATCGCGAGATGTCACCGTGTGAAGGACTTTCGCCAGCTATGGTACTTTTCAAGACAAAACAGGTCAGTCACGTGCGAACAAATGCTCAAAACGCAAATCATAATTCACGTCAACAATGAAGTGGTTTTAAGGTAAGGAATTGACATTTATTTACGCTCGTTGTTTTTGAAGTTAGCGCTCATTTTAGTTCTGCCTGTGACAATGTACCGTTTCTCCTAGTGCATCTAAATGCAACCTCGATTATAGTATGCGTGTTTTCACATTAGCAAAACTAAACATTCCTGATTATTGCTGTAAGGAAGGCTCCAGCCTGCTTTCTCGAACTTATGTGTTTCTTATGTTCACTTGTCCTTCATTCCAAGTCATCTGACGTACGGAAAATTGTCGCCTGCGGAATAACCTATAATTTCTACATTTCACCTGCGCAGCCCGTTCAGAAGCAGGCTGCAGCATTACTGGATACCGTTCATCCTGTTCTCAAAGAGGACACTGTGCCGTGAATGCTGCATTTTATTCAAGTAACGTCAACACTGCGTTACTAATTGAATTTTCAAAATCATTAATGGTGAACTCCCTATGAAGTTTTTACTAAGAACATATTACCCGCAAGAAATAACACTTGTTTTGCGCCCAATAGAAATTAAATTTTGCCAGGCATATAGTACAATTATTCCTTAAAGCTGCCATATAGTCATATATCTTCTTGTAAACATCTACCAACAAATATAAGGTCTTCAACAGTGCTATTTTTATTTAAAAAGTTCTTACAACGTTTCTCCTTAACACATATAGTCGAACTCTGGCTTTTTGCGCGATGTTTTCTTTCGTGCTTTCCTGCTTTTTATCACTGTAATTTGCTCACATCTGTTTCTATCTTACAGCTTTTGGAAGCCTTTTGTGTTTTCCTTTACCTTATGCCACTGCCTTACTCATGTGAATAAACAAAGCTACCGTTGATAATTGGCCATGTTGCTGTCTTCGGACCATGGGACCCAAGTCTGTAATAGATTACTTGTTTTTATACAGGCTGTTTCAGGTAATTCGCACGAAGATTGAACAGACCAGTGTGTTTTACGAGTATACAACCAATTTAGTTTTGTTCGCGGTCCTGTTGAGTAACTCAGTGTTTTTTTTTTTGCTTTGAGCTTGGAAGATGTTTCAGATATGCGTAAATACATACTTTTCATCTATTAATTTAAACACACAATATTCGAAGAAGGAGTTGTAGCACTTAATGAACAACATTCAAAATATTATTTTCCTTTATGATAGGTTGTGTGTTTTATTGTAAGAAGGCGCTGACCGGCCGGCCCGTCCACGCTCGCGCGGTACTCTGAAAGAATCGGTTGATTGTGCATTGTGCTATTCAAAAAAAATTATGAAGGAGAAAAACCTCAACAAGAAGTCACCAAGCACGTGCATACTTGTTATTTTTACCTGTGCTATATATAAAGTTGCAGCCTAGCACGAAAGGAGAAGCAGTGATAGCGATAGTTATCTATTGGACAACTACACGAAGTGGAGCTCGTATGATTGTAGACGGGGTAAATTGCAGTAAAGATGTAGGCTGCTAAGCAGAAGATCACGCGATTGATTTCCGGCCACGGCGGCAGGATTTCGATCGGGACGAAATGCGAGAACGCCCTTGTACTTAGATTTAGGTGTACGTTGAACAATCAGAGTGCGTCCATGTTCTTCCGGAGTCCCTCACTACGGCATGCCTCATAATAAGATCGTACATTTGGCGCGTAAAACCCCATAATTTACAGTTGAAACTAGATTTAACGCAGTTCAGACTTCGGAGATGACCACGTTCGAATTATTTCGTACAATCGGAAAGTTTGTAAAATTGAGAAAGGAATTTTTTGCTCCATCGAAATCTAAAATTATTATGTAGTCACAGGCAAAATATACCGTGGCATTGTATTTACCCCTAATCTAGCCGTCAATCACACAAACCATGAAATAACGGAAGCAACCACCACCGCCCCTACCGAGGCGATGTTGCGTCCGCTGTTCCGTGCGTGGGCGCGGCTTGCAGCGTCGTCCAAAAAAAACTGGGGCTGTGACTAGGGCACCTAGATATTTTAACGCGATAGCTTTGCGTTGCATGCTCGTTTAAAAGCCTGTCTGCGTCAAAAAAAGAAAGAAATCACCCCTTTTTAAAATCATTTATTCCAGAAAAATCTTCGTTAAATCTAGTTTGGCCAAGGTAGTTTAGTTATTAATGGGCTGAAGCGCACACAGACGCGGACAAAGTGAGCAACAACAGGATCAGCGCTGTGTCTTGTTTCTCGCTCTTTCCCCCTCTGTGTGCGCTGTTAACCGTTTACGATGTTTTACAAGCTAGCTCACAATCCATCCTTGTAGTTAAGTTAATACGGGTTGGCGACAACATTAAACCATATGGGTACTTCACGGGAAATGTAAATTTCTTGGTTTGATCGCGAACTTCGTAAAATCGGGTTTCATTAAATTGAGTTCTTAATGTCAAGATTTTTTAACTAATAAAATTAAGAAGTTTGTCATCACGCATGCACAGCCAAACTTCCGCAGATTTTGTTTAATGACCACGAACACTCACTGTCACAGCACTGTGGTGATAAAGAGCACCCCCAGAGGGGAAAAATATTTGAAATATGCTTAGGCTTCGCCTTTAAGGGTGGATCGCGATAGCATTCAAAGATCCTTGACAGATTCTCACCCTTCCCGGCCCCTGCAGATTATGTAACCTCAGCGTTTACTGGGAAACGCTGACGGCAAACATTATTTACGAAGGCGAGCTTTCTGGTATAAACGCGGCCTCTTGTTACGGCCGATCCCGGAGGCAGTGCACAGCCGCGTCAGAAAAAATACATTATTGTCAGGTTTCTGTTACTGTTCCACGCTTTTATTATTTCAATTAGGTGAAGATATAAAATAAAGAACTGGCACGAGTCGGTGTTTTCTTTCATGAGATTTCATTGTAGGCTGTCATGAATGGAAAGGAAGGTACGAGCAGCTTTTGGGTTAAAATGGTGAAGCAACCATAATCCGAATATACGGCACGTCATATAGCAAGGCGTGGCATATAGATAAATCCAAATATACGCAGCAATTTTTGCTCACCGGGATGCCGGCTCCAGATGGCGACACCGAATTTACTACGACACGGGAGCATCAGTGCTATCGCAATAAAATCTCTGTACTGCCGCTCGCTTCATCGCCTCTCAGCAACTTCAGATTACGTGGCCTCCAACAGTATGCACACGGTAAGACACCGCGCATAAAACCAGCAGCCATGCCGGCTCGCTCTTAAAACTTTGCTCCTGCCTCCGTTTGCCTCGACATACGCTCATGTGTACGGAACGCGATGCATATCAACAGCTCAACAACACATCCTCCCTTATCCTCCACCGTACCGTGCTCGTGATTATGTAACCTCCGGCACTGGTTGCGCGCATAGGCGGCGAGCACCAAGCCGCTACTCTCGACTCATCCCCGCATATATTCCCTCGCACCTACAGATCTCGCGCGAGCGTGCCGTGAGAGAATGTTGTCACACTTGCACTTTGAACGGAACATAGACGGATGACAATGACGGCGGCGGAAACTCGCCTCGAGTGCCCATATAGTTGTTATTTCTGAAGATGTTATTAATAATTCCGAGCAACGACGCATTGCATAGGTATGTCCGCCATATGACAAATTCCTGTGAGTGATCGCGGTCGTTCAAGTGAAGGTTGTCGCTAAAGGCACGTGCGGCGTTTCCCTTGAACGATTTTACAGGCACGTGAGAAGGATCCAGTATGGCTTCTTAGGAAGCACGTCCGACGTATGTCGCTAGTTCTCGTATGTTTACCGTTAAGATACGTCGTGCGTATGCACGCTCAACTGCTCAAGGCATTCTTGCCTTGCGTCAGCGCAGCTTGCGATAGATCGGCATAATTATTGTTGCTGTAACAATCGCCCCGTCTGCTGCCGTATAGGGCTGATGTACGCTTTCACAGCAAGAAAAAAAGTATGCCATTCGATGCGCCTTGGCGTGCCCCTTCCCTTAAGTGTTTGGTGCCAGTGCGCCCGTGTAGCATTATTTTGAAATGACGAAGTCTTCAAAACACTGATCTACAAATGAACAGCAACGTTACCTAAGCGAAGCAGGGAAGCGCAACTCTTCGAATAGTTAGCTTCAGTGACCGCTCTTCAAGTCACCTTCTGTTATTGTTCTCGAGCTGGCGCCAGAGAGCCTTGTCGAACCGTTTGCTTTGTCGCTAAAAGCAACCCTTTTTCTACACTTCATGGATCGAATGCTCCGATCTCAAGGTTACTCTCAGTACTAATAAAAGCTTTTAAACTCTATACCGCGAATTGCGGCGTCATATTAGATGTCGTGGTTCTACATGCAATTAAAATCATTTCCGGTCTTCTCCGCAATAGACGTTTATCATTGGATGCTCTTTCACCAACTTACGTAGTAATTCTTGTATGCATGGGGTTATGCGCCGACGTGATGGAGAGGAACGTGCAGTGGCTGACTTCGATAGTTATCCACACCAACGCGCTAAAGGGCGCGCTTTTAATGAAACACACTGTGACATCGTGTGTTGAAGACGATTCAGATAGAAGGTTAGAGGGCGCGCTTTTAATGAAACACACTGTGACATCGTGTGTTGAAGACGATTGAGATAGAAGGTTAGAGTAGAAAATACGGAAATGGGTCAAGAATTGGTTTTGTGATTAAATCAACAAAAATATGGCGGCATGTGCCTGGAGAATTTTCAGAGAGTTGTTAATATTATTAGTACAGCTACGATCGCAAGTACGCCACTTTGTAAGCGTTGAGGTAAAATCTCCGATCCCTGCGCTGGTTATCTGACTTGGATGCCAATTAACAAACTTTTTGTTCATTCTTTAAGTATGAGGAAGTATGCCTGAGATGGCGAAAACATTTTCCTCCGCTTAAATTTCGGAAGGCTAGGTGACATGAAGATGGTGTTCTCACTACTACCGCACAGCCCCACGCATTGGCCCGTTGCGTCAGGAATTGAAGTGTTGAAACAGGGCAATAAAACGCACTATTGCGAAAGACCCGGCGGCGCAATAGATATGGTTGTGGAGCGGCAGTGAGGACCCGCTGCTTGATGTCATTTGCTATCCATTTTGACATCGCGAAAAGTGGTGAAAATGGTTTCGCCAAGTTATGAAAACTGTTGCAAAAAAGCAAAAAAGAAACAAAGAAAGAAAAATCTGTGACTGAGAATGGAACGCGGCCCACAACTTGGCAGTCACCCGCCGTGGTTGCTCAGTGGCTATGGTGTTGCGTTGCTGAGCACGAGGTCGCAGGATCAAATCCCGGCCATGGCGGCCGCATTTCGATGGGGGCGAAATGCAAAACACCCGTGTATTAAGATTTAGGTGCACGTTAAAGAACTCCAGATGGTCGAAATTTCCGGAGTCCCTCACTACGGCGTGCCTCATAATCAGAAATTAGTTTTGCCACGTAAAACCCTACGATTAAAAAAAGACAAAAAACCTAGGCAGTCAGTGATGCTACCGCGCGCCACCGTATTACTTTGTTACGGCATTAGTACGTAAGCATATATATATAGTATATAGTATAGTATAGAATAGTATAGTATATAGTATATATATACTATATGAGTGTATCTCGCTGGGTCTCATAATTCCCGACAGGCGTTTCAATTGCTTAAATTTGTTCCCACAGCGAACACACTTGTAAGCTTAGCGAAGGTCACAAGTAATATTTAGCATAAAACGCAACCGAGCATTACCACACGCGTAGACGTTGGTTTGCGTCTAGTTTTAGGAAGAAGAGGATATCATACAGCTAAGCCGCTGACAAGCCGCCCCCCCCCCCCTCCTGTAATACATCCTTTTCTTCTTTCATAGCCTATCTCCGCCCTAGCTCTTTGGAAATCAGCCTTATAAAGTTTACGATACCTTTAAGGGATTGTTTGGTTTGTGGTACCCGAAAGTGGGGGACGCCTCCTTTACAATCAGCACGTGCTCCGTTCTTTAGACCCCCACATACCCTCAGCGCGTTCGGTAGAAAGTCGTCGCGACTATCGTACACTTGACGAGTGTTTAATTATTAAGGGACTCTTTGTGTTTTTAAAGACTAAGCCTCCAAAATTTCACGTGACGTTCTCTCTCGCCTTTTCCTTTCACCCATGTTTATTTTATCTTTTGGGGGGTAGTCTGTTCGCGTGAAGATTCGTCTACTTTCTTATCGATGAGTGCTGCGTGTAGAGGACCAAGCGAAGTGCGGCACAGGTTTCAGCGCGAGGGCGAGAGTCCTGTTTGACTGGACGTGACGGTTCATCAACCGCTTGTACTTAGGCCTGCTTTTACTTATCGAGAGAACTCCCATGAGTGCATAAATACTTAAGGAACAGCCTTCTCCTGAGCTGCCGTTTCGTTCGCGAGCGACTTTTAGCAACTTCCTGCTCTTAACGTAATGGCGAAAATAAATGTCTTGTTTTCGCGTAACATAGTTTTGCCTAAATTCCCCACTAATTTTCCCGGTCGACCAAAGATACCGAGGAGCTTCCTTAAAACGATATGGCTGAAGGATGGTCGATGATAGAAAAACACTGCCGTTTTAATTGGTCTCTTAGAACAGTTTTTCACTGACTTTTCATAGGATAATTCAGGCTTCAGTGAATATGCCACCGGCACTCTGCCAATAAAAAATAAACTGTTTCCGCATCGATGGGACGTTTCACCACTAACTCAGCTGCGTATATGCTGTGTAGACTTCGTCCGCCACACACCTGAAGCCGTCATCATACTTTGAGATGCTTGCCGCCTAATATTCAAGGCTATTTGCTCAGCCGGATTCTAAATATTATGCTTGTTTGTAATGTCTCCGTTGCTCACACTGTCGTGACTGTCGCCGATAATTGCGTCCATCTTCTTATTTCGGCCTTCGTCCAGAAGTGGTGAGCCCACAGCATGCCGTTCGCCATCTTCTGTCTGTGCGAAAATACTGTCAGCTCAGCATGCGGCGACGATGATGCGGCCTTCTTACCCGTGAATTCTACGCCATTAGCTTACGACCTATTTAGGAAGTTGAATAACCCTGACCTTGCTTCTGGGTGGGCTGCAGGGCTCTTCAGTGTGCTTGCGTTTGGTAAACTTGTGTCGTTTGCATATTTTGTAACGCGCAGAATGATAAACTCAAGTTTTCACGTAGAGTAAGCGTTTTAAGGGCTCATTGTTTTAGTCTCCTCAAGGCTTCCACACTTTTCTACAGCTATAATATTATAAAGACACGACTCTTCCCAAGAGTCATAATCGTACGTCTAGTACGTCTGCAGCAAGAAATAGTTGAGCTTACAAGGACACATTAGTAACCTCATTAAGAATAAACTAGATCGTTTTGGAGCAATACTAAATTATCCACACTTTCACAGTTTTCGCCGGTTTGTTACTTTCATTTGGGCTAGGCAGTCTACACTTGAATATTCCATAGAGCTGGAAAGCAAACATTGGAGATATCGATTAATTTCTTCGTATATCCCCGTTATCGAATTCGCTTAAATTATGGCTCAGAACTAGGCATGATTTCATAGAATTAGCACATGTTCATTGGTTCTTTCAGGATGTACTTTGGATATAAGACTGTTTCCAGGACACACTCATTTCTCGCACATGTGCCGGAGTGGCCCCTATTTCACGGTGCCTGTATAAGTAGCGTTATTTTAAACCTTTTAGGAAGTTCCTACAGTACCGCCATCTGTTGCCGCTGTATTACTATGCTCACAAGAAATTTTACATTATTGTCCATAATAATCGAAAAGGAAAGTAGCACATGCTGAAAAACTGTGGGGACAAGAGGCTGCGGGACGAAGGTGGCGCACAGGAAGCCATGGCGGAGGTGTAGCGACCGTCGGCCACTTCGTCGTCGCTGCCGTGAACGTCATTGCCCCTTGCTACGGAAATCCAGTTTGCCCCGCTGTGGGAATCATTGCCGCCTGCTCTTCCTTGGAACCGAAGAGCGGCTGCCCGACTGGGACACCACCACTGCCACTAGACAAACCTGCTTTCGGTTTGAAATAAAGCCAGTCGACTCTCCCTTCTCAAGCTATCAAAACGTATATTCCTTGCCTCCGCCAAACCGAGCTCCCAACAGAAGTCTGCTTGGGGAAAGCTCTCTGGTTGATTCGTAATTGCCATGGCACTGTGATGAGGCATTCTTTTTATATTTTCGAGGTCATGGTAACCCTGTTCCATTCCTTGTGTTATTTTACTATGTTATCCAAACAAATATTCTGCTTCGCGTTTACCTTGTCTACGGAACCCAGGCTCATATACAACAGAACTGCTGCAATCTGCAGCCGCAGAAATTACTTCTAACCACCACGTTGAAGCGGCAAGAAACAAGCCCTTGGTTACTTACATCATTGACGCTGTATTCACCTTTGTATAAGTCAGATGTCGAAAACGAACATTCCAGGTGTCGCCAAGCTTGCTATATACCTGAACTGACTTACAGTCCTCGCCGTGTCCGTAACTTTGAATTTTTATGTAGTACGGTATAGTATTGTTTTTGAAAATCTGGAAAGGAAGTCGAGGATAACGCAATAGTTTGTACGGTGTACTACAGCACACGTGTGTGCCCAGGAAAATAAATTGCGTGCGAGGAAGGTTATTGACGCATAAAAGTATTTTTACACACACGCGTTCGTTATTAAAACGCATATGTGATAAAACACGTTCTGGGGCTAGTTGGTGCATAGCTTTCGATAGAATAAGCGCCAAACTTGACGGCCCACAAGAAGAAATACAGACAGGACAGGAAGCGCCTTGTCCTGTCTGTATTTCTTCTTGCGTGCCGTCAATTTTGGCGCTTATTTTATCGAAAGCATATGTGATAGGTGACTAAGAAGACCACTTTTGTTTTGTACATACCACAAGTCACCCTACAATACCTTATTGAAAATTAGTGCATTTGGCTATATTGATTACGACAAATTTTGCAAATAAGTAGGCGAGCCTATTGTACAGAACGACCGCATATATGTAGTCTTTATTTCTTATTTATTGATGTGCACATGCTGCAGCCCCTTATGCGGCCACAGGAGGAGCGACCACATGTACACAAAGAACATATATATATATATATATATATATATACACATATATTTAGTATACAACCTTCGCGCAATGCGACGGTTGTGGGTTTGGTTCCCCCCTGCGGCAAGTTGTTTTTTCATGCACTTTAATTTCCCTTAATTTATCGTTTCATTATTTCATTTATTAAGCACAAGTAATTTCTCCTATGTTGTCCTTGGTGTCAGTGTTTGTCGGCTGCTGCTGATATATATATATATATATATATATATATATATATATATATATATTGTGACGAAGATCGGCAGGCTGAAAGGCCCCGTTGCCATCGCGTAGCTCGCACCCAGTTCGTTCGTTGTCTGCGCCCTACCTGCTGTTGCCGCGTTGGTCGCTGCTTCTCTGCGACACGAATAAACCCGCTTTACAATTGTTGGAGGGGCGGGGTACAACCGGAATTCTGGAACTTCGCACCCGGACACTGCAGCCTGTCTTCATTACGCCCGAAGAAGGAACACCGCAACCACAACCCGCTGCCCCGATGACTACCGTGGTCTGCCCAGGCCCGTTGCATCAACGCGACCCACCCAACTTCAGCGGCACCGAAGACCATGACGTAGAAGGCTGGCCCGCTGACTACGACTGGGTGAGCATCCACAACCACTGAGACGACATCAAAAAACTGAATTAAGTATCGTCTTATTTGAGTGGTGTCGCCAGCGTGTGACACCGCAACCATGAACGTGATCTCACGACGTGGACAGCCTTCAAAACTATGGTGACGGAGGTATTCGGGCGGCCCGCCATTCGCAAGCTTCGCGCCGAGCAACGTTTGCGCAAACGTGCGCAACAGTGCGGGGAGACATTTACCAGCTTCATAGAAGATGTTGTCGACCCCTGCAACCGCGTTGACGTCACAATGACTGATGCCGAGAAGATCCGCCATATCTTAAAAGGCATTGAAGACGACGCCTTCCAGATGCTGTCTGCGAAAAATCTGGCGATCGTCTCTGAATTCGTCAGTCTCTGCCAAAGCTTCGACGAACTCCCCAAAGAACGCATAACCACCAGCCAATCTCCTCGGGCGACTTCAATGTCAAGCTTAGCTGTTTCCCCGGATAACACGTCGCTACTGCTACAGATCAAGGAGCTCATCCGAGAAGAGGTGGCTTGTCAGCTTTCTCTGATTCACCTTACACACGGCCAGTCGAATTCTCCGTTGGCACCCGCTCTCCAATCTGTCATCAAGGAGCAGGTAGCCGCCCACATTCCACCTTCTCTCCAGCCGGCTCCGGTTGCCGCTCCCCTGACGTACGCCGAAGTCGCTTCGAGGCCTGCACCACAGACCTACAGTCACCTTCGCCCGCCTGTGCGCCCGCCCATATCCGCTCCAGCCCGCCCACTGGTGCAGTATGCACGACCTCAAGATCATTGGCGCACGGAAGACAATCGCCCAATTTGTTTTTATTGTGGCCGTGCTGGTCACGTAGCACGTCACTGTCGCCTGCTTACACCGAACGTCCCCAACAATGTGAGTCCATATGCGCCACGTTTCCAGCAACGCCGCAACTATTCGGACACCTTTGAATCTCCTCCTGTCGTCGACACCGTATTCTCCGCCACTCGCCGTTCAACTTCTCCTCGCCGCCGCTCGCTTTCTCCCATGCAGAGGCGTCGGAGCCCTTTGCGCCAGGAAAACTAAATATCGTAGTTCAGGAGGCGAGAAATGCGGTGCCAGCGAAATATATAAGGCCTCACACTTCCCCGAAGAACGTTATTGAAGTCGCAATAGAAGGAACATTGACGCTAGCACTTGTCAACACCGGTGCTGCACTTTCAGCGATAGATGCCCGTATTTGCCGCAAGATTGGAAAAGTGACGACGCCGCTTTCTGGACTGTCTCTTCGAACTGCCAACGCGCAGCACGTCAAGCCATCCGGCGCCTGCACTGCTCGTGTCGTAACTCAGGAGGTCGTCTATATCACAGAATTCATCGTGTTGCCATCATGTTCACACGACGTCATATTAGCTTGGGACTTTCTCTCCACACATCATGCGATCATTGACTGCGCCCGCGCCAAAATCGAGCTGTTTCAGTTTTCGACCGATATTATCACTGACCATAAGGACCACTGTCGCAAAATCCCTGTTTCAGAAGACACTGTTATACGTGCTTGGTCTTCCACTCTCATCAGTATTTCTTGTGACTATGTAGATGACGGCACAGTACTCTTCGCTCCATCTGAACTCTTACTTCGCCGCCGTTCACTACCACTGCCGTTCGCCGTCCTCGAGTTCAAAGCTGGCGCCTCTCTCATGTGCGTCTCAAACCCATCTGCTGAACCAATTACTTTACGCCGACGTGAAAGCATTGGCAGAGCAGAGCCACTGACCTCATCTTCAATATTTGACACGATGGACGACTCCACTTATATTACTGCTCTCGAGGCATCGCGTCGTCAGGTTCTGCCGCGTTCTTTTACGCCAGCTATTGCCAGTGACCTTACGACGACGCAGCGCGACGAACATCTTCGCTTGCTCCAAGGCTTCTCTTCCTCTTTTGATTGCCAAGCAAAATCACTCGGCCGCGCAACGACTGTTTCGCAAACTATAGACACTGGGAGCCGTGCACCAATTCGATAGCGTCCCTACCGAGTATCGGCGACTGAAAGACGCGTTATCATTGACCAGGTGAACGATATGCTCAATCGCGGTCTCATCCAGCCTTCTAGTAGTCCTTGGCCATCGCCAGTCGTCCTAGTTAAAAAAAAGATGGCACCGTACAATTTCGCGTCGATTATCGAAGGCTTAACAAGATTACCCGAAAGTATGTATACCCGTTACCACGTATTGGCGACGCACTTCACTGTTTCCAAGGAGCGGAGTGTTTTTTCCTCCTTAGATCTCCGCTCTGGCTACTGGCAGGTGCCCATGGCTGACACTGACTCTTCTAAAACCGCGTTTGTAACACCAGATGGCTTGTATGAATTCACTGTAGTGCCCTTTTGTCTGTGCATTGCGCCCGCTACCTTCAAACGCATGATGGACGGCATCCTACGTGGCCTGAAGTGGCATAATTGCCTCTGCTACCTCGACGACGTTGCCGTCTTTCTCCCTGATTTTCCGACCCATCTTCGGCGTTTACATCAAGTTTTGACCTGTTTGCGGAATGCTGGTCTCCAGCTTAACTTAAGAAAGTGCCCATTTGCAGCTCGAAAACTGACTATATTGGGCCATGTTGTCTTCAAAGAAGGCATTCTTCCTGATCCTGATAAACCTCGCGCCGTATCCGAATTTCCGAAGCCCACTAACTTGAAAGCACTACGCAGCTTCATTGGCGTATGCTGTTATTTTCGACGTATCGTTCGCAATTTTGCTACTGTGATCGCACCACTGAACCAACTTCTCCAACGCGGCAATGAACTTTCTGCTTTGTCGGAAGCCTCAGATGATGCCTTTACGACACTTCGTCACCTACTCACGTCTCCGCCAATCTTGCGCCATTTTATCCAAGCGCACCTACAGAACTTCACACTGACGCCAGTGGTGTCGGCTTTGGTGCCGTGCTCGCACAACGCAAGAACACTGATGCCAAATACGTAGTCGCTTATGCCAGTCGTGCCCTCACGAAACCTGAGGCCAATTACTCAGTCACAGAAAAAGAGTGCCTGGCCATCGTATGGGCTCTTGAAAAATTTCGTCCATATCTCTACGGTCGACGCTTTGACGTGGTGACGGATCTTCACGCCCATCGCTGGTTGTCCAACCTAAAAGACCCGTCGGGCCGCCTCGCTCGGTGGGCCCTCCGAATCCAGGAATATGATATACGTGTTGTCTATCGTTCTGTACGCAAACACACTGACGCCGATGCCCTTTCGCGCTCCCCAGATACTCCAGACATCAGAACTTCTACCTACAGACATGACATATCAGTACTTGACATCCTCGACATGGCATCGGAGAAACAAAAAGACCCATGGATTGTCATGATATTCGACTTTTTGTTAAATCCTCCGGCAACTTCGGTACCTTGAGCGTTACACCAACAGGCGCAGCATTTCACAATCCGCGACGGACTTTTATACTGCCACAACTACCACAATGACGGCCGCAAATGGCTCTTTGTAGTGCCTCGCCACCTACGACAAGATTTATGCTCCGCTTTTCATTCTGACCCGCAGTGTGGTCACAGCGGAGCGTCAAAAACATAAACACGGCATCGCCTAGATATTATTGGCGAGGGATTTACACCTTCGTCCAAAAATACGTACGCTCCTGCATTGCCTGCCAGCGACGTAAATGTGTCCCGCATCTCTCCACCGCACCTCTCCAACCACTTCCCTGCCCAGCTCAGCCATTCGACCGTGCCGGCATAGATATATACGGTCCTCTTCCATTTACTGGCGCTGGCAACAGATGGATTGTTGTCGCCGTAGATCATTTGACACGGTATGCTGAAACCGCCGCCTTGCCTGCCGCATCAGCAAAAGACATCGCCTCGTTCATTCTAAACAACTTCGTTCTCCGCCATGGCGCCCCTCGTTAACTGTTGAGCGATCGCGGCCGCGTATTCCTCTCGGACGTCCTGCAGTCACTCCTATCTGAATGCCAAATTATTTACCGCACTACTACTGCACAGACCAATGGCTTAACAGAATGATTCAACAGAACCCTTGGTGATATGCTATCAATGTATGTTGCATCTGACCACTCCAACTGGGATCTTGTACTTTCTTTCGCCACTTACGCATATAACACTGCCTCTCAAGCCACTACCGGATTCTCACCAGTCTTTCGGCTTTACGGCCGCCATCCTTCCAGCACCATAGATACTTTCTCCCGTACCGGCCGGGCCCTCCTGAATGCTCACCAATTTCTGCGATTGCTTAGCACGCCAAGAAATGCCGACAACTGGCCCGTTCTTTGACGTCTGCTAAACAGTGCCGCCAGAAAGAGCGCCATGACCTCAATCCTCCCCCTCCCCCCTTCCCCGTCGACTCCCTCGTGTGGCTTTGGGTCCAGCCCGTTGCTGCTCCTGGCCTTTCATCCAAGCTCCTCCCGAAGTACCACGGGCGCTACCACCTGGTTGCACAAACATCACCAGTGAACTACTTGGTCGAACCCGCATCGCCATCTCCCGATCTGCGTCGTCGGGGGCGAGAGACTGGGCACATTGACCGGCTGAAGCAGTATTACGATCCGCCCACCTCTTCCTAGGTCGCCACGATGGCTACTCTTCAATTCCGGGGGTGATTGTGACGAAGAAGATCGGCAAGCTGAAAAGCCCCTTTGCCATCGCGTGGCTCGCACCCAGTTCGTTCGCTGGCTGCGCCCTACCTGCTGTTGCCGCGTTGGTCGCTGCTAATCTACAACCCGAATAAACCCCCTTTACAATATATATATATATATATATATATATATATATATATATATATATATATATATATATATATATATATATATATATATATATATAGAACCTTAAGTGTAAACCCAAGCAACACACACGTACTACATGGACACAAAACTGTAATATAAGCAACTAATAACGTTAATTGTGCAGAAAAACTGGTCCAGTCGCAACAAAAGCTTGTCACCTTAAATATAGTCTAAAGAACAAAGGTTCTCAAAAAGAAAGTGTACTTGAAGGTGTTTGTAGGCACAAAGAAAGGCTTGTAGTTAATATCATTGAGATCGCTTGTCCTAGAGGCCTAGCAGGTGTTAAGTATTTTGTGTTAAGTTCAAATGCGTAAGGAAATGACATGTGCCTTCCTAATGCGTAGCATAATATAGGAAGTCATTTGAAAACTTTGATGTGAGGCCGGAAAATGCCCTGCCCTATAGAGGGCTAGAATGCACAGTTTAAGGTCATCGTGTACGCTTTTGACAACTGGCAGCGGCAGTACAGTGACACACGAACCATTGTCAGCTATAACAATAGGCGGTCCAGCACAAAACATTCTACGAGTCTGCCCGCTTTCGCCATTCCCCATGCGCCAGATGCGTTAAACCTAGGCCAGAATTAACTAAGCCTGTACCAAAAGGGGATACCAAGAATTATGAGACGCCCGGGTAAACACGCAACCAGTGAGGAGGGAAGGTGACTAAAGGCGACCCAAAGCGACTGTATGCGCCACCCGCGCAATAATTACGCATTAAATCACACTGTTAGCGCTGCGCTCCCTATGACTCACAGCAATAGCGCGTTGCTTATGCCCTACGAGCATCACACAAAGAAATTAAACGCAGTCTCCCAGAGCGTGAATTTTTGAAGCTATGCGTAGCATTATACGGCGGTCGGCATGGTTGGGAATGTACATATTCCCCAATGTAAATATGAGCATCTCTCTACTCGCAGCTTCACGCACATGTAAATAAATAATGCACACATCAGCATAAGAACAGCAAACCAACTCATAAATGACTACAATATTAGCAAGGATGTGGTTACCGCAGTCGATGTTTACATACATTTAGTTGCCATGTTTTCAGCTGTGTGGTCATGAATTGCGCATGTTAATGAAATAGTAGGCAAAGCTGGTAGGGCGCTGAACTTTGTTCTGCGAGACTTAAATTGTGGGGTTTTACGCGCCAAAACCACTTTCTGATTATGAGAAAGCACGCCGTAGTGGGGGACTGCGGAAATTTCTACCACCTGGGGCTCTTTAACGTGCACCTAAATCTAAGTACACGGGTGTTTTCGCATTTCGCCCCCATCGAAATGCGGCCGCCGTGGCCGCGATTCGATCCCGTGACCTCGTGCTCTGCAGCCTTACACCACAGCCACTTAGCAACCACGGCGGGTGTGTTCTACGAGACGTAAAAAATGTCGCGAGTCTTAGCTAAAATGCAGTGCGTCTACCCATTATTACAGTATGTCCGAAATTAGAGTATGCCTGCACTCTATGAGATCCATCGGAAACCACTTTCATTTGTTGCTTAGAATGTATTGAAAGCAGAGCGGCCGGGTTTGTACTGGGCAGCTATAGAAGAACGGAGATTGTTATCATAATGAAACCAGAATTCAGTTGGGAATCGCTGTCCTTGCGCCGAAAAAAACTAACGCTAAGGGAATTTTTTTTCTCAAATACTATGCAATAGGGTTGGAATTATCAGGAAACTTAGCCAAAGAAACCGCTTTATATTTCCTATTGCATAAATCATACCCAAGAAAAACGTGTATAACGACCGAGGACATCCCTGTTTGTTACTTACATTTTTTCCAAAGTGCATAACGGCATAGAACAAGCTGCCTGAAGAGCAAGTGCTTTGCAAAATGAAGCATTGATTTGGAGTGCAGCGCTGGGGCGCCCGTTGCTGCAGCGAGTGCCAGCATAACAGAGCGCACGAGCGCAGCCAAGGATGAAAGAGCGAACGCTGAGTACAGGGGGAGATGAAAGACGCTAGGAGGAGAGCGGAAGAAGAGCGTATGACGAAAGCGTGAGAAGAAAAGGCTAGTGCGACGATGATGGCTTCGACATGGCGCCAGAGTACAGCGCACGTCATCTGGAAGCTCTGTCTGCAACGGCTGCTGTTGATCGCGCCCATTCGTCGTCCATGCACTGCCTCTCACGATCTCCAGTTTAGCGAGGCAGTCGCGTCACACTTCGCTCCGTTTGCAACGTGCCGAACGACACAGATTGTCCCCGCCAGCCAATATATCGCCTAATCAAAATACGCGTATAGAGCTAAACTTAAATTTCGCATTAGGTACTATACTAATCGTCGGTAAATTTATATCTATGCGGTATCCCCCCCCCCCCGCTCCATTGCTTGAACGCCCAAGAGCAATACGGGGTCACTATTGAGGAAAGGAGCGCCCCTCCCCCCCGACACCCACACAGCATTACCAGCCATAACAATTCAGCCCCATGCCATCCGCCATATAATGCTGGGCATACCTTGGGCATATCCTGTTCATGGAGGTTTCCCGTAATTTTTTTGTTGTTGTTGTGTAGACGAAATAATCCACTACTCGTTCACAAATGTGACACGTACACCGATGGCTCCTTGACGTGACAGATTTATTTAAAGTTACCTATAAAATAGCGCTTGCGTTGACGGCAAGGCATGGGGTACGAGGACAAAGTTGATATCGATAAGGAACGGAGGCAGCGGGCCCTTTATCCCCACTGCTGTTTATGATATACATGGTAAGTATGGAAAGGGCGCTAGAGGGAACTAATATCGCGGTCAATCTCGCACAAACACGCAGGTACAGTAGTAGAGCACCAGCTTAGAGGCTTGTGCTATGCAAACAGCATTGTGTTGTTAGTTAACAAGCAAAGTGATACGCAACGTATGGCTAATATCTGTGGAGAGGATGGCGAGAATTTGTGACTGAAATTTAGCTTGAAAAAATCAGGTGTTAATGGAATTCATTAAGAACAGTTAAAGGCAGTGTCAATGGAAGGCCAGGAAATACCCTCGTTAAAAGAATGTAAATGCCTAGATGTGGGTCAAACGAATTAAACAAAAATAAGGTAAAAGGAAAATAAAACAACGAAGGGGAACTGAAATGCGGCCATAACGAAGCAGCGAGGGCTATGGGGATATAATAGGTACGAGGAGCTCCGGGGAATGTGGAAATGTGCAATGGATCCATTATTCACATATGGAAATACGGTTGTCTGCTTCAAATCAGGAGTACAATACGGACTCCATGGCAACCAAAGGTCAGGGGGACGCCTTGCAATTTGCGCTCAGAGGAAGACTACAGATGAACCTGTGCAAGGTGATATGGGCTGGACAAGTTTCGAAGCGATCAAAGTTCAGAGTAAAATTGTATTATAAAGAACGACTGAAAAACATAGAAGAATTTAATGGGTTGGGAGAGTGTTCAGATATTTGTACAAGATAAGCACTGATTCACTATAGAAGAAAGGTACTAAGAGGCTCACGAGCAAGTATGAGACTGATATTCTGAGCAACGTGCAAACAAACACCGTCAAGCAGAAATTCAGACAAGCTGAGATAATCCCATGGATGGCGGCAATGGAACAGAAATGGCCAACCCTTAAGAAGAAAAAAGAACGAGATCAGAACCAAAAAATTTTTTGATAACTCAAACGGAAGCTAGGGACTTTTCAAAGCGAGATGAGGGTGCTTAGACCACTATCTTATAAAGTGAGATACAAGGAAAACGAAGCATCTGCTTCTTGCGGTAAAGAAAGGGAAACGAAGGAGCATGGGCGCTTTGACGTGAAGCTATTCCAAGCTATTCTATGCCAATTCTGCTATCAGTCCACCATGATTGGCCAAAACATTTTCGGCCCCTCGCGCTTCGCCTTTCTCTGACGCGACGTCACGTAAATGGCGAAAATATGATATGACGTGCGCACACTGATTATGCATGATTATACCCAATTAAAGAAAAATATTTATTTTTGAATGGAGATCTTTTTCGCCGTAATACTCTGCCATTGATAAAACGTTTTCAGACTGCGCCCACTTCGCCTGTCTGTCACGCGACGTCACAGAAGCGCGAAAACTTACGGCCTCGAAGTGACGTTTCGCATTAAAGAAGCATTAATATGCCGAACAAAACGATTTTTTTTTGTGAATAACGTGAACCTGGGGCCCTATAACGTAAACCCATTCCAATATGCATCTTTCTTTCCAATCTCCTGAAGTCAAATTTGCGTAACCGCCGTCGCCAACATCGGGCGGTAACCCGCAGCGTTGCCTGAACAACCCAATCAAACGCTCTCCTAGTTTATAAGAGGCCTCTTTTCTATGGTTTCAAAATGAATAGCTTTGCGTATATTGAACGGTTTTCCGTTTGGAATTGGCTACCAGAAGGCGAGGAGCAAGCTCAAGTGGAGAGAGTGTCGATAGGGACGAGCCAGTGTGCTGAAATTAGGTAACCGGATGAAGTGGGTGGTGCCGGCGTATGCGATTGGTCTGCTGTCCCTTGTTAGCTTTATGTTGCTTGTCGAAAATCGCGGTGGCATGCAACGCAAGTTTGAGAGTGCTCCTGAAATGGATCCTCAGCAAATAAGAGTTCGTAGAAAGAGGTCGTCAACATGCCGAAAGTACTCGAAAGCGTTATACGGCCACGCAAAGGTTTTATTGCACTCAAATAAACTCATGCTCTCCGGCAGGTGCGAGTAGCCAGGCCATTAGCGATCGGCGGCATCTATCTTTCATTCCTTTTGTAAAGTGGTGCCTGCAGCTATTAAAATAAATGCAGTTTTGTTATACATATTAATGCATCTTTAACGGATCCACGCCACTTTGGCGCGGTGAGTTTCGCGGTATTGTAACATCGCGTGACGGGCAGGTGAAGTGGGTGCAGCCCGAGAACGTTGGACCAATAGCAGAGGGCTAATGGCGAAAAGGCGTCGAATCAGAAATAACATTTTTCTTTTGTCCAGTCCAATCATGCATAATAGCTGTTTGTACGTCATATCAGATAGGAAGGAATAGAGGCTGGCTGCGCGCGGATTAATCTGGCACTAGCTACTCCGAGCGGCCGAGGAGCATGCATTTGTTTGCGTATAATAAACATTTTTCCGTGGCAGTAAAACGTTATCGAGCCCTTTCGGCATGTATTCAACATCACTTTGCAACTCTCCTTCGCTGAGGATTCGTTCTGGCGGTATTTTTAACGTTCCGTTGTACGCCGCCGTGATTTTTCACCAACGACCGGAATCATAGTAAGGGAAAGCGCTTCAATCATGGACGCCGGCACCCCTCTTTTCATCCGGTTATTTAGTTTCACTCTGTTGACTCGGCCCTATCAAACCCCTCTCCACTTAATCATCCTCCTTGCTTCTTTTCAGCCAATTCTAAATGAAAATCTGCTAATTGTGGGCAATGCTGTTCCCTTTGAATGAAAAAAAGTTGCCTCCTATAAACGAGGAGGGCGTTTGATTGGGCTTTTCAAGCAATGTTGCGGGTTACCGCCCGATGCTTGCGTCGGCGGTTACGTAAATTTCACGTCCGGAGATTAGAATAAAAAGAGGTTGGAATAGTTTTACGTCATAGGGCCACATGTTTTATTAGAATTTGACGATATCTGCCCAAAAGTCGATTTAGGCACCTCCGGCATCATTCAAGCCCTTAGGTTCAGCGAGAGCACGGGAAAATCAAACATGTCCGCAATAGAGATTAGTAAGAGGCGATTGTAAGGTTGGCGGAAAATAGGTAAGCAAACGGCAAACAACGGAGGCGTACAAAAACAAAACTCCCAGTAGGAGTTTAGAATGTTTGGCGATGGAAATTCATCGTGGGTTTTTCTTTCTTTATTTTTCTTTTTTTTCGGAATCAGGATCAGCATTTATTGTTAGAAGTTGGGTCTCAATACAAATGTTTAGTATGCAGAAGGAGGTGCCACCGTCAAAGACTCTATCGGAACCTCCTGCACAAGAACAGTTACGATAGTTGACATCTCAAAGAAACTGGCATATAATACATATAATAAGGTAGTATACAAGCAAAACGAAATGAACGTTAACAGAGCACATTACAGAGTTGATTACAAATAATAACAAGGTTTAGATTATCTAGTGGTAACAAGAAGAATTGTATGGGAAGAAAATATGAGTAGTTTAGTTACAAGAACAAAAAGAAAAAAATGAAGAAAAAAGGACAAAGAGCGATTACAGTAAATATTCTCATTAGTCTGTCAAAAATAAACACTTTTTTGGTTCCCTTTTTGAATTGGTGTAAAATCTTGCGTATTTTATTATAAGAGTAAGAGTGTTCCACACTGATATGCAGGCGAATTCCACTGTTTGTTTACGGTAGTGAGTGTGGATTCTCGGTAAAAGAAAATTACTATTCAGCGCGAATCTGGTGGTACTATGAATTATCAGATTAGATGGTGAAAATATGATTGATGGTAGCTCATTATGCACAAATCTGTGCAAAAAATGCCTAGGTTCCATTAAGTGTGCCCAGAAATAGTAAGGATGCTATTATTGTGTAGTAAGAAAGTGGCGTTAGAAAAGCGAGAACTACATGTAAATATCCTGATGACTTGGTTCAGAACAGTCCGCGGAGGCGCAATATGACTATAATAGGTGTTTCCCCAACATATTAAACCATACGTAACATGAAAATGGAGAAAAGAGTGGTAAAGTGAGAGCAATGTGGTACGTGTGAAGTAAGGGCGTGCTTTAATTAAGGTGCATATAGCGTAAGCTATTTCCATTTTCACGTGAGCAATATGATTGTGATACTTCAGATTGCAATCAAGTAGAATGCCAAGGATAGGTGAACATGAACTTGGATGAAGGCAGTGGAGGACCAAAACTGATAGGTGGAATGGAAGCTATGTTCGCTGACGCGAAGAGAATACAGCAAATTTAGTCTTAGTTCCATTAATACATAACATGTTAAGATTACACCACCTTAGAATGTTCTGTTAGTCAGCGTTTAGCTTATTAACGAGAGAAGAGATATCTTTACCAAACGTGAATGTCGTGGTATCATCAGCGTACAGAATGCACTTTATCGAAGATAATTAGGTAAATTATTAATATAGAAACAAATAGAAGTGGCTCCATGATGGAATCCTGAGACACAGCGATGTTAGAAGTTCGCTGTCGAGAATAACCACTGGAAACAGAAACAACTTGAACTCGGTTATATAAGTAGGCTTTTAGTAGCGAAAGGGCAGGGCCGCAAGTGCCAATTGCTTCGAGACTAGAGAATAGGATATTATAGAGGGCCAAGAGAAGATACTCGCGCAGCTCGAAGTTTTGAGGTCGCAGCAGAAAACACTGCATGAGCAAATTGAGCGGATGACAAAAAAGGTTGAAGCTCTGACCGAGGACAATTGAAGGGAAGGTTTGCGGGCACACAACACTTATCTGGCTGATACCGTGCACAATGTATTGTCAAAACAAAACGATATTGAAAATAGGTCGCGCAGATATAATTTACTTTTCTTGGGTTTGGGTGACACAGAAAAAGAAACATGGAATAAGTCCGAGTCCAAGGTGATTTCGCTTTGAGCACACAATCTGGAACTAGAAATTAACCCCTCCGCTATAGAGAGGGCACACAGAATTGGCAGACACGCAGATAACAAAAAAGGCCTGTAATTGTGAAGTTCACTGCTTTCAAAGATAAGCAAAGGGTCTTGACTTCTGCCTCTAAGCTTCAGGGAACTAACTTTTCAATAAGCGAAGATTATTCTAAACGTGTTCGCCAGGCAAGAAATTCTCTGCTCGCATATGCACGGGAACGGAAAACGAAGTACAAGCTTAGGTGTAACAAGCTCGTAATGGGTGGCAAAACCTATATTTTTGATTGCTCTATTGGTTCTGTTCGAGAATGTACGCAATAGCAAACAACACAGCCTTCCACACACACTAGAAATAGACCCGAACAACTTTCTTTTAATGTTGTCGTAAACTGTCGAAGCCTCAAGAATAAAACTAATGATTTTGCAGACCTTCTATCGATATCAAAGCCTGACATTGTTATCGCCACCGAATCTTGGCTAGACCCTGACATTGCGGATTCTGAGGTATTTCCATCAGACTACGCTGCATATAGGAAGGCCCAAAATGTGCGGGGAGGGGGGTGTTTGTTCTATTTCGGGACACAATTGAAAGTGCACCATTTCTTACAGCTGACGATACCTCAGAGTCTGTATGGTGCAGACTATGCTTTTCAGATGGAAACGCCCTTATTGTCGGTTCTTTCTACAGACCACCAAATTTGAACACTGTTCAACCATTTATCAGCCTTTCAAGGTCACTCTCAGTCCTGTCATCTGAAACGATAATTCTTGGTGGTTATTTTAACATGCCAGATGTTGAATGGCATGACCTATGTCCCGTACAGGATAATAGGTCATGGCTTCAGTCTGCATTTTGCGAGCTAATAATGACCTATGGGCACTTCCAGTTCGTTGATTTTCCTACTCGTTTTGGATGTACAGACGGAAATGTGTTAGACTTGGTCTTTAGTAACCAGAAAGATATCATAGACTTCATTGCACTAGTACCAGGGATTACTGATCATGAAGTAGTTGCTGGTACTATTCGTTGCAGAAAAATAGAATTTACCAAAATGCGGTCGATAAAGGTATTCTTCTATGAAAGGGGTAATTATGAGGCTATTTCTAATGAGTTAAATGATTTCCTGCCTATTTTTGCGCACAACAGTTCATTTAGTAGCATCGACAGTCTGTCGGTTATTTTCAGGGATAAACTGCTTTCATTGACCTCAGATTTTGTTGTCTGAGGTGGTTTCGACTAAGCGCCGCAAGGATAAACCGTGGATTAATAAGGATTTACGTTCATCAATTCTGAAAAAAATCCCGAACTGACAAAATATATTGCACAACAAAAAACCCAAGCATGTACGAAGAGCTAAGGGATATCAGCACGAAAATTAAAAGCGAATTGAAGGTTGCGAAGGATGCATATCTACAAGCCTTAGCAGGTAAACTGAAAACGAATCCCAAAGAGGTCTGGCGGTATATCAAGAGCAACAAGAAGGATGAAACTGACATCCTAGCCATCACAAATTATGGCAACTTAATAAAAGAAGACAAAAAAGCAGAAATATTTAACAAGCATTTTCATTCATTTTTTACAAAGCCATGTAGCATTGCTATTTCTTACACACCGACACCATTACCGGAAATGGAAAACATTGCCGTGAGCAAGGAAGGTGTGGAGGCTTTGTTGTTTAACCTAAACCTACATTCAGCTCATGGACCCGATGGAATTTCTAATCATGTTTTGAAACAATGTTCGAGACAGATAGTGCCTTTCTTAGTAATATTACCTAAGAAGTCACTAGATAATCAATAACTGCCCGGAGACTGGAAGACAGCCAACATGACTTCGATATTTAAAGAGGGTGATCGTACACACGTAGGCAATTACAGGCCGATATTTTTAACTTCCGTTTGCTTTAAGACTCTCGAACATGTCCTGTACACTAATCTGATGAAACATTTTCAAAGAAATAACTTTTTTCATTTCGCTGCATGGGTTCCGCTCTGGTTTTTCGTGCGTAACACAACTAGCCGAATTCACTCACGACATTGCACTCGGCCTGGACCATGGTGAACAGATGGATGCACTCTTTCTTGATCTGCGGAAGGCATTTGATGTCGTCCCGCACAATCTACTTTGTTTAAAATTGTCATTCCTAGGCATTCCTGAACATATTTTTGGCTGGATAAAGGATTATTTACACCTGCGCAAACAGCAAGTTGTTCTTCATGGCGTAAACTCAGCTCCAATGCACGTGTTATCGGGAGTGCCTCATGGCTCTGTGCTTGGGCCTCTTTTGTTCCTTGTTTATATTAATGATTTAGTAGTAGGCCTTAAATCAACAGTTTGACTGTATGCCGATGACTGCGTCATGTACCGTACAGTGAAATGTAATGCCGATATGTCTGTCTTACAGGACGACGTTGAAAAAGTATCTATCTGGTGCAAGCGGTGGCAGATGACTCTGAATACTGGTAAATGCTACCATGTGCAGTTTACAAAGACAAAGAAAAAAATCCCCAGTTCCTATTGCGTAAATAATATTGCACTCAGTACAGCTAAGAATGTTAAGTACCTCGGAGTTGCGTTTTCTGAAACGCTTGACTGGACTAATCATGGTAACTCAATTAGCGCGAAAGCTTACCGTCTTCTTCACTTTTTCCGACGAAATTTTAAGTATTCTCCTTCATCACTGAAGGGAACCTTGTATTTAACAAACGTCAGGCATATTCTAGAATATGCATGCGTTATCTGGGATCCATACACTAAAAACCTCACAGAAAAAATAAAACGCGTCCAGAAGCAAGCAGCACGCTTCATAATAGGAAATTATAATTTTACTTTCAGAGGATCCAGAATACGGGAAGGGTTGGGTTGGAAAACTCTTTCTTCACGCAGGAAAATCCTCAGATTGAAATTCCTTTATAATATGTATAAAAGTAAAACTGGTATCGACAAAACACTGTTCGTCAAGGAGCCGCATTACGTTTCATCTAGGAGAGACCACGCTAGCAAAATTAGAGCTTATCAGTGCCGTACGAATGTGTTTAAGTATTCATTTTCCTAACACGATTAACGATTGGAATGAGCTCCCTAATGAAGTATTGGCAGCTTCTACTTTGCAAAATGCTATTGAGAGCCGTATTCTTTGATTGTTCTGTTATTCATCTCTGCACATAAGCTACTTTTTTTGTTAGTTAGCCACTTTGTTACTCACTTTGTTTTGTACTTTGTTAGATTGTATTCCGCTTTTGCGCATTTCAGTGCTTAAACTATGTTGTATTTACTGATGTATTCTTTTGATGTTGCTGAATATGTTTCCATTGTGACACCACCTGTATTTAACCCCCTACGATAATGCCGTACAGGCGATGTAGGTATACAGAATAAATAAAAAAAATATTATGATTTATGCTATGATATGCTTGGGTTAGATCGATAAAAACTGAAGCGGTAAGGAATGCCTCGTCAATTATTTAGGTAAGGCATTAGGTAATATAGAAACAAGAACTTGGTTGCGCAATCAACCTCCCGTTCCCAAGGCATCCATCCATCCATCCATACGGATGATGCCATTAAATTTAGCGACACGCGATGAGTTCAGAACGGTGCAGCTCAGTAGTACAGTTTTCCACCTGAGCAGGAGTGGTCGCAATTAAGAGCGCTCACTATGGCCATAGTAGACACAATTCGCAGAACTCAAACCGGTGCCCATAATGAGTTGCAAGGCCTAGGATTTTGTAATTTTTTGCAGACATTTCGCAATTATTTCGCTTTCGCGCACATTTGTTCAAACGCAAAGTTTAGAAATGGCGTGAAGAGAATGTGGCAGCCAGACAAATGGACACGCAATCCATTTTACATAAACACAACGTGGAGCACAAGGAACATGAAGCAGAAGCGCAATAGACTGGGTCCACCACGGCAGCCGCAATCATCCCCGAAGACGGCGGGTTGAAGCGATGCAGGGCACTCTCAGCAGTAGGTGGGTCATTCGACACCATAGCGCCTAAACAACGACTGCTAAACAAAGCGGCCCACTAATATAAGTAAACGAACACTATTGGAGCATTACACCTGAGGACCTCGGCTAGCTGTACAAGATGTTAAGCATGTAGATTTTGCAATGCGGGAATAAATGTAACTTCTGCATTCGGTTACGTCATTTGTGTACCCTAGTGCCCACAACCATAAGCAGCGCGCCCACAGGAAGCTTCAAATACACCAATGAGGCTACATTCCTGAAAAAACCTATCCAATTCTTTTTGTAATAACCTTTCTTTTAGATTTCAAGCATAGGACTTTATTGGGGACAAATAAACATTGCTCTCAGAAGTGTCATCTACTTGCGGATACTGAAAGCGGAAAACAACAAATTAAGGTTCCCGCACTTATCCAACCCAGGGAGTTCCGCAAAACGTAGATTTGTTACATAGCATAATGTGTGTATTGTGGAAACGTTTGAATTGAAAAGAAGAATTTGAAATGCAAGAGCAAGGCAGCACAACCTGTTAGCCATAATAGGAAAAAAGATACATTCACGCAATCATTAAAAATTACTTATATTGAAGAGCAAATTAGCGCGACTAAAGGACGAGGTAACTAACAAAGTTGCAGAAGCCGTATTCAGAACCGCACAAAAATCTTTGTCAAGCTTTACGAGACCTAATAAAACAGGCAGTTTATTTTGACATTATGGTACGTTCTAGCATGTTGAAAACGCTGGGGCCACAGAATAAAAGCCAAAAGCTTGACGGCGTTACTGCCCGATAATTGCACTTTGACAGGGGCAGCAGGACATGTTCGTACGCCTCAAGCTTACAATGCCAGAAATATACATCTGAAAAATAAAACTAAAAGTGTTGAAGTTAACCTTAAAGAGGAAACACTTTACTTTTATGCACGAGATCAAAATTTATGAAAATTTGGAGCAACTTTCCAGTACAAAATCAAAACTTAACAGCAGCGCAGCATTACAGAAAACAATGCTGGTAGTTTAAAAGAGTTGGCAATGTATATGCGATCATTTGTTGGCCATAGTTAGTACGGGTCCATGGCGTAAATCAAAAAGCGATTCTGCGCGTGTCATAAACATGCACTCTTTCGGTCAAATCATCAAGTTCTTTCAAGCACAGATTGTTTTCATGCCTTGCTTTCCGCGTGTCATTAGTAAAGAATCGTACAAGTCCACAACAGGTAGTACGTTTAGGTTTTTACAGATGGACCCTGTGTGTACGTCCTTCGGAGCATTGACAATCAAGAGGACAGCCTTTAAATATTCTGTAATCGAGAAAGTTGCCTCCCAATGTTGGAAATTGTGATGGTTGCATAGACAAGGTAGCTATAGCACAGTTTTGAAAGGAAGAGTGAATTGTACAGCAGTTTTACTTTCTCAGGCAAAATAAAACGTATATCCTTGTACGCTAACAAAAATTCATAAGCACCAGTCAACCTTTGCACTCCATGCAGGACTGCGTTTATCAGTGTTAATTTCTCACACAGGGGCCTGATTATGAAAAGAAAGTGTGCCAATGAATAAATATGTGTTGGAGCGCGTACGGCAGGCATTACCAAACCCTGACTGGGACCTTGCCGCTGTTATTCAAAAGTAAGTGTGCTTCATTACGTTCTACCACTGCTACCATTTCCACCGGTTAATAAAGAAGCAGAGAAGCTCGATAACAATTAAGGGACCCCGTAAGTAGCTATCAAACCTACGCGTGACGTTGAGAGACAAGAAGAGATCGTGTTGGAACAGAGAGCATACGGAGATAGCCGATATGTAAGTTGATATTAGGAGAAAAATTTGAATTACGCTTAAGCTTCACCTTTAAGGGTGGAAGCGATAGCACTCAAAGATCATTGACTGCTTCTCACGCTTCCCGGCAAGTGCAGCTTTTGTAACCGTAATGTTTGCCGGCAAACGTTGCCAGTGAACGGTATGCACGAAGGCGAGCTTCCAGGTAGAAACGCTGTCTCTTGCGCGGGCCGATCCCTGAGGTGGTGCACACCGATGTCACACACACAAAAAAGACATCATTTTTAGTTTCCCGTTATTCTTTAGCACTTTTATTTCTTTCGGTCTGAGAGCATTTAACATAAAAGGCATGCGCTGTGCTTGTTTCATAACATTTCTTGTGGGCTGTCATTCTCAAATTTTCGAGGAATAAAATTTTCAAGAATGCAAGACAAGGGATGAGCAATATTCTTGATAGAATAATGTGCAAATATAACCCGCATATACCACACGTCATAGAGCAGGGCGTAGCATATACACATAACTAAATGTACACGATAGTTTTCGATTACTGAGACGCCGGACGTCGACACCTCATTTTCATTGACACGGTGCCCTTAACGTTTTCGCGTTAATAGAGGGCTGGGCGTGCCATGTAAGGTGTTGGATATATAGCCGGTGGACCATTCGGGTTACAGAATGGGTGCTCAATGAAAGTAAGCGCACTTGAGAATGACGGAAGAGTAGGTGAAGTTATAAAATTCGGAAATTTGCATCGCTGAACATGCCTTCGTCCTACATTGGACATAAAAATTAACTGGTAAAGGTGATGACGATGATGATATGAATAATTAAACTACAGCAGAGTTTGCCCGCCTGCGTACTAAAAATGCTTCGTATATAGAAAAGAACGTCGAACACCATTAGCTTATAACGACAGAAAGCTGAGCTAGTTTTTAAGGATTCATTATGCAAAAAGGTGAGGCGTGCCGACAGGACACAAGAGAAGTGGACAACGCGAATGCCAACTAAAGGGAACACTGAGGCGAAAAGAAGAAAGAAGACACAAAACTCATCTAGGGAAGCTCTGGAATGGTGTAACTACCTGTCAGTCGGGTACATGTGCCGGTCTACGTGAGAGATAACTGTTAAGGCACATAATCTCTTCCTTATGTAAAGTAATCGAAGGCTGACTCACGCACAAACTTCGACCATTACAGATATGCCGTGCCTCTAGCATAAGAAGAGTATTTTCATTATTGTGCCTGTACAATGTCGTGCATTCATCTAACTCTGACCTGCCGTTACAATCTTGGAAATGTAGAAAAAGATGTGAAGGCGATCCACCGGTTAACGACCTTTTATGTTCCATCCGCCTCTGACTGATACACCGCCCCGTTTACCCTACGTATAACTGGCCACAGCTAAAGGCAACTCCATAAACCACACCCATACGGCAGTCAGTAAAACTGTTGTTCTTATAGTGCTTCACAGGACAAATATCTGTTTTTTTTGCATCTTATCTGCTCCTTTTTCCTCTGCACGCCAGCGCATATCTTGCCTAGCTTATTGCGAGCAGTAAAAGCAACATTAACATCATACCTACTTGCAACGTTTTTAAGCCTGTGCGATACGAAATTAATTTACGGAATAGCCACTACTCTTTTTTGCTATTACGGCTTTCTGTAATCACGTCCGTCCCCCTCGAAACCGACTTCTTTAGGCGCTCAGCCACAGTGGCCACTGCTACGCTAGGATAACCTGCTTCTAATAGGCGCCGGAACTGTGCTATAAAACTGGCAACACAGTTGTCGTCTAATTATATGTCGTGTATGTGGGCTAATCAGCAAGACATCGCCAACCGCGGGCACTAATTACCGGGAGGACTGGCGTAGAAGACAATTTTTATTAAAATGTTGCTTCACTTGAACCGCCCTAACGGCAACTTTTGTCAGACATGCATTCTGATTTAGTCAAAAGTGTTCCCATCAACCAACGTTCAGACCTAATGCAATGTATACGAGTCTGACTCTATATACGTGTCATCTGCACATTGGGCCTTCTGAATAAAAAATGAGTCTGGAACAAAACAATTGGGTTAAGTTTGTGCGGCTATTTCAAATAAGCGGTCGCTTTTATCGTACAGCGTCCGTGAAAGGCGATTCGAGTGCTACGGAGTCCTTATCCAAGCCCTATAGCGAACCCTTTATGAGATGCTGTTAACACAGGTATGCTTGTCCTAAAGCCGGCCAGTCGCCCTCCGCTAGGAGATTGAGTCAAGTGTGACTCCGCAACCAAGTGAATCTGTACGCATTATTGCACTAACATATTCTCGGATTTCACGAAAGCATTGAATGTCTGTTTTACCGAGCAGAGAAGAGCTGCAGGCCATTCCAGACAGTTGAGAGTATAGCTCCCCTTTTCAATTCAATACGCGTGTGGTCTATGGCGAGAAAATTTTGTGCTCAGCGAATAATCAGTCATTCAGGCATTTTTTATTTTACAAAGCTCTACTCAATGCAGAAGAACGCGAAGCTGTTATTGCAACTGGCAACATAAAAAAATGTTATATTTTAGTTATTGCAGTTTAATGAAAAAATTTGACCATGCACAATGTTTATATAAAACGTGTTGAATCTTCAGGGAAAAAGGCAGCACAATATTTCACTATATGTGCCAATTAGGGGTGAAATGAAAGTTTTCAACCCTCGTATCTCGCTTATGTATAAACGTTCTGCAAAATAAAAATTTTGCTCACTTGCGTGAGTGAACCATCAACGGCGAAAATTTGAAATCAACATGTAGGGAGGAAAGAGTAGGAGAGGCGCGGGGCAGCACGGACGCACTCCAGAAAGCACGGCAGAAGTCACGTGGTGTTTTTTTTGCGAAGCACTGGTACTGGTACTCCAAACGTCAACGTTTCTGTAGCAACCGCGCCCCTGAAGCTCTCGCTGCTGCTCTCGGCCTCTGAAAAGTGAGATGCAATATTTTTGGCCCCGTAACTTTCTCGTAGCACGTTCTTTTCGCTCGGCAAGCTCATTTTGGAGTGTGGGGTTTAAGCTTGGAAGATCTCTTTTGAGTCAGTGAGTGGTGGTCCCAACCAGCAAAAGACACATTCAAACTTGGTTTGGTTTGGTTTGATGCCTGTATTTATAGCACAACGTACTACGGGGAATTGGCCATGAATCGGGCGGCAGTGGGTTGAAATAGAATAGATACCTAAATAGGATTTTTTTACTGATAATGTGATATTAAATGTATTCTAATCGTTAATAATAATTTTCATGCTATAGTTTCCTAAATATTAGAAGTTAATATTTTTGGTGTCTTGTGGAAAATAAAACAGTAGAATTAGCATGGAAGCCTCCTTGTTTCCATTATAAAATTATATATGGCATCACATACGTTCCTATTACAGTGTCCTAGTGCCAACGCCCCCAGAGACAGAATGATAGGTAGTTTAATCGCTAATCCAAGTTGGTGGAAGGGACCTTCTAGAAGTCGTTTTCTATACACGTTGAACATACGACACTCTATAAAGAAAATATCCATAGTTTCGGTTTCATTGCAGTAAAAACATTTAGGAAAAGGTGCCAAACCAAACCTATGGGAATAGAAATTATGCCGTGGTATTCGGCAACGCAGACGCGTAAGTGAAACTTCAAATTTTCTTGTTGCACACCATCCGTTGTGCCAAGGAAAGCTAAGGTGCTGAAAATCGGCGTTATCTAATACACATGATTTGGCATGTTCTTTTTGAATGGAAAATTTTTTAAATCTTGCAGAAGCGACGTATGCTGAAGGTTTTAGGATCCTCAGTACAGGGACTTTAAGAGATGCAATTAACCAATCATAACACGCGTCTTCGTCGTCTGCCACGTGTCAAGGAAAAGGGCAGGAGCATGTCTGCTTCACTAAAACTGTTACACAACTTTCTTAGGATTTGTTCTGGCGCACGTCAGCAGCACACACTTGCTGCAGCTCATAGCCATGCAAGTTGAAAGCTCTCGCCTATCTGCTCCGGCGAGCTGATTGGAGGCGCAAAGGGAGATGGCACAGCAACATGGCTGCACTATCGGGTTCAAGAACGTTACGTCGGGACTTCTCCTAGTTTTGCTTTCCTTGGTGGATATTAGGAATAAATATGCACCACTCTATTGGCAGTGTAAATATGTGCTTTAATAATAATTACTGAATACTCGATGTATCGCATTTTTTCCACTTTATATACGGCATGTAGCTCCTGTTCACCGCTCTTGGTAGTGAACTGCGAGAAGCACGGCGCTTAAATTTCGTTGAAGTACGAAGCACGTTGTACGCCACGAACCATAAATAGTTTATCTGTGTAGCTTGATTACAGCGTTTGACGAAAGTCAGGGACTCATGCGTTCCAGAGTGTTAATACTGATACATGCATATTGCGTCTTTGTTGTGGCCGATGCACGCGGGCGCCCTGACGAAGAAGACGAATGCTCTCTGGCTCTCGAGCTGTCGGGTGAACTGGCTACCGCCCCATTATCCTTTGTAAATACACTTTGCAACTAGTTTGCAGTTCTTATTCCTTCGTTCGCGTAACATCTTAGTGGAAGGTGCCGCTCCCCGTCATCGCCATGGAGCTCCGCAGCGGCCGCACCGTCCTGCTTTCCGCAATAGCTCCCGGTGAAGACACCTCGTCTGCTTCTACTGCTGCGGCCCCACCAACCACGTTTTCTACGGTTACCAACGCCCGCGATCCTGGCGTCTTTCCCGGCCAAGATAATGTCTACGTTGAGGACTGGCGCACCCTGTATGAGCGTGTTAG
This sequence comes from Dermacentor variabilis, assembly GCF_050947875.1. Taxonomy (NCBI): domain Eukaryota; kingdom Metazoa; phylum Arthropoda; class Arachnida; order Ixodida; family Ixodidae; genus Dermacentor; species Dermacentor variabilis. The sequence continues at coordinate 174,598,023 of NC_134569.1, forward strand.
CGAAAACAAACTCTGGGACCCTACAATTTTTCTAGCGAATGTCCTATTCTACTAGGACGGAACTCCTCGTCTCTGGTACCGGACACACGAGGACGACATATCTAGCTTGGATGCTTTCAAGGAGAAGATCGCCGACCTCTTAGCAAATCCCACCGGTCGGCAGCTGGCTGCTAGAAAAGAGCTTGCTACTCAAGTTCTGTCTTCTACTGAATTGTATGTCTTGTGCATACAAGACGTGCTCACTGTTTGCCGGAAAGACGACGACCAGATGGCCGAGGTTAACAAAGTCGGCCACGCACTTAAGGAGATCGCGGACGATCCCTTAAACTTGTTGATCTTCAACAATGTGTTCACCATCAATGTCATTATCAAGGAATGCCGCTGCTTTGAGCTCGCCAGAAGCCGCCACGTCATTCCGCAGTTCTCCCGGCGCCCTAAAACGGCTGCGACGTCGTCTTGCATCAACCTTATTGCTTCACCACTCTTAACGAGCACGTCACGCGTATGGTTCGCCGCGAGCACGAGGCTACAAGTCCAGCGCCGTTCCGTCCATGCCTGCTTGACCCCACCATTGACCAACCATCCCAGCGATCTCACTCAGTCAGGCAGTTGTGCTGAAAGAATTTGCCAACCTCGGCTGTCCTGCAGCCTGGTCCGTCTCCCGACCTGACTCCCGACCGCTGCCGACACCTACGCCTCATAGCGTTCGCTATTCGCCTCCAAGGTGCCGCAACCCTACAGAGTGGAGAACTCCGAAAGACAAGCCCATTTGTGTCCGTTGCATCCACATTGGCCACGTCACTCGCCCCTGCCGCACCTCCTGGTCGTCGCCGTATTCGAGCTTCTTATGCCGTCCATTTGCCGACCCGTGCCGTTACTCGGTTCGCGGTGTGCTTCCTACCTCAGGCACATCCGACGATGACAGTCCTCGTGCTCACTCGCCGTCACCTCATCGATGTCGGTCCCCGTGGTCACAGCCAGGCCGCTATTCGTCGTCGACCAATTATGCACGCTCCAGGACGGAAAACTAGATCATGCTGCTCCTGAGCGTAGTGCTGCATAATCCTCATCATGTAGAAATCCTCCATTCACGCTCCCAACGAACCAGAACTTAATGTTCACGTCGACGGGGTGTCCATTTGACAGCGTTAATAGATACTGGAGCACAGGTGTCCATAATGAGTCGTAAACTCCGTCGTCGACTGTGGAAGGTTCGCACGCCTCCTACTGCTCGAGCCGTACGCGTGGCCAATGGTAGCACTGTTGACATCACTGGAATGTGTACTTCCCGTATCAGTATCGCCGACCGCCACGTTCCTGTTCTTTTTACAGTTTTGACCAATTGTCCCCATGACCTATTCCTCGGACTGGACTTCCTTACGGCGCATTCAACTTTGATCGACGGTTCTGCCGGTACCCTTTGCCTCGAACTTCCTCTACTCGAGCATTCTCGTGCCGAAATGCCGAACAACTTTAGTACGACTGCCTTCGTCCATCTGTCGCCTAAATTTTTTACTTTCGTCAATTTGCTATCATATTTTCCAGTACCCGATGGTGATTACGTCGTCACATCTGTTCCTGATGTCCTTTTGATGCGCAGATATCACTGTGCCCCTCTCCGTCGTCTCCGTCGCCGATAACGGGACATACCTCGCCATTGTAAATTTTGGCCTGACAAAGGAAGTTCTACCCCAAGGAATATCGGTTGCGAACCTGGGTGCTATAGGAGATGACTGCGCCACGACGCTTTCAGTTCACGTCTGCTCAGGTTATTCACGACGTCCACAGGATGCTATTTGCCCTGACGCAACATTTCGTCCCAGGATTGCTGCGGTTCTACTGCCTGAACAAGCAGCAGCTCTGTGCCACCTTTTGGGTTCCTACCGCGACATCATCGACCTCAGCAATCGCCAATTGGGCCAGACCCCAATTGTTAAGCATGACATAAATACTGGTGATGCCAGACCTATTCATCGCCGGCCATATCAAATTTCTGCTTCAGAGCGTAAGGTTATTCAAGATGAAGTGAACAAGATGCTTGGCAAAGGTATCATTGAACTTTCGTGGAGCCCTTGGGCGTCGCCAGTGGCACTTATAAAAGAATAAAGATAGCACATGGCGTTTCTGCGTACATTATCGTCATCTAAACCGCATTACCAAGGAATACGTCTACCCCTTGCCTCGCATTGATGACGCCCTCGATTGTCTCCATGGTGCCAAATACTTTTCATCAATAGACCTTCGGTCTGGTTATTGGCAAATTTCTGTGGATGAAAAGGACCAAGAGGAGACCGCGTTCGTCACCCTTGATGGCCTATATCAACTCAGAGTTATACCATTCGGTCTATGCAGCGTCCCAGCAACTTTCGAACGTATGATGGACTCTTTACTTCAAGTGTTCAAATGTTCAACATGCCTCTGCTACCTAAACGACGTTCTCGTATTTTCACTTGCATTTGAGACACACCTTGAGCGCTTATTAGCTGTTCTTCAAGACTTCCACGAGGCTGGGCTGCAACTAAATTCATCGAAGTGTCACTACGGCTGTCGGCAGATTACAGTGCTGGGCCACCTCGTCGACGCTTCCGGTAATCAACCAGACCCGGCAAAAATTCGTGCTGTCCCGACTTTTCCTGTAGCTCAGTCTTTAAAGATGCTTAGTTAAAGACTTCACAACGATTGCCCGACCGCTTACTGACCTTCCCAAGAAGGACGTTCAAACTGCCGCGTTTGCCCAGCTCACCAACATTTTCACCATGCCACCTATACTGGCCAAATTTGACCCGTCCTATCCTACAGAGGTATGTACCGATTCCAGTGGTCACGGTATTGGAGCCGTCTTAGCCCAGCCCCAACAAAGTCAAGATCATGTTATCGCCTACGCTAGCCACCTCCACACAGCAGCGGAGCACAACTATTTGATTACAGATCGTGAATGCGTGGCTCTCGTTTGGGCGGTTTGCAAATTTTGCCCGTACTTGTATGGCACACACTTCTCATTAATCATTGACCACCACGCGCTCTGCTGGCTTTCCTCACTCAAGGATCCTACGGTCCGGCTTGTTCGCTGGGCTCTGCGGCTGCAAGAATATTCCTATGCAGTAGTGTACAAGTCGGGCCGATTACATCAAAACACAGAGTGAATGAGCCACCCGTCGATTCTGACCCCGGTGCCGACGCTTGCGTTTCCTCCGTTTCTTAGCTGCTACATGTCGCCGACGAGCAAAGCCGTGATGCCGCCTTACGTGCCATTATTGATGGCTTGGAATCTTCATCTTGTGATTCGTTCTTTCACCTGTTTGTTCTCCGGGATGGTGTATTATATCGTCACAATGTGCGCTACGATGGTCCTGCCCTACTCCTCTTCATTCATAAGCCCCTCCGTTCAGCTGTTCTCAAAGAACTGCATGATTTACCAACGTCAGGTCACCTTGGTGTCTCCCGCACCTACGACCGGATTCGCGGATGCTTTTTTTTGGCCAGGCCTTGCCCGCTGCGTCCGGAAATACGTTGCGGCGTGTGATAAGTGCCAGCGCCGAAAGTCATCATCGACGCTACGTGCGGGTGCCTTCAACCGGTCGACATTCCTTCGGAGCCGTTCTTTCGCGTTGGCTTGGACTTACTTGGCCGGTTCCCTCTATGCACATCTCGTCACAAGTGGGCCACTGTGGGGATATATTTCGCCATGCGCAACGCCGTCAGCAGAGAACTTCCAACAAACTGCGCCGCAGATGTCACCGATTTTCTTTTACTTGACGTGATTCTGCAGCATGGCGCTCCTCACCAAATGCTCACTGACCATGATCGGAGATTTCTTTCTAATGTCATCGCCGACATGCTGCAGTCCTGCTCGACCAAGCACAAGCTGAATACTTCTAACCATCCACAGACTAATCGTCTCACGGACCGTCTGAATCGTACCCTAACAGACATGTTTGCAAAGAATGGCCCGTCCGACCATACTGATTGTGACCTTGCCCTTCCCAATATCACTTTTGCATATAATTCTTCGCGTTAAGAGGCGCCACATCAAGCCGGCTTCCAACACATACCTAGATATGTCACCAACATCAGTCTCAAGAAATACAAGCGGACTACTATGGAAACTCTGTGTGTTGATCTGATTGCGTGTAGGTCTATTACAGTTGTCGGGTAAGAAAATCCACAAATAAGGGCTCTAACATGATACGCTGCCGTTATTTGCAACGTTTCCTAATGCGAGGATAGAGGTTGGCGTTACGCAATTTATATGTTTTAGAGAAATGGGGGCATCTTAAATGCAATGCGTACCGAAACATTAACCTTACCTGCCTAACTATGAGCCTTACAAATAATTATTGAACCCTTGCTTTTTTTCAGTTTTAGTAACCGTTATACGACGTTGACCCGGTATCCTCGGTGAACTAAGGGGGGCGCCTTGATACTGTTTGGTAAAACAAAGGATCTGTCAATGGCTGATGTCTACGCAAAGTTCAAAGTGGGAGGGTTTATTGCGGCTTTCGCAGTAAATTACTAGTAGAAGCATTCTGAAGTGCTATCTGTGTAATTTAGTAGTGGCGCAAAATTTAGCCCGCCGCGTGGATTTAACATTACGTACGACCTAGGACAAATTTTGGAAGAACGTAGGGAAAGCTCTCCCCAAATGACGTGTGACGTGGTGTAAACACGTATTTTTATAACAAAATCTTTATCTATGTGTTGGAAAGCGTTATGAGACCTTTTGACATATCTATGCCAGTGTCTGTAGAGAACTCTATAACACACAAAGTTTACATCTGGAACAAAGAGGGGGCAATATATTGATAATGGAAGCTAACATGATAGCGTTTTTCTTGGTTATGTTTACGGCAGTAAACTGCGTGATCCAGCGCTCGAGAGCATAAAATAGTGAATTCTATGAGCCGCGTAAGATTGAGCCCGCTGCCACTACATAACTACATATACCACCGAAATCACATTTAGAAAAGTATCACGAATTCTATGAAACATTGCTGTTTTAAGAGAAGGGTGCATGAATCAAATACACTTTTGCAGTGAAATCTCTGACAGAAGTGTTTCCAAATGTGACGCTGTCGTTAATACCTAGATTTTCCAATTCCCGGAAAGAATTGTGTCGGACACAATCTCCACATTAATCACACACTAGACGCATCTAAGCTGTAAAAGTTCGGTATCTTTCATCTTCACTGGTTTAACTAGGAGCGTTTAAAAACATTCATGAACATTAGTTTTACTGCGTTTCCACACGTGACACGACGTTCGCCCGCTATCGTTGAAATAAAGGAGGTACATTATTTCGGTTTGGTAAAAGTAAGGGCGAGGTAACAAATAGTGTGTTGACGAAAATCTATGTGGGTGGATTAATTGCGGATTTTGCAACAAATTATGTATGCAAGCTCTCAGAAGCGTTATTATTTTTCGAACACACAGAATGTAGCCCGATTCCCGGACGGAACAGCAAACGCTACCGAAAATAAATTAAGCGATAAAAAGGGAAACATGTGGCACGTTTTTGTGACAAGTTAAACGCGTGGGAAACAAAGATTACCTTGGCGATAAATGCTCGTAAGTGGCATTTGCTCGAAAGTGGCATACTGCGTGTTTTCAGCTATTCTTCCCTTGACCAGAGTTTTTTACACAAACGTTATCTTTATTGGTAAAGGGAGTGACGGTCAGTGCAATGTGAGACAAAAACGCTTCAATTTGGCTATGTTAAAAGCACTGCATTTAAATATTGAACTCTCCCATTTTTCGATTATTGTTCCCTTGTAGCTTTATAACATGTTTTTATGTTTGTCTGAAATTCGAAGAAGCTGATAGGCAATATGTAAGCAAAGTTGAAATTGTGTCGACATACTAGACATTATGAAAAGATTACTTGTATAGCCTATTCGGACCGCTATAACTGCGTTTTAGAAAAAAGGCAGAAACGAGCATGCTGACCTAGGGTAACTGTAAACTCCAGAAGGATCACATCTAGTAAAACGCGGGCGAACATTATGATCAATATTCTTAACGACCAATTTTTTAACAGGGGCCTGAAAGCATTATATACGGGCAAAGTTTCAAACGGAACACTCAAGAAGTGAGAATTCTTCAATGTTTGTGATTTAATTACGGGCAATTGACTTTTTTGCTGCAAATATTCTTGACAAACAAGGACTCAATTCACTGTTTTTGCGAAAGCCTCAAAGCTGAAAAGCTCATAATCCCGGTGGCCTTGAAGAAGTATGCGTCCTCAAGTCTAATGGCAAACAAACTACCTTCATGAGCAATGACTTGCACCACCCTAAGCAAGCAAAATATACAGTTGTTCATTCCTCTATTATTGCAGAAGTTACAAACAACAAACAGAGTGAAGCGCACTCGCATACATTCATTGGGATCACACACACGACGTACAGAAGCGCGGCGTCTATTACAGCGGCACAAAATAAAAGGCCACGTGACCTTGTCAGTGGCTCATAGCTCCGTTAGCAATGACTCATACCCGCGAAAGCAAGCGAAAATGCAATGGCTGATGCCCCCTAAGGCTGAGGCTTCAAATGTTCACCAAAGTGAAACTAACCGTGTATACATTAATTGAGATCTCCTATGCAGCAGACAAAGCATACGTTTCAGTCTCCTGCTGAGAGGATGCAAAGTCGAACAGACCCGTCGTTGGTGCGAATCTTACCACGCTATACGAGCGCGCGAAGCCGCAGTTAAGTCCAAAATCAGTCGAAGAATCAGAACTGCGAAAGCAGCAACGCGACGATGCCAAACGTCGAATTACCAAGTGTGCAGCAGGCTCTAACCTATACATGTTACAGGAGTGTAACATGCTGTGGAGGGTTTTGGTGGGTAAGATTTCTTTGCCATTTGTCCGCCTCCTTCGCAAATAATATGAACAAGATCAAGATTGGCTGCACGCATTTCCTATGAACAATTCTATCCTAAGAAGTCTTTGTGAATACGGGCCCAGATACTTTGGAAACTGGATCGTGATTCTGTAAGGTGACAAGTGTGCATTTGTTTTTATTGCGTGCTGCTAAGCATGTTAAAGCATAAAATCGGCTCTAACAACACGTACAGTGTCCAGGGTCTCCGTTGTCGTATTGTGAGACTGGAAACCTATTGCGGTATAACACGTACCACGAAACAAAATTGAGGTTGTAACACCTGACTGAATATTTTCCTACAACGACAACTTTATTTCATAAAGTGATACCAGTTCTAGTCGTGTAGGGAAAGTAAATCAGCCTTATGCATGCGCTAAAGGTAAACACCGTAATCATTATTTGTGTTTTTGGGTTCATGTGATCAAATTTTGAGCCTAAAGACTAGCATTGTGTATCCTACTTTTCAATCGCAATAGTTTTTCGTTGCCTTTTATCTTCTTCGCTCCTTCCAGTTATATTATTTCATGCTTTGCGGCATCAAAAATTAACTTGGAATACAGAAAGGATTCTGTTGGTGGTCAGTATCTTTAGGAATTGGAAGTAGGATGTACACCTGATACAATGTATAATTATAGCAAATGGCAATAATGACATTAGGCTCAAAAACGTGGACAAATATTGGCATAATTTCTCTTCAATGACGACTGAAAAGCCTTCGCTAAAGTGTTAGCTGACAGCTTGAAAGTCCTCATATGATCTGTGGTAGCTGATCACACAATATGTGGCATTGGAGACCGGGCAATTTATGTTTATATTCATAAGAAGGATACTGTGCTCGGCGAGTTGGTAATGCATGATAAATAAAGGAGCGCTAGAAATGCGAAAGACGAGAACCAGTAAATGTTACTAAATTCGCGAAGGCACGCTTTACAATTGAAAAATGCGTTCTAAACGCAAGAAAGCAAGTTTGCGATCAGTTTTGATGGTGGTGAAGGTGCTGAAACTATTTGTTCCACGACCTGAAGCTTTTATATAACAAAGGAATTATGTATAAGGCAAGTACATTGAAAATGTCTGCTAAAAATTTTGTACAAGTATACGTATCTGCTGCTAAACATCCGTAAATTTATGTTTTTGACTTTTAGCACAACTGTTGTTATATTATCATAAATTTCTAGGCAACTAAATGAAGGCACCTGTTAGCGATCACTGTTACAACGTGCGCTGCTTTGCCAAACTCATAGAACCCACCTTGGAAATGTCGTAAGTGGTAGAGCCAGTCACCATGTAAAAACAAGCGAATAGGTGAAAATGGGTCTCGACTCTTAGGAAAGCCATCATGCTTCAGAAAGAAACTGCCAAGTGCCTAGACCTTTATACAAATGCTTACAAAAGCCACTCGAAAGCCACTCTAAGACAACTTCAGCAACTGATACGTTACTCAAAACATTAAAAATGTGTGTGACGTTTTTGACATTTAAAATCTACCGCTGAACGATAATAACTTTAATATTCTATTATTTAAATGCAATTGGTTAACCCCTGATACTTTAACATATAGGTCGTTTGAAAGCCTACGTTCATGCGACCAAAAAGATAGCTAAGCCGCCAGAATGAAGGCTACACGTGGTAAGAGACGCGGTTAGGTATTGACATTTCGCTCGAGTTTTCCACCGCTGTTCAGTTTTTTTGTAAGTAATTGATCTGAAACTTGCTTCGACTAACCATAGTCTGTCGTCACCACCACAATATTTAATTAGCTTTTCTGCAACATATAGAGCTGTACGTTTTGTAAAACTTCACGTTACAGCTCATTGTCCTAGCTGAAGCAGAGTCGGAATGCTTGAAATAGAAGCAAAGCAGAACAGAAGCGAAAGAAGCTAGTGGCAAAAAAGTCACAATAAGTAATTACGGGTAGCAATATTATTCCAGTGAGCAACAGCAGTAAAAGCTGCAAAACACCTTGTGTCTGCAATTGTCATTCTCAATTAAATAGCGTCTAAGTTCGTGCCATCTCTGACCTCTCGTGTTGAAGACTGTTGGGGTGCTGCGGTTACGCTCTAATAATTGGCACCGTGTAGCACCAATATGTGCTGAGAAGCACTTAAAATAGTTTGGCGTGGTCTGTGAAATATAAAGGGTGATCTACAGCACTTAGCTTCAAAACTTTACGAAATAACTGCCAAGATCCTCATGCCTGTCAAGCGGCTCTAAATTCGTCCTGAAAAGCTAGATCGGTGGCAAGATTTCCAAAGCAATGCTACTGTGCTGTTTCTTCCCTAGGCCGTTTGAATCATGCTTCTATTTTCATAGCATTAAAAGTGAAGTGTGTGAAAACGGAAACAAAGGTAGTTGGTCGATGATTTGTTATAGAAGCTGAATAACACAAGGCAGTGATACTTGCAAATAGCATGCTGCGTAAATTTTCTCACAACCACGGATGAAGGGAGTGCTACTGGCGATTATCTTTTAAGGGTAATGCATGCGTTGGTTATCATTATATGAACGATGTGCAATAAAGCTACTGCTCTGTTATTTAGAAGTCTACACGTTCAACTCAAGTTTTGCAGGTTCGAGATCTGTCAAACACTTCAATTCCATCGCAACGAAGACCTGTGAGAGAAAGTCGGGATGTACCAGGCAGTTCTTAATTGCACTAGCAGGGACGAGTGGAGGAAGAGGGACGCTTCGTTGCCCCAGCAGCCCTTTCCCACAGTAGCGCCCAATGGTATGAATAAGAGTAAGGCCCTAGGCGTGGTACTGGACATAAACATTTTCACGTTGTGATATGGTGAAGAAGCACATGTTATTGAAACCATTGAGCAATTAAAACTGTTTATTGCGCGAACTGTGCCCAGAAAAACAAGACACACTAAATGCACAACGGCAGAGGCGAGCACAGTCGGATGTCGTCGAAAATTTGATTAGTGGGTCAAGCGCGCCGGCTTTATTACACGACTCGTCGAAGGTTCGAGCGTAATCGCAAGCAGCCGCATGGTTTCAAGAAAGTGGTACACAATTGGCACAGCGCATACAATCAATAACGCAAGATTTGGTGACAAGAGACAAGGATAGAACCATCGATAACCTTCGAGAAACTAATGGTACATGCAAGAGCTTACTGCGCGTGCGATCAGGTTTCACACTTGTTAGCCGCTGAAAAGCAATCCAGCGAGAAAGATAAACAGGTGAACGTGTCAATATGAACGGTAGTGATGCGATGAGGAGGTGTGTATATGTATGGAGTGAGTAGGAAGGAGTGTGTCTAAGCATAAGCATAGCTTCAGCGTAGCTCGGGACCAACGGCAATGCATCGTACTCAAACGTATGTAAAATGTCGAAATTATTTCATGAAAGTATCCCCGACCGATATAAATAAACTTTTTTTGGATATGAGAAACTTTTTATTTCTATTTAAAGTACGAATCGAATTTATGATTTAGCGTGTAAGGCGTCTTATCAATTTTTTTAGAATTTGGTATGTTTAGAAATACTACAAGTGCGAAGTGTAGAAATCAATAACCATGTATCAATGTCTTTATTGCAGTACCGTAAAAGTGCACGTTTGAGATATTCTAAATCAGACAAGTTTTATATGGGAATGGAAAGCTTACGTAGAATTGTTTTTATGTTTAGCACAAATGGTTGATTTATTCAGAGTAGTGTATTTACGACAATTCAGTCAATGTCATTCATTAGCCCTCATTTCTTTAGCAGCGATGTGGGTGTAGTCATGCCGTGGACATATTACAGTCGTACTAATTACAGTGCCAGTATTCCGTCGTCACGACACCGTTGCCTTCGAATCGTCATTGTGGCTCTATTGTCGTGCGTGCGATGAGACGACGTGTACGTGTGCTCTATGCTGAGCTAAGTGTTTCCTTGTAAAAATGCATCTAACTTGGTTGCGTGCTCTATACTTGTCACTACCAGTTCGATAAGCAAGAACAGTTCTTCAGAAACACCAAACAGAGCTTCGACTAATCTTACAGTGCGTGGAATGTTCAATTTATTTCTGCGTGAAAATAAATCAGTTCTTATTACTCCCGCAAACCAGCTTAAATGAATTCACAATCCGCCCATGGCTCACTGTTTCTCGCAACATTGTGAGATATCACAAAGCTAGTCCTGACAGAAAGTGTTGTCACTGTGCGCAACATACTATAATTACTCGTGTTTTTTGCACTTTACCTTGCACAGATTAACATGCCGGCGTCTAATTGGCGTCAATCATGGTAAGCGTTACCAGTAAGAGCTTGTCAGACTACGCAGAGACGCACATCTGCGAAGACTGGCAGCCCACAATCCGGCAAAACGGGAACAATGCTACTGTATCTGTCGCCACAAGCGGCGGTGCCAATAACAATGATGTCTGTTTACGGCGGCTCCTTTAATGGCTTCCGTGTTCCCTCCGCTGTGACCGGAACATTGTTGTGAGAAACAAACAAACAGGTGTGGACGCTCTCAAAACTACAGGTAAGTTGAGGATCATTTCTCAGGAGCTGTGGCGCCGATGGCGGGGTGAGCGACGGAAAACAGAACATTTTATTCGATTGTAGCCCTAATCAGCCTATGCCAGCTGGCGTACCAACAAAGAAGACAAAGTCCAAACTTCCCAGTAGACACGTCATACAGGCCCGGCAACACGGCCGCTCATCCCAAACTTGCAAAGTGTGGGACGTGTCTTTCTTTTCCCTTTTCCTCCATCCACAAACTGTAGTCGTGTTTGACGCGCCAGATAGCTGGATAAAATTGGCCAAGTTTTTGTTCGCCTTCTTTGCGAAAGCGCGCCCCCAAAGGGCTGGAATGAGCGTTCTTTGACTGCCGACCGTTTCAGCCTTGGGCAGCGTGTGGGACCATGTCCACTGTGTTAAACATCATAGCTTGAGGCCCTTCCGCGCGTTCATGCGGGGAAACCTTCCGTCTGGTCGTAGCGTGACTCTAGAAACAACAAGGAGAGCTTCGCCACCGCAGCAGATTTCCACGTGCACAATTGGTATAACTCTCCGCGTAAACGAAGCGCCGGATGGCAGAAGAGCGCGGCCGGTGGCCAGCCTCGTGAAGCGCGGGTGTCCTATTTTGCTTAAATAGGCCTCACGTTCAGCTTTATGGTGCATGACGCATAAAAAGGCGTTGTGTTTCGTTTGAAAATTCCGCAAATCGCTCCAAAAGTGAACGCATTGTTTATTAACAAAACTGCGGTAGGCACTTCCAGCATTTATACTGCTGTCCTCATCTTCTGAGGTTTACTAAGAGTATTATTTGATCAAAGAATGCATATCGCAGTATTACAAATCTTTGAGCCAGCGAACGGTATCCTACAACGCCAATCCGGAATTGAAAAGAGAATGGTAGGTACTACCCGCATCCTCGCATATTAATCTTTCGCGTCCGTATATTATCATGGAAGGGATAGGTCGTAGTTTTGTTGTGGACTACCCTGACAGTAGTCGCGTTTCTTTTTCCGTCATGTTTCCTACTCGTTTAACAGCGCTGCGCATTTTTGGTGTGTTTATCGCTTTTCTCCGTGATGGATTGCTTTGCAGGTGGTTCAGCGAATCAGAACAGATCGTAAGTGGGAAGGTCGACTCCTTTGCATTTGCACGGCCGCACCATTTCTCAACATGCGATGCGGTGTTTTAGGTGCGCGAAAAGACGAAGTCGGGATTAAAGTTGTAAACAAGCCTCTAACTGTTAAGACGCTGCTTTTCAGACATAAGACTACTTCTTATAGTACATGTGCGATACGTACTCATAACTGTGCCTCTTCAGGGAGAGGGCGAGGGAAGGGAGCGGATAACTACACTAAAGTACTTCATCTTTATTCTCTGCAAATGATTACCTGCAGTAATGCTCGTTTTACATTATTGCAGATGGTTAGAGTAACTACAGTGGCGTTCATTGAGCGGTACTGCAACAGGTTGAAGCACTTCGCCCCTGTTTTTCAAAAGAAACACGCAATGAAGCCTTGTTTATTAAATCACACATGCAGGAGTGTCCAACCTTTCAGTATTGCTGTGGAATCCTACCTTCATAGGAGGCGTCATTAAAACTACCCTGCGCACTCTGTGTACGTCAAATGCCTAAAGGTCACCCTGAGTTATTTGAAGCTTTGACGTATATGAAATGCTTTGCAGGCTTTTGAAATACGTAGACTACATACATGCTCTAGAATCCGGGACCGAGCACTGCCACATATGCAGGCATAAGGAAAATGCTTTCAAATTGGACATTCAATATTTGCGATACGTGAAACGAGCTTTTAGCGATTATTATTTTACGAGCAATCTCTACGATGGATCAACATCGCAAATCCTTTAACAAGCATTTGATACTCAGAAAAGATTACAGCTATTAGCCAAACCGCCTAAATGTAACACGACTTATTAACAAGCTGAGATATTGATATAATTTCCGAATCATTGCAATGTGATCAAGTTCAAGCAATGCATAGATATTGCATAAAGAACGCCCCATATACCCTCACCAACCTATGCTGCCTCGACATATTCAAAGTTTTTGAAGGCAACGAAGAAGTAGCTTCTGCTGGTGGTTCTCACGTAGAAAAGCATAATTAGGTACGCGCAATAGTGGTTAGGAACGCGCAAAACTTTTTCAACGAACAAGGTTTGCAAAGCATAATGTTCTTTTGCCAGTCCTACTATATAGAATGAAGAAAGATTTGAGCAAATCAAGTAAGACTGTAATTTATAAGAAGAGTTACAAGAGACACGTTAGTAAATTCCCCCGCCCTCCCAATAGAAATATCATTTAATACATGTGCCACAAATCTTATTAACCTTGGGGATCATGTGCGAACACAATTTAGTTAATAAATCAAATATAATAAACGAAGCGTCGGGAATGTAAACTCGTGCCCCTATCCTCTTTCCAGAGTGAATGACTATATCGGAAATAAAATATGCAAGAATCGTTATCTCAGTTATGTAAAGAAAGAAGCACCTACATGAGTAGCCTCAGGTGACACGCCACTGGGATCGAATGAATTATTATTCCGAATATAAATACCAATAAATCCTTCTCAGAAACGCGGAAGCCACCTGAACGAAATTCTGCAGCTCGATTTGAATTGAGTTTGCTTATCCATCCCGAAGCATCGACGCTACGCCGAACGCGCTTTCGTTCCTACAGCAGAACTTAGGGAGCGTTTTGCGAATATGCAATCCGTAAAATTCACAATGTACGTTAGTCGCACAACACTGACAAATGGCACAAAGACACGTATGTATTAAACACGAACTAGCTGAATGAAGGTATAATAGGTATCATGTTTGCAAGAATTTCGCAATGTCCCCAACACAAATCTGTGGTATATTTCAGTGTAGGTTTTTTACTACAATTTTGTCCCTTTTATATAGATTGTTCGGTACCGTTTATAATATTATGGTATCGTCAGTCGGACGAAAAAAAGTCGAGTTTTGCGTCTATGGTCTAAAACTCCGTTTACCCCGTAAGCTTCGCCTTTAAAAGTACACCACAATCACGTTAAAGATTCCCTGTCCGAAGCGTGCACATGCGTCAATACAGCTACGGCGCCCTTTGCACCAAAGTCATGGCGACGCGGCCGGTTCTGCCTTGCTCAAGGACGAATGATGTGGTCAGTGAACCTGGCGGCTTCAGCGAGAAGCGGATACCTTTCGCTCCTCCAGCTGTGCAAGGAGTAATGGCAGCACGTGGCGGACAGTTCGACAGCCTCTCTGCGACTCGGCACTTTCCATCAGCTCCGTTACCGAAGTTGTTGACGCTCTCAGGAACACCGAATGTTCAGGTATAAGACACATCACGTGAATGATAAACCACAAAGTAAAATCAAAGTATTGCATGATAATTCGACAGTCTACAAGACGGTGTAGGGCTCATACTGTGAAGTTGGCCATTTCAAATGATGATGACCTTTCGTTATTGATCACCAATCATTAATCACTATTTGAAAATATTCGCTTATAACTTATTTCTGCAGTACTGATGCATAGCTTGTCATGTGACACGCTTTTTACGTTTACAGTAACACCCATTCAAATTCCAGGAAGAATACACTCACATAACACTGTTATAATTTTACTAATTACCATACACACTCAATAATGATACCAGACACTCTAACTACTACCATCTCATCGGAACATTTACCATACATGTCAGCGTTTTTACTCCAATCAAAATAGCTGATTCCTCATTACAATACTCACAATCATTACGTATATGTCAGTACATTTCTCTAAAAGACCTGACTAAGTGACAACGCAGCCTCCTTATCGATACATCGCGCAAACAAATGCACACACGCACGCGGTTTCATTTCCTTACGTACAATGAGAAAAGCCAACACTCACTTTCCCTTCAGCCAAGTAAGCCCATTCTTAATTAACGTGCTCATAATTACCGTGCGAGCAAAAGTACATTTCTTTAAGAGGTTTTACTAAGTCAAAAAGCACAAAGCATTCCCTCGACGCGCTTTAACACGCTTGAAGCCACAACGGGCTTTCGTGGCCGTTTCGCATCCCGGGTTGGATGCCCACCTAAACGCCAAATTTTGTTTCAGCTGAATTACTTTCCTTTGTTTACAGGACCCTCATGAGAAATTTCGCGTCAATGCAAACACAGAAGAGTACGCATTTAGGCTGGTTGGTTCACGATTGCGAGCAGTAAAACAGCGCCCCTCTCCTCGTCCTGATGTTTAACACTGTTTTACTGCTCGTAATGCAAACACATTTTCACCAGCCAACAAATTTCATGAATTCATTACTTCGGTCGGGAGTTTTAGCTCACGTGCAACGCACGGCCAACGCAAGGTCAACACACAAACAACGCCGACGAGACCAGATTTTCTGCGCAACGGGGCCCTTATAGCAAATGATTTTCAAACCTCGCCATGCCCTGTATATAGAAGTGCCTCTACGCAGAGGTGAAATTAAGCCTCATTACATGGTGCGGCAGAAGTTCCAGCGCTCTTTAGAAATAAGTTGTAAAAACTGCAAATAGCGCAAGCCAAATAAATTTTGTAACACTCAACACAAAGAAACATCTAAAGCCAACGCAGCACTCTCTTCAGAGATAAAGCAATGTTGAAGTGGTTTTCCGGCCAGCAAAAGAAATGGTGTTGGCAAGAAGCCTCAGAAGAAGCCAGCGTATGTAGAAGGATTTCCGCAAAGGTTTCTCACCCTGAATAAGTGAAGGCTCTTGTGACAATCACTTCTGATAGAAAGATGCTGTGGGTTTTCTTGGCACATGGCTTCAAAGCAAACCGCGCAAATCATATTGTCACGTACGAGTTTGTGCCGCTGCGGACAAAATGACGTTCGCAGGTGAAGAGGAGATTGAAGTGTCTCGAAGATTGTGTGATGGTGTTACCCTGGTCACTGAGCTACGCTCTTGTTGCTGTCTATATTGTAAATACATATATTCTCTACCCGTAAGATTTTCGTGGAGGCAGAGGGTAATCTCGCCACAAGCCGATTCTGCATCTTCGCAGTAGGCGTCACATCGGTTCCACTGTTGTGGCTACTAATGCTGCATGCTCCGCTCAAACACCAGCGGAAGTAGTGTTAATCCAGCTACGTCACCCGGGAATCTTCATGGGCACTGGCAAGGTCGGCGTCGAAGAATGGCTGACGTCGTACGAGCGCGTCGGTAAGCACAACAAGTGAGATGCCACACTTTTGCTGGCCAATGTGATATTTCAGATGGGAGGAACAGCGAAGGTATGGTTCGAGACTCATGAAGCCGACATTATAAGCTGGGACTCCTGCAAGGAAAAGCTACGCGATCTTTTTGGAAGACCTACGGGCGTCAAATGGAGGCCAAGCAAGAACTAGCGTCTCGTTCCCGGACATAACCGAATCCTACGTCGCATATATTCAAGACGTTCTGACTCTCTGCCATAAAGCGGACGTGGACATGCTGGAGGCCGATAAGGTCGGACACATTTTGAAGGGCATCGTGGACGATGCGTTCAACCGCCTGCTTTGCAGGAACTGCTCAACCATTGAGTCCATCATTAAGGAATGCCGGAATTTCGGGCAAGCGATTAGCAAACACACCGTACAACGCTTCGACCGACTTCCGAATACTGCTGCCACTTCCTCCTGCAACGACCCTCTGGCGTCACATCCGCCTACAACTCCGACGTTGACACAAGTAATCTGTCGCGAACTTGAGGCTGTGGCTCAAAGTTCTCACTGTTCCCATACGCATGACAACATGACAATCTCGCTCATTCAAGATTTTGTACGCCAAGAAATCGCAAACTGCGATGTCCAGTCTGCCGCCCACCCACGTCCAACCCCTGCCGCTTCTGTCACTGCATCTGTCGCCCCTCGACAGTCGTTCCCGAATTGATATCGGAATCCCTCTGAGTGGCGAACACTGGATGACAGGCCAATTTGCTTTGCTTGCTGCAGGTTCGGTCACATCTCCCGCCAACTCGCCTCGACCACATGCTTATCACCGCTTCTACCGAGACTCTCGGCCTCTGTAGCCCCTCTCTAAACCATGCCATGCCGGCCTTACCTCTCGCGTTAACACCACTAGCCGCTCGCCCTCGCCGCAACGCCGTCAATCCCGTTCGCCTACACCTCGACGTCCCTCGTCCCCTTTCTATGTGGGCCGCTTCACGTGAAACTAAACAATTCATGACTCGGACTGCAAAATCTCTGCTGACCCATGCTGCTCGACTGAACATTGTTGAAATTTTTTGACGATGTACTCGTTCAAGCCCTCATCGACGCTGGCGCAAAAGGTGTCGGTTATGCGATCAGATCTTCTTAGCCGCCTTCGTAAACTCCTGACACCTGCCCAGTCGCCTGCCGTCCGAGTAGCTAATGGCAGTACAACAGCCGTGACTGGGATGTGCGCCGGCCGTGTTGCCATTGCCGGCCGTCCAGTGTTAGTCCTGTTCACTGTACTGGCCGAGTGTCCACACGAATTGAAGCAGTCAGTCCTGCCTTGAGCCGAATCATACCTCGAATTTTAGCAGCAGGCGTATCAGCAGGATTCCTCTCCGCCTCGCAAGACGAAGGTGGGGCACAATAGCGCACGAAAAACTTCAATTATTTTGTTTCCGCTTTAGAATGGCCCACAAAGAACTCGCTTCTAAACCCTCTCCATTATTCAGCGTGATATATGTTACAAATTACAGTGTCTACTACTCCTCATCTTAATTGGCCTGTTCTTCTTCGGGCATTAGAAAGACCATGGAGTTACTTAAATGAAGACAACTTTCGTGCTGCTAGATGAATTTCCGAAGCGACTCAATGTGTAGATTCGCCCGAAGTTTGGTCTATTCGAAACGTAGATTTGATTCTCTGTAGGTCGTTCTTTACCGAATTAGCTAACAGTGGTTAAGCGCATCGCAACAATAGTTATGATGATTTATTAGAGCGCAAAACATTTTGCCCCATCCGGCATTGTACTCTTCTTATACAACATATTACTACACATTCGTCTCGGATGCTCAACGGTCTGTTATACAACTTCAGCAGTGCCAGCGGCAGCATGAAGGGCATATTTGGTTTGATTTCAAAGTGGCGGTTCCTTCAAGTAAGGCCTGTGACGCAGCGGTAAAGTTCAACATCGACGGCGGCTAAACAAGCAGCAGCAAACTGCGGTAGAGACGAAGCACACGATTTGCTTTGTCGCTCTATTCTAGCGTTGAGAACGGTTTGCTAACCGGAGCATTGCCGAATTTTCACGGCTCAGCTTTATATGATGTCCGCCGGCCCGAGTGTATTTACCGACAATGCTGCTACGCAAGTTACTGCGACAGCTCCGCAAGAGAATGGCAGAAACCTTTATTCGGTTTTCCCTTAAGCCCCTGATGTATAGTATCATTTCAGTTGTGGCTATTCTACACAGAGCTATGTTCATTTGTTGAAACGCTAGACCGGGAAAGCAGAACACAAATGAAGACACATATGGAAAGTTCAAGCGCATACTACACCTTATATGTTGAAAACTATGGCGTTTGAACGATATACCGCGCGCTGAAGATTCATCGTGCAAGCAACATAATAATGCGCAGCAGTTCCCCTTCGGCGCCACATACACACACAAACAATGATATATCAATCGGAAAGACACGTTACAATCGAGAAATAAAATTGGTGCAATAAAAAGTGATATAATCATGGAAATATTGCCGCCAATGCATCCTGTCCTAATCTAATAAGCTTCCAACTGAACTATGGTATGGTTTAACGACATGTTTAGCGCGGAAATTGTGCTATGCAATTGTACATTTCCGCAATCCATTTTCACGTCATCCTATACCCTGTAACTCCATATTTTTTTCTCAATTTGTTAACTTTCTTCCCTGGAACATTCTTTCGGTGTGGGGTTATGTGGCGTCCTCTTTCTGCTTTGGTCGATTTAGAAACATCCGATAAATTGAATCAAGCGCGCTTTCAGGCGAGTTCAATGCCATTTTGAATACGTCAGCAATTCATGACGTATTACTGACGCAAGCACGTAATGACGTGCTGAACGGCTTTACGTCTGTAAACTGTTCGAGATTTACCCTTTTCCCGCGTTCAAATGCCTTTTCTTAAGGAAACCTTCGTTCTGCTCGGTTGAACTCAGTAGACATATATAAATTTTTGGTTGCTCGACCGCAGTTTTAAATTCAACGAAAATGTCTTTTAATATTTTTTTTCTGTGCCGCTTTTGAGCATGGCATGCTTTCCGCGGTGAACATTACGAATTTTACTGCAGTAAAAGTACGTTAAAGTGACGCGAATTTCTTCTATTTTAACCTTTGGGTACTCCTATATTACCTTAAGTATTACATAATAACTCCGCAATTGTCTTTCGGGATGCATATACATCGAAAAGCTTTTATTTCTGAAGAACAGTCCGTTATAGTCAACTATGCCGTCAATTCACGCTATATTTAGAGTCGTTCGGAGCACAATATCCTGGAATGTTATCTTGTTATGACGCTTATAAACATGGCAGCTTCAAGCGGTTTATTTTGTAGATATACGCAAGGTGAAGCCCCGTAGTACTACTCCTGCATGCATTGAACATTAGAAGAGTAATTAGACAGTGAAATTGAAAGATAAAATCACTGTCCGAAGAGCTGTCAGTGATGACAGTGTTGAGTGGAGATGGCCGTGGTGAGGAGATGATAGAAGTTATTCAACAAAGTTTCGAATCAGTTGACTATTGACCTAGCCACTAATTAAGGCTTTCTTGTCCTTGGGGACCAAATTGTCTAAAGTATGACATACAGCCGCGGAGGAGAAAGTTAAATGGGGAAAGCGAATGATGATTGCGACGAATCATTAGGTTTTGTCAAGGCTCTAATGGTGAGACTTCAATTATAACTATGCATATTCGCAATTTTGCGAAGTTTAAGCATAGGCAATCTCGGCCCATATATACAGGACTTTAAGGAAAGTACTTTTGACGTTTTAAGGCGAATTACATACAAGTTCATTCCTTGACTACGCTTCTCCGTAGATCAGAACTACCATAGCTTCCACATAGCTCAGCGTGGCTCGAGCCACGTTGTCGTTCCACATTTCTTTTAAATCAAAAAGCTGTAATTTTAGGCTGTGTATGCCAAACCCACAATATCAATATGGGATACACTGGAGTGATCAATATCGCCGTACTGACGTTAAAGCTTGGAACACTCATGGGTATTTACCACGAATATATGTCTATGTACACAACCTTCTTTGAATTGCGGCCCCCCAGAGAATATGAAAGCGGCAGCCAGGATGTATCACGTGACCTGAAACTCTGCAGCATAGCGTCATAGTGAGTAAGCTATCCGGCGCGTCAAGAATTACTTGTTTGTCCATATTCATTTTTTTCCGTTGTGTGGTCTTCGGTAGTTCTCTGTAGCCGAAATCTTAAATTTTTCGTTCCAAACTTTAATTCTTTTTGCTGCTTTCGGTGTCAAGTTTATGCATTCTTCATAGCGGCCTTCTTCGTTTTTTGTGGTCTACTTCTCCACTTTGTGGCGGTGGGAATATCGCTTTCGGGGGTTCGTATTCAGGAAGACGGCTGATGGGCATGTAGCATGAGGCTAAAAATACGCTTGCGTTCCCGACCTGGATGACCGCGTCTACCGGACACTGCCGCAGCCATCCGTAACATTGCTGGCCAGCTTCAATAAACTATGGTTCCGGCGGATGCCTCGTTGGCTTGTCTACAGAACTTTTTTGTGCTATTTCTTCTGCTTATCAATTCGTGCATCTGTAATTTACCTCATGCCTCATTGCAAGACATCGGATAAGATTTTTTTCAAGAAGGCCATAATCCCCTCCCACCTGTGCTCCCACACCGGGAACGCTGGCCACTCCTCTGTCTGTACACAGCCTCGAAAATCTTGCCTGAAGTTTCCGCACAGTGTTAATACGAAGGCCTTATACCTCCCATGACGAAGAAAATGCGGCGTTATCAAGCGTTCATACCAAAAATAGTCAAGAGTAGAAAGAGTGAAAATACGTCTAAAAAATGCTTATACTGACGGTAAATTTCTCAGAGAGGTTCCTGTAAACAAATCTAATAAATGAATTTGAAAAGAAAATTTCGTGCTTTCGGTCTCTGTGGGAATCAAATCGGGGACTTCAGGGTGCAATACGAGCACCCTACGTCGACGCCACAGCGGCTCCACCGTTCTGGCTGACTAAACGTATATCTTTGCGAGCGTCCTGGGCTGATAACAGACACACATAGGCCACTAACAGTTCGCGTGTCAATAGAGAGCACGAACTCCTAACTTTCCCGGAGGACACAGCACATGCACGAGCGCTCATCCCAAACGTGCCAAGCGCGGGAGGTGTCTCTCTTTTCCCTTTCCCTCCTTTTGCACTGCGTAGCCACAGAACTAAAGCACTTCATCTATATTCTCTGAAATATATCACCTACACTCTGGCTCGTTTTAGTAAATTGCAGCTGGTCAGAGTAAGTCCGGTGGCGTTGAATGTACGCTACTGCAACAGGTTGAGGGAGTTTCTCCCATGTTATTAAAGAAGAAATACTTGCCGAAACCTTGTTGAAGAAAAAAAAACAAGTGAAGTGCTGCCCAACTTGTATATATTGCTGTGGGAAGCTACGTTCATTGAAGGACTCATTAGGTCTACCCTCAAACTCAAAGGACTCATTAGGTCTTCCTCAAACGCCCAGAGGTCACCCTGAGGTACGGTAAACATTAACGTATATGAAGTGCTTTTCAGGTTTTTCAAATATGTTGTCTGTACATAAATGTTCTGGAAGCAGGAAATCAGCACTGCCGCAAATGCAGGCATTAGTACAATCCTGTAAAATTGTACATTCCTACATTTGCGACACCTGAAACGAATTTTTAGCGACTGTTATTCTACGAGCAAGCGCTACGTATCATGAACCTCACAAATCCTTTAAAACGCATTTCATACGCAGAACAGATTATATCGGCTAGCCAAACTGTCTAAATGTAACATTATTTTTTGACAAGCTGAGATAATTAAATGCTTTCCGAATCATTGAAATCTGATGAAGTT
Organism: Dermacentor variabilis; assembly: GCF_050947875.1. Classification (NCBI taxonomy): domain Eukaryota; kingdom Metazoa; phylum Arthropoda; class Arachnida; order Ixodida; family Ixodidae; genus Dermacentor; species Dermacentor variabilis. The sequence goes on from NC_134569.1 coordinate 174,620,416, forward strand.
CTAATAATGCGGATATCTTGCATAAAGGACACCAAATATACCCTCAACCTTTTTGTAGGCAATGAAGAAGTAGCTTCTGCTGGTGGTGCTCACACAGAAAAGCATAGATACGTGCGGTAGTGGTCAGCAACCCGAGAAATGTTTTTAACGAACAAGGTTTGCAAGGCATAATGTTCATTTTCCAGTCTTACTATTTAGAATAAAAAACGTTTGATCTATTCAAGCAAGATTGTCTATTATGACAACAGATACAACGAGACACGTTAGTAAACCTTTCTCTCCCTCCCAACATATATATCCTATGATATATACACCACAAATCTAATTAACTTTTCTGACCATATGCGAACTCAACTTAGTTAATACAGTGTATATATTAAACGGAGCATAGGGGATAAAAACTTCTGCCCCTCTCCACACATGCTTTTCAGAGTGAATGATATTAATGTAAATTACATATGCAAGAATCGTTATCTCGGATATGTCAAGATCAAAACACCTACATCAGCAACCTCAGGTGACATGCCACTGATGTGGCATGAATTATTATTCAGATTGTAAATACCCATATATCCTTGTCAGAAACGCCGAAGCCAGCTGAATGAAATGTTTCAGCTCAAACTAAATTGAGCTTGCTTAACCATCCCGAAGCATCGCCGTAAAGCCGAGACCCTTTCGTTCCTACAGCAGCGTTTAGGGAGCGTTTTCCGAATATGCAATCCGTAATATTCATGGCGGACGTTAGTAGCACAAGCACGAGAAATGGCACCAAGGACACCCATGCAATAAACAATTAGAAGAATTCCGGTAGATTACGTGTTATGCTTGAGAGAATTTCGCAATGTCCCTAGTACAAATCCGTGGTTTCTTTCAGTGCAGCTTTTTTACGACAATTTTGTCCCTTCTGGGTGGATTATTTGGTACAGTGCATGAATTTATGGTATCGTCAGTCTGATGAAAAAAGTCGAGTTTTGTGGCCATGGCGTGAAACTTGGGAGACCCGTAAGCGTCTCCTTTAAGAGTAGAACACGATCGCGGTAAGGCGTCCCTGACTGACGCGCGCACATCCGTCAGTACAGCTGGGCCGCCCTTTGCAGCAAAGCGATGGACACGTCGCGGACTCCGCTTTGCTCAAGGACGAATGATGCGGTCAGCGCACCTACCGGCCTCTGCCAGAAGCAGAAACCTTTCGCTCCTCCAGCTGCGCGAGGAGTAATGGCAACACGTGGCCGATAGTTCGACGGTCTCTCCCTGACTCAGTACTTACCATCAGCTCCATTCAGCGAAACTGTTGACGCTCTTATTACCACCACATGGCAGCTAGCACAAAGGCTATACAAGTCTGCTACAATACCAATTCGTCAAGACGAAATGAACGTTAAAGACACACTAACAAATCCGTGTAGTCCGTTTAGAAGGCGGTAAACGGACGTATATCTTGCTAATCTCCGGCGGATGTGACTATTAAAGAAGTTCTAGAATCGTACTTAAATCGCCTTAAAAATACTCTCTTGAGATAGGATTTTTAAGACCAATACAAGCTTTTTAATATCCGGATAAAATTCTTCTACAATGCCGATTTTCATAGCCGTCTTTTTTTTTGTTTGCGTCCATCACCCACCCTCTCATCCCATCTTTCTTTCTTTACCCTCTTCCCTACGGCATTTCGCCAGCCACGGGCCTGCAGTAGGATGCCTGGATGTCCTCCTCGCCTGCTGCGCCGTACAACGTACGGAGCGGCGGGCGAGGACGACATCGAGGCACTCTAGCCTGCAAGTTTGCGCAATACACGAAACACATACAGCACCAAGATTTTTTTTTATTATAAAGAAGGACCACTAGCTGAGGAGGGTAACGATACGGGTTTTTCGCACATCTTCTACGTGAAGCTCAGAGACTAGTAAAAATATTCGGAAATCCACGGGATTTGGTGGATATCGCGTGGAGGCTGAACGAACAGAGATAGATATTCAGCATAAATAGCTCTTTTTGACAACGCACTTGCCAGCCACCTTTGCAATTTAGTGAACAGTATCAAAGCAATCTTCTCATAGTTAATTAAAATGGACAAATTATTTACAATTTACTTAGTATAAGCGGTTCAATTAATAAATTGATATGCGCATATATAAATTCTCTAAAGAAAAACTACATGCATACTGATTGCAGGAATAAGTTCACGTCTTGAGCAGAAGAATTAAATTGGACTGAACAACTTTAAATCAGGTACTAGTATGAGTAAGGAAAGCCTCACAAATTAAATGTGGGCAACAAGAAGCCTTACTTATTGATATTAACATTTCAATAAATTACACAACATAGAAACGACTAAAGCACCGCACGTCTCGTGCAGAAGACATCACAACGTTTCTTCCCTTTGGTGGGGAAACAAAAGTGAAAGCCTATGCAACATTTGAAGAGTAACTAGATGGAAATAACTCGGAAGGGAATCGAATAGAGCCACAGACAGGACGAAGCGAAGGTGACAGGCAGACCACAGCACCATTTTCTTCCACGGCAGCGTTGAATTCCATCATAAACATGCAACATCTAGCCCAGTTCCGCACACTGCTGAAATAGTTGCAATAATCATAGTAAAGCTTACAACCAAAATATCAAGAAATTTCATGTTCTATCACAAAAAGGCTTGACATGATGAGTCATACTCTCGTGATCACACTCTAAAAAGCAAGAGGAGCTTAACGGCTTTCATTGTTTCTAGATGAACCCTAAAAACAAAAAAAAAACAAAGACAAATGCTTATGCCTTCACGAGTTCCTAGAGGTATCGAGTCTCGTAAATGGTCAATACCATTCACTGCGCTCAACACGCAGCAGCTTTCTCATGTCAGTGTTGGTCATCAGTCTCAAATTTTTTATGAGGAAGCACACTTCGCTGAAAACTGCACACAATGTTAGTTTTGTCAGTCACTTGAAGCATGGGACGCAGAAGTTGAAGCTCTCCTCTCTTGGGTTCTTTTGCAATGCAGTCTTCTATGAATTCAGATGCCCACTTGAACGTGAAAGAAAAAAAATACACCCCCCCCCTTCGCCATACTCACACAAGCAGATCTTGGTGCGCTATGGCGGTAGTGTGAAGAGTATGCAAAGCGAATAAGGCTTAACTTCTTCAGGAGGCTTGAATTCTTCCCATGTTCTCGATTTCTTTCTCAGGTGTAATGCATCTGCCTCTCAACGATGCTCAACAGATTCCACCCTGCCTCCACTTCAAAATTCAGCTTGGATTTTTCGTGCACTGAAAGCACCAAAATACTTTTGGGCTCCTTGTGTACGAAAACAGCTTGCTGGGCTAGTTCCTTCAGCATGTATTCTTACTGTATCAATGATAGGCATGTGGATAGCGCGTGTAAATTGAAGCAAACATTTCTTACTGGACGTTTTCGTTTTTCAATATGACTTGGCAATATGCGCTGCAATGATATATTGGTCCCAACGCACATTTTTTAAGCATTCCACTTTCATAACATGCTTCTAAAGTTGACAGGTCACAAGTGAAATTCGCTTCATTATTTTCTATAAAGACATACTTCAAATCTCACTGAAGGTGTTGCAAAAAAAATCTCCAACCACTGTAAGGTCACCTATTTTGCAAGTTTTTAGCAGGCTGTTGTCTCGACTAGTTGGTGTTTGGTAGATGACAGCAGCATAAGGAAGGAAGAGCAAAAATAAAAATGAAAAGAAAAGGATAGTCCTGCAGCGCTTAAAATCTGTTTGTAAGAACAGTCTTCCGCAGGAAGCGCAACAATGCTTTAAAAGCGTTCTGTGCGGAGGGCGGTCTTGGCCAGTGTCGCAGGACCTTTTCGTCCGACAAACGCCATTTGTATTTCATTCAAAAAAGCAATACGGAATGCATTTCAGGCTTAGTACCAGAAATTAGGTAATTGCGGCACTGCAAAGGCGCAGCTGAAAGGACGTAGCATTGTTACACCAGCCCAATGTTATTTGCCGTGGTGAATTGAAAGCTGCATTCACTACACAGATGACATAGCTAACTGAGAAATGGTGAAGGTTTGAGCATATACCTGCAACACCAGTCCATATATGAAATATTGAACACTTAGAAATGTCAAGAAAGACATTGCAGACCCGCCATGGTTGCTCAGTGGCTAAGGTGTTGGGCTGCTGAGCACGACGTCGCGGAATCGAATCCCGGCCACGGCTGCCACATTTCGATGGGGGCGATATGCGAAAACACCCGTGTACTTAGATATAGGTGCACGTTAAAAAACCCCACGTGGTCAAAATATCCGCAGTCCCCCACTACGGCGTGCGTCATAATCATAAAGTGGTTTTGGCACGTAAAACCCCATAATTTGCAAAGACATTGCATATTTCAGATTGAACGAATATTTTGCAAATTCTGTAAAAATCACAGCAGAGGAGTTCTACCTTGAGTAATTGCAACCATTTGCTGCGACGCTGTTTCAAGCACTCACAGTAACTTTAAGATGTTACATGCCTTCTTGTTACCTGTCTGAAACCCCACCGGCAACAGTATTTTCAAGCACTTGCAAGGAAATGGCGTCATCCTGCTTTTATAAAAGCTTGTAGCACTGAACAGGGTTTTACGAAACTTTAAGGAACTACAATCGTGCAACAAAGTTTTCTTAAGATTCACTACTGCACATCAGCGTGCGGGATTTATTTAGACAAACAAATTGCAAGAGGTAAATTAACCACCTAATGCAGTGTGACATATTGGTATTTTGTAATCCAACAAGCAAACCATTTTGAACTGCAGATAATTTCCAGCATGGACTGTTTCTGAAGTTACTAGGCTGCATGAAAAAACAGTATTTATAACAGTAGGTCATAACCTATTAACATGTTAAAATATACAGAGCCAGTGCCTATCATAATTTTTGAAAATGCCTACTTGATCCAATATTATGATTTCAGAGTGTGAGATTGATTATTTATGTTACATATGCAGACGCTGGGAATTTCATACAATGGCATTACTATGAAATAACAGTTACCGGGAGTTTGGCTATTGTACAGTTTAATTTTCACGGCCATTTGGGTGGCAGCCTTTCTCTCTGGCCATTTGCGCGTTTGTAGAGGGAACGTGGCCTATGTCTTCACTCTTGCATGCCGTTTCCATTGCACGCAGATATGTGCCTGCAGATTGAGTTATAAAGAGACACTTCATTGTTATACTGATAACCTTGCGATGTCTGTTTATTGTTTCAACGGAATATTGTCGCTACGCATTATTGCACAATAAAAGACCAGTGCAACAGCAATTTTTTTTGCTGAAAACTAAAAACAGTTTAAGGTAAGCAAAATAAAAGATGCTGTAAATACCTGCACTGCTGCATATGTTACCCCCCCGCCCCCTCCCCCCCCCCAAAAAAATGAAAAGTGCACGTCGTAAAACAAGGCAACAGTCAAGTATGTATAGAACGAGTACGGCTTTCATCTTTAATGTAATTCTTGAGTACTCCATTGCCATTACTTACCGTACATATCACCTTCCTTGGTCCCATTTCACTTTTTCATATTTGCTGAGACGATATTATTTGCTATTAGTGACTTAGCAAATGTTAATGTTGCTCAAGTGGTAATACAGTGTATATTGGAAGTAACAAGACAATTAGGGTTTCAACTTATGGCTGTGAATGCGGGAAATTTTAAAAATATATGATGAATTTAAGATGTACAAGAATTGCCTTGTAAACGACACTTACTCGTGACGGGACTGCTTTACCTTGGCTACTGTCCCCAAAACCGACTACGGCGAAGTCTAAATGCAGAATGAAAATGTAAAGAAAGTTGCAGCTGGAAAATCGACTACATTATAAATTTCAGCAGCATAATTTGCATTGTTGTCATCTAGGCTTGAAGATGACACAGGTGTACCATCCCTAACCATATACGGCCTGGGGAATACATTATAAAGCGAGGATTCCCGTTCTTGACCTGCACATAAACAGTTTTAAGAAGCCATCTTCCGTTCTACTGGTGTTGAAATGCAGCCCCTATTGCAGAGCTCGAGTACTGTAATCTCGTCCTTTGCATAATAGCATGAGACATCAAGCCTCCAGATGCACAGCTTTTGAACAATTGAGTGGACATTAATAATTGTTTCTTTCACTATGTTGCCACTTACCATGTTTAGTGAAGGCATCCCTCGATATTGAAAAGTTGTTAATACATGAGTGATGGAGTGCTTGGGAGTATCGAGAGCCCTGACCTAAGCAAAAATAAAGATTAATGGTATAAAGTAGGCCTAATGCATTTCTTAATGTTAGAAGAGAACCACTGCAAGTCGTATATGATGTCAGAGCATCCGTTTATGTTACTCTGCTATTATGATTATTATTAATTGCAGTAAAACAGTTTCGTCATTTACCAACATACGTTACTCGTTCATGTCTTTTTTTCTTGCTATATTGGTACACCAACACGAATGTTTCTATATAAGTATTTAGGGGTTATTTGTGCGAAAATTCATTCTCAGTCTAACCACACTCAACATGTAAACAAGAAAACACTTTTAAACGTAGATTAAATGCGGCGCACTTCGAACTAATGCCCCACGTGATACCAAGCAATTGTTACGTTACAAATTACCACCGTTCGTGAATAAGCATCCTTGGTTTGGTACTCTTACAAACAATGTGAAATAAGTTTATATATATCAAGCCAATCAAATCCACCATTTCATTGGCCATAATTACAGTCGCCGTCACTGAACCTCCGACCACTCCTGCTGCGCTACCACAATTAATTGCTAAAGTTTGTGCACTTCAACACCGTCTCTGGCTTTGCGACTGTAATCATATTACAATTGCGAAAGAAAAGTCTGCTTCTAATCAATATACTTAGAAGATACTGTTTTCTTGCATAATAACACATTCAAGTACTTTTTTCCATGCGCATTACAATCCCGGCATTCATCATCCTGTACTAATCCTTGTTTGCCAATACATGAGTTTTTAGTAGCCGTAAAAGAGTACTTCTCGAATATGTTGACTGCACTACTTCTAGTTTCTTCTGCCATTGTTGAAGTTATGTTGTCTGTACACTTATTTATGGGACCCACTCCTTTTACAGCCTTGTAGTAGAGCTGCAATATGCGCTAATACATATGCAAACTACATAAATTCCATGCGCGTCGTTTCGGGTTCCTTCGGCGAACCTGTTCACTATTGCGAGGAAGCCACGTGCTCGCATTGCTATAGCGAGCTGTACCGCTGCTGCATTGTCGATCCGATTGTACTTCTCGTGTTGCGATCATGCCGACCTGTGCAATTTTCGGTTGGCGCGCAAAGCGTAGCATTCTGATTGTGCGCTCAGCGGCACGCTATAAAAATTTTTCTAACATTCTGAATAACTTGCTAAAGAAGACTAAACGACAGTATTACGAAAATAAATTTTCAAAAGGCAAGAACAGTGCCAAAGTACAATGGCAAACCCTTAATGCGTTCATGAACTTTTCTAAATCCGCTAATACAGCTGATAAAATGAACTATAACAATAAAGCTCTTCCTCATTCGTCTAGTATAGCAAATAGTTTCAGTGACTACTTGTATAATATATACAGCAGTCGTCATATGACTACTACTTATCACATTTATCGCTGCAATCATTCTATGTTTGTCTTTCCCCGTACAAAAAATTATTGAGAAGGCATTGAACTTTCGTTGGCCAATGTTGAGTTTTTTATTGAGGAATTATTGAGAGTTTGTTGGAGAATTGTTGGGTTGAGTGTTGAGGACTGTTGAATATTGGCCACTGAAATTTAATTGAAACACCATTGGGTACCTCAATGTTGAATAATTGTTAAGTTACCATTGAAAGTCCATTGTGCTTAGACGGCCCGTTGTGTTCGCTTTGTCGAAAAGGTTGTTGAGTTATCATTGATTCTCCGTTGAACTGAGGTTCTGATTGTTCTGGTGCCCTGTTGTTGAATTATTATTGCCACAGCACTGAAAAGCACATTGTGGCACAGTTGAGATAGCATTGAGATTTCAGAAGTCGCCATTGAAATATGATTGACATTTCGTTGGGCTAGTGGATTTTTATTCAAATATTGAAATTGCTTTGCTGTTGACACTTGCATGCCCCGGTGCCTGCTCATAACTTTCTCAAACACAAACAAAATCAAAGGGGAGACTGATCAACTTGAAGTACCTTTAGTTACACTAAACATGCGTGCACGTGAAACATTATTACAGTACATAAGGCGCCACTACATCGAACCTGGAGACATCGGCTAGTACCTACAGCACTCTAGCAGTGTAAATACATCTCAAAAAACCTATACATATGAATTCAATCAAAACGATCATTGTGGTCTTCACTTTCGACTTAAGTTTATGACTAGAACGCAAAGCGACTCAAAAGGCAGGGCTTAAGCATATCCTTGTAAGAACCAACTTGGAACACATGAACACTTGAAGCTGCTTGCGTGTGAATACACAAAATACATCTGAATATGTTACATTAAAATGTTTCGTACACTAACACATCACAGGAAGAGCAACAGCTGACTGTGAGAATGCAAAATAACAGACTGGAAACAAATAACGTTACGTAAATATATACAAGCTTTATCACACGTCTTTCACCGCGATTAAAACAACAGATATGAGAGCTTGCTAGTGAATCAGCCACATATCAACGTGTGTCTCTTGCACGACGCCAAGGTGCTTTTGGCGTAGAACACTTTAGCACCTTGGAATTTTCTGCATGCGTGACCTGTGAGAAGGGGATGTGGACAGAAAATGAGATTACGCGGATAAAGAATCTGCCACACAATGCACATACCTACGCACAAAATAGAAGTACACACTATACTGGCAAGTAAAAATTTGCGATTCTGTACGAGTGCCGTCGAGAAAAGGAAGAAATGGGTTGCTACGGTAAATGTTAACTAAAACACGCACAGCGATGTTTCACAGCGGGGAAAAATTTTCCCGGCTCTCTCGCAGAACCAAAGACCACGCGACAGTGCTTAGCCGATACCAAGCAGATATGGAATCTTTGGGTACAAGTCCAGCAGAAGGAATGACCTAAAGATACACCGAGAGCGATGCGAGCGTGAGCGTGCCTGTACGAGTGAGAACATGTACCGCGTCTTTAAAGCTAGCCGCTCCAGCGTGGCTCCGATCATCCCGCGCGATTTGTGTGCAGAACGTTGCGTACAACCCCTTGCGCGTTTCGCGCGGTAGCGTCCGCGCAGTGAGCTAGCTTCATGCACGCGTCATTCTTCACCGCGCAAACGGTACTCGAGTGCGACGCTCAGCTCGAGGCGACAACGCGCCGATTGGCGCTCCTTTCGCTTCTGGAAGCAATGCACATTCGCATCGGTCCAACTCAAAAAGAGGCAGCAGAGAAGGGTGGCATGTTTCGGTTATCGCCTATTAAAATTGTACAGTACGCCTTCAACGGCAACCCGCCGCGCTAGATAAAGATGCCTACTGAGGTAGTTTTGGCGGTGATAGGCGATAAGGTGAGACCGTCGGCGGCTGTGTTTTTCGCCGACGTCGTCACCACACCTCTGTTCATTTGCGCTGTGTATCCGTGTACAGTCACCGCGCGGAAGCTGTGACTAATCGGTTGGCCGTTCTCCGCAAATCCCAAAGAGGCGAAATATATTGCGCGGTGCGCCGCATCATTAGCCGCAACCTAAATCGAGGCGCGCTTAACCACTACGGCACAAAAGGTGATCACACTAACCATGTGGTATACGATGAGCCACTACGAAAAAAATAATTCTAATGTTCCACGTGCCAAATCAACGATCTGATTATGATGCACGTCGTAGTTGGGGACTCCGTATTAATTTTGACTTCCTGGAAATTTTTACGTGCATACGACGCACAATGCACGAGCGTTTTTGCATTCCGCTCCTTTGGAATGCGGCCGCTGCAGGGATCGTATCCACGACCTCGAGCCCCAAATTGCCACGGCGGCCGCCATAGTTACGAAATGTGTAAGCGTGAAGTGCAACACTGCCTTCCGATACGAGTGTTCTACAAGCGTAACACAGCTGCGCACCTGCTGCACAATTATTTGTGGCGGTTCTCCTAAGCTCGTAGTGCATGCCTTAATACCTTGCAAGGCAGCGCGCCTCACGTATCGGAACGCGATAACAAGCGCTCAGACGGCCCACGGGAGCCCCCATGAAAGATGACCTGGCCACTGTACAAAATTATCACTGCGCAGCGAAGCCAATCCTTATGTTCCAATTGTGTTCTCTCATACAAATGAAGGAAACGTTATTAGACAGGAACAAATGAAGCAATGCAATTTTACGCACATGGGGCGCCGCTGCATCTTCTCCTACCATTGTATCAAACGAAGTGACGGCGGCAACGAGAGTAATTTCGCGCGCATTTGCTCCGGGGCATGCGGTTTGCTAGAAGAAAGGGAACGGTGTGCTTAACATCTCACGCTCGTCAATGTGAAAATAGAAAAAGAGCCTACGTGCCCAAGAAAACGAGATTACTTACCTATCTTCAGAAGTGCGGCTGCGACTGTTTCGGGGTGCCTTCTCTCCAACAGGCATCATGACCTCTGCCGCACTACTGATCAAAACAACCAGGCTCGCACATCAGTAGAAGACTAGTAGCTGGGTGAGCCAACCACTTCAAAGGATAAACGTCCCACTTATTGTCGTTAAAGCATTTCACCAAAATGTGCGTCATGATGTCCGAAAAGAAAGAAATACTTTCATCAAGAAGCACGAGGCGTGAACCACCGCACAACTGCAACCGAATAACTGAGTTCGAAAGCCGTTCACAGCTTCACTATCGTATTCAGTTATAAAAACCTTTCAAACACAACAAAACGGCACTTAAAAACCGCTAATTATTTAGCAATAACTTTTTATCAACTAACCTTTACAAATTTTTAAGAACAACCTAATTTGTAGCGTAAACAATAAATACCACGACCAAAAATGCGACTACAGAACTAGAGCTAACCGTGTGTACTGTTGCAAAAGTGTGCGCAAAACGAAGCTCGATTGCACCCACTTGCGCGCACACATACACACCCGAACACTACCTTGACGTTTGTCGCGCCACCTAGAAATAAAGATTACTACTGGTTTTGCTATTTTTACAAAAATAAAGTTTCTAAAATCGTTTGTAATGCCTTGCAGATGGCAAGGTGACAATTAAGGTATGATAAGAGTCTGTTACCTGTATTTCTTTCATTTCCCTTTGGTGTTCTTAACTGAACATATGAGACCTGCAGGCTTGAGAGATGAGACGACGACAGTTCGGCGAGGCTCAAATAAATCGCATGCTTCTTGCAAGGCGAGAGGCGGGAGCAGCCGCAGATACAGCGATTAGCTGTGATACTGTTGCGGCCGTTGCTGAATCTGAAGCTCTTTGAAGTCTATGGTTATAGCGGCTGCGCGCTGCGATCTCAAAGCGCGTTCGTTCTTTGATCTCTAGTACCACGCACATTGGATAAAAAAACTATATTTGCTTTGCGGACAGAGAATACGTCGTAGGAAATTCGGAGACCTCACCCGTGTATGTTCGTAGCGTGTGCGCGCTTGCATCATACGGTTCCCACAGCGCGTCCGATGCTCGAAGGTAGCGTCGACGCCTGTCGGCACCTGTCTTATCGCCTGCCGCGCTGCCGCCGTGTCTACTTTTGGGGAACTCCACATGCGCGTAGTCACCGTGTTTGCAAGTGAATTTCGCATTCTTCTGCTCCCCGAAACGTGCTCATTTCGGATCGTACCAACGGTTATGTCATCTAGTGTATGTTAAAACGACGATGGCATTTGTGCAGCGGCGAATAAATAAATCGTTATGAACTTGGGCGGTCATGAATCTAGTCTAACGTTGCAGTTTTTACGTAGCGAAAATGGCTACGAAAGTAGGGCGGTCCCAGAGATAGGCGCTTCAAAGCGCCAGCTGTCGCAACAGCACCAGGAAGTGGCACGCGGCGCACGCGCCAAGCATTTCAGAGCTTACTCGCTTTGGAATGAGAGTAGTATGCGCGCGCTCGTGGCCTATTGGTTAGAGTACCGGGCTCGACGGCCGACCTTCAATTCCACCCCATCGGTCACACATTATTTTCTTTTAATGAAAGCGAGGCGAAAGAAGAACCTACCTGCCGCAAAGTGACAGGAATAAGGTTGGAACGCATCGCAATAAATGTTTGTAATGTCTTCATATGCGAGTCCTAATTATTGTATACTGGACTCCACTGCTACACAACAAAAAAAACTAGAAAAATCAACACAAATTACCCAATAAATTGCTTATTGAGAACAATCAACAGTAATACTGTTGTGCAAGGATTGAGTGAACTCAATTGCTCTTGAAAATTTGTTGAAGTCCGTTGTTTCAACAATTCCCCGACAATATATCAATGGTTAATCAACAGTCATTTTTGTACGGGTCCCGTAACTGCAGAAAAAGTATGTTCCATGGCATTATCTCTAAAGAATACTAGCCCTGGCTTAGGTACTATTTCTGTATTTCATCTAAAACTGGTTGCACCGCTTATTTCTGATACACTTTGTACTATAATTATTAATACATTTGAATGTGGTATTTTTTCCACTTCGCTTAGAAGGGCAAAGATTATTCCTGTAGATAAGAAAGGTGATAAAATGTACGTATTTACCTATCGTCCTATTTCTATTCTATCGTCGATTAATAAACTTTTTGAGAAGTTATTTTGTAAGCGCCTAAATAGTTACTTTAAAAATTTAATTTTTTGCAATTTTCTCGATTTGGTTTTCGCGCTGGCAGCTCGACTAACTTAGCTTTAATATCCCAAACCGGCTACTTTCGTCACTCGCATAATACGGGTAACTTCGTTGGCTGGGTATTCTTGGACTTCACTAAAGCTTTTGATGCAATTAATCATAACCTAATTTTTACTAAGCTAGAATACCTCGAAATTACAGGTCCAATACTAAAACTCCTAAAAGGTTACCTACATGATTGAAAACAAACAGCTTTTTTAGGTTCTCATCCTGATACTAAAGCTTTTGACCAAAGTGTACCACAAGGCTCCATACTAGGTCCCTTACAATTCTCTATTGATAATAATGATTTACCCACTTGTCTTAAGTCGGTACATTGTGTACTATAAGCAGAAAATACTACATCTCGTTGTGTGACAATTCTTTAACAACCGTAATCCTCAAACTAAACAATGAGCTTGACCATATGGTTGCTTGCTGTTCGTCCATTCATTTAATTATCAATCCTTCAAAAACTCAATTCATGATTTTCCATTCTAGCAAAAGAATACTACCTGGCTTGCCTGAGATAGCTATAGATGGTCATCACATCCCCGTCTCCAACTGTGTAACATTTTTGGGCATAAGATTAGATTCTATCCTTAAATTTTCTCGACACATTGTCTTCATTAGGCAAAAGTGTACCTTCGGTATTAGAACATTATTCAAATCAAGAACATACTTCTCTAAAGACGCGTTATTAGCATTATACATTGCCTTCATCCACAGTCACATTCATTATGGCATCGTTTCCTGGGGAAACACATATAACTGTCATATATCTTCTATTCAGCACTTGCAAGACCAAGCAATACGCATTATCCCTAATAGTGCGTTTTTCACGAGTGCTACTCCACTACGTGAAAATAACATCCTTGCTGTAATGAACTTGTTCAGCTATCATCTAATAATTAGGTTTTATAAATTACTCACGAAACAGCTCTCATACCAATTCATTGATTCCAGGCACTTTATCAATAACAATAATACCAAGTTTGCACGTAACTCTAATTTTCTACTACCTAGGGCTCATTGTAACCATGGAAAAATGACATCGTTATTCGCTGATATAAAGCTGTGGAAAGGTTTACCCGCCAGCATTAAATCGTCATCCCTTCATACATTTATTTTTTTTATTTTATTTCAACATACTGTCAACCCCATGGGGGTTATTACAGGTGTGGTTAAACAATTTTGACACATATGTACATTTGCAATCCTGGCTTAAGAAAATACAGGACAGGTCGGAACACATACGCAGACGCAAATAATATCAATAAGTAAAAGAGAGAACTGCCTTCTCGGCAAACTCAACAAATTTGGAGAACCTTGTTTTCGCGGTAACGCACGGGTTCAGTTCATCCCATTCTAGCACAGCTTGTGGGAAGTAGGAAAACAAAAACCCGTTATTATTGCAAGAGAACTCTTCTAGTCTATGTGGGTGCATCTGTCGAGTCTGGTGAGTGGATTTAATGTTTATAAAGTCCGAGTAGTCTAGATTAAATGAGTTGTGGAGTAACATATACAAAAACTTCGAACGTTGTAGTTTCGCTCGGCTTGCCAGAGTGTGAAGGCCAGCGCATTGTGATAGCTCAGCTGGTGAGTCGGCACGCTTATGGCGGTTACAAAGAAAACAGAAGTTTTTTTTTAATCATTTCGAGTGTGTGCATGTTATTTTTCGTGTACGGAAACCAGACTATATTCGCATATTTTAAGATCGGCGGAATAAGTGTGACATAGGCAAGGTATTTAGTTTCAAATGTAGAGTGACACAAGACTCCCTTGAGAAAGAACAGTTTCTGCATTGCTTTCCTGGTTACCTGTTGGATATGCGCAGTCCATGTCAAGTCAGAAGAAATGATGAGTCCTAAGTAACGTCACGCCCGTCATGCCATTTAGTCATGCCCTTCAGCTGTTTTATATGTGTAATTAAGTTTACGTCAATCATTGCTCTACATTAGCCATTTGTATGTATTGACAGTTTTTTATGCAGTATAGGCGTGTGTACAAACAATTTGTTTTCATTGTTTTTATTTTTCTATGTAGCATTTCCGCAATCGCGTTAGTTTCTTTTAGTTATCTCGCTCTTCTTTAATGCATCTCTACAATGTTATTATTAAGCGAGGCTCCCGTTGCAGTCTTTCACTTTGGGACCCTCGTCTGTATGTTGTATCTTACCAATTCATTGTATAGAAATAATAATAAACTGAAACTGCGAAAAAGCCGAACTACACAGAACCAGGTCTGCATCGTTTACCAAAAGTGGTAGAGCACAAACGCAGACTCTTGTCGGAAAAATGTCGGTGCCTGTTGCGAGCACGAAAAACGGCATAAACCACAATCAATTCCAGAACATGCATGGCTCCTTTCCGAATTGGGAAATAGATTCGTGGTAGGGTAGCAACGCAAGGGATAACAAAAAATTGAGTAGCATTTTATTGGCAAATCCGCGTGAAATAAAATTCACTGGCATTACGTTGCACCTATTTAAGGCACCGGTTCAAGAACTGAAACCGTGTTAACCACATTGCAAAGTCTTGGGACATCACAAGGGCCCAGGACAAGACAAAGCAGGTGACTAACACTTTGCTATCTTGGATTGGTGTATGGTGTTAATATATATATATATATATATATACATATATATATACATATATATATATATATATATATATATATATATATATAATACATATGCGTGTGTGTCTGTCACGGCTTGTCGCCCGTTCGCCGTCGGCGCAAGGTCGTCGACGGGATATACATGCCGGTTGGTCATTCTGTCCTCAAGCGAACACAGCGAAGCAGTCTGAGTCGGAAGAGACAGAAAAACAAAATATATTTATAGACTGAATGACGACACAGAATATAAACGAAACACAAAAAACACAAGAAAATTAATACGCATGCTCTTAATCTCGATCCATGATGAAGGCGAAAGAAATACAACGAACAGTTAACAGTGAATATAGAATTTAACAGTACAAAAAACACGCTTAAAGGTGGTCAACTAAACAGAGTTCAAAAGAAAACAACCGATACCATACGCATGGCGGGCAGCAGCAGCAATTCCATAAAGCGTGGAATCGACGGCAGAGCTTTCCCGAAGAAGGCTGGCAAGCCGAACTTGTTACAGTGGATGCGATAGCTAGGCTGGCTTTTCCGGGTGTCTAGGCTTGACGGCCTCCCTCGAGCAGGTCGAGCTCACTTGAGGGGAACTACCGTGAGCTTCGTTGCAGACGTTTGTTTGTCGTTGCTTACGCCAACTAGTAAAGCAGGAGACAAACGGTACGATTCGGGGTCCGATCCGACGTGCGGCGCTGAATGCTTCGGCATGCAGCATGCGATGATTCGGGGCCTACGGTGCGTGCGTCCGAAAGATCGAGCGGCGCGTAAGCTCCGCCCAGATCCAGCTCCCAAGCTCGATTTCGTGTCCACGCCGAGAAACGCAATATAAACAACTCTGCACAACACTGCTTCGCTTTACGGGAGCATTGTCAATAAAATTATGCGCCTGCGAGTGACAGAACACTTCACGGCGGCGCGTTGTCCACTTACGACACCGCTAACAGCCACCGATAGGGCCGGTAGGCCTACCTAGGCGGACGCTGCGGCTAACGGCGCTTGCGATCCAGCCCGAGTTCGTCGAAGAGCGCTTTTTTTGCCCAAACGATTAACATTGTACGCTTAGGTCACCCGGGAATAAATACAATTGGTTTACTCGACGCAGTCGTTGCGAAGGGCTAACGTGCTAAGCGAGCAGCCTCGCTCAGACGGTCTGCGTGTGCTGTCTGCCCTCGAAACGCCCTCGCCTCGCGGCTCCCTATCTCGCCAGTAGCTAAGTGCTAGTGTACTAGGCGCTGCTTTGCATAACAGGCACGCATTCGAGATAATTTTACTGAACTGGTAACTATTTCGTGTCAGGATACAAACTGCAGCAGGCAATGAAAAAAAATTGGAGGACGCTTAAGCTTCGCCTTCAAGAGTGGAACGCGACAGCGTTCCCGTCGACCCGCCAAGGGGTGTAAGACAATGGGCTACGGCGCAGCAACTACGCGCCCCGTATCGAACGCGGTGAGCGTCGAGCAACGCAGCGTTCGGCGCGACAACGAAATGTGCGCCTGAGCAAGCGACGCACGCCTGAGCCTTAGAAACAGCTCGTTTCTAAGGCAACACCGCGTTCACTAGAGGCGCTTTTGTACCGCTTTGAAGCATCGAACTCGTGGCTCAGTGTTAACGTCTCCGTCTCACACTCCGGAGACCGTGGTTCGATTCCCACCCAGCCCATCTTGCAAGTTGTTTTTTATTCATGAAGTGCCTGCTGGGATTTATCGCTCACGGCCAACGCCACCGACGCCGACACCGACGCCGACAACACCGGCTTTTCTGCGACACGAGCTCCTTAACGCTGTCGCGTTAAAAAGACTACGAGAAACAGGCCAGCCCCCGCCGCCTCCGTGGAGGGAACGTCAGAGAACGTCCCATGCTGACCGCGCTGTCATTGGCAGCGCCCAAACAACGGTGCGGTTGTCGGACGCGTGGAACGATGAAAATCTGCTTGGTTTGTCGCACGCCGGACGTCCGATCCGGCGCTTCGGCACGGGAAAACCCCTCCATTCCGGCTTCCGTTCCGGCGCGTCGGACACCGGATCGGGCACTGAATCGCACCGTGTGTGATCGCACCTTACGCTTAACTCGCAGTTCAGACGAGGCGGCCCCGGGGATACTGGATGGCACTAGCTCGTTGACGCTTTTCAGAGCCTCAGCTTCTAGACTGCCTAGCTCGGTCTAAAGGCTGCGTTTAAATAGCTTCTCCTTTCCCTAGTTCCCTGTGTTGGAGAACGCCAGATAATGGTGACAATTCAATCAAGTTCCCCCAACTGTATCCCGGCTCCTCCCAAGGTCCTGGCCGCACCCGTTTTAGTTAGGGACAAAGGGAAGGGGTGGTTCCCCGCTTGCTTTAAAGGTCGCGCACTTGTATTGCACCACACATGCACACCCTTGATTCCGTGGCGGTCCTATATTGTTCGTTCACAAACACAGGAGAAAGGACGGCAGCCAGCCAAATGGCGCTGTCGGCATACATACACTGACAGCTATCCGTAGATACAGGATCGCACTGAGACCTCAGATATTTCGGAGTATCCGCACCCATGCTTTCTTAGCAAGCTTCTCAATGCACGTGTGGGGCGGATAACACAGATGGGTTCCTACAAAAAGTAGTCGGGGCGTCACGGTCGCGCCGACAACACAGGGATTCCTACAAAAAGCTGCCGGGGCGTAACGGTCGCGCCGACGCCAAAAAGACAGTAATCTCTAAACCTGCCTTCGACTTCTATCGGGGGTTTGCCCAACTAGCAGGCAATAACCGTCTTGCTCTACGAGCTTTTGGCGCCCGTTCATCGGTGCTTCGCCGGACCGAATAATGCCGCAGCGTGACAATGTGGGAACACAATTTTTTTTCCAGTTTGGCACTACTAATGCTAAAATTATGGGGTTTTACGTGCCAAAACCACTTCCTTATTATGAGGCAAGCCGTAGTGGACGACTTCGGAAATTTCGACCACCTAGGGATCTTTAACGTGCACCTAAATCTAAGTACACGGGTGCTTTCGCATTTCGCCCCCAACGAAATGCGTCCACCGTGGCTGAGATTCGATCCCGCGACCTCGTGCTCAGCAGCCCAACAGCATAGCCACTGAGCAACCACGGCGGGTCTGCAATGTCTTTCTTGACATTTCCAAGTGTTCAATATTTCATATATTGACTGGTGTTGCAGGTATATGCTCAAACCTTCACCATTTCTCAATTAGTTATGCCATCTGTGTAGTGAATGGAGCTTTCAATTTACCACGGCAAATAACATTGGGCTGGTGTAAGAATGCTAGGTCCTTTCAGCTGTGCCTTTGCAGTGTAGCAATTACCTAATTTCTGGTACTATGCCTGAAATGCATTCCGTATTGCTTTTTAAAATGAAATACAAATGCCGTTTGTCGGAGGAAAGGGTCCTGCGACACTGGTCGAGACCGTCCTCAGCACAGAACGCTTTCGAAGCATTGCTGCGCTTCCTGCGGAAGACTGTTCTTACAAAGAGATTTTAAGCGCTGCCCTATTGTCCTTTTCTGTTTCATTTTTATTTTTGCTCTTCCTTCCTTATGCTGCTGTCATCTGCCAATCACTAAATAGTCAAGACAACAACAGCCTGCTCAAAACTTGCAATGAGCATCTACTAACTATCTACTAAAGAGCCTCTACTGACGCCCATACAAACAAGCCACAGGTGAGTGAACAGGACGTGCGACTTCACTGGCAGAAGAAAAGCAGTACACCTTCTCGTAAAAGTGCAGAAATAAAATATACACGTCAAGATACGTTGAAACTCTAAACGCGAGCTCGTAAGCTGCTCACTTTTGTCGATGCAAACGGAGGTCTTGTAACAAGCGACAACCAGCAGTGAAAGTAGATCGGACAGTGTCCCATCTGTTTGCGCCGACAGTCGCCGTTGAAAGTTAGCAACTGCAGTGCGAAGCAATTGGGTGACTAAGACATATACTACCGCAGACAACACAGCGACATGGCCTACCCGTCGTTTCAGCGTTAGTTACGTTCCAACCTGCACGTTTCTTTTTGTTCTTTCGGGGGCCACTAATGTGTCGATGAGACTGGGTGCCCGACCAGCTCTCAATACCAACATGGTCGGTTTTGGAAAATGATCATAATTCCGCCACTGTTGCACCCCTCTCCCACCACGTGGTTATCAACTTCATAAATTTTGGACCAAGTAAGCACATATGCACTCCTACGTTCACGGCCGATGAAAGTCACAAGCACACTTAGCCCGGGACTGCAGCAAGAAAGCACGAACAGGGAACACCAGTCAAGGTGTGTGTAAACAGGGAGTCTATGTTGCTGTGCGGACTGCAGGAACAGGTGCTCGAGAGAATGTTGACCAATGCAACTTAACAGGCCGTGACATCTGAAAAATGTAACACGGCAACCATGACGAAGCGGGACAGAGTTGAAACGTCACTCGGCAATCAGATCACTTCAGCATACCTCTAACATACCTTTCTGACTATACGTCGGCTAAGATCCGCATGACAGCACTGAGCATTCACGCAAACGGGTCGCTTACGGGAGATTCAGCCAGACATAATACCACATAGACTACAGGCATAATACATGCCTTTGTCGCACATCGTGGTCTGGTAATGAGCGACAACCAGCAGAGCGAAGAGATTGGACAAAGCGCCCAACTGTTTGCACGGGCAGTTGACATCTTGCATTGCGAAGCAATCGAGTGACGCAGGCATTTGCTGTCACAGCCAATACTGTGACATGGACTACCCGGAATTTTAGCGTGGTCTCCTTTCGTACCTGCACTTTCTTGTTCTTTCGAGGACCGCCAACGTGTAGCTCAAAGTTGGTGCCCTACATTCTCTCAATGTGGACATGATACGTTTTGTGGGCATCACCATTTTGCAGCCACCGACGTGGCTATCAACTTCACATACTTCGGACGATGTAATAACGTATGCTTATCTCCGTTCACGCTAAATTATGGCCGAAGAATACCACAAGCGAACTTTGCACACGGCTGCAGCAGGCAACGACCCGACAGGGAGCAACAATCACGGTGCGTGTTCATTCGGAGTTTATGTCGCTGTGCTGACTGCATGAGTACGTGATTCCCTCGAGAGTCCCTCTCAATGCAACTGACTAGGCTCCCACATTCAAGAAACGTAACACGTCGAACATGACCACGTGTGACAGCAGCGAAACCAGATTCCTCTATAAATCGCCTCAGTTTGGCTTGCGCACAAACCCAGGCTATCGAGCAAGAAGAGCAATCCTGCAAAAGGCTAGGAATTAAATATGGGAATGAGAAAAGCTGTGTTCAAGCAGTCACTCTGATCTGCAAGCACCGGAGGGCAAAAAGATTACAGAAAGTCAAATGCAACATAGTCCGCGGTGCAAAGGTAACGCAAGACACATAGGGATGCCGCATTAGCTATTTCAAGAGAGGAATCGCACATGGCAACGTACACTAGAATATACTGCTAAAGGTATTTTAGGGTGCCAGACATTAACTGCTATTTAGCATGAGTAAAGAATTGGTTGATCTTTATGTTTGGATAAGAAAGAAGAATGATCTCTAACAACGATGGGGAATTAAAAACCTTCAATAATAAAGAAATGTATACTTGGAACAAATTGGGTTTAACGATGACAGGAAGCTTATTAAGGAAGAGCGAACTCACGGAACTTTTTTAGTCAGCATCCTTTGCGCTATTTAAGAGGTTTCAGGTGCATTTGAACATGAATAATTTCTTTTCTTGAGGTACATGGATGACTCGGCCAATATGGCTGATGGCAGAATGATGGCCGAGGCTCTCTTAACTCTTGACACATTCCTCCGTAGAATTTATATCTCATCCAGGTACTTCTAGACCCGCTTCATTGTTTGTGGTGCAACAGCCTTGCGAATTCGGCACCAGCAACTTCCTGTTGGTGTAGATGGGGGTTCCTGTGATGAGGGTCAAGAGGTCCTTGGGGCAGACTCAGTTGGAGCAGAACCGTAACACGTGAGCTACAGCACAGATTGGTCACACCCATGTAGTGTGCTCTTTCATTTTGAACAAATTATGCTGAACCGTAGACATGAACAAATACTCATATCATCTGCTAGAAGCAAATGACATGTATCCAAAGATTGACAAGGCAATACAGCAATACATCAAGTATATTTATTTCTGGATCCAGTGTTGTTTATATTGTAATAGCTTGCTTGTAATGCAACTGCTTCAATCAGCTTTCTTGCAAGTTTTTGCGATTCCTCAACGTTGCACTCGTCTGTTGTAATTTTAATGAATCGCAAAATATTTGCTAATTCTTAAATATGTAGCGTCTTTCCTGACATTGCCATGTTGAATATTTCATATATGTACTGGTGTTACAGGCATATCCTCAAACCTTCACAGTTTCCGAATTAGCTAAGTGATCTGTGTAGTGAATGGAGAACTTAAAATAGCAAATAAAATTCTCGTGGTGTAATAATGCTATGTTATTGCAGCTGCGCCTTTGTGGAGTCGCAATTACCTAATTCCTGGTCCCACTTTGCCTGAAACCCTACTAGAAAATCCTATTTGTTTTCAAGCAGGTTTCCTCAAATAGGGTTCTGGAACGGGACCCCGTTTGATCCTGTTCTGTCCTGACCTGTTTAAATCTTACCTAATCCTTTTTAGTCTTGACCCGTTTATATCCTGCTTAGCACTGTTTAATCCTGACCCTTTTAATCCTGCCCTATATAACCCAGTCCTGTTCGCCCCTGTTCAGACCTATTTTTTGCTACATTCGTACCAGGTCCGTTATGAACGGATTGCTGTCGCTGAATACAATTTACTCTTTAAACCTATTTTGTACACTTGCGTATTTGCGGTCGGCATTGAAGACAAGTAGGTCTGCACTTTCAAATGCAGGTTTGCCCGATACATTGCTTGATACGAAGATGAACACAATTTTCGGAGTAAATTGATTAGCTCTACCAAGACTAATGGGATAAATCATGAAGGAGTTTTCTATGACCTATGAGAACGTTCACACTACATGATCTATACAAAAATGCACCCTGAAAAAGACTGTACCTCATTTTTATATTTTTTACAAGTATGGAAATATGCTTCTTGCAAGTTTAGTACATGCTTCATTACTTGTACTCGTCTTACTGGAGTGCTTTTTTGCTGTAATGGTTTGTTCACAGATCCACAGTACAGCGTAATATTGAGGAAGAAAATGTCAGGCAAAGTATTGGCATGTACTTGTAAGTGAAAAAGATGAGTATACTTGACGTTGGTACTGCTGTACAGCCATTTGAGCTTTAATTAATAATGAAGTGCTCAGGTTTAAACAAAAGCATGCCGTACATGTCACAAGCACTGTTTATTGGACCTTCTAATGCACCCAGTCTGCCGAGAGAAGAGCCCTGGAATGTGTTGCTTGAGTGAAAGCGAGCAGAGCACATGAAAAAAAGTAAAGTCAATCATTTATTTTCACTCATGAAACAGTTTAACATATAGGCAATATTAGTTTTGCCTATGTTCACACAGATAAGAAAGGTTCGGCATTCAGGACATACGAGATAATTAACAAACCTTATTGAAGAATATGCGGTTTCATGCAATGCCTAGGTATAAAGGGAACATGGATTACTGTGGGAGAATAAGCTGTCATGATTAGCAGGCCACTGATACCAGTGTTGTAAAAAAGATGTACACATTGTTTGAATAACTATAATTACAAGTGGTGAAGCAACAGAATGCAGCCATGAAATGTAACTTTAAAAACAATGCTAGCAGGTTGAGATACGAAATTACTCAGAAACTAAACCGTTCTGCCAGCAAAGTAGACACCATAGTGTAGTGGCTTTCGCATTGCGCTGCTCAGTCAGAGGGCCTGCAATCGAATCACGGCCACAGCGGCTGTATTTCAATTGCAGGGAAATGAAAAAACCTCCACCAAAGGTCCACTGGGTACACGTTAAAGACGACTAGGAATTCCGTCAACTAGAAGTTATAAAAACCGTGGGAAATTTCGAGAAAAGCAAATTCACAAAAGTAGGAGGCCCTGACCATGCGAAGACCATATAAAGCCTTTCAACGTAGGTGCCAGCTGCCGCTAAATTTATTGTAAAAGCTAAATATAGCAGAAGCGGTATTTTTTTCATAGATCACTTTTGCAAGGTATTGTACAATTTGGCACCCGCCCCGTTGGGCATCTACGGTCAACAGCGATTCTTGCACAGATCGTAGCAACGCTGTTGCACATACGCATTAGCACGTTCAAAGCCTAGTCACACAAGATATCGCGAAACTGTTCGTTTGACAAAAAAAGAACAGTAATCAACCGGCAATACTGCCCGAGGGCCGAAATTTTCTATGCATGCCTTCCGCTTGAATACGTGCCAGCCTTTCTTGCACCGTTTTTGGCTGGCGTACCCCGTACTGATAATGCGGGTGGATATCACTATGACCACTGACAAAGTGTGATGAGAAGTGGCATCGAAAAATGCATTGTAACAAGATTGGAGCCCTGAACTCGTTAATAAAGAAAATACCTATAGCATATCCAACATTTGGCGCAGCGCGAAGCATGGCATAGCGTCCCGGTCCGCACAGAGCACAGCAAGCTGACAACTCTCAGCGCACATGTGAGCATGCCTGTTGTGGAGGTCACGTGTGCTTTCTTGTACTCATCGCACTTTTTAAGGGGCCAGAGGAACACTCCGCCAAGATTATCAATGAGATCGCAGCCGGACGTGAACAGTAGGTAACAGTGGCGCAGAATGAAGTGGAATTAGCGATAAACTTGCGACCTAAATTAAATTATGGTGTTTTACGTGCCAAAACCACTTTCTGATTGTGAGGCACGCCGTAGAGCAGGACCTCGTAAATTTCGACCACCTGGGGTTCTTTATCATCATCATCATCATCATCATCATCATCATCAGCCTGGTTACGCCCACTGCAGGGCAAAGGCCTCTCCCATACTTCTCCAACAACCGCGGTCATGTACTAATTGTGGCCATGCCGTCCCTGCAAACTTCTTAATCTCATCCGCCCACCTAACTTTCTGCCGCCCCCTGCTACGCTTCCCTTCCCTTGGGATCCAGTCCGTAACCCTTAATGACCATCGGTTATCTTCCCTCCTCATTACATGTCCTGCCCATGCCCATTTCTTTTTCTTGATTTCAACTAAGATGTCATTAACTCGCGTTTGTTCCCTCACCCAATGTGCTCTTTTCTTATCCCTTAACGTTACACCTATCATTCGTCTTTCCATAGCTCGTTGTGTCGTCCTCAATTTGAGTAGAACCCTTTTCGTAAGCCTCCAGGTTTCTGCCCCGTAGGTGAGTACTGGTAAGACACAGCTATTATATACTTTTCTCTTGAGGGATAACGGCAACCTGCTATTCATGATTTGGGAATGCCTGCCAAACGCACTCCAGCCCATTCTTATTCTTCTGATTATTTCAGTCTCATGATCCGGATCCGCCGTCACTACCTGCCCTAAGTAGGTGTATTCCCTTACGACTTCCAGTGTATCGCTGCCTATTGTAAATTGCTGTTCTCTTCCGAGACTGTTAAGCATTACATTACTTTTCTGCATATTAATTTTTAGACCCACTCTTCTGCTTTGCCTCTCCAGGTCAGTGAGCATGCATTGCAATTGGTCCCCTGAGTTACTAAGCAGGGCAATATCATCAGCGAATCGCAAGTTACTAAGGTATTCTCCATTAACTTTTATCCCCAATTCTTCCCAATCCAGGTCTCTGAATACCTCCTATAAACATGCTGTGAATAGCATTGGAGATATCGTATCTCCCTGTCTGACCCCTTTCTTTATAGGGATTTTGTTGCTTTCTTTGTGGAGGACTACGGTGGCTGTGGAGCCGCTATAGATATCTTCCAGTATCTTTACATATGGCTCATCTACACCCTGATTCCGTAATGCCTCCATGACTGCTGAGGTTTCGACTGAATCAAACGCTTTCTCGTAATCAATGAAAGCTATATATAACGGTTGGTTATATTCTGCACATTTCTCTATCACTTGATTGATAGTGTGAATATGGTCTATTGTTGAGTAGCCTTTACGGAATCCTGCCTGGTCCTTTGGTTGACAGAAGTCTAAGGTGTTCCTGATTCTATTTGCGATTACCTTAGTAAATACTTTGTAGGCAACGGACAGTAAGCTGATCGGTCTATAATTTTTCAAGTCTTTGGCGTCCCCTTTCTAATGGATTAGGATTATGTTAGCGTTCTTCCAAGATTCCGGTACGCTCGAGGTTATGAGGCACTGCGTAAACAGGGTGGCCAGTTTCTCTAGAACAATCTGACCACCATCCTTCAACAAATCTGCTGTTACCTGATCCTCCCCAGCTGCCTTCCCCCTTTGCATAGCTCCTAAGGCTTTCTTTACTTCTTCTGGCGTTTCCTGTGGGATTTCGAATTCCTCTAGGCTATTCTCTCTTCCACTATCGTTGTGGGTGCCACTGGTACTGTATAAATCTCTATAGAACTCCTCAGCCACTTGAACTATCTCATCCATATTAGTAATGATATTGCCGGCGTTGTCTCTTAACGCATACATCTGATGCTTGCCAATTCCTAGTTTCTTCTTCACTGTTTCTAGGCTTCCTCCGCTCCTGAGATCATGTTCAATTCTATCCATATTATACTTCCTTATGTGAGCTGTCTTACGCTTGTTGATTAACTTCGAAAGTTCTGCCAGTTCTATTCTAGCTGTAGGGTTAGATGCTTTCATACATTGGCGTTTCTTGATCAGATCTTTCGTCTCCTGCGATAGTTTGCTGGTATCCTGCCTAACGGAGTTGCCACCGACTTCCTTTGCACACTCTTTAATGATGCCCACAAGATTGTCGTTCATTGCTTCAACACTAAGGTCCTCTTCCTGAGGTAAAGCTGAATACCTGTTTTGTAGCTTGATCTGGAATTCCTCTTTTTTCCCTCTTACCGCTAAGTCATTGATCGGCTTCTTATGTACCAGTTTCTTCCGTTCCCTCCTCAGGTGTAGGCTAATTCGAGTTCTTACCATCCTGTGGTCACTGCAGCACACCTTGCCGAGCACTTTAAGGCCGGGTTCTTTAACCCGGCCTTAAACCCGGTTTGCCGGGTTCTTTGAGGCGCACCCAAATCTGAGTAGACCGGTGTTTTCGCATTTCGCCCCCATTAAAATGCGGCCGCCGTGGCCGGGATTCGATCCCGCAACCTCGTGCACAGCAGCCCAACGCCATAGCCACTGAGCAACCACGGTGGGTAAACTTGCGACCTTGTCATTTTTAGGTGATATTACAGCTGCGCACAAAGTATGGAAATCTTTGGGTGATGACTTTTTGCCTACGTTTTCACAGCCTAGATTTCGACATAATGGGAGCCCAGTGGCAAAGCATTTCGGGATAAGAAGTGAAATATAGATAGAGTTAACACGGAGCCGGGACGAAAATTCTACTCTACTGAATTTTGAAATATCAGTTTGAGCTAACAAGTGTTTAATCTATAATACAGACTCCCCACTACAGCATGCCTCATAATCATATTGTGACTTTGGCATGCAAAACTGAAGAATGAAATTTTCATTAAAGTAAATAGTATATTCATAAGACAAAATGTTTATACACGATCAGCTGACAGCAGCTAAATTTACGAGATTTTCATACTTTCCAAAACAAGAAATTGTCCATTGTGCTGAGCAACGATCTAATAATGTCAAGATTACTCCCACTAGTTTTAAATACCCTATTCTGCCATACCTTCTTCACTTTGAACTAAAATTATAGGGGCAGTGTACAACCATGGTGCTGAATACAGCTAAAAAGATTTACGCTATTCCCTGAAGAAGTCCATGATATTGTTCCAAGCAACAGCACAAGTGCGCCTTGTGATCATTAGCCTATGCAAATGGGCTTCAAACTTCTTGATGACACAGACCCCTGTACAGGTTCACTAGTCACTGTGGGTCTCCTTACATCAGTTTTTGTCCGTAACATCATACAGATTAATACATTAACCCGAGTTTGAACATGTTAATGCATTGTTTCACAGCGATGAAATTGTGGTCACTGACCAAGTCAAGGCGAAAAAAATTCAAACTCCGGAGCAGAGAGAGATTCCTGGGTTACACCATGGCAGGTAAGCTCGTGGGCCTTTTTTTTCAGAAAGAGCTGGACTGATGGCATGCTCTACGGCGCAGGGGACTATCGCCAGGATCGGGTGAAGCATCCTGCAGTGTTAAATTCACGCCTTTGCACAAAATGGCAGTTTCAGATTTAGTAGGCTTGGAGAAGACGAGCTGAAGATAACTTCTTCGTTTGAATGGACTCTTTTGATTTTAATACGTCAAGCTTGCTTGCGACTGTTTTTACAGGTGGCCCGTTAGCGTTGCCGTGAAGTTGATATGGGGCTGTATCACCTGAAATACATGCACAATGACCTGGTTTAGTTGACGCCATGTGAAAAATGCGTCAGTTTTAAAACACTTGATTTTCTGTCAGCATTTTCGAACTCGTGATTCAAGTTATTTCTTCCTGGCTGGCGAAATCATCTTGAGGGCCCACACTGACACTACCGACGTCTTCAAGCACAGACGGTACGAACTTTTTTGCTTCGCTAGTCTGGTTAAAGGAAGGGTGGCACATACAGGGGACTATACTGGACGCGACTAATGCAGTCTCGTGGGCCTTGCTTAGCACGTCTCATCCATAAGTTCTCTAGGAGATCTCAAATGTTTGACTAAAATTGATCTAGTCTAGTAACATTACGATAAGGTTGTGGTGATGGACCATGCGACTATCATCATGTTACCAGTGAGAATAATTTTCTAAATCTTTGACTAACTCGTAAAAAGCTACGGACAAGACATAACCAAGATTGGACAGTTCATTTCACTAATATCTAGAATAGCTACCTTTAAGCGCCACCTACCCTTCAACCATACTTGGAAAGCAAAAACCCTCATATCCAAAGGTCTGCGCATGAAGACATCGGTAGCGTCAGCGTCGAGCCACAAGATAATTCGGCAAGCCAAGAAATTACTGACAACACAAGTACAAGCATGCCAACGGAAAATCAGCGGCATGGTAGACGGTGCATTCTTCGCAATGCACTAACTACCGCCGATCATTGTTCAGGAGTTCCCGAATGCACAAATCTAGGACAACTTCACGCCAACTCCAGGAAGGCACCTCTGCACAGTTGCAAGAAAAAAAGCAAGATGCCCCAAGAGAAATAAACCGACTCAAGGCATCGAGGTTATGTTCAACTTGTCTTCCGGCAACTGCTCTAAACCAAAGACTGCTGTTCTGCAAAAGGGAACAAACATGTACACTGGTGCCTCGCCCAACACAAGTCATCGGCACTGTCGAAGGTGCCGTCAGTCAGCCCTCTTCCGAAGATGAGGCCCACACCTGTGATCTCAGTGTACTATAGAAATTGCAGATGCACAGCCTATAAGCTTGTCTACCTTAGTGTGAACAAGGAAGCCGCATGGGCCCCAAAACCCATCGACCCAATGAACTAAAACCAACGAATCAAATTTCATTAGTTATAAGAAAAGTCACCTCATGCTGGCTTTCCCTACAATTCTTTCTAAGCACAGATAACGCTTGGTTTGTTGTGTAGGTATGTAAATAATGAAAACGCCTGCATCACTATCTGTGAAAAAAAGCATGCAAAAACCATGTACAATACACAGGTGCAGTGTCTATCACATACCACTATCGTGCAGTAGATGCTACATCGGCTAAACCGGCCAATGTATAAATGACTGGCTGCGTGACCAAGTCAACTTGATGCGTGGGTCAGTTAGCACTGGTAGTGCACTGCTCTCGGTGCACATGCACCTATGTTTGAAAACTACTTGATTGTGGCAAAATGTAAAGACAAAAGCGCTGGAGAGATACCTGAAGCTTTTCTAATATGTACCACGGGAAACCAGTGCATTAGCTCCCCATACAGAGGATTACTAGATAGTGAGACCGCTTGCTATCATTGTAAAATAAGTGTCATGCTAACCACGCCACGTGTCCTTTTTGTTTTTGTGCGAGCAGCATGTATTCAGATTTAGCTATTCTCAGCTTTTCACCTTTTGCATGATACCACTGTGCGAGCAATAAAACTGAACTATTAGTGGCGCTCTGTCCTGTTCCTTCCTTTCTTTCCTTCTGTGTTGTGTGCTAAATAAGGCTTTTTTGGTGAAAGAGTGCTAGTTTAACGCATTAACTAGCTCCTTGGCTGTTTGCAATAAAGGAGTGTTAGCGTCCTCACAAATATGTCCATGCAAAACACTGTCAAAAGAGCGCCTTAAAGAAAGAACATGAATGTATCTATCATAAAGGCCAACCCTTGTTTTGTTTGCTTAAATCAATATTCAGAACCGATATTGAGGTACAAGCTCACCATATTTTATTACCTGGTCCATTAACCAAAGTGCAGGGGTGCCCAACTCTCGCGGGACTAACTTGGATATGGAGATCGGGGCCGATCAGCAACATAGCATGGTCTCCTTACACTTCCTCTCCACGTCCAGCCATACCTATAGCAGCTATAAAACAAGTGAGCTTAGTGTCACAAGAGAAACAACATAAAAAGTGACACTGCACAAAGCAATTTTCGTTAGACATAAATAGGAACAAAATGGAAGACATTGCGTTCATAACTAACTTTAGGCAACAAAGCATCCAGTTAAGAAAGATTGTATGTATGTGCTATCTATGTGAGAAAGATCTTTTTGTCAAGCCCCTCCCTTATATATGGATGACCTGGCTGATTAAATTGGGCTGATGCCAGGTATAGTGTGATCAAAGGATGTCGCTTGGTGGGCCAACCCCGATACAATTCCATGACTTGTACAATAATTTTTATGTGCATTGTAATGCGGGCCATCCTGCAGGCACTGCAGCACTATCGCACCCATAAGGCTAAAGGTATTACCTGATAAGGTTAACTAATAAGTGTGCCCAGAAGCATAACTTAGCGTGTGTACCCAGAGGCCATTATTACATTTCGATAACCATCCTTCCATCGCTTCAACCTAATTTTCATCAACATACTACAAGCTTCAAGCACCAGCGCAAGCCTAATGCACCTGGGCACCGTAAAGAATACCACAATATTTATCGCGTTATTTATATTGTTAGATATTTGTTCTTTCATGTTTACTCGCTAACAATGTATTTCTTTTTACTCCTTTCTTTTTTTATAATTCCCTGTTTCCTCCCCTCACGCAATACTCCTTCGAGAGCCTGTGCGGTAAATGATTGAATAAATAAATAAATAGCTTACTATTAAATTCAGCCTCTAAAACAAATAGTCGCAAGTTCGGTACTATGTTTTGAACCAGCGAAATTATTCTGGAATTGCATAAGCCTTTTTCATGCATACAAAAATCGCCAGTGCTACTACTTGCATATTCGCATTTTGTAGACAGAAAGCACCAAGCACAACAGCTCAAGCTTGGGAAAATTGGCAAGAATTCATTTTCATGCTGCTCACAATGAAAGTAAAAGAGTTCTGTTCTCTTGCAATCTCTGTCTGATTGTTACTTCCTCGATACGTGTGCTTTGTGAGCACCACATCTGCCTTTCCCTTTCATCTTTAGTGTGTATGCACTGTGAATAGAAGTGAAAGGAATATAAAGAGAAGATAATGGTACGTTGGATAGAATGAGGAAGAAAGATACCTTCTGATGCAGTACACATTGATTAAACAGTTTTATACCCTCATCCTATACTTGCCACTGCACTGAAGAATGCTTATCTGATTTGCTGCGGAAGACAAATTTGTTTTATAGAAGATTGCACTTGTCCCATTATTTCGAGAAACTGGTGGTTATGCTGTAGGAAAGGTGGCATCATTGAAAACCACCTTAATTTTTGTGAAAAAAATAATCATACAGTCAACTCCACATATCAACCAAGGTATAAGTATGCAGCAATCAAAATGGTAAACTGGCATTTCCACTACTGTTGAGGCAAAAAGAAATGCTAAAACGCTCCCGACACATTAAACATGTTTTCTCTAAGACATTATATCTGAATTAAAAATGTTAACAAGCAAATATTTAGAGCAGTGCTTTTCTGCTGTAATGGTTTGTCACTCCTCCAGTACGACTAAGCTTACTGCTGAGCATAATAAATAGATCCTCTTTGTGGAGTTTCATGGAATGAGTATAATGAAGAGCAAGTGATGTGACATCTCTTGAGCGCCTGAGGACAGTGCTGGTGATTATATATCAAACTGCTGAAATGCAGTTAAATCTTCGGGCAGTGTCATCTCATGCCACATGATTCAGACAAAAATTTAAAGTGTACTACGCAGAAAAATAATTATTTGAGCTGCATTAGAAAATTAGTCGACCAAAATACCAAAAAAAACTATATTTACCCAGAGAGGAGGCTTCATATGCCAGTAGGAGAGATGGACGGTGAAACCACGATAAAATTCCCGCACCAGCTTGCCGTAATGCTTTGAATTTTGACACAGCCTGCTAGGGGTGCAATTAATTTGATTTTGGCAAATATTGACAACATTTCATTCTAAGTGAGTCAGAAACTGAACTTTGTGAACTGAACCGCCATAGCCAATATACAAGAAAATACTCTGGAACGTGCGATGTGCCCTTGACGTGCCCGCAGTGAAATCCTGGAGCAAAATTGGAAAAATTGAATGTTGAACTTTATTTTCTCTCCATATAATTAAACTCTTATTACAAAATTTAGCCCAGGAAGCGTCTTCAGAGAATACTTAATCCATCAAAAATTATTTAGTGTTTCTCTTTAGCATTCCTTTAAAGCGAAACCTGCAAGCTTGTTCACCGAGTCATGTGACCCTAGTCATCCTATACGCATTTAAATCGCGCACTTATCCTTGGCTTCATTTAAAGTGCCTTTGTGTTGCATGCAACATAATACTGAACCACAGGAGTCACTGTAAAAGGAGAAACTAATGGGATGCTCCGTGTGTGACACAACAGCAGTTTTACAATGACTGACAACAGATTTCTAAGGAGCCGGTTCATTTGTGGCACAATTAAATGCTCAATATTGGAAATAGTTATACCTGCAGCAGTTTCAAAATCATGTAGAAGTTTCGTAAGCAGAATTTTTCGATCAGCAGTCCCCCCCCCCAAAAAAAAATATAGGAGCCCCTACGCCAGCAACACTCAGAAGTGAGAGCAATGCCTATAGCCTATATCACTACTTGCGAAAGCTGAAAGATGGGTGGCTTTCGCTTGAATGAGTTCAACTTTTATTAACCATTTGCGAAAACCCGTTCGGAAAATAAAATGCAGCCAAAATATGCTGCTGCATCTGTGGCTACTGCAAATCTAAGTGGTAGCTAGTGACAATGTGGTGCCCTATTTCGACCATGTATGCAAGTTCTCGAGGATAACTTCTTCTTGGGAAAGTTTGCGTTTACTTAACGTGTTGCTTTTTAGCACTAAAAACTGAAAAATGAAGACAGTGATAGGCAAAAGGAAAGGAAAGACGAGCGCCATACTTACAACTGTTTATTCCGAAAAATAGAGCATCCCATATATACACAATAATGCACATGCGCAAATGCATAAAACGAGCAAAGGACGTCCTTCAGCCGAAAGCATAGTTATCAATTTTTATATGCTTAACAATCTCAATTCCGAATCATAAAGCGTAACAGAAGTTTGACTCACGCGAGCTGGGCCAGTGGTATGGATATGGAAGGCCTCTAACAGTTCCGATGCAGTTTTGTTTTTTGCTTCTGTCTAGGATCCTGGCGTTAAAGAACAGTGGCTCATAGTCTGGACAAGACCTGCAATGCGTGGACAGGTGCGTAGTCATGTCTATTCTTTAAATAATTGCGTGCTCTCTCATTCGGTCGTTGACGCAACGCCCAGTTTGTCCAATTTAGCACTTGCCACAGCTGAGCGGAATAAGGTAAACCCCTCTAACGGAGCAATGCACGTAATGCTTAACATGCTGTACTGTACACCCGTTCGTAGCGCCACTCGCGATTCGGGGGCAGAGACTAGCCAGCTTGTTCGGGATGGAGAAGACCCCAGGTGCTCCATACCTGTTCGCCACTTTCTTGAGATTGTAGCTAATCCTTTAAAGGTATGTCCAGTACCTTCACAGACTAAGGTCAGAAAGTTTTCTGGCCTTATTGAAAGGCTATCTCGAAAGTACTTTTATTCTTTTTGACAATCAACTGTACTCACAGTGAGCAGTACTCAAGTAGCTCCTCTGCTACGTGACTCATTTCTTTCTGAAATGGATACAACCCTCGACAACTGTTTTAAGAACACGCACGTCATAAAGGTTTTTAGATACGTAGACGATCTTTTTGTCCTTTTCAACAAAGAGTGTTCTTCTACTGACAATGATGAAATCAGCGCGGTTTTACGAATGTTAAACTTCATGGCAGGACCCATGAGATTCCGGTGGAGAACATGCTGCATTTTTTTTAGATTTAAATTGGGCGTTTTTAAAAGAATATATTTGTCGGTACTACTCAGCATGCGCTAAAAAAGAGCTGTTACCATGCAATTCCGCCCACTCGAAAACTCTGAAACAAGGGATTCCAACAACCTGCCTGAGGTCTACGCTTAAAAATTGTGTGTTCATAGGGTCAGGACGAGGTTTGACAATCAGCTCAAGCGGCTTTTAAAAGCCGGCTACCCTCACTAGGTGCTGATGTCACTGTGAAAACTTTGCTCCAGAAGCTTAGGCGCGACAAAGGGCCTAAAGAGGACGATGCAGTCGAGTGTAGCACTCCACAAAAACCCAAAAGTTGTCCTTTACCTTCACAGGGTTGGGCACAATCTCATGAAAGTGGCGAACAGGTATGGCGCATCTGTGGTCTTCTCCACCCGAAGAAGATGGCCAATCTCTGACCCCGAGTCATGGGTGGCGCTACGTACCGGCGTACAGTACAGCATGTTAGACATTATGTGCATTGCTCCACTGGAATGGTTTACCTGATTCCGCTCAGCTGTGGCAAGCACTGCATTGGGCAAACTGGGCATTGCGTCAGCGACCAAATGAGAGAGCATGCAAATATTTTAAAGAAAGGTACGACTGCGCACCTGTCTGCACATGGCAGGTCTTGTCCCGACTGTGAAATATGATATTTTTATGTGAGGATCCCAGGCAGAAGCAAGAACATAATCCCACATGAACTATTAGAGCCCTGCCATATACATACGAATACATACGATTGGTCTAGCTGGTGTGAGTAAAACTTCTGTAACGGTTTACGATTCGGAATTCAGATAGCTAAGCACCTAAAAATTGATAACAACACATTCGGCTGACCCGACGTCATTTGCTTTTTTGATGCATTTGCGCAGGTGCATTTCTGTGTATATATAAGATGTTCTGTTTTTCGAAATAAACAGTTATAAGTGTAGCACACGTCTTTCCTTTTCTTTCGCCTCCGTTTTCTTTTTTCTAGTTTATTGTGCTAAAAAGCAACACGCAAGTTCTCACAGTGCCCTATGGCCTTCGAGAATGGGCGACAGAGTGCACTGCTCTACCTAAGAAATTGTGAGGTCATTTTTCTACTCGTAACAATTGATGCTATAGCTGCGATTTACAAATTACAGAAAAAACTATTAGAAAGACATGTACCACATTTCAAGATATGTAGAGAAGACGAGTAGCCATCTTCAATTATAGAAGGTCACATAATAGGACATCCTATTTCTTGTCATGCTTTTGCCACATGAGGGGGGCAAAGGCCATTTTTCTCTATTTTTCAAGTATCAAAAATACAAATCCTTGTCTAATGAGAAAAACAGTGCCCGTTTCATACAATATGAGACACAATTTGCCCATCAGCGAGGTTATCATGATTTATGCTCTGAATGGTTGTCTTTCCCTTTATGAGATGAGTGGTTTCACGGCTTAAATGAAAAAATAAAGCTTTGGATGAGGCTCATTATGGCAATATATCAAAATCTTAACAATTGCCTATTCAGTTTGTACTTATCCCAGAAGCTTGTTAATGGCATAGACCATAAGGGTGTGTCTACGCCAAATGGGCTAAGGCAAGAAGTTAACTGGTCCCACACATTTTAATCGTCAAATTAAAGCGTCTTATGACCTTTGTTTGCCACTTTTAATAGCATGGTTGACACAACCCGCTATAATACTTTCATAAGAAAGCATGTATTGAGCATGGCGTGCCTAACCACTTTTGTTAGATGTGGAAATATGGTTTCTGGTTCTTTTTAGGGAACTGGTTACACATTATTGATAGCACAGTACGCTGTTTCCCTAAGAATGCACAGACAATTGCATATTTTAGGTTGACCATATTAACACGTGCGTAATGTACAGCATTGCTTCAAGGGTACCGCTATCTATTCAGGCACACATAAGCCAAGTTCTGCAGTCAACTTCATAACCAAGTTTCTGTTAGTCATGCATATTGGCAATTTGACAGAATAATAAGAGGGGACGGTGAGAGGGATGCTCCTGTTATAAGAGAAGCAATACCAGAGTTGAAGCTTTACCTGTGTCATATGCAAAAGGGCCGAGCATGCCCAGCTTTCAGCTACTTCTCACTTGTGACCATGGCAACAGGCTGACTGACATGCGTTAGCAGCAGTTTGTGGGACCAGATTTTCAGAACCTGCAATTTTTTTTACATCTGAAGCGATCAGCCTCAAGGTCCATGCTGCGCTGCACTCGAGAAGCATTATAAACTGGCAACATTTAAATCTTATGCTGCATGGTTTGTTGCATGCTTCAGAAATTTTCCAATTTATCATAAACATAGCTCTTAGGCTCCAGTTGGATATTGAGTGAGGTGGCAAGAAAACAAATTCTGAACCAACAAGGAGAAAATTCAACAAAACATGTCAGACAAAAGAAGAAAGAAAAACACTCTCATAATGCGACTATGTATCTGGCAGCTGCTTATAAAAAAGCAATTAGAAACGTTTTATTACTGGTAATGCTTTAGGAGATTGAATGTAGACTTCCAAGCTTCATACACTTTTAAGCCACCTTTCGTGGCTTTTTGTTTTGAGGTCCTTTTCTCTGTAGTATTAAAGGAATGAATACCCCCTTCAAAAGGAAAACAAAGAAATACATGCCATACGCTACAGGAAATACTTAGGAAAATGTGATTAAGAACACAGTCTAGTGGACACAGAAGTTAGAACTCTACATGAAAGCGTAATAATAAAGATGGGCAAAACGTTTCTGCTTTTGTCGGGCAACTTGTAGCAAGACATACCGGTAAAAGGATACGCATGCCTCACAACACAGACCTTAAAAATATATGTCACAATACAGTGAGTAGGTATATCATGCATATCTAAAATAGCCCTTAATTATAGTTAAGTCAGTAGGGGCCACCTACATAACTTTATCAAACTGAAGGTGGGCCAAATTATAAATATACGATTCACGTGGACCGAAAACGGAAGTTATGAATGTTTCATCTACCGCAAATGTGCTGTACATTATGTCATACCGGCCAACCTGTGAACATTATATTTGTAAAGATGCTGCAGACATTAATTCTTTGTAGGGGAGATAGCGCATATTTTTTTTAAGCTTGCTCTAAGCACCCACAATGTTGCATACACACGCACATTATTAACCATTATTTAACTTTACGTGCAGCACATAAAGCAGCAGCGAACGTGAAACCGGAAACTGACAGCATTATTTGTTTTAGATCATAGAGCATTTTCACTGCTGCTGCTGCCGCTTAAGGCTGCTTCAGGAATTCATCTGACGAAGCGTCCCTAAAGCAAGTGCCCCTTTGGTGTTCTCGTTAGAGATTTTGCGTTGCTAATAATAAAACCATACAAGTACCATTACAATTTTTGCATGCATTTAACAATGTCATGCCACCTATCTCTCAACAGCTTCAAACATCTTAACCAACACAACTTCATTCTCTTTTTAAAGTGGGATTCATAAAATTGTAAAATGAGCCCACCTTTCTAAACCGACGAAAAACTCAGGAGAGTTGCCAAGTATGAATGATACCAACAAAACCTGCAGCTCGCCTAAGTGTCAGTGACTGATTTGTACGCACCTTGTTGCAGCATGCCCATGAGATACTTTGCTGCGCTGTTGAGGCTGCAGAAGTGCCACATGTGCACATGTGGAAGTGCCTCTGGTTCACAAGTTCTTGACATTTCTATACAATAGGAAAACCTTAATTTATCCTAAAACCTGCTGAAACTGCAAACTTGTGATATAACAAGGTAACGTTACATTTTGAAAAGTCTCGTACAACCAGTTGCATGAAGCTGCATGTGGTTGTACAAATATCTGATTGTTACATCACAGCGGTTATATAACGCATAAATCAAACTCCAGCAAATATGAATTTATTATAAAAAGCTTCACACAAACGTACATCTGTAGAAAGTGAAATATGAATTGCACCATCAAGAAAATTCCTTAGCACATGAAAAGCGTTCCATAACCTAATTTGTTTATGCGGCGCAACAAAGCACTGTCCTAAAGGAGGATGCGCTGAAAATTATCACATACCACCTGTTTTTTCAGGAGAGCCAATAAAGAAGGAAATATGTTTCGATTAAAAAGAAACATTGCTGTTGTAACGCCGAATTCTCTGCAAGATCAGAACCATCTACAAATGCACGAAAACACGCAGGACACTAATACACACTGTCGGACGACACTCTATAAGCAGGAGTATTTGCATACAAGCACAAAATCTGGCCATGCGTCAGACAGAGCAATCGGGTGCTATCTCACGCAGCGGTTAGCTGTGAAGACGACACATTGACGTACTACTTCCAGAAATGCCTATACCATTTCTAAATGAAAAATAATGTACGTAAACAGTAACTTTACTTGCTTGAATTTTTGTGTCCATTTAGATAAAAAAATCACCCGCGCTATCGCGCTTCATAGGAGAAAGCAAATAAACCGTTGATAAAGCTGTTGGCAACATCAATACGTTTTAGGGCAATTTGATTGCAACGTTTTGCTAAATGTGCACTGTGACATGAACGAGCATTATAAAAACACAGTTATCATTTTTGTTGCTTTACTAATTATCTTGTCATCCGTACAACAACGCACGCTTCACGAACTATAGACTACGAGAATGCGCGCAAGCGCCGGACTTACCTTTCGAGGCGTACTCAGGAAACGCTCTTAGTGTCACAGGTGCAGCGGTATCGACGGCACCGACGGTCCTTCCGGCGTTAACATTGTTGAATTGCGGATCAACTACAGCCCGTGATAGCACAACTTTCACGAATTCTTCCGTATACTGTGATACGATGCGAAGTGCCAGAGGAGGACATTCTTCAGACAGAGGCTTTTCATGAGCAGAGAACAAAGAAAGCGCGAAGGGTCATAACTACAATATTTGACATCGGTGCACCACACGGAAGATACTGCGAGCTACATACATTACGTGGTCCCAGAGGTTTTGTTATTCTCGATGAACAGAAAATGCACCACAATTTCTCTCGGCACAGCGTACACACGACTAAACAACCACATCGACCGTCGGAAATGCAGCGCGTACTCACATGTAGCGACAGCTGAAGACGGGCAAATAATATCATCAGTAACTTTACC
Organism: Dermacentor variabilis; assembly: GCF_050947875.1. Taxonomy (NCBI): domain Eukaryota; kingdom Metazoa; phylum Arthropoda; class Arachnida; order Ixodida; family Ixodidae; genus Dermacentor; species Dermacentor variabilis. Next base: position 174,659,300 of record NC_134569.1, read on the forward strand.
AGCGCTACCAATGCTGCCACTGCAAAGCGACCATGCTTTCGGTGATCTCATGCATGTTGACGGCATTGTATTTTGAGGCTATGCGAGTTTTACAGCGTCATGTGTGGCGTGTTTCAGCAAAGTTGCTTTTAAGAGAGAGAACAGCAATCTGTGTAGCGGCCGTATAGACATCTCAGCACCGGGAATCGGTTTAAAATTCGCAGCGTATCGTAGCTCGGTTTGAGAAGGTTCCGTGGTGTTCCCGTTTTTCTGCGGCGTAATTAACGACAAAACTGTAGTAGAGCAGTGTCATCGACACATTGTTTCGCCTTGTTTTTTGTGTGTCGTTCTTCGAGTGTGTACTGTTCATGAGTAGTGCCCTCCATGCCTCGGACGCTGCTGCCACGGTGGCTTGATTTCTTGCTTTATTGCCAACGTATTCGTACTCATTTTAAGAACATCCGTACAGTCTTTACTTTCTTTCATGTTGAAGTGGGCATCTGCGTGCTCGGAAGGCTCTGCCCACCCAAGTGGGCAGAGTTTCAGCGCTTGCGTACTGTGCCTCAAGTGACTGACAAAACTAACATTGTGTGCTGTTTTCCATTAGTGTGCCTCCACATAAAACTGAGTCTGATGACCGCCATTAAGGTGAGACATCTGTCGCGTATTGAGTGCCGTGAAAGGTGTCGATCAATTCTCAGGCTGGACGTCTTTCGCTACTACTGAAGGCATGAACGTTAGTCCTTGGTTTTTTTTAATCAGAGTGAATCTAGAAACATGGAAAAGTGTTAACCTCCTCTTGTGCCTTCAAACTGTGTGATCATGCAACTTTGATTCATCATGCCTAGTGCTTTTATGGTAGAACATGCAATTTCTGCAAATTTTAGTTGTAAATAAGCTTTATATAAGTTTTTGCAGCAGTGTGCTGGACTGGTCTAGTTGTTGCATCTTTATGAGGGAATTCAACAGTGCTACCGAAGAGACGAGGTCTGCCTGTCGTCTTCACTTCGTATTGACTGTAGCTCTATCCGGTTCCCTTCCGAGTTATTTCCTCGTTTTTTCTCTTCAACTCTATAAGCGTTCACTTGTGTTTCCCCACCAAAGTTAATAGAACTTGTGACGTCATTTGCACAATACAATGTGTAGCTTTAGTTATTTATTTTGTGTAAGTTATTGATGTGTTAACTGTTTATTGGTGTCACTTAATTTTATGCGTCCATATTGTTGATTTTTACCCACATTTAGTTTGAGGCTTTACTTGCTCAAATGAGTACATGATTTCAAGCTATTCTGTGAAATATTATTCTTGTGTTCAAAATGCGAACTTATTCCTACAATCAACATGTGTGCAGTTTTTTAGATAACATGTATTTGCGTATTTTAATTTATTTATTGAAGCGTTTTACACTACCTACTACATTGTGAACTATTCGAGCATATTATTTCATTGGAGAAGACATTGCTTTGATGTTGTTCATAATATTGCAGATATAGTTTTCAAGTGCCTTATCAAGAACTGTGTATGCTTATTATCTGGTGTTCTGCACGTTCACCCAATGCGCAATACCCACCAAATGGAGTGGATCTGTGATTAATTTGAGTAGCCTCTCAGCGTCACATACAAGATCTACCAAGAAACCCTTATCGCCACTAATCTTGCCTAAAGGTCGTCCTTTTCATTACAAAAAAAATATATTTGCTGTATGTGCTTCGAAGTGTTGCGCAAACCTGCCGGCCGCTGGCTCGCGAAGCGCCGCAGTGATGAATGTAAGGAAGGAAAGACGGGAGGAGGAGGAAAACAGACAAAAATAGCGGCTATGAAATTTCTCATTGTAGAAGCATTCTGTCCGCACATTTAAAAGCTTGTAACGGTCTTACAAAATGCCATTTGAAGACGATATTTTTCTAACCTGCTAAGCAGTATTCTAAAACTTCTTGAAATAGTCATGTCCGCCGGACATTTGCAGCGATATACGACCGTTTACCACCTCCTAAACGGACTGCACGGATCTTTTAGTGCGTCTTTGAGATGTTCATTTAGTCTTCGCGAATCGGCGCGTAAGCCCACTTCTATCGCTATTATGCTAGCTGGGAACAAACCACCCATATTGCCAGCTCTCAGTTAAGATTTGTGGGGATTCGTGACTCTCACGCCTCCCCTGAGATCTAGTTTTCCCGCATAGCTCGTCTTCTGCATGGCGGCTTCGCCCGCCGCGTGGCCTGGCGCCCGTGTCGGTTGGAGTGGTTGAAGCGCAGTGCGAGAGATGCCGCTAGTGTTGCGCTGCGGTGGGGTTACTTAGGCGCGGGAAAGAAAGGCGCTGTGTCTTTCCCGGCGGGTCGGCTAACAGCGAGGACGTCCCTCGCGCCGACCCATGCTTCTGCGAGACCGCCTCGCGTGGCCGCCTTCGAACGCGCCACGATTCGCGTGACCGTACACGCGAACGACCAGGCGTTGGGATCCAGCATGGGGCGAACATATTCGCTCGCTATCCGGTCGCTCGGTGAGTCTGACTTCTAGATTTGTCACGCGCCCATCGGCATGTTTTGTGGATAGCAACTCGGCTAGCAGGCACTGATCTATGAACGGTGCAATAAATGCCCTTGTGATTGTTTGCACTACTGTGTTGTCGTTCCTTTGTCCCAAGAACACGGGTGAGAGACCCCACATCTGGCTGCCCAACGTGGACCTCTTGGGACATCGGACGATAGATTTAACAGTTTGCTTCGTTCGAGACCTTTGTTTGAACCGAAGCGTAGGCCTAGCGTAAATTTTGATCGCTAGCGTCGGCGGCGTGCTTTCTTGAGCGAGGTGATGGTGGCTGTAGTGTGTTTGAACATGTCAACATGCTAAGCCTTTCCGCAAGTGTTTTTTTTAATGAAATTCGTCAGTACGAGAGCCACGTGGTCTGCATCCTGGGATAGCGAGGCTGAGCGCCCGCGGAGCAGTGCCAAGCCTGAAGCGAGTGAGTACGGAAGCCTCGTGGGTGGTCCGAGTTTCTTATGTAAATAGCTTCTCCTATCGCTTTGACTCTGATGAAGTCGCGGCTCTGGGAGCCGAGTGACCGCGGGCCACGGGTGCCATTACGGGCTGACTGGTATTGCGGCCTGGCACCGGGCGTTCCGACACCGTCTGGGACGGTGGGCGCCGTCAACTCGGATGCTGGGTGCACCGAGCGGAGTAGGACCACCTCACAGAGCTGACGTCTCCTCGCGGCTGCCTGTTTTGCGCCCATTTTGGGTGTTCTTTTTGGATGCCGGTTGTTGTCAGGGTAGCGACGCTTTCGGCCTAAGGCTTTACGAAGCTGCCTGTAGCACGTGGAGGGACACAACCTGGTGGACCGTGGCGTTGAGGTGTTGCAATTCGCTTCCCTCATTCTATTTAGCCTCGCACGAATTGAAATTACTCGTTCGACTCAAGAAAGCGAGCTTCGTTCACGTGAACTTAGCATCTGAGTAGCTGCCCGATCTTTTGCTAGCCGAGTTGAACATCGTACCACGTGGGCGATGCGCATGCATAATTCCTCTCCCTTGCACTACTTCAGTGTTTGCCGAGTGTGTTGAGTTTACGCAGCGTGATTGGAGTTACCCCTGGTTTTCTGTCACCTGCGCATCGTCTGCGCTGCTGCCTCGGACTACGACCGAGCCACCCCGGGCGATGGTGATGCTGTGGCCAGTTCGGCGCAGCGACTTCGGCGGCCTCCTGTACCCAGCTCACAACCCTCGGCGGCGGACAAAAGAGCCGGCAGTCACCGACAGCTACGGCGGCTGTTCCCAGCAGGGCGCGTCGGTGCGAGCGACGCTTGCTCGTACCAACTACTGCGTCGTCGTTTCCGAAGTCCTGGCCTGAAATCGTGCCGTCGAGTCCGCAAAGCTGCTGCTGTGACCGGCGGACGCCAGCGGTGTACCCAGGGACAGTCGGCTCGCATGTTATGGACAGCGTGTGGACATTTCCCCGGCACGGCCACTGTTGCATGTACCACCTTGTTCACGAAGCACGTGTTGATGTTAGACTGTGTGAAATGTTTCGCCGGAATATGTAGTGATTTAAGGTTGGGGGGATGTGAGGATGCGTGACTGTCACGCCTCCCCTGAGATCTAGTTTTCCCGATTAGCTCGTCTCCTGCAGGACGGCTTCGCCCGCCGCGTGGCCTGGCGCCCGCGGCGGTTGGAGTGGTTGAAGCGCAGTGCGAGAGATGCCGCTAGTGTTGCGCTGCGGCGGGGTTACTTAGGCGCGGGAAAGAAAGGCGCTGTGTCTTTCCCGGCTGGCCGGCTAACAGCGAGGACGTCCCGCGCGCCGACCCATGCTTCTGCGAGACCGCCTCGCGTGGCCGCCTTCGAACGCGCCGCCATTCGCGTGACCGTACACGCGAACGACCAGGCGTTGCGATCCAGCATGGGGCGAACATATTCGCTCGCTATCCGGTCGCTCGGTGAGTCTGACTTCTAGATTTGTCGCGCGCCCATCGGCACGTTTTGTGGATAGCAACTCGGCTAGCAGGCACTGATCTATGAAAGGTGCAATAAATGCCCTTGTGATTGTTTGCACTACTGTGTTGTCGTTCCTTTGTCCCAAGAACACGGGTGAGAGACCCCACAGATTTATTTGCGGAATTCTCGTTATAGTAGGGTTTCACGCGAATTGCGTTGAGGGTACTTCTTCGACGACGACACAATTCAGCACGATGACACTACTTTGTCGAGCGATTATTTGCACTGGCTTCCTAAGAGGAAAAGGCCGCCTTGCCTGATTAAGACTTCGTCAGCAAGTGTTTGGCGTTACGGTGCAATGTAAGTCAGTATGCAAGAACACTGTTTCTGACAATCTGTCACGCGCCCCAGTTTAGACGCTGCTGACCGACCCCACTGACGACAACCGTTTCCTTTGCTACGTGAGAACGTCTAACTTGGCTCAGCCACAACAAGAAGACCAAGAGCTTCGCCCACTGATCGGCTATTTTAAGAGCCAACTTGCGCAGCCATCGGGGGTGTTCACAGGTACACCCTCATCGTTATTTGTTCCACATATTCTTCACGCGGAGCTTTGACCCCTGCGCTCCACCAAAGTTGCAGTGGTGTCGACCGTGCTGCGAAAAAATTTTGCACGTCTGTGATGACAAGCCGTCTTCTGAAGATTTGGGTTTCACGTGCACTCTAGCACGTACATACCCGCGGCAAATACTACTGGCCTAATGTATGTCGCAACGTCAAACATTAAGTTCAAACTAGCTATGACTGCAGTGGCGAAAGACGACCCGTGAAACCAGATGGCTTGCTGCAGCAGTACCGCCCGCGGCACCTTCAGAGCAACATTTCCAACATCTCAGGCTGGCAACAGATGCATAACAGTTGAACGGATATATATATATATATATATATATATATATATATATATATATATATATATATATATATATATATATATATATATATATATGTATATTGTGACACACTAACGAAGATGATGTTTTAATAATGTCTTCAAGAATTCTTCCACTGTGCAAGCCATCATTACAGAATGCCGGTGGTTTGAAGAAGGCAAGAGTCACCGCATTGCCCAGCCATTTCCCCGCCTTCCCAACACGGCTGCTACGTCCACCTGCGAACACCTCTGCCCACACCCAATCGCTCTGATGACATCCTCCATGTCATCCGACTTGAAACACAAGCCGCGTCTCCTGTCACGACCCCAACCCATGGCCCCGACAATTTCCAGGCGACCGTCTCATTGATACAGTCCGTCGTGCGCCAAGAATTGGCCAACGTTGGCTTGACCACCGTCTGCTCAGTTAATCGGCCTGACAACACTCCGCCCAGTACTGTCGCACTACGCACTACGCACGCGCAGCCTGAATGCTCCAACGTGATATCGCAACCCGGCCGAATGGCGTACTCCAGACGACACTTGTGGCTGTATGGGCAATATTTCACGTCACTGCCTGTCTTCGTGGTATTCGACCCACTGGTCCTACCACCCATCCCACGGCCCTCATGCTGCTCCTCGGTGCGCCCCGCAAACGCAGCCAGCAAATTTTGCCGAACCTTCTCGTCCTACCCGCTCTAGCAGCTCTCCTTCGCCACGTCGCCGCTTCTCGCGATCGCCCCCATCTCGCCGATCACCGTCCCCTAGCTCCTTCGAGCGCATCCTTCCGGAAAACTAACGGGTCCAGCACCTGGAGGTGATGCTGCCAATCCTACCCGACGCAAAAATCCTCTTTTGACCTCGACCACACATCGGAACCTCATTAACGTGAACGAGGATGATTTAGCTGTTACGGCTCTGATTGACACTGGCGCGCACGTATCTGTGATGAATGCTCAGCTTCGATACAGTCTCAAGAAAGTCCTCACTCCTGCCCCTTCGCCTGTGGTCCAAGTCGCCGGTGGTAGAACACCAGCCGTTATTGGCATGTGTCCGGTTCGCGCGAGTGTCGCCGGACATCATACTTCTGTTTTATTTTATATAGTAGAGGACTGCCCTCACGACCTCATCCTGGGCCTTACCTTTCTGTCTACACATTCCGCTTTGATAGACTGCTCTGATGGTGTTGTGAAACTCGCTCTACCTGCAGCTATTGACCCTACCGATAGTGCTCCCATACGGCTATGTTCCACAGAGCCTATTCGCCTCCCTCACCGTGCCATTACCTACATAGGTGTCTTCCCCGTTCCACCTGTACCAGACGGTGACTACATCGTATCTCCTAATCCGGATGTCCTGCTCTCGCATACCGTCGCTTTTCCTCACACCATCGTTACCATTTCGGACAACACGTCCTGCCTACCGCTTGTGAACTTTGGACTCTGTACACAAGTACTCCTACGCGGAATATCCCTGGCGCAAGTAATGCCAGCCCGAGACTACCACTCGTGTTCAACTCTTGCTTCGCCCCCTGGCCCTTCAGACTTGAATACCATAACAAAAATGATTGCTCTCGACCTTCCTCCCCAGCGTGCTCAAGAACTTCGTTGCCTCCTTGCCTCATACTGGGACGTATCCGACCTTGGAGAACGCCCTCTAGGACAAAGATCTGTCTTAAAACATCGAATAAATACCGTTGATGCGAGCCCGATCCATCGGCGACCCTACCGCGCCTCGCCTACTGAGCGACATATCATCCAACGCGAAGTTTACACGATGCTTTCTCGAGACATCATCCAACCTTCTTGTAGCCCATGGGCATCCCCTGTTGCACTAGTGAAAAAGAAGGGCAACAGTTGGCGATTTTGCGTCGATTATCGACACCTCAACAAGGTAACAAAGAAAGACGTCTATCTGCTACCACGCATTGACGATGCCCTGGATTGCCTGCATGGAGCACAATATTTTTCGTCCATCGACATTCGCTCTGGCTACTGGCAAATTGCCGTCGATGACATGGACCGCGAGAAGACAGCTTTTATTACTCCCGATGGGCTCTATCATTTCAAAGTGATGACTTTCGGTTAATGTAATGTCCCGGCCACATTTGAACGAATGATGGACGCCCTCCTACATGGTTTCAAGTGGTCCATGTGCCTCTGTTACCTCGACGACGTGATCGTTTTTTCTCCGACTTTTCCGACACACCTCGACCACCTGTTTTCCGTCAGGCGAGGCTACAACTAAATTCGCCCTAGTTGCGCCCTCTCAATCAGCTCCTCAAGAAAGACGTTGCATTCATTTGGGGCCCTGAGCAAGCTGGTGCTTTCCCCGAACTGATTGGGCTGCTTACGTCCCCGCCAATTCTCGCTCACTTTGATGCGTCAGTTCCAACAGAAGTCCGTACCGATGCCAGTGGCCACGGTATCGGAGCTATATTGGCACAGAAACAACAAGGGCGAGAACGTGTTATTGCCCACGCCAGCCACCTTATTTCCTCTGCGGAGAGCAATTATTCTATCACCGAACGCGAGCGCCTGGCTCTCGTTTGGGCAGTGGGTAAATTCTGCTCCGATTTGTACGGCCGCCAATTCATAGTCATCACTGATCACCACGCTCTGTGTTGGCTTTCGTCCCTCAAAGATCCTCCAGGACGCCTTGGCCGCTGGGCTCTGCACCCCCAAGAATACAACTATTCAGTTGTATACAAGACCGGCCGGTTACATCAAGATGCGGACTGCTTGTAGCGCCATCCTGTCGACCCTCCTGACGTTTCTGCGGCCGGCATACCTGTCAACGTTCTTTGGCTGCTTTTCGCGACGTTGGAGCCGAACAATCTCGGGACGCCTCCTTGCAACACCTTATTCAACGACTCACTTCAACGACGCCCGATCCTTCCCTTCGCATCTTTGAACTTCAAGATGGCATATTGTACCGCTCTAACATGCACCCGGACAGCCCTGCCCGACTCTTCGTTGTGCCTGAGCATCTGCGTCAGACTGTTCTCGCCCAGCTTCTTATGTACCGACTGCAAGTCACCTTCGCGTGTCACTGACTTATGACCGCGTTCGTCGGCGCTTCTTTTGGCCTGGTCTATACCGTGACGTCTGCCGTTATGTCGCTGTGTGTGATCTTTGTCAACGACGCAACAAGCCGATCAAACTCCCTGCTAGTCGCCTTGAACCACTTGACATACCATCAGAACCATTCTTCCGTATAGGTGTTGATCTTTTGGGCGCTTTTCCTACGTCTGCATCGGGAAGCGAGTTGATTGCTGTAGCAACAGACTACGCCACCGGATATGCAATAACACGGGCTCTTCCGACAAGCTGTGCAACCGATGTCGCCGACTCCCTCCTAGAAAACGTCGTCCTTCACCATGGCGCCCCTCGACAGCTCCTCACCGACCTAGGCCGCTACTTTCTTTCTAAGGTTCTCAATGACATTGTACACTTGTGCGCGACAAAACACAAACTTGCTACTGCTTATTATCCTCAAACGAACGGTCTAACCGAGCGCCTTAACCGCACCCTTATTGACATGCTGTCCATGTATGTCTCCGCTGACCATGGTGACTAGGATCTTGCGCTGCAGTTCGTTATTTTGCCTATAATTCGTCTCGCCATGATACCGCAGGCTTCTCTCCATTCTCTCTCTTGTTTGGCCGCGACCCTACGTTACCTTTCGACACCGTTCTGCCTGCTAGTGTGAATTCCACATCCGAGTACGCCGGCGAAGCCAACCTCAAAGCACAAGAAGGACGCCATATTGCTCAACGTCGACTTGTGGAGTCGCAGGACATTCAGCGGCGCTTATATGACGCCCGCCATCGTGACGTTCATTACACACCGCGTGCACTGGCTCTCCTTTGGTCGCCTTCGCGGCGCGTTGGCCTCTCGGAGAAGTTACTTTCACGCTACTCCGGCCCTTACCGTGTCTTGCGTCAAGTAACTGACGTCACGTACGACATCGCACCTCTTGAGCCAACCGTGGCTCAGCATGGCTCCGACGTGGTCCACGTCACGCGTCCTAAGTTTTATCACTCCCCTGCGTCCTAATCAGCACCGAGCCGGCGCTTCAGCCGCCGGGGGTCATGTGACACACTGACGAAGGTGATGTTTTAATCATCGTCGGAAGAAGACGATGTTCTGGTCTTCGCGCGCTATCGACCATCTTGTCAGCTGCTGTAATTACTGTAAATAATCTATAAATACACGTCTGACTGTTTTAACCCCCTAACAATACATAGTGTTACCGAAAGGAAGAAGCGTGCGTCTATTTACAGATGGCTTTTAATGGCTGGGCCAACAAGCGTAGAGCAGCGATAAAAAAACTACCCTCTTCCTCGTCGTCTCTCAGACCACCATCATAGTCCTCTTCTTCACACATTACCGACTGTGACATCACCCTCGTCGGAAAAAGCACCTTGTTACTGCGGCTCATCTGTCCGAGAAAGGTAAGGTTTGAGACGGCTGACGTGGATGATGTCAGAGAGAGGTGAAGGCACCGTCGCATCCAGCGGAGACACTTCATATGTGACAGCGGTCACCTGGCGATAGATGCGGTAAGGGCCATAGTATCGCGAGAGGAATTTCTCCGAAAGATCAACACGCCGAGTTGGATACCAGACTAGCACAATATCACCGGGTTCGTAATGCACGTCCTGATGGCGCTGGTCGTAATGGTACTTCTGGCGTGTCTGTGAAGCAGAAAGGCGAATGCGGGCAATCTGGCGTGCTTGGGTCGCTGTGTTTATGACATCCCGAGTGTGCTCATCAGTTCAAAGGTCGCCGGGGCATTGCACAAGCCAAAACACATTACCCGGAACTGATATAGGCCGTCTGGTGTGACGAATGCGGTCTTTTCACGGTCCATTTCATCCACGGCAATTTGCCAATATCCAGAGCGAAGGTCTAAAGATGAAAAAGAAGTAGCACCGTGGAGACAATCCAGAGCATCGTCAATGCGGGGAAGTGGATATGCATCTTTCTTTGTGATCGTGTTTAGATGACGATAGTGAACGCAGAATCGCCAGCTGTTATCCTTCTTTTTGACGAGAACAACAGGGGACGCCCACGGGCTGGAACAGTGTTCAATAATCCCTTTGGCAAGCATCTTGTTAACCTCGCTCTGGATAACGTGTCGCTCAGAAGGCGACACCCGGTATGGGCGTCGGCGAGCAGGTGCTGCATCGCCGGTATTTATACGATGCTTCACGACCGTAGTTTGACACAAAGGGTGACCGTTCAGGTCGAAAATCTCGGAGTAGGACTCGAGGAGGCAACAGAGCTCTGCGGCTTGTTCGGTCGAGACGTCCGGTGCAATCATCTTTGTAAAGTCGTCGGTCGGGGCTGATGTAGATGGCGGAGAATGAGCATTGGTCGAAGACGGCGCCACAGATAGAGCGGAAATGTGGCACTCGTGCGTCGGTGACAACGTGGCAAGAGACATGCCTCGAGGAACTACTTGTGGACGCTGTCCGAAATTTAGGATGGGAAGGCATGTCGGATTGTCCGCAACTGAAACGATGGTGTGTGGGAAGGAGACATTGTGAGAAAGCAGGACTGAAGTCGCGGGAGTAAGGACGTAGTCTCCGTCAGGTACAGGTGGGCCGGCTAAGAAAGGGATGCAGGTTGCTGCAAGAGGTGGCAGCCGTATAAAATCCGCGGAACAAAGCTGAGTTGGAGCTTGAGCAGGAAGGTCAACGGGAACAGGTAGGGGTAGGTCAAGTTGTACAACGCCGGCGGAACAGTCAATCAGAGCAGAATGGGCGGATAAAAAGTCGAGTCCGAGGATCACATTATGAGGGCAACGTTCGAGCACACTAAAGAGAACGGACGTGTGGCGACCGGCAACACTGACACGAGCAGTACACATTCCAAGTACAACCGGAGTTCCACCGTCGGCGACCTGGAGCAGTCGAGTCGGAGCAGGAATCAGTACTTTCTTCAAGCGCGTTCGAAGCTCCGCTCTCATAACGATATTTGGGCTCCAGTGTCGATGAGTGCTGTAACGGGCAAACCATCCACGTCCACGTCAAGACGGTTCCGATTAGTAGGCAGGGTCAGCAGAGGAATTTCAGGCCAGTGTTCTGGAGCAGCGTCACCTCCAGGAGCTGCCCCAGTTAGTTTCCCGTCGGAGAGCTGCGACGGTAAGCTGCGGATGGACAGCGAAGCAGCTGGGGCGAACGGGAGCGGCCATTATGGGGTGATGGTGATCGGCTGGTCACGGTGGCTTGAGCGTTGTCAGGTGCGTCTTCAACCTCGGTGGAGAGGGATGGCGGGCGGGGATTCAGTGGGGAGCGGCGGTAGGCGGGAAAGCTTGGTCGAGAATGGGCTGGCCAGGAGCTTCGACAGTGGCGAGAGATATGGCCCACACGCCCACAGTAAAAGCAGATGGGTCTATCATCATGGGTGCGCCATTCGGCCGGGTTGTGATAGCCCGGATATGGACCGTATTTGCTCCGGCGAACAGGGGCAGAGGCAGCAGACGAAGCAAAGTCAGGACGGCTGGCGGAGCAGGTGGACGGAAGACCTACATTGGCAAGTTCTTGGCGAATGACCGACTGAATGAGTGACACAAGCAGCCTGGAATCGCCAAAGCACTGCGTCACAGGCGTGGCAGGAGACGCTGCTTCGATTTCTCGCCGAACGATACGTACGACGTTCTCGGAGGAGGTGGGCTCACGCGGTGGACAAATGTATTCGCACGTCGATGAAGCTGCGGTATTGGTAGCCCCGTAAACTGTTGAACTATGCGGCGACTCTTCGCGTCTTCAAAGCGGCGACATTCGTTAATGATCTCGTTGACCGTTGTTACGTTCTTATAAATAAGCAGGTTAAACGCGTCGTCCGTGATGCCTTTTAAGACGTGGATGACCTTGTCTGCCTCTGTCATATTGTTATCTACTTTGCGGCAAAGAGCGAGGACGTCCTGGATATACGCCACGTAAGATTCAGTGGACGTCTGTACACGGTTCCCAAGGTCCTTCTTCGCAGGACGTTGCCGGCCGACAGGCTTGCCGAACAAATCTCTAAGCTTCTGCTTGCACTGGTCCCAACTCGTAATATCTTCTTCGTGTGTTTCGAACCAGACCCGTGCCATTTTCTTGAAGTAGAATATTATATTGGCCAGCATAAGCGTGTTATCCCACCTGTTGTGTGCGCTGACCCGTTCGTAATTCTGCAACCAGTCATCAACGTCAACGTTGTCGATCCCGGAAAACATGCCAGGGTCGCGAGGCTGGGCCAGGATGACCATCGGTGGTGACGACGGGGCCGTGGTTGAACTCTCTCCTTCGGATGACATGGTGGCCACGTTACCTCCGCTGCGGAGCTCCGTCTTGCGCAAGTGATTACCCCGCACCTCCACCAATGATATTACGGAAAGGAAGAAGCGTGCGTCTATTTACAGATGGCTTTTAATGGCTGGGCCAACAAGCGTAGAGCAGCGATAAAAAACTACCCTCTTTCTCGTCTTCTCCCAGACCACCATCATAGTCCTCTTCCTCACACATTACGGACTGTGACAATATATTATGGTAAATAATAAATTTCCATTCATTTATTATTTCTTTAATTCTATTAAGTACAAGTAATGTCCCCTATCTGGCGCTTGGTGTCTGTTCGTTGGCTTCTTATGAGATGATTAATAAAGATGGTTCCCCTCGGTTCCCTTGCTTCTCGTTTATTGTATTAGGAGGGTCTCCGTTCCGGCAACATTGATGCCTTCAGGTAGCATGTGTAGCTTTATTAACCTGTTACCATGGCCCAAAAAGATCACGTACGCCTTCGGTAGAAAGGAGGTTCCACATCCGCCGCCTAGGTTTGTGAGTGGTGGCGCTGGCTAACACTCCCAGGGTTAGCGAGTAGTAAAACATAAATGCCCCAAATAGTAGCTGGGAAAACCGCGCCGCGGTAGCTGAATTGGTTGGAGCATCGCACGCGTATGCGAAGACGTAGGTTGGTACTCCACCTGTGGCCAGTTGGTTTTCCGTACACTTTTATTTTCAATAATTTGTCATTTCTTTAATTCAGCGAGTATTTACAAGTAATTTCTACTATGTTGATATCGGGGTATTTGTTGGCTTCTTATGATGTGATTAATAAAAAGCGGGCTCCTCGGTTGCCATCATCCTCATATATATATATATATATATATATGTGTGTGTGTGTGTGTGTGTGTGTGTGTGTGTAAGTGGAAAGAGAGAGAGTGAAATAGATTTTGTTATGAACATCTTTATCGGTACATTCATATGAGCCGCACGTCTTTTCCCGTAACCACATGTGTACGTTATCTCATCGTGGGTTGCGCGGTGTGTTCGCTGAGTCTTTCGGTCTCAGTACAAGCCTGTTCGAAGTGCTGCCCCAATATATACTTTGTGATAGAAATCGTCATATGGGGTAATTTCGCATGAAAACCTCTATTCGGTAATTCATTATCGGTCATGTGGGTATTTATTACCGGGCGCTAAAATCGCTTACGACACGAACAGAGGGGAAGACACGTGGAAAGCGACAAGTTTCGTTGGCTATACGGTACCCACTGATCTGATACTGCTACAAGCAAACATTTACCTACGCTCGTAAAGAGGCCGTGGTTTCTTAGCGGCTAATGACGTTGCGCTGCTAAACACGAAGTCTCGGAATGAAATCCTAGCCATTTGTATTTAGATGGCGGCAGAATGCAAAAACGATGGTGTCCCGTGCATTGGACGCACATTAAAAACTCCAGGAGGTAAAAATTTATATAATCCAGTGGTGGTCCAACTGCGCCATTTGGGCCGTATTGCTACAACTAGATTTGCCTGTAAGTAGGTGCCCAACTACACTGCCATTTACACCAACTGTGCAAAAGTGCAGTATTTTGATGTTTTCGTGGCAATGCAATGTTTTCAGTAGGGTTATAAAACTGCAGTCAACCATCTATTTTCCGTATGCCAGATTTTTCGGGCATGCCCGATAATTAGGACGCATTCGCGGCGCCGCCACGGTACCCCAGAGTCAATGTACAGAAACCTCTCAAATTTCGGACAAAAACGCTTTGCTATCCAACTTTCCGGACTTTTTGCCATGACAAAAGGACCCAGTCAATCTGCCTAGAGTGGCACTTAGCTCTGAAAACCATCAAGGTTATCTGAATAAATAAACATTGATTGCTTGATTGATTGGCTGCACATCCGAAATGGCATTGATCGAAGCCACCACCGCCACCATTCTGATTATCTCGCCGCTCTAACAGGCGTTCTCGTGCGCAAATTCGCTGGCAGCCATAGCCACCACCACAGGAATGCTAGCCTTAGCTATTTCGACATTCGATACCAAGCTTCTTTCTCTTCGGTGTCTTGCTTTTTCAATAAAACAAGTCGCCTTTGTTTTCAAATGCTTCGAACCTCGGTAAGCGCGACGCATTGCATAAAGATGGTTCCCGAAAGTCAGCTTTGCCTCAATACAGTATTGCTACGCGGTGAAGTGTATAAAAAGTATTGCGGCGAAGCATATTAAGAATGGAAAGAGGGAATTCTCGCGGGAGACACCATGTATTCCTTAATTATACACGCGTGAACCCGCCATCTGCTGTCACAGTACGAGCACCAATACACCTAATAAGTGTACTGGCAGACCTTCAGATCTATTTCGAACGTGCCTCTTGCAATTTGAGCTTTTGGAGGTAGTAAGAGGCACGCATTTGTTTTCTCGACCTGCCTTAATTTTCCTACATTTTTGTGGATCCTATGGGGTGCAATAAATCGGACGTTGACTGTACTGAACCATACAAAGCGATTTGTGAATATTGAAATAATACATTTCGCGACTCGATTATCTACTACTCTACTTTCATACTCTATATATATGTACTACTCTACTATACTCTAAATTTTTCGTATATTTGGTGATATACTCGGCTGAAGTCGGCACATTACGCATAGCCTTACCACGGCGCTCACTTGGTTTCGGGACGAAAGAAAATGTAATTCTGTAGTTTTTACGTGGCGAAACCACCACCTGATTATGTGGCATGCGTGTCTTGATAAAAGAGTCGTCCTGGTCTTGAACTTTATTTTAAAAAAAATTCTATACGCGACGCCGACAAAGGAAACGGTGAAGAAAGGGGCGTCATCTGCGAAGATATTGATCAGATTAGCCACTGGAAGGCACACAAGTTATGTCCCATATGCGAGTTCATGCACGCAGGTTCACGCGTTTGCACATGCAGTTCGGAACTTCTTGTCAATTTTCGAAGTTCTAAACTGGTTGCAGTAGTTGCCGGCCTCGACGGTTGTCAAAAACACGTATGCATGATCTCAGCCACTCATACGAAGATATAAGCCGCAAGCTTTCTGTGACGGCGTGTCGATAGCTTGCTGGTCAGAACGGCCAACTGCCAATTTACGCCATGGCACACTGCTTTGGCCGTTAGGCCTAATTGGTATTGCTTTGAAAGGTCGGTTCGCTATCGGCGACAAAAGTTATGATTTTACGCCGAATCGACTAGTATGTATTCGCAGAGGCCACACGACACACCAGAAGCTGACAAACCGGTTGACAACAAAATCGAGTGTACGGGATAGTGCGAACGTTGTTCTTCACTACCATCACCATCTTTGCGACACATAGTAAGGAGACACCTCCATCTTAGAACTGTTCATAAACGCATAGTTTCTTCTCGAGCTTCAAGCATTGTTATTGGGCGTGATGAATATTTTCTCTAGAGCGGTAAAGCATATCAGACATATGTCGTTTGGATTTTTACAGACATGTGTCGTTTGAATTGTTATCTTGTGCCTGACGGCGCAAATTCTTCTAGATCATTTGTACTTTATGTCGGTCTTGCGCCCAGGTGCACATCTTTGTTCTCGTTAGCCCTCAAACTTTTGCCTGATTATTTACAAAATTGAATTCCTTCCCAACGAAAGTAAATATGTTTAAAAATACCGTGCTTGGCATAATGTTCACGGGAAGGCGAGCTTATGTGGTCACTGTGGGCTTTGTGTCTTGCTTCAATGTTTAGCTGCACTTACTGATTTCACAGTAATAACAAGCGTCACGAAATGGCTAAATATGGCTGCTATACTGCTCCAATGTTGCACAAGCTTAAAAGATCACTTTTCGCGCTTCAAAACTACCTAAAAATGCTGCTGTGGCTGTTCCTCAACTACCCAAGAACGACACTTTTCTTGTTTCAAAAATTGCTCCAAATCCTAGACTGGCAGGACCACCACTGGCAGTCCCTCAGTACGACGTGCTTCATAACTAGATCATAGTATTGCACGCAAAACCTAGGAGTGTATTTTCTTACATACGCTAGAACGCCTCGTGAAAGGGACAAAAACATAAAAAACAGAAAAATAAAAGGGACTGTTAATTTTACACACTGGTGCATAGCCGCGCTGATAGGTTAGAAGATAAACATGCAATTTCTTTGCCAGATCACAAAAGAAATAGCGTACTATAAGTTTAGCTTTCCAAATCGATATTCCATGGGCATTCATTATTTCCGGGGTATTTTCGTTGCTATGTTTTGTTAGCCCTGCACACTTCCCGAATTCAGGCCGAGAACCGCACATGTTACAATGTACGCCCAAATGACCCCTGACTGACTTGGTCACGTTGTAATAGTGTTGCTGGCTATATGGTAGGGGTTTGTCACACTACGGTTGACCAATTGGTCGAGATCTTCTTTGTGAAGGCGTTAAGAGTGTCTGCAAAAATTGTGCGATTCAAGACTTCCCAAACGACGAACCTCATATATTGCTCTGAGAAGCCTATTGTCCTAGCAGACAACATGCACACTTTCTCGACTTGCTGACGCATGGAAGTCTATATTGAACGTTTTTGGGACCAGATTCTGAATCGTCATGTACCATTTTATAAGAAAGGTTACACACTTTATTGTTCGCTCACATTTATAAACTCCCAATTTCAATCATGAGGAATTTCGTTCGCCAGGTTACTAGAAGTCATGAACCGACTTCACTTTTTTTGGCACTGGAAAGGAAACATCCGACGTCATTCCTGATTAAATATGCAAGGCAGTGCAAATTACTTAAAGCAGAAATATTTGTTATGTACACTAGAGGCGCACGACGCTATCATTAAGCCGACAAGCGCTTCTCAGAATAAATAATAGAAATCAGAAAATTCCTCGTTGTCTGCAAATCGAAATACCAATCTACTTCTCATCTGCACAAAGAAGGGTTAGTCCTTAGAGGGAATAAGTGCGTTTCCACAACCACTAGTCCCTTTAGGGAGCGACGGCAAGAGGACGAACTGTTAGACTCTTAGCAATTACTCTCCTTGAGATGAACCTTTAGTCCCTCCAGTTACTCTCTGAAGGGCGAAATGTTAGTCTCTTCACTTGCTAGCTATGGACTAAATGGTGGCCTTTGCAGTTACTCCCCGACGACGAACTACTCATCCTTCGCATTACTCCGCAGGGGGTGAACAGTTCAGCCCTCCATATCTGTGGTTACCCTTGAAGGGGTTGAATTCTTATATCGAGTATTCTTTTCAGCCTCTCAACACACGACCAGAGCTGTTTGGGGGCTTGCAACACAAAATATTGACTAAGTGAAACAGACGAACACTATATTTTTATTTAAGCAACATGTGTGGCAAATCCACAAGTGGAGTTGGCCGCCCACCGCTGTCAACACAAACCTTCCGGCATATTCATTCGAATGTTCTCCGTGCATTCGGCGAACAAACAATGTCAAATCCCCAGTACAGGGCAATTTGCATTACCAAGGCAGAAGGCAGGCTAGCTTCACTGATTGTAATCGACTCAAGCTGCACATGGAGGGCTGTCGCTTGTGACACTGGCTTCCAATAATGATAACACTCCATACTCTGTTTCACAAACTCTGTGTACTATTATAAAAATCACAGCCTTCGGCAAGAAATAAAAGAATAAGTACAAGCTTGAAAAATAATTAAAATACACAATCTCAGCGGTGTCCTCTGAGTGACTGGTTTCCCAGGACATGCATGCTCATCTTTTTCATTGCCAAAGGTGCAGCTTTTGCAATGCTGCAAACAGTGGGTGAAACACAGGTTGGGCTCCCAGCGGGAAAAAGCACAAATATAAATAAACTGATGTACAACACCAATCATCAGGTAAGAGAATCAAGGTGGAAGTTTTTACCTGTGTGAGCACACTGCAAATGCCAAAGCTGAAAATTTTACTATAAACCCCACCACAATATCACATGTGTAGGCACTACACGAAACTTTTTTGTGGTGTGCTGCATGAGAAATGTTAGCATAACTGAAGAGAATTTGGAAGGCGGCACAATTCAAACAGAGCCAGTGGAGCCCTTGACTAAGCGCCCCGACTATGAGCCATTATTTTGCTTATTCTATCTATCTATATATCTATCTATCTATCTATCTATCTATCTATCTATCTATCTATCTATCTATCTATCTATCTATCTATCTATCTATCTATCTATCTATCTATCTATCTGTCTGTCTGTCTGTCTGTCTGTCTGTCTGTCTGTCTGTCTGTCTCTCTGTCTGTCTGTCTGTCTGTCTGTCTGTCTGTCTGTCTGTCTGTCTGTCTGTCTGTCTGTTGCATCTGGGTCGCAAGCCCCAAGGGTAGCGTTGACCTAGCGGCCTGGGGCACAGCTGGAAGCATCCGAAGGTCCTGGCAAAGGATGAGTCGATTGCTAACAGAACAACTTGTTTATTATAGCATCGCAAAAAAGCGGCCGGTCAGGTCGACCGAAGTGGAGAGACGGGAGAGCACGTTACTCGACGGAAGAATTCGAAGCCTCTCTCTTGGCGTCCGGGGGCAGCTGCTTTTATACTCTCGGAGGCGAGGGCAAGAAGGAATGACGGCGGCGCATGGACACGTTGTGACAAGAAGTGACGTATCCGCCGGGCCGGCGCTGGTCAGACCTCCTCGCTTCACAGTTGGGGAGCTCCTCTCCCCGGCTGCCGCGCTTTGACAAGCGTGGGCACCAACATGCACACACACACACGAAGACACGTGGCATTGAAACATGCCTGGACGCGCACAGCAGGAGGCGTTGGAACAGCGCTGAACTGGCCAAAATGTCCGCCGCTGTGAACGAAGCCCCAGCGTCCATTGCATCCGCGCCGGCTACACCGCACGTCGGAGGCGAAACGTAACACTGTCTGTCCGTCTGTCTGTCTGTCTGTCTGTCTGTCTGTCCGTATGTCTGTCTGTCTGTCTGTCTGTCTGTCTGTCTGTCTGTCTGTCTGTCTGTCTGTCTGTCTATCTATCTATCTATCTATCTATCTATCTATCTATCTATCTATCTATCTATCTATCTATCTATCTATCTATCTATCTACCTACCTACCTACCTACCTACCTACCTACCTACCTACCTACCTACCTACCTACCTACCCACTCAAACATGCTGGCAGGCGTGCAAATATTTACAATTTTCTTTTACAGCAAGTTTGTGCACACAGCAAGTCTATGCAGACAAAAGGCGTCATGTATGAGTTGTGTATTGTACCCCGCGTTGTTTGTCGCCCTTCGACATGGACACTATGCGCCATCTACCGTTCTGCCACAATGTCCTCGTGTACCGAGAGGCGCATGTCTTGCGGCCCATGTTCACGTAAAAGAGGTTTCCTCAATAGCGTCGCATAGGCATTGGCTAGCACTAAGTGGCCTCAGAACAAAAAGCACACACACTGTGCGAATCGATTTAAGCGAATATTTCTCGGCGAAGCAGCGAAGAATTAGAGGCCTATAAGCTTGCTTTTAGTATAGTATATAATATTCCCGAACAAAATTTCAAGCAGAATCATGGCAAGGCTTGGCATCAATAAACCAAGAAAATAGGCTAGCTTCAGGAAGATATATTCTACAGTTGATCATACTCATGTCATTAATCAGTTAATTAAGAAATCTGGAGTACAATCAACTCTCTATAGGGCTTTTATAGATTGTGAAAAAAAGCACTTCATTCACTAAAGATACCAGCAGTCATGCAGGCGTTGGGTAATCAAGGAGCTCAGGAGGCTTACGTGAATCCATTGGGAATTATATACCACTCCACAGCTACCTTGGCTTTCCACGAGAAAAGTAGAAAATTACTTATCAAGAAATGTATCAGACAAAGTGACGCTCTCTTTCCAGTGCTATTCATTGCATGCTTAGAAGTATTCAGGCTATTAAAACGGGAAGGCTTACGAGTGAGGATGAACAGTGAATATCTCAGCAACTTTCAATGTGCAGATGACACTCTCCTGTTTAGCAACACCGGAAGTGAATGCCAACAAATAATTGAGGGCCTCAACCAACAAAGAGCAAAAGTGGGATTGAATATTAATATGCGGAAGACGAAGGTAATTTTTCAGTAGGCTGGCAAGGTATCATGAATTCATGATAGCCAGTCAGCCTCTAGAGTATCTACGTTTACGTAGAGCACGGTTATTTATGGGGGGGCACTACTCACAGGAGACTCTCACCTGACAAAATAAATTAACGGATGGGTTACAGTGCACATGGTAGGCATTACTGAATCCTCACAGGGAGCCTACTACTGTGGCTGAAAGGAAAGCTGTCCAGTCATTGTATTTTACCGGTGCTAACGTATGGGGAGGTTCCACTTGTAGATTAATAAAGAAGATCGAGAACAAGTTATTGACCG
Source organism: Dermacentor variabilis (assembly GCF_050947875.1). Lineage (NCBI taxonomy): Eukaryota > Metazoa > Arthropoda > Arachnida > Ixodida > Ixodidae > Dermacentor > Dermacentor variabilis. The sequence goes on from NC_134569.1 coordinate 174,680,273, forward strand.
CACAGTTCGTCCGCAACCCCTGCCGTGTATATTAGTAGCGTTTCTTTGCCTTCTTGAGCCATCTTTCCACTCTACCGCCCTCCTCCATGTATGGAAACAACGAGGGAAGAGTGGCAAGGCTGTCATTTATCCGTTTCGCGACTGTGCTAGCTTTACCCATTCTCTGACTCTTCTGCATGCCCACTCTATACCATTCTATGTGCCTCCGCTCTGGACTGTTGCGAGTTAATGGAACGGTGAATGCTGCAGTGTGTGCAAAGCTTTTACTGGGAGGTCAAAGACAGCTGGCAAGAGTGCCCAGAGAGCTTCAGAGGCCATTGCGCATATGCGACGCGATTGAATGAGGCAAAGGAGCTTCTCGCGTAGCCTTTACTCTCTGATCGAGCCACGCATGTGCAAGCTAAAAACCAACTCCCGAATAAGCGCGTAAGAGAGTGACAACAGCAGCAGTGCCGAAAAGGTCAGAGAAGCAGGCAAAGAAAGATTCACTTAAATAATCGTAGAACCTATCTCAAGATGAATGTCGACGTTAAGCGGAAACCTTACTTCAGACCCACCTCCTGTGCCGCCTATTCAAGCACATGTTAAGAAAATTTGTTGAATTTGAGTGAGAACGTTAAATTCTAGTGACCGTTAAAATGGGAATTTTCAATTAGGGCCTGAATTAGGGCCCGATAAATGCTCAACTTTGTAAGCGAATGGACGAGCTACAAGCTATATTCAAGCATCGGTTGAATGGATTCGTCGACCGGCTTGTTATTAGCATACAAACTAAGCTTCAGGGCACAAGTTTAGACATCGGTGCGATGAGACCTGAAGTTGGTCGCATGGATGACAGCCTAAAGCTTCTAAACGAAGTAGTCGAGTCAACCCGATCTCAACCGCTTGAGTTATCTGCGGCAAAGAGCGCTCTGAAAGCAGAAAACGAAGCCCTTCAAAGGAAAGTCGCTGACCTTGAGCAATACTCAAGATTAAATAACTTGGAAATAAAGGGGGTGCCCTGTACCCAGGGCGAGGATTGCACCGCAATCCTGACTGCCATCGGCTACAAAATCAACTGCACAGTCTCAGCCACAGATGTCGACACAGTTCATCGCGTACTAGCAAAGTCTGGTCAAAATAACGTAATCGTGCGGTTTTGCTCTCGAGCAAAAAAAAATCTGAATTCATGAAGAAGGCGCGAAAGGCCCAACTGAATACCCGAAGTATAGGGTTTTAAGGAGAGCACTCGCAGGCGATATTCGTCAATGAGCATCTATCGCCAGACAATAAGCGTTTGTTCTCCAGGACGCTTGCCTTAAAGAAGGAAAAAGGTTGGCAGTTCATCTGGACGGAAAATTGTCAGATCAAAGTGCGGAAATCTCTCGATAGTCGGGTATTTCACATCGCTTCTGATTCTGAACTATCATTACCTAACTTTGCATAAGCCTTCTAACTTTCAATCTATAAGGTGTGTCCAATGGCTACGTACTTTTTACCTGAAGAACTTGAGGCTTATTTTTCATCGCACTGCCATTCACTAATCCATTTCGATGCGCGAAGTCCGCAAAAAAAAAAAAAGGTATGGATGGCATCACAAATTTTTTATCATCTAACAGTCATCATTTTTCTGTTATTTCCGTTAGTGAAACCTGGCTCTCCGCATCCCACAATAACTTGTATTGCTTTCCTTTGTATTACCCCAAATACTGTCACCGTGATAACAATAATCATGGTGGTGCTGCTATTTTCGTCTCCTCAGAGTTGAGTTTTCATAGGCGATCTGACTTGACACTCAACGTAGCGAACTGTGAATCTGTGTGGGTCGAATTTGACGATGCATTTTTTTCACAAGATAAGAAAAACTTAATAGTTGGCTGCGTCTATCCTTGACCCTCATCATCTGGAAGCGCTGTTTGCTTGATGATTAGGTTAGCTGCCTAAATCGGTTCGGATATGAAAGCCTAATTACTCTTCCAACTCGTTGTCCCACGGATAAACAGGGCACGCTTATCGACCACATAGTATCCAATCTTCTTACTAAACCTGACTGTGGTGTTGTCGAAGCTTCAATAACCGATCATTACCCAATATTCGTGCGCTTAACTTCTACTGCTGGTATTACCGATGCAAGCTTCGCCAGAAAGAAGTTTCATTCGTCAATTCTTATTGAATTAATTGCCGCTTCAGACTGGTCCTCACCAATGGTATGTGATAACCCTGAAACTGCCTATATTACATTCTCACAAATAATTTATAATGCTATTTCTGATTCCACAGTACTAACGAATTGTAAAAAAAACGTTTTCAGCTCCTCGTAACTCATGGTTATCCACCAGTTTGCTAAATTGCTTAAGGAAAAAGATAACCTTTACAGAAAAACAAAAAAACAGCCATTTAACACAGCACTTCACGAAAGGGATAATAAATAGTCTAACTTACTAGAAAAACTACTGAAACAGGCTAAAACGACGTATTGTGAAAATGAAATTAAGTCTGCAGGGAATAATGTGAGAAAGCAATGGAAAGTATTAAACTCTTTGTTAGGTCGATCGAATCATAATTCCGAAATAACTCTGATACAATCGGGGGATCTTCTCCTTGATAATCCCTTAGACATTGCAAAGTCCTTCATTAGTTCCTTCTGTGCAGATCATGAAGAGTGCGAAGATTGATTGACCGAGACTTTCCCCCGTCTGCCCCATAGCTTTTTCCTTCATCCCGCAACACCTGAAGGCACAGCCGCAGTCATTTTCCAGTCTAAAAAATACAGGGCCTGGGGTGCTATGCAGGATGCGCCGAGTTTCTCGTTCACCCGAGTTTTACCCGAGTTTGCTCGACGGCAGTCAGTGAACGGAGATAGCGTGAAACGCGCCGAAGCTGCAGGCAAAAAAATATGTAGACAAAAAGCCGCGTATGACAACATGAGCGCACCCTGCGCGGCACTGCTTCCACGTTTCAAGCGCAGAAGACTGCACAACCAAACGCGCCAGCGCCGCGTATTGTTATCAACGGATTATCGCAACCTAGCGATTCCGTGACTGTCCCGCTGTCTGTCTGCACACTTGCCGTGAGCCGCTTGCCACGCCTTTCCCGGGCGCGTCAAGGGCGTGCCTCCTATTTCTGGTGCTATCTTTCTTTCCTCCGTCGAATGCAAACAGGGTACATGCGGTGCATTTTTGCACCTACACTTCCACTCAAACGAATACGTTAAAATACAACAAATAAAATAACGAACATTTTTATTTCTTTAGGTATCTGTTTTTCGTTTTCAATGCTAGAAATTTGTGATGACAAACGGAGATCGAGCAAATTATTAAAGTTTGCACTTCTTGCCGTGAGTGGCGACAGTGAGGCGAAAGCTTAGAAGCGGTACACTGAAGCGGGTCGCACGCACGAGGGCGTTCATACGGTGATAAGTCGCCTAGGGGCGCTGCAGTGCTATTCTCAATAAAGTCGGTCATGATCCATGGAGGGTCATGGCCACTCTTTCTCTATTAGGGGAATAGACACGCAGCGCCGCGGTACGGCTGTTCATCGCAGGCGCTTCACTAGGCTATTAAGGCCCCCGCTTTACCAACTAAAAACGACACAACGGCTGTCGCGGAGAGATGGCGGCATGTTATTTTGGAGTGCGTAGTGACGCAGTTCAGTGAAAATGTACCAGTTTATCTTTGTGCGCGAAGCCTCTGCGATACTTTACGAAAAGTGCGTGCTTCCCAGCGACACATTTCATCGCTTGTCATCGCTTGCCCAGTGAAGGTGCCTCTGAGCGCATGTACGCAGTATATGAGAGTGTTGTGCAGTCGAAGGTGCTCGCGGATTACCTCTGCTGGAGCCAGCAGCGATCGCAGATGGATATCGTAACGACACCGCAGCACTCGCATTTTGGCAGGTGAGGGCTCTTGTGTGCAGTTATGAAATCAGACTTCGAACGGAGAAAGGTGTTGGAACTGTTGAGTGCGCAGTGCTTGTGATGAAAAAATGCCATTGCACTGGGTCTAGGAGAGCGAGTGATTCTCGGACGCTGATCGTGTTTACGACGCTGTGGCTCCGTTTCATCACCGATGACAGAGCAGCCATCTCAAACGACTGCTGCAATACGCACTCCTCAGCATCGTCGTCCCACTCGGCTCATCGACGCCTTGCAAGCAGCTACAGTGACGTGCCGATAATTATTTAGTGTGTGCTACGCGCCACAATGCACGCAATGAAACCGTGTTGTGGGGCCATCTCAGCCGAGAAGATGTATGCATAAGCCAGCGACAGTCAACGTTTTGTTTTTGATAGTGGTGCTCAGTACATCACCGATGACAGTGCGTTGTGCGTGTTTTATGTCGGCGGTCAAGATTGTTGATGCCTCTCAGCTCGACACCGCGTCACTGTTGCCGGAAGATAAGTTGGGCGTGGCCGAACTGTAGTGGGTGCGCGCACAAGAGTTACACGCCTCGCGCGGGGCGTGACCTCTGGTTTTGATTGACAGGCGAACTTGTGCTAAACTCGCACATCGCGAAACCCCCTCCGAGTTCAACTCGAGAACATGGCGGCGGCAGCAGCAGCCTGTTTCATTGCATCCAGCGGCAACATGACCGTCCGGACCCGTTCACCTACATGGCCGACGGGGAGTTTCAGCGTCATTTTCGCCTGTCGAAGACATCAGTGCGCTGGCTGTGTGACGAGCAAGGCAAAGACTCTCGTCTGCGGAGACAGCGTGGCGGGCTTCATTCGCTCACCGTCGTAGAGCAAGTCATCTGTGCCCTCCGTTTCTACGGGACTGGGAGTTCTCAGGGAAGCGTCGGCGCCGAGCGTTGCATTGGACGCCATCAAACTACTGTTAGCCACTGTGTCAGAAATGTGTCTGACGCGCTTATCGATGCGGCAGTGCGTAGGCGGTGGCTAGCTTTCGAGAATACTGCGGCTGAGCGGGCATATGTAGAAGAATGCTTCCTACTTCGTGGGAACATTACGAACGTAGTCAGGTGTGTCGACGGAACGTACGTAGGAATTAAGGCGCCTTCAGTGTCAGCGTTACTGTGATTAACATTGAAGCAATGTTTAGACACGCCATATTGCCAAATTTGTCACTTCTGTGTAGCCGACTTAAATTTTGTGTTAGCGACATCTCACATGCGGCTGCTTATGATACTAACTTTTTCGCTGGTTGATGACTTTTTGCCGATTGTACGACTTGTCTGTCAGGGTGCCTTCCAAATGGCTCATTTTCTTGGGAAAGAGGTTAATTAAGTACAAATAGATAAATGGATATCACAAATAGTGTGAAGTAACCTATGAATCCTAATCTCATAAAGAACTTGGGGTTCTTCATTGGTGAAGTTACTTAGTATGCACAATGCTGAATTTTGGTTATGCGTAATCTATCGGCCGCACTATGAAACAGCGAGACATTGCACAATTTGTTGCAGCGCGAGATGTGGATGTTGCACCAAGCCGGTTGTGCCTATGCATGTGTGGCGAAATGAAAATGCATTGAGAATCTTAGTGTGTTGGCTTGCATGAAGAGAATACTTCAGATTGTTTGCTCTATTCACTGTCGATGCATGTGCCAGAGGTTCAGTGTATCTTCTTTTTTTGGGGGAGCGGCGTTATTCTGGATGGATAAATTGTATATTTTCGTCTCATAATGGGGCTCTAATTCTTAAGCTGTAGAGCAACGCACATCCAATGCTCTGCAGAACTCTCGGTACGTGAAGATGTCATGAACCACCAAGGCAAAATTATATATCGGGAGAAATGTGCAGATGCCAATGAAAAGTGGGTCTTTAACCCACCATGATAAAAATCAAAATTGCCGAGAAAATAGACCATTTTTACAGCTTTAGAGCAATGATTACACAAAACGTGATATGCTCAAACGAGTAAGTGCTCGCCGCAGTGCCAAAGTAGGATGAGCGACATGCAGCATATATTGGCATTGAACATGTCTCGTAACCGTTATTTTTATTGTAAGCCCTCGCTGTCACACCTTTCCCTTCGGCACTCCCTTTACTGAAACATGGCACTGTCTTTCCATTGGTGTCATGATGATAATGGTAACGGCAGCAGCAAGGCTGGCAAGCAGCAGCAGCTTGCCCCTTTGATTCCTGTGAGTTTAGTGGTAAAGAATATGGCACGTGCGTACATACACCTGTGCTGCAAAATTTAACACTTGTGATTTTTTGGAGAGCTAATTTGTGTTAGGAAATTTCAAAGATGTGCACCATTGTGGCCTAATAACTAGAGCATTGGTGAGGTTGAAGACTGGGTGTATTGGTATGGAAGCTTGAAGTTTAATTGCGCAACAATTCGATGGGACACAAAGAAGAAAAATACACAGCAGAATGCTCTGCTGTGTGTGTTACTCTTCTTTGTGTGCCGTTGAACAGTTGTGTGATCCAAGTTCAAATATAGCATTCGGCTTCTTTGATGCAGGACCGAGAAAGGGTGAGCTATTCGACAACATGCCAGTGCCTTGCCACACAATTATGGGAGTCGGAAGGTTTGCAAACAAAGCTTTGCTTTCAAATCCACCTGCTCATGTAATACAAGCACTGATTTAAAGAACCATCATACAGAAATAATGGTGAAATCAATGGCCTGTGAAAAGTGCAATTTGTATATTGACGCTGTTGACATAATAGGTGCCATACCAGCCTCAAAATTGTACTGGACAGAGCAGTTTGTATCCTATGTGAAGCACAACCTCCCATTACATGCTGTGCAGATAACCAAGCTCAGTTTGTTTTGACGTGCTACACAACATTCACTGTAATCTGTTTTTGATTCTAAAGAAGTGCCAAACACCACCTCTTTTTCAAGAACGTCATGGCAATATTTGGCGAGACCTTTTTACAGCCCCTCATAACGGAAGTGTGGCCAGCCAGCTTTGCTGGGATGCCTTTATAGATTTCTGCTCCTGATCATTGTGTGCTATCAAGTTGCAGAAGTCTATGCAACTGGTTCAAGGCATTACGTGTTTCTATAGTCGGATACAACTTCAGGAGGCTGCGGAATCCGCAGTTTGAGGCAGGTGAACATAAGCCTGCACCAATGAGCACGCACTCTAGACTGACATCGTGCCGCCGGACAGACTAATACCTGCTCGTTGGAGAGGGACTATTTCTTTAGACGTGGAGGCAATCAGCTGCTGCGCTTTGGTCATCTGGGCAGGGCCTCTCTTGTCTTCTGAAGTTTTATCCGACTGTAACGGATGCTGCTTTTCATACAACACAAAAGGACAAAGTGTACAATTATTTGGCCTATGAAATGGATACATCAGAAGTGTGCTATGGAAGGGCTTAAGATGTGTGAAATATAGTAGATGCAGTTATAAGACAATGTTAAAGAATATGTGGTATCGAACATGCATGTAATGACACATTTGAATCGGGGAGTGTTGCAGTCATATGCACAGTCTATAGGTGATAGCATTATTAAGCTCCTGCTGTTTCCTGTCTTCATTGTGAATTACACACACCGTTCATCTTGTGGCTAATCAACACACACTGTATTCTTGCACATAGAAAGAACAAACAGCACAATGTGTATGCTGCATTAGTGTATTTTTTATTTACATGGTCCAAGAGTGGCACAGGTTGTCTTACGTTTTTGCCTATTTTGAAGGGACACCAAGTGCATCTTACAAGTCTCCTAATATGCACAGCACAATGTTTACTGCAATAATTTTATTCTTGTTCTTGAATAATAAACAAAATATTAAACTGAAAGCTCCTTTATAAGGTGCCTTTTGTGGTTTCAACAGGAGAGCAGTGAGGGCACCGATACTACTGTTGCAGAGCAGCCCTTTGGACCTCTGCCACACTCTCAAGAGCACGTGCCTGGCGCTCACCTACTGCCACCAGGCAGTTGAGTGCCTCCAGCAGCAGAATGTTTTGCTGCAAAAAAAGTGTATTGGAATGAATCAGCCGCATACATACCATTATTTACAAAGAAAAGTGCTCGTTGCACTATTAGTACTAAGTGCCCTTAACTGTGGAAACCTTTATGTAGTATGCATAATAAAACAATGTGTCGGGACAACGTTGCTTTATTTTTCATCACTGGGGTTTTCTTTTTCAGAGCCAATTGTCATGTTGATTAGTGTGCCAGCAGCTGAGGTGGCCCCGCACCTTCACGAGTCTCTGCTGTCGGCACCACAAACCTATTTTTGTTCGCTGCAGAACAAATGCCTCACCCTACAATCCTGTCTTATACTAACTGATTGCATCCTATGCCTACAAACATCATATTTTTGTCCCGTTACGCAATTTTCTGCCATCCTCGGCTGTAGTTCTCTCTCCTTGACATCCATTCTGTTATGCTTATGTAATCACCTGTTATGAATTGGCAACAAGTGATCGAATACGTGCATGGCCTGCCTGCCGATTCCTTTTCTTTTTCTTTATCTCAACTAGCATATCAGTTGCCACGGTTTACTACGCCAGTCTTCCTGCCCTAATGCTATCTCCAACGATTTTTGTTACTTCGCTTTCTGCACATTCCTTGACATCTCAAGTTCCTTTGTTAACCTCCGGGTTTATGTCCCATATTGCATAACCGGTAGAATGCAATGATTCTAAACTTTTTTCAAGGATATCGGTAACGTGGCGATCACGATTCGGTAATGCCTTCCATGTGCTGTTAAACCCATGAAACTTTTGTATGTTTCCTGCTTTATATCAGTACCTGCTATTGATATTTCACCTGGATAAGCATACTCTTCCATAGATTTTGCGGGCTTAATGTCACTCATGAATTTCTGTTTTCTCACCAAGTTAGTGAAGTTTACCTTCATCTTTTCCATATTTTCGCGGGCCCACTTGCATGCAAAAGCACAAACACTGATTGGTTCTCACTGCCTTCTTTAAACTGCTGGACATTCAGTTCGTTACTACGAAAGTGACTTAATCCGTGTACTCTTATTATGCTAAATATGAAACAGTAGAAATATACTTATCTGCAGTTTGTCGATGTCCCCTTCACTGTGTTGGTTGCGAGATCTATCGTCGCTACCACCTCCTTGTCGCATCGTAGCTATATAGGCTGTCTGCCTTTTGCCCACACTATGTAATGTTCGTGACGCTCGCAGTCACGCAGATTGGAGGAACTCGGCGCACTCGCAGAAGCAACACCGGACAAGTTGTTTCTTCAGCACTGCGTCGTGAACAGTAGGTGCGCGTTGCGATCTGTAAAATCGCCGAAGCTATTGGGAGTCTTACGGGGTGCACGAAAAGATTGCTGACGGAGGAACAGAACTATCCAAGAAATAGTGGTCATCGTCGAGCCTGATCACTAAGTCGCGCACTGCAAGCTCGTTGTACGAGTTTGTTTACATTGGGCCTCTTCGATGTTTAGCCGCTATGCTCGCCCGGTGAATGGATGTGATGACGCCACCATAGCGTTCCCTCGCGGTATAATGCGAAGCGTACTAAATTACAAATTAGTCTAATGCACATTCAGTGTACATGTTGTAAGCTTTAAAATGCTTCTAAACCACGTTAAACTAACTAATATTATTGTACTAAATGCGTTTGTTTTATAACTCGCTTTTGCATGTAATGCACTCGGTAGAACGACAAACAAGTGAAAGAAGGCACGACCATGCACCGACGGTATGATCACGTGAGCCCCAGTTTGTCGACCGCCCAGAAGGCAACGCCCAAGGAACGATATCCAGCCAGAGTGAATCTAGATAAACCAATGAAACTGGACGCTTGTCGAAAGATAAACTGTGTCTCGGTACCATTCGTGCTTTCATCTTGGGGTGTCGCCAGAGCTCGTGAAGATCCCGAGTTTCGCCAAACTCGGCGCATCCTGCATAGCACCCCTGGTCTCGATAACTTCAGCCCATCTTTCATAAAAATGATGGTGTACCTAATATCTGAAATATTCTGTCACACATTGAACCTTATCTTTAAAACAGGAATCTATCCAAGTTCTTTCAAGAAAGCCCAAAATAATCCCTGTTTTCAAGAAAGGAGATAAGCGTCTAAGATCTAACTACCGCACTATTGCTATACTTTCATGCTTCAGTAAAATTATCGAAAAACTAATCGTAACACGCTCATCAAGCTATTTCTCAAAACTTTGTATCTTAACACCAAATCAATTTGGGTTTCGGGAACGTTACTTAACTGATTTGGCATTAATATTTCTGACAGGATTCGGCAGGCAATTGACACTGGAAATTTTGCCGGCGCATTATTCATTGACAATTCTAAAGCATTCGATTCACTTTTTCATAACATCCTTTTTGCTAAATTGGACTCTATTGGTATAGCCAGCTGGGCACTGCAATTACTACGTAACTATTTGAAAGAGAATATACTGTATCAATCTCGAGCACTTACTCGCACCCTAAAACAACTAACATTGGTGTACCACAAGGATCTATATTAGGACCTCTCTTGTTTTTAATGTACATTAATCGCCTCCCAAAGTACCGAAAGTCCTCTGACTATGCTTTACGCTGACGACACTACCATCTTCTCCTCAGACAAAAGCCTTCATTCATTTATGTGTAAGCTTATTCACGACGCGGCTAATATTGTAACCTAGTACCAACTAAACAGACTACACATTAATACCGCCAAATCTAACTTCGTCATCTCCTCAGCTTAACAAAAGCATATCTCAGTGCATCCATCGCCAACCTTTGCTTCCAGTGCATTTTATACTACTGATAGTGTACTGTTTCTTGGCGTCTTAGATAAACACCTAAAATTTGACGAGCATGTTTTATCTTGAACAAAGAAGACAGCATATGAAATTAGAATATTAATTAAAGTTCGCGATTTCTTTAATATGAAGACACTCATCTCCCTCTACTACGCTGTTATTCGCACGCATAATAACTATTGCATATCATCGTAGGGAAACACGTATCCCACACATTTATCTCCACTACAGCATACCCAGAATCAAGCAATTCGCATCATTACCCGTAGCAGCTACACATCGGAAGCATCTCCATTGCTCAGTTCTAACGGCATTTCATCGTTACAGAAACTAAATAAATACTCAATTGGAATACTTCTTTAGAAATCTGTTACGGAAAGCTCCCATTCCCTATAATTACTAACAGCCTGTGTCCATATTCCACGTCTACCCGTTTCGCTTCTACCAACAGCTATTTACTACCAAAACCTAGAACTAATTATGGTAAATCTACTACTAATTTTTCAGCCACACTACTTTGGAACTCATTACCGTGTCATATTAAGATTTTTCTCTCATTTTTCTCATTCAAATCAAACCTCCGTAAATTTTTGCACTCAATATAACAATTTGATCATTTTCATTATATTCATAAGCACTTTGTGTCGATAAATGTTTTTCAGCGTAAGCTACTGACTAACTTATTATGGTGTCTTTTGTGTTTGCATATGGCTGCTTTGTATTTACATATCCTACTCATTTGTAATGGGAGGTCCCCTGTACAGTCTGCTGACGATGGGACCTCCCTCTGCATGTATGTATAATCCCCATTTGTAACATTATTATGCACAACAGCGAACTCTAAAAAAAGAATTTTTTAAGACCAACTTTCTATAATTGCTAAGAGTGAAAACAAATGTCAGTGCCCTTCCACTCTGTGAAGAAGGATGACCAGCGAAGCTGTGTATGTGGGCCCCTTAATGGCGAACTGCACCTCCGCCGCAGGTCGGCCCGGCATTGGGGAGTGCTTAAAGGGAAGCTGAAAGGTTTTCCAGAAAAAATGAGTGAACATGTGTACATAATGGTTTTCAACCCTCCGAATTCGAATATCGTATCGAAATTGAGCGAAAGAAAGCGCAAATATATTTTATTTCGACGAAAAGTGCAGCAGCGGACACGCCCAGCTCGCGCGTCTTGTTTCCGCCTGTGATTGGTCGGGCGCCTCGTGACGTCAACTCTAGTGACAGACCGCTGCCGCTACACATGAAGCGCGGTGCCAGGTAGTTTGGGGCTGTAATGGAAAATTTAGAGAGACTGCATTTTTCTGAGGAGTTCGGCGTTACTCCCTACATGTACGAGCCGATTGCGAAGAGCCGACCTCTCGAAAACGCAAACGATGCTGGTGCGAGCAGTGCTTTCGACGCGAACGAAAGCGAAGTCTTGGGATCTCCTCGTGTCGGAAATGCTCTTTGGTGAGTATGTTTTTCGCAAAGCGATCTAGTGATCTCGCCGATCTTTCGCCGATCTAGTGAGCTCGTTTCCGGTCAAACAACTGTAGTGTTGTGTTCCTGCATGCCTCCTCGTGGAACGTAATCGGGGATGCGATCGTCGACATTTGTGCGCTGTCCAAAGCTGTCGGCAATCAACAAAGACGGTTTAAACGCGTGAAAAGCTTCCCGGTTCATGCTGTACGTGTAGTGACCATCATCTGTGTACCATCCGCACACTACTCGTAACCGAAGTCGTAAAGGCGGCGAATTCCGTCGGCTACGTGAGACGGTCGGTTTCTCGCTGTGCGCGAGAGAAGGGGGGAGCGTAGCGTCCTGGCGTGCGCCGGCTTTCCAGCACATGCAAACTCTACATTTGCACTGCGTTATGGTAGCTGCATGCAGGCTGTTCTGCAACACACGTGCAAATAGAAAATTCGCGGCGCTTTGCGACGAAACCTGCGTCAAGGGCGGGAGATAAACATGCACCTTCCGTTCAGCGTGCTAACACGAAGGAGCTCGCAGTAAATCAAAATCCAGGTTTGGGCGAGTTCGTGTATTCATAAGGCCTTCCAACATCAGTTATCATCAGTCAGTCCGCACTCGTGCCGTCTTTGTTTTCGTTGCTCCGATCTTTTTGCGCTGCGTTTATAAAGCCTGCTAGTGGCAAGTAGTCCTCTCTCATTCTGTGGCCATATACAGCAACTGCGCAGGCCGAATTGCAGGGCTGCCCGTATACTACCGCTCTACATACACGCAGACGCACCAACAAAGGAATGCAGGGTCGATCGAAGCAGATTACGATGGCACGCACGCAGAAACAAGCACGGTCAGGCACAGTCGCGCAGGCTGCGAAGGAACAAAACACTAGAGTTGACGTCACAACACCGCGGTTTCCGGTCTCCGCTCGCATCGTCAGCTTCAGCAGCAGCGCGCGGCATTCGACGGGGGGGCGGAGCTACAGCGCAATTTTAACCGACGATTACGTCGCTCCTAATTGAAAAAAAGCCCCAAATTTTACCTACATGGTTTATAAGGTTCCCGCATCCCTACATGAGCGTCTCATTGAATTCGAGACTCTTCAGCTTCCCTTTAATGCCTACTTCACCTGCCCAGCGGGTCGGCTCGGCATTGGACTATCTACGGGATCGGCCCACATATAGGGAGTGCTTAACGCCTGCTTAACCTCCGCCGCGGGTCGGGCCACTATCGCTCTATCTGCAGGATAGGCCCACATATGGGGATACTTAACACCTGCTTCACCTCCGCCGCGGGTCGGCCGGCATTGCACTATATCCGGTATCGGCCCACGCATGCGGAGTTTTCGCTTACAATGACACGAAAATTTCCTTGGACGGTAGAGGTACACCGCTTCGCTGTAAAAAACATGGAAGCGCGAAGTTCACAAATTCATAGCTCTGCAATAAGAACGGATACCGCAGTTTTGTCATATGGATCCGTTTGAGCATACGAAGCGTACAATTTGGATTTATCATTTACACCTTACGTGGATCTGTTACATTGTTTACAATGCTTTTGTAACAGTCCTATTGACATATTAGTTGTCTATTTCAAAGCCGCATGGAATACATCAATTTTTTCCAATTAACATGCACTATTAGACAAAATTTGATACAATTTACCGAATTGTCGTTTTTCATTGCTTAGTTGCAAGCTTCATAGTTACGCGTTCAGAAAACTTGCTATCTTCAACAGTTCTTATTTGCAAATGGACGGCCTAAATCAAAGATTCGCTACAAACAGTCGCTAGATTTTGAGTTGTTCCTTCAAATGCAACAAACTGCATCAAATATCGTGCGGCGGTTGCCGAGAAAAACGATTTCTGCTTTGCCGTGTATTTAGACAGGCGCTTCTAAGCTAACGCTTCTGCATATCTGAATAGCATTGCATCCATCTACCGACACAGCGTATTTAAAACACCGATACGCATGAGGAAGAGGCATGTATGCAGCCGGTCTGCTCTCCCTTGCTTCCCTCCGAACCGCTCGTCCACGTAGCTCCTCTGCAGCGAAGTCCCCACGTGGCGCGTAATTATAACTTCAGACAACGTCGTCTAAATATTGTTATTGGCTACTCTCTGTGTAGAGAGGGATTATTGGGATGCAACCGCCGGTCCTGAGCGCCAGCCGAGGTTCCGTTATCGTTGTTGTTGTTGTTGTTGTCCTGAGTGGCCGTGGCACATACGCACAGTGGGAGATTGGCCAATAATCGGGCGGTTTAATTAAGTGCCTAAAATAATAATGATAACAAAGGAGTTAACAATTTGGGCGTGTGAGTTTAAAAATAAACGTTTTGTGGTTGGAGAAAAAAGGAAATAATCAGATGAAAACCGGGTATAAGATAATAATAATAATAATAATATTAATAACAATAATAATTAACAATAGATAAGAAATAAAAGAAAGCTATGGTTGGGAGGGAGAACGATCAATCTAACATGGAAATCGATTGGTTTCAATTAGGTAATTTTGGATCGCCAAGCAAACATTTCTGTGGCTGAACCCAACGATGGAGGCTCCAAAAGATAGAATCACAGGCACTGATAAAGTTAGACCAATAGAGCGAAGCGGGATTTCGAGTAGTCGTTTTCTTATAATAGAAAAACGTCTGCAAGACAACAAGAAATGGTCGATTGTCTCCGCTTCGCCACCTAATGAGCATAATGGTGAGGGGACCAGACCAGACCTGTGGAGGTAGAAGTTCAATGCAGGTATACGGCAGCGCAGCTTCGTGATAGACACTTCAATTTTCCGTGTTCGGCAAAAATTTCTGTTCCAAGGGTGCAGGAGATGTCCGTAATCCCCAGAGCTGCAGTAACATAAGCAGTCAAAGGGCAGCAAGGAAGAATCGGGCCACTTAGCGATGCCTTGGCTAGAGAGTCTGCAATTTCATTAATGATTAGTCCTTTATGGCCAGGCTCCCAAATCAAACGCACGCTTCTCAAGTAGTGAGGTACCAATGATTGAAATGTCCTCATCACGCGAGAATCACTAGAAGCAGTAAGGGATGAGCACAATGATAAAGAATCAGCAACTACCACGGCTGATGTAATTGATGGTCCTAATTTGCGTAATGCCAGCACCACGGCCATGAATTCGGCTAAAAAAATCGGTATGAAATCTGGCATCCGAAGAGAAAATGTCCAATCGAGAATCGGGGAAAATATTCCGACACCTGACTTTTCTTCACATTGTGAAGCATCTGTAGCAATTACAACGTTTGTTTGAAGGTTTTTCAGGTGATCTTGTAATATACCGTCTAGAATACGGTGTGGAAGTTATTTTGCATTATTAGGAAAGATGTCATCTAATTGAATATTCGTGGCAACAGCTCTGTCGGTAATAGGAAGTACATCGCATATGCGCACGCCCAAAGAGTCAAGTAATTTTTGCACGAATATAATTTGCGGATTATGTAGTCGCGGCCAGATGACACCGAAAAACAATGCAGGTTGTGAAATAAAGATTATTTGGGGATGACGCAGTGGTGATTCGTAAATCCTTAAGAACCTCTGCACCGTCAAAAGCCGGAACCTGCACGAAAGTGGCGGAGCACGGGATTCTAGATAAAGAATAGAATTTGCCACAAATTTAGGAAGACCTAAATACAGACGTTAAGCTTGTCTTTCTAAGAGGATTAGAGGACGGGACATGTAGGCTGGAGCTCCAGAGAAGAGCACGCAACCAAATTCTAATACAGGTCGAACGTACATACGATATATCATTAGGAGTATATCTCTTCTCAATCCTATTCGACGACTGCTCAGCCTACGCAATATGCCAATTGCACGGGTACCTTTCCCATTCAAATGATCTATGTGAGAGCGCCAGTTGAGAGAGGCGTTATAAATAATTCCGTGGTATTTAACAGATTCCACCTGTGGTATGTCTTGGAGGTGGTAAGATAATGAAATGTGCACTATGTCACGTATCGGAAAACGAGAACAGCACATTTGCTGGCATTGAGTGTGAAGTGACTAGCATCTAACCACCTCTGCAGATCATAAAGGTAAGTTTGCAGTCGTTGGTACAGCGTGTGGATGTCGTTTGCAGATGCAAAAAACGCAATATTGTCTGCATAAACATAAGTAGTTATTTCTTGATGACAAGGTAGCGTGCTCATGAGAATATTAAAAAGTACCGGGGAAAGAACTGAGCCTTGCGGTACGCCTCTCGTTTGTTTGTGTTTAGAAGAAGAAACACCGCTTTCGTAGCAATAGAATTCTCTTTCACCTAAGAATAACTGAATCCACGCTACTATGTACCCAGGAACACCACAGGAAGTTAACCGATTGATCAATAAAGTGTGCTCCACGGTGTCGTATGCTTTAGCGATATCGAGCGTCACTAAGGCAGCGTATTGCTTCTGACGTCGAGCGAGTTGTATTCGGCTTTCTAAGTCGACGTGGGCATGCCAGATGGAGCAGCGGGCCCTGAAAACAATCTGACAGGGACTAAGAATGGAATTATCATTAATAAATTTCATGATGCGACGGTGAAGAAGCCTCTCAATGAATTTTACTACGTTTGATGTAAGCGCAATGGGCCTAATGTTCTCCAATACATACCTTCCTTCGTGTTTCTTGAGCATCAATATTACCTTGGCAAGCTTCCATTGCAGCAGAATCCAAGCATATTTAATTGAATAATTCACCAGGTCTAAAAGAACGTTAGGCGATTCCTGTAACAACGTTTTTAACATTGCATTTGTGACGCCATCATGGCCAGGGGCTGAATTCGGTAAACATAGGGCAGTCTCATTTAGTTCAGCTACGGAAATTGGAGTAAAGCCATCCCAAGGACCTAATGTAGAATGAATAGCCGGAAGCCTGGCCGTAAATCGATTTTCTAAGCCTTCGGCAATCTCTTTTAGGGAGGCGCTCAGTTCCTGCGGGGTCAAAACAATTGAATCTAATGTTAAGGGTGTTGGTAGCACCTTCCTAGCACGAAGGAATGCAAATAAAGCACGCTTTTTTTAATTAGACAGATAATCGTAATGTCTAATATCGTATTCCTCTTTGGCTCGATTAACAGTACGCTTAAATACACCAGCATGAAACGGATAATTTTTCCAGTTTGTCGGGCACTGATTATGCAGAAGCATTTTCCAAGCGGCCTTTCTTTTTCTATAGTCCCGCGTACACTCATTATTCCAGCAACGACAAGCGGTGCCTTTAGCCGAAGGGATGACAAATTCAGCTTGCTTCCGGGAATCCTCTAGAATTGAGCAAATGGTCGAAGCGATTTCCTTATCTTTGGCATTGGCAAGTTTTGAAACGGCAGAACACAAGAAAGTCTTAAATTTCGTATGGTCCATAAATGTGCATGCCTGGTATTTTAAAGATGTTATTTGACAATTGATTTCAAATGACGCAGGAAGATGATCACTGGTGGTTGCTGAATCAACGGCTACCCACGACAAAACCTTGATGCCAGCGCTACAAAATGTCAAATCTAACACTGAACGGAAGGGTCCTCTAACAAACGTTACTTGTCCTGTGTTCTGACATAAAAGGTGACTATCAATAGTCCACTCCCAAAGTCGCTTACCACACAAATCTGTTTTTTGCCCCCACGACACGTGATGCGAGTTAAAATCCCCTACAAACAAAATTTCTTTTCTACAGGCGGCCACAGCCCTATCAAGTTGACGTGTACTTTGCACACCGCTGGGCAAATAAGCATTTATAATTGAAAATGGATGGCATCCTGGGAGACATAAATATATGGCCAAAATTTCACTGTCACAGTCCATGATTTGAAAATAAATTTTTGCCTTGTGACAAATTTTCCACCTCCAAATCCTCCACCTCGCGAGTCTCTATCTAATCGGAAGCACCGATAACCTTTTAAACGAAAATTTTTCTCTGGTGAAAGCCACGTTTCTCGAAGAAGTAAGATATCTGGATTGAATTGAATAGATAGGCAAGATAAATCTGTTGAAGCTGAAAATATAGAACGACAGTTCCACTGCAGCACTTTCAACTGTCCAATAGTGTTGAACGCACAGCAGCGGCAACTGCCGCCTTTAGAATACTTTCTATAAGCACAGGAGTTCGTTGACTCATTTTTGATTTTGGTTTCATATTTTTGAAATTCGGGACCCCATACGTTTGGGAGCTCGAGTGTCAAGTTCCATGTCTGTGACAGTAACAGTGTCTGAATAAGAGGGCTCATCCTCGCTTGTTTGGACTAGCGAAGTAGTGTCTGTGGGATATTCTGCAACTGTGGAAGGCGTCTCTACCTCGTTGCTAGACGTTCGAGGTGTGGCGTTAGATTCTGGGCACTGCATTGGTGTCTTAGTGGGCTGCATTATTTGCATCATGTGACTGGAAATGATTTGCGCTAAGCAATCAGAGAGACTGGATATCAATTTATCCATAGCTTTAGCCATTGCTTTTCCCACAGCAGAGTCAATTGCTTCTGAGAGGTTAAGATCCATGCTTGGAGTGTTGCGCGCTGTAACACCAGAGTATCAGAAGGCCCTGTCTTTGATAACTGAAATCGCATCTCTGCGGGAGCAACGACGGCGGTCGATTATTTCAAGAATTTGTATTTCTTGAGCGCGAGCTTAGCAGTTCGAATAGTCTGCTGGGTGTTCTCCCCCATAGAGGCAGCACTTTTGAGATTGAGTAGAGCATTCACGTGACGAATGACCATCCCCACAAGTGCGGCAACGCAAGCTAGACTTAATCCTCCTGCGCTGTGCCCGAATCTCCAACAATTCTTACACTGGATTGGACGTGACGCAAGCGGCTCTACACGGAACACAAGAGGCCACACCTTTATTTCAGATGGACATGATGCGCCCACAAACGTTGCAATAACAGATTCTGTCGGAACCCTCTCGTTATTGGCCAGTCGATTGCAACGGTCGATGGCAATGACGCCTTCTGCGGATAGCTTGTCCAGGGTTTCAGTAGGACTTAATTGGGAGTCTACGCCCCATACAAGACCCTTGGTTCACGCAAGGTGAGGTGGAATAAAAGCACTCACCGGGGTGGAAGCGAATGAAGTGCATTTCAGGAGGTCTTCTACACAGGTCTGGTCGGGTGAACGACACACTATACCTCCCCGTCCGAACGCTCGCACATCAGTTATGGTCTGGAAGTGGTTGGACGTGGCCTTAAGTGCCTTCTCGACAGCCTGTGGATTCTTGATCCTGATGGAACCTCCATTGGTAGGCACAAGCGCCACAGGAATGGTGCTGACGCCACTGCGAAAAAATAAATCTATGGGCAATTCATTAGGTGACAGGGATGCTGACCAGGCGGAGCGCGCCTGGCCAGGAGAACTGGTCGACATCAGCTCAAGACGGCGGACGCAAGGAATGCCAATCAACCAGGAACTAAACTACGGTTATTGAGGCACCTTAAACCACCCGATACTCAGCCAAAACACCACTGCAGGCAGCGAAACAGTCGCTCTGTCGAGGCCAGCAGAAACCAGCTTGCATGTAGAGCCTATCTGCTTGCGCTGTCAGCGGTCTTTTTGTCGAAGCGAATGCCTGTGTCACGACCAGCTCGTGGCTTCTTCCCTCTCTTACCCATGTCCCACTACTGCTGGCGGCACATACCCAAATCATAAAAGACTTTCAGGCTTGTAACACATGCCCCCACGCAGACGTAGCCCACGGGGCAAATGAAGGCGCATCTCGAGTGGCGCAGGGCTTCAAGCGGGCAACATAAGTCACGTCACTCTTTGAAGAGTGTCGACCATATGAAAGGAGACGCGCTATAGGCGTTTATACGGTGTAATGCAACATAAGGTCCAACATAGAGCGCCAGTAGCTTTCCGCACAACCTATGTTTTCTATGTTGTCCACAGCCACACTAAGTCACCTGGATCATATGCGACGCGTAGGTGTCGGCTGCAGTAACGTGCCTTCGAGCCATCTTGTGAAGCAAGAGTGCGGAAATAAGCAAGCCGGCGGGCTTTTTCTGAACGACAGGTGGTCTCATATATGAAGAGATCATTGTGATTCATAAGTGGGAAGATCGCACCAAGGGTATAACGCAGCGGCCGAGCGTAAAGAAGAAAGAAGGGGCTGTAGCCGGTAGTTTCGTCCTGGATGGTCTTAAATGCATAAGCAACGAAAGGTAGGACGCGCTCCCAGTTCTTGTGATCCGTCGAGACGTACATGGACAACATATTCGTGCGAGTTCTGTTGGTGAGTTCCGTGAGGCCATTTGTTTGTGGATGGTATGGCGTAGAGTTTCGAAAGCTTGAACAACATAGACGAAGCATCTCTTCAACCACACCTGCAGTAAACTATCGCCTGCGATCGCGAATAACGACTTTAGGAGGCCCGTGTCGGAGAATGATAAAACCTAACAAGAAAAGGCACAGGTCGGCCGCAGTAGCCCATGGTACTGCAGCCTAGATCTAGCCGTCTCACAGTAGCGTGTGAGGTGGTCAGTGCACACTACGATCCAACGATTTCCGTTAGAGGACCGTGGAAACGGCCCGAGATGGTAGATACTGACTTTCTCGATTGGAGCCCTTGGGGGTGGAACAGGGTGCAGACTACCAGGAGGAGTACTTGTGGGACATCTGCGACGTTGACATTCGTTGCAGCTAGACACGTACTACCACTGCCAGTAAAATCTTTCTTGAAGGCGGCAAAACGTTCTAGCTGCTCCCGAAAGACCAGAGGTTGGTTCGCCATGCATAGCCCGCAAGATGGAAGTGCGCAGGCTTTTCGGGACCACCACGACATACCGCGAGCCTGTGGTAGAATAGTTCTTGTATAGAAGCCGATTACGTGTGCAAAAGCGATTCGCTGTTTATTTCTTTTTGGCGCCAAGCAGTTGTTTAAAACAACTACTTGGCCGTGTCGTTTTGGTGCTAAGTCCTAAAGGTTTTTAGACTAGGAAGTGCGGGCCCGAAGGATAAGATGTAGTGGTCAAAGTTGTCCGCCTCAGAGTCCATCGTGGGAAGCGGTAGCCGCGACAGGCAGTCGACGTCGGCGCGCCGTCGACCGCTTTTACAGGCAACGACGAAGTCGTACTCCTGTAGACGGACTGTCCAACGTGCAAGCTTACCAGATGGATCACGAAGATTGACGAGCCAGCCCAAGGTGTGATGGTCTGTAACGATGACGAAGGGGCGTACCTACAGGTATGACCGAAAGCGCTGCACTGCGAAAACCACCGCGAGACATTCCTGTTCTATGACGGTGTAATTGCGCTCGGACTCGTTTAGAGAGCGACATGTGTTCACTACGACGTGTTTTTTGGCGTCAAAGCGTTGAACAAGGAGAGCGCCGACACCAATACCGCAAGCATGTATGCGCAGTTCTGTGTCAGCCAAGGGGTCGAAGTGTTTGGGAACTGGATGGGGCGTCAAACGGAAGTTCAGTTAACGAAAAGCACACGTACATTCTGGAGTCGAGTCAAAGTGAACGCCTTTCTGAATCAGACACGTCAATGGATGTGCGATGTGAGCAAATCCGGGAATAAACCAAAGGAAGTATAAGCAAATCCGCAAGAAGCTTCGTAGCTCTTTTACTGAGCGAGGTTGCTGAAACGTTTCGACCGCGGGCGTTACCGCTGGATAAGGTCTTATGCCCTCTTTGTCAACTAGGTGGCCTAGAACTGTCGTTTGGCTTTCCCGAAAGTGACATTTCTTGGAGTTTAGTACCAAGCGTGCTTTGCCTGGGCACTCTACTACAAAACTGAGGCGAGTGTCGTGTTCACTATAGGTGCGTCCGAAAATCACGACATCATCCAGATTACACATGCAGACTTACCACTTCAAACCACGCAGAATGTTGTCCATGAAGCACTCAAAAGTTGCAGCCGCGTCATACAACCCGAACGGCATCACAATAAATTCGAAAAGTCCCTCTGGTGTAACGAATGCCGTTTCTTCCTTGTCTGCCTTGTGCATCGGAATCCGCCTGTATCCTGACGGCAAGTCTATACTTGAATAGCATGAGGCCGAAAAAAGGCAATTTATAGCATCATCGAGCCGTGGCAAAGGGTACACGTCTTTCTTGGTAACGGCGTTGAGGCGCCGGTAGTCAAAGCGAAATCGCCATGTGCCATCTTTGTTTTTGACTAGAATTGCTGGGGCTGCCCACGCACTACTCAAATCTTGGATAACGTTTTTCTTTAGCATGTTATGGACTTGGTCATTGATCACCTTGTGCTCGGAAGGTGAAACCCGGTTTGGCTTTTTTCGCTAAGGCTGGTGAGATCCCGTGTCTATGCGATACTGTACACGAGAAGGGGAATTGATGGCGGAGCCTCTTGCTGTGAAAAGTCGAACACTGCGAAGTGTTTCCATGCAATGTTTGTCAGTTCCTGACGTCGGTTAGTACGGAGCGATTTGTTTATTATAGCCATCATGGAAGTTTCCCTGGCACATGCATCCTAATAGGACTCACCATTGACATCGGTGGCTTCTGCAAGGATATCGAGCGCGGTCACACAGAGGTCACAAATAGTCGCAGGTTTCAGACCCTTCAATAGTATTCTGGGTTCATTGGAGCAACTTATCGCCCATAAGACAGTACGCCTGTCGATAACCGACAGCGTATAATAGGGCACTGGAACATTCTTCTTAATGCAACTAAGGTGAGCGGGCTCTACGGTAACGTCAAATGCTCTGTCGGATGCAGGTGAGCAGGCGACTGGGACACATTCGGCAGACAACTGTGGTACGACGGTATCTGCGGGCACACAGAAAGGGCATTTTCGTAACACGGCGGGTGTTCCACAAGTACGGCGCGAAGGCTAGAGTCTATAGTAATATCTCCCGTTCGGCAATCGACATGGCACCACACAGCTTCAGAAAAACGAGGCCCAGAATTACATCATCCGTAGCATGATGTAAAACTACGGACTCCACGTTAAACGTTTCACAACCGAAACACATCGAAACACATCGGCATGGTCCCATGAAAACAGCACTTTTCGTTCTAGCAGGCGTTTGAATGCGTAACTTATTACCGAAACGGTGGCTACAGAGCCCACTAAGGTCATTCTTGAGACCCCGTCTACACGTGCACAAACCTTATTTTTAAACATGCAAATTGGCAGAGGTATTTCTGTCATAATCGCAGACTGTCCAGTGGCTTCACCTCCAACGGCAGCGCTGACTACTTTTCCCGCGAAGGCGACCGGTAGCGGCGGCGGGGAGACGGTGACCGGCTTACGTGACGGACAGGCGGTGGTGTCAAGCTTCGATCGGAAGCCGGTCATAGGTTTCACAGCGTCCCCATAATCTCGTTGTACATACAGCGTGGATATGTGTACACATGGTTAACGCGTTGTTGGCAAGATATTGCTGATCGGACGTATCTCGGCGGCTGGCGGCATTGTGGGGCCACGTTGTAGTACCTGGCATTGTGGCCCTCGATACCGCAGTTGTAGCACAAGGGCAAACGACGCTCGGCGAAATGTCGCTCAAAACGCTCAGCGGGCAGAGGTTGTCGAACTGGGTACGGCATCTCAGTACGCTGAACAGGAGCCGTCCGCCTCTGTGCATCATTGCTTGGGCGAGTGCGTTGCTCATATCGCTGTTATGACGGATACGTCACCGGATCTGGCCACGTCGTTCCAGCCACATCGACGTCCGTGACACACACAGACGGTGACAAAGTGGCGCATGGTGTTGCGGACGCTTAGGGATATACTGGGTATGTAGCCGGCGGTTTAGCTGTGTTGCACACAAGTTCTTGTGTTGCCGCAGTTCTTCTCGTACTATTTCCCGAATAGTCGAGGCAAGGTCAGTGGACGGACTCGTGTCGACGCTGGCGACAGTTGTCACGTTTGCCAGTCGCCAAGTTAGGGCGCAATACGACGAGTCTTCCACGTCTCAAATGTACGGCAGTGACGCAATACACGTGAGACTGACGTGAGGTCTTTACCTATCACAAAATTGACGACGTCTTCTGCGATGCTTTTCAGAAGTTGTCCGAATCGGTCTTCCTCACACTGCCACGGGTTTATGATCTTGCACCAACTTGAGTATTTCTTCTATACAGGTAGCGCATGTCTTTGCCGGAGTTGGGCGTCAGAGTCACCAAAAGATTTTTCTACTTCCTCACCAAACAGTTACAATGTTGTTAAGGACTCTTCGTGATTCTCGTACCAGATCAGTGCGGTATCTCTCATAAATAAGACGACGTCAAGCTCCATGACCGAGTTCTGGTGACTATATCGGCTGACTCGATTGTAGTGCGTAAGCCACTCGTCGCCATCTTCTCCTGCTCTTCCCGCGAACGAGCGTGGTTCCATGTATTGGTGCACGGCAGCAGCTGGCGTTGACCTTTACGGTTGCAACTGGCTCCGGGTATGGTTCTTTGTTCTGTAGCACGATGACTGTTGTCGGCGAGAGACCGACTAGGCGGCGGCTCCGGCGTAGTTCAAGCGGTTGCGACTCCGTAGTAAGGCGACATCGTGTATCCCGCACTTCGACCACCCTGTTACGGGCTACTCTCTGTGTAGAGACGCCTTGTTGGGACGCAACCGACGGTCCTGAGCGCGAGCCGAGGTTCCTCTATCCTTAGGCGAACATCTTCCTTTTCCCTCTCTTACCCCGTGTCCCACTACTCCTGGCGGCACATACCGAATACCCAAATCATAAACGAAATTCGTCATTTTTTATTGTGACTTCAATTATACGGAGACTCCAGGCACATTTCTGATTTCGCCGTCGTGCTCGCCCTCGCCATAACGTTCTGCGTAAATTCCAGGGGCGATAAAATCGTTGTCGTGCGCCGAATGCTGTATGTCCGATTGAAAGCATGCGAGGGTTCGCGAGCGAGGAAAACAGGGCGGAAGCGCACCTCTTCTGCCGCGCACGACGCACGGGGGTGAGGCGAGGGTGGGGAGAAGTCTTCTCCGGCGGCTGCTGCTTACGGTGCGGCCGTACGGGCGCAGTATCTTGAAAGCGATCTGCGACGTGGCCAAAGAGCACTTCCGCGCGGGCCTCATCTTCAAAGCGATCTGCGTGGTTTGAAGAGGGCGCGTAGTGCCGGCAGCTGCGTATACGCTGTGCTTTGGACGTTTCATCCATGTTGAAGCGAGTAATGCACGGAGGTCAATTCGCTGGCTGCTGCTGCCGCGATTCCTCACTCCAGCATTTTATCAGCGAGTTTTCGCGGTTCTCCAGCGAGATGTGTTCATGTTTAGCTGTGCGCGCGTCACCCTGTGCTTGTTCATTGAGTGAGTAAGCGAATGCTTACAAATTTTCACGGCCAACAATACTGATATCTTTAGTTCGTATAGCAATCTACTAGTTTGCTAGCACGATCGGTTCTTCGCCATTCGTGCGAATCGGCGACTTTTAAAGCTAAGCCTTCTGTGCCTCTTCTATTTTCCCACTGTTGCTGCTGCTGCGGCACACAGCGTGGGGGGGGGGGGGGGGGTGAGGGCGGCAGTTCATAGCATGCGTGTACATGACATAAGCGAGGCAGAAAGGAGAAAGGCGACGCGAGAAACTTATTTCGACCCCATCGAGTCGAATGTGTACAATGCCCTCTAAAGCTCCCTGGGCGTTGGCACTTAGCCTTTTGGCACGTGTAATTATCCGTGACCCCCCTCAATAACATTGCAGAAACTGCAGTGCTTACATTTCTACTAAGTGCGAGTCCGGAGGGGACGTAGATAGACCTGTAAAAATGAGGGGGGAGAAGAGAAACTTCCCATACAAGGGGCGAGAGGAGGATAGGGAAAAGGTGACGTGATAAGGCAAGGAAATACTACTACTACTATAACATGACAGCTGTTGCGAGGAAACTGGACAAACTTAAGTTCAAGCTATGGTACGTACGTTTCTGATATTTCTTAAAAATTGAGCACAATGCACATTTGCCAAGCGGACAACTTACGCAGAGGGTGTAGAAGCAGAGTCGCATTATTTAAAGCGCACTCCAGGGTCTAGGCAACTTCACGGAAGGGGTTCGCACGTCAAATTAACACTCCTGTGCCCACCGAGGTAGTGTTGCGGCTATGACATTGCTCGAGATCCCGTATTTCATCCCGACCGCTGCAGCCGCATCTCGACGGGGCGAAATAGACAACGTACGTGCACTTAGATTTCGGGACACGTGAAAGAACAACCACGATGTCAAAATTAATCCGGAGTCCGCCACAGCGGCGTGCCTGATAATGCGTTTGTAGTTTTGGGAGGTACAGCCCCATAATGCAATTCATGTTTGTAACTTGGTCCACGATGCAATGTACCATGTGAGGCAATGACAGTTCTCAACACTCTCAGAGGTTTTAAAGCATGGCTCACCACAGCGCCTCAAGCAAACATATCTCCCGTTGTGTTCTCTGTATTCCACAGACAAACATGAGCGGTAGACGCAAGGTAACGCTGAACATCAACTCGCGACTCTCGTGTTAGAATAGACGCTGAAGAAAATAAGCTTTCGCCGTCAACGTCACCGCTAATTATCGTCACTCAAAGCAACCAGCACAGAAAGCTTCGCTTACATCGACTCCCCAGTGCGTGGCATGCGCATAATTTTTTTGTAAATAAATTGCGGCACACAAACACGCGCTCCTACCAAGTGACCCAAGTTGGCAGCAAACAAGTTCATTGAAGAGCGGCACACAGGCAATCACACATACCCGCTAACCGATCTCACACATGTGTAACCCAGATAGGTGACAGCCCCACAAAAGTGCGTGAACCACTTAAGAATAAAGAAACCGAAACGAAGAGTAGCCTCCTCATTCCAGGGGTACCGAATTGGGTACCCCTCTTTCTAATTTTACCACGCTTTCTAAAATAAATTGGTAGCTTTCAGACCCATGTTACTGGTTTGGCTACTTTCAATTTTCCGGTCTGTGCAAGAGATGGCGCTGTATGTCTAGGCGGAGCCACCGGATAGAGAGTCAAACATGGCTTCCTCCTGCCCGCACGGACGTTTTCGTCCACGCGGCAAGTAAGTTTTTATTACTTTTCTCTAAGGCGCTTTTTTTAACTTGGTAGCTCTTACCACAAAAATGACACACTAAAGTCATTGCTACGACATGTTTAGTACGACTTTTGCAAGAATTATAAATGCTATGTGTGCGTGCAGTTGCGGATACTCAATTGGGTACTTGGAGACCCAGTAGCTCTATTTGAATTTACGCGCAAGAACCTCATAGATGAGGAAATTCACACTCTTTTGGAGCAGAGTGATGCTGATTCCCAAACACGGTCGCTATAATAGCAGCTTGCGCTTGTTGGTTTTCGATGTCCCTACGTGGAGTACCAGCTCGGCGACCGTGTTTGCGTTTGGACTCTGATACGCCGACGAGGCCTTAGCGAGAAACTGTTACGCCGCTATTTCGGACCCTACAAGATCATCCAACGCATTGGCGCACTGGACTATGAGGTCTTGCCAGATGGCATTTTGCAATCACAGCTGCGCTTCACACGACCTGAAGTCACCCACGTGGTGCATCTTAAGCCTCTCTAAGCCAGCTAATGACAGTGTTGACTTAGTTATTTGGTATTTCTTTTTGTAGTTGTGTTCTTAATTACGCGTTGTTTTCATTTCGGTTGCGTGTTTGCAGCATCAGGACGCTGTTTGTTAAAGAGGGAGGTTTTGACACATGTACTTGTTTATCGTTATCAGGTAACCACGTTTCACCGTCCTACAAGTGTTATAGCACAGTGCTTGACGTGCCTGTATGTACTAAACTATATCGATGGTCTATCAGCAGTCTTTTGCAACAGAACTTTGTGTAATTTGATTGGTTTGACGCGAATTGTGTAGTACTTTCACGAAGACACGCAGGCACCGGCAATTAGTGTGGAACCTTCGTTGACTCACGTATAAAAGCCGACGCGCATGACCCGGTCATCAGATCTTCAACAATGGCTTACTGCATTCGCGGCTATTGTTGCTCTTTGAGGTAGCCTGTTTTGAGGGCACAGGTTCGTCCAAAGAACGGTAGTCTCGTCATTCAGTTTTGCTGTTTCCTTCGCCGTCACTACTACGTGAAACCTTAAAATACCCGTTTGTCAGGCATCGCCGAAATGTACTGATTGGTTTATAATAAAGAAATTTGGGGGGAGGGTAGGCGGGGGGTGGGGGGGGCAAATAGCGGCACTGAATACAATGAGAAGTAGGATTTATTGGCTTTTATATCTCCATAAAGACAATGCCCGTACGTCTCATCAGCATCAACAGCCGTATGGCGTAACCGGTGTGCATGACTTTGTATCTTCGTGCTCAGTTTTGCAAAGGGCTCGATATGAACCTACAGTTTCCTGGGTGCATTTTGCTTTGAAATTGGTGTAGCAAAGCTCCGGAACGGGTTTGTTTAGGAATTCATCGGTGACAAAGAGATGGCATTTCTTGGCCCCTGGAATAGGAATATGCTTAAATCAATAAAGACATGTACACAATACTTTATTATATTTTCCAATGTTAAACAGTCTGGTGTATGAAAATGTTTGACAAATGTAATAGCTTGCTTGGGAAAAATGTGTTTGAATGCGCTTACGTAACTACTGTGGGTCTCGCCAGAAGAACAGTCCTGAACTGGTGCCTTTTGTTAAGTATCAGAAACAAATCTAGGAGTATGAAAAATGAGTACAAATAATTGGGGCCTTGTTTTCACCTCCTCTATAGAGATATATTTGCCAGAAAAGACTAATTTATTCTCGAACGGCAACATTTTATTACAGGACGCTGATTTCGTGGAATGCCGGGACTTTGACTAAGAAAATCAGAACACAATGACAGATAGTAATTAACCGCCGCTCTTGTGCCGCATCGCTGTTGCCAAGGAAGAATAAGAGAAACGGCCGCAGTGATTGCGCCATCACTTCCATAACACACGCATTATATTGTATTATGATACTACCATTAGTTATTGTAGTGATTTGGTTCAGATTAGGGCCGCTGAAGGCATGTTGAAAAAACTGTACAAGAGGGTCCAGCTACAATGCATGCTCGTGCCGATATTGGCTGTAGCCGTAGTGTTTCACGTCATTCACAGCCCTTCATCGTAAGGAGGAACTATACGTCGATGGTCATGCCTTGAGTTGTATTCATCTGTAGCTTCCAATAAAATATTTCTCACTCTCCCAAACACTACGAGTTCCACGAAATGTTTTGATGTGAAATCCGGAGTCTTTCCGCGCCCATAGGAGCTACCACTAGTACTCATAAAGGATAATGCCTAGAGAATTACAGCAAATTTTCCTTCTCACTGAGGCACCAGAAAAGGCACGCTGTGCCCACAGCCACGACACTGACGATCTGTTGTTGTTAGGCTCCCAAAGAGTAATTCTATTACGAGCATTGCAAGCATCAACAGGGTCTTAGTTATGTTTAGTTTTACGGCGTTTTATGGCAAAAAACTGTTGATGCGAAATGAAAATTCATATGCTGTGCTAGGCAGAAAAACCAACGTAAATCGGTGCTTCTTTGTCACCCAAATACATCTGCTGCCGTTTGGTACATGAAATACATATGAATGCTGCAAATGATATATCTAATATTAGAGTCTACACTGGGCGACTCGGTTTATCTTCATGGTAAAAGCAGCTCCGGAATAACGGCAACACAAGACAAGTTGACCCACCCCAAAGATTTAAGTTGGACCACTCCAAATACAAGTTGGCGCATGCCCATATTTTGAGTAGGTGCATCCCCAATTTCAGTTGTCCCAACTATAAATTTCAAGGTGTCGCATGTCCAAAGTTGGCCCAACCCCTAATTTCAGTGGGTCCACCCTTAAATTTCAAGTTGGCCCACCTAAAAACATCAGTTAGGTCCTGCCTAAATTTCAGGCTGACCCACACCCAAATTTCAACTGGGCCCACCCGCATCATCATCGTCATCATCAGCCTGGTTATGCCCACTGCAGGGCAAAGGCCTCTCCCATACTTCTCCAACAACCCCGCTCATGTACTAATCGTGATCATGCCGTCCCTGCAAACTTCTTAATCTCATCCGCCCACCTAACTCCCTGCCGCCTCCTGCTACGCCTCACTTCCCTTGGAATCCAGTTCGTAACCCTTAATGACCATCGGTTATCTTCCCTCCTCATTACATATCCTGCTCATGCCCCCCATTTCTTTTTCTTGATTTCAACTAAGATGTCATTAACTAGCGTTTGTTCACTTACCCAATCTGCTCTTTTCTTATCCCTTAAAGTTACACCCATCATTCTTGTTTCCATAGCTCGTTGCGTAGTCCTCAATTTAAGCACAACCCTTTTCGTAAGCCTCCAGGTTTCTGCCCCGTAATTGTGTACTGGTAAGACACAGCTATTATACGCTTTTCTCTTGAGGGATAATGGCAACCTGCTGTTCATGGTCTGAGAATGTCTGCCAAACGCACCCCAGCCAATACTTATTCTTCTGATTATTTCCGTCTCATGATCCGGATCCGCCGCCACTACCTGCCCTAAGTAGATGTATTCCCTTACCACTTCCAGTGCCTCGCTACCTATTGTAAATTGCTGTTCTCTTCCGAGACTGTTAAACATTACTTTAGTTTTCTGCAGATTAATTTTTAGACTCACTCTTCTGCTTTGCCTCTCCAGGTCAGGGAGCATGCATTGCAATTGGTCCCCTTAGTTACTAAGCAAGGCAATATCATCAGCGAATCGCAAGTTACTAAGGTATTCTCCATTACCCTTTATCCCCAATTCTTCCTAATCCAGGCCTTTGAATACCTCCTGTAAACACGGTGTGAATAGCATTGGAGAGATCGTATCTCGCTGCCTGACGCCTTTCTTTATTGAGGACTACGGTGGCTGTGGAGCCGCTATAGATATCTTTCAGTATTTTAACATTCGGCTCGTCTACCCCTTGTTTCCGTAATGCCTCCATGACTGCTGAAGTTTAGACAGTATCAAACGCTTTCTTGTAATCAATGGAAGCTATATATAAGGGTTGGTTATATTCCGCACATGTCTCTATCACCTGATTGATAGTGTGAATATGGTCTATTGTTGAGTAGCCTTTACGGAATCCTGCCTGGTCCTTTCCTTGACAGAAGTCTAAGGTGTTCCTGATTCTATTTGCGATTACCTTAGCAAATAGTTTGTAGGCAACTGACAGTAAGCTGATCGGTCTTTAATTTTTCTATTCTTAGGTGCCCCCTTTCTTATGGATTAGGATTATTTTAGCGTTCTTCCAAGATTCCGGTACGCTCGAGGTCATGAGGCATTTCGTATACAGGGTGGCCAGTTTCTCTAGAACAATCTGCCCACCATCCTTCAACGAATCTGCTGTTACCTGATCCTCCCCTGCTGCCTTCCCCATTTGCATAGCTCCCAAGGCGTTCTTTACTTCCTCCGACGTTACTTGTGCGATTTCAAATTCGTCTAGTCTATTCTCTCTCACATTATCGTCGTGGGTGCTACTGGTACTGTATAAATCTTTATGTAACTCCTCAGCCACTTGAACTATCTCATCCATATTAGTAATGATATTGCCGGCTTTGTCTCTTGACGCATACATCTGATTCTTGCAAATTTCTAGTTTCTTCTTCACTGCTTTTAGGCTTCCCCCGTTTCTCAAAGCATGTTCAATTATATCCATATTATACTTCCTTATGCCAGCTGTCTCACGCTTGTTCATTAACTTTGAAAGTTCTGCCACTTCTATTCTAGCTGTAGGGTTAGAGGCTTTCCTACATTGGCGTTTCTTGATCAGATCTTTCGTCTCCTGCGATAGCTTACTGGTATCCTGTCTAACGGAGTTACCACTGACTTCTATTGCACATTCCTTAATGATGCCCACAAGATTGTCGTTCATTGCTTCAACACTAAGGTCCTCTTCCTGAGTTAAAGCCGAATACCTGTTCTGTAGCTCGATGTGGAATTCCTCTATTTTCCTTCATACCGCTAACTCATTGATCGGCTTCTTATGTACCAGATTCTTCCGTTCCCTCCTCAGTTCTAGGCTAATTGGAGTTCTTACCATCCTATGGTCACTGCAGCGCACCTTGCTGAGCACGTCCACATCTTGTATGCTTCCAGGGTTAGCGCAGAGTATGAGGTCTATATCGTTTGTAGTCTCGCCGTTCGGGCCCCTTCCACGTCCACTATCGGCTATCCCGCTTGCGGAAGAAGGTATTCACTATCCCCATATTATTCTGTTCCGCAAACTCTACTAATTACTCTCCCCTGCTATACCTAGTTCCTATGCCATATTCCCCCACTGCCTTGTCTCCAGCCTGCTTCTTGCCTACCTTGGCATTGAAGTCGCCTATCAGTATAGTGTATTTTGTTTTCACTCTACCCATCGCCGATTCCCCGTCTTCGTAGAAGCTTTCGACTTCCTGGTCATCATGACTGGATGTAGGAGCGTAGACCTGTGCAACCTTCATTTTGTACCTCTTATTAAGCTTCACAACAAGACCTGCCACCCTCTCGTTAATCCTATAGAGTTCCTGTATGTTACCAGCTATATTCTTATTAATCAGGAATCCGACTCCTAGTTCTCTTCTCTCCGCTAAGCCCCGGTAGCACAGGACGGGCCCGCTTTTTAGCACTGTACATAATTCTTTTGGCCTCCTAATTTCACTGAGCCCTATTATATCCCATTTACTTGCCTCTAATTCCTCCATTAGCACTGCTAGAGTCGCCTCACTAGATAACGTACAAGCATTAAACGTTGCCAAACCAACCCCCATATCACCCCCAAATTTCGGTTTGTCAATCACCGAATTTCAGTTCGCCAACCACAATATTTCGATTAGCCAACCCACAAATTTCAAGCTGCCCCACCCCTAAATTTCAGTTACGCCACTCCTGAATTTCAAGTTGGTCCACGCACAAATTTTACGTTGGCCCACACCTAGCTTACACAAAAATTTAGGTTGGCCCACTCCAAACTTCAATTTAGCCCGCCCCAACCCCATGCAATTTCTAAGGAGCACTATATGTCCCTATGAGAAAGGTGTCCCGCTTTTTGCGTTAGACACGATTTTGTAATAGAATTGCTGAGGTACTTGCCAAATTATTACGTGCAATAAAACAAAAATGATCCGCGACAAGACTGCATTCTGAGGTGGATCGTGGACGGACCATGCTTACCAAAATGCCCAGGGCGGATGCAAATTTTGTAATACATGCTTCAAAAAAGTGAAGGAATCAACTGTTGAACTATTCGGTAAGAAACATTGGGGAACAACGGAAGTTGCATCTGGCAACACCTCAAAACAGGATAATGGCAGCATCTCCAGCGGCAATTACAGAAGAAGGCTTGAGGTACTAAGTAAAACGCCATTGGAAGGAGTTTGCAAGTTAGAAAGTAAACAGGAATATTGCTGTCAAGAGACTTATGAAAGTATCTAGAGAGCTCCAAAGAAACAAAATTTTACTGGAAGGTTATCTGATGCAATGCACGAGTACGTGACGTCTGGTGGGACGGAAACAATGTCTAACGATAGAAAGCGCGCACAGGTAAAGTATTACATGGACCACCAAGAAGTGTACAGCATAACGGCCAAAGTGCGCATCGTATTTAACGCTTCGTCCTCTGCCGACCCCGCATTTTGTGAACGATAAGTGTAAGCAGGAGCAAACTGTAACTCCAACATACTGGCGTTGTTTTTGAACTTCCGGAGACATCGCGTTGCAATGACTACGGAGGTTGAAGCCAGATTCCTACAGATCGCTATCAATAAAGATGATCGTGGGGCCCTCCGATTCCAATAGAATGAGGAGTCCAGGCAAATTAACTCTAACGAAGGAAAGATTGCGAGGCGGCAAATGACCTCAGTGACCTTCGCACCTCTTCGAGCAACCTTCTCCTAGCCGCAACAAATAGTGACCATCATGATGACAAAATGTATTTATTAAAGGATGGCGCGAAGGCCTATAATGGGGAATAGGAAGAGGAGGGGGGAGGCGTATTCAGAGCCGCCCTAGGAGCTGCGCGTCCTTGGCGAAAGCCAAGAGCGAGTCCAGAATGGCCCTGTCAGAATCCATCGATCCAGTTGCCGGTCTAATCCACTCCTCGTAGGACGACACTCGCACCGCCCTCAGGTGGTGGTCCCGCTGTTGAGCGTGTCGCTGGCACTCCCAAAACAGATGGGCTGCGGATGGCCGCGTAGCCATGTCGCAGTCAGGGCACCTGTGTGGCGTATGGAGCGCTTCTTGGTCCGCGGAGGCTGTGGGATGGCCGGGTTCCTGCGATGGAAGGGAGTTGGGAGACGGAGATGGAGGGCGTCTTTCCCGGCGTGGCCGGTACTGTCGCCACCGTTCCAGCACATCCGGTGTGAGGACGAAGCCGGAACGGAGCCTATGCAACAGCACCTCCCCGACCTGGGAAGACCCGCTGGAAGTGGGTCTGGGTCTGAGGGCACACTCGCACGGAGTTCCCTCTTGCGTCGGTTGGCTGCTGCTCTCAGAGCTCTGTCGGGGTCATACGGGGCTCCATTTGTCGTGTTGCCTGTGCTGGTTGTGAGGGCTTCTGAAGGATACCGGGAGACGACGCGGTTGGAAAGAAGGGCGCGCGCCGCCTCGTGGGCTCTCTCATTTCCCTCGATGCCCTGGTGACCAGGGATCCAATGAAGTGTTGCAGTGACCCCGTGGACTTCCGCGCGCCTGAAGGCCTGCTTGACGAGGAGTACTTCCGATGATGATGTGTGGCGCGACTTGCAGGCATGCAGCGTATACTGAGAGTCGGTGTATATATCGATGTGTTTTGCTTGCGTGGTGCTTGAAACTCTATCTAATGCCCAGGCTATTGCGCGGAGTTCAAGTTCCGTTGGGTCGTCAGCATCAGCAGTTGTAAAGGTAGAATGTGTCTCACAAGAACCCACTACGTGGTAGGCGACTGCTCCCTCGTTGGTGCGTGGGTCGAAAGCTGCGTCAGTGTACACTTGTTCATGGCTTGGCGGTGCGTCTGCCAATGTCTGCACATGACGCGCAGCGAATGCTGCCCGGCGGTGCGCATGTTGGGCACCCATGTTTCGGGGCGTTGGTGTAGTGTCGACGACAGCAATGTCATCCCACGGTGAGATGTCGGATGGCAGTTGTGGCAAAGTTGATATATCCTTTCCCATGTAGGCCAGTAGAGTCCTGCCTTGTCTGGTGTGCTTCAGGCGTTCCTCGTGTCCTGCCTTCGATGCTTCGATGGTTGCACGGAGGGTAGGCAACTTCGCATAGCGATGTAGCTCCTCGACACGTGTGTGTTTCGGGAGCCCTGTGATAACACGGAGAGCTGATCTGTGGAGTACCTCTAGCTGTGTCCAGTGCCGAGCAAGCAGGTCATAACAGCGCGCTCCGTATATCGCTCGGGATGTCAGCAAAGCACTAACAAGCTTTCGGCATACGTCGGTACCAGCACCGCCCATGCGGAAACAGATTCGTTTTATGAGGTGCAGAGTGTTGTGCCATGTCCGACGAAGGTCTGCGAGCCACGCATCCACTGTGCCTGTGCGGTCAATAGGTATCCCGAGAACGCGCACTGATTTTTCTGCTCGCTGCAGCGTTTTGCCTGCGAGAGTGAGCGTGAGGGCTGCTTCGTCCTGCGTTGAACCTCGGATCACCACATAGGTTGTCTTCTCTGGAGATGGCCGCATGCCAGTTTGTGGCAGGTAGTCGTCAATAACGTTAAGTGCCGCCTGCAGGGTCTCCTGCTGCTCATCAATTGGTCGTGATGCAGTCCATAACGTGATGTCATCTGCGTAAATTGTGAAGCCCAGTTCGGAAATAGCCTCCAGTCGCTCAGCCAGGCCTATCATAGTCAAATTAAAGAGGAGGGGTGATAGTATGGAGCCTTGTGGGACTCCCACTATGTTTGGGTAAACCTTCCCGACATCTCCGTCGACCCGTATGGAAAAAGTGCGATCTTGAAGGAAGGAACGCACAAAGTTGAGAGGGCGGCCCGTGATTCCGTGCCTCTCAGCTGCCTCGATGATTGCCTCATGCGTCACAGTGTCAAAAGCTTTACGGAGGTCCACCGCCACCAGGACGCTCGGGTGTCGCTTTGCGCGACCGACTGTCTTTCGACGCAGTACACCTTCCCTCACAAGTAGGAGGCTGTCATGAGTGCCAAGGTTTGGTCTAAACCCTGTCTGGGCTGGATGAAAGCGACCCTCTGTTTCTAGAAAGTGAGATATGCGTGTCAAGGCCATTCGCTCCGCCAGCTTACACGTAGTAAGTGTGAGAGATACAGGGCGCATGTTCGACAGTACATCTGGCTGTTTGTTTGGTTTCGGTATGGGTGTGACTATCGAATGCTTCCATCCTGCTGGGATTTCACCGTTGATCCACACTTCGTTAATCTCCTCGAGAAGTTGCTTTTTTGCGTATTCTTCCAGATTTCTCAGAGCCGCCCACGTCACGCCATCATAGCCTGGCGCGCTGCGCGCGTTGATGGAAGAAAGTGCCTGTTCGAGCTCGAAGAGTGAGAATGGAGCCTGGATGCCCTCATCGGTCACTGGCGGCGTTTTCCGGTAAATGTCGACGTTCGGGGGCGTCGCCGGTTGGGGAAAAAACGTGTTGGCGGCATCATCTTGGAGTTGGCTGACTGACTGGCTAGTTTTGAGCAAGACGTTTGAAATAGCGCTGCGTGTTTTACGCTGACCTGTCATAGCCTTGAACGTGTGCCACACCTTGTGGAGGCCAGTTCTTTCGTTGAATGAGGAGCAGTGCTGGCTCCAACGTTCCCGATACAGGCGCTTGGCGTATCTTCTAGCGATGGCAGTGCGACGTCGAAGTCGCACGCGGTCGCGATGTCGTCGGCCATTGGCTTCGTACGTCAACTGTGCCAGAAAGTCGAAGCATCATTTACGATAGCAAATTAGTAGAGAGGTATACGAAGTAATGAGCGTAGCTTTGTCGAACGCGTGGGTTTGTGAACATTCGCTTACCAACTAAATTAACAAACATGGTGTCATGTGCGCACAAGCAAACAGGAACCGAAATCCCTCGATGGCTAAAAAACTGGCTGTCGAAACGCTGGAGTGAGAATGCATCGAAGCAGCAATGGGCGAATTGACCTTCGCTCTGCCTCTCGCTTCAAGGCGAACTAAGTGGCGAAAACACAGCGCACACGAAGCTATTAGCACTCGGCGAACTTTGTCCCAAGCGCATATCGGTTTCAAGAATGGACCGTGCCGTACGCAGCAGCCACCGAAGTAGAATGTCCCCCCTCCCTCACTTCTCCCCGGTGCCTTACAGGCGACGGAAGACGGCGCACTTCCTCCCACTTTCCTCCCTTAGGCGCACGAGATTGAGCTGCCATTGTCGCCTCACCCTCGCACTCTTTCACTTGCACATAGAGCATATGGTACGCAGCGACGATGTCATCCCCCTTGGACCTTACATACAACATCAAGGTGACGCCAATGATAAAAATGCAACTTCATTGTTCATATAATCGGTACCGCAATAATAAGAATAATATAATCGATATCGCAGCGAAGAAATTCTATTTTATTCAATAACGTGATGCTAGGCATCAAACAAGAGACAGAAGCGGAAGGTGTGCACGTTCGGAGAAAGGTATCTTCCGAAGGGTTAGAACAGACTTGTACACGATACAAAAACGTTCACCGAGTACAATTAGTTCACTCAAATATGCCATTGATTATAGTTACCAGGCACGGCCCCACCAGAGGAACTAAGGAATTACCGAAAACTAATGAATTGTTTGTAGGGTTCCTATAAGCTAATGTCGTCTCTCTCTCTCCCTATATAGATATATATATATATATATATATATATATATATATATATATATATATATATATATATATATTGTCGCAGCCTATTAGGAGACGGATAGCCGGCGTAGAGGACATGTAAAAGCACTTTTATGAGAGCAGTCAACGCGACGTCGTTGTCGTCTCTGTTTTTCCACTCGCGCGCCACTTCAGCGTCGTTCTCATCGCCTCGCACATACCCGCGGCGACCATATAGGATGTGGCAATTGCCCCCTTTGAAAAAAAAAGGCATCGTCCCGATGCACCAACCGGCGAAGGCTGTGCACAGACGGTGCAAAGTTGAGGTCACGAGGAAATGTAGGGCTTCATACGAAGCACGTGCACAACCTCGGGCAGATGCCGCCGGCATTTGGAGCAGTTATGGCTGTCGGGGACAACTTCATAATTCACATCGCTGATGCGGCGCAGAACTGTGTACGGGCCGAAGTATCTTCGCAGGAGCTTCTCAGACAGCCCCCGCCGACGAATCGGAGTCCAGATCCACACCTGGTCACCGACGTTGTATGTGACGGGTCAGTGCCGAAGATTGTAGTGTCGGGCATCGTATTCCTGTCGTTCTTGGATTCGCAAACGCGCAAGCTGCCTGGCTTCCTCGGCGCGTTGCGTAAACTCCTCGGCACCAGTCTCGTCGTCACCGCACTCGTGTGGCAGCATTGCGTCCAACATTGTTGTCACTTCGCGTCCGTAAACGAGGTTGAAAGGCGTCACGCGTGTTGTCTCTTGGCGAGCCGTGTTATACGCAAATGTAACGTATGGTAAAGTCTCGTCCCAGTTCTTGTGGTCGACGTCGATGTACATACTCATCATATCTGCCAGTGTCTTATTCATACGTTCTGTCAGCCCATTGGTTTGGGGATGATAAGCCGTGGTCTTTCGGTGAGTGGTACCACTTAGTCGCAACACGGTATCCAGAAGCGCAGCCGTGAACGCAGATCCTCTGTCTGTTATGACCACTGCAGGAGCGCCATGCCTGAGGACGACGGCTTCGACGAAAAATCGCGCTGCTTCGGCTGCTGTTCCACGTTGGATAGCACCTGTTTCGGCGTATCGAGTAAGATAATCAGTGACGACGATTATCCATCTATTTCCGGCAGTGGACAGTGGAAATGGACCTAAAAGGTCCATACCAATTTGTTCGAACGGCGCTTGTGGTATCTGAACAGGATGCAGCAGTCCAGCTGGCTTGCCGCGTAGGGCTTTGCGGCGCTGGCAATCTAGGCATGTCTGTGTGTAACGTTTCACGATCGACGCAAGTCTTGGCCAATAGTACTTTAGCCTAATTTTTGCCAATGTGCGGGTGTATCCCAAGTGACCAGCGGTCGGCTCGTTGTGACAGGCATGTAGGACTTCGTCGCGAAGAGATGCGGGAATGACGAGTAGCTAGCTGCTGCCATTAGGTGAAAAGTTCTTTTTATAGAGAACGTCGTGGCGTAAGCAAAACGAAGGTAGCCCTCTCGCGAATAACCTCGGCACGCTGCATGTTTTTCCCTCTAAATAATTGAAAAGACGAACCAGTTCTGCGTCCTCGCGTTGGTGGCGTGAAACATCGACAGTATCTAGCACGCCTAGAAAACCCGCGTCATCATCGTCGTGGACTGCAGTCTCAACAGGAGACCGAGAGAGGCAGTCGGCGTCGGTGTGTCGTTTCCCCGATTTGTACACAACCGTGAAGTCGAACTCTTGGAGCTGAAGACTCCAGCGCGCAAGCCGACCAGGTGGATCTTTTAAATGAGTCAGCCAGCAAAGTGCATGATGATCACTGACAACGGTGAAACTCCGACCATACAAATATGGCCGAAATTTCAGGACGGCCCACACCAGAGCGAGACATTGTTTTTCTGCAGTGGAGTAGTTAGCCTCCGTCCTGGATAGCGTCCTGCTGGCGTAAGCAATCACTCTTTCGGTGCCGTCCTGCCGCTGTACAAGCACTGCGCCGAGGCCGACATTACTAGCGTCGGTATGAAGAATCGTAGGAGCGTCTTCATCAAAGTGTGCGAGGACGGGAGGCGCCTGCAGCCGTAGCCGTAGGCCATCAAAAGCCCGTTGCTGGTCTTCACCCCACACAAAGGGGACATCTTCTCTGGTAAGATGGGTCAATGGCCATGCGATGCGCGAAAATTCCGCAATAAACCGTCGGTAGTAGGCGCAAAGGCCCAGAAAACGTCGCACGGCCTTTTTATCTGATGGCGTTGGGAAATTAGCAACGGCAGATATTTTATCAGGGTCAGGTCGGACACCTTCACGACTAACAACGTGACCGAGAAATTGAAGTTCTTCAAAGCCAAAATGGCACTTTTCAGGTTTTAAAGTTAGACCAGCTGAGCCTATTGCTTCGAAGACCATCTTTAGTCTCCGTAAGTGTTCCTCGAACGTTACGGAGAAAACAATCACGTCGTCGAGGTAGACCAGACAGGTTTGCCATTTGAGGCCTGAGAGTACAGTGTCCATTAGTCGTTGAAACGTTGCCGGCGCAGAACACAAACCGAAGGGGAGCACCTGAAATTCTTAAAGTCTGTCGGGCGTAACAAAAGCGGTCTTCTCACGGTCTCTCTCATCAACTTCTCTTTGCCAGTAGCCGCTTTTCAAATCCATCGACGAAAAGTAACGTGCGTTTCGTAGCCTGTCCAGTAAATCGTCGATACGCGGTAGCGGATAAACGTCTTTCTTTGTGATCAGGTTCAGTTTTCGGTAGTCGACGCAGAAGCGCAGGCTACCATCCTTCTTTTTCACCAATACGACAGGCGATGCCCAAGGACTCTTAGATGGCCGAATAACGCCGTCGTCAAGCATCGTCTTCACTTGTGTCTGGATTGCCTCGCGCTCTTTCGGTGCTACACGATAAGGATTCTGCCGAATTGGTCTGGCGTCGGCTTCGGTGACATACGGTGCTTAGTGAGCGGCGTCTGGCTAACTCGTGACGTGGATGAGAAGCAGCTCTTGAACTCATTGATGAGCTCAAGAAGGCTGCTGCGTTCGACGGGCGATAAGGTGGGACTGATATCGACCACAGGGGCAGGCATAGCCCCAGTGAACGTCGCGTGCTCCACGGAGAGGCAGTCCTGTATTGATGTAAATTCGTCGAAGTAAGCAACAGCCGTGCCTCTAACAATGTGTCGACGTTCCCCGGTAAAATTCGTCAGCAGGAGTTCAGCACGTCCGTCGTGTACGTTAATTACGGCCCTGGCGATGGAAACACCTTGACTCAGTACCAGTGCGCCGATGTCTTCAGTGACGCCAGTGCCAGTGTTGAAGTTGTCGCAGATTACTGGCACGAGGGAACAGATTCGCGGCGGAAGCGTGACGTCGTCTACGGCGATACGTAAGCGGGGTCGCCGGTGCTCCGCGGGGTCGACGTCGTCTGAACTCGTAAAAAAGGTGACGACGAGGTCACGGACATTAATCACTGCACCATACTCTCTCAAAAAATCCATCCCCAATATAAGTTCTTTAGAACACTCAAAGAGAATGACGAGGGTGGCGACGAAGGTTGCGCCGGCGATTACTATTCTGGCTGTGTATTTTCCAATCGGCGTCATCAACTGGCCACCGGCAGTTCGGATGTTGGGCCCGGTCCACGGCGTCTTCACTTTTCGCAGCCTGTCGGCCAGCTTTTGACTGATTATCGAAAAATGCGAACCAGTATCGATGAGAGCGGCCACTTGGTGGCCGTCAATGCAAACGACAAGATCGGCGCTGACGGCGTCGGTTACAGGAGGTGTGGTTGGAGTCGTCGGAGTTGCAGAGTCGTCAATCGTCGGAGATGGGGGCTCTTGGGTAGCAAGCCGGTTTGCAACCTCACCCCCGGAGGTCGCTGCGTCTAGTTTCCACGGCGGGGGCTAGGGGACCTGCCCCTAGAGGCGTCAGAAAATTCGCGACGGGTCGGTGGGGTGTAACGAGCCGGAGAGGGGGAACGCGATCGAGGCGTCGTTGAACCTTCTGGCCGAAAGTTTGTAGAATTTCCGTCGCGGCTACGTGCAGCATCAGACACAGGGTAACTGCAGCTGGAAAATTTTGGATACCCAGCCGCGCGGTAAACATGCCCTGCTTCGCCGCAATGAAAGCATAGCGTCGGGCGGTCAGCGGTGCGCCACAAATCGGTCTTTCGAAGCGGGTAGCCGGCAGAGGATTCACTGTAGACACGAGGCGCAGCGATCGACTGGCGGCGATACGGCATAGTTGGCGGCGGCTGTGACTGTCGAAAATAGGGCGTCGGGGTTGGCGGTGATGGCTGCGTCGTAGTGGTCGACGGTGTCAGCAGCATCGAAGTGGCCGGAGGTGGACGGCAGACAGCTTCTGCGTAGGTCAATCGTCGCGGCACCGCCTGACAGTCGGGCGACTAAAAGGCCTCTCGAACTTCCTCCCGAATAATATCAGCGACAGAAGCCACCGCTGGTGCCATGGGAGAGATCCCGAGCTGCCGGATCTCCTCTCGCACAATCTCTCTGATGACTTCACGTCGAGACGTGCTGCAGCTCTCAGGTAGAATGGAAGCGTTCACCGGCGAGCCCTTGCGATCATATTGGCGGTACCGTTGCTGTAGTGCCCGTTCTATAGCTGTAGCCTCCTTGGTAAATTCGGCCACTGTCGTTGGTGGGTTCCTCACGAGCCCGGCAAAGAGTTCCTCCTTCACTCCGCGCAAGAGATAGCGCAACTTCTTTTCTTCGGCCATCTCAGGGTCTGCTCTGCGGAAAAGGCGAGCCATATCTTCTGCAAACATGGCAACGCTCTCGTTTGGTTTTTGAATACGGGATTCAAGTAGGCGCTGCGCGTTGTCTCTTCTGTCGCTACTAGTGAACGTGTCTAGCAGCTGGGTGCGGAAGGCATCCCACGTGGTCAAATTTCTCTCCCGGTTCACAAACCACGTCCGCGCACAGTCTTGAAGCGCAAAATATACATTAGACAGCTTTTGCTGGGAGCCCCAGTCATTATAACTGGCGACACGCTCAAATTGGTCAAGCCAATCTTGGACATCCTCAAAAGCGTAGCCGTGGAAACTTTCTGGTATCTTAGGATTCTGCAGCGTCACCTGCGATGGAGTTGCAGTAGCCATGGCGGAAGTAGGTTGACGCGTTCCAGCAGGGTCCTGCAAAGGGCTGAACTCGAGCGTCAGGCCTAGCAGGCGGCGACTGTACCGGTGAACAGGAGTTTCGATGAACGAAGGTGATTCCGCTTTCGAGGTATGGCTCCGCGAAGGGGTGCCGAGCATGAGACAATCCTACCCCGCACCTCCACCAGTGTCGCAGCCTATTAGGAGACGAATAGCCGGCGTAGAGGACGTGTAAAAGCACTTTTATGAGAGCAGTCAATGCGACGTCGTTGTCGTCTCTGTTTTGCCACTCGCGCGCCACTTCAGCGTCGTTCTCATCGCCTAGCACATACCCGCGGCTACCATATAGGATGTGGCAAGATATACATATATATATATATATATATATATATATATATATATATATATATATATATATATATATATATATATATACATATACATAATACTTTCGTAGGTTAGATACACTTCATACAAAATCACTCGCGATAAGAGGGAAATTTAGCATGTTCCTGTGTATTACTCAAAAGATAAAGAAAGCAGATGTCACTTGGCCAACATATCGCACTCTGCAAGTGGATCACTCGAAAGTTTCACTACTGCTAATTTTCATTATTTCTTTTATTTATTAGTTCGAATTGGAAATAATCAAGGGGACAGCATGAATACATGTCTGCTTAGCAGTCATCCTAAGACATGGGCTATTTTGAATATATTCATTGTTCCAATCTGCTTAAAATTCACCGAATACAGATTTAATATAATCTTCAAGTTCTCGCTGAACGTTTCTGGCAAGGTATTACGCAGAGCGTAGCCCCTTCTCGGCTTCGCGAGTGAGCTGCGGTAAATTGCGGAAGGCCGTTCAATAGTGAAGTTGTGACATGCACACTCATGGGAACAATAAAAAATTTATCAGCGTTATTTTAGCTCCCCATACCGTACAATGAGTCCTGCAAGTAACACCTAGCTCAGGAAACCAATCTGAACAGGCAGAATTACATTAGCTGTCGCTGTAAAAAATGTGTTTTAACTAAAATTATTCAGCTTGTATATAGGTGGAGGTACAACCGCAGCGGCAGCAGCAACCATCCAGACCAATTGTCGAGGGGGGGGGGGGGTGGCAGGCATTCCCATTTACAGCCACGCA
This sequence comes from Dermacentor variabilis, assembly GCF_050947875.1. Taxonomy (NCBI): domain Eukaryota; kingdom Metazoa; phylum Arthropoda; class Arachnida; order Ixodida; family Ixodidae; genus Dermacentor; species Dermacentor variabilis. Next base: position 174,724,263 of record NC_134569.1, read on the forward strand.
CCGACGAAGAGCGCAGCCGAAAATATGGCTGTTTTCTTGTTAAAGTTGTGAATTGTCTTTGGTAGTGAATGATACAGAAGGTTATGCCATGGCTTGTGACCGGGACAAAACCGAACAGCAATGAGAAGCAATGTGGTTGTTTGTTTCTGCTCTTTGGTTTCTGTTTAAGAGCGCAGCTGAAGAGCGTCCGTTCCTGCTGCGAGTACCGATGTCGGTGTAGCCGAGCGAACGAGCACAGCGAAATATGAAAGCAAACGCGGAGTGCAGCGGTGGATAAAAGACGCCAGGAGGAAAGCAGAGGGAGAGGGTGCAGCAGGAAGGAAATAAAGGGAAGAAGAGGGTACGGCGAAAGTTTGAGAATAAAAGCGTACTGCATTGGCGATAGCTACTAGATGGAGCCAGAATAGCGCGCGTCGTCTGGGAGGTCTGCCAGCGGCAGCTGTTGTGAATCGTGCCCACATGTCACCCACGCTCTGGCTCTCGCAATTTCCAGATTAGCGAGGTAGTTACTCCACACTTCGCTCTACTTTTTAATGTTCCGCACGAGATAGGCTGTCCGCGCCAGCCAATATATCGCGAAATGAAAACGCATACAGAGCTGCACTCAAATTTTGTATTAGGAAGTATCATAATCGTCATTGAAGTTTCTGTAACAAACTGCTTCGGTACATTATGGACCATGCAGAGCAAGAAAGTTTATTCATGGGAAAGTGTCACATGGCACGTTGGGCAAAAATGCCGGCGTTTGTCGTCTGTAGCAGCAAAGCGGCACCCAAACTGGCATTGCCATGGGCTGCAACGGCAGGTCACGAGCTGCAGTTCGACGGAGCTGAGCGGGCGAAAGAAAACACCTGCTGCTGCGTTAGCACGCTACGTGTTGCGTGAAAAGAGAGGGCATTGCCTGTAGACCACGTCACCATAGCTCTCGCTCTCGTTACGAGAGCGCCTCGATAGAGCAGAGCCAACTCCTCCTAGATAGCAATACGGTGCACTCTGCTATATGACGTCATGCAACTTGGGCCAAAATGACCCCTGTGAAGCCCGGCGGGACGAAAGCGGAGACGCCAGAATCACCGCGGCTAAAGAGCATCCTCATAAGATTGTATGGCAGTTGGGCAAGCTATCATGTCGTCATGAATCGAAGTGCACAGGCCTTGTCCAATCTGGGAGACGTTGTCAGAGTGGGAAAAGGGGAACAGCTGCTGCGGCGCTAGCGTTCCAGCTGTTGCGTGAGGGGAGAGGGCCGCGACGCGTCACCCTATGAGCATCGCGGCGTCGGTGGCATGCGGCGCTGTTACCGCAGGCTGCTGCTGCTTGCTGGCTCGGACAGCACATACCGCTATGGTACAGTACTCGCAGTGCAAAACTCGAAGGACTCTCAGCGCCGTTCAATTGTATATTAATGGATTTGTATTCTCAACTCGTGAGATGTGCAGTGTCCTCTGATTTTTCTTGGAAGTTACTAAGGAATTAATTTGGTGCAAGCGTATGAACTACATGCGTCGTGAATAAATATTAGGGTCCATGCCACATAAGGGAAGCACCGTAAAGTATAAGGAAGCCTCAGCGTATTTGCTCAATGAATCCGTGTCATGTAATAGCAAAATTGAGGCACTACACATTATTTCCTCGAAGAACAAAAAACGGCCGTGGCTTAGCTTGGTTAAGCCTGGTGATTGCGAAGCAATAGCGACCGTAGCGCCCCTGGTGAGAGGACCGCCGTTGGTGGCTACCGCCTCGCCTCGCGACGGCGTGAGATGGGGCCCCGTTTTTACACAGCTGGTGTGACGTCACTGTAGGTCCCGTGGTGTGACGTCACGCAGCGAGGTCACGTTAAAGGTCAATGGTGCCTACCACCGCCTCGCCACGGAACGGGCTGAAGTGCGACCTAAAGTAGTATTGCTTCGCAATAAAAATTTTTGTGCCAGATTTCTCTCTACCAATGTAATAGAATGATGTATCCTGTATACGGGCTCAATACGAGCTACTTCGCGACCAGTATATCCCCTTTGTAGAACGCTTCGATTGCCAGCGGCTGTTAAGGCGAGTAGCATAATAACGTTCGCGTCGTTAGGCGATGCTATGTCGTTCACCAAAGACTTCCATTCAGAGTTCATCCAAGCGCATAATCATACCGTAGCTAAAACGAAATGTATCAAAACTTCTTTTTTCAATAATTAGGACGTCACTGGCCACATTTAAAGAGTATTCCTGTTGACATCATTTCATACTTATTGCGGTTGCTTGTGCATTTGTGGCTAAACATTATGCAAGCAGTCGCAATAGTGAGCACATTTATTTCATCCTAAAACGAAAGTAAAGAACACAAACTAAACGGCATAAGTGACAAGCAAAAAAAAAGAATCAGATGATGTTGAAATTTGGCATTAGTATTAATAAGCAACGCGATATGATAACGTTTATATACGACTTAATGTATAAGAGCAATTAAAAAATGCGGACAGTGTGTGTCTGGTCGGAGACCAAGTGGCGCGGTTTATGTATATATTTTTACGTATTTCTTTCTCGATCAGTAGCTTATCAAACCTTCCGGCTTAGCTACACAAGGGTCTAGCCTTTCAAAACTGGCAGGAAGACAGAGCAGTATTTCTCTCAGATAGCATGCTCATGCATTCCCGTTGCCTTTTTTCCTACGGTACCTTATAATTTATCTAGTTTATTGTCTGAAGGCAAGAACTGGGGCATGACAGGCATTGTAACACAGGAACTGTTAAACTGTGATTGCACTGGACGCTTTATCGCGAACTTAAATCTAAAAACAGGCGCGCTTTACTATCGAGTCCTCTATGCTCTTACAAAAGCGGGTTTGACCTGGTTGTAGAGTTCCTGTACGTGATTTATTTCAGATTCTTCTAGACTTGACGTACCCGTATCTCAAGTCGGTAGGTTTTCTGCTTGCACCCAGTAGCGTTCCTGTAGAACTGATCCAGGAGGTTTTCTTACCCCCGAGGGCACACACATTCTGTATAAGTTTTGTAGTCGACCTGTATAATATAGTCCTGCAGAAGTTTTAGATCTAGACATACATAAATTTTGCACGCATTGTACTTGCCTTGCAGGCTATATTCAGCCCACTTTGTAAGGTTTCAGTGCACAAACTTTATGCACACTTTGTGTAGTTTCCCTTCTACACGGCCTGCTAATTTAGGAAGGTTATACAGTAATCTCTCAGTTGTACGAACGTCAGTTTACCGAATATTTCTGAATAACGAACTTTTTAAAAATCCGCGGCAGTTTTCTTATAGATTCTATGCAAAAATGTTTCACTTAAACGAATTTCAGAACGGTCAATATTTCAGTTTAACGAACTCGCTCGGAGGACCAAGGCTTGCACTGCACTGCACCGCACTGCAGGCGCAACCGATGCCCGCCCTCATCAAACCACCGTTTATAAAGCGGTGCATCAAACCACCTCTCCAGCGGCAATGTAACGTCGCTGGCGCTACAGCGCCCCTGGGGCAAAGCGGTGGCGCGGAAAACGAACGGCAACGAGGCATGGCCTCCGAGATTGCGCGCACAAAACGAGCAAGCATGTCATCTCGGAGGCCATGAACAAAGTAAAATCGCTGGCGCTGACAACGCCGCCGAAGCAAAGCGGCGATCTGTCGCACCACAAACCACGTGGTGTGTGTTTTTTTCCGACCGGCTAGTCCGGGGCATGGTCGTCGTCTCTTTCTTTCCAGTCTGAAAAACACACAAACGACCCACGTGGTGTGTTTTTGATTGATATGTACAAATTCCATTTCACACAATTCTAACACAATGGATGCCGTGTCTTTTGCTCCATGAATTGCACTTCAAAGTTCTGACTCTGTATGCCATGTCTTATGTTGGTCTAGTGAATATTCGGTTTAGTGAACTTTCAGTTAAGTGAACTATTTCCTTCGGTCCCTTGAAGTTCACTCAAGTGAGAGTTCACTGTACCATTAACACTGTTTCCTTGCTATCCTGCAACAACATTTTTATGCGGATTTTCGCCTTAGAAAAACTTCAAAGTAGCAGATCTTGTATGCACCAGCACCATATAATATTGCTGGGAGCTGGACAGTTACTCACTAAAACTTTCCGAACTACGTAGAATCGAGGCTAAATATAACTATAGCTATGGTGCCTATTGTGTGTCGCTTGTGTGCGGGTTGTGGGATGACTGTTGGATGAAGTTCCACGTTTTCGCGTTTTTGAAGTGTTTATATGTCATGCTTACTTAGATTTCTCAAGAGTATGACGCGTATATACTTGCTTCCTTTGTCATGTTCTACTCGATATTGCATCATGCAAGCTTGTCTATACATTTCAAGACATTATGTAGGGCTAGGTAGTAGGTGCACAACTTTTTTTTACTCCCATGAAAGTGAATAAATTGAACTCCTACCACTAGAATTCGCTAGACGATAGGTGATTTAATTCCATCCTGTTTTATGTGGTATCAGTGCAGCATGCAAAATTTCTGCACACCTTCTGCATCCTGTGACCACAAAAGTTGTGAAGACTTTCTGAAGAAAATTGTGGTCCGTTTACCAGCAGGGCGAGACTGAGAGTTGGCAGACTGCGCATTTTCTTCATAACACGTGGCGCATTGTCTGCAGGATTTCTGCGGAAAAACTCTCAAGTTTTTTGTTTGTAAGTGTATATGTGACCGCCGGGACGCGCAATGAAGCGGCCGACCATATTCTCAGTCGTATAACGGACAAAAATAAAAGGAAAACAACACTTTTAGCTTAATGTGATGATATTATAATGGAAGCAAAGGAGAATAGAGTTATCTTAGATGTGTCCACAGAGTAATTAGCGATTGTGTGATGGTGTAATAGATTCACAACAGCATAATAGTGGACCACAGTTCTGAGGAGGCAGTACGACGCCTTTGGGCTGCGCGGCGTAAAACCATGGTGTAGTTGCATTCGATGATGTGGATAGTACAACTGGAAACCATGACACTGACTATATCTAAAGATTGATGTGTACCTGTGGATTTACTATTACCAGCCGCAGCCGTGGTAGCTTGAAAGATCCAGCACTTGGCATCATCACTGACGTAAATAAGCTCTTGCGTTTCATTCTGTCCTGTAGAACAAATGCACAGCAATTATTTCCACTTGTAGAACAGGAAACTACTATGCAGCAAAGCTTTGTTTTGTAAGCAGTTGTATTAGCAATTCTCAGAAAGCCCAAATTACACGAGACACATTTGCAACTTGGACCATAAGGAACCAATATAACGCTGTTCATTTTCTGCAAGCATATACCAGGTGTGATATATCTTTCTCCCATCACACCTGGGAAACATACGACTAACTTGTGTATATCGTTTACAAGTCTTAGTACATCGTTACAAGTGTTACTTACTGCAAAGGCTGTGATTAAGCTACACCCTTGAAATTTTCTGCATCAGTAGTTGCAGGACTTTTATTCTGACCGATTATAAACTCTGCGCTCAACAATTTCTTCGAAGAGGGTGGACCAACCGTTTCTGCAATGCCTAAAACAGCGTACAAGCTTTGGAACATTTCTAGCAGTTTTTTACTGAAAAGCTTAACATTATTCCGCACTGTAGTATTATCATCACACATACGATATCACGGCTTTCATTCCTTCTAAATTGAAATCTAGTGCCGGGCTTCTCGCTTTAGATACAAGACACAAGAGACAAAATTCCCATTTGGGCATTATATGCGGAGCAATCAGCTAACGCCAAAGATTTTATTTCGATAGGAAATCACTATTGTATTGCCTATTATTAGCACCAAATTCGAAGTTGCGCGGATATTTAGTTTTTTGGGGGATACTTCTAACTCTAGCGTATAGTAGCTGCACAAGGTTTTAGTCCATACACAATTAACACTACCGGCAATCACCTATTTTGTCCAAAGAAGTAAAGATGTGCTTGCACCTTAGCCATACCTGGCTACCAATTGTGGAGCCGTTATCAGATATAGTTATTTCAAAACAGAACTAAAACTCTTGTACGTAGAGAGAGATGTACATAACGTTTTACATTTATTGTGAGTGCAATTTACTCTAAAGATGGTAAACAACTCACAGGTTAACAAGTGCGCGCAACTTACTGAAAAAATGCTTCATATTTCTGCAAAATCAGACCTATGTGCCATAATCAAACCACTGAGAAATTGGATAACTTTTCCAGACAATTCGTAAAAGGCTGCAAAAAGAGGGAGAAGGTCAGTATTTTGCAATTATCTTCTGGATAGCCCACCCCACAAGCGACCGTAAAAAGAAGGTGCTCTACGCTCTTCGACATTGCAGCGCGCAAAGGACATGACGACGGGGTTCATCGATTAGCGACACAGTGCAGAAAAGGCTCCTGAGTTTAGGTCGCTAAGGTACGGGGCTTTTTTTTAAGCCAAGATGCCCCACAGTGCGACAGCAATGACCTACCGGAAAAGGTAAAAGCGACCGAGTACACGTCTCCACGGCGGTAGGCAAATCCGGGTAGCGGTCCACCAAGAACAAGAAGGGTAGCAAAGCTCCCACGTAACCAGCTTGTAGCAGGCCTGTGAGCATCTGCCATGGCCTGCTACACGGTTTTCACATGGTTTACATAAGGTTCGCGCACGAGAGTATTTCCGACGCGCTAGCCATTCCCGCCATATTCCCACTCAGGTGGTGGTTCTCGGAGATCAAAGGTTGGCTAATAGCTGTCACCACACATGAGCTCAAAGATTAGATGTAGAAGCAACGTTGGATCCTACGTTATCCTCTCCTCAAAATAGTTTTGATCCCACAAAACAGGCAAAGCGACGCCAGGTGGCAAGGTTGATACAGCCACAAAAGCTTCAGTCAAAGATAGGATGTCCAAGACGAATTCATCTTCGTCGAGAGCTGGTCAGGGAAAGGGCGCCACATCAGATTGTAGAGACAAAGATGCCGCTTCCACGGATGGGGGTACAGACCATTGCTTAATCACCAACATCCCATAGAACAGAAAAGACTGTCTGCGAGGAGTCATGGCCAGAAGTAGAGGATGCACGGGGAAGTGATGCCTCATGTGGGCAGTCACCAATGTTCGACATTCACAGTAAAAAAGGGTGAGTAGTGGAAAACCTGCAGAACGCGGCTGTCATTTGGGACCAGCAGCCAACCACGAATGTTTGTGCGCTTTCATGTTTGCGTGCGGCACGAGGCGGGTGAACAAGGCGACGCACACAACGCGGTGGAAAAGGATAAAAGATCGCATCTTGTGATCTGTCCTGCGGACGGGGCAGCAGTGGGCCACCCGCCCATTGATACCGCGCCTAGAAACGAATTCACCCAAAGTTACCAATCTTCGGCTAAATCTGCAACGTTCAGATAGATCTGGAGGTGTCGAGAGACCGTCCTCGTCAATGTCCGGTGCCAAAGAAGAAAGGCCATGTCCTTCATGCTAGCTTTTAGAGAACCCAGATACTGGAATGCGGATGCAAAAGCTCTGTAACAGGTCCAGGATACTCCCACAATATAGTGTTCAACGTCAGCACAATTTTTTTCGAATCACACATAACGGCGACGTGGTGAGTCTGATCTTGTGCAGTCATGACAGATTACGCGCATACGCCGTGCGGAGGCACTCCATCAGGAAGATCTATGGCGTGCTTAGCCCGTTTAGGACAGAGACCTGATGAGGCGGCGGCCACAGAAGTGCAAATGCTTGGCCGCACCTTGTTTTAGAATACGTTGGAGAGTTGAAGCCGCCTTTTCAAGGCGGTAGGATAAAGAGTGCCAAAGTAGAAAGAAGTATGCGTGCGTGAAGTTGGTCACGTGGTAGAATTATATATAAATATATATATATATATATATATATTGTTGCAGGAAGAAAGCAGGCCCACGAGTGTAAAATAACGTATATTTACAACTGGCGTATATGGGGTTCAGGCAACTGCCATACTTCGTCTTCGTCTAGTCCAATTCAACTTCGTTACCTTCACCGTTACATCACCCTCCCGGTGGAGTAGCTCCATCCCGGTGCAAGTTATAGAGCCTGTAAGAGTTGGCAGTCTTAGCTATAGGAAGGAGCTTGACTCTTCGTCGGGACTTAGGAGAGCAGGATTTATTTGCAGTATTTACATTTTGAACAAGACATACATCGACAGTCTAGCGTGACTCCCATATCGAGCCCGCAAGACTAACATGCAGCAAACAGCTTACGAACACACAGCTCACTAGTACATTTCGAGCATGACAACGAGCACTCAGCTCACCACGACAAGCACACCCTAGCAGCCGGCAACCACTGCTTATAAGCACTTCGTCTCCCCTTGATTCCAAGCGAACGGAAATGTTCATCCAGTCATCGTTCGACATCACTGTTCGACGTCACCGAAGATGACCCACCCTTCTGGAGGAGGCGACCTCACATACTCGTGTTGCACACACACACAGGTGTAAAGGTCCGGAGCCAACGTCAGAGGGGCTTCGCAGAACTCTGCTCCGTCCCGGGTGGCGCGGCCGGGTACCACATTCCTGAGCTGACCCCGCGCCATGTGGTTGCCCGTCATCCGCAGTTTTCTGAAGTGCGCCCCGTCTGGTTGGATTGGAGCACGTGCAGCGGGCTGAAATAGCTGGCACGTTGCCACCCCGTACGGCGATACCTAACAAGCCTCACTTAATGGGGGGACATAGGGCTTAAGCCTGGCGACGTGAACAACATCGATGGTGACGTTGCGATGCACTCAAGGCTGACCGACTGGGCAGATCTCGTATGTCACGTCGGACAGTTGGCGTAAGATCTGGTACGGACCAGAATACTGGGAAAGTAGTTTTTCCGACAAGCCAAACTGTTATTGACAGGGAGCTCATGTGTTCTATTGCTCCTTGATCCTTGAGCAGTAGAATGTTCCTTGAACATTCTGCTGTTCCTTGACCTCAAACTTACCTTTGGAAAAGAGCACGTTTGTTACTGTTTCTGCCCTCGCACACAAAAACAACTATTACCATATGATTCAGTTCACTCTAAAATCGCCAAAAGGGCCATTGCTAAACAGATTATTGAGCAATCTTTGAAGAAGTCATGTACGCATGCCATGCAGGCCAGCTTCGATATGCAAATTTCTAGGCTGAAAGAGGCTGGCTTCCCTGATGTGGTTGTGCCGGCAGTGGTTGAAACGCTCGAAAAGAGGCTAAAAGCGCCCCAAAAAGTAAACTCTGATGTTGTCAATAAAGCTTCAAAGCCAGTTGTAATTCCATATGTTCACAGAACTGCACATAATCTGAAGAAGATAGCAACCAAGCATGGTGTCCCACTCGATGTCTCGCCTCCCTGCAAGCTGAGACCACTTTGCGCCCGCATTGGGAGACTTCACGCCAGAAAGAATCAAGGTGGCTGCGGCGTGAAACACAAGAACCCCTATTTAGATTGCCAAGTTGGCGTTGTTTATCATATTCCCCTGGCATGCGGCAAAACCTACATAGGCCAGACGGGCCGTTGTTTGAACGTGCGAATCCGAGAACACGAAAGATCAATTATAAACCGGGAGCAGCGTCATTTACCCATGCATTGCTTAGATCATAAATGCAGGCCTCTGCTCAACCAGGATAAGATCCTGCCCAAGTGCAATAACGAAAAAGCACGAGAACTTCTACAGGCATATTATATAAAAAAGAAGGGACAAGCATGCATCAGTGACACATCGGTCATGCTTTACAATAGGGAGGCACGTTTCCTAGATATGTTTAGCTGAGCCACGCCATTGGTTTTTTCTGATTTTGTGTTTTTTCTTCTTTTCTGCTGCTGATACCCTGATGCGCCTGCGCTGGCATGGTCTGATATTTAAGTGTTTTCCTCGTATAAACCTCAGTTGTTAGTTTAAGCCTGTCCTGTCTTCTTCCTCGTGAGCGTCTGGAAAGCGCAACCAATCTTTCCAAATACAATGAACCAACTTGCCCAACAACGCATTCTGCAACCATAATGTTTACCGGGAAACAGTTGCCGCGAAGGCTATGCGCGAAGGCTGTGCGAGAAGGCGAGCGCCATATGATGCTGCGGCAAGGAACCCAGCGGGGCCCGCCACCCGCTGTGATTGATCAAAATTTTCAGTGCGGAGACGAAGAAATCCCGGTATCTTATAACATAGAGCTTCGCTGTAAAATACATAGTGGCAAGACATCAGATGCTCACGCCATTGAGTAGTTCGTTCCAACTACGCACGATAACACAGGAAGTGTGTTCACCTGCATACTCATATTATTTTGGTCATTTTAGGTCACTTTATGTTATTTTATTTTGGTTCTATTTGGTTCGTTTTTCTTCTGTGTATGGCTGCAATGACTTCGGAGAATCGTAGTTCATGTGATAATCACCGGAGGAAGGTAACCGATCTCAACTAGTGACACGTTCTGGCTCTCGCACCTGCACCTGGATTGCAAGGAATCTTCTGGTGGAGGAGCAGGCACTCGCGCTTTCGCTGCGCTACTGCAGTGCTCCTATCTGCCCTTTGCCTCCACTCCTGCTTTCCGACATGATTGTGCCATTAAAAAAAAACAGTCGGGAAAGAAAACTAGTGCGGGCGGCCGCTCTTCAATGTAGGTGTTTCAGAAGAATTGATGTGTTTTGATGAACCTATATGCGCCGTTAGTTATAGAAAACCTCATCGTGACTCTACAGTCTGCTGGCTTTGTTGTAAGCCCACGTGGTAGAAAAATCCTTCCCAAGAGGCACTGATGCTATTTTTGCTCGCCGGACTAGGACAAGACTTCCTTACACTAGGAAGGTATTTTTTGGAAGCAGCCCTTACGAGGAAGCTTCGGCTCGCCGGATCCTATGTATATGATTAGGAAATGAGGAATAGTTTTGCTGGGCTAACAGTGCTCCAAACTTAATGAGGTTTGTTGTGTTTAAAAAAACAAATTAAAATGTAGTGACTGTGGAAGCGCGCTTGGTGTGTGTTTGTTTTCCTACGTCTTTCGTGTATCAAGCGCTTTAAGTTTTTATTAATTGGTAGCTGTGTTCTTTTACTAATGCCGTGAAGCCATTTTTTTTGAAGTGTTGAATATAGTAATAATTAAGGGGACACTAAAGGTTGCCAAAAAGTCAAGAGAGAGAGAGAGAGAGAAGGAAAGACGGAAAGGCAGGGAGGCTAACCAGACTGAGTCCAGTTTGCTACCCTACACGTGGGGAGGCGAATGGGGAGTGAAAGAGGGAGCCAAAAAGTCAAGTTCAAGTGATAAAACAATGCTCTAGAATGTCTAAGACGTCAATATAATCGCTAACAGAACTATAGTAACCGAGAAGTTGAGGTAAATGCATGACACGATTTGAGACCCCCCAGCGACAATCCGGTACTAGCCCGATGAAGAAAGCACTCCTCATCATAATTTATGTCACTAATACTCAAGTACTCGTAATAAAAAGATAATTTCATTAGATTATCAGACAGAACAAAATGCTACTTGTCTACTTCTATTCGATTCTAAGAAAAAATAACATTTTGATGCTACCGTTGAATAGTGTGGGTGATCGAACGGTTTCGTTTTCGCTCGACTCTGCGAGCTCGACCTTGCGCCGCGCGCGCTTTGGAGTTTCAGTTGTTTCTTTATCGCGTCGTGCTGCGGCGGTCCTCCTGGCTTGCGAAACTTGCCTTTGGAACAAGCAGCGAGAATACCACGTCCATGTGATGTCGTGGGATGCGCGAACGGTCCGCGGAACTTGGCCAAGGGCAGTTGCAACGGCGAACCCAATGTTACTTATCACTGTGTGCCAACGACTGAACCTCTCCGTTCGAAGTGCTTAAGTGCCGTACCTATGCCAAAGCGCCGCCGAGAAATCACGTAGTGTGCTCGCTGCACTTTCCTTCAGAGGATTACGAGTTCAACGCCACCTACAGAAGTCGCGTGAAGTGCCTTTTAAAGCAGGCTGTCGTCGTAGTAGTACGCAACGACGCCGGCAGCACGAGCCCTCGACAACAGGTCACGTTCATCAGTGCTTAAATCGCTGAACTCGAGCCCAGCACCGCGAGCTAATGTGTCGTTGTCAGGGTCATCTATTGCAACGAGCGTCGAAGTTGGCGTCATAAAATAAAGAACCAGCTTATCGTCGTTCGCTTTCCCTTCCGCTAGCCACCATAGCTCTGCTTTCGTGCTACTCTCGGCGCTGTCTTGGCTCTGTCTCTGGCTGCGCGCTTGCGTTTTGTGCAGAAAAGCCGTAGCGCCGTCTTCGGGAGCCGTTTTACGCACCGACGATGCAACGTCACTATGAGACCATGACGTCAATACACCTCGTTCGGAGGGCGGGTGATTTGAACTGCGCTAGAGGTACGCGGACGCTTCAGAACGCATTCTCTCTTAAATAAGTCTCTTCTTCGCACGAAACAAGCGTTTCGAGGCTTCTGGGATTGTATTTAAACAGACCACGTTGAGATAATATTAACCTTTAGTGTCCCTTTAAGAAAACGAAACCAAAAAGGTAACGACCCTGTAACTGAGGAATGAAAAGCGATATCGCCATTCTGTAAATTACATATACTACTAAATGTAAAGGGGCAAACTCAATGTGTTATACGTATCTCATATGCACTACTTTGTGGGAGTAGGACTTTTGCAAAACTTTGTAAAGATTGTGAAAAATTCATGCAAGGTACAAAATAAAAAAAATTCACTCTAGATGTTCTGACGGATGCAACTGAAAAAGCAGCCGTATCTATCCTTGATGCAGAGTTACCGATTTGCACTCCTCGTGCTTCTATTTTCATCAGTCTTAATACTTTCCGGGATTTCCTTGTAAAAGACATAAGGCCATAAATTCACCTTATGCTCCCAAGAGACCCAAACACCTACTTTCTTTCTCTTATGTGCGCCAAGTTTCATTAAGATCGGCGAAGAATTTGCCAGATAGAAGCATTTCGGCGTTCCACATGTGTTTCAATAGGCAGCGTGGGAGTTCTGGCCGAGAAAGAATTGCCCATTAAGCGTGTCGCAGTAGCTTGGTGCTGCTACAAGGTGGATGGCAACGTACTTTCGATATATATATATATATATATATATATATATATATATATATATATATATATATAATATATGTATGTATATAATATAATATATGTATATATATATAATATATATATATATAATATATATATATATATATATATATATATATATATATATATATATATATATATATATATATATATATATATATATATATATATTAAACCTATTAGGAAGTTCCGGCAGTACCGCCATCTGTTTCAGCTGTACTACTATGCTTACGCGAAATTTTACCTGATTGTCCAGAATAGTGGCAATATACAAGTAGCGCATGCTGGGGGAGCAACTGTGGGGACAGGTGGCTGCGGAACCAAAGTGGCGCACAAGAAGCCTTGTCGGAAGTATGGCGACCGTCCGTCACTTGGACGTCCCTGCATTGGAGGTCATTGCCCTTTGGTACGGAAATCCAGTTTGCCCAGCGGTGAGGATGATTGCCCCCTGCTCTTTCTTGGAACCGAAGAGCCAGCACTGCCACTCAGGAAACATGCTTTTGCCTTTGAATAAAGTCCGTGGACTCTACGTTCTCAAGCTGTCAAAACGTTCATTCCTTGCCTCCGCACAACCGAGCTCCCAACAGAATTGAATGAGAACAGAAGTTTGCTTGGGAAAAGCCCTCTAGTTGATCCATAACTGACATGGAGCTGTGACGAGGCTTTCTATATTTTCCAGCTCTATGGCAACTCTGATTCCTAGTGTTATTTTACTTTGTTATCCAAACAAATATTCTGCTTCGGGTTTTCCTTGCCTCCGGAACCTAGGCACCTATAAAACTGAATTGCTGCAATCTACAGCTGCAAAAATTACTTCTCGTATCCTGCTTTTTTGGACACGAGGGTTGTCGGCATTATCAGTGTTCTTGATAACGCGTAGCTGCTCATCGCCTGGAAATGACTTATCCTAAGAGCGTTTAGTCGCGACGAGCGATGATTGATTCTGGCCTTTTGATACGGTTCTTTTTTTCTGCCTTTTCCTTTTTTGCATTTTTTATGTTACGGAGTAAACAAGCTAAGATAACCGTCAGAATCACTCTGTGGCAGCCTTCCTTTAGTAGGCACACATTCTTAACGTCCGAGCATCCCACAGCGTCTAAGAGAAACGCCGTCGTGGACGGCTTTTGATGTTGATCTATCAATTTCGTTAAAGTGCCCCCAATTATTTTCGTTGAGGTTTTGCTTTCCGCACTCATGGGCTACCGCAGCAGTTCCAAATCGAGAAGTGCTTAAGTATTAAGACATATACATGGATATGTTGGTTTTGCACTTTGACGCAAAAGTCACGACAAAATAATTGAGCAAATTGTCTCTGTGCCGTCATCCGTTAGCATGCTATGGCGGAAGCTGCTCGCAATATTACGTCACATTTACTGGCCACCCGGCTGGTAACACATTTGGGTATGACATATATAGTACTTTCAGGTAGTTCCGAAAGTAGTCTCCGGTCACGGTTATCCACGTGCATAAAGGAATACCGTTATTTAAATTACTGTGCAGTAATACATGCGGGATTTGTCTGTTATTCATATTGTCTAAGTTCTTGCCGTCCTGCCTTTATAATATAGCCGCAATGTAGCCTAGCAGGTATTGAAGGCCATAAAAGCTACCCACATACTCAAAGACCTCGGGCACAAATCCTGACACTTTCTTGTGTTCAAGAGTTGTGCGACTGCCAAGGAGATCCTTAACGAATGTTACGTAATAAATTATTGGGTTTTAGGTGCCAAAACCACGATCTCATTATGAAGAACGCCCTATTGGGGGATTCCGTAATAATTTGGACCACCTCGGGTTCTTTAACATGCGCCTATCCCTAGGTACCCGGGTGTTTTCGCTTTTCACACCCATCAAAATAGGCCTGCCGTGGCTGGGATTCGATCCCGCTACCTCGTGCTTGATGGCACGAGGTAGCGGGAGGCAATGTTGGCAGTTCGAGGAACGTGACAGTCGGCACGTGAGACAAATTCTTGCCAAGCACATTGCGCTAGAATCAGTACGAGTCACTGAAGAATGACACCATAGAGTGCATTTTATTTATTGTGATGGAGTCCGCGTCCACTACTTCCGACCGGAATTACCCTGTTGCGACTGACGACCACGCATCTCGCTTATATGCGTAGTCGCCTGACAGCTGCCGTCACTGGCGTCGGCCACAAGACCATATATTTGACTTCTCTAACACTTGCCGATATTTTCGCTTTATTTCGCACCATCGGGATTCTGTCGAACTGCTTCCACAGTCAATTTATTTTTGCCAAAATTAGCAAAATTGGCAACTGCCGCTAAGGGCGCTAGTTGGTGCGTGTCCAGAAATGCTGGGTATGCCACCACCACGTTCAAGCAGCAAGAAACGAGCCCTTGGTTACTTACATCACCCTCGTTGTATTGTGCTCTGTATAAGTCAGGTGCCGATAACGAACACGCCAGGTACTTCCAAGCCTGCCATAAACTTGAACTGACTTACAGTCCTCGCCTGGTGCGTAATTTTGAATTTTTACTTAGTACGGTATAGTATTGTTTTTGAAAATCTGGAAAGGAAATCGAGGATGACGGAATACCTTTAATTGGCTACTACAGCACGGTGTGCGCCCAGGAAAAAAAATGTGTGCCACGAATTTGTTTGACGCATAAAAGCAGCTTTAGACGGACACTATCATTATTCAAATGCGTATGTGGTAGATGACTAAGAAGACTACTTCTCTTTCGTACTTACCAATAGTCAGCCTACAATACCTTATAAAAAATGAATGCACTTGGTGATTTTCATTACAGCAAATTTTCCTGATAATTAGGAGAGCCTACCGTACAAAAGGAACGCATATATGTAGTACTTATTTTTTATTTATTTATTTGCACAAGCTGCAGCCACGTTTGCCGCCACAACAGAAGCGATCACATGTACACAAAGAAAAAAACATATATATATTGCCGTAATTGTAAATCCATGCAACAAACACATTCAACAACATAGATGCAAAATAAATAAATAACTAACGAATGATGCTAATCATGCATAAAAACTGGTTCAATGGCAAGGAACGCATGTGACCTTATAATAATGGCTATAGAACAACGCTTCGCAGAAAGATACTCTACTTGAAGGTATTTGTAGGCACAAAGAAAGGCTTGGAATTTATCTCATGAAGTTATTTTGCGCTAAAGGCCTAGCAGGTGTGAAGTATTTTGTGTTAGGTTCACGCCTACCACCGTGACTATGGCGGGCCCACTACGTGTAGGGAGATAGCACGACTGCAATATTAGAACTAAGTATGTAAGCTTTCAAATGCTTAAACAAATGACATGCGCCTCCCTAATACGTGGCGTAATAGTGTGAGTCATCCGAAAAAAAATTTGATGTGATGCCAGCAAACGCCCTTCCCAATAGAGGGCTAGAATGTACAGCTTAAGACCATTATATGCGCTGTTGACAGCTGCCACCCGGTGTACAATGACAAACCAACCACTGTCGGCGATAATAACTTGCGGCCCAGCACGAAACATTCTACGAGCCTGTTCGCATTCGCCGTTCCCCATACGACATATGCAGAAAGGAGGAGTTGAACCTAGGCCAGAAATACCTAAGCCTGTATCAAGTTGTGGCAGCAAGAAATATGGGACACCCCTGTAAATAGCCAACCAATGAGGATGGAAGGTGACTAAAGGCTACCCGAAACGAGAGGATGTGCCAATCGTGCATTAATTACGCATTCACGAACACTCGTACCTTCTGCTCTGCCTATGACGGCAATATCGGTTAGTTATGCCGCCCCGAGCATCGCATAAAGAAATTAAGCGGAGCCTGCCTAAACAAGAAGTTATGAAAATAAGCTTAGCATTATATGGCGTTCGGCATGTTAGGAATGTGTATGTTCGGCAATGCAAATATATGGATCCCTCTACTCGCACCTTCACGCATATATAAATGAATTGCACACATCAGCATAAGAAAAGAAAGACACTCATAAATGAATACAGTGTTAACATTGATGCGGTTATGACATTCGATGTTTACAAATATTAATTGTGATGTTTTCTTCTGACTGGTAAACGAATGCACATGACATTGGAAGAGTAACCATAGCTGGTAGGGCGATGAACTTCGTTCAGTTAAACTTAAGATGTCGCGAGTCTGTGCTAAAACGGCATGCGTTTACAACATGCGCGAGAACAATATTAGAGTATTCCTGCACTCTATAGGATCTATCGGAAATTAGTTTGGTTTCTCACATAGAATGTATTGAAAACAGAACGGCCGTGTTTGTAAGGGGCAGGTATAGAAGAACGAAGATCGTTACCACAATGAAGCAAGAATTCACCTGGCAATCGCTGTCTTTACGGCGAAAAAAACTGATACTAGAGCTATTTTTTTTCTCAAATATTCTCCAATAAGGCTGGTAATAGGTAGAAAGCTTGTACCTAAGGAAAACGTTTTATATTTCGAAACGCTACGATCACACCCTAAAAATACGTGAACACCGCTCCAGGATGTACGTGCCTGTTTGCTTGTTCCTTTTTTCCTAAGATGCATAACGGAAAAGAACAACCTTCCTGAAGAGCAAGTGCGTTGCCGCAAAGAAGGCTTGTTTTAGATTGCAGCTATTAGGCACCAGACGAGGGTCGGCGTAACAGAACGAATGAGCACAGCAAATGATGAAAGAGCGAACGAGGAGCGTAGCTTTGGATGAAAGTCACTATGAGGAAAGCAGAGGAGGAGGGTGCCGAGGAACTATGAGGTGGAAAGCTGAGGAGGAGGAAGGTATGACGAAAGCATGAGAGAGAGAGAGAGAGAGATAAAACTTTGTTATGTCCTTGATGGAGTTCAGGGGAGGCGGGGGTCGGGAGACTAACCCCCCATCCCCCCTTCCTCAGACGGCGGCCAGGCCTTGCTTTCTGGCGGCGTCTTCGGCCATCCGGACGGCCCAGAGCTGCTCCTCTGGGTCCAAGCTGAGCAGCAATGTCTCCCACTGCTCGGCCGTAGTTATGCGTGTGTTAGTGTGGGAGGTCTTGGTGGGTGAGGCTTTGGGGCATTGCCAGATAATATGATCGAGGTCAGCGCGGGCCTCGCACGCTTTGCAGAGTGGAGAGCATGCATCGGGGTACATGCGGTTGTAAAGCACGGGGTTCGGAAAGGTTCGTGTCTGAAGGAGTCGCCAAGTGGTAGATTGAGACTTATTCAGTGTTTTGTGTGCTGGGGGGGGGGGGGGTAGCGTAACCGCTCCCTGCGGTAGTGCAGGAGAATTTCTCTCAACGTGACCATTCGGTCCCGCGCGTGACCGCGATGCAGAACAGAGGGCTGGTCGGGATCGGAAGACGCAGGAGAAGGATGATGCGCCCGGTGTGCGAGAGCTCGGGCGGCATCGTGGACGGCTTCGTTTCCAACCAGACCCGAGTGACCAGGGGCCCAGATGATACGCACGCGGCGTTGCCTTGAGGGAGGAGTGCAAGAGAGAATCTTCTGTGCTTGGGGTGCTATCAGTCCTCTTGTGTAGTTACGAATGGCCGTTTTTGAATCGCTTATGATGCAGTGTGCATTGGTAGCCGCGTAAGCCAAAGCGATGGCCGTTTCTTCTCCTACTTCGGGTTGCGTGGTGAATATTGATGCGGCCGCGGCGAGGCGGTACTGCGAGCCCGCGACTGCGACGACCGCCATGGCATTTTGGTTGGGGTATTCTGCTGCGTCGACGTAGGTTATGTCAGCGGCTTGGTCGTAGCGCTTTTGTAGTCGTTTAGCTCGTTCTGCACGTCGCTCCGGATTGTGTTCAGGTTGCATATTGCGAGGTATGGGTGGGATAACTAGTTGAGCCCGAATGTTTGGAGGGATGGGTACTTTTGGTCCGAATTGGGTGGTGTAGGTTATGCCTAGGGTGCCTAGAATGTGCCTGCCCGTGGTGGAATTGGCGAGTCGTTCGTATTGGCTAATACGCTGCGCTTCAATAAGCTCGTCTATGGTGTTATGGATGCCGAGGGCGTCCAGTTTCTCGTTAGAGGTGGTGATGGGAAGATGTAGGGCTTGTTTATAGGCCCTCTTGATCATGGTGTTGAGTTTGAGCTTGTCAGTTGCATTGAGGTTAAGGTACGGGGCGACATAGGTGATCCTGCTCAGGGCGTAGGCGGTTACCAGGCGTATAAGGTTGCTTTCTTTCATCCCGTGATGTCTATTTCCGATGCGTGCAATGAGGCGAGTGGTTTGGTGTACATGATTATCTAATTGCTTGAGTATCTCCGTGTTTCTTCCGTTATGTTGGATGCGTAAGCCAAGGATACGAATGCTCGGTACAGTAGGTACGCGTTGCTGGTGCACGTGGAGTTCTATCTCGGGCGGGTGAGGGTCTGGGCGTCGACCTCCCCAAGTAGGCTTGTACAGAAGGAGCTCCGATTTCTGTGGGGAGCACGCCAGGCCGCGCGGTTCTACGTATGCAACGACCTCGTTGATGGCTTGCTGCAGCGTGTTTTGGATGTCCCCGTCGCTGCCCCCGGTGACCCACAGGGTGATATCGTCTGCGTAGAGGCTATGCTTGAGGTTGGGGATGCTAGCTAATGCAGGCGGTAGTCCGAGCAAGGCCACGTTGAACAGAAAAGGGGATCGAACCGATCCTTGCGGCGTGCCTTTGCTGCCGAAGTGAATAATTGGCGACTGCAACCCTCCGATGGTAATGGTGGCCGTGCGACCTGTAAGAAAATTCTTCACGTAGTTATATGCTCGATGACCAACCTGAAGTTGTGCCAATTGGTTCAGTATGGCCTCATGCGTGACGTTATCGAATGCCTTGGTTAGTTCTAGTCCCAAGATGGCTTTGGTGTCCAGCCTGGAGCTTTTGTCGCCATCGATAATTTGGTGCTTGAGCTGAATCATGATATCTTGAGGAGAAAGTTTCGGGCGGAAGCCAATCATGGTATTGGGGAAGAGGTCGTTGTCGTTCATATGTCTGTGTAAGCGTGTAAGGATGACGTGTTCGAGGACCTTTCCGACACATGAAGTGAGGGAGATAGGGCGGAGGTTTTCGAGTAGGAGGCGCTTCCCGGGTTTGGGAATCATAATAATTTTGGCTTCTTTCCATTGTGAGGGGAGGTTTCCAGTTTCCCAGTATGCGTTAAAATAAGCTGTGAGGGCTAGTATAGAATCCTCATCTAGGTTGCGAAGCATTTTAATAGTAATGCCATCAGGTCCCGGGGCCGAGTTAGGGCGGAGTGCGAGGATGGCTTCCCGCACTTCTGCTGCTTGTATGGGCGCGTCCAGGTGGTCGTTAGCGGTGCCTGTGTATGCTGGAGCGGGTGTAGTAGGTTGAGGTCCTATGTATCGGTCTATCAGCTCTTGAAGAACTTGTGCGTCCGTGCCCGGATGGGTGTGAATAATTTTTTGCAAGTTGTGCTGTTGTGTGTTCTTGCTGTTGGCCGGATCGAGGAGGTAACGGAGGATATTCCACGTTTTGGGCAGGTTTGGTTGCCGCTCCATGCTGTCGCATGTGCTGTGCCAATTTTGACGAGTAAGTTGTCGTGCGTAGTCTTCGATGTGAAGGGTGAGAGTACTAATACGTTTCCTGAGCGTTCGGTTGAGCTTGTTGTGTTTGTATCTGCGT
This sequence comes from Dermacentor variabilis, assembly GCF_050947875.1. NCBI lineage: Eukaryota > Metazoa > Arthropoda > Arachnida > Ixodida > Ixodidae > Dermacentor > Dermacentor variabilis. Next base: position 174,744,832 of record NC_134569.1, read on the forward strand.
TGCACACTGGCGAGGGCTTCCCACATGTGCAGTAACTTGCTATCTGCCTCCTGCAGATTAGCTTCCTCAGGCACCAATTTAGTGGCTTCGCTCGCGTCTTGCAGCAAGGATGCGACCCAATCTTCGAAAGGGGGTTGGGTACCCGAGAAAGAAGTGAGGGCTCTGGCCTGCCAGAAAGCGTCCCGGTTCATTATGCGGAGTTGGCGGCCCTTAGGCTTTCGCGGGCCCGTTCGAACTTTTGTTTGGATTAAATAGTGATCGCTGCCCAAGTTGTCTTGTGTGTCGATCCAGTCTGCTTGTAGAATTCGTTTTGCGAATGTTAAGTCCGGAGTAGTGTCTCTGCTAACGCTGTTTCCCATACGGGTGGGACAAGTTGGATCCGTGACAAGAGTAAGACCTAGATTCTGTCCGTCAAGCCATAGTTGTCTTCCCTTTCGGCGGTCCATTGGGTATCCCCATGCCACCGCAGGGGCGTTTAGGTCCCCTACGATGAGCAGGGGGGCTCCCCTAGCTACTTGATCTGTTTGGTGAAAAGTCGTAGAAACCTATGTTGTTGTTTGGGGCTGCTGTACACATTGAGGATGAAGAGACTCTGCTGCTTGCGCCTTGCAGACGGGATGATCTCCAGGAAAATGTGGGCTGCTGTATCAATGCCTGTGTGATGCTGTATAACCGGAATGTTTCGCTTAACTAGTGTGGCTACTTGGGGCCTGCGGTTGTCATCGCAAACTGCGGTGTATGCCGCGTATCCCGACAGCTTAGCCGCTACTCCGGTCTCTTGTAATGCGATAACATCGGGGGAAGTATGTGGTGCGAGAGAGGTAATATATTGCTCTAAGTGTGCTCGTTTTTGCCGGAAGCCCCGGCAGTTCCACTGCCAAATGCAGTAGGTAGCACGTTCTGGATTACTCGCAGCCATCTTTGTCGGGACGCGAGTACGGCTTCTTTAGGGGACCTGCTCTGGTACGGAGTAGGGTGTTTTCCAATTCTGTCAAACGGGTGTTGTGATTTTGAGCCAGAGTCGCGACCATGTCTTGAAACACTTTGCGCGTGTCGTCCATGTTTTCCTGTCGCTGTTGTTCTCTTGCCGCAAAGGCTTGCTCAATTCTGGGCAGTAGTAGCGTTTCTAGTTTCGCAGTAAGGAGGTTGTCCATTGCGCGTTCGAGAGCATTTGCAATGGAGGCGTCGAGCAACGTGGCAAGCTTACCGTCTATTGCTTCGTTGAGGTTGCGTTCTATCCGCTGTTGCAGCTCAGTGAGGGCCTCACAGTTGACATTTCCTTCTGAAGTGTATGCTGGTGGTGCCGCTGTTGCGATTGGTTCGAGAGCTTTGCGCTTGTGCGGGGTTGGTTGTTGGGTTGTTTGCGGGCAATCTATTGCAGGGACAGGAAGGTTGTCTGCATTTGATGGTAAGTGTTTGGGTTGTGTGTCTGCAAGTTGTGATTTGAGCTTAGCGTTTTCTGTCTTGAGGTCTTGTATCTCAGCATGAGAAGATAGGCGTAGAGAGGCGACGATGGCTTCGAGATGGCGCCCGAGTAGCGTGCGTCATCTGAGAGGTCTGCCTGCGGCGCCTGATGTGAATCACGCCCATGCGTCATCCCCGTGCTGCCTCTCGCTATCTAAAGATTAGCGAGGCAGTCGCGCCACACTTCGCGGCATTTGCAACGCGCCGCACGAGATAGATTATCAGAGCCAGCCAACACATCGTGAAATGAAAACACGCCGCATAGAGCAGCGCTCGAATTCCGCGTGAAGGAATACAGTAATCTTCAGTGAATTTATATATATGCTGTAAAACCCGCCTTCCCTGTTGTAACGCCCAAGGGCAATGCGAGGCCGTTCTTGAGTAAAGAAGCACCCCTGCCCTCAGTCCCTACACATCATTACTACGCATACCACATTCCGCACCACGCAGATCGCCACTTAATGCTAAACATATCATGGGCTGATCCCGTTCAAGGAAGTTCCGCGTATTTTTTTTTATATCATTGTGTAGACGAAGTAAACCGCTACTCTATCATACATGTGACACATTAATAAATGCGCCGTTTTCACGTGTCAGATTTATCTAGATTTACCTTGAAAATATGGTTGGCGTTGAATGGGAAGGCATGAGGGGCAAGGAGAAAGTTGATATCAACACGGGACTGAGGCAGGTGTGCCGTTTGTCCCCATTGTTATTTATGGTGTACATGGCAAGGATAGAAAGACTGCTAAAGGGAAGTAACATCGTGTGCAATCTGTGATACAAACAGGCGGGCACACTATTAGAGTAGCAGCTTCCAGGTTTGTTTTGTGTGGACGACATTGTGCTATTAGCTAAAAAGCAGGGATATGAAACGACTGGCTAATATCTGTGGACAAGAAGGCCAAAATTTAATCCTAAACCTTTGCGTTAAAAATCAGGTGTTATGGTATTCAATAAAAACCGTCAACAGACAGTGTCCACACAAGACATAGAAATACCTCGTATGAAAGAATATAATTACCTTGGTATAAGGATAAACCAAGGCAATAGATATATTCAAACGCAGAAAAAAAACAGTAAAGGAGAAGCGAAATGCGGCGATAATGAAACGCAGAACGCTATGAGGATACCATCGATACGAGCTGCTCCAGAGTATTTGGAGAGGGGTATAGGTTACAGGACTTACATTTGAAAATGCATTTGTTTGCTTTAAGTTAGGGGTACAATGAGGACTCGATGGAAACCAAAAGTCAGTGGGACGCCTCACATGGGGCGCTCTCGGGAAGTCTATAAATGAAGTTCGGAAGTGAGGGAAACTGAGAGTGAAATTGATTATGAAGAATGACTGAGAAATATTTAACAAAGTGAGTGGACTAGTAGAGTGTTCAGATATATGTACAGGAACTACATTGATTCAAAGTGGAGCAAAAGAACTGGGAAGCTTAGAAGCAAATACGCGACCGGTATGTCGAGCAATATGGCATCAAAGAACGTCATGCGGAAAGTCAGAGAGGCTGAGATAATCTGATGGGAGGCTGCAATTGAAAAGTAGTCGGCTAGGAATTATTAATTAGGAGGAAAAAGCCAAACTAGGAAAGAAACAACTGATGACAATTCAAAAGGAGCCTGAGTACTTTTCGAAGCGAGATGAGGATGCCTTAGAACACGCACTTATGAAGCGAGATACAGTAAGCAAGAAGCATGTGCTTGCGGCAGTAAAGCTAGGGAAACAATGAAGCATGTTTTATTATGATGTGAAGATATCTGCACGGTGGTCAGTTAAGGCACCTCTGGCCTCCTTGAAGCCCTTGGGTTCAACGAGAGCATGAAAAAGGTAAACGTGTCCACAATATAGATTATGAAGAGTTGATTGAAGTAGGCAAATGACTAACAGCGGAGGCGTACAAAAAAAAGTTCCGAATAGGGGTCCGAAAGTTTGTTGACGGGAAGTATTCCTGGGCTTTTAAACATCACGACATGTATATTGGTGAAGTTCATGCGTAGGATTTTATTTGGAACAAAGAACCATTTCTCCCAAGAGTGTCATTTAGGTGAGGATATAGAAAGTAGGTCCAAAGAGTAAAATAAAAAGTCCAATAAGGAGGCCTATAACTTCACACAATTTCAATATGTTTTTATTGCAATCTCCTGACGTCAAATTTGCGTAACCACCGACACGAGCATCGGCCGGTGACCCGCAGCGTTGCCGCAACAGCCCAATAAAACGCTCTTTTAATTTATAGGAAGTAACTTTGCTTTCAAAACGAATAGCATTGACTACATTGAGCGGTTTTTCGTTTGTAATTGGCTGCGAGGAGGCGAGGAGCACGCTCAGGTGGAGAGCATTTTGATGGGGCCGAGCCAGCGCACTGAAAAGGGATAAGCAGGTGAGGAGTGTGGTGCCGGCGTCTGCAATCCGCCTTTTTCGACACCAAACTGCGCACGCGCAGCACCCTAGCCGCTGATGCCGAAGCAATTTGGCAGGCGCACGGCCGTGCTCGACTCTCTCCTCCGAGTGAGTTATGTAGGGCCGTGGCAGGCGCTGCACTTACCAGTGGAATAGTGCGCCGGCCATTTCTCTTAGCCCCTTAAAGACCCGCACATATCTGTGCCTTACCGTTCTACACGGTTTACCACTGCGTGTATCGCGACAACGCCTGCCCGTCCAGCGGGCAGACCTCCACTCTAGCACACATGCTCCGGGAGTGCGGGTCGAGACACCCCAAGTTCAGCAAAGAAGAGTGGGACTCGCGCTTGCGAAGCCCCGCTCTGGACAAGCAAATCCTGGCTGTCCGGCGTGCCCGTGACCGGGCTGGTCAGCCAGACTTGACAGTGGCGACGTGGGACTAGCCGGGTGCGCGACGTCCTCGCCGGTCCTCCAATAAAGTTCTTTCACTCACTTGTCAGCCTTGCCATTCTCACTGCCGCACGCGTGAAACGCCTGTCGATCATTATTGCCGTCGTACTTTGGCGCGATGCCAGTGTTGTGTCTCGTTTACGGCTGCACCTCCCGTGACCATCCCAGCAGGGCAATGCGGATTTTTCGATTTCCGTCGGCAAAACGCGATCGACAGCGCCGTGAAGTCTGGATTAGGGCTCCACTTTGTGACAGGTATGTATTGGCATATGCAGTTTACCTCTGTGGCTTTTTTCAATGCTGTCGCATACGAATAATCTCGACGAAGACTCAAATGTATGTTTGAGCTAGCGAAGCAAACGATCCCTGAGCGCGCGCTGCCTGGTTGAGTGAAAAGCGAAGTGTTCTTTTTTTTGCTATGGTGTCAGTGCGTCCGTCGTAGGAAAGCCGTCATTTCGCAACTTCACACCGTGAACACTTGCAGCTTGCATGACACAAGCCCGCACCGATATTAATCTACTTAATTTTGGATAGGAGAACATTGTTACTTGTATTGACTGTATGAAGCGAATTTATGACTTAGCGACTAAGGTGTTTCATCAAAGTTGTTTGAGTTTCGTATGTTTAGAAATACCACAAGCGCGAAGTATACAAATAAATAACAATGCACCAAAAATGTTTTTTGCAGTACTGTAAAAATGAAAGTTTTACATATTCTGAATCAGACAAGTTTTATTTGTGAATGAAAAGCTTACGTAGAATTGTTTTTATGTTTAGCACAACTTAGTGATTTATTTCAGAGGGGTGTATTTAGGACAATTCAGTCAATGTCATTTTTTGCAGTCATGTCGGTGTAGTCATGCCGTCTACGTATCACGGTCGTAGTAAAATCAGTGTCGGCATTCCGTCGTCACCACGCTGTTGTCTTCGAATCGTCAATGTGGTTCTATCGTCGCCCTGCGTACAATGTGACGACGTGGATGTGTGCTCCATGCTGAGCTAAATGTTTCCTTGTGAAAATGCATCCAACTTGGTCCTGTGCTCTGTGCTTGCCATTCCCAGTTCAATAATCAAGAAAAGTTCTTCGGAAACACCAAATAAAGCTTCGACAATTCTTACAGCGCGTGGAATGCCCAAATTTTCTGCGTGAAAATAAATCAGTTGTGCTCACTCTAGCAAAATCTATAGATAAATTCACAATTAGCCCACGGCTTACTGTTCCTTGCTACTTTGTGAGATATCACAAACCTGGTCCTGACAGAAAGAGTTGTCAATGTGTGCAATATACTAAAATTACTCGCGTTTCTTGCACTTTAACTTGCACATATTAACATGTTGGTGTGCAATTGGCGCTAAACATGGTAAGCGTTACGAGTAAGAGTTTATGTCAGACTACGCAGAGACGCACACCTGCGTAGACTGGCCGCTAATATCCGACAAAGTGGGAACAATGCTGCTGTATCTGTCGTGATGGCCGGCGATATCAATGCCGATGATCTATGCTTTTGGCTCCTTCTTCAATGGCTTCCGTGTTCCCTCCACTGCGACGGGAACATTGTTGTGACAATGAAACAAACAGTGTGGACGCTCTCAAAACTGCAGGCAAGTTGAGTTTGATTTGTCAGGGGCTGTGGCATCGATGGCGGGATGCGCCATTGAAGCCAGAACATTTTATTCGACTTTAGCACTAAGCAGCCTACGACAGCTGGCGTATCGACACAAAACACGAAATCCTAACTTCCCCAGTGGACACATCACAGAGACCCAGCAACACGTCCCCTCATCCCAAACGTGCCAAGTGCGGGACGTGTCTTTCTCTTCCCTTTTTCTCCATTTGCAAACCGTAGTCGTGCTTCGTGTAGATAGCTGGGTAGAATTGGTGAAGTGTTTGTATGCCTTCTATCCCAAAGCGCGCCTCGAAAGCACTGGAATAAGCGTTCTCTTTACTCCTGACCATTTCATCCTTGGGCAGCGCGTGATACCTTGTCCACTGCGTTAGAACTCGTAGCTCCAGGCCCTACCGCACATTAATGCGGAGAAACCATTTATCTGGCCTCAGCGGCACCGTGAATCCGACAAGGAGAGCTTCGCCGCCGCAACGGATTTCCACTTGGACCTTTTGTATGAATCACCGCGTCAATGTAGCGCCGGATAGCAGAAGAGGGCGGAAGATGACGAGTGGCCTGCGGCTCGCGTGTCGTACTTTGCCTAAACATATCTCAGGTTAAGCTTTATGGCTCGTTACCCGTAAAAAGGCGTTGTGTTTCGTCTAAACATGCCGCAAATGGCTTCAAAAGTGAACGCTATGTTTATTAACGAAGCTGCTGTATGCACGTACGGCATTTAAACTGATGTCATCTTCTGATTTTTACTCAAGGTATAATTTGATCAAAGAATACATATCCCACTATTACAGTTTGAACTGCCGAAAGATATCCTGCAATCCCAATGCGCAAATGCAAGGATAATGTTAGGCAGTGCCCGCATCCTCGCATATTAAACTCTTGTGTGCGTATAATATCATGGAAGGGATAGCTCATAATTCTGTTCCAAATTGCCCAGACATTAGTCGCATTTCTTTTTCTGGCCCGTTTCCTTATCGCTTTGGAGCGACGCGCATTTTTTGAGTGTGTGTTTACCGTTCTTCCCTGTGATGGATTGCTATGAAAGCCTCTGCAGGTGGTTCAGCAAGTCAAAACAGATCGCAACTGGGAAGGTGGATTCCTTTGCATTTGCACGGCCGCACCATTTGTCAACATGCCATGCGGCGTTTTAGGTGCGCGAAAAGACGTAGTTGCTATTAAAGTTGTAAACAAGCCTCTAACTGTTAAGACGCTGCTTTTCAGATATAAGACTACTCTTTATAGTACATGTGCTATGCGTACTCATAACTGAAGCAAGTGGTTGAAGCACTTCGCCCCTGTTTTTTTCAAAATAAATGCTTAATGAAGCCTTGTTTAAGAAATAACACATGCAGGAGTGCCAAACCTTTCAGTATTGCTGTGGAATTCTACCTTCATAGGAGGCGTCATTAAAACTACCCTGCGCACTCTCTGTACGTCAAAACCCTAAAGGTCACCCTGTGTTATTTGAAGCTTTGACGTATATGAAATGCTTTGCAGGTTTTTGAAATACGTAGACTACATACATGCTCTAGAATCCGGAATCGAGCACTGCCACATACGCAGGCATAAGTAAAATCCTTTAAAATTGGACATTGAAGAATCGCGATACGTGAAACGAGCTTTTAGCGAGCATTATTTTACGAACAAGCGCTAGGTTAGATCAACATAGCAAATCCTTTCAAAAACAATTGATACTCAGAAAAGATTAGAGCTGTTAGACAAACCGCCAAAATGTAACAGGACTTATGAACAAGCTGAGATAATGACATAATTTCCGAATCATTGCAATGTCATCTAGTTCAAGCAATGCATAGATATTGCATAACGAACGCCCAATATACCCTCACCAACCTATCCGGTCTCGACATATTCAAACTTTTTGTAGGCAACGGAGAAGTAGCTTCTGCTGGTGGTTCTCACGTAGAAAAGCATACGTGCAACAGTGGCCAGGAACCCGCAAAACTTTTTCAATGAACAAGGTTTGCAAGGCATAATGTTCGTTTTCCAGTCCTACTATATAGAATGAAGGAAGATTTTAGCAAATCAAGTAAGATTGTAACTTATAAGAGTTACAAGAGACACGTTAGTAAATTCACCCCGCCTCCCAATAGAACTATCATTTAATACATGTGCCACTAATCTAATGAACCTTTGTGATCACGTGTGAACAAAACTTAGTTAATAAAGTAAATAGAATAAACGAACCGTAGGGAATATAAACTCCTCCTCCTATCCTCTTTCCAGAGTGAATGACTATGGGAATAACATATGCAAGAATCGTTATCGCATTTATGTAAAGAAAAAAACACCTACATCAGTAACGTCAGGTAACAAGCCACTGAGATCGAATGAATCATTATTCCGAACATAAATACCAGTAAATCCTTCTCAGGAACGCCGAAACCACCCGAATGAAATTCTGCAGCTCGACTTGAATTGAGTTTGCTTATCCACCCCGAAGCATCGGCGTTACGCCCAACACGCTTTCTTTCCTACACCAGCATTTAGGGTGCATTTTGCGAATATCCAATCCGTAAAATTCACGATGTACGTTAGTCGCACAGCTCTGACAAATGGCACAAAGACACGCATGTATTAAACAGGAACTAGATGAATGAATGTAGAATAGGTGTTATGTTTGCGAGAATTTCGCAATGTCCCTAAGTCAAATATGTGGCATACTTCAGTGCAGGTTTTTACTACAATTTTGTCCCTTTTATATGGATTGTTCGGTACAGTTTATGAAATTATGGTACCGGCAGTCGGATTAAAAATGTGTACTTTGGCGTCTATGGCGTAAAACTCTGTATACCCCGTAAGCTTCGCCTTTAAGACTACACCACGATAGCGTTAAAGAGACCCTGTTTGACGCGTGCACATGTATCAAACCATGGCGATGCGGCCGGTTCTGCCTTGCTCAAGAACGAATGATGTGGTCAACGAACCTGGCAGCCTCCGCGAGAAACGGGAAACTTTCGCTACTCCAGCTGCGCAAGGAGTAATGGGAGCACGTGGCGGACAGTTTGACGGCCTCTCCACGACTCTGCACTCACTATCAGCTCCGTTCAGCGAAACTGTTGACGCTCTCAGGAACAACGAATGTTCAGGTAAAAGACACATCACTTGAATGGCACACCACTAAGTAAAATCAAAGTATTGCGCGATAATTCGATAGTCTGCAAGACGGCGTAGGCTCATACTGTGTAGTTGGCCATTGTTATTGATGATGACCTTTTATTATTGATAACCAATCACTAATCGCCGTTTGAAAATATTCGCTTATAACTTACTTTTGCAGTACTGATGTATACCGAGTGATGTGACATGCTTTTCTACCTTTACAATAAGACACATTCCAATTCAATGAAGAATCCCCTCACATAACACAGTTATATACTTACTAATTACCATACACACTCAATAATGATTCCAGACATTCGAACTACTACCATCTCATCGGAATACTTAACATACATACGAATACAGTTAGCGAAACTCTTCGCCTTTTTGCTGCAATCTAAATGGCTCATCCCTCATTCAAATACTCACAATCATTATGTATACGTCAGTACATTACTCTAAAACACTTTACTAAGAGACAACGCAACCTCCTTATCGATACTTCACGCAAACAAATACACACACGCCCGCAGATTCATTCCTTTAGGTACAATGAGGAAAACCAACACTCACATTAACTTCAGGCAAGCTAGCCCATTCATAATTAACGTGCTCATATTAACCATGCGAGCCACACTACATTTTACTAAGAGACTTTACTTAATTAAAGCGCACAAAACATTCCCTCGACTCGCTTTAACACGCATGAAGCCACAACGGGCTCTCGTGACCGTTTCGTATCCCAGGTTCGATGGCCACTTAAACGTTAAATTTCGTTTTAGCTGAATTACTTACCTTTGTTTACAGGACCCTCATAAGCGATTTCGCGTCAATGCAAACACAGAAGAGTACGCATTTGGGCTGGTTGGTCCATCATTACGAGCAGAAAAACAACGCCCCTTGCCTCGTCCTGTTGTTTAACGCTGTTTTACTACTCGTAATGCAAACACACTTTCACCAGCCAACAAATTTTATTGATTCTTTACTTCCGTCGAGAGTTTTAGCTGACGTGCAACGTTCGGCCAACGCAAAGTCAACAAACAAAAAACGCCGACGAGACCGCATTTTCTGCGCAACAGGGCCCTTATAGCAAATGATTTTCAAACGTCGCCATCCCCTGTATATAGCAGTGCCTCTACGCATGCAGAAGCTAAAATTAAGCCTCATTACATGGTACCGCAGCCGTTCCCGCGCTCTTTCGAAATAAGTTGCGAGAACGGGAACTAGCGCAAGCCAAATAAATTTTTAACACCCAACCCAAAGAAGCATCGAAAGCCAACGCAGCATTCTCTTCAGGGATGAAGCAATGTTGAACAGCAACTTGTTTTCAGGCCACCAAACCAAATGGTGTTCGCAGGAAGGCTCAGAAGAAGCCAACCTAGGTAGAAGGACTGCCTCAGAAGTTTCTCACCCTGAATAAGTGATTGCTCTTATGGCAATCACTTCTGATAGAAAGATGCCGTGGGTTTTCTTGGCACATGGCGTCAAAGCAAACAGCGCAAATCATATTGTCACGTACGAGTTTGTGACGCTGTGGACAAAATGACGCTGGCAGGTAGAGAGGAGATTGAAGTGTCTTGAAGATTTGTCAATGGTGTTACCCTGGTCACTGAACTGCGGTCTTGTAACTGTATATATTGTAAATGCATATATTTTCTCCCCGTAACATTTTGGTGGAGGTAGAGGGTAATCTCGTCAGAAGCCCACCCTGGATCTTCGCAGGAGGCGTCGTATAGGTTCCGCTGTTGTGGCTACTGACGCTGCATCCCTCACTGAGACACCCGCGGATGTAGTGCCAATCCAGATACGTCACCCGGGAATATTCATGGGCACTGGGAAGGTCGACGTCGAAGACTGGCTGACGTCGTACGAGCGCGTCGGTAAGGACAAGTGGGAGGCCACACTTTTGCCAGCCCACGTGATATTTTACTCGGGAGGAACAGCGAAGCTATGGTTCGACACTCATGAATCCGACATTAGAAGCTGGGACTCCTGCAAGCAAAAGCTACGCGATCTTTTTGGAAAACCTATGGGCCATCAAACGGAGGCAAAGCAAGAACTAGCGTCTCGTTCCCAGATATAAACCGAATCGTACGTCCCGTATATTCAAGACGTTCTGGCTCTATGCCATAAAGCCGATGCGGACATGCTAGAGGCCGATAAGGTCAGACATATGTTGAAGGGCATCGCGGACGATGCGTTCAACCTCCTGCTTTGCAGGAACTGCTCGACCGTTGAGTCCACCATTAAGGAATGGCGGAATTTTGAGCAAGCGAAGAGCAAACGCATCGTAAAACGCTTCCACCGACTTCGGAATACGGCTGGCACATCCTCCTGCAACGACCCACCGGTGCCACATCCGCCTACAACGCCAAGCTTCAAACATGTCATCTGTCGCGAACTTGAGGCTATGGCTCCAAGTTCTGACTGTCGCCATACGCACAACAACATGACCACCTCGCTCATTCAAGTTATTGTCCGCCCCGAAATCGCAAACACGGATATCCAGTCTGCCGTCCGCCCACGTCTGACCCGTACCGCTTTTGTCCCTGCATCTGTTGGCCATCGACAATCGTTCATGAATCGATATCAGAAAACCTCTGAGTGGCGAACACCGGATGACAGGCCAATTTGCTTTGCTTGCTCTCGGGATGGTCACATCCGTAGTGCCATAGTATCCGTTGGTACTCCTCGCCTTGACCATATGCTTATTGCCGCTTCTACCGAGACTCTCGCCCTCTGTCGTCCCTTTCTGAACCATACCTTGCCGGCGTTCCCTCTCGCGGAAACATCACTAGCCGCTCGCCGTGGCCGCAACGCCGTCGATCCCGCAAGCATACACCTCGACGTCCCTCGTCCCCGTCCTACGCGGGCAGCTTCTCGGGAAACTAAACAATGCAGCCCTCGCAGGTGAGGTTGCATTGACAACTCGGACAGCAAAACCTGTCCTGACCCCTGCTGCTCGACCGAACATTGTTTAAATCTTGTTGATGACGTACCCGTTCAAGGCCTCATAAGATACTGGCGCACAAGTGTCGCTTATGCGATCAGATCTTCTTAGCCGTCTTCGTAAAGTCCTTACACCTGCTCAGTCGCCTGTCGTCCGAGTAGCTAATAGCAGTACAATAGCCATGATGGAGAAGTGCGCCGGCCGTGTTACCATTGCCGGACGCCCAGTGTTAGTCATGTTCACTGTACTGGCCGAGTGTCCGCACAAAGTGAAGCAGTAGGTTCTGCCTTGATCTGAATCACACCTCGAAATTTAGCAGCATGCGTATCTGCAGGATTCCTCTCCGCCTCACGAGGCAAAAATGGTGCACAATAGCGCACGAAAAACTTCTATTATTTAGTTTCCGCTTCAGAATGTCCCACAAAGAGCTCGTTTCTAAACTTTCTTCATTATGCAGTGTGATAAATGTTAGAAATCACAGTGTCTACTACTCTTCATCACAAGTGGCCTTTTCTTCTTCGGGCATTAAAAGGCCATGGAGTGACTTAAATGAAGACAACATTCGTGCTGCTAGATGCACTTCCGAAGCGACTCAAGGTGTAAATTTGCGCACCGTTTGCTCTTTTTGAAAAGTATACTTGATTTTCTGCAGGCTGTTTTCTATCGAATAAGCTAACATTTCTTAAGCGCATCCCAACAATAGTTATAAGTACTTATTAGAGCGCGAAACATTTTGCCGCATCGGGCATTGTGCTCTTCTTATACAGCATATCACTACATATCCGTGTTGGATGCTCAACGGTCTGTAATACAACTTCAGCAGCACCAGCGGCAGCCTGAAGGGCACATCTCTTTTGAATTCAGAGTGGCGGCTCCTTCAAGTGAGGTGGTGACGCAGCCACCGCCTTCAACACTGACGGCGGCAAAACAGACAGCAGCAAATTGCGGAAGAAACGAAGCGCACGATTTGCTTTGTCGCTCCATTCTCGCGTTGAGAACGGTTTGCTAACCGGAGCATTGCCGAATTTTCGCGGCTCTGCTGTACATCATGTTCGCCGGCACAAGTGTATTTGCCGACTATGCGGCTATGCAAGCTACTGCAACAGCTCCGCAAAAAAATGGCAGAAACCTTTGTTCAGTGTTCCCTTAAGCCTCAGATGCGTAACAACATTTCGGTTGTGACTATTCTACGCAGAGCTAGGTTCATTTGCTGAAACGCTAGACCGGGAAAGCGGAACACAAATGAAGGCGCACCTGGAAAGACAAACGCATACTACGCCCTTATATATTGAGAACTATGGCGCTTGAACGATAGACGGTACGCTGAAGATTCATCGTGCAAGCAAAAGAATAATGCGCCGCAGTTCTCCGGCGCCACATGCGCACACAAACGATCAAATCAATCAAAAAGGTACGTTATCATCGACAAATAAAATTTGTGCAATAAATAGTGATATAATCATGGAAATATTGCCGCCAATGCATTCTATCCTAATCTAATAAGCTTGCAACTGAACGATGGTATTGTTTAGCTGTATGTTTAGCGCAGAAATATCCTCCCTCGAGAAGAAATATATGAGGAGAGATGGAGGGGAGGGGCGGTTCTTGTGCTATAACATTGTACATTCCCGCAACCCATTTTCACGTCATCCTATACCCTGTAACTCCATATGTTTTTTTGTCAATTTGTTAACTTCTTCCCTGGAACATTTTTCGTTGTGGCGTTATGCGGCGTCTTCTTTCTGCTTTGGTCGGCTCAGAAACATCCGATAAATTGAATCAAGCCGGCTCTCAGGCGAGTTCAATGCCATTTTGAATAGGTTAGCAATTTATGACGTTTTGCTGACATAATAACGTAATGACGTGCTGAACGGCTTTACCTCTGTAAACCGTTCGAGATTTACCCTTTTCCCGCGTTCAAATGACTTTTCCTAAGGAAACCTTTGTTCTGCTCGGTTGAACTCTGCAGATATATGTAAATTTTTGGTTGCTCGACCGAAGTTTTAAATTCAACGAAAATGTGTCTTAATATATTTTTTTTCTGTACCGCCAGCCTACCGAGACTAGGGGCGCTTAAACGTAAAACTATTCCAAACGTTTCTGTTCCAATTCTGCAATCAGCCTTCCGCGATTGGTCAACAACTTTTTGAGTCACCCCCACTTCAACTGTAGGTCACGCGACGTCACGAAAACCGCGATAGCTCCTCATCCGATATGACGTGTACACACTGATTATGCATGATTTGACCGAACAAAAAAAGTTATTTCAGATTCGATGCCTTTTCGGCACCAGCCCTCGGCTATTGGTCAAAAGTTTTCGGGCAGGACCCACTTCACCTGCCTGTCACGACACGTCACAAAACTGCAAAAACTCACCGCGTCAGAGTGACGTGTACGCGTCAAAGATGCATTAATATGCCGAACAAAACTGAATTTTCTTCTGAATAACCGCTGGCTGCCCCGTTCCGAAAGGAATAAAAGATGTCTCCTGCCGATCGCTTATGCACTAGCTACTCGCACCTGTCGGAGAGCATAGGTTTATTTGCGTATAATGAAACATTTTGCGTAGCCGTGTAACGTTTACGTGCGCTTTCGGAACGTGTACGACCGCGTTCTGCCAACTCTTTTTTGGTGATTATCCGTTTTATTGTCATTCTTAAGCTTCCGTTGCATGCCGCCGCGATTGTGGACCAGCCACCGCCAGCTAAGTAAAGGAACGCGGACCAATCGCAGGCGCCAGCACCACCCTCTTGATCCAGTTGTCGATATTCAGTGCAGTGGCTCTGCCCCATCCAATCCCTCTCCACTTCAGCGTGCTCGTCGCCTCTTGTCAGCCAATTAGATAAGACAGGCCTCCCAGTGTAGGCAATGTTATTCGTTTTTCAAGCAAACAAAAGTAACCTCCTATTAAGGAGGAAAGCGTTTGATTGGTGTGCTTAGACAACCCTACGGGTGACCACCCAATGCTTGCGTCAATGGTTATGCAAATTTGATGTCAGAAAATTGGAACAGACACAGATTGGAACAGTTTTAGGTTATAGGGCCCTAGAACGCACCCTTTCGCTACTAAAGCACCTCGTCAAGAGGATCTCAAGCCGAAGAAGCGGGCTCAAGGAACAAGACACTGTAAGAATAATACAAGCGTTCCTCACCAGCCGCATCACATACGGCACGCCGTACCTGGCTTTAATGAATGCTGAAATAGAAAAGCTGAACTTCATGATAAGCAAGGCAATCAAAATCGCACTGGGACTCCCCGCCATGGCCTCTACATCACGTCTCCTTAAGATGCGCTCGCCGAAGCGCACTGGAACAGCCGGCTGGAACGACTCAAGCTCACGCCCACAGGGAGATCAGTACTCCGACACCTAAACTACAGCGAGACGTATGTCACAGACACGGACAAGAAAGAGCGAATACCACCGGACGTTGAGAGTGCATTTGCATCGCACGTGTCCTGCGCAACATGCATTCCATATATCACATGAGTAGAAGACAGGCTAGAGCCAACGTCATCAAACGAAGTTTCAAACATGACCCGAATGCCCGCTACACCGACGCGGCCAAGTAACTGCATCGAAACGCGTACGCTCTGAGCGTCGTAGACTCCCGAAGCTGCGAGCTAGCATCGGCAACCATGAAGGCACGCAACCGGCATACGGCTGAAGAAGCGGCAATTGCTCTCGTCACCACCACATGCACAGACGCAGCGGTTATATTCAATGACTCTCAGGCCGCCTGCAGAAACTTTGTGAGTGGCCGCATCTCGGCCGACGCACTCAAGATGCTAAAAAGACCAAGCACTCCGCTCCCGTACACCTGCGTAACGTGGGTACCCGCACACGAGGGACTAGAGTGGAACGAAGCAGCACACGCCGCTGCCCGCGAGCACGTCAGGCGGGCTCCCCTCTCCACACGCGCTCTCGGACCTGCGACACAAGACGCGGAGGCCGCACCCACCAACTATTCGGCCATATTGCAACATTACACGCTCAAGCGTCGAGTGTACCCTCCACTGCACCCTAAACTCGACAGAGAAGAAAGCCTGATCCTTAGACGACTGCAAAGTAATGCGTACACGCACGCAACGATAATGCATCGCCTCTGCCCGACGCTCCACGGCTACCTCTGCCCACTTTGCAACGTACCCGACACTCTGGCACACTTGCTCCTGGAATGCCCGTGGAACGAAGGCAGCGAAATGCAACCAGAAACACACGCAAAACGAGCAATAGAAGCAAACGACCTATCCGAAACGTGGTAGGCCAAGCTGACCATCGGGGACCTGGAAGACCAACGACAACTCGTCGCAAGGGCCAAGAGGGCAGTCGAAGCCAGAGGGTTTCGTGACTAAGGAGCCTTCCCACCTTAGGGTGATACCCGGCCTCGCTCGGGACACTGTTTCGTTTAATAAACGTTTCTCTCTCTCTCTCTCTGTTCCGCTTTTGATCATGTCATGCTCTCCGCGGTGAACATTACGAACTTTACTGTAGTAGAAGTACGTTAAAGTGCCCGCGAATTTCTTCTATTTAAACCATTGGGTTTTATTACCTTACTTATATTACCTTGAGCATTATATTGTCACGAAAAGACAATAGACGATGTACCCGGCGTCGGCGAGGGAGGCGGTTGAACAAGATGGCGTGCAATAATTTAAGCCGGCGTCCTCAGCTTCTGCCTCTTCTACTTCAGCGCCCGTCTCTTGCTGAGCGCGTGTTCCAGTCCCAACTTCTTTTTTTCAGCGCTGGCTCGTGACACCTGGCGGCATTACTCCCCCGCCAAAAGAAAGGCATCGACCCGATGCTTACTAAACTAGAAGGAGGAAGTGTGGAATTCGTATGATATCGGATTGGCGTCGCCTTAACCCGCGAAAACGGCTTGAGGCGAATAACATGCACTATCTCTGAGCGGTGCTGTCGACGCCGAGGCGACGCGGCAATGTCGGGAATGACTTCATAGTTCACTTCACTAACGCGGTGTATCACTTTGTAGGGTCCAAAGTATCTACTAAGGAGCTTCTCATACAACCCCTGGCGACGGACTGGAGTCCACACCCAGACTTGGTCACCTGGCTTGTACTCGACGTGCCGATGTCGAAGGTTGTAGCGTCTTGCTTCTGTACTCTGTTGCTTCGCGATGTGTATGCGCGCAAGTTGGCGAGCTTCCTCTGCGTGTTGAGTAAGTTGCTCGGCGTCGGCAGTAAGTGATGCGTCGGTGTCGTGCGGGAGCATAGCGTCTAGCGTGGTCTGGACCTCGCGCCCGTAGACAAGACGGAACGGTGTGAAGCGTGTGGTTTCCTGAATGGCGTTGTTGTACGCGAATGTGACGTGCGGCAGGACTTGATCCCACGTTTTATGCTGGACGTCCACATACATAGACAGCATGTCAGCTATGGTTTTGTTTAGCCGTTCCGTCAGTCCGTTGATCTGCGGATGATAGGCAGTCGCCTTGCGATGCTGCGTGCAGCTCAGCTCGAATATGTCCTCTATAAGTTGGGCTGTAAAGGCAGTGCCTCTGTCGGTGATGACATGTGAGGGGGCACCATGTCTGAGGACTATGTGCTCGATAAAGAACTGGGCAACTTCGTAGGTCGTGGCACGTTGTACAGCTTTCGTCTCGGCGTAGCGTGTTAGATAGTCCGTGGCGACTATAATCCACTTGTTTCCGCTGGCTGACAAGGGAAAGGGTCCCAGAAGATCCATGCCAATTTGATCAAACGGCGCGCTAGGTGGTGCGATGGGTTGGAGTAACCCCCCGGGCTTCAAAGACGGCGACTTCCTGCATTGACACTCCCGGCAGCTTTGCACGTAACGCTTCACCGTGGTAGAAAGTCTGGGCCAGTAGTACGTCTGGCGTACTCGTGCAAGAGTGCTTGACAATCCCAAGTGTCCAGAAGAGGGCTCATCATGGCAGGCTAGGAGAATGTCATCGCGAAGGGCGGCAGGTATTACCAATAGATACTTTTTGTCGGTGGCACTCGAGTTTTTCTTGTAGAGGACACCCTGTCGGAGGCAGAAGGTCGAGAGACTGCGAGAAATATGTCGTGGGATTGTAGCATTCTTGCCTTCTAGGTGATCGATGAGAGGGCGTATTTCGGCGTCCTCGCGCTGCCGTATGATCAAGTCTGATACGGTGAGGGCCCCAAGGAATGGGCCGTCTTCGTCCATGTCCTTATCGCAAGTTGTGACGGGAGCGCGCGACAACGTGTCGGCATCTTCGTGTTTTCGGCCCGATTTGTAGACGATGGTAACATCGAACTCCTGCAGACGGAGACTCCATCGAGCAAGTCGCCCGGACGGGTGTCGTAAATTGGCTAACCAACACAGGGATTGGTGGTCTGTCACCACCTTGAAAGGGCGACCGTAGAGATAAGGCCGAAATTTCATGATGGCCCACACAACCGCTAGACACTCTTTCTCGGAGGTGGAGTAGTTGATTTCGGCGCGTGAAAGGGTGCGACTGGCGTAAGCGATGACTCGCTCGACGACTTCCTGGTGTTGAACGAGTACAGCGCCAAGACCGATGTTGCTGGCATCGGCATGCACCTCGGTGTCAGCGTCCTCGTCAAAGTGAGCGAGGACACGTGATTCCTGCAGCTGCGTCGTGCCCATCCGCCCAAACAAAGGGTGTGTCTTCTCGCGTTAGGCGTATGAGTGGTTCAGCGATGCGCGAGAAATTGGCGATGAAGCGACGATAGTACGCACACAGACCGAGAAAGCGGCGTACTGCTTTCTTGTCACGAGGAGTCGGAAAAGCAGCAACAGCAGATGTTTTATCTGGGTCAGGCTGGACGCCGTCGGCGTTCACGACATGCCCGAGGAACTTCAGCTCTTCGTAAATGAAGTGACACTTTTCTGGCTTTAGTGTGAGATTAGCGGAGCGGAGCGCCTCAAGTACCGCCTCTAAACGCTTCAGATGTTCTTCGAAGGTCGCCGCAAACACGACGACGTCATCTAAGTATACTAAACAGCAGTGCCACTTCAGACCCGTCAGAACAGTGTCCATCATTCGCTGGAATGTGGCCGGTGCAGAACACAGGCCAAATGGAAGTACTTTTAATTCGTACAGTCCATCTGGGGTAACAAAGGCAGTTTTTTCGCGATCTCGTTCGTCAACTTCGATTTGCCAATATCCGCTCTTCAGATCTATGGATGAAAAATACCTGGTTCGCCGGAGTCGAACTAACGAATCATCGATCCGCGGAAGCGGATAAACGTCTTTTTCTGCGACGTTGTTCAACTTTCTATAGTCAACGCAGAACCTAAGCGTTCCGTCTTTCTTTTTGACGAGGACCACCGGCGATGACCAAGGGCTTTGGGATGGTTGTATGACGTCATCGTCAAGCATTTCTTTCACTTGTGCATTAATCACGTTGCGCTCTTTCGCCGATAAGCGATAAGGCAGTTGTCGTATGGGACGAGCATCGTCATACGTGATTATTCGGTGTCTCGTAATGGACGTCTGGCGTACCTTAGAAGAAGATGCGAAGCACTCCTTGAACCGAAGGAGCAACTCACGCAGCACTTTCTGCTTTTCCTCCGAAAGGTCTGAATTGATGTCGATATTGCTGAGTGTCTGAGCTGGGTTCTCCTTCGTCACAGACGCACAGCATTCAGCAACGTCTGCTATGGGCTCAGCGAAAGCAATAGTAGTACGACGAAATAGGTGCCGATGTTCCTGGCTGAAATTCGTCACGAGGAGCGCCGAAAGTCCACCTCGAAGCATAATCAGACTGCGGGCTGCACATACACCGTGTGTCAGCATAAGGGAGGAATTGCCTTCTGCAACAGCTTCGCCGTCACGCAGATCGTCGCATACGACCATTACCATGACACTTGCGCGTGGGGGTACCGTTACACTGTCGGCGTAAACTCGAAGCGCGTTACGTCGGCAATTGTCGCGGTTGTTCGCTGCTCTTTCTGTCGAAAAAGTCACTGTGCGCTCCCGGAGGTCTATAATGGCACCATACTCTCGCAGAAAGTCGACGCCCAAGATAAGGTCCCGAGAACAATCGCGGAGTATAAGGCAGCTGGCAGGAAACGTGGACCCACGAATTTGTACTCTGACCGTGCACATGCCCAACGGTGTGACGACATGCCCGCCAGCAGTACGAATTTGCGCTCCAGACCAAGGCGTGATAACTTTTCTAAGTTCCGTCGCTAGTTTTCCGCACAAGATTGAGTAGTCAGCCCCCGTGTCCAATAAAGCTCTAACGTGGCGGCCGTCGAGCACAACAGGTATGTCGAGCGAGAGTCTGTCGCTGAGTTCGGCTGCTGTCTTCGTTGAATCGTGCTGAATAGACCGTGCTGGCGTCGATGGGAGGTCTTCGGAAGGGCGATTATCAGCGGCCTCGCCCCCGCAGGTCGCTGTTCTTAGTTTCCCCGGCGAGGGCTTGGCGATCGTCCCTGCGCTGCCATTGGAGGGCTTCTAGGAGCGGGGGAAGAACGCCTGGGGGACGGCGAGCGCGACTGCCGCCGCTGGAACAGTGGCATACTCTGCTGGGTCAAGTATTCTTCAATCGCCCTAGGCCTTTCACCATATCTGGGCCTCGCTGAATACGCGGCAAAACCTTGCAGTCCGAGACAGCGGTATGGGCACTCGCGGTATATGTGACCGGCTTCTCCAGAATGATAGCACAGAGGCCTTCTGTCCGGGGTACGCCAGACGTCAGATTTCCTTTAGGGTGGGCGACGATCCTCCATACGTTGGATTGGTTGCACAGATGGGAGCGGCGGGACGTATGACGCGGCGTAAGACGTGGCGGGGTCGAAATGGGTCGGAGCTTGGACAGGGACTCGCCTCAAAATTTCCGCATACGACGGCCGCTGCAACTGTGCTGTCACATGCGGCGCATTGTTGTTAGAAACGGGACACCGGATCGCTTGCTGCACTTCGTTCCTCACAAGGGCAGAAATGGAACCTAGCGTGGGCTGAGGCGGGCAGGTGAGCCGTTGAAGCTCATCACGCACCACAGAGCGGATAAGATCTCGGAGAACGTCCACGTTTCCAAAAGCAATTGCGTCCGTCAGTGAAGCAGCGTTCGCGTGCCTGTCATACGGAGCTGAGCGCTGGTCCGAAGGTGAAGTTGGGTTCAATTGCCTGTCATAGAACGTTGAGCGCTGGTGTAACATCTTTTCCATCGTGGTGGCTTCAGTTAAGAATTCAGCCACGGTCTTCGGCGGGCTTCGAACAAGGCCAGCAAATAGCTGTTCCTTAACTCCCCGCATTAGATGGCGCAGCTTCTTTTTCTCGGACATGGTTGGGTCCACCCGACGGAAGAGGCGCGTCATATCCTCGACGTACGACGTCACGCACTCGTTCGGCAGATGAATGCAGGATTGGAGCGCCCGTTCGGCTCGTTCGCGGCGATCAGCATTGGTGTAGGTATCCAGCAAGGCACGACGGAAATCAAGCCACGATTCGATGAGCCCTTCTCGGTTCTCGTACCAAGTGCGGACACCATCCTCCAAGCTGAAGTAGACGTTCCTTAACTTCGCCACGTCGCTCCATTCATTTATCTCGGCTACGCGCTGAAACTGGACCAACCAGTCTTCTACATCCTCGAAGATATCTCCGTGGAACACATTCGGCACTCGGAGATTCTGCAGCAGATACTGCGTTGCCGTTGTGGCCGTACCTTGCCTAATGGTCGGTAGGGACGTCGACGTTCCTTCCATACCGGTGTGCGGGGCGTCGATGTTGTTGCGGAGAGATGATCAAGCTCCGGAGGCAATCCTCGGATTCTCCTGCTTGCCCGGTGAACAGGGGTGTCCACTAGAATAGGGCTGGTACTCCTGCTACCAGGAGGGGTTTGTGGCATCGGATAAACCGTACCCCGCACCTCCACCAGTTTTGTCACGAAAAGACAATAGACGATGTACCCGGCGTCGGCGAGGGAGGCGGTTGAACAAGATGGCGTGCAATAATTTAAGCCGGCGTCCTCAGCTTCTAGCTCTTCTACTTCAGCGCCCGTCTCTTGCTGAGCGCGTGTTCCAGTCCCAACTTCTTTTTTTCAGCGTTGGCTCGTGACACCTGGCGGCAACATAATAACTCCTTAGTTTTCTTTCGCGATATAGATAGAAAAGCTTTCATTTCTGAAGAACAGTCCATTATATTCAACTTTGCCACCAATTTGCGCTATATTTACGGTCGTTCGCAGTACAATATCAGGGATTGTTATCCGGTGACATCGCTTATAAAAATGGAAGCCTCCAGAGGGTTATTTTGTTGATATACGCAAGATGAAACTGCGTAGTACTACTCCTACATGCATTGAACATTGGAGGAGTAATTAGACAGTCAAATTGAAAGCTGAAAACGCTGTCTGAAGAGCTGGCAGTAATGACAGTGTTGAGTCGAGATGGCAGTGGTGAGGAGATGAAAAAAGTTATTCTACAAAGCTTCGGATCAGGTGACTATTGACCTAGCCCCTATTTAAGGCTTTCTTGTTCTTGGGGACCAAATTGTCGTAAGTATGACATACAGCAGCGGAGGAGAAACTTAAATTCAGAAAGCGAATGATGATTGCGACGAATCATTAGGTTTTTGTCAAGGCTCTGATGGTGAGATTTCAATGATAACTATCCATCTTCGCAATTTTGCGAAGTTTAAGCGTAGGCAACCTCGGCCCATATATACAGGGTTTGAAGGAAATTAATTTTAAAGGTTTAAGGCGAATTCCATACAAGTTCATTCCTTGCCTTCGCTTCTCCGTAGCTCAGACAGAGAGAGAGAAAGCAAGGACATTAAAGGTAGGGAGGTCAACCATAAGAGCACCCGGTTTGCTAGCCTACGCTGGGTGTAGGCGAAAGGGGAATAGAAAGAGGAAAAAAGGGATAGAGTAAGCACTGAATGCGTGTGGGAGGGCACTATACACAGAGACACTAGAAAGGGTCTCTTAAGCAGGTTCACTTCAAGTATTGCATTAGCGCACGAATCAATTTTCGTGCCAGTGATATGTGTGACCACGGTCCGTGTATCTTTGGCTCTGTGAACGGTCTTGAGTCCAGTCGGTGCAAAGTCGCCCGCAGGGAGAGGCGTTGTACATCGTAGCGAGGGCACGTACAGAATAGATGTTCGATGGTTTCCTCGCACCCACAGGAGTCGCATATCGGGCTCTCGGCCATGCCCAAACGATAGGAGTATGCGTTTGTGAAGGCCACTCCCACCCACAACCGACACAGCAAGCTTGTTTCGCTGCGGGAAAGGCTTAATGGCAGTTGTAGCCGTAGCGTGGGGCCAGTTTACTGTTATTTGAAGAGAAAATTTCTTGCTTTCGGTCTGTGTGGGAATCAAGCCGGGGAAATCGGAGTGCAACACGAGCACGCTACCTCGACGCTACGGCGGTTCCACCGTTCTGGCTGACTAAATGTTTATCAGTACGTGCGTCCTGTGCCGATAACAGACACACATGGGCCACTAACTGGTCGTGTGTTGATAGCGAACACGAACTCCTTACATTTCCAGAGGACACAGCACATACACGGGCGCTCATCCCAAACGTGCCAAGTGCGGGAGATGTCTTTCTTTTCCCTTTCCCTCCTTTCACACTGCGTAGCCACAGCACTGAAGCACTTAATCTATATTCACTGGAAATATATTACCTAAACTAAGGCTGGTTTTACTTTATTGCAGCTGGTCAGAATAAGTCCAGTGGCGTTGAATGAACGCTACTGCAAGAGGATGAGGGAGTTTCGCCCTTGCTTTTCAATAATAAATACTCGCTGAAACCTTGTTTAAGGAAAAAAAAGAACAAGTGAAGTGCTGTCCGACTTGTATGTTTTGCTGTGGGAAGATACGTTATTTGAAGGACTCATTAGGTCTACCCTGCGCCCTCTGTGTACGCCAAACGCTCCAAAGGTACGTTAAACTTTAAAGTATATGAAATTCTTTTCAGGTTTTTCAAATATGTTGTCTGTACATACGCACTCTGGATGCCGAAAATGAGCACTGTCACAAATACAGGCATAAGTACAATCCTGTAAAATGGTGCATTCCTATATTGGAGACACCTGAAGCGTACTTTTAGCGAATATGATTCTACGAGCAAGCGCTACGTATCATCAACCTCAAGGATCCTTTAAAACACATTTCATACGCAGGAAAGATTATACTTGTTTGCCAAACTGCCTAAGTGTAACCTGATTTATTAACAAGCTGGGATGATTAAATGCGTTACGAATCATTGCAATGTGATAAGGTTCTAGTAATGCAGGTGTATGCATCATCATCATCATCATCAGCCCGGTTGCGCCCTAGGCAGGGCAAAGGCATCTCCCATATTTCTCCAAGAACCCCGATCATGGAATAATTGTGGCCATGTCGTCCCTGCAAACGTCTTAATCTCATTCGCCCACCAAACTTTCTGCCGCCCCTCCTACGCTTCCCTTCCCTTGGAATCAAATCCGTAACCCTTAAGGACCATCGGTTATCTTCCCTCCTTATTACGTGTCCTGCCCATGCCCCCCCCCCCATTTCTCTTTCATGATTTCAACTAAGATGTCATTAACTCGAGTTTCTTCCCTCACCCAATCTGCTCTTTTCTTATCCGTTAACGTTACACCGATCATTCTTTTTATAGCTCGTTGCGTCGTCCTCAATTTAAGTAGATCCCTTTTCGTAAGCCTCCAGGTTTCTGCCCCGTACGCGAGTACTGGTAAGACACAGTTGTTGTGCACTTTTCTCTTGAGGGATAATGGCAACCTGCTGTTCATGATCTGAGAATGTCTTTCAAAGGCAGCGCAGCCCATTCTTGTTCTTCTGATTATTTCAGTCTCATGATCCGGATCCGCGGTCACTACCTGGCCTAAGTAGATCTATTGCCTTACCACTTCTAGTGCCTCGCTACCTATTTTAAACTGCTCTTCTCTTCCGAGACTGTTAAACATTACTTGAGTTTTTTGCAGATTTATTTTTAGACCCACCCTTCTGCTTTGCCTCTCCAGATCAGTGAGCATGAATTGCAGTTTGTCCCCTGAGTTACTAAGCAAGGCAATATCATCAGCGAATCGCAAGTTACTAAGGTATTCTCCCTTAACTATTATGCCCAATTCTTCCCAATCCAGGTCTCTGAATACCACCTGTAAACACGCTGTGAATAGCATCGGAGAGATCGTATCTCTCGGCCTGACGCCGTTCTTTATTTGGATTTTGTTGCTTTGTTTATGAAGGACTAAAGTGGCTGTGGAACAACTGTAGATATTTTTCAGTATTCTTACATACGGCTAGTCTACACCCTGATTCCGTAATGCCTCAATGACTGCTCACGCTTTGACTGAATCAAACGCTTTTTCGTAGTCAATGAAAACTATATATAACGGTTGGTTATATTCCGCACATTTCTCTATCAACCGATTGATAGTGTGAATATGGTCGTCTATTCTTGAGTAGGCTTTACGACATCCTGCCTGGCAAGTAGGTTGACAGAAGTCTAAGGTACTCCTGATTCTATTTGCGATTACCTTAGTAAATATTTTGTAGGCAACGGACAGTAAGCTGATCGGTCCATGTTTTTCAGCTCTTTGGCGTCCCCTTTCTAATGGATTAGGATTATGCTAGCGTTCTTCCAAGATTCCGGTACTCTCGAGGTCATGATGCATTGCGTATACAGGGTGGCAATGCCTCATGACCTCGAGCGTACCGGAATCTTGCATATGTATTGTATAAAGGACGCCAAATGTACCATCAACCTTTTTGTAGGCAATGAAGAAGTAGCTTCATTCTGCTGGTGGTTCTCAAACAGAAAAGGATAGAAACGCGCGGTAGGGGTCAGGAACCCGCAAAATGTTTTTAACGAACATGGTTTGGAAATCATAATGCTCACTTCCCAGTCTTACTATTTAGAATAAAAAAAATGTTTGATCTATTCAAGCAAGATTGTATATTGTGAGAAGAGATACAACGATACACGTTAGTATATGGCCTCCTTCCTCCCAACAGATATATGCTATGATATATACGCAACAAATCTAATAAGCTTTTATGACCATATGCCAACTCAACTTAGTTCATACAGTGAATATAACAAGCGGAGCTTAGGGGATGTGAACTACTCCCCCTCTCCACACAATCTTTTCAGAGTGAATGATTATAATGTAAATAACATATGCAAGAATCGTTATCTCGGATATGTAAAGATCAAAACACCTACATCAGCAACCTCATGTGACGTTCCACTGAGATGCCATGACATAATATTCCGAATGGAAATACGAATAAATCCTTGTCAGAAAATCCGAAACCACCTGAATGAAATTTTTCAGCTCAAATTAAATTGAAGTTGCTTATCCATCCCGAAGCATCGCCATAAAGCCGAAGACGCTTTCGTTCCTAGAGCAGCTTTTAGGGAGCGTTTTCCGAATATGCAATCCGTAATATTCATGACGGACGTTAGTAGCTCAAGCATGAGAAATGGCACAAGGACACGCATGTAATAGACACCAACTAGAAGAATTCCGGAAGATTACGTATTATGCTTGCGAAAATTTCGCAATGTCCCTAGCACTAATCTGTGGTATATTTCAGTGCAGGTTTTTTACGACAATTTTGTACCTTCTGGGTGGATTATTAGGTACAGTGTATGAATTTATGGTATCGTCCGTCGGATGAAAAAAAAAGTTGACTTTTGCGGCTATGGCGTAAAAGTTGAGAGGCCCGTAAGCGTCGCCTTTAAGAGTAGAACACGATCGCGTTAAGGCGTTCCTGACTGACGCGTGCACATGCGTCAATACAGCTGGGCCGCCCTTTGCAGCAAAGCGATGGCCACGCCGCGGGCTCCGCTTTGCTCAATGACGAATGATAGGATCAGCGCACCTAGCGGCCTCTGCCAAAAGCGGAAACCTTTCGCTCCTCCAGCTGCGCGAGGAGTAATGGCAACATGTGGGGGATGGTTCGACAGCCTCTCCCCGATTCGGCACTTACCTCAGCTCCGTTCAGCGAAACTGTTGCCGCTATCATTAACACCGCATCGCAGTTAGCACAAAGACTATATAAGTCTGCTTCAATACCAATTAGTCAAGACGAAATTCACGTCTGAAAGGCGCACTAACGAATCTGTGTAGTCCGTTTAGAAGGCGATAAACGGTCGTATGTCGTTGCTATTATCCGGCGGATGGGACTATTCCAATATGTTCTAGAATCCTACTTAAGTAGCGTTAGAAAAATACTCTTTGAAAGAGGATAATTTAAGAGCAACACAAACTTTTATATAACCGGATAAACTTCTCCTACAATGCCGAATTTCATAGCCGTTTTTTTCTTTGCGTCATCAGCCACCCTCTCCGGCCGTCTTTCTTTCTTTACCCTCTTCCCTGCTGCATTTCGCTAGCCGCGAGCCAGCAGTAGTGTGCCTGGATGCCCTCCTCGCCCGCTGCGCCGTACTGCGTACTGAGCGGCGGGCGAGGACGACATCGAGGCATTCTAGCCTGCAGGTTTGTGCAGAACACGAACTACATACAGCACCAAGATATCTTTTATTATAGAAAAGGACCACTAGTCAAGGAGGGTAATGATACGGGTTTGTTGGTGCATCTTGTACGTGAAGCTCAAATACTACTAAAATTATTCACAAATCCACGCGATTTGGTGGATATCGTGTGGAGGCTGAACGGACAGAGATAGATATTCAGCATAAATAGCCCTTTTTCACAAGGCACTTGCAAACCACCTTTGCTATTTAGTGAGCAGTATCAAAGCAATCTCCTCACTAGTTAATTAAAATGGACAAATAGTTTACAATTTACTTAGCATAAAAGCCT
This sequence comes from Dermacentor variabilis, assembly GCF_050947875.1. NCBI lineage: Eukaryota > Metazoa > Arthropoda > Arachnida > Ixodida > Ixodidae > Dermacentor > Dermacentor variabilis. The sequence goes on from NC_134569.1 coordinate 174,772,606, forward strand.
CAATAAATAGATTAAAATGCGCATATATAGATTATCTAAAGAAAAAATACATGCATACTGATTGTAGGTATAAGTTCACATTTTGAGCAGAAGAATGAAATTGCACAGAACAGCTTTAAAGCAGGTACTAGTATGAGCAAGCAAAGCCTCACAAAACTAAATGTGCGCGAAAAGAAGCCTTATACACGGAAAAAAATTTAAGGTCACCAAAAAGCAATTAACATATCAATAAATTACACAACATGGAAATGACTAAAGCACCGCACGTCTCGTGCAATAGAAATCACAACTTGACTTCCCTTTGGTGGGGAAACAAAAGTGAAAGGCTATGCAACATTTGAAGAGAAACTAGAGGGAAGTAAGTCGGAAGGAAATCAATTAGAACTACAGAGAGGACGAAGTGAAGATAACAGGCAGACGTCATATCTTCCACAGCACCGTTCAATTCCATTATACACATGCAACACCTAGCTCAGTTCAGCAAACTGCTGAAACAATAGTTGCAATAATCAAAGTAAAGTTTATTTAGAACTAAAATGTGGAGAAATTTAATGTTCTACCACAGAAAGGCTTGACATGGCGACTCATACTCCCATGGTCACAGTCTAAAAAGCAAGAGGAGCTTAACGGTTTTCAGTGTTTCTAGATGCACCCTAATAAAAAAAACAAAGACAAATGCTCATGCCCGCACGAGTTCCTAGAGCTAACGAGTCTCGCAAATGGTCAATACCATTCACTGCACTCAACACGCGACAGCTCTCTCATGTTAATGTTGGTCATCAGTCTCATATTTTATGTGGAAGCACACTTTACTGAAAACAGCACACAATGTTAGTTTTTTCAGTCACTTGAGGCATGGGACGCAGAAGTGGAAGCATTCCTCACTTGGGCTCTTTTGCACTGTAGTCTTCCATGAATTCAGACGCCCACTTGAACTTAAAAAAAAAATACTCCTCCCCCCCCCACTCTTACTAGCAGATCTTGGTGCACTATGGCGGTAGTGTGAAGAGTATGCACAGCGAATAAAGCTTAACTTCTTCAGCAGGCTTGAATTCTTCTCATGTTCTCGATCTCTTTCTCAGGTGTAATGCATCCGCCTCTCTGCGATGATAAACAGATTACGCCCTCCCTCCACTTCAAAATTCAGCTTGGCCTTTTCCTGCACTGACAGCACGAAAATCCGTTTGGGCTCGTTGTGTACAAAAACAGCTTGCTGGGCTAGTTCCTTCAGCAGGTCTTCTTACTGTAACAATAAAAGGCATGGGGTTAGCGCATGTTAATTGGAGCAAACATTTCTTAGTGAACGTTTTCGTTTTTCAATATGACTTGGCAATATGCGCTGCAATGATATATTGGTCCCAACCCACAATTTTTAAGCATTTCACTTTCATAATATGCTTATAAAATTGAGAGGTCACAACTGAAATTCGCTTCCATATTTTCCATAAAGACGTACTTTAAATCTAACTGAAGGTGTTGCACATAAAAATCTACAACCAGTGTAAGGTCACCTTTCAGTTTTGAAGAGGCTGTTGTCTTGACTAGTCGGTGACTAGTAGACGACAGCAACCTCCTGAAAATTTCCAAAAAAGGTACCACTTAACATACAAAGAAGGCGTAAGCGAAATAGGCGGAAAGACGGGGAGATTAGCTGGTTATCAGACCGTCTGGCTAACCTGTGCTGGAGAAAAGGGGTAAGGGTAAATATTCTTAACAGAAAAGAGATGTTACATAAAAACTTAAGGAAGGAAGAGCAAAAGTGAAAAGGAAAAAGCAAAGTAGAATATGGCAGCGCTTAAAGTCTGTTTGTAACACCAGTCTTCTTCAAGAAGCGCAACAATGATTTAAAAGCCTTCTGTGCTGAGGACGGCCTCGGCCAGTGTCGCAGGACCTTTTACTTCGACAAAGGGCGTTTGTATTTCATTCAAAAAAGTAATACAGAATGCATTTCAGGTATGGTACCAGGAATTATGTAATTGCGGCACTCCAAAGGCACAGCTGTAATGACGTAGCATTGTTACACCAGGCCATCTTTATTTGCAGTGGCAAATTGAAAGCTCTGTTCACTACACAGATGACATACCTAATTGAGAAATAGTGAAGGCTTTAGCATATACCTGCAACACCAGTGCATATATGAAATGTTGAACACTTGGAAATGTTAAGAAAGACATTGCATATTTAAGATTGAACGAACATGTTGCAAATTCCGTAAAAGTTACAGCTGAAGAGTGCAACCTTGAGGAATTGCAACCATATGCAGCAAAGCTGTTTTAAGCCCTTACAGTGACTTGAAAATGGTACATGCCTTCTTGTTACCTGCTTGAAACCACACCCGCAATAGAATTTTCAAGCACTTGCAAGGAAATTGCGTCTTCTTGCTCTTATAAAAGCTTGTAGCACTGAACAGGGTTTTATGGAACTTTACAGAAGTACAATTATGCAACAAACTTTTCTTAAGATTCACCAGTGCAGATGAATGTGCGGTATTTATTTAGACAAGCAAATTGCAAGAGGTAAATGAACCACCTAATGCAGTCTGACATATTGGTATTTCGTAATTCAACAAGGACGCTATTTTGGGCTGCACGTAATTTCCAACATGGACTGTTGCTGAAATTACTAGGCTGCATAAAAAAACAGTACTGCAGGTCAGAACCTATTAACATGTTAAATTATACAGACCCAGTGCTGATCATAATTTTTGAAAATTCCTACTTGTTCCAATACTCTGACTTCACAGTGTGAGATTCATTGTTTATGTAACATACGCACAAGCTGGGAATTTCATACAACGAAATTACTATGAAATAGCAGTTACCTTGAGTTTGCGAATTGTAGTGTCTCCTTTTCACGGCCATTTGGGTAGCGGTGTTTCCCTCTGACCATTTGCGCGTTTGTAGAGTGCACATGGCCCATGTCCGCACTCTCGCATGGCGATTCCCTTGTACGCAGATATGTGCCTACAGAGTAAGTTACAGAAAAATACACCTAATTGTTATACTGATAATCTCGCGATGCCTGTTTATTGTTTCAACAGACTCTTGTCGCAACGCATTATTGCACAATAATATACCAGTGCAACCCCAATTTTTTTTTGGCTGAATTACTAAACAACAGTTCAAAGTAAGCAGAATAAATGATGCTGTAAATACCTGGAGACCTGCATATGTTACCCCCCAAAAAATGATAAGTGCACGTCGCAAAACAAGGGAACAGCCAAGAATATATAAGATGGGTACGGCTTTCAGCTATAATGTAATGATAGAGTACTGCACTGCAATTAATGACCACACGTGTCAAATTCCTTGGGCCCATTTCACTTCTACATATTTGCTGAGACGATGTTGTTTGCTTATAGTGACTTAGCAAATGTAAGTGTTCCTCAAGTGATAATGCAGTTTATATTAAAAGTATATATCGCGTCATGCGACACGCTTTTCTGCCTTTACAACACCCATGCAAATTTGATGAAGAATCCACTCACATACCACTGTAATGATTTTACTAATTACCATATACACTCAATAATGATACCAGAGACACGAAGTACTACCATCTCATCGGAACATATAACTTACATACGAATCCAGTTAGTGAAACTTTTCGGGTTTTTACTCCAACCTGTCGTCATTTTTACTCAAATCTAAATAGCTGATTCCTCATTCGAATACTCACACTCAATATGTATGTATACGTCAGTACATTTCCGTAAAACACTTTACTAAGTGACAGCAAAACCTCCTTATTGATACATCACGCAAAGAAATAGACACACGCACGCAGATTCATTTCTTTAGGTACAAGAGAAAAGCCAACTCTCACATTCACTTCAGACAACTTAGCCCATACATAATTAACGTCCTCGTAATTAGCATGCTAACAACAGTTCATTTCTCTAAGAGACTTTACTAAGTCAAAGAGCACAAAGCATTCCCTCGACTCGCTTTAAGACGCTTGAAGCCACTAAGGACGTTCGTGGCCGTTGCGCATCTCGGGTACGATAACCACTTAAACGCCAAATTTCTTTTCAGCTGAATTAGTTTCCTGTGTTTACAGGACCCTCATGAGAAATTTTGCCTGACATTAAACACAGAAGAGTACGCATTTGGACTGGTTGGTTCATGATTACGAGCAGTAACACAGCGCCGCTCTTCTCGTCCTATTGTTTAACGCTGTTTTACTACTCGTAATGCAAACATATTTGCGCCAGCCAACAAATTTTATTGATTGTTTACTTCCGTCGGTAGATTTATCTCACGTGCAACGCATGGCCAATCCAAGGTCAACACACGAACAACGCCGACGAGACCGCATTTTCTGCGCAACGGGGCCGTTATAGCAAAGGCTTTTCAAACGTCGCAATGTCCTGTATATGGCAGTGCCTCTAAGCAGAAGCTAAAATTAAGCCTCATTACATGGTGCGGCATAAGTTCCTGCGCTCTTTAGAAATAAGTTGCAAGAAAGGCAAATAGCGCAAGCCAAATAATTTTTTTAAAACTCAACCCAAAGAAGCATCGAAAGCCAACGCAGCATTCTCTTCAGCGATGAAGCAATGTTGAACAGCAAGTGGTTTTCAGGCCACCAAAGGAAATGGTGTTGGCAAGAAGCCTCAGAAGAAGCCAAGGTAGGTAGAAGGATTTTCTGAAAGCTTTCTCACCCTGGATAAGTGATCGAAAGATGCCATGGGTTTTCTTGGCGCATGGCGTCAAAGCAAACAGCGCAAATCATATTGTCACGTACGAGTTTGTGCAGCTGTGGACCAAATGATGTTGGCAAGTGAAGAGGAGATTGAACTGTCTCGAAAATTGCTTCATGATGTTACCCTGGTCACTGAACTACGTTCTTGTAACTGTATATATTGTAAATACATATATTTTTTCACCGTAACATTTTGGTGGAGGACGAGGGTAACCTCGCCACAAGCCGACCCTGGATCTTCGCAGCAGGCGTCACATCGGTTCCGCCTTTGTGGCTAATGACACTGCATCCGCCACTCAGACACTAGCGGAAGAAGTGTTAATCTAGCTACGTCACCCGGGAATCTTCATGGGCACTGGCAAGGTCGACGTTGAAGACTGGCTGGCGTCGTATGAGCGCGTCGGTAAGCACAACAAGTGGGATGCAACGCTTTTGCTAGCCAACGTGGCATTTTACTTGGGAGTAACCGCGAAGGCATGGTTCGAGATTCATGAAGCCGACATTATAAGCTGGGACTCCTGCAAGGGAAAGCTACGCGATCTTTTTGGAAGAGCTATGGGCCGTCAAAGGGAGGCCAAGCAAGAACTAGCGTCTCGTCCCCAGGCATCAGCCGAATCATACGTCGCGTATATTCAAGAGGTTCTGATTCTCTGCCGTAAAGCGGATGCGGACATGATGGAGGCCGATAAGTTGCCCGAACTGCTCAACCGTTGAGTTCACCATTAAGGAATGCCAGAATTTTGGGCAATTCCCTATTGGAAAATCCTATTTAAATTCAAACTGGGTTATACAGGTGTAAACTGGTTTTAACAGGGACCTGTTAAGCAACAAACAGGTATAAACAGGACCAGTTTACACACGAACAGGTTTGAACGGGGTCCCGTTTGGCATGCAAACAGGTATAAACAGGACCAGTTTACACACGAACAGGTTTGAACGGGGTCCCTTTCGGCATGCAAACAGGTATAAACTGGACCAGTTTACACACGAACAGGTCTGAACGGGGTCCCGTTTGGCATGCAAAGAGGTATAATCAGGACCAGTTCACACACGAACAGGTCTGAGCGGGGTCCCGTTTGGCATGCAAGCAGGTATAGGCACGACCAGTTCACGGAGAAATGGGTCTTAACAGGGGTCCTGTTTGCAACTAAACTGGCTTATACTGGACGCAGTGGCACCATATAGGGTCGCCTGTTTGGCACAAAAGCTGGTTTAATCTGGAACTTTGTGGCAACCATACTGGATGGTATCATTCATACCGTTTAATGCTTGAATAGAACTGGGGAGGAACATTTTATTGTTCGACATCCTGACAATTTAGCCCCTAGTGCTAAATTGGGGCCATTATCAAGCTCTACAGAAATTGCGTGACTACCTCGGAACATTCATAGACCAAACTGCGATATGCTAGCTGCGAATTCCTGCTGCAACTACAGAAATTTCTCTTGTACTACCGATGTTCCTAACATTTCTGTAGTTGCGACAGACATTTCTGACGTTACGACAGCAATTCTGACGTCGCAACAGAAACATTCGGTCGCGACGGCCAAGAGTTCTGAAGTCGCAACAGAAGCACTTTCCGTCGCGGCCCTTTAAAATGTCAGGTTCGCATCGGTGGTGTACACTGTACTTTTCTCTTGCGCGGTATTCAATCGTGCTTCTCTGAAGCCGGCAATGCTGATAGCACCGACACCGGTATTAAAGTCGACGTGGCCAACTGTTATAATTGTGCCGTGACGACGCGGCACCAGCCCCGCCCCAACGCCATACCGGCCTCCTCAAAATCGGCCGCTGATCAAAATCATACAATCTGCGGGAATGGCTGCGTATCCGCTTTGTTTTATTTGGTAAGATGGGGCACACAGGCCTGTGGACTTAGATGTGCGGTTACACTGACACATTAGTTAATTTCCCAGAGTGAGTGAGTGAGTAAAGACTTTATTTGATAACAAGGTATTGACGGATGACCTTGTTGTTAGGCAGCCACGAGCCCCTGGGCCCGGGCGGCTTCCTCAGCTCTCTCGATGACCTTGGCCAGCAGGTCAGGGTCGGAGCTGAGCAACACGGCCTCCCACTGCTCAGTACTACTTATTTCGTGATTTGTGTGATTTTAGGCTGGGCACGACCACATAATATGGAATAGATCCGCTTTTTGCTTACAATGCTTACATGTATTAGGGTATTGGTCCGGGTAGTAGTAGTGATAGGCTACGGGGTTGGGGTAGGTGTTCGTCTGAAGTCGTCTCCAAGCTACTTCTTGTCGCTTGTTAAGCGATTTGTGTGCTGGCGGGTACTCTGCCCTGGCTAACCTGTAGTGCTGAGTTATTTCCTGGTAACTGACCATGCGATCCCTCCCTGACCCTAGCGTGAGCCGTCCGGGTGCTCGGTTGGCGAGTCCTCGAGCGGCGGTGTGGGCGGCATCGTTGCCGGGTAGGGAGGAGTGTGCTGGTGCCCAAATGATCTGGATTGGTCGTGGGTGTTGGTGTGTGTCTATTATGTGTTTTACGGGAGCCGAGACCCGACCTTTCGCAAAATTGCGTACAGCTGCTCTGGAATCGCTAATAATGTAGTGACAATGTGTGGAGGCTATTGCCAGAGCGATAGCCGCCTCTTCCGCTGTTTCGGAGCTTCTGGTGCGAATTGAACCACCAGCGCGTATTTGACCTGAGGAGTCCACCACTGCAAGGGACATACAGTTGCGTTCTATGTATTCTGCTGCGTCGACATAGACTACGTCTTTGAAGGAGTGGAATTTCTGATGTAGGGCTTTGGACCGCTCGGCCCTCCTTTCCTTGTGGAATTCGGGGTGCATGTTTTTAGGGAGTGGATTAATTTTGAGATGGCGCCTCTGATCGTGAGAAATGTCTACTTTAATGCTTTGCATCGACTCGTAGTTGATGCCGAGATTCTGGAGGATGTTTCGCCCGGCGGCACTCTGAGCTAGCCTTTCGTATTGAGATATAAGGTGCGCTTCTGCTAGTTCATCGAGGGTGTTGTGCACACCTAGGGCTAGCAATTTAGCGTTGGCCGTTCTTATAGGTAGCCCAAGAGCCTGTTTATAGGCCCTCCAGATAATCCCCTCTATTTTCTCTCTCTCAGCCGCTATGAGGCAGAGGTACGGGGTGATGTAGGTGATGCGGCTGAGAACGAAGGCTTGTACCAACCTTATGAGGTTGGCTTCTTTCATGCCAGAGTGTCGGTTGGCGATTCTTGAAATGAGTCGCATCGTCTGCTGAACGCATGCTTCCAGTTTATGAATTGTTGCCGTTGCGCCCGTGAGCTTGCATGAAGAGGCCTAGTACACGGATGGTAGTCACCACCGGGATCGCGCCTCCTCCGGCTCGCACAGTGATTTCTGGGGATGGCGCAGTGTCGGATTTGCGGTTTGTAGGGGCTCTGAGTAGGAAGAGTTCTGATTTTTGTGGGGAGCAGGCGAGGCCTTTGTCGGTAACGTGCTTTTCAACCGTGTCTACAGCTTGTTGCAGCGTGGTTTCTATATCTCCATCGCTACCTTTAACCACCCACAGGGTAATGTCGTCGGCATACAGACTGTGGTGTAGACCTGGAATCTGATTAAGTTGTTCCGGTAATCTGATCATCGCTAAATTAAAGAGGAACGGGGATAAGACTGATCCCTGCGGTGTGCCACGACTTCCAAGAGGGATCTTGTCCGATTGTAGTTCTCCTATTCTTAGTTCCGCTGTGCGGTGGTTGAGGAAATCTTTGATGTAGTTGTAGGTCCTCTGGCCCACACCTAGGTACTGCAGATTCTCTAGTATAGCCTGATGCGCTACGTTGTCAAAGACCTTTATAAGATCAAGGCCCAGGACAGCCCGGGTACCATTCTTGGGTATGTGGTCCAGAACTTGGTGTTTAAGCTGAAGCATGATGTCTTGCGTGGAAAGTTTTGGACGAAAGCCAATTATGGAGTTCGGCAATGAGTTGTTGTCCTCCGCAAAATTGTGGAGGCGGTTAAGTATAACGTGCTCCATGAGTTTTCCTACGCATGAGGTCAGAGAGATCGGGCGTAAGTTCTCGAGCTGTAGTCGCTTACCATGTTTAGGTATGAATATTATTTGTGCATGCTTCCACTGCGAGGGGATAGAACCTGTTTCCCAGCAGCGGTTGAAGTACTCTGTTAGGGCAGTGATAGATACGTCGTCTAGATTTCGGAGGGACTTATTCGTTATTCCATCGGGGCCTGGTGCAGATTTAGTTCGGATTTTGAGCAAGACGGCTCGTACTTCAGCCTCTAGGATGGGTGCGTCTAGGTTAAGATTCTGCGGACCAGTGTATGGTTTCTGGGGGATTTGTGCATTTGTGCCTATGTACCGGGTTTCGAGCTCTGTTAGGAGCTCGTCGTTCGTGCCCTGGTATTGGTGAGTGATCTTATTGAGGCTTTTCCTCTGCTCGGATTTACTCTTATCCGGGTCCATAAGGTATCGGAGGAGATTCCACGTTTTGGCTAGACCGAGTTGTCCCGGCATGCTGTCGCATACCTTTTGCCATTGGTTTTTGGTTAATTGGTTAGCGTATTCCTCGATTTCTATGTTAATTTGCGCGATGCGCAAGCGGAGTGTACGGTTTAGTTTATTCTTTTTCCAGCGGGTTTGCATGCTATTTTTGGCTTCCCATAAGTGCAGGAGGCGGCTATCCACCTCTACCAGACCATCGTCTTCAGGGATTTCCCTCGTGGCGCGTTTCACGCAATCTCTGAGATCCCCGATCCAGGCCTCGAGATCGTTTATATGCTCGGTGGCGGTTGTCTCCCGAATCTGGCGGAAGCGGTCCCATTCCGTGAGCGAAACTCGTTTGCCCTTCTTGCGGGGTGGACCCGCCTGAATGTGGATTTCTATGATATAATGATCGCTACCGAGGCTTTCCCCGGTATTAGTCCAATCATAGTTGCCTATGTTTTTGATGAAAGTTAGGTCGGGAGTGGTGTCAACACTGACACTATTCCCGATACGGGTGGGTGTCTGGGGGTCTGTGATGAGAGTCAGTCCCTGTTGTTGGGCTTCTAGCCAAAGATTGCGACCATTGACTACCTCTGTACGGTATCCCCATGCAGTGTGGGGAGCGTTAAAGTCACCTAATAATAATATGGCCTTTTGTTGGGAGATTCTGAGAACCTTCCTGAATAGAGTTCCGAACTTGTGACGTCGGCACTTTGGGCTACTATAGACATTAAGAATGAATATGCTTTCATCCTCCTTACGTTTACGAATGAGTTCAATAAAGACGTGGTCTATGTCGACTTCTTCAATATCATGTTTAATGACTGTTAGATTTCTGTGAACTAGAATAGCAGTGGTGGAATCCGACCCAGAAGCATTATAGGATTTGTACCCTGCCAATTTTGTGTGGCCTCCCGTCTCCTGAAGGGCAATGATATCAGGGGCCGCCTTACCCCGAAGGAACTGCTGAAGGTTTCCCCGTTTGCGGCGAAACCCACGGCAGTTCCACTGCCAGATATTGTAGTTAGGAGTGTGAGCCATTTTGAGGTAGCGAGGGTTCAGCGATCGGTTTGGAGATTTCGGATAGGGGTGGACGGTCATAGGGTTTGGATGCCACGCCCTTAAGGGAGCCGGAGGCCGTGGATGTAAATCTCGACTCCCAGCGAAGTACTTTGGCTTCGGTCGCGGCTACCTGAGATTCTAGGTTGGTGGTTCTGGTTTCCAGAGCGTCTAGACGTGCGCTTATTTGTTGCAAGTGGGCACCATTCTCCTGATGTTGCTGAAGCATCTGGTTGGCAAGTTCAGTAATCATATGTTCTAGTTTCTCGAATCTTGGGGATATGTCTGAAGAGTTGTCTGTATGATCTTCTGCCTTACGTTTATGTGGGGGTGCTGTGGTGTTGAGTGAGGGATTATATGGTGGGGTTGGGCGCGGCGTTTGACTGCGCTCCTGTTGTTTTTGTTGTAATCGGGTGATTTCTGCACGCTGCTTAGTGATTTCGGTTCTCTGTTGTTCTATAAACTGCCTCATTTGTTGGAGTTCTGCCTCGAGAGCCTGCATCTTAGGATACTGAGCATTGGGAGAAGAGACCGTGTTAGCCCAGCTCACCTGTGGACCGCTGTTAGTCGGGGTCGTTCGTCTCCCGGAACTCGACCGGTTCCGTGACGTCCCGTCGGAGTCGGTGGCACTCGGAGTTGAGCTTAGTCTCGGGTAAGACCGAGATCGGCTCCTACTGCTCGATCCTCCGGGAAAAAAGCTTGCACTGGTTTCTTGGCTGTTCTGCGTCGATCGGCGTTCTCGCGATCTACTTTGCCTGCGCTCGTTAGGGTGGTTCTGTGCTTCCACCGAGAGTTTCTGCCACTGTCGTTGTCGGATCATGTAGGGGATTTGGAAACGTTTCCTGCATTGCTTTGAGCCGGAGAGATGGTTGCCGTTGCAGATAGCGCATACTAGTTCGCATTCATGGTCTGTTGGCGGGTTTTGCTTGCCGCACCGGATACAACATTTTTCGTTCGGGATGGGGCACACATCGTCCCGGTGGCCGACTTTTCGGCAGATTCCGCACACTTCGATCTTCTTCTTGTACAGAAGGCATCGGTACGTAGTATTTCGGTAGTTGACGTAGTGTGGTACTTCTTCACCTTGAAAAACGATGATAACTGAGGACGTCTTGCCCATGCGCCTGGCGTGCAGGACCCGGGGGGTATTACGCGCCAAACTTCTAATAATGTCTTCTTGTGTGTCGTAGTCCGGATTCCCATGGATGATTCCTTTGGCCGAGTTTTCGGGCGCCGTAATGTACGTAGTCATGCTGAATTTCTTCTCCTGTAATTTGAGCTCCTTGATTTGGCTGTATTTGACGGCGTTGTCTTCTCTTGGCGTGCTGACAATAATGATATTTTGGCTGGTGTTGATTCGGATCGTGTCTTCTAGCTGCGTTGCCACTTCCAGAGCGGCCGTTCTCATGATGTTGTCGGTGATGAGCGCGGAGCTCCAGCCGGCTGTGTTGAATCCGTCACGCGGTCGGAGAACCACTTTGAAGTCGTCTTCCGGCAGCGGTGGGGGCTTCGGCACTTGCCGACGCGGATGGGACGACGGCGTCTGCGCTACCGAATTAGTTCTTGTACGCGGTATGGCTTTGGATTCGTTAAGGCTTGGTTTGCTTCGCTGTAGGGTCTTATGGGCGGCGAGCCATCCTGCCTCGTTTAGTTCTTCCGGGGCGATTTCAGTCCCCTCCACTTCTATTTCCATAGTTGCCTGATGAGTTGGTAGAGATGCCGGGCTGCCGAACCGGCGTTAGGGTTAACGCGGCGGCCGGTGAACCGGGCACGAAATGTGGCGTTTTATGGATGGATATGGAATCACTTGCCGGGATGTTGAGCTCTTCGTGGTCCTGATGACTTCCCGCAGTAGTGGCGATGGTTACTTCCAGGAAATCTATACGCTGACGGTCGCTGTGAGTGGAAAAAGCCGGAGCTCCATGTGAGGTACTTCTACATTTCTTCTACTTCTTCCCAGAAATATTTCACAAGCTTATGCGAAGCGGAAAAGAAGTTTTGGATTGTTCCGCAAAGTTGCATGAAAAGCTGTCTCGCTCGGGTCTCATTAATCTGGTACAGCGCTGCCGTGAGAAGCCAGTATACTATCGGGATGAAGACTCACCCACGAGTGTTTATGTAGCTATATTGCATGGAACACACGAATTATATGCGAGCTCAAAAGTGTAAAGAGCAAGAGACAACTGTCGAAATTAGCAGTAACAACCCTCAGTGCACCCGGTCACCGTTGTCTATTTCTGAATTTCTTATCAAATACGGATATCGTTACAGCAAAATCGATGTTCTAGTACTCCACGATGTACCTGTCGATGGTAACAACACTTTTGCTCATCTAGAGATGCGGCAGTTGACGCGGTGAAGTGAAAGTGCATCTTGGCTTTTAAAATGGAAATGTAAACAGCAACCCAGACAGCGATTTATACTGTTCGCATAGCTTAAACGTACATTAGCAGGCATGTTCGGCGTGGTGCAGTGGTAAGATCCTTGTCTCGGGGCCGTAAAGTTCGACGTTCGAATCGTAGGCGAAAGCATTTTTTTCTAATTTTATATTTTTTATTTTTTTTCGTATCAATAATTTTACATATCCTTAAAGTGGTCTCTGTCAATTTTTAATCATATATTGATCAGGAACTACAGAACTTTCGACTACAGGACGTCACACTACAGGGAACAGAACGACAGTCACAACGTCCCACAATACGACAGACGGAAAATTTCCTGTTGTGTTTTTTTTTTTCAAGTGGGTGAGACGTCTATACGGCGTATACGCAGATTGCTGTCCTCTCTATTAAAAGCGACGTTGCTGAAACACGTCGTACAAGACGCTGTACGACTCGCATAACATCGAAATACAACGCCGTCACCATCCATGAGAACACCGAAAGCACGGTCGCTTTCGGTGGCGGCCTACAGATGAAAGCACAGGTAGCGCCGGTAAAGTTACAGGTGATATTATTTTGCCGTCTTCAGTTGTCGCTACATGTGAGTGCGCGCTGCATTCACGCCGTCCGATGCAGTTGTTTAATCGTGTGTACGCTGTGCCGAGAGAAATTGTGGTGCATTTTGTACGCACAAAACCCCTGGGACCGCGTAATGTAGCCCGCAGTATCCTTCGTGTGGTGCGCCGATGTCGAAGATATGACCCTTCGCGCTTTCTTTGTTCCGGGCTCACGACAAGGATCTCCTCCTCTGGCACTCTCGCATCGTATCACACTGTACGGAAGAATTTGGTGAATATTGTGCCCTTACGTCCTGTAGTTGATCCGCAATTCAACAGTGTGTGCGCCGGAAGGACCGTTGGTGCAATCGATGCCGCGGCACCTATGACGCTAAAAGGAGCGTTTTCCGAGTACGCCTAGAAAGGTAAGTCCGGCGCTTGCGCACTTCTTCCTGTCTATGGTTCGTGAAGTGTGCGTTCTTGTACGCATCGCAAGATCCGTACAACAACCGAATCCGGATTCGTAAAGCAGCAAGAATTATAAATGTGCTTTTCAAATGGTTGTTCTTCATGTCGCAGTGCACATTTAGCAAAAAGTTCCATGGAAATTGCCCTAAAACATATTCATGTTACCAACAGCTCTATCTGGTTTATTTGGGTGGTTCTTTGATATAAATGGGCACAAAAGATCAAGCAAAGAAAGTTACTGTTTGTGTACATAATTTTTCATTGAGAAATGGTATAGGCATTTCTAGAAGTAGTACATCGATGTGTTGTCTTCACAGCTAACAGCTGCGCGAGATAGCACCCGATTTCTTCGTCGACGCATGGCCAGATTTTTAACTTGTATGGAAATTCTTCTGTTTATAGAGTGTCGTCAGATGACGTGTATTAGTGTCCTGTGTGTTTTCGTGTACCTGTAAAGGGTTCGATCTTGCAGAGAAGCCGAAATTACATAAGCAATGTTTCTTTTTAATCAAAAAATCTTTCTCTTTTCTGTATTGTCTCTCCAGAAAAAGAGGTGGTCTGTTGTAATTTTGAGCGCATCGTCCTTTGGGAGCAGTGCTTTGTTGCGCCGCATAAACAAATTAGGTTTTGGAATGCTTTTCATGTCCTAAGGAATTTTTTGATAGTACAATTCACATTTCACGTTATACAGCTGTACGTTTGTGTGAACCTTTTCACAGTAGATTCATGTTTGCTACAGTTCGATTTACGTGCTATTTAACCGCCTGTGATGTTACAATCTGATATTTGCAAAACCAGTTGCAGCTTCATGTAACTGGTTGCATGAGACTTTTTTCAAAATATGACGTGATCTTTTTATATCACAAGTTTGCAGTTTCCGCAGGGATTACAATAAATTAAGCATTTATTATTGTTTAGGGATGGCAAGATTTTGTGAACCAGAGGCACCTCCACATATGCACCTGCGGCACTTCTGCAGCCTCAACAGCACGGAAAAGTACCTGATGTGCATGCTGTGACAAGGTGTGTGCAAAGTAGTTGCTGCCACTTACACGAGCTGCAGATTTTGTTGGTATCATCCATGTTTGGAAACTCTCCTGAATTTCTCGTGGGTTTACAAATGTGGGCTCATTTTACAATTTTATGAATGTCACTTTAGAAAGACAATGAAGTTGTGTTGGTTAAGATGTTTTAAAGCTGTTGAGAGATTGAGGGCATGAAATTGTTAAAATGCATGTAAAAAATTAATTGTAATGGTACTTGCACTGCTTTATTATTAGCGATGCAATATCTCTAACGAGAATATCAGAGGGGCACTTGCTTTTGGGAAGTTTGGTCAGATAAATTCCTGAAGCAGCGTAAAGCTCTGTAATCTAAAGAAAAAAACAATGTTGTCAGTTACTGGTTTCAAGTTCACTGCTGCTTTTTGTGCGGCACGACAAGTTAAATAATGGTTGATAATGTGTGTGTGACGTAATAGTTCTGCGCAAACACACGAGGTGGAGAGAAGTAAATAATAAAGGGAAAATCAGACATCCACCCGCTCGTAGCATTTGCTACAAAGGAAACCCGTATGTGTTCTTCAAAAGGAAAGCCGCACAGTTGAAGAAAAATTCGTCCTGGTCCGGGACTCGAACCCGGGACTACCGCCTTTCCGAGGCAGCCACTCTACCATCTGAGATAACCAGGTGGCTAGCACATGGCAGGGCGAAGTCGAATTAGTTGACAACACGAAGCAAAGACAAGGGTTTGACGTAATATATTTTCCCCCTTTATTAATTACTTCTCTACACCTTGCGCGTTTCCGCAGAACTATTACGTCAGACCCTTGCCTTTGCTTCGTGTTGTCGACAAATTCGACTTCGCCCGGCCATCTGCTAGCCGCCTGGTTATCTTAGATGGCAAGGCGGCTGTCCCGGAAAGGCGGTGGTCCCGGGTTTGAGTCCCACACCTGGACGGTTTCTTTTTTTCAACTGTGAGGCTTTCCTTTCGAGGAATCCGTACGGGTTTCTTTTGTAGCAATTGCTACGAGCGGGTGGATGTACGATTTTCCCTTTATTAATAATGTGTGTGTGTATGCAACAATGGGGGTGCTGAGAGCAAGCTTTAAAATAATGTGTGCTATGTCCCCAA
This sequence comes from Dermacentor variabilis, assembly GCF_050947875.1. NCBI lineage: Eukaryota > Metazoa > Arthropoda > Arachnida > Ixodida > Ixodidae > Dermacentor > Dermacentor variabilis. The sequence continues at coordinate 174,788,362 of NC_134569.1, forward strand.
CCAAGAATTTAGTTTCTGCAGCAGTTTTACAAAATATTATGTTCAAAGGTTGGCAGGTATGAGATAATGTACAGCAATAATGTACAACACTTTTGCTGTAGATGCCATATTCATAACGTCCATTTTCTGTCTACTTGAATCGTATATTTAGAATTTGGCCCACCTTCAGTTTGATCAAGTTACATAGGTAGCCCCCTCTGAGTTAAATATAATTAGGGGCTATTGTAGATATGCATGATATACCTACTCACTGCATTGTGACAGATATTTTTAGGGACTGTGTTGTGAGGCATGCATAACCTTTTACCTGTATGTCTTGCTGCAGGTTGCCCGACAAAAGCATAAATGCTTTGCCCACCTTTATTATTATGCTTTCACGTAGACTTCTAACATCTGTGCCTACATAGACTCCATGTTCTTAATTACATTTTTTCTAAGTATTCACTGTTGTGCATTACATTATTGTGTTACATTACTGTGCATTACATGTTTTTCTTCGTTTTATTTTGGAGGGGGGTATTCATTTCTATAATAGTACAGAGAATAGGACTTCAAAACAAAAAGCCACGAAAGGTGGCTTAAAAGTGTATGAAGCTTGGAATTCTACATTCCATCCCCTAGAGCGCTACCACTAGTAAAACAGTCCTAATTGTCTTTTTTATAAGCTAGCTGCCAGATACATAGTCCCATTATGAGAGTATGTTATTTTTTCTTCGGTGGTCTGACTTGTTTTGTTGAATATTCTCCTTGTTCAGAATTTGTACTCTTGCCACCTCATGCAATACTCCAACTGGAGCCTATGAGCTGTGTGTATAATAAATAAGTAAATTCCTAAAGCATGTAACAAACCATGCAGCATAGTATTTAAATGTTGCCAGTTGATAATGCTTCTCGAGTGCAGCGCATCATGGAGCTTGAGGCTGATCTCTTCAGATGTAAAAAAATTGCAGGTTATGAAAATGTGGTCCTACAAACTGCTGGTTACGCATGTCAGTCAGCCTGTTGCAGTGGTCACAAGTGAGAATGTAACCAAAAGCTGGGCGTGCTCGGCCATTTTGCATATGGCACAGGATAAAGCTTCACCTCTGCTATTGCTTCTCTTATAATAATGGCCTCCGAGTATACATGCCGAGTTATGCTTCTGGGGACACTTATTAGTTAACCTTATCAGGCAATACCATTAGCCTTATGGGTGCTATAATGTTGCAGTGCCTGCAGGATGGCCAGCATTACAATACACATTAAAATTATTGTACCAGTCATACAATGGTATCGGGATTGGCCCACCAAGTGACAACCTTTAATTACACTCTACCTGGGATCAGCTCACTCAGTCAGTGAGACATCCATGCATAAGGGGAGGGGTATGGCAAATAGAGGGCGTTCGATTAATCTTTCTCACATAGATAGCTCATACATATAATCTTTCTTAAATTAGATGCTTTGTTGCTCAAAGTGAAGTTACTTATGGGCATAATGTCAGCATTTCAATCCTATGTATGCTTAACGAAAGTTGCTTTGTTCAGTGTCACTTTTTATATTCTTTCGCTTGTGAATCTAAGCTCACTTGTTTTATAGCTGCTATAGGTATGGCTGGACCTGGAGAAGAAGTGTAAGCAGACCATGCTATGTTGCTGATCTGCGCTGATCTCCACATCCAAGTTGGTCCCGCGACAGTTGGCCTTGCTTCATTGACAAGGTGATATAATATGGTGAGCTTGTACTTCAATATCGGTATTGAACATTATGTTAAAGAAAAAAGACAAGGATTGGTCTTTATGATAGATACAGTCATGCTCTTTCTTTAAGGTGTTCTTTTGACACTATTCTGCATGGACATATTTTTAGAGAATTATAACAGTTCTTTATTGCAAAGTGCCATATGGCGCTAGTTTATGCGTTAAACTAGCACTCTTTCACCAAAAAAAGGCTTATTTAGCACACAATTCACAAGCAAAGAAAGGAGGCAACAGGACAGAGTGCTACTAACAGTTCAGTACTATTGCTCGCACAGTGATATTGTGCAAAAGGTGAAAGGGGGAGAATAGATCTGAATACATCCTGTTCGCACAGAAACGAAAAGGACGCATCACATGGTGAGCGTGACACTTGTTTTACAATGATAAGAAGCAGTCTCTCTGTCTAGTAATTCTCTGCATGGGGAGCTAGTGCTAGCTTCCTCGTCATACATATAAGAAAAGCCTCAGATATCTCTCCAGCGCTTTTGTCTTTATATTTTGTGACGATCAAGCAGCTTCTGTTCTGCATGGACATATTTTTAGAGAATTATAACAGTCCTTTATTGCAAAGTGCCATGGCGCTAGTTTATGCGTTAAACTAGCACTCTTTCACCAAAAAAGCCTTATTTAGCACACAATTCACAAGGAAAGAAAGGAGGCAACAGGACAGAGTGCTACTAACAGTTCAGTACTATTGCTCGCACAGTGATAGTGTGCAAAAGGTGAAAGGGGGAGAATAGATCTGAATACATGCTGTTCGCACAGAAACGAAAACATCGTGAGCGTGACACTTGTTTTACAATGATAAGAAGCAGTCGCTCTGTCTAGTAATTCTCTGCATGGGGAGCTAGTGCTAGGTTCCTCGTCATACATACAAGAAAAGCCTCAGATATCTCTCCAGCGCTTTTGTCTTTATATTTTGTCACGATCAAGCAACTTTCAAACATAGGCGCATGTGCGCCGAGAGCAGTGCACTACCACTGCTAACTGACCCACGCATCAGGTTTGCGTGGTTACGCTGGCAGTCATTTATACATTGGCCGGTTTATCCGATGTAGCCTCTACTGCATGGAATGATATGTGATAGACACAGCACCTGTGTACTGTACGTGCTTTGTTACATGATTTTTTTCAGAGATAGTGACGCAGGCCTTTTCATTATTTACATGCCTACACAACAAACCAAGCATTATCTGTGCTTAGAAAGAATTGTAGGAAAATCCAGCATGAGGCAACTGTTCTCGGCACGAAACAAACTTGATTCGTTGGTTTTCGTTCATTGGTGCGATCACACTAAGACATACAAGCTTGTAGGCTGTGCTTCTGCAATTTGTACAGCACACTGACAGCACTGGTGTGGGCCTCATCTGTGGGCTGACTGATGGCACCTTCTACGGCACAGACCACTTGTGTTGGGCGAGGCACCAATGTTGACGTTTGTTCCCTTGTGCAAAACAGCAGTCCTAGGTTTTGAGTAGTTGTAGGAAGACAAGGTAAACATAACTTCCATGGCCTGAGTGGGCTAATTTCTCTTAGGGCATCTAGCTTTTTTTCTTGCAACTGTGCAGAGGTGCTTCCCTAGAGTCGACGTGAAAATGGCGTAGAGTTGTCCATTCGGGAACTCCTGAACAATGATCTGCTGTAGTTAGGGCTTTGCGAAAATTCACTGTCTACCAATTGGTAGAAGGTGCATTATTCAGCCACTGATTTCTTGTTGGCATGCTTGCACTCGTGCTGTCAGTAATTTCTTGGCTTGCCGAATTATCTTGAGGCCCCACGCTGATGATGCTACCGATGTCTTCATGTGCAGACTTTTCAGAATGAAGTTTATTGTTTTGCAAATGTTGTTGAAAGGTAGGTGGTGCTTACAGGTAGCTATTCTAGATATTAGTGAAATGAATTGGCCCATCTTGCTTCGTCAAACATCGTCACGCCAACATCAGTTGCACAAACAAAAATCTGGCCTACTCGCAGCGTCGTGCACGAAGAAACAAACAAATCAGCTGCTGGATTGTCATGACATGGCATACTAAGCTTAGACCGGAACTGCTGTAGCTATAAACCAGGCAGAAACGATGATGATGAGCAGGGATTTGCAGTAGCGCCACTTCGTGGGGCAGCAAGGAGGCTCCGTTCGAAACAAAAATGGCGTTCAGCAAGTAGAACCATGCAACGGTCAGAGTCGGTGCATGGTGCTCTCGATGAAGTTGGCTCAAGGAGTGGCCGAAAAATCTGACGAGAGGTTGCAAGGTGTCCAAACTTTCGGAAGTTGTTATACATTATGGTCCATGGGGAGAATGGCGGTGCCGTGAAGCAGACCAAGTAATCATGTTGGAATTTTTGGATTCCGGAAAATCAGTCGGCGACTGTACGTATACCTATGTGTCTATGTATACCTAGGTGCAACAGTGTTTGCTATGATCTGTGCAATAATTGCTGTTGCCCGTAGATGCCCAACATGTCGGGTGTCAAATTGTAAAATACCTTGCAAAAGTGATCTACGGAAAAATACCGCTTCTGCAATATTTCGCTTTTAATTTTGCGGCTGCTGGCACATACCTTAAAAGGCTTTATATGGTCTTCGCATGGCCAGGGCCTTCTACTTTTGTGAGTTTGCTTATCTCGAAATTTACCCCGGTTTTTATAACTTCAAATTGGCGGGATCCCTAGTCTCCATTAACGTGTACCCAATAGACCTTACATAGGGGTTTTGGCATTTCCCTGCCATCTAAATGCAGCCATTGTGGCCGGGATTCAATCCCATGCCCTCTGCCTGAGCAGCGCAATGTCAAAGGCAGTACACTACGGTATTTTGCTGGCAGAAGGGTTTAGTTTCTGAATAATTTATTATCTCAACCTGTCGGTGTTGTTTTTAAAGGTATTTCATGTTAGTATTTTGTTGCTTCAATACTAGTAATTATTGTTAATCAAACGATGTGTCCATCTTTTCCTATAACACTTGCTTCAATCGCCTGCTAATTATGACAGCTTATTCACCCACAGTAATCCATGTTCCCTTGAAACATAGGCATTGCATGAAACCACATATTTTTCAATAAGATTTATTCATTATCTCCTATGACCGGAATGCTGAACCTCTCTTATCTGTGGGAACACAGGCAAATTTGCCTATGTGCCAACCTGTTGCATGAGTCAACATAAATTATTGGCTTTACTTTTTCAGGTGTCCTGCTCGCTCTCACCCAAGCAACCCACTCCAGCGGTGTTCTCTCGGCAGACTGGATGCATCGAAATACCGTTAGAAGGTCCAATAAACAGTGCTTGGGACATTTATGACATGCGTTTACTTAAGCCGGAGGACTTCAGGCTTAATGAAAGCTCAAGTGGGTGTACAGAAATACCTACGTAAAGTATACTTGACTTTTTCACTTACAAGTACATGCCAATACTTTGCCTCACATTTTTCACCCTAAAATTACGCTTTACTGTGGATTTGTGAACAAACCATTACAGCAAAAAGCACTGCATTAAGACGAGTACAAGTAATCGAACGTATACTAAACTTGCAAGAATTACGTTTGCATACTTGTAGTAAATATGAAAATGAAGTACAGACTTCTTCAGGGTGCATTTTCTCGTAGGTCATACATAGACAACCTACTCGTGGGTCATACAAAACTTGTTCATGATGTATCACATCATTGGTAGTGCTAATCAATTTATGCCGAAAATTGTGTTCATCTTCGTATCAAGCAATGTACCAGGCAAACCTACATGTGAAAGTGGCCTTCTTGTTGCAAACATAATGCAGATCTACTTCTCTTCAATGCTGATCGCAAATACACAAGTGTACAAAATAGGTTTAAAGAGTAAATTATAATAAGCAACATCAATCCATTCTGAAAGGACCTGGCATGAATGTAGCAAAATATAGGTCTGAACAGGGGCAAAGAGGTCTGGGTTAGATAGGACCGGGGATCAAATGGGTCAGGATTAAACAGGATTTAAACGGGTCAGGATTAAACAGGATTTAAACGGGTCAGGTTTAAACAGGATTTAAACGGGTCAGGTTTAAACAGGAATAAACAGGATTTAAACAGGTCAGGACTGAACAGGATCAAACCGGGTCCCGTTCCACAACCCTATTTGATGAAACCCGTTTGAAAACAAATATGATTTTCTAGTAGGGAAGAGAAGAGCAAACGCATTGCACAACGCTTCGACCGACTTCCGAATACGGCTGCCACTTCCTCCTGCAACGACCCTCCGGCGTCACATCCGCCTACAACGCCAATCTTGACACAAGACATGTGTCGTGACCTTGAGGCTATCGCTCCAAGTTCTCACTGTCCCCACACGCATGAAAACATGACCACCTCGCTCATTCAAGCTGTTGTCCGCAAAGAAATTGCAAACAGGGATAGCCAGTCTGCCGTCCGCCTACGTCCGACCCCTACCGCTTCTGTCGCTGCATCTGTTGCCCATCGACAGTCGTTCCCGAAACGATATTGGAATCCCTCTGAGTGGCGAACACCGGGTGACAGGCCAATTTGCTTTGCTTGCTCACGGGTCGGTCACATCTCCCACCACTGCCGTAATAGCCGTTGGTACTCCTCGCCTTGACCATATGCTTATCGCCGCTTCTACCTAGACCCTCAGCCTCTGTCGCCCTTCTCTGAACCATACCATGACAGCCTTCCCTCTCATGAAACACGACTAGCCGCTCGCCCTCGTAGCAACGCCGTCAATCCCTTTCGCCTACACCTCGACGTTCCTCGTCCCCGTCCTACGCAGGCCGCGTCTCGGGAAACAAAACAATGCAACCGTAAAAGGTGAGGCTGCACTCACGACTCGGACTGCAAAACCTCTGCTGACCTCTGCTGCTTGACTGGACATTGTTGAAATTTTGTTGCTGTACCCGTTCAAGCCCTAATCTATACTGGCGCTCAGGTGTCGGTGATGCGATCAGATCTTTTCAGCCGTCTTCGTAAAGTCCAGACACCTGCCCAGTTGCCTGTCGTCCAAATAGCTAATGGCAATACAATAGCCGTGATGGGGATGTGCGCCGGCCGTGTTACCACTGCCCGCCGTCCAGTGTTAGTTCTGTTCACTGTAGTGGCCGAGTGTCCACACGAAGTGAAGCAGTAGGTCCTGCCTTGAGCCAAATTACACCGCGAAATTTACCAGCAGGTGTATCAGCAGGATTCCTCTCCGCCTCACGAGCCGAAGGTGGTGCACAATAGCGCCCAAAAAACTTCTATTGTTTTGTTTCAGCTTCAGAATGGCCCACAAGGAGCTCGTTTCTAAACCCTCTTCATTATTCAGTGTGATATGTCTTACAAATCACGGTGTCTACTACTCCTCATCTCAATTGGCCGGTTCATCGGGAATTAGAAAGGCAATGGAGTGACTTAAATGAAGACAACATTCGTTCTGCTAGATGCATTTCCAAAGCGACTCAAGGTGTACATTCGCGCAGTTTCGTCTTTTCGAAAAGTACATCTGATTTTCTGTAGGTTGTTCTTTACCGAATAAGCTAACATTTCTTGAGCGCATCACAACAATAGTTATGAGGATTGATTAGAGCGCAAAACATTTCGCCGCATCCGGAATTGTACCCTTTTAATACAACATATTACCACATATCCGCGTTGGATGCTCAATGATCTGTAATACAACGTCAGCAGCGCCAGCGGCAGCCTGAATGACATATTTGTTTTGAATTCAGAGTGGCGGCTCCTTCAAGTACGGCGGTGACACAGCGGTAAAGTTCAAAGTCGACGGCGGCAAAACAGACAGCAGCAAACTGCGGAAGACACCAAGCACACGATTTGTTTTGTCGCTCCATTATCGCGTTGAGAACGGTCTGCTAACCGAAGTATTGCCGAATTTCCACGGCACAGCTATACAAGATGTCCGCCGGCGCGAGTATATTTACTGACCACGCTGCTACGCAAGCTACTGCGACAGCTCCACAAGAGAATGGCAGAAACCTTTGTTCAGTGTTCTCTTAGGCCCCAGATGTACAGTAACAATTCAGTTGGGACTATTCCACACAGAGCTATCTTCATTTGCTGAAACGCTAGACCGGGAAAGCGGAACACAAATGAAGGCACATATGAAAAGTCCAAACGCATACTACGCCCTTATATATTGAAAACTATGGCGTTTGAACGATAGATCGTCCGCTGAAGATTCATCGTGCAAGCAAAAGAATAATGCGTATCAGTTCGCCTCCGGCGTCACATGCACACACAAACAATCAAATGAATCGAAATGGCACATTTTCATGTAGAAAAAAATTTGGCCAATAAAAAGTGATATAATCATGGAAATATTGCCGCCAATGCATCCTATCCTAATCTAATAAGCTTCCAACTGAATCATGGTATGGTTTAGCGACATGTTTAGCGCGGAAATGTCCTACCTCGAGAATAAATATATGAGGAGAGATGGACGGGGGGGGGGGGTTTCTTGTGCCATGCAATTGTACATTTGCGCAGGCCATTTTCACGTCATCCTATACCCTGTAACTTCATAAGCTTTTTGTTAATTTTGTTAACTTTATTCCGTGGAATATTCTTTCGGTGTGGTATTCTGTGGCGTCCCCTTTCTGCTTTGGCCGATTTAGAAACATCCGATAAATTGATTCAAGCGGGCTCTCAGGCGAGTTCAACGCCATTTTGAATACGTTAGCAATTCATGACGTATTGCTGACGTAATAACGTTGTGACGTGCTGAACGGCTTTACGTCTGTAAACCGTTCGAGATTTACCCTTTTCCCGCGTTCAAATTACTTTTCCTAAGGAAACCTTCGTTCTGCTCGGTTAAACGCAGTAGAAATATGTAAATTTCTGGTTGCTCGACCGCAGTTTTAAATTCTACGAAGATGAGTCTTAATATATTTTTTTTCTGTTCCGCTTTTGAGCATATCACGTTTTCCGCGGTGAGCATTACAAACTTTACTGTAGTAAAAGTACGTTAAAGCGCCGCAAATTTCTTTTATTTAAATCTTTGGGTACTACTATATTACCTTGAGGATTATAAAATAACTCCGTAATTGTCTTTCGGGATCTATAGATCAAAAAACATTTATTTCTGACAAACAGTCCGGTATAATCAACTCAGCCGGCAATTCACGCTATACTTACGGTCGTTCGAAGCACAATATCGTGGAATGTTATCTTGTTGTGTAGCTTATAAAAATGGAAGCCTCCAGAGGGCTTTATTGTTGATATACGCAAGATGAAACCCCGTACTACATAGGAAGAGTAATTAGACAGTCAAATTGAAAGCTAAAAACGCTGTCCGAAGAGCTGGCAGTGATGACAGTGTTGAGTGGAGATGGCAGTGGTGAGGAGATGACAGAAGTAAATCTACAATGTTTCGAATCAGCTGACCATTGACCTAGCCCCTGATTAGGGCTTTCTTGTCCTTCGGGAACAAATTGTCAGAAGTATGACATACAGCAGCGAATGAGAAACTTAAATGGGGAAAGCGAACGATGATTGCGACGAATCATTAGGCTTTTTTCAAGGCTCTAATGGTGAGACTTCTATTATAAATATGCATCTTCGCAATTTTGCGAAGCTTAAGCATAGGCAACCTCGGCCCATATATACAGGGTTTGATGGAAAATAACTTTGAAGTTTTAAGGCGAATTCCATACCAGTTCCTTCCTTGACTTCGCTTCTGCGTAGCTCAGTACTGCCATAGCTTAAATAGCTTCCATAGCTTCTACGCAGCTCAGCGTGGCTCGAACCACGCTGTCGTTCCACATTTTTTTTTTGAAAAAGCTGTCATTTTAGGCTGTGTATGCCAAAACCACAATACCAATATGGGAGACACTGGAGTGATGAATATCACCATACTGACGTTACTGCTTGGAAGACTCATGGGTATTTACCATGAATCTGTGTCCATGTACACAACCTTCCTTGCATTGCGGCCGCACACAGAATATGAAAGCGGCAGTCAGGATGTATCACGTGACCTGAAACTCTGCAGCATAATGTCATAGTGAGTAAGCTCCCCGGCGCGTCAAGAATTACTTTGTCCTCATTCAATTTTTTTTTTCGTTGCCGTGGTCTTCTGTAGTTCTCCGTAGCCGAAATCTTACATTTTTCGTTCCAAACTATAATTGCTTCTGCCGCTTTCGGTGTCCAGTTTATGCATTCTTCATAGCGTCCTTCTTCGTTTTTTGTGGCCTACTTCTCCACTTTGTGGCGGTGGGAATATCGGTTTGAGGGTTCGTATTCAAGAAGACAGCTGACTGGCATGTAGCATGAGGCGAAAAATACGCTAGCGTTCCCGACCTGAATGACCGCGTCTACATGCCACTGCTGGAGCCATTCGTAACATTCCTGGCCAGATTCAATAAACTATGGTTCCGGCGGATGCCTCTTTGGCTCGTCTAGACAGCTTTTTGGGCTTTTTGTTTTGCTTTTTAATTTGTTCATCTGCAATGTAGCTCATGCCCCATTGCAAGACACCGGATAAGAATTTTTCCGAGAAGGCCATAATCCCCTCCCTCCTGTGCTCCCACACCGGGAACGCTCGCCACTCCTCTATCTGCATACAGGCTCGGCAATCTTAATAGTGAGCCTGCAGTCTCCGCTCACTATTAATGTGAAGGCCTTATATCTCCCATGAGGCCGAAAATCCGATGTGATCAAGCAATCGTACCAAGAATAGTGTACACTACGAAGAGTGAGAACATGTCTAAATATACTCGGACTGACATCATATTTGTCAGGGACTTTCCTGTAAACAAAGTAAATTAACGATTTTGAAAAGAAAATTTCGTGCATTTCGGTCTGTGTCGGAATCAAACCCTGGATTTCGAGGTGCCAGACGAGCATGCTACACCGAAGCTACGGTGGCTCCACCGTTCTGGCTGACGAAAGATGAGTCAGTGCTTGCCTCATGGGCTGGTAACAGCTAGCGTATCGACAGACAAGACGAATTCCTAACTTTCTCGGCGGACACAGCACACACACGGGCGCTCATCCCAAACATGCCAAGTGCGTGTGTTGTCTTTCTCTTCCCTTTCCCTCCTTTCAAAATGCGTAGCAACAGCGCTGAAGTAGTTCCGCTTTATTCTCTGGAAATATATGAACAACAATAAAGCTGGTTTTACATTATTGCAGCTGGTTAGAGTAAGTGCAGTGGTGCTGATTGAACGCTGTAGCAACAGGTTGAGCCAGTTTCGCCCCTGCTTTTCAAAAAAAGTAAAACTAACTGAAACCTTGTTTAAGAAAGGAAAAACTGGTAAAGTGCTGTCCAACTTTTATGTTACGCAGGGGAAAGCTGCATTCATTGAAGGACTCATTAGGTCTACCCTGCGCCCTCTGTGTACGTCAAACGCCCAAAGGTCACCCTGACCGACGTTGATCTTTGACGCATATATAATGCTTTTGAGGTTTTTGAAGCATGTTGTATTCACATACACGCTCTGGAAGCCAGAACTGAGCAGTGCCACATATGCAGGCATAGGTGCAATCCTTTAAAATTGTATATTCCTTCGTTTGCGACACCTGAAGCGAACTTTTAGCGACTATTAGTTTAAAAGCATGCGCTACGTTGCATGAACCTCACCAATCCTTCAAAACGCATTTCATACGCTGAAAAGATTGTAGCTGTTAGCCAAACCACCTAAATGTAACATAATTTATGAACAAGCTGAAATAATTAAATATTTTCCGAATCATTGCAATCTCATCTAGTTCTAGTAATCCATATTTATTGCATAAAAAACGCCCGATGTAACCTCACGAAGATTTCGGCCTTGATATATCCAAACTTTTTATAGGCAACGGAGAAGTAGCTTCCCTCTACTCGTGGTTCTCACACAGAAAATCATAATTAGATACGTGCAGTAGTGGTCAGGAACCCGCAAAATGTTTTCAACATACAAAGTTTGCAAGGCAAAATGTTCACTTTCCAGTCCTACTATTTAAAATAAAAGCGTTTGAGCTATTCAATATTGCATTTTATGAGAGGAGATACGAGATACACGTTTGTCTTCTCTTAAGGACACAACTTAGTTCATAAGTGAATATCCCAAACGAAGCGTAGGGGATGTAAAGGTCACACGCCATTGAGATGGCATGAATTATATTGGGAATATAAATACCAATAGATCCTTCTCAGAAACGCCGAAACCAGTTGAGTGAAATTCTGCGACTCAAATTAAATTGAGATTGCTTATCCATCCCGAAGCATCGGCGGAAAGCCAAACACGCTCTCGTTCCTAGAGCCGCGTTTAGGGAGCATTTTGCGAATATGCAATCCGTGAAATTCACGACGGACGTTAGTCACATGACCATGAGAAATGGCACAAGGACACGCGTGCAATAAACACCAACTAGAGGAATTATGATAAAAACGGTATTATGTTTGCGAGAACTTCGCAATGTCCCTAGAACAAATCTGTAGTGTATTTTAGTGCAGGTTTTTTACGACAATTTTGTCCCTTTTGGCTGGAATATTCGGTACAGTGTATAAAGTTATGGTATGGTCAGTCGGATGAAAAAAAGTCGAGTTTTGTGGCTATGACGTACAAACTTGGGAGACCCTTCATGTTTGGCTTTAAGAGTAGATCGCGTTAAAGAGTCCCTGACTCACGCGTGCACATGCGTCAATACATCTGCACCGCCCTTTGCAGCATCATTCGTGCATGAGAAAAGCGATGGCCACGCTGCGGGCTCCGCTTTGCTCAAGCGCGAATGATGCGGTCAGAGCACCTGGCGGCCTCCGCGAGAAGCTCCTCCAGCTGCGCTGGGCTTGACGGCAGCACGTGGTGTCCTGTTCGACGGCCTCTCCGCGACGCTGCACTTGCCATCAGCTCCGTGCACCGAAAATGTTCACGCTCTCATGATCACCGCATCGCAGCTAGCACAAAAGCGATAGAACTGTGCTTCAATACGGTTTCGCCAAAACAAAATGAACGTCTGAAAGACGCACTAAGAAATCCGTGCAGTCCGTGTAGAATGCAATAAGCGATCGTATATCGCTGATAATATCCGGCGGATGTGACTATACCAAAAAGGTTCTTAAATCGTGTTAGCAAAATACTCTCATGAAAGGGGATATTTTAAGACCGATACGAGCTTTTAAATATGCGGACAAAATCCTTCTATAATACCAATTTTCATAGCCGTTTCCTTTATTTGTTTGGTTCCCTCAACCACCTCACTCTCCCGTCTTTTCTTCCTTACCCTCTTCCTCGCGGCGTTTCGCCAGCCGACGGCCTGCAGTAGAGTGCCTGGATGTCCTCCTCGCCCGCGGCAGCCTATTGCGTACGGAGCGGCGGGCGAAGACGACATCGAAGCACTCTAGCCTCCATGTTTGCGCAATACGCGAAACACATACAGAACGAAGATTTTTTTTTATTATAAAAAAGGACCACTAGCCAAGAAGGGTACCGATGCGTGTTAGTTCGTACATCTCGTACGTGAAGCTCGGAGACTACTAAAATTATTCACAAATCCACGCGATTTGGTGGATATCACGTGGAAGTTGAACGGACAGAGATAGATATTCAGCATAAATAGCTGTTTTCGACGAGGCACTTGAAAACCACCTTTGCAATTTTGTGAACAATATGAAAGCAATCTTCTCATTAGTTAATTAAAATGGACAAATAGTTTACAACTTACTGAGTATAAACGCTTCAATAAATAGGTTAATGTACGCATATATAGAATCTCTAAAGAAAAACTACATACATATTGATTGTAGGAATAAGTTCACATTTTGAGCACAAGAATTAAATTGCACTGAACAGATTAAGTCAGGTACCAATATGAGCAAGAAAAGCCTCACAAACTAAATGTGGGCAAAAAGACGCCTGATACAAGGAATAAAATTTAAGATCACAATAAACCAATTAACATTCACGCTTGTAACAATATGTATGACATACGTTCGACTCCGCCAAGCCCCAATAAAGAATTCGTCATTTTTAATTGTGGCTTCAATTATATGGAGACTCCAGGCATATTTCTGACGTCGCCGTCGTCGTCGCCCTCACCATAATTTTCTGCGTAAATTCCAGGGGCGATAATATCGTCGTCGTGCGCCGAATGCTGTATGTCCTAGCGAAAGCGTGCGAGGGTGCGCGAGCGAGGAAAACGGGGCGGAAGCGCACCTCTTCCGCCGCGCACGACGCACGGGGGTGAGACGAGGGTGGGGAGAAGTCTTCTACGGAGGCTGCTGCTTAAGGCGCGGCCGTACGTCAAGCCATCTGCGACGTGGCCAAAGAGCGCGCCCACGCGGGCCCAATCTTCAAAGCGACCTGCGTGGTTTGAAGAGTGCGCGTAGTGCCGGAAGCTTCGTATGCGTTGTGCTTTGGACATTTCATCCATGTTGAAGCGAGTAATGCGCGGAGGTCAATTCGCTCGCTGCTGCTGCCGCGATTCCTCACTCCAGAATTTTATCAGCGAGTTTTCGCGGTTGTACAGCAACATGTGTTCATGTTTTGCTGTGTGCGCGTGACACCGTGCTTGTAAATTTAGTGAGTAAGCGAATGCTTACAAGTTTGCACGGCCAATGAAACTGACCAATGAAACTGAGCAATCTACTAGTTTGCTATCACAATCGGTGCTTCGCCATTCGGGCGAATCGGCGACTTGTAAAGCTAAGCCTTCTGTGCCTCTTCGATTTTCCCACTGTTGCTGCTGCTGCTGCACACAGCGTGGTGGTGGGGGGGGGGGGGGGCAGTTCATAGCATGCGTGTACATGAAATAAGCGAGGCAGAAAGGAAAGGCGACGCGAGAAACTTATTTCGACCCCACCGAGTCGAATGTGCATAATGCCCTGTAGAGTTCCCTGGGCATTGGCACTTAGCTTTTGGCACGTGTAATTATCCGTGACTCCCCTCAATAGCAGTGCATAAACTACAGCGCTTACATTTCTATTAAGTGCGAGTCCGGAGGGAACGTAGATTGACCTGTAGAGATGAGGAGGGAGAAGAGACCGTTCCCATACAAGGGGCGAGAGGAGGATAAGTAAAATGTGACGTGATAAGGCAAGGAAATACTACTACTACTATAACATGACAGCGGTTGCGAGGAAACTGGATAAACTAAAGTTCAAGCTACTGTACGTACGTTTCTGATATTTCTTAAAAATTGAGCACAATGCAAATTCATCAAGCAGACAACTTACGCAGAACGTGCAGAAGCAGAGCCGCATTAATTAAAGCACACGCCAGGCTCTAGGCAACTTTACGGAAGTGGTTCGCACGTCAAATCAACACTCCTGTGGCCACCATGGTAGTGTCGTGGCTATGATATCCTCGAGATCCCGTATTTGATCCCGACCGCTGCAGACGCATTTCGACAGGGCGAAAATGACAGCCCACGTGCACTTAGAATTCGGGACACGTTAAAGAACAACCACGACGTCAAAATTAATCCGGAGTCCACCACCGCGGCGTGCCGTATAATGTGTTTGTAGTTTTGGGAGGTACAGCCCCATAATGCAATTCATGTTTGTAACTTGGTCCACGATTCAATGTGCCATGTGAGGCAATGACAGTTCTCAACACTCTCAGAGGTGATGAAGTATGGCTCACAACAGCGCCTGAAGCAAACATATCTCCCGCTGTGTTCTCTCTATTCCACAGACAAACATCAGTGGTAGACGCAAGGTAACGCTGCACATCAAATCGCGACTCTCGTGTTAGAATAGACGTTCAAGAAATTAAGCTTTCGCCGTCAACTTCACCGCTAACTATCGTCGCTCAAAGCAACCAGCACAGAAAGCTTCGCTTACATCGACTCCCCCAGTGCGTGGAATGCGCATAATTTTTGTCAGTAAATTGCGACACACAACCACACGCTCCTACCAAGTGACAAGCTGGCGACAAACAAGTTCACTGAAGAGCGGCACACAGGCAATGGCACATACCCGCTAACAGATGTTGGCGTGAAACAGGTTTATTGAAGAACCGCACATCATTTGTGCCTGACACCCAGTGACCGAAGTTAGTGTTAAAGAGGTTGATTGAAGAGCGCTACATAGCCAGTTGCACATACCCACTGACCCAAATTGGCTTCATGGAGGTTCAGTGAAATGTGGCACATATTTCGTTTCTCACACCCAGGGGCCTAAGAAGGGGTAAAAGTTTCGTAGAAGAACGGTACATAAGCACTGGCTCATACCCAGTAACCCAAGTTAGTATGAGACGGCTTAACTGATAACTAGCGCATGGCCAATCTCACACATCTGTAACCCAGATAGGGGACTGTCCCACAAAAGTGCGTGAAGCACTTAAGGATAAAGAAACCGAAACAAAGAGTAGCCTCCTCATTCCAGGGGTACCGAATTGGGTACCTCTGTTTGTAATTTTACCACGCTTTCTAAAATAAATTGCTAGCTTTCAGACCCTTGTTACCGGTTTGGCTACTTTGAATTTACCGCTCTGTGCAAGAGATGGCGCTGTATGTCTAGGCGGAGCCGCCGCATAGAGAGTCAAACATGGCTTCCTCCTGCCCGCGCGCACGTTTTTGTCCACGCGGTAAGTACATTTTTATTACTTTTCCCTAAGGCGCTTTTTTTTAAAACTTGGTAGCTCTGATCACAAAGATGACACACTAAAGCCATTGCTACGGCACGTTTAGTACGACTTTTGCCAGAATCATAAATACTATGTGTGCTTGCAGTTTCAGATACCCAATTGGGTACTCAGAGACGCAGTAGCTCTATTTGAGTTTACGAGCAAGTAACTCCCAGATGAGGAAATCCAGGCTCTTTGGGTGCAGAGTGATGCTGATGCCTAAACACGGTCGCTATAATAGCAGTTTGCGCTTGTTGGTTTTCGACGTCGCTACGTGCAATAGCAGCTCAGCGACCGTGTTTGCGTTTGGTCTCCGATACGCCGACGAGGCCTTAGCGAGAAACTGTTACGCCGCTATTTCGGACCCTACAAGATCATCCAATGAATTGGTGCACTGAACTATGAGGTCATGCCAGATGGCATTTCGCAATCACAGCTGCGCCGCGCACGACCTGAAGTTATCCACGTGGTACATCTTAAACCTTTCTATGCCACCTAATGAGAATAGTGACTTAGTTATTTGTTATTTTTTGTTGTTGTTGTGTTCTTAATTACGCGTGCTTTTCATTTCGGTTGCGTGTTTGTAGCATCAGAACGATGTTCGTTAAAGAGGGAGGTATTGACACATGTACTTGTTTATCGTTATCAGGTCACCGCGTTTCACCGTCTTACAAGGGTTATCGCACAGTGCTGGACGTGCCTGCATGTGTCGGAAGTTATTCGAACTATATCGATGGTTCTATCAGCAGTCTTTTGTCACAGAACCTTGTGTAATTTGATTGGTTTTATGTAATTTGATGACTTTTGTGTGCGACGCGAATTGTGTATTACTTTCACCAAGACACGCAGGCACTGGGAATGACTCTGGAACCTTCGATGAGTCACGTATAAAAGTCAACGCGCATGACCCGGTGATCAGATCTTCGACAATCGCTTACTGTGTTCACGGCTATTGTTGCTCTTTAAGTGTAGCCTGTTTTGAGGGCACAGGTTCACCCAAAGAACGGTAGTCTCGTCATTCACAGTTTTGCTGCTTTCTTCGCCGTCAATACTACGTGAAACCTTAAAATACTCGTTTTACAGGCGTCGCCGAAATGTACTAATCGGTCCATCATAAAGAAATTTGGGGGGAGGGTAGGGGGCGGGCAAATAGCGCCATTGAATGTAATCAGAAATAGGATGTATTGGCTTTTATATCTGCATAAAGAGAATGCGCGTACGTCTCAGCAGCATCAACAGCCGTATGGTGTAACCGGTGTGCATGACTTTGTATCTTCGTGCTCAGTTTTGCAAAGGCCTCGGTATGAACTTATAGTTTTCTCGCTGCAATTATTTTTGAAAATATTCATGCAATCGGCAGGAACGTCCTTATTTAGGAATTCATCGGTGACAAAGAGGTGGCATGGGTTGGGCTCTGGAACAGTAACATGCTTGAATTAATAAAGGCATGTACACAATATATTATCATATTTTCAATGGTTAAACAGTCTGTTTTACTCAAATATTCGAGAAATGTAATAACTTGTTTGTCAACATTCTTTTGTGAACTTTGTTGGCATAACTAACGTGAGTCTCGCCGAAAGAACAGTCGTGAATTGGTGTCTGTTGTGAAGTATCAGAAATAATTCTAGGAGTATGAAAAATAGGTACAAATTATTGGGGCTTTGTTTTTCCCTCCACTATAGAGGGAGGTAATAATTTTTTCTGGAATGGCAATTTTTTATTACAGGACGCTGACTTTTTGCAATGCCGAGAGGTTGACTAAAGAAAATGAAAATACAATGATAGTAATTAACCCCCGCTTTTGTACCGAATCACTGCTGCCAACGAAAAAGAAAAAAGACGGCCGTAGTACAGATATTTATGCACGCTTTGTGTAGTTTCCGTACTACATGATGGGCTAATTTAGGAAGACGATGCCATTAACACTGTTTCCATGCTATCCTGCAACAACTTGTTTGAGCGGATTTTCGCCTTAGACTAATATCAGAGCGACAGACCTGGAATGCGCGAGCGGCCATGTCATATTGCTCAGAGCTGGACAATTACTTACAAGAACTTTTAGAACTTCGTAGAATCAAGGCTATATATAACAAAATCTCTGGTCACTGTTGTGTGTTGCTCGTATGCGGGTTGCTGGATGACTTTGGGATTTTCACGTTTGGCGTTTTTTCAGTGTTTATATGCAATGTTTACTTAGATTTCTCAAAAGTTTGACATGTGTGTACTTGCTTTCATTGACAGGTTACACTCGCTATGTCATCGTGCAGACTTTCTTGTACATTTCAAAATATAGTTATGGTGAAGGGAAAGAAGACGGTGACATCAACTAGAGTAAGGCAAAGGTTGGCCGTTGCCTGAACGCCATTTATACCAGTTGTAAGTATACATTATTTTACATTCGTGCGCCTGCTTTCTTTCTGCACCATATTGGTGGAGGTGCGGGGTACAATCAGGGAACTTCGCAGTGGACATAATCTACCTGCCACCACAATGGCAAATCAACAGACACAAGCCACAACGCCTCAGCAACCTGTGTCAACGGTCGTCCTCACTCATCCGGGGAAGCCGGGGATATTTTGGGGCACGGACAACGCCGACGTCGAGGACTGACTTACGTTGTACGAGCGAGTGTGCGACAACAACAGGTGGGATCCAAAAATGATGCTAGGAAACCTGATACTTTATCTAAGAGGAACTGCGAAGCGATGGTACGATATACAGGAAGCTGACCTAACGAGCGGGGATGTGTGCAAAGAAAAAAAAATGCGAGACCTGTTTGGCAGACCTGTCGGTTATCAACTGGCAGCAAAAAAAAGAACTCACGCTGCAGTGCTCAGACGTCCACAGAATCCTATGTCGTGTATATAGAGGATGTGTTGGCCATCTATAGCAAGGCTGATAACAACATGACCGAGGCAGACAAGATTGGTCACATACTAAAAGGTATTGTATACGATGGCTTCAATCTCCTTAAGTGTAAGAATTGCGTCACTTTGGGTACAATTATAAAGGGCTGCCGGCGATTCAAACAAGCGAAGGGCCGCCGGGTCACTCAAACTCCGGACCGATTGCCCAATAGCGGCGGAACATCTTGCGAAGACCCGCAGCGGTTCGTTCAGCCGATAGGACCGGAAGATGTAACGCGCATTGTTTGCCGTGAGCTTGAGGCCATGGCCCGACTCCAGTTCGTTCCGACTGTCGGGAAAGCATGCCCGCTATCTCCCTCATACAAGCAGTCGTTCGGGAGGAAATATCAAGTTTGGACATTCCATCTCTTTGCTCGGTCCGCCATACAAACACCTACCAGATTTCTCCGGCCACTCTCTCCCAGACACGAAGCTCTCCGCCACTCCGTCGCAACCCTGCTGACTGGCGCACAGTGAATGATAGACCCATCTGTTTTAATTGTTCCGGTATTGGACACATCGCCCGTCATTGCCGCAACCACTGGTCGTCACCTCCTCGGTGGTCGCCTCTGAGTCACTACTGCCAAGTGCCAGACAATCGTACTTTCTCGACCTATACACCGACTAGGGACATCAACGCCGATACTGCTCCACCAAGATCCAGCCGCTCGCCGTCTTCACAATGTCGTAGTCCCGTTCGCCTCTCGTTCACCGCTCTTCGTCCCCGTCTGCATCTGGTCGCCTCACTTCGGGAAACTAGTCGGTGCAGCTTCCGGAGCTGAAGCTGCAACCGCGACCCGGCCAACAAATTCTCTGTTGGGACTGCCTACACGTGGAAACCTGCTGGACATTGAAGTTGATGGCGTTCCTGTTACATCTCTCGTTGGCAAAGGAGCGCAGCTTTCAGGTATGAGAGCTGCTCTCCGACGAAGGCTCAAAAAGGTTCTGACGCCCGCCGTACCGTACATTGTGGGAGTAGCCGATTGCAGAACTTCACCTGTTCATAGAATGTGCACAGCACGTGTGACCGTTGGGGGCTAATATACCGTTGTTTTATTTATCGTCCTTGTGCAGTGTCCGCACGACCTAATTCTCGGCCTCGACTTCCTTGGCCCCTTTCCAACTTCCATTAAAGGAAACAAATGGATTTCTGTAGCAACAGATTATGCCACGAGATATGCCATCGCACGAGCGATGCCAAGCAGCTGCGCTTACAGATGTCGCCGACTTCTTATTATACGACGTCATTCTGCAGCACCGCGCCCCTCGCCAGTTACTCACAGATCGCGGCCGCTACCTTCTACTGAGAGGCGTCGATGATCTGCTCCGCTCCTGTTCTACAGAATACCAGCTTGCTATCGCGTACCAGCCTCAAGCGAACGGCCTGCCCGACCTACTCAACTGTGCACAAACTGAAATGCTGGCCATGCACGTTTCCCACGATCACCGCGACTGGGACGTCGCTTTACCATACACCGCACCCGGTTACCAGCTTTCGGGACATTGCCCGGAATTACCGAGAGGAAAGGTGCTCACTGCCAGAACCGCACCCCAAACTCACCAGGCAACAACAGACGATCCTGCTTCTTGCGCAGGCGGGATCGCTTGCGCACCCCGTACTCATGAACCGCATGTACCCTACGGAATACAATATAGTCTGTCCTTTTTTGCAGAAGAGTAAAGGGCACCCTGCCGCACGTCTTGGCAGAGTGCACAGAACTCAAGACACCCCATCCTCCCCTTCGCACGAACACCCCCGAACCCCAACGCCTTGAGCGATAGGAGACCTTGTTATCCAGCCCCGCCCTGCCGATTCAGCTCGCGCTGATGGACAGGGGCCATGAGCTGCTAGGAACATATGGGCCCCGTAACTAGGGAACCACCCCGCCTGGGGTCTGCGTACACCATCGATTTATTTCGGGCCCAGTAAATGTTGCTTCATTATCACCATACATTACTTTCGCATACAACTCGTCCCGTCACGGCACTGCCGGATTTTCACCATTTTACGTTTTGTATAGCCGGGACTCCACCTTGCCCTTCGACACGTTGCTACCTTCCGCAGTACAATCACCCAGCACTCGTTACGTTCGCGATGCTATTCCCTTAGCCGCCCAGACCCGAGAGATCGCCAGTCATCGCTTCACAGTCTCGCAAGCTTCTCAAAACGACGCTACGACCTTCGGCACCGAGACCGCCTATTTTCCACCTGGTTTCCTTATCTTTCTCTGGACGCGTTCAGGTTACGTCGACTTGTTGGAAAAAGTACTTTCCCGTTATTTTGGTCGTACCAGATCTTACGTAAACTCTCCGACGTGACATATGAGATCGGTCAGCCTTCAGTGCCTCCGAACGTCACCAGCGATGCTGTTCACGTCGCCAGGCTCAAACCCTAAGACCGCCCATTAAGATAATCAATATAACTTGCTCCGGGACGGAGCTAATCCCGCCGCGAGGGTGAGGTTACGGCGAAGGGGAGGAAGAAGGTGACATGAAATAGAGCAAGACGAAGAATGGCCTTTGCCTAAACGTAACAAACAACAGTTGTAAATTTGCATTTTTTGACACTCGTGGGCCTGCTTTCTTCCTGCAACAATAATATGGAGGGCTCCCGTGAAGGGGAATAAGTTTACTCCCGTGAAGGGGAATAAACTGAGCTCCGTTATATGGAATTCGCTAGACGAAAGGCGATTTAGTTGCATGATATCTTATTTGGTATCAGTGTAGCCTGCAAATTTTCTACACACATTCTGCATCCTGTGACCGCGAATGTTTTGAAGACTTTCTAAAGAAAAATTTGTTCCGATTACGAGCTAGGCGGGACTGGAAGTTCGCAGAATGTCGGCACATATTCTGCATGCCTGTTGGCGCACTGTTTGTAGTATTTCTGCGGAAAAAGTAACACGTATTTCGTAAACATACATGTATTCAGCGGGACGCGCAATGAAGTTGCCAACCATATACTCAGTCGTAGAACGCCCGAACGAATAAATGATCAGCAACACTTCTACCTTAATGCGATGAGATTATAATGGAAACAAAGGCTGGTTCAGGTAGGTTAGGTGTATCCACGCAGTAATTATCGGTTGTGGGATGGTGCAGTAGCCTCACAGTAGCATAATAGTGCAGTATAGTTCTGAGGAGGGAGTATTACAGCATTCGGTATGGTGCATTTCGGGAGCGCTGCCTAAAACCAATATATAGCTGCATTCGATGTTGTGGATCGTGAAAATGGAAACCATGACGCTGAATATATGTAAAGGTTGCTAAGTACCTGGGGAAGTACGTTTATGAGCTTCAGTCCTGGCAGCTTGAAAGATCCAGCACGTGACATTATTGTTGACGTAAATAAGCTCTTGCTTTTCCTGTCCTGTAGAACAAATTCACAGTAATTATTTCCAGTTGTAGAACTGCAAACTCCAATGCTGCAAAGCTTTGTTTTGTAAGCAGTTGTATTAGCAATGCTGCGCAAGCCCAAAATACACGAGACACATTTGAAACGTGGACTCGTGGACATATAGAATCTACATCGTGATCTCCGATTCCTCCAAGCTTATAAGAAGTGTGATGTATCCTTCTCCCATCACACCTGGAAAACATACGACTAGCTCGTGTATAACGTTTACATGTGTTAGAGCAAGTGACATGCTGCAAAGGCTGTGATTAACCCACTCTCGAAATTTTGTGCATCAATAGTTGCATGACTTTTATTCTGATCAATTATAAACTCTGCACTCAAGAATGTTCTTCAATGAGGGCGGACCGACCTTTTGTGCCATTCCTCAAACAAGGTTAGAAGCTTTTGAACGCTTCTAGCTTTAAATCACTGAAAACTTTGTCACTATTCGGCAATGTAGTATTACCAGCACACATACGCTACCACTGCTTACATTCCTTCTAAATTTAAAGCTAGTGTTCGGCTTGTCGTTTTATATAAACGAGACACAATAGACAAAACGACCATTTCACCATTATATGCACAGCAATTAGCTAACAGCAAAGATTTTATTTCTGGAGGAAATCACGATTATTGTGCACCTTATTAGCACCAAATTAAAGTTGTTGAAATAATTAGTTTTTTGGGCATACTAGTAACTATTGCAGGTAATAGGTGCACAAGTTTTCAGTTCATACACAATTAACTTACCGGCAATGACCTAACTGATCAATAAAGAATAAAAATGCGCTTGCAACTTAGCCATAACATGCTGCCGATTGTGAAGCCTTTACCAGACATACTTATTTCAAAACAGGAGGGAAACAGTAGTACATACTGATAGATCTACATAACGTTGTACAGTTATTGTTAATGTAATGTACTTCAAAGATGGTAAACAACTCACAGGTTGACAAGTGCGCACAAATTACTTAAAGCATGCTTCATATTTCTGCAAAGTCGGACCTACATACCATAATAAAGCCACTGAGCAATTGGTTAAATTTTCCGCGCAATTTGTAAAAGCTGCAGAAATAGGGACGAGGTGAGTATTTTTCAACTATCTCCTGGTAAGCCCACCCCACAAGCGGCGGTAAAAAGAGGCTACTACGCTCTTCGACACTGCAGCCCACAAAGAACATAACGACGGGGTTCATCGGTTACCGACACGGTGCAGAGAAGGCTCTCGAGCCAGGTCGTTAACATACCGGACTTTTTTAAAAGCCAAGATGCCCCACAGTGCAACAGCGACGACATACTGTAAACGGTAAAAACGATCGAGTACACATCCCTGCGCCGCTAGGCTACCGGGTAGGGGTAGTGGTCCACCAAACACAAGTTGGGGGAGAAAGGGCCCGCCGTAATCAGCTTGTAGCAGGCCTGTGAGCATCTGCCACGGCCTGATACACGGTTTGCAGACGGTTCACACACGGTTCATACACGTTTTCCGCGCGAGAGTAACTCCGACGCGCTATCCATACTCGCCATGTTCCCACTGAGGCGGCTGCACTCGGAGATCAAAGGTTGGCTAAGAGCTGTCACCATACATCAACTTGAGGATTAGACGTAGAAGTAACGTTGAATCCGACATTGTCCACTCCTCAAAACAGTTTTGATCCTACAAAACAGGCTGAGCGACGCCAGGTGATAAGGTTGATACAGCCACAAATGCTTCAGTCAAAGGTAGAATGTCCAAGATGACTTCCTCTTAGACAAGAGCTGGTGAGGGAAAACGCGCACCACCAGATTGTAGAGGCAAAGATCCCACTTCCAATTATGTGGGTGCAGGCCATTGCTTAATCACCACCTTCCTGTAGAATAGAAAAGACTGGCTACCAGGAGCAATGGCCAGTAGTACAGACTGCACGGGCAACTGGTGCACCATGTGGGCAGCCACCAAAGTTGGAAATTCACCGTAAAAGAGGGTGAGTAGTGAAAAACATGTAAGACATGGCTGTCATTTGGGCACAGAAGCCCACCACCAATGCTTCTGCGCTTCCATGTTTGCGTGCTGACAGGTAGGGCTATCCGGAATGACTGGCAGCTATGGTAACAATAGTAGCTAGTGTGAACAGACCAAGCCTGCGGCCACAGCTTGAGTGGTCATACCTGCCAAAGTGTGGGCCACCGATGTGTGAGCCTGATGCCGGTTGTCTGCAAGCCACTGCTGCTATGGGTCACCGCTACGATTTTGAAATACAGTTGGAACCACCGCATACAAAACTGATAGCCTATAACGCATATATCGTACCCACTGTGAAATATACCGGAGCGCCCAATTTATTGTAGTTTGTTACATTTAAAAGAATATATTAAAATATTTTGACTGTTGGACACTACGTTGTTACTCACGCCGTGAAGGTGTTTCTTTAATGTTAAATATCGGAATGTTTTATGCAAAATACTTAAAGCTAAACCAAAAAGGTAACAACCCTGGAGTTAAGGAATGGGGAACGATATCGCAATTCTGTAAATTACAGATAATACTTAACGTAAAGAGGCAAAGTCTATGTATTATACATGTCTCTCATATGCACTACTTATATGGGGGTAGGACTTTTGCAAAAGCTTTCTAAAAATTGTGAAAAATTCATGCGAGGCACAAAGTAAAACACATAATTTTTTTTCACTCTAGATGTTCTGACGGATGCAATTCAAGAAGCAGCCATATCTGTCCTTGATGCAGAGTTATGGATTTTGCACTCTTCGCGCTTCTATTTCTTTCAATCTTAACAATTTCCGGAAATATTTTCGTAAATAACGTATGGCCATAAATCAACATTACGCTTCCAAGAGCCCCAAACAAAAACGTTTTTCTCTCAAGTGCCCTAAGTTTCATTAAAATCGGCCAAGAAGTTACTAGAGAGGAGCATTTCGGCGTTCTACATGTGTTTCAATAGGGGGCGTCTGAGTTGTGGCCGAGGAAAAATTGCCTCTTAAGTTTGTAGCAGTTGCTTGGTGCTACTACAATGTGGACGGCAACCTGCTTCCATTATAAAGATTATATATATACATATAAGTATATATATATATATATATATATATATATATATATATATATATATATATATATATATATATATATATATATATATATATATATATATACATATGTATTCATTGCGATGGAGGTTCATTCTGCTTCACAACGTTGTGGAACGCTAGGTAAATCAAGGCACTGCAAGGGCTTTCCGAAGCACGGGGGTCGCTCGAGATCGCGGCACGGCTCTTCGTCTTCCTCTTCAGACGGCACATACACAGGGGCGCGTCTGCTTCATTACGGTATATATATATATATATATATATATATATATATATATATATATATATATATATATATATATATATATATATATATATATAATCCGCTATGTCGATATACCCAAATTATATAACTAAACCTATATATATATATATATATATATATATATATATACATATAGGTTTAGTTATATAATTTGGGTATATCGACAGAGCGGATTGACATCATTTTTAACACTATAGTATTCCTACAGTTTTCTTTCAGTAAGCGGTATTACTACTAGATCTTCTTTGTAACACAGATAAAGATGCACTTTATTAAATACTCCACCTGGAATACTGCAAAGATTTCACCACGGATATTCTGACAGCGCCCTATGTACATTTTAGAAATCAAGGCGTGTAACAGGAAATTGAGAATTTCTCGTCATTGAAGGTGAAATAAATTATGAGTTAGATAAAATACAGTTGTGACGCCCGTAACATTGGAGAAAATATGTAGAATACGGTTTTGTGTCTCATTCTGAACTTTCCTACGCATGGCCATACTCGGCTAAGTCAGCTGGCGTATTGTGAAACCATAAATTCAACACCCATTGTTCCCTGTTTTTTCTACCAACCGTTATCCGTCGTTATTTATTTTCACAAGAATCTTAGCGGCCCCTTGTACGAGCACACTGATACTGCCATGTCTATTTCACCAAAGAATCGATGACATTTTCAGAACAGCGTTAGAGGGTATCATAAAACGAAGACCTTTGACTACGCCTTGTATTTTTCATACACCAACCTTTTGGTATGATATGGACACGTCGAACAAGCACTGTGTTAACCACATTATGCATAACTTTATTATATATTGGCAACTCGCTACATAGCCTCATTGTGAGAAAATAGTTTCGCGTCATATGATTTGAAACAAAGAAGTGAACAAGTCGACTGCAGATTGAAATATCAATTGCCATGACCAAATGTCGTTTCCTGCTTACCCTTTTGCGTGTTGTATGTAACAAAGTTTTTTTCGCCTTCTTTTGTTAGGATGGCAGTGGTGTCATTGCAGTAACTGTAAGAATGAGAATAATTATTATTATGCATGAGAATATAACATTAAGGAAGTATAATTGCGCAATTGGTAGTACTTCTCAGCTCGTACTAAGAACGTTTAAGTGACATTTCGGCAGAATTTAGTGATCTCTCTGTTTATAAACACATTTATTGCGATAGCCGCGGGCTCCAACAACAGACACTGACATCGTTAAAAACGTCAGGCAACCCTCCTTCGCAAGACAACCTCCTCTGACGCCATTTTCTCTCTTTAAGCTGGCCCAATTAGTACATGGAACACTTAATTCCTGAAGCAGCAGGACACACATTGTTTTCTAAGAAGTCACGACGTTCATCGAGTAGCCGTACCTTTACGGCTTTAGTACGACAGGAGACCCAGCCATTTACAGTTTTTTTTAACGCCTCCAACGCCGCTTACTTTCAGCTCGTTACCAGTGCGGTAGTGAACTGGTACAGAACGTTATAATGCAGCACCTCCGCATGATTTTGAATCCTAGTTGGCTTCCTTGTAACTGGGCTAACTTTTTGGAAATCAGTTGATGGTTTGATGACGACGTCTCTCGGCTGAATCACGCCATTGACGTGGCATTTAACATCCCTGAAGTATGAGTTGAAACAACGTCTCTTGGAATGAAGCCTCGAGAACACAACTTATTTTACGGTCTATTGTATTATTGGCAGGACGTGACCATCCACTAGCCTAACCTATAAAAAGCTGTGTTCATGTTGCTGTGCATCGCCAGATGTCACTGCCTGAAGGACTTTCGCCAACTGTGGCACTTTTGAAGACAAGACAGGTCAACCACGTGCGCCCAAATGCTTAAAATGCAAATCATAATGCACGTCAACAATGAATTGGCAGTAAGCTAAGGAAACGACATTTATTTACGCTCATTGTTTTTAAATTTCGCGCTCATTTTCTTTTGGCCTCTAACAATGTACCATTTCTTGTAGTGTATCTCAATGCAACCTCCATTATTGTTTACGTGTTTTCAGATTAGTAAAAATAAAGATTCGTGATTATTGTTGTAAGATAGGCTCGAGCCTGCTTTTTTGAACTAATCTGCTTCTTATGTCCACTTGTTCTTTATTCAAAGTCATCTGACATACGGAAAATACTCGCCTGTGGAATCACACATAATTGTTACATTTCGCCTGTGCAGCCCGTTCACATGCAGGCTGCAGCATTACTCCATGCCATTTATCATGTTATGAACCTAGTCCCTTTGCCGTGAATGCTGCATTTTATCTACCTATGAGCAAGTAATTTCAATACTGCTTTACTATTTGATTTTTCAGGATCATTATTGGTCAACACCTTATAAACTTTTTACTAAGATCTTATTGCGCACAAGTAACAACCCTCGTTTAACATCCAACATAAATTTAATTTTGCCAGGCATATATTATAATTATTCTTATGAACTGCCATATAGTGCTATATCTGTTTGCAAACATCTATGAACGAATATAAGATCCAGAACGTTGCCATTTTTTAAAGCTCTTAAGACATATCTCCTTAACACATATAGTCGAACCCCATTTGGTTGCGCGATATTGTTTTGTGCTTTCCTGTTTTTTATGAATGCAAGCAAGCATTTTGTCTTTTCCTTTAGATAGTGCCACTGCCTTACTCATGTAAATTAACAAAGGTAACCTTGATAATTCGTCCTGTTGCTGTCTTGGGACTATAGGACCCAAGTCTGTATTATATTGCTTGTTTTTTTTTATACAGGCTGTTTCCGTTGATTCGTACAAGGATTTAACAGACAAGTGTGTTTTACGAGTATACCACATACTTAGTTTTGCTCGCGGTCCTGTTGAGCAACTCCGTGTTTCTTTTCTTTTTTTACTTTGAGCTTGGAAGATTTTTCAGATATACGTAAATACATACTTTCCATCAAAAATGTAAAGACAAAATCTTAAAAGGAGTTGTAGCGGCTAATGAACAGCATCCAAATTATTATTTTCCTTTATGATAGCTTCTGCATTTATATTTAAGGCGCTGACCGGCCGGCCAGTCGACGCTCGCGCGGTACTCTTCAAGAATCGATTGACTCTGCATTGTACTATGCCACCCTCCCCTCAGTACTGTCGCAATAAAATCTGTACTGCCGCTTGCTTCATCACCTCTCAGGAACTTGATATTACGCGACCGCGCATAAACAGCGCAGACAGCGCAGATAAAACCACCAGTCTCTTAAGTTTTGCATCAGCCTCCGTTTGCCTCAAGATACCAGGCATCGGCGGCATATACGCTGAGGAGAGCAAAAAGCGATCCATATTAACGGCTCAACGACGCATGCTCCCTTATCCTGCACTGTAGCATGTTCTTGATCACGTAACCTCGAGCACTGGATGCGTGATCACAGGACACGAAAGCTTAGCGGGGTTTTACGTGCCAAAACCACTTTCTGATTATGAGGCACGCCGTAGTGGAGGACTCCCGAAATTTCGACCACCTGGGGATCTTTAACGTGCACCTAAATCTAAGTACACAGGTGTTTTCGCCTTCAACGAAATGCGGCCGCCTTGGTCGGGATTCGATCCCGCGACCTCGTGCTCAGCAGCCCAACACCATAGCCACTGAGCAACCACGCAAGGTCGAAAACTTATCATCATCATTGTCATCATCATCATCATCATCATCATCATCATCAGCCTGGTTACGCCCACTGCAGGGCAAAGGTCTCTCCCATACTTCTCCAACTACCCCGGTCATGTAGTAATTGCGGCCATGCCGTCCCTGCAAACTTCTGAATGTCATCTGCCCACCTAACTTTCTGCCGCCTCCTGCTACGCTTCCCTTCCCTTGGAATCCAGTCCGTAACCCTTAATAACGATCGGTTTTCTTTCCTCCTCATTACATGTCCTGCCCATGCCCATTTCTTTTTCTTGATATTAACTAAGACATCATAACTCGCATTTGTTCCCTCACCCAATAAGTTCTTTTCTTACCCCTTAACGTTACACCCATCATTCTTGTTTCCATTGCTCGTTGTATCGTACTCAATTTAAGTAGAACTCTTTTCGTAAGCCTCCAGGTTTCTTCCCCGTACATGTGTACTGGTGAGATACAGCTGTTATACACTTTTCTCTTGAGGGACCACGGCAACCTGCTGTTCATGATCTGAGAATGCCTGCCAAACGCACCCCAACCCATTCTTGTTCTTCTGATTATTTCAGTCTCATGATCAGGATCCGCGGTCACTACCTGCCCTAAGTAGATATATTCCCTTACCACTTCCAGTGCCTCGCCACCTATCGTAAACTGCTGTTCTCTTCCGAGACTGTTAAACATTACTTTAGTTTTCTGCAGATTAATCTTTAGACCCACCCTTCTGCTTTGCCTCTTCAGGTCAGTGAGCATGCATTGCAATTTGTCCTATGAGTTACTAAGCAAGGCAATATCATCAGCGAATCGCAAGTTACTAAGGTATTCCCCATTAACAATTATCCCGAATTCTTCCCAAACCAGGTCTCGGAATACCTCCTGTAAACACGCTGTGAATAGCATTGGAGAGATCGTATCTCCCTGCCTCACGCCTTTCTTTATTGGGATTTTGTTGCTTGCTTTATGGAGGACTACGGTGGCTGTACAGCCGCTATAGATAGCTTTCAGTATTTTCAAATACAGCTCGTCTACACCCTGATTCCGCAATGCCTCCATGACTGCTGAGGATTCGACTGAATCAAACGCTTTCTCGTAATCAATGAAAGCTATATTTAAGGGTTGGTTATATTCTGCACATTTCTCTATCACTTGATTGATAGTGTGAATATGGTCTATTGTTGAGTAGCCTTTACGGAACGTTGCCTGGTCCTTTGATTGACAGAAGTCTAAGGTGTTCCTGATTCTAGTTGCGATTACCTTAGTAAATACTTTGCAGAGAATGGACAGTAAGCTGATCGGTCTATAATCTTTCAAGTCTTTGGCGTCCCCTTTCTTATGGATTAGGATTATGTTAACGTTCTTCCAAGATTCCGGTACGCTCGAGGTCATAAAGCATTGCGTATACAGGGTGGCAAGTTTTTCTAGAACAATCTGCCCACCATCCTTCAACAAATGTGGTGTTACCTGATATTCCCCAGCTGTCTCCCCCTTTGCATAGCTGCCAAAGCTTTCTGTACTTTTTCCGGCATTACTTGTGCGATTTCAAATTCCTCTAGACTATTTTCTCTACCATTATCTTCGTGGGTGCCACTGGTACTGTATAAATCTCTAGAGTACTCCTCAGCCACTTGAACCATTTCATCCATATTAGTAATGATATTGCCGGCTTTGTCTCTTAACGCATACATCTGATTCTTGCAATTCCTTGTTTCTATACAGCTTTTAGGCTTCCTCCGTTCCTGAGAGCATGTTCGATTCTATCCATATTATACTTCCTTATGTCAGCTGTCTTACGCTTGCTGATTAACTTGGATATTTCTGCCAGTTCTATTCTAGCTGTAGTATTAGAGGCTTTCATACATTAGCGTTTCTTGATCAGATATTTCGTCTCCTGCGATAACTTACTGGTATCCTGTCTAACGGAGTTACCGCCGACTTCTATTGCCCACTCCTTAATTATGCCCATAAGATTGTCGTTCATTGTTTCAACACTAAGGTCCTCCTCCTGAGTTAAAGCCGAGTACCTGCTCTGTAGCTTCATGCGGAATTCCTCTATTTTCCTCTTACCGCTAAATCATTGATCGGCTTCTTATGTGCCAGTTTCTTCCGTTCCCTCCTCAAGTCTATGCTAATTCGAGTTCTTACCATCCTATGGTCACTGCAGCGCACCTTGCCGAGCACGTCCACATCTTGTATGATGCCACGGTTAGCGTAGGGTATAAAGTCTATTTCATTTCTAGTCTTGTCATTCGGGCTCCTTCACGTCCACTTTCAGCTATCCCGCTTGTGGAAGAAGGTATTCATTATCCGCATATTATTCTGTTCTGCAAATTCTACAAATAACATTCCCCTGCTATTCCTAGTGCGCATGCCACTTTCCCCCACTGACTTGTCTCCAGCCTGCTTCTTGTCTACCTTGGCATTGAAGTCGCCCAACAGTATACTGTATCTTGTTTTCACTGTACCCATCGCCGATTCCACGTCTTCATAGAAGCTGTCGACTTCTTGGTCATAATGACTGGATGTAGGGGCGAAGGGCTTTACGACATTCAATCTGTACATCTTATTAAGTTCCACGACAATACATGCCACCCTCTCGTTAATGCTATAGAATTCCTGTATGTTACCAGCTATATTCCTATTATTGAGGAATCCGACTCCTAGTTTTCGTCTCTCCGCTAAGCTCCAGTAGCAGAGGACGTGCCCGCTTTTTAGCACTGTATATGCTTCATTTGTCCTCCTAAATTCACTGAGCCCTATTACATCCTACTCACTGCCCTCTAATTCCTCCAATACACTGCTAGACTAGCCTCACTAGACAACGTTCTAGCGTTAAGAGTTGGCAGGTTCCTATTCCAATGGCGGCCTGAAATATATATATATATATATTGATGCGAGGTGAATTTGGGGATCAGGACAATCCCTTAGCATCCCGCTAAATCATTCCAACTGCAACGCGAAAGGATGCCAAGAGCTTCTTCGCCGTGCTCTTTATTCAGTACGCAACACAAGCAATGATTTCTAGCTAATAATGCTGCCATGACAGAACGATGCCGTTGGTCCTTGCGGGATACTTTAATATTTCATATTTCTTTCTTTCCTTCTTCTTTTGCTCTTCTTTCATTTCTTTCTTCCTGTCTATTCTTCTTTCCTTCTTCTTTGATTGATTTTCATTTACACAGAAAATAAAGGGAGGAAGTTGTAGAGCGAAACTACGCAATAACATGGCTTCTGAAGCCATTAAACTCTCAACCCCCTTGTAATATATGACTACATGGCGGAATTACACATTACTTATTACACAAGAACACCGATGGGGAAGAACCAAAGTAAAATTTATGCTTGAGCGAAATCAAGAAGAAATATTTGATTTAGACAGGGAAATTTTACTGCCACAAAGGCGGGAAAAACACTAAAAGATAAATGTAGACGTGATCTTCACAACTCTACGGTAACCTAATAAAAGCCAAGAAAGCGTTCTATCATGCATGTTACAGCTTATCATTTCGTAAAAATGCAATAGTTGAGACAGGCTGTTGCTTAATATTCGACAGCCATAATTCTGTAATGCTGAACTTTCACTTTCAGGTTTCTCATTTACGTGTGTTGCCCATCTCGTCAGCTGTCTCTGCGCTACCCGCGTCGAGAAGTGGTGGTGTTACTGACAACGTGCTCGCATGGACTATGGTTTTGACTGTTTCTCGCTGTATCTCATATTTCCCGACAGCCTTCTAATTGCTTAAAATTGTTTCCACCACGATGATACTTGTAAGCTTAGCGGAATTCACAAGTTTTTCGTATCAAACATAACCGAGCTTTACGACGCGGGTAAACGTTGGTTTGGGTCGAGTTCTACGAGGAAGAGGATATCACGCAGCCAACCCTCGAAGAAGCCCCCCTACTCTAATAAGCCCCTTTCTTATTTCACAGCATATCTTCGCGCTGGGTCTTTGAAACTCAGCCCTATAAAATTTACGAGACTTTGAAGGAATTGTTTGGTTTGTGGAAGCCTAAAGTGGGGGACGCCACCTTTAAAACTCCGTCCTTTAAAACCCCGCATACTCCCAGCGCACTAGGCAGCAAGCCGTTGCCACTACCATACACGTGGCGAATGCCTAATTATTGCGAGCCTCTCATTAATGTTTTTAAAGACTAAGCTTGAAAAATTTCACGTGACGTTCTCTAATGCCTTATTCTTTCACCCGTGTTTTTTTTTACTTCTTTTTTTTTGGGGGGGGGGTGCGTGCGCGTGAATAATCGTCGCCTTTTTAACGGTGAATGCTGCGTGTAGGGGAGTGAGCGAAGTACAGCAAATGTTCCAGCGCAAGGCCCAGAGTTCTGTTTGACCGGGCGTGACGGTGCAGTCTCGGAAGATAACAGCAGTTTACGATGGGTAGCGAGGAACTGGAAGTAGTAAGGGAATACATCTACTTAGGGCAGTTAGTGACCGCGGATCGGGATCATGAGACTGAAATAATCAGAACAATAAGAATGGGTTGGGGTGCGTTTGGCAGGCATTCTCAGATCATGAACAGCAGGTTGCCGTGATCTCTCAAGAGAAAAGTGTATAACAGCTGTATCTCACCAGTACACAAGTACGGGGAACAAACCTGGAGGCTTACGAAAAGGGTTCTACTTAAATTGAGTACGATGCAACGAGCTATGGAAACAAGAATGATGGCTGTAACGTTAAGGGATAAGAAAAGAACTTATTGGATGAGGGAACAAATGCCAATTATTGACAACTTAGTTGAAATCAAGAAAAAAATGGGAATGGGCAGTGCATCTAATGAGGAGGGAAGATAACCGATGGTCATTAAGGGTTACGGACTGGATTCCAAGAGAACAGAGTCGTAACGGGGGGCGGAAGAAAGTTAGGTGGGCGGTTGAGATTAAGAACTTTGTAGGGACAACATGGCCAGAATTAGCACATTGCCGGGGTAGTTGGAGATGTATGGGAGAGGCAATTCCCTGCAGTGGGCGTAGCCAGGCTGATATTGATGACGACGGTGAACCAACCGCATGTGCTTCGGCCAACAGCGCCCTGATTTTCCTTAGCGAGAGAACTCCCGTCAGTGCACAAAAATTTATCCAGTAGCCTTCTCCTCACCCGTCCTTTCGTTCGCGACCGACTTTTAGGAACTCCCTGCTCTTAACGTAATAGTGCGAATAAATTTCTTGTTCTTGCCTAACATAGTTTCGCTAGTGCCCGCTCCCTCCCCACTGATGTTCCTGGTCGACCACCAGAGCTGCACCCAAGCCACCTCTAAGACGGAGGAGTTCCTTTGAAGGGACACTAAAGAGAAAAATGATTTCTTCTGCATCAGTAAATTACCTCTCTAGAACGCCAAAACAGCGCTCTTACTACGATTAGCCGCTTGCTAAGTAAGAGAAAGCGCAAGAACGAAATACGAGTGGCGACGCCTCTTGAAGTTCGCGCAACTGGTCGCTATGACGTCATGGATTTTGATGGCATCTTCTAGGGCCTACTTAATTATATAGCGGTACAGATTGACTACATTGTGTTCTAAAGGAACCAAATATTAAACATGGCAAGATTCGGGAACCTTTACTCTGCCAACGCGGCCCAAATGCGAAAACATAATTTGGAATCCCTGACGTCACACTAACGTACCGGCGTCGGGGTTTCAGCGCCAAATTCGTATACTGATAGTTCGACCTTCGTTTTCTCATCTAATAATCAAACTACTACTTTGAAATTACTGCCTGCAGTGTTCTCGAACAATATTTTATTAGTCTAAATTGATTTGCTGCTCTGCTTTAGTGTCACTTTAAAACAACGTGCCTGAATGATGGTCGATGATAGAAAAACATTGCCGTTTTATTTACTCTCCTCGAACAGTTTTTCATTGACTTTTCATAGCATAACTTACGCCTCAGTGGCCTCAGTGATTATGCCACCGGCACCCTACAAAAAACTTGTCCGCATCGATGGGAGGTTCCAGCACTACCTCAGCTGCATGTATGCAATGTAGACTTCGTCGGCCAGTCACATGAAGCCGTCATCATACCTTGAGATGCTTGCCACATAATACTCAAGGCTACTATTTCCTGAGCAGCATTCGTAATATTACGCTTGTTTGCAATGTCTCCGTTGCTCACACTGTCGTGACTGTCGCCCATAATTGCGCCAATCTTGTTATTTCAAATTTCGGCCTTCGTCGAGAAGTGGTGAGCCACAGAATGGCATTCACTATCTTCTGTGTGCCTGACAATACTGTCAGCTCAGCATGGGGCGTCGATACTCCGGCCTACTTACCAGTCACTTCTGCCCTGTTAGAGTGCGACCACTTTACAAGGTGGATTAACCCTGACCTTGCTTCTGGATCGGCTGCAGGACTCTTCAGTGTACTTGCATAGGGTAAACCGGTGTCGTTTGGATATTTTGTAACGCACAGAATGATAAAGTTAAGCTTTCACTTAGAGTAAGCGTCTTAATGGCTCAATGTTTTAGTTTTCGAAATGCATCCACACTCTTCTACAGCTTTATTATTAAAAAGGCACGACTCTTGCCAAGAGTAGTAATCATACGCCTAGTAGGTCTTCAACAAGAAATAGTTGAGCTTACAAGCAAACATCTTAATCCACCTCATTGAGAATAAACTAGGTCATTTGGAGCAATACTAAATTATCCATACTTTCAAAGTTATCACCGGTGTGTTACTCTCATTCGGTCGAGGCAGTCTGCGTTTTTATAATCCACAGAGCTGCGAAGCAAACATTAGAGATGTTCGATAGTTTCTCCAAATGGCCCACTTACCAAACTCGCTCAAATTATGACTCTGCACTAAACGTCCTTTCTCAGATTTAGCAGATGTTGACGGGTTCTCTCAGGAAGTGCTATGAATTTAACGCTCTTTCCAGGATACACCCAATTTTCGTAGCTGTCCTGGAGTAGCTTCTAATTTCACGGTGCCTAGTCCGACAGTACTGCCCTGTTGCAGCTGTACTACTATGCTTACACAAAATTTTACTTTATTGTCCCGAATAGTGGCAGTATAAAACTATGCTGGGGGATCAACCGTGGGGACAGATGGCTGCGGGACCAAGGTGGCGCACAGGAAGCCATGGCTGAGGTGTAGCGACCATCCGTCACTTGGACGTCCCTGCCGTGGAGGTCACTGCCCTTTGCTACCGAAATCCAGTTTGCCCCGCCGTGAGGATGATTGCCCCCTGCTCTTTCTTGGAACCGAAGAGCCACCACTGCCACTCAGGAAACCTGCTTTTGAATAAAGCCCGTGGACTCTACGTTCTCAAGCTGTCAAAACGTTCATTCCTTGCCTCCGCAAAACCGAGCTGCCAACAGAATTGAATGAGAACAGAAATTTGCTTGGGGAAAGCTCTCTAGTTGAACAGCAACTGCGATGGTGCTGTTATGAGGCTTTTTATATTTTCCAGCTCTATGGCAACTCTGATTCCTAGTGCTATTTTACTTTGTTATCCAAACAAATACTCTGCTTCGCGTTTGCCTTGTCTCGGGAACCTAGACAGCGATAAAACTGAATTGCAACAATTTACAGCCGCAGAAATTACTTCTCGTATCCTGCTTTTTTGGACACGAGCATTGTCGGCGTTATCAGTGTTCTTGATAACGCGTAGCCGCTCATCGCCTGGAAATGACTTATCCTAAGAGCATTTATTCGCGACGAGCGATGATTGATTCTGGGCTTTTGATACGGTTATTTTTTCTGCCTTTTCATTTTTTTTCTTCTTTTTGATGTTACGGAGTAAACAAGCTAGGATAACCGACAGAATCCCTCCGTGGCAGCCTTCCTTTAGTCTGCACACATTCTTAACGTCCGAACATCCGACAGCGTCTAAGAGAAACGCCGTCGTGGACGGCTTTTGGTGTTGAGCTATCAATTTCGCTAAAGTTCCCCCAGTTATTTTCGTTGCGGTTTTGCTGTCCGCACTCATGGGCTACCGCAGCAGCTCCAAATCGAGAAGTGCTTAAGTATTAAGACATTTACATGTATATGTTGCTTTTGCATGACGCAAAAGTCACGACACAATCATTGAGCAAATGGTCTCTGTGCCGTCATCCATTAGCCTGGTGTGGCCGAAGCTGCTCGCAATATTATGTCACATTTAGTGGCCACCGGGTTAGGAACACTTTTGGGTATGACATATATAATACTTTCAGGTAGTCCCAAAACTAGTCTCCGGTCACGGTTATCCACGTTCATGAAGGAAAACCGCTATTTAAATTATTGTGCAGTAATACATGCCGGATTTGTCTCTTTTTCACATTGTCTAAGATGATGCCATCCTGCCTTTATAATATAGCCGCAATGTAGCCTAGCAGGTATGGAACTCCATAAAAGCTACCCACATACTCAAAGACCTCGGGCACAAATCCTGACACTTTCTTGTATTCAACAGTTGTGCGGCCGCCAAGGACATCCTTAACGAATGTTACATAATAAATTATTGGGTTTTAGGTGCCAAAACCACGATCTCTTTATGATTCACGCCGTATTGGGGGACTGCGTAATAATTTGGACCACTTGTGGTTCTTTAACATGCGCCGAACCCTAGGTACCCGGGTGTTTTCGCATTTCATACCCATCAAAATACGCCTGCCGTAGCTGGGATTTGATCCCGCTACCTCGTGCTTAGCAGCCGAACACCATAGCCACTAAGCGACTAAGGCGGGTAGGCAATGTTGGCAGTTCGAGGAACGTGACAGTCGGCACGTGAGACAAATTCTTGCCATCCACATTGCACTAGAATTGGTACGAGTCATTGAAGAATGACACCGTAGAGTGCATTTTATTTATTGTGGTGGAGTCCGCGTCCACTACTTCCGACCGGAATTACCCGGTTGCGACTGACCACCAGGCATCTCGCTTATATGCGTAGTCGCCTGACAGCTGCCGGCACTGGCGTCGGCTACAGAACCATATACTTGACTTCTCTTTAACAGTTGCTGACATTCTCGGTTTATTTCGCACCATCGGGATTCAGTCGAACTGCTTCCACAGTCAATTTATTTGTGCCAAAATTTGGCCACCCTGCCAACGTTATGGTTTCTCATTTTTCGGTCATATTTTATATTTAAGCTAAGGCTCTCCTGAGATTTCCAGCGGTTTCACTTTTCCCAAAAAGCACAGATTTTTGTCGGCCTCTGTTCATATTTTGGAGTATATTTAATAGACGTTGAAACTATAGCACGCCCCCTTACCGCGCTGCTAAAAAAAGTCATTTTATTTTTTTGAGGTCTTGTGCAAGCTTCTGCCTTCTTGCCGTTCATCAACCTACTGATTTCCCTGTCTCTTGTATACCATTTTGACGACTACGATCCCATGGAAGTTGGCAATGATGTAATGGCCATGGGATTGAAGACGTTTAAATCAATTCTATCGTAGACACAACAGCCGCTTTTGCTCACTACGAATGAGAATATTGCATTAATGTGCGCCATTCTTAGGCATATATATTCATAGCCTAAAAAATTATATGGATCCCACGCAGTGGGCGAATCGACGTAAGGAAAGCTTTCTGTGTTCGTGTTGTTTGTTTTGATTGACGTTAATTAGCAGTAATGCTGACTGCGAATGCATGATTTCTTCAGCGCATGGTGCAATAGGAGAGCAGTGAGTCGATGGCCAATGTTACTTTGCGTGCGCTACTGCTGTGTATCTTCCTAGTACACAACATACAGCGAGCCGCGTTTGCTTGACGCACCGCCCAACTCCTCTCCCCTCGCCCTCCCTCACCACTCCCTCGTAACTCTCACCTTCGACTGTCTCCACGCGCGCGCAGAGGCCCGCCGCCAGCTGAGCCCGCTGCATGACGTTTCATGTTTCGTTATCTGCTGTTATCGGGAAGCGTGCGCTGCTGTGCGTTGACCGTCGTGGGTATTTCAATAGGTGAAGCGCCAATAGTGACGGCACACAAGAAGAAATACAGACAGGGCAAGGCGCCTTGTCCTGTCTGTATTTCTTCTTGTGTGCCGTCACTATTGGCGCTTCACCTATTGAAAGCTATGCACCAACTAGCCCCACAACGTGTTTTACTGTTTTACCGTCGTGGGTAGTTTCTTAAGTTTCTTAGTCCTTGATAGCTTTGTGCTTGTGCTCCGCCGTGTTTTGCCCTTTTCACGACTCGTACCGCTCGCGCATCGTACAGTGTTGCACGAATACCTCAAAAACAAGCCCTACAAAGTTGTTCCGGGTGCCTAACGACAACAGGTGAGCGCGCAGACCCAAGGACCTCTGAAGGCGCATGTACACGAACACAGCCCTCTCCAACTGTGGGCTCCATGAGCCTCCGGACGTCGTTGCGCCTTGATTTTGCTACACTTCCCTCTTACCTGTACAGAAAGCTGGCAAGTAGATGTTCCTCCTAATTGTCACCTCGTCTATGACTTGTGTTTTTCTGTGCCAAGTCTCATTCTGCAACTTCAGTAACTTAGCTTTCCATCCCGCCCTCAGTGCTTCTTCTGTGTGTCACGGTCTACAAACGTGCTAACAGCTGAAACATTACTGTTCCTGTTTGTGTATTATTTCAGTAATCGCCGATGGTAAAACCGCGCGAACAACCTTCATGTGTAGGCATAATACGCTTTTTCTTCTGGAAAGCATGAGCATTGCAAGTGTCCTAAATGGAGTTTTTGCAGTTCGTGTTTACTATACATAGAAGTGCCGAGGGGCTGCGACTTAGGGCCTCAAGTGACGTAGTTTACTGCTAAGGATTGCATTCGGGGTGAAGGAAAAGTCCTGCTGTTGGCTTATTTTACCTGGTCATTGATTGAGGAACAGATTTTTGTGTGCTGCTGCGAAAGCCGACTATCTTCTGTTCCCCCTTGCCACCGTTACTCAAGTTGTGGCCAAGTGCACAGTAATGTGATAATGTGTATTTCAGTTTCTTGTAGTGTTATTTTTGTTCTGCATGGTCCTTTTCATATTGTTCAGTAGTAATGAACATGACACGCATTTCATCTACTTTCGTGCTGGCTTATAAGTAAGCTCTTATTTTTTTGTATGACTGTCCATCAATCTGCGCATTTTATTCTATATTTTAGGTATTTTGCGTGTCATTGTTTTTGCCATTACCAGTGACTTTTCCCCGTCTATAGTTGTCATGACTATGTCATACGCGTCGTACAGTATTTTGCTACATCTTAGTGCATATATCAGAAGCTCGTCTACATTTTGGTCTTGAGGGCGTTATATAAAAATCTTGTTTCTTTTATGTATATGTGTGTACATCAAACAGCCTTCGCGTTTTCTAGCGCTTTTTTTATTTGTTATTTAACTGTCTGGTGAACGTTTGTGTTTAATACTCATGTATACGTCATACACCTTTCACTTTTGTTCATTTTTTGAGCGTGTATCACACCACGTTATAACAAAAATTTTTGCTTTCAGAAACGAAGTCAATAAAGCCGCACCAAAGTTCTGTTGTGTGGGAAGTAGAATTTTGTACATCAAACAGCCTTCGCGTTTTCTAGCGCTTTTTTTGTTATTTAACTGTCTGGGTGAACTTTTGTGTTTAGTATCATGTATATGTCATGCACCCTTTACTTTTGTTCATTTTTTGAGCGTGTATCACACCACGTTATGAGAAAAAATTTTGTTTTCAGAAACGAAGTCAATAAAGCGACACCAAAGTTCTGTTGTGATGGAAGTGGAATTTTTTATGTCCCGGCACATTCTGGTATAAGTATGGGCAAGAATGCGTGCGTGCCATCGCATAGCTCACGGCGCACCACGCGCCAGCTCGCAAGCATTGCCAATGCGCGGCGTAGCGCGAGCATTGGCATTGGCTTGCGGCTAGGCGGAGGAGGCGCCGCGCAGTTCTGTTCATGGTGCCATGACAACATAAACAATCGTGTGCGCCGCCATTTTGCTAGAACATCGCCCTCCTGTTAGGGCCATAACTGAACGTGACCTTGGCGCTAGCGTCGAAAAAGCGTCTGCTCGAAAACAGCCAATGACAGCTAAGCGGAGATTCACCCCTGGGGCACGGCATTGGACCGCTAGGCCATGACGCAGAACGGTAGGTGCGAACGATTAAACGACTCGGCGGCAGCCTCCAACGTCTCCGCAAGGGATACGCTCGAGTTTTTATAGAGACCACATGAACTTGCACGACTGTGTGTCAAAAGTTGCTTCGGGGAA
Organism: Dermacentor variabilis; assembly: GCF_050947875.1. Taxonomy (NCBI): domain Eukaryota; kingdom Metazoa; phylum Arthropoda; class Arachnida; order Ixodida; family Ixodidae; genus Dermacentor; species Dermacentor variabilis. The sequence goes on from NC_134569.1 coordinate 174,830,056, forward strand.
CAGTGTTACAGAGCAGAGATAGGCATCATTTGAAAGCTGATTCTCCGGACTACATACGCTCCAGCGACTTTGACGATAAACGCCGTAGTTTCATCCCAGCTACCGTTTTCGTCTCGAAAATTCGGTACAAATTTTCGTCGTTTCCATAGGCTGCCATTGCTGAATCTTTAACCAATATGGGAACAAAATTTTTGATTGCCACAGCGTGATCACTGCATTTCACTCGTGTGGATTGTCTTTCAAAACATGACTGTCACCTGCCTTCTTCAATAACCTACCTGCAGCTTTTGTTATTCGCGAAACACCAGCTCATTCCGTTGAAAACGCGCTAACTTCGTGCCGGGGCCGCTAAGGGCGCTAGTTGGTACGTGTCCAGAAATGCTGGGTATGCCACCACCACGTACAAGCAGCAAGAAACGAGCCCTTGGTTACTTACATCACTCTCGTTGTATTGTGCTCTGTATAAGTCAGGTGCCGATAACGAACACGCCAGGTACTTCCAACCCTGCCATAAACTTGAACTGACTTACAGTCCTCGCCTGGTGCGTAATTTTGAATTTTTACGTAGTACGGTATAGTATTGTTCTTGAAAATCTGGAAAGGAAATCGAGGATTACGGGATATATTTAATTGGCTAATACAGCACCGTGTGTGCCCAGGAAAAAAAACGTGTGCGACGAATTGGTTTGACGCATAAAAGTAGATTTAGACGGACACTCTTATTATTAAAATGCATATGTGGTAGATGACTAAGAAGACTACTTCTGTTTTGTACTTACCGATAGTCAGCCTACAATACCTTATTGAAAATTAATGCATTTGGTGATTTTCATTACAACCAATTTTCCTAATAATTAGGAGAGCCTACCGTACAATAGGAGCGCATATATGTAGTATCTATTTATTATTTATTTATTTGCACATGCTGGCAGCCACGTTTGCCGCCACAACAGGAGCGATCACAAGTACACAAAGAAAAAAAAACATATATAAATTGGCGTAATTGTAAATCCATGCAAGAAAGGCATTAAACAACATAGATACAAAACAATTAAATAAGTGACTAATGATGCTAATCATGCTTAAAAACCGGTTCACTGGCAAGGAACGCATGTCACCTTATAATAACGGCTAAAGAACAATGCTTCGCAGAAAGAAACTGTACTTGAAGGTATTTGTAGGCACAAAGAAAGGCTTGGAATTAATCTCATGAAGTTATTTTGCTCTAAAGGCCTAGCAGGTGTTAAGTATATGGTGTTAGGTTCACGCCTACTACCGTGACTATGGCGGGTCCACTACGTGTAGGTGCATAGCACGACTGCAATATTAGAACTAAGTATGTAAGCTTTCTAATGCTTAAAGAAATGGCATGCGCCTCCCTAATACCTGGCGTAATATTGTGAGTCATTCGAAAAAAATTTGATGTGAGGCCAGCAAATGCCTTTCCCAATAGAGGGCTAGAATGTACAGCTTAAGGCCATTATATGCGCTGTTGACAGCTGCCATCCGGCGTACAATGACAAACCAACCACAGTCGGCGATAAGAACTTGCGGCCAAGCACGAAACATTCTACGAGACTGTTCGCATTCGCCGTTCCCCCTACGACATATGCAGAAAGGAGGAGTTGAACCTAGGCCAGAAATACCTAAGCCTCTATCAAATTGGGGCAGCAAGAAATATGGGACGCCCTTGTAAATAGCCAACCAATGAGGATGGAAGGTGACTAAAGGCTACCCGAAACGAGAGGATGTGCCAATCGAGCATTAATTACGCATTCACGAACACTCGTACCTTCTGCTCTGTCTATGACTGCAATATCGGTTGTTTATGCCGCCCCGACCATCGCATAAAGAAATTAAGCGGAACCTGCCTAAAGAAAAAGTTCTTAAAATAAGCTTAGCATTATATGGCGTTCGGCATGGTAGGAATGTGTATGTTCGGCAATGCAAATATATGGATCTCTCTACTGGCACCTTCACGCATATATACATGAATAGCACAGATCAGCATAAGAAAAGAAAAACACTCATAAATGACTACAGTATTAACATTGATACGGTTATCACCGTCAATGTTTACAGATATTTAGTTATGATGTTTTATGCTGACTGGTAATCGAATGCACATGTCAGTGGAACAGTAACCAGAGCTGGTAGGGCGTTGAACTTCGTTCAGTTAAACTTAAGATGTCGCGAGTCTGTGCTAAAACGGCGTGCGCTTACAACATGTGCGAGAACAATATTAGAGTATTCCTGAACTCTATAGGATCTATCGGAAATCAGTGTGATTTCTCACATAGAATGCATTGAAAACAGAACGGCCGTGTTTGCAATGGGCTGGTATAGAAGAACGAAGATCGTTACCACAATTAAGCAAGAATTCACCTGGCAATCGTGGTCTTAACAGCGAGAAAACTGAAACTAGAGCTATTTTTTTTCTCAAATATTATTCAATAAGGCTGGTAATAGCTAGAAACCTTATACCTAAAGAAACCGTTTTATATTTCGAAACGCTATGATCACGCCCTAAAAATACGTGAAAAACCGCTCCAGGATGTACGTGCCTGTTTGCTTGTTCCTTTTTTCCTAAGTAGATGCATAACGAAAAACAACAACCTTCCTGAAGAGCAAGCGCGTTGCCGCAAAGAAGACTTGTTTTAGATTGCAGCTATTAGGCACCAGGCGAGCGTTGGCGTAACAGAACGAATGAGCACAGCAAAGGATGAAAGAGCGAACGAGGAGCGTAGCTTTGGATGAAAGTCACTATGAGGAAAGCAGAGGAGGAAGGTGCTGAGGAACTATGAGGTGGAAAGCTGAGGAGAAGGAAGGTATGACGAAAGCATGAGAAGATGGGCGTATTGAGGCGACGATGGCTTCGAGATGGCGCCCGAGTAGCGTGCGTCATCTGAGAGGTCTGCCTGCGGCGCCTGATGTGAATCACGCCCATGCGTCATCCCCGTGCTGCCTCTCGCTATCTGAAGCTTAGCGAGGCAGTCGCGCCACACTTCGCGGCATTTGCAACGCGCCGCACGAGATAGGTTATCAGCGCCAGCCAATACATCGTGAAATGAAAACACGCCGCATAGAGCAGCTCGAATTCCGCGTGAAGGAATACAGTAATCTTCAGTGAATTTATATCTATGCTGTAAAACCCGCCTCCCCTGTTGTAATGCCCAAGGGCAATGCGAGGCCATTCTTGAGTAAAGAAGCACCCCCGCCCTCAGCCCCTACACATCATTACTACGCATAAGACATTCCGCACCACGCCGATAGCCACTTAATGCTACACATATCATGGGCTGATCCCCTTCAAGGAAGTTACGCGTATTTTTTTTTTCATATCATTGTGTAGACGAAGTAAACAACTACTCTATCACACATGTGACACATTCATAAGAGCGCCGTTTTCACGTGTCAGATTTATCTAGATTTACCTAGAAAATATCGTTGGCGTTGAATTGGAAGGATGAGGGGCAAGGAGAAAGTCGATATCAACACGGGACTGAGGCAGGTGTGCCGTTTATTCCCATTGCTCTTTATGGTGTACATGGTAAGGATACAAAGACTGCTCAAGGGAAGTAACATCGTGTGCAATCTATGATACAAACAGGCGGGTACACTAGTAGAGTAGCAGCTTCCAGTTTTGTTTTGTGTGGACGACATTGTGCTGTTAACTAACAAGCAGGGATATGAAACGTCTGGCCAATATCTGTGGACAAGAAGGCCAAAATTTAATTCTAAACATTTGCGTTAAAAATCAGGTGTTATGACATTCAATGAAAACCAACAACAGACAGTGTCCACACAAGACATAAAAATACCTCGCATGAAAGAATATAAATACCTTGGTATAAGGATAAACCAAGGCAATAGATACATTCAAACGTAGCAAAAAAACAACAGCAAAGGAGAAGCGAAATGCGGCCATAATGAAACGCAGAACGCCACGGGGATACGATCGATACGAGCTGCTCCAGAGTATTTGGAGAAGGGTATAGGTTGCAGGACTTACATTTGAAAATGCGTTTGTTTGCGTCAAGTTAGGGGTACATTGAGGACTCGATTGAAACCAAAAGTCAGTGGGACGCCTCGCATGGGGCGCTCTCGGGAAGACTACAAATGAAGTTCTGAAGTGAGGGAAACTGAGAGTAAAATTGATTATGAAGAATGACTCAGAAATATTTAAGAAATTGAGTGGACTAGAAGAGTGTTCAGATATATGTACAGGAACTACATTGATTCAAAGTGGAGCAAAATAACTACGAAGCTTAGAAGCAAATACCCGACCGGTATGTCGAGCAACATGGCATCAAAGAACGTCATTGCGGAAAGTCGTTGAGGCTAAGATAATCTGATGGGAGGCAGAAATGGAAAAGAAGTCTGCTATGAGTTATTAATTAGGAGGAAAAAACCAAACTAGGAAAGAAACGATAATTTGAAAGGGAGCCTGAGTACTTTTCGAAGCGAGATCAGCATGCCTTAGAACACGCACTTATGAAGCGAGATACAATAAGCAAGAAGCATGTGCTTGCGGCAGTAAAGCTAGGGAAACGGTGAAGCATGTTTTATTATAATGTGAAGATATTTGCACAGTGGTCGATTAAGGCACCTCTGGCCTCCTTGAAGCCCTTGGGTTCAACGAGAGCATGGAAAATGTAAGCGTGTCCGCAATAGAGGTTATTAACAGTTGATTGTAAGAATGGTGAAAGAAAAGTAGGCAAATGATTAACAACGGAGGCGTACAAAAACAAAGTTCCCAATAGCTATTCCCAAAATTTGGTGACGGGAAGTATTCCTGGGCTTTTAAACATCACGACGTGTATATTGCATAGGACTTTATTAGGAACAAAGAAGCATTTCTCTTAAGAGTGTCATTTAGGTGAGGATATAGAAAGTAGGTCCAAAGAGTAAAACAAAAAGTCAAATAAGGAGGCCTATAACGTAACACTATTCCAATATGTTTTTATTGCAATCTCCTGATGTCAAATTTGCGTAACCGCCGACACGAGCATCGACCGGTGACCCGCAGCGTTGCCACAACAGCCCATTAAAACGCTCGTTTAGATTATAGGAAGTCACTTTGCTTTCAAATTCAATAGCATTGCGTACATTGAGCGGTTTTTCGTTTTTAATTGGCTGCGAGGACGCGAGGAGCACGCTCAAGTGGAGAGGGTTTTGATGGGACGGAGCCAGCGCCCTGAAAATAGATAAGCGGGTGAGGAGGGTGGTGCCGGCGTCTGCAATCCGCCTTTTTCGACACCAAACTGCGCATGCGCAGCACCCTAGCTGCTGATGCCGAAGCAATTTGGCAGGCGCACGGCGGGGCTCGACTCTCTTCTCCGAGTGAGTTATGTAGGGCCGGGGCAGGCGCTGCACTTACCAGTGGAATAGGGCGCCGGCCGTTTCTCTTAGACCCTTACAGACCTGCACATATCCGTGTCTTACTGTTCTACACGGTTTACCACGACGTGTATCGCAACAACGCCTGCCCGTCCAGCGGCAAGATCTCCACTCTAGCACACATGCTCCGGGAGTGCGGGTCGAGATACCCCAAGATCAGAAAAGAAGAGTGGGACTCGCGTTTGCGTAGCCCCGCTCGCGTTTGCGTAGTCCCGCTCTTGAAAAGCAAATCCTGGCTGTCCGGCGTGCCCGTGACCGGGCTGGTCGGCCAGACCTGCCAGTGGCGACGTGGGACTAGCCGGGTGTGCGACGTGTTCGCGTCCTCGCCGGTCCTCCAATAAAGTTCTTTCACTCACTTGTCAGCCTTGCCATTCTCGCTGGAACGCGCGTGAAACGCCTGTCGATCATTATTTCCGTCGAACTTTGACGCGATGCCAGTGTTGTGTCTCGCTTACGGTTGCACCTCCCGTGACCATCCCAGCAGGGCAATGCGGATTTCCCGATTTCCGTCGGTAAAACAGGTTCGACAGCGCCGTGAAGTCTGGATTAGGGCTCCACTTTGTGACAGGTATGTATTGGCATATGCAGTTTACCTCTCTAGTTTTTTTTCAATACTGACGCATACGAATAATCTCCACGAAGACTCAAATGTATGCTTGAGCTAGCGAAGCCAGCGATCTCTGAGCGCGGGCTACCTGGTTGAGTAAAAAGCGAAGTGTTCTTTTTTTTTCTATGGTCTCTGTGCGTCCGTCGTAGGAAAGCCGTCATTTCGCAACTTCACACCATGCACACTTGCAGCTTTATAAACGCTATGCGAATTCTCCTGATGTCGGCGTAGTTATCTGTCGGAGTCAAGCCCACTTGCGCTGCAGAGCTGACGTGGGAAACAGCGTGCACTGATAGTGCTAGTTAGCAATCGTTGCTAATTGTCGTTCCGTCATTCTTGTCGGCAGCAAGTAAGATTTGCTTGCAGAAGGCTTTTATGTTCGTTTAGCGAATAGGGGTGTAGTAGGGTATGTACTAAGGCTCATTTTCCTGTGCGGCATCTTCTGGAGTGGAGTGGCGCGTCTTACTACGTAACTGCCACATTTCAGGGGCGCCTTCGCCGTCGTCCATACATCTGGACACGTGTACTTGTTTATCTTTTTTCAGGTGACCGCTGTTCACCGTTAAACAAATGTTATCCCTCAGCGTGGGACGCGCCCGCATGTATCGGAAGTTCCTCGAATGTTATCGATCGTTCTACCCGCCGTTTGTCGACGCCGAACTTTGTGTAATCTGACTGCACACATGCGCGACGAGAATGGTGTAGAAGTTTCTGGAAGGCACAAGGGCATCAGCGATTACTCGCGAACGTTCGATGGCTCGTGTATAAAGGCCGACGCGCTTGACCGGCAGATCAGATTTTCGGCGATCACCGAGTGTGTTCGCCGCCGTCGTTGTGCTTAAGTGTAGCCTGTTATTTGGGGCACAGGTTCGGCCAATAAAAGCTAGTTTCGTCATTCACAGTATTACTACTACGTTCTTTGCCATCACTACTACATGACAATAGACAGTTTTAGTTGGGCGTCCGCAACCACCTACGTACGCAGCGCGCGATGTCGTGAGTATGTAGCTAAGCGCACGCGTACGAAACGACAATAGTTGGACGGACGCGAAAGTTGAGAAGGGGATTGATGACTTGCATGAGTAAGTATCGGTAGTGTGCTACTCTGCGCCGCGATATGCCGCCTTCTGAAACTGTGTAGCCAATATCCGCCGCCACGAAGTCAAACCACAAGCCGAAGTCATATCTTCGCCAAGAGCGATATCGAAAAACGCGCTCTCGTGGGCAGGCGAGAACGTCCCGCAAGGCCTGCTGAGCCCGCAGCGGACGCTACGCAGCTTTCGAAAAGCTGCGGACGCGCGCAAGATACCGTGCGTACTCCTGCGTACCGCGCATGCGCACTGACGCCTCCGCGGGTTTGCTGCGTACGTAGAGCTCCTGTGGACGCCGAGTTAAAACTGTCTAGTACCGACGATGTTTGTATACACGCACCGTACCGCGCATGCGCACTGACGCCTCCGCGGGTTTGCTGCGTACGCAGAGCTCCTGCGGACGCCGAGTTAAAACTGTCTATTACCGACGCTGTTTGTATACACGCACCAGTTCAAAAAAGGACGCCATCGGCCGCTATGTTCGTACTGCGGCGCGGTCTAAGAGGAAGACGGGCACCCCACAGACAGGGGGTATCACCAATTTTGGTCATTCTGACCTTCCTTCTTTTGGCATTTTTGTAGATGTACACGGTTTATGTGGACAAATAACGTATGCAACTTGGCATTCTGTTGACCTCCCCACCGCCTGTGTATGTATGTACGCCCAGCAGATGGCACACCATAAAGCAAGACATGCAGTGTTGAAACGTGATATTCGCCCTAAGAACTACACTTCGTGCCCTATTCGAGTCATGCGGTTTTGTGCATACTGGTACTGTTTTATTTTTAATTCACGTTACGCCACAAGTTCAGCGGCTTCAGGCCAAGGATGAGCTTGTAAATCGTTGCCGAAGCTCTTCTTCCAGGCATTAGTCACGCTGAAGAAACCTGAGGGTTCGATCGAAACAGCGGGCTCGATCGCTAGCTGACGATGACAAAATATGACGGCGCGCACACGTTGTTTTGGTCTTGTCTCGCACGCTGCTTATTTGATCACGAGTCTCGCGTGGGGCGGCTGTCGCGGCGCGCAGCGGTTCCTGCCAAATAGTTTTTCGTGGCCACCGCACGATGGCGCCACAGTGCATCGCAAGAGGCGGATTGGTCCGGTTTTCCTTACTTAGCTTGCGGTGGCTGCTCGAAAATAGTGGCGGCGTGCAACGAAAAGTTAAGAAAGTCGTTAAAACGCATCCTCCGCAAGGAAGAGTTGGCAGAGTGAGATTGTAAATGTGCCGAAAGTGCTCGAAAACATTACATGGCCACGTAGAAAGCTTTATTGTACGCAAAGGCACCCATGCTCTCCGGCATGTGCGAGTTGCCAGTGCCTGAGCGATCGGCGGCAGCCATCTTTTGTTCCTTCCAGAACTGAGCTGCTTGCGTCTATTCAGAAAGAAAATTCAGTTTTGTTCGGCAAGTTAATAGATCGTTCGCGCGTACACGTCATTTTGACGCGGATAGTTTTCGCGGTTTTGCGGCGTCGCGTGGCAGGCAGGTGAAGTGAGTGCAGCACGAAAACTTTTGACCAATGGCTGAGGGCTAATGGCGAAAAGTCGTCGATTGAGAAATAAAAATTTTCTTTTTTCGGTACAATGATGCATAATCAGTGTGTGCACGTCAAATCAGATGGAGAGCCGTCGCGGTTTTCGTGACGCCGCGTGACAGACAGGCGAAGTGGGGGTTGTCCAAAAAATAGTTTATGATCAATCGCGAAGGGCTGATTGCAGAATTGGGATAAATAGGTCAGCGTAAAGCAATAGCTTGACGTTATAGCGCCCAACGTTCTAGCGCTCATCAAACCGAGGGAGTCTGCAAGACGTAGATTTGTTATATAGCATTATGTGTGTAATGTGTAAATAGGTTTTGAATTGGAAAAAAGAAGTATCTGAAACGTAAGAACTGGGCAGCACAGCTTTGTAGCCGTGCTAGAAAAAGGGATAAATTCAGGTAATTATTAAGAAATAACTTTAGAAGAGTAAATTTAGCGGGGTAAAAGGAGAACACAAATAACTGAGCTTCAAAAGCCGTAATTAGTATTACTATCCTATACAGTAAAAATATATATTGCAAGCAATAGGAGACCTACTAAAACAGGCAGTTCAATATCATGGCAAGGTAATGAGAATTCATGATCGCCACTCAGCCTTTACACTGTGTGCAGGAGCGTGTTTATCTAGGTTGATTACTCACAGGGTACCTTGACCACGAGAAGGAATTTCACAGAACAAATATTGGTTGCAGCGCATATGGCAGGCATGGCCAAATCCTCACTGGGACCTTGCTACCGTGATTGAAAAGTAAAGTGTGTTGTCATTGCGTTCTACCAGAGTTAAAACATGGAATGCAGGTTAGCAAAGAAGTTGGATAACATTTAAAGGATCCCGCGAGGCGCGATGAAATATTAGACATAACGTTAAGAGACAGGAAGAGAGCGCGTTACATCAGGGAGCGAGCGGAGACAGACGTTGGTTGACATTAGACAAAAGAGTGGAGGCAGTAGAAGGACAGCCAGGCGCAAGCACTGCCAGAGGTGACAAATGCCCCTGAGGAACGCGCCCCGAAAACGGGGAAGTGAGAGACACGGCTGAGAGCCGTACAGCGACGCGACGCTGTGGCGGTGGAGCGGAGAGCCTGGGACCACGCGCGAGGCGCAATGGAGCACCCGCCGCCGGCACCGCGGCTGGCGCTCTGTTACAGAAGTTGCGTAGGCTTCGTTCTGGCGCGCGTCAGCACCACGGACTTGCTGCACTTAGTATCAGTGCAAGTTGCAATTTCGCGCCCATCTGCTCCAGCGAGCTGATTGGAGGTGAAAGGGTAGATGGCGCACCAACATGGCTGTGCTTCGGGCTCCAAAAATTGACGTCAGAGCCTCTGCCATTTTGTTACCTTCCTCCATAGGTATTAAGGATAGATATGAACCGCTATATTCGTGACGCGTGCCAAAGCTTTCAAGTAGGAAGTATAAACGTGTGGTTTAATAACGGTTGCTGAAAGCTCGTCTAATCGCATGTTTTTGACACTATATATACGGCATGTGATTCCTGTTCCCCGCTCTTCGTAATGAAGAATGACAAGCATGGCGCTTATATTTGGTTGAAGTAGGAAGCACGTTGTGCAAAAAGAACCATAAATGTTTTATCTCTGTAGCTCCCTCTCATCCTTTAGGGAATTCAAGCTTTCAAGAGTGTTGCACTGCTCTATGCACTATATTTTCATAATTACTGACACTACTGCAGAAGGGATCCGCTTCAAGTTCAGTTAAATTATTGGGCATGTTGACCCGAGTCTGCATTTTTTTTAGTTTAATTAGAAGCGTCCGAAATAATTACTGAAGCTTCTTTTATTTCTCAATTTCGTGTGTCATATACTAGGTTTGCGGGTAGTTTCAAAGATTGTAAAAATAAATCATGGAACTTCTTTATATTTCGTGCAAACAAGAGCGCGAATACTGAAATATGGGGGTAAATTGCGGCATTTGCAATAAATTCCGTGAGTATGTACTCCGGAGCATTTTCAAGGTGTTTTACAAGCGGTGCGAATGCCTGCTTTCAATACATACGTAGATCTGGCACCTGGATCAATCTTGAACAAATACGGACTACTACGGAAATGCTGTGTGACTTCAATTTGTGTAGGTACAATGTAGTTGTTTCACAAGAAAGTTAAGAAATAAGGGCTCCATAACGTCACGCCGCTGTTATTTGCTGCATTTCCCGATGCATAGAAATACCTCGGCGTTTCGCAATATTTGCATTTTGCATATATGAGGGGCATCTTAAATGCAATGTGTACCAAGGCATTAACCTTACTTAAGTAATTATGAGCACTACAAGTAATTCTGCAACCCTCGTTCTTTTGATTTTGTTTAGCGTCATACGACGCTGACCCGGTATCCTTGGTGAACCATGTGGGGCACCTTGATACTGTCTCGTGAGGAAAAGCAAAGGTTCAATCGATGGCTTGTCTTTACGCAAAGTTCGAAGTGGGAGGGCTTATACTGGCTTTGCATTTTGCAAGTGGCGCGAAATTGTGCCGGCCGCGTGGATTTAACTTGAGATACCGGCAAGATCAAATTTAGGTAGACATCATTTAACGCTCTGCCCAAATGGCGTGTGACGCGAGATACCTGCGGTGTAAACACGTATTGTTATAAAAAAATCTTTAAATATCTGTTGGAAAGCGTCGTAAGCATTTATTTATTCAAGTGTCGGCAGAGAAGTCTATAATAGAGAAACTTTACAGCTGTCAAAAATATGGGACACGTTATGGGCAGTGTAAACTATCCTAATAGGGTTCTTCCTGTTTACGTCCCCTGCATAAACTCTTTGATGAAGCGCTCCAGAGGATGTAGTAATAAATTCTATGAGGGGCGTAAAAGTCAGCCCGCTGCTATTACATACCTACATATACCACCAAGATCACATTGAGCAAACATATGAGGACTGCTATGAAACATTTTTGTGCCAACATGAGTGGGTATGGATCACATATAGCTTATGCAAAGTCATATCTGATAGAAGTGTCTCCAAATGTGATGCTGCCGGTCATAGCTAGGTTTCCCAATGCCCGAAAAGAAATCTGTCTGATACAGCCTTTATATTTACCAGAGACTAGACGCATCTCAACTGCAATAGTTCCGGGTCTTTGATTGTCACTGGCTCAACCAGGAGTGTTTCAAAACATTCATGAACCTTCGTTTTTACGGCATTTACATACGTGATACGACGTTCGCCCTACGTCCTCGTTGAACTAAAGGAGGTACGTTGTTTCTCTTTTTTGAAAGTAAGGGCGGGGTAATAAGCGATTTGAAAGAGCGTAGGTTTGGGCGTGTTGGTATTTCATAACTTTTAGGTTTTTAGCGCACGAAAAGGGGCGAGAAGCAGAGGTACGACGCGGACACAGCACTAATAAGTGATGTTTGCAAAAAGCAACGTGGGTGGAATAATTGAAGATTTCGCAACAAATTAAGTATTCAAGCTCTCCGGAGATTTATTATTGGTTTACAAGCACGCTGAATCAAGCCCGTTTCCCTGAAAGAACAACAAACTCTACTGAAAATAAACTTAGCGATAAAAAAGAAAGCATGAGACGCATATTTGTGCCAAGTGATATACGTGAAAAAATGGGAAAAATGGGGGAAAAAATGTCGCCTTTGCTACAAATGTGAGTATTTGTTCGGAAGTGTCATACTTCGTGTTATGAGCTGCGCTTCTCAACAGCCCCAGCTAACGCCATTTTACAAAAAGTTTGTGTTTGCTGGAAGCGGAGGTTATGTCCACTGCAATTGGAGACGAAAATGTATTATTTTTGCCACGTTACAGGGATTGCAAAGAATTAGTGAACTCCCATTTTTTCGCTTAATTACCATTATAGCAGGTTTCTACGGTCTTATCGATGAACTTCAAAAGGCTGCGTGTTTATATTCGTCTGATATTGGAGGGAGGTGATAGGTAATGCGTAAGCAAAGTTGAAAGCGTGTCGACAGACTACAGACTTTAGCAGAAGATGACGTGCGCAGCCTATTCATACCGTTATGACTGTGTTTTAGGAATAATGCAGAACTGAGTATGCTGACCTGGTGTAATTGTAAAATTCGAAAAGATCACATATAGTAAAAGGTGTGCGAATATTATGGTCGATATTCTCGCAGTTTGTTGGGAGGAATTATAGCATGTGCAGGTTTTTTAACAGCTGCCCGAAAGTGTGACATGCGGGCAAGGTTTAAAACGGACTCCTCATGTAGTACCAACTCTTTCATGTGTGTGTTTTAATTACAGGCAAGTGCCTATTTTTCTTGCTTTTGCTGCAGAATTAGCAGTTTAAAGGCGAAAGCCTTAAGTGTCTCATACCCTCGATGATCTTGAAGAATACGCGTCTTCCGGGTAAATGGCGCACAAACTAGATTCATCATCAATCACCATCATCATCAGTCCCCCCCCCCCTTCCAAGCAAGCAAAACATGCAGTGCTTTATTCTTCTAGTAACGCAGCAGCTACAAACAATCAGCAAAGTGAAGCATGCAGTGCGAACATTCAATGCAATGACACATAGAACGTACAGAAACGTGGCATTTAGACGAGTGATACAAAACAAGACCACGTAACCTTCTCAGTGCCTCATACACCCGTAATCCATGACTCATACCACCGAATGGAAGCGAAAAATGCAACGGCCCATACTCCTGTAAAGCTGAGGCTACAAAAACTCACCAAAGTGAAACGAAAAGTGCATACATTCATTGAAATCACCAATACAGCAGACAGAACAGCACACGTTTAAACCCACTGCTGGGAGGATGCAACGTAAAGACAAAAATAAGCTTCGTTGGCGCGAATCTGACCCCGCTATACGAGCTCACGAAGCCGAGGTTGAGTGTCGAAAACAAGCGTAAAATCAGAACTGCGCATGCGGCAACGCGATGATGCGAAATATCGCACTAGCATGTGCACAGCAGGGTTTAGCCTTCAGGTGTTACAAGAGGTGTTACATGCTGTCGAACGTCTTGGTTCTTCAGAGTTCTTAGTCATTCGTCCGCCGCCTTTCGTACCAATTTGTGCAACATTTTTTTTTCATGGCTTTCCTACCAACAGTTCTTGCGTTAGAAGTCGTTCTGAACACTGGCCTAGTTTCCCCGACAATTTTAACGTGATTCTGCGAGGTAACAAGTGTGCATTTATTTTTATTGTGCGTTAAGTGGGTTAAGGCGTCAAATCGGCTTTAACAACAGGTGCAGGGTCCCTCTCCATTGTCGTGTTGTGAGACTGAAAATTTTTTGTGTTATGATACGTATCGCAACATGAAACTGAGGTTGTAACACCTGACAGGATAATTTCCTACAACGACAACATTATTTCCTCAGGTATCAGTTCTAGTTGTGGAGTGCAACTGCATAGCCCTGTGGATTCGCTAAATGTAAACATCATTACCATTGTTTGCACTTTTGCGTTGATGGGATCAGAGATTCCGCATTAAGCACGCTCCCGCTTAGTGTAGGCACTATTTTTTTTAATTTCCCTGTTCTTTCGCTGCCTCTTTTCTTGATTCTTGCTTACTATTTTATTACTTCATGCTTCACCGCATCAAAAATGATCATGGAGTAAGAAATAATTCTGATGGTGGCAAGTGTCATAAGACATTACAAATGGAATATAGGCCTGCAGCAATGTATGACTATAGGAAAAGACACTAATGGAGGTAACTTCAAGAACGTGGATAGATATTGACCTTCGTTGTGTGACTGAAAGATATTGACTAAAGTGTTAGCTGAAACTTTGAAACTCGTGACGGCATCCGTGATAGCTCATCACACAATATATGACATTAGACATTGGTCAATTGAGGCTGATATTCATAAGAAGGACACACTGCTCGGAGAGTTCGTAACACATGATAAATAAAGAAGCAATAGAAAGGCGAAAGACGAGAACCAGCAAATGCTACTTAGTTCGCGAAGGCACGCCTTTCAATAGAACAATGCCTACTAAGGTCCCAAAAGTAAGCTTGCGATCAGTTTGGATGGTGGCGTAGGCACTGACAGTAATTGTTTCATAAGCTGAAGCTTTTATATAACAAAACAATCTCAGTATAAGGGAAGTGCATTGGAAACGACTGCAGAAAATTGTGCACAAGAATACGTATCTACTGCTAAACACCCGCAGATTTGTATTATTGACTGTCAGCACCATTGGTGTTAGATTATTATAAATTTCGAGGCAATTAAATGAAGGTATCTGTTAGTGATCACGGCTACCACGTTAGCTGCTTTGCGAAACTCGTAGAACCCACCTTGGAAATGTCGTAAGTGGTATCACCAGTCACCAAGTAAAGACAAGCGAATAGGTGAAAGAAGGTCTCGACTCTTAGGGAAGCCATCATGCTTAACCAAGAACCTGCCAGGTGCCTGGACCTTTATACTAATGCTTTGGAATGCCACTCGGACTGAGACTGTTTGGGAATTCGTACGTTATTCAAAACATTGAAATGTATATGACGTTTTTTTGACATCTGGAACCTACCGCTAAATGTCATTACCTTTGTTATTCTATTATTTATATGAACTTGCTTAGCCCTTGCTACTTTACCATATAGCTCACGTGAAAGCCTACGTCCATGTGACTACAAAAACAGCTAAGCCGCCAGAATCAAGGCTGCACTTGACATTTCAATATTGACATTTCACTCGAGTTTTCCACCGCTGATCGGCTGTCTGATAAGGAATTAATCTGAACCTTCTTTCGACTAACCAAGGTGTCACCACCACCACAATGTTTAATAAGCTTTTCTGCAACATATACAGCTCTAAGCTTTGTAAAACTTCAAGTTACACCTCGTTGACGTAGCTTAAAGGGACAATAAAGCGAAACAATAAATCAGTTTAGACTAATGAAGCATTGCTTGAGAACCCTGCAGGCAGTCATTTAAAAAGATAGTTTGATTATTACACGAGAAAGCGAAGGTCAAAATATCAGTATTTGAATTTCGCGCCGAAACCCCAGCGCCGGTACGTCATAGAGACGTCAGGGATTTCAAAGTATGTTTTCGCATTTGGGCCGCGTTGGCTGAATAAAGGTTTCCGAAACTTGCCATGTTTAATATCTGGTTCCTTTAGAACACAATGTAGTCAATCTGTACCGCTGTATATAATTAGTAGGCCCTAGAAGATGCCATCAAAATCCAAGACCTCACAGCCCCCAGTTGCGGGAACTTAAGTAGGCGTCGCCATCCGTATTTCGTTCTTGCACATTTTCTGGCTTATCAAACGTCTTATCATTGTAAGAGTGGTGTTTTTGGTGTTGTAGAACGGTAATTTACTGATGCAGAAGAAATAATTTTTCACTTTAGTGTCCCTTTAAGCACAGTCGCAATGCTTGAAATAGCAGCTAAGCAGAACAGAAGGGAAAGAAGCTAGTGATAAAAAAAAAACTCACAATAATATATGCAGGGTAGCAATATTATCACAGTGAGAGACATCACTAAAAGCTGCGAAACACCTTACGTTTGCAATTGTCGTTCTCAAATAAATAGGCAGTAAGCTCGTGCCATCTCTCACGTCTCGTGTTGAAGATTGTTTGGGTGCTGTGGATTCACTTCAAAAATGTTTGGCGTGTTAGGTGGCGTGTTAGGTGTTATATATAATGTGATGTAGAGCAGATAGCTGCTTAACCTTTACGAAATAGTTGCTGAGATCGTGATCCCCGTCAAGCGGCTCGAAACTGGTCGTGAAAAACTAAATCGGCTGCCACACTTCCAAAGCAATGCTACCGTCCCGTTTCTTCCCTGGGACCTTTTAATCGCACTTCCATTTTCATAGTATTACTAGTGAAGTGTATGAAAAAGGAAGCAAAGGTGGTTGGTCGATTATTTGTTATAGAAGTTGAGTAACGCAAGGCAGCGATACTTTCAAATAGCATTTCGCATAAATTTTCCAACACCCACGTATGAAGTGAGTGCTACTGGCGGTTATCTTTTTATTTTAATGCTGCGCTGGCTATCATTATGTGAACGATGAGCAATAAAGCTATTGCTCTGTCATTTAGAAGTATAGACGCTCAACTCAAGTTTCGCAGGCTCGATATCTGTCAAACACTTCAGTTCCATCGCATCGAAGGCCTGCGAGAGCAAGTAGGGATGTACCAGGCAGTTTTTAATTGCACTAGGAAGGACGAGTGGATGAAAAGAGACGTTTCTTGCCCCAGCAGTCCTTTCGCACACTAGCGCGCAATGGTATGAACACGAGTAACGGCCTGTGTATGGTACTGGACGTAAAAATTATCACGTTCTGCTACAATGACGAAGCACACGTTAGTGAAACCTTTGAGCAATAAAAGCTAAAAGTTTCTTGCGCGAACTTGTGCCCAGAAAAACAAGTCACACTCACTGAGCAACGATAGCGGAGAACAGTCGGCGATCGACGAAGTTCTGATCAGTGGATCAAGCGCGGCGGCTTTTATACATGACTCATCGAAAGTTCCAGAGTAATCGCTGGTGGGTTGAAATCTGGGCCAGTTGGTACATACTTGAACGAAAAAACCAGTCAAAACACAAAGGACAAGAGGAGAGGTTCACACCACAACGACTTCACACCAGTCGTTGTGGTGTGAACCTCTCCTCTTGTCCTTTGTGTTTTGACTGGTTTTTTCGTTCAAGTAATCGCTGGTGCTCGTGTGCCTTCAAAAATTGCTACACAATTAGCATCGCGAATACAATGAGGTTACACAAGATTTCGTAACAAGAGACAAGGATAGAACCATCGATAACGTTCAAGAACCTACTGGTACATGCAAGCGCCTCCTGCGCTGTGCGATCAGGTTTTGCACTTGTTAGCCCCTGAAAAGCGATCGCGCGAGAAAGATAAACAAGCTAACGTGTCAATATGGATGTAAATGATGCGATGGGGAGGTACGTAAATGTATGGAGTGAGTAGGGAGGAGTGTGGGTGAGCATCAACATAAGCATGAGTTTAATGGTAGCTCGGCACCGACTGCAATGCATTGTATTGAAACATTCACGACGACTTGTTTTCACCACCCCCTGCAGTTTTCCCGCGCCGTGACCACGCTAAAAAAGCAAAACGCATAATGTGCCGCTCATCGCTCTACGCAAAATCATTTATTCTTCGCACAATAATACAATGGAATACCCTACCATCATGCGTAGCTACTGAAGTTAACTTACCATCTTTCCAAACCTTGTTGCAAGAAAACGGTTAGTGGTAGCAGATTAACAGACTCATTGTTATAGTCCCAATTAACATATTCTGTAAAATGTTCTTGTGCTTTCATGACTAAGTGCATATACCCTTTGTTCATATCTATTTATTTTATGTTCATTGTGTGTGGTGTTGATTTCATGTAGTTTTATTTCTTTTGTATATTTCATGTTTATGCCCCCCCCTATGTAATACCCTCGCGTGAGGGCCCTTTGGGGTAATGTAAATAAATAAATATGTAAAATGCAGAAATTATTTCATGACACAAGCCAGCACCGATATAAATCTACTTAATTTTGGATAGGAGAAAATTGTCACTTGTATTGACTGTATGAAGCGAATTTATGACTTAGCGACTAAGGTGTCTCATCAGAATTGTTTGAGTTTCGTATGTTTAGAAATACCACAAGCGCGAAGTATACAAATAAATAACAATGCACCAAAAATGTTTTTTGCAGTACTGTAAAAATGAAAGTTTTACATATTCTGAATCAGACAAGTTTTATTTGTGAATGAAAAGCTTACGTAGAGTTGTTTTTATGTTTAGCACAAATTAGTGATTTATTTCAGAGGGGTGTATTTAGGACAATTCAGTCAATGTCATTTTTTTGCAGTCATGTCGGTGTAGTCATGCCGTCTAGGTATCACGGTCGTAGTAAAATCAGTGCCGGCATTCCGTCGTCACCACGCTGTTGTCTTCGAATCGTCATTGTGGTTCTATCGTCGCCCTGCGTACAATGCGACGACGTGGATGTGTGCTCTATGCTGAGCTAAATGTTTCCTTGTGAAAATGCATCCAACTTGGTCCTGTGCTCTGTACTTGCCATTGCCAGTTCAATAAGCAAGAACAGTTCTTCGGAAACACCAAATAAAGCTTCGACAATTCTTACAGCGCGTGGAATGCCCAAATTTTCTGCTTGAAAAAAATCAGTTGTGCTCACTCTAGCAAAATCCATAGATAAATTCACAATTAGCCCACGGCTTACTGTTCCTCGCTACTTTGTGAGATATCACAAAGCTGGTCCTGACAGAAAGTGTTGTCAATGTGTGCAATATACTAAAATGACTCGCGTTTCTTGCACTTTACCTTGCACATATTAATATGTTGGCGTGCAATTGGCGCTAAACATGATAAGCGTCACGAGTAAGAGTTTATGTCAGACTACGCAGAGAGGCACACCTGCGTAGACTGGCCGCTGATATCCGACAAAGTGGGAACAATGCTGCTGCATCTGTCGTGACGGCCGGCGATATCAATGCCGATGATCTCTGTTATTGGCTCCTTCTTTAATGGCTTCCGTGTTCCCTCCACTGTGACGGGAACATTGTTGTGACAATGAAACAAACAGGTGTGGACGCTCCGAAAACTGCAGGGAAGTTGAGTTTGATTTGTCAGGAGCTGTGGCATCGATGGCGGGGCGCGCCATTGAAGCCAGAACATTTTATTCGACTTTAGCACTAAGCAGCCTACGACAGCTGGCGTATCGACACAGAATCTTCTATCTCCTATCCAGGTCTGTAGCTGTCACCTCCGGTGTTCCCCAAGGGTCAGTACTGGGCCCATTGCTATTTTTGATCTTTATTAACGACGTTGCTGCTAACATTGAATGTGACATTAAACTCTTCGCGGATGATTGTATTATTTATAAAGAAATTGTCAGTTACGCAGACCACTTATTATTAAACAGAGCACTCGATTTGGTGTCCAATTGGTGTAAAGAGTGGCAAATGTCAATTAACACCACTAAATCGGTATGTATACAACAAAAAAGAAGCCTTCAGAATTTTCTTACGCCCTCGGTGGCACTTGCCTGAATAAAGTAAATAACCACAAATACCTAGGTTTGACATTCTCTTCTACATATTGATAATATTACCTCAGTCGCATTACGCAAACTTTTTTTCCTTAGACGATGTTTACGCCTTGCACCGAAACACACCAGACTACTAGCCTATACAACTTTTGTTCGCCCCGTCTTAGAATACGCTAACATCATCTGGTTTCCACACACATCAACTAACATATCAAAACTAGAAAAGGTGCAAAGAAAAGCTGTGAGGTTCATTTTTAACAAATACAGTCCCTATGACTCCCCTACAAACCTCTTAGCTGATGCAGGTCTTAAAACACTATCTGTTAGGGCCAGACACGCCCGCTTAAAATTCATCTACCAACTAATGCACGACAGTTATAAGATAGACCGAACTAAGTACGTTACTTTGTCTACATCACGCCTGTCGCGAAAAAATCACCCATTTACACTAAACCAGTACAGTATTCGCAATGACACGTTCAAGTGTTCACTTTTCCCTCGTGCGATCAGAGAATGGAATCTCCTCCACTCAGACATAGTTTCCTCTCCGTCACTTTCGTCGTTCATCAACCTACTGGAGACGTCAAAAAGAGAAGACGCCACTTAACACACCCACATATCTTAATCTTAACCCACATATATGTAATACTTATTTCTGTGCGTGGAATTTATGCATTTCAAACCCCAAACTCGCCGCTTCTGCGCGGTTATCTATTACCTGTATAAGTTCTCTAATCTTACAAGTGTCATTGATTCGCTATTTTTTATATAAATTCTAGTAATACAATATTGTTATATTGTTATACCAACTACATTGTTATATTGTTATGGCCATATTGTCATACCAACCAAAAGTGTTGTATTATTGGTGATTTCTGCAGTAGAGAAATTGCCCACTGTGTTACAACTCGTAGCTCCAGGCTCTTCCGCATATTAATGCGGAGAAACGTTTTATCTGGCCTCAGCGGCACCGTGAATCCGACAAGGAGAGCTTCGCCGCCGCAACGGATTTCCACGTGGACCTTTGGTATGAATCACCGCGTCAACGTAGCGCCGGATAGCAGAAGAGGGCGGAAGATGACGAGCGGCCTGCGGCCCGCGTGTCGTACATTGCCTAAACATATCTCAGGTTAAGCTTTATGGCTCGTGACCCGTAAAAAGGCGTTGTGTTTCGTCTAAGCAATCCGCAAATGGCTTCAAAAATGAACGCTATATTTATTAACGAAGCTGCTGTAGGCACTTACGGCATTTAAACTTATGCCATCTTTTGAGGTTTACTCAGGGTATAATTTGATCAAAGAATACAAATCCCACTATTACAGTTTGAGCTGCCGAAAGATATCCTGCAATGCCAATGCGGAAACGCAAGGATAATGTTAGGCAGTGCCCGCATCCTGGCATATTAAACTCGTGTGCGTATAATATCTTGGAAGTGATAGGTCGTAATTCTGTTGCAAATTGCCCAGACATTAGCCGCATTTTTTTTTCTGGCGCGTTTCCTTATCGCTTTGGAGCGACGCGCATTTTTTGTATGCGTGTTTACCGTTTTTCCATGTGATGGATTGCTATGAAAGCCTCTGCAGGTGGTTCAGCGAGTCAAAACAGATCGCAACTGGGAAGGTGGATTCCTTTGCATTTGCACGGCCGCACCATTTCGCAACATGCCATGCGGCGTTTTGGGTGCGCGAAAAGACGTAGTCGCTATTAAAGTTGTAAACAAGCCTCTAACTGTTAAGACGCTGCTTTTCAGATATAAGACTACTCTTTATAGTACAGGTGCTATACGTACTCATAACTGTGCCTCTTCAGGGAGGGGGTGAGGGAAGGGCGCAGGTAACTACACTAAAGTACTTCATCTTTATTCTCTGCAAATGTATTACCTGCAGTAATGCTGGTTTTGCATTATTGCAGCTGGTTAGAGTAACTACAGTGGCGTTCCTAGAACGGTACTACAACAGGTTGAAGTACTTCGCCCCTGTTTTCAAAATAAATGCTTAATAAAGCCTCCTTTAAAAAATAACACATGCAGGAGTGTCCAACCTTTCAGTATTGCTATGGAATCCTACCTTCATAGGAGGCGTCATTAAAACTACCCTGCGCACTCTGTGTACGTCAAAAGCCTAAAGGTCACCCTGTGTTATTTGAAGCTTTGACGTATATGAAATGCTTTGCAGGTTTTTGAAATACGTAGACTACATACATGCTCTAAAATCCGGAATCGAGCACTGCCACATATGCAGGCATAAGTAAAATCCTTTAAAATTGGACATTGAAGATTCGCGATACGTGAAACGAGCTTTTAGCGACCATTATTTTACGAACAAGCGCTACGTTGGATCAACATCGCAAATCCTTTCAAAAACAATTGATACTCAGAAAAGATTAGAACTGCTAGCCAAACCGCAAGAATGTAACACGACTTATGAACAAGCTGAGATAATGAAGTAATTTCCGAATCATTGCAATGTGATCAAGTTCAAGCAATGCATAGATATTACATAACGAATGCCCAATATACCCTCACCAACATATCCGGTCTCGACATATTCAAACTTTTTGTAGGCAACGGAGAAGTAGCTTCTGCTGGTGGTTTTCACGTAGAAAGGCACACGTGCAACAGTGGCCAGGAATCCGCAAAATTTTTCAATGAACAAGGTTTGCAAGGCATAATGTTCGTTTTCTAGTCCTGCTATATAGAATGAAGGAAGATTTGAGCAAATCAAGTAAGATTGTAATGTATAAGAGTTACAACAGACACGTTAGTAAATTCACCCCTCCCCTCCCGATAGGAATATCATTTAATACGTGTGCCACAAATCTAATTAACCTTTGTGATCACGTGTGAACATAACTTAGTTAATAAAGTAAATAGAATAGACGAACCGTAGGGAATGTAAACTCCTCCCCCTATCCTCTTTCCAGAGTGAATGACTATGGGAAATAACATATGCAAGAATCGTTATCTGAGTTCTGTAAAGAAAAAACACCTATATCAGTAACCGCAGGTGACAAGCCACTGAGATCGAATGGATCAATATTCCGAATATAAATACCAGTAAATCCTTCTCAGGAACGCCGAAACCACCCGAATGAAATTCTGCAGCTCGACTTGAATTGAGTTTGCTTATCCACCCCGAAGCATCCACGTTATGCCGAACACGCTTTCATTCCTACACCAGCATATAGGGAGCGTTTTGCTAATGTCCAATCCGCAAAATTCACGATGTAAGTTAATCGCACAACACTGACAAGTGGCACAAAGACACGCATGTACTAAACAGGAACTAGATTAATGAAGGTAGAATAGGTATTATGTTTGCGAGAATTTCGCAATGTCCCTGAGACAAATCTGTGGCATATTTCAGTGTAGGTTTTTTTAATACAATTTTTTCCCTTTTATATGGATTGTTCGGTACAGTTTATGAAATTATGGTATCGGCAGTCGCATTAAAAAAGTATGCTTTGGCGTCTATGGTGTAAAACTCCGTATACCCCGTAAGCTTCGCCTTTAAGACTACACCACCATCGCGTTAAAGAGTCCCTGTTGGACGCGTGCACATGCATTAAACCATGGCGACGCGGCCGGTTCTGCCTTGCTCAAGGACGAATGATGTGGTCAACGAACCTGGCAGCCTCCGCGAGAAACGGGAAACTTTCGCTACTGCAGCTGCGCAAGGAGTAATGGGAGCACGTGGCGGACAGTTCGACGGCCTCTCCACGACTCTGCACTCACTATCAGCTCCGTTCAGCGAAACTGTTGACGCTCTCAGGAGCACCGAATGTTCAGGTATAAGACACATCACTTGAATGGCACACCACCAGTAAAATCAAAGTATTGCGCGATAATTCGATTGTCTGCAATGCTGCGTAGGTTTATACTGTGAAGTTGGCCATTGTTATTGATGATGACCTTTTGTTATAGATAACCAATCACTAATTGCCGTTTCAAAATATTCGCTTATAACTTACTTTTGCAGTAATGATGTATACCGAGTGATGTGACATGCTTTTCTACCTTTACAATAACACACATTCAAATTCAATGAAGAAGTCACGCACATAACACTGTTATATATTTACTAAATACCATACACACTCAATAGTAATTCCAGACACTCGAACTACTACCATCTCATCGGAATATTTAACATACATACGAGTCCAGTTAGCGAAACTTTTCGCCTTTTTGCTCCAATCTAAATGGCTCATCCCTCATTCGAATACTCACAATCATTATGTATACGTCAGTACATTTTTCTAAAACACTTTACTAAGTGACAACGCAACCTACTTATCGATACTTCACGCAAACAAATACACACACGCACGCAGATTCATTCCTTTCGGTACAATGAGAATAGCCAACACTCACGTTAACTTCAGACAAGCTAGCCCATTCATAATTAACGTGCTCATAATTACCATGCGAGCCACAGTACATTTCTCTAAGAGACTTTACTTAATTAAAGCGCACAAAACATTCCCTCGACTCGCTTTAACACGCATGAAGCCACAACGGGCTCTCGTGACCGTTTCGCTTCCCAGGTTCGATGACCACTTAAACGCAAAATTTCGTGTCAGCTGAATTACTTTCTTTTGTTTACAGGACCCTCATAAGAAATTTCGCGTCAATGCAAACACAGAAGAGTACGCATTTGGGATGGTTGGTTCATGATTACGAGCAGTAAAACAACGCCGCCCTCCTCATCCTCTTGTTTAACGCTGTTTTACTACTCGTACTGAAACACATTTGCGCCAGCCAACAAATTTTATTGATTCTTTAATTCCGTCGGGAGATTTAGCTCACGTGCAACGCATGGCCAACGCAAGGTCAACACACGAACAACGCCGACGAGACCGCATTTTCTGCGCAACAGGGTCATTATAGCAAATTATTTTCAAACGTCACCATTCCCTGCATATAGCAGTGCCTCTACGCATGCAGAAGCTAAAATTAAGCCTCATTCATGGTACGGCAGCAGTTCCCGCGCTTTTTCGAAAGAAGTTGCGAAAACGGGAACTAGCGCAAGCCAAATAAATTTTTAACACTCAACCCAAAGAAGCATCGAAAGCCAACGCAGCATTCTCTTGAGGGATGAAGCAATGTTGAACAGCAACTTGTTTTCAGGCCACCAAATGAAATGGTGTTCGCAAGAAGCCTCAGAAGAAGCCTACGTAGGTAGAAGGACTGCCTCGAAAGTTTCTCACCCTGAATAAGTGATTGCTCTTGTGGCAATCACTTCTGATAGAAAGATGCAATGGGTTTTCTTGGCACATGGCGTCAAAGCAAACAGCGCAAATCATATTGTCACGTACGAGTTTGTGACGCTGTGGACAAAATGATGCTGGCAGGTAAAGAGGAGATTGAAGTGTCTTGAAGATTTGTCAATGGTGTTATCCTGGTCACTGAACTGCGTTCTTGTAACTGTATATATTGTAAATACATATATTTTTTCCCCGTAGCATTTTGGTGGAGGTAGAGGGTAATTTCGTCACAAATCGACCCTGGATCTTCGCAGCAGGCGTCGTATAGGTTCGGCTGTTCTGGCTACTTACGCTGCATCCCCCACTGAGACACCCGCGGAAGTAGTGCTAATCCAGATACGGTCACCCGGGAATCTTCATGGGCACTGGGAAGGTCGACGTCGAAGACTGGCTGACGTCGTACGAGCGCGTCGGTAAGCACAAGTGGGACGCCAAACTTTTGCTAGCCAACGTGATATTTTACTCCGGAGGCAGAGCGAAGGTATGGTTCGAGACTCATGAAGCCGACATTAGCAGCTGGGACTCCTGCAAGGAAAAGCTACGCGATCTTTTTGGAAGACCTATGGGCCATCAAACGGAGGCAAAGCAAGGACTAGCGCCTCGTTCCCAGATATAAACCGAATCGTACGTCCCGTATCTTCAAGTTGTTCTGGCTCTATGCCATAAAGCCGATGCGGACACGCTAGAGGCCGATAAGGTCAGACATATTTTGAAGGGCATCGCGGACGATGCGTTCAACCTCCTGCTTTGCAGGAACTGCTCGACCGTTGAGTCCATCATTAAGGAATGCCGGAATTTTGAGCAAGCGAAGAGCAAACGCATCGTAAAACGCTTCCACCGACTTCCGAATACGGCTGGCACATCCTCCTGCAACGACCCTCCGGAGTCACATCCGCCTACAACGCCAAGCTTCACACATGTCATCTGTCACGAACTTGAGGCAATGGCTCCAAGTTCTCACTGTCGCCATACGCATAACAACATCACCATCTCGCTCATTCAAGTTATTGTCCGCCACGAAATCGCAAACAGGGATATCCAGTCTGCCGTCCGCCCACGTCCGACCCCTACCGCCTTTGTCACTGCATCTGCTGGCCATCGACAGTCGTTCACGAATCGATATCAGAAAATCTCTGAGTGGCGAACACCGGATGACAGGCCAATTTGCTTTGCTTGCTCTCGGGACGGTCACATCCGTAGTGCCGTAGTATACGTTGGTACTCCTCGCCTTGACCATATGCTTATTGCCGCTTCTACCGAGACTCTCGGCCTCTGTCGCCCCTTTCTGAACCATACCATGCCGGCGTTCCCTCTCGCGGAAACATCACTAGCCGCTCGCCCTCGCCGCAACGCCGTCAATCCCGCACGCCTACACCTCGACGTCCCTCGTCCCCGCCCTACGCTGGCAGCTTCTCGGGAAACTAAACAATGCAGCCCTCGGAGGTGAGGTTGCATTGACAACTCGGAAAGCAAAACCTGTCCTGACCCCTGCCGCTCGACCGAACATTGTTGAAATCTTGTTGATGACGTACCCGTTCAAGCCCTCATAAGATACTGGCTCTTAGGTGTCGCTTATGCGATCAGATCTTCTTAACCGTCTTCGTAAAGTGCTTACACCTTCTCAGTCGCATGCCGTCCGAGTAGCTAATGGCAGTACAATATCCGTGATGGAGAAGTGCGCCGGCGGTGTTACCATTGCCGGACGCCCAGTGTTAGTCCTGTTCACTGTACTGGCCGAGTGTCCACACAAAGGGAAGCAGTAGGTTCTGCCTTGATCCGAATCACACCTCGAAATTTAGCAGCATGCGTATCAGCAGGATTCCTCTCCGCCTGACGAGGCAAAAATGGTGCAAATAGCGCACGAAAAACTTCTATTATTTAGGTTCCGCTTCAGAATGTCCCACAAAGAGCTCGTTTCTAAACCCTCTTCATTATGCAGTGTGATAAATGTTAGAAATCACAGTGTGTACTGCTCCTCATCACAATTGGCCTTTTCTTCTTCGGGCATTACAACGGCCATGGAGTGACTTAAGTGAAGACAACATTCGTGCTGCTAGATGCATTTCCGAAGCGAATCAAGGTGCAAATTTGCGCACCGTTTGCTCTTTTTGAAAAGTATACTTGATTTTCTGTAGGCTGTTTTTTACCTAATAAGCTAACATTTCTTAAGCGCATCCCAACAATAGTTATGAGTATTTATTAGAGCGCGAAACATTTTGCCGCATCCGGCATTGTACTCTTCTTATACAGCATATCACTACATATCCGTGTTGGATGCTCAACGGTCTGTAATACAACTTCAGCAGCACCAGCGGCAGCCTGAAGGGCACATTTGTTTTGAATTCAGAGTGGCGGCTCCTTCAAGTGAGGTGGTGACGCAGCCACCGCCTACAACACTGACGGCGGCAAAACAGACAGCAGCCAACTGCGGAAGAGACGAAGCGCACGATTTGCTTTGTCGCTCCATTCTCGCGTTGAGAACGGTTTGCTAACCGGAGCATTGCCGAATTTTCACGGCTCAGCTGTAGATAATGTTCGCCGGCACAAGTGTATTTGCCGACTATGCGGCTATGCAAGCTACTGCGACAGCTCCACAAGAGAATGGCAGACACCTTTGTTCAGTGTTCCCTTAAGCCTCAGATGCATAACAACATTTCGGTTGTGACTATTCTACGCAGAGCTAAGTTCATTTGCTGAAACGCTAGACCGGGAAAGCGGAACACACATGAAGGCACACATGAAAAGACAAACGCATACTACGCCCTTATATATTGAAAACTATGGCGTTTGAACGATAGACCGTACGCTGAAGATTCATCGTGCAAGCAAAAGAATAATGCGCAGCAGTTCTCCGGCGCCACATGCGCACACAAACGATCAAATCAATCGAAAAGGTACGTTTTCATCGACAAATAAAATTTGTGCAATAAATAGTGATATAATCATGGAAATATTGCCGCCAATGCATTCTATCCTAATCTAGTAAGCTTGCAACTGAACCATGGTATGGTTTAGCGGCATGTTTAGCGCAGAAATATCCTCCCTCGAGAAGAAATATATGAGGAGAGATGGAGGGGAGGGGCGGTTCTTGTGCTATAAAATTGTACATTCCCGCAACCCATTTTCACGTCATCCTATACCCTGTAACTCCATATGTTTTTTTCTCAATTTGTTGACTTTGTTCCCTGGAACATTTTTCGGTGTGGCGTTATGTGGAGTCCTCTTTCTGCTTTGGTCGGCTTAGAAACATCCGATAAATTGAATCAAGCCGGCTCTCAGGCGAGTTCAATGCCATTTTGAATAGGTTAGCAATTTATGACGTATTGCTGACGTAATAACGTAATGACGCGCTGAACGGCTTTACCTCTGTAAACCGTTCGAGATTTACCCTTTTCCCGCATTCAAATGACTTTTCCTAAGGAAACCTTTGTTCTGCTCGGTTGAACTCAGTAGATATATGTAAATTTTTGGTTGCTCGACCGAAGTTTTAAATTCAGCGAAAATGTGCCTTAATATTTTTTTTTCTGTTCCGCCAGCCTACCGAGACTAGGGGCGCTTTAACGTAAAACTATTCCAAACGTTTCTGTTCCCATTCTGCAATCAGCCTTCCGCGATTGGTCAACAACTTTTTGGGTCACCCCCACTTCATCTGTAGGTCACGCGACTTCACGAAAACCGCGATAGCTCCTTATCTCATATCACGTGTACACACTGATTATGCATGATTTGACCGAACAAAAAAATAGTTATTTCATATTCGATGCCTTTTCGGCACTAGCCCTCGGCTATTGGTCAAAAGTTTTCGGGCAGGACCCACTTTACCTGCCTGTCACGACACGTCACAAAACTGCAAAAACTCACCGCGTCAGAGTGACGTGTACGCGTCAAAGATGCATTAATATGCCGAACAAAACTGAATTTTCTTCTGAATAACCGCTGGCTGCCCCGTTCCGAAAGGAATAAAAGATGGCTGCTGCCGATCGCTTATGCACCAGCTACACGCACCTGTCGGAGAGCATAGGTTTATTTGCGTGTAGTGAAACATTTTGCGTAGCCGTGTAACGTTTACGTGCACTTTCGGAACGTGTACGACCGCGTTCTGCCAACTCTTCTTTGGTGATGAGCCGTTTTATTGTAAATTATTGTTTTATTTATATTTATATTTATTATATTTTATTATTGTTTTATTCGTCAGTGGGCACGGCGAAACCGAAGGGATCATGCTGCTCACCAAACGATTTATGTTCCTTCCCCAGGTGTTGCTGTTTGTCAGCGCCGTTTCATCGACTAGAGCAAATTCGTCGACAGTGCTCCCAGTGTGTGACGTGGACGACAGCCGCTCCTCTTTTCCTCACTTCCTATCTGCCGACCTACATCTGCGCATGTTCCATACTGCGCACGCCAAATCACCGCCTGTGACCACATCGGATTGGGATATAAAAGACAGTCCGCACCTTTTCTTCGTCAGTGGGCACGGCGAAACCGAAGGGATCATGCCGCTCACCAAACGATTTATGTTCCTTCCCCAGGTTAGTTTGTCTGTTTCTACACTCCGCAGTAGCGATATTACATTGGTGGTTTTGCCGTGCCCACGGACATGCTTGTCAATTGCTTACGACTGTTTCTGTGTGTGTAAATTGCTTGTCTGTGGGGACATTGAAGAAAACCCAGGACCCACAGTTGAACAAATGTTTGAAAGCCTTCAGTCAGGGCAAGCAAGCATATTAACTGAGCTAACTGGTATTCGGGAGCGTCTTACATCGAATGAACAAGCCATCGCCACTCTTAATACACGATTGAATGCAATCGATAAGCTTCTGCTGGAAATTAGCAAAAAACCTCCCAAATTCAAACACTAGAAGATAAAATTGGGTCTTTAGATCAAGTAGTTATGAAACAGAACGAAAAAATAGCTGACCTTGAAGACCGCAGTCGCCGATCAAACTTAGTTGTTTTTGGCGTAAAAGAGCAAGACGATGAAGATGATAAAACGTTACGAAAATCGGTCATTGATGATATCTTTTCAAAAAAACTGCAGCAATCATGCAAATCTATCGCGCGTATTCATCGTCTTGGAAGACAGCCAGGAAAGAGACCAGTTATCGTATATTTCCAAGACTTTTTGGAAAAAGAGGCCGTTTTTCGAAACGTGCGTAAGCTTAAGGGTAGTGGTATATCTATCCAGAATTATTACAGCAAGGAAACTCTGAGAAAACGAAAACTTCTTTGGGAAACTGTCAAACGGGATGTCGACAATGGAAAACGTGTTTTTCTTATCAATGACAAACTGAAATTTGATGGCTGCGTTTATGCTTGGGATGACAGCACATCTAAACGAGTTGTCGTGAGCCGCGAAAACAAAACTTTTAGTAATGCGTGACAGAACACGTGTGCCATTTCTAAAATCTTGCGAGTGCTGAATTTCAATGCCAGAAGTATAATAAATAAGGTAGAACAACTTGAATGCCTTCTTTTCAGATACGACCCTCATATTGCAATTGTCACAGAAACCTGGCTGCATGATGGTGTTAGCAACGAAATACTGGTATCACCATCACATAAGATTTTCCGTCGGGACCGTGGATCGAGGGGAGGAGGTGTTGCGATTATGCTAAAAAGCACGTTTTCCGCAGAAATACTTCCTCAGATCGAAAACCATGAGAGTCTGTTTTTGAAAGTTAATTGTTGGGGACATGTAGTTCTCGTATGCGCGGTTTATAGGTCACCATCATCCCCTCCCGAGTTCTTGTCCTCGTTGCGTGACTATATGACTGTGCTGACACCCAGGAAAATTATAATGGCGGGCGATTTCAACCTACCCGCTGTTAATTCGCTGCACAGGCCCGAGATGCAGCTGGCCGATAGCCCTCTTCTTGACATAATGTTTGCATGTGACATGAAACAAGTTGTGCTTGAAAACACGCGTGACAATGCTGATACTGATTCAATTTTGCATCTTGTATTTCTTAGCAAAAATATGACAGAGCTCGATGTCCGAGTGGAGGATGGCATATCGGACCACAAGCTTGTGCTGGTCAGTAGTAGGCTTGATAGTTGTGAAAGGAAGCACGTTAAGCCCTGCAAAACTCTTAAAGACTTTATTAATGCCAATGATCAATCTATCCTTGATGAACTTTGGAAGCTGGTCGATAACTTACCAAAAACTGATGTTACTTCACTATGGCGTGCGTTTGTGACCTGCGTTAGCTACTGTATTGATGCCTTCGTGCCGACAAAACTTATTAAACCACAACGACGAAACCCATGCATTGACAGAAAAATTATCCATACAAAACGCAGGTTGAAACGCGCCAAAAAACGCCGGAACAAAAATCCTGAAGTTATTAGCCACCTGCAAGTCCAGCTTTCAGACGCATTGTCTTTTGCCCGTCAAAAATATTTTTCAACTACTTTGCCTAATTACATAAAAACTAGTCCCGATAAATTTTGGCGATATCTTAGCAGCGCTAACACACATTTGCAAGAAATAAGGCAACGCGACATTGTGATTACCGATCCTCAGGAAATATCTAACATAATGAATGAATATTTCCATTCTGTGTTCACCCGCGCTGATAGAGCCATGGAGGCTCCTTCTTCTCTGTGCCAAGTGTCAGACTTCATATCTTTTGAAGGCGTGTTTTCCTTATTGCTTAATGTTAAAGAAAAATCTTCTGGGGGACCGGATGGCATACCAAATTCTTTTCTTCGCCGTTACGCCGAGCCTGTTGCACACATCTTAACAGCTGTCTTTGCTTTATCTATGACCACAGCGATTTTACCTGATGACTGGCGTGTGGCTCGTGTCATTGCAGTTCACAAGAAGGGTGATCGCCTAAGCATTGAAAACTATCGTCCCATTTCGTTGACATCCACGTCCTGTAAAACACTAGAACACATCATCGCTCATTATATAACTAATTTTCTTGAAAGTAACAACTTGCTCTCCCCATTTCAGCATGGCTTTCGAAAGAAACTGTCGACATCTACGCAACTTTTAACAACTATTCACTAAATCGCTCTAACGCTTGATTCTTCCGGACAAGTTGATCTTATCTTCCTTGATTTCAGTAAAGCGTTTGATCGCGTCCCTCATGGTAAACTTCTTGAAAAACTTACTAAGATCGGCCTTCCTGCATTTATCATCAATTGGATAAGAGCCTACCTTTCAAACCGTAGCCAGTTCGTAGACGTTAACGGCCATGCTTCTACTGTATTACCAGTTCCATCCGGAGTACCTCAAGGAAGCGTACTCGGCCCGATCCTATTCCTAATCTATGTTAATGATATAACTAGCACAATTCATCCACACGTTAACATCAGATTGTTCGCAGATGATTGTCCTGTCTTTAAACAGATTACTTGCCGTGATGATCAAGTTCACTTAAGCACTAGCTTAGCCAGACTTAATGAATGGTGCACCACCTGGTCTATGACCCTAAATGCTGACAAAACATTCTTACTTCGTGTCACGAACAAAAAGCAACCTATCGCATTTCCATATTACATCAATAGTACACTAATAAAGGAAGTGTCTGAATATAAATATCTAGGCGTAACGATTACCAACACTCTAGCGTGGGCCAAACACATTGCGAACGTTTGTGCATCTGCCTCTCGAAAGCTTGGCTTTCTGCGTCATAAACTGAAAAGAGCACCTTCAAATTTAAAACTTCTAGCATACAGAACTTATATATTGCCAAAACTAGAATACGCCTCAATAGTATGGGACCCCTATTACATGAAGGATAAGTATAAGCTTGAAATGGTTCAGAGGCGAGCAGTACGGTTCACTTTCAACAAGTTTAGGTCTACTGATTCGCCGTCAAAACTAATGATCGAAAACGATATCCCTACCTTAGAAGCACGAAGAACTGTGGCACGACTAAAATTTCTTTTCACGATGTACGACAAGTCGCTTGAATTTAATGGACGAACATACATTCAACCTTACCTGTCACGCGCGTCTCGACACCGTCACGCTCACAACTTGCTCCCTTTCCGTGCACGCACTAACCTCTTTAAAAATTCATTCTTTCCTCGTACAGTTGTTCAGTGGAATGATCTACCCCCAGAAATTTTCTCTGCTGATAATTTTGAGCAGGCACTACTTATGTATTTTGCACAATGATATGGAATGTTATTTTTTCCCCTCTTTTATTCAAGTTATCACCTATGCAAGTGCATTTTGTTCTGACAAGAACTTTTTATTTTGATGTGATATTGACTATCCCAGTGCATTTTTATGATAGTGTGAATATCGTCCTTTGCAATACAAAAATGCCAACTTGTTACTTTTTTTCTTCGCTCTCTTCCTTTTCCTGTTCCATATGTGTAACACAAGAGCATATATTATTCTTGTCCTACATGATTGTTTGCGGAAATACGCCCACCTGCTTGGTCTGTATAGACTGCAGTATGTACAAATAAATAAATAAATAATTCTTAAGCTTCCGTTGCATGCCGCCGCGATTTTCGACCAGCCACCACCAGCTAAGTAAGAGAACGCGGACCAATCGCAGTCGCCGGCACCACGCTCTTGACCCAGTTATCGATATTCAGTTCAGTGGCTCGGCCCCATCCAATCCCTCTCCACTTCAGCGTGCTCGTCGCCTCTTGCCAGCCAAATAGATAAGACAAGCCGCTCAGTGTAGGCAATGTTATTCGTTTTTCAAGCAAACAAATGTAACCTCCTATGAAGGAGGAGAGCGTTTGATTGGTCTGCTTAGACAACCCTACGGGTGACCACCCGATGCTTGCGTCAATGGTTACGCAAATTTGACGTCAGAAAATTATATTTTAATAATATTTGGGGTTTTACGTGCCAAAACCACTTTCTGATTATGAGGCACGCTGTAGTGGAGGACTCCGGAAATTTTGACCACCTGGGGTTCTTTAACGTGCACCTAAATCTAAGCACACAGGTGTTTTCGCATTTCGCCCCCATCGAAATGCGGCCGCCGTGGCCGGGATTCGATCCCGCGACCTCGTGCTCAGCAGCCCAACACCATAGCCACTGAGCAACCACGGCGAGTGTCAGAAAATTGGAATAGACACATATTGGAACAGTTTTACGTTATAGGGCCCTAGAACGCAGCCTTTCGCTACTAAAGCACCCCGTAAAGAGGATCTCAAGCCGAAGAAGCGGGCTCAAGGAGCAAGGCACTGTAAGAATAATACAAGCATTCCTCACCAGCCGCATCACATACGGCACGCCGTACCTGGCTTTAATGAATGCTGAAATAGAAAAGCTGAACTTCATGATAAGCAAGGCAATCAAAGTCGCCCTGGGACTCCCCGCCATGGCCTCTACATCACGTCTCCTTAAGATGGGCTCGCCGAAGCGCACTAGAACAGCCGGCTGGAACGACTCAAGCTCACGCCCACAGGGAGATCAGTACTCCGACACCTAAACTACAGCGAGACGTATGTCGCAGACACGGACAAGAAAGAGCGAATACCACCGGACGTTCGAGAGTGCATTTGCATCGCACGTGTCCCGCGCAACATGCATTCCATATATCACAAGAGTAGAAGACAGGCTAGAGCCAACGACATCAAACGAAGTTTCAAACATGACCCGAATGCCCGCTACACCGACGCGGCCAAGTATCGGCATCGAAACGCGTACGCTCTGAGGGTCGTAGACTCCCGAAGCTGCGAGCTAGCATCGGCAACCATCAAGACACGCAACCGGGACAAGGCTGAAGAAGCGGCAATTGCTCTCGTCACCACCACATGCACAAACGCAGCGGTTATATTCACTGACTCTCAGGCCGCCCGCAGAAACTTCTTGAGTGGCCGCATCTCGGCCGACGCACTCAAGATACTAAAAAGACCAAGCTCTCCGCTCCCGTACACCTGCGTAACGTGGGTACCCGCAAACGAGGGACTAGGGGGGAACGAAGCGGCCCACGCCGCTGCCCGCGAGCACGTCAGGCGGGCTCCCCTCTCCCCACGCGCTCTCGGACCCGCGACACAAGAGGCGGAGGCCGTACCCACCAACTATTCGGCCGTATGGCAACATTACACGCTCAAGCGTCGAGTGTAACCTCCGCCGCACCTTAAACTCGACAGAGAAGAAAGCCTTATCCTTAGATGACTGCAAAGTAATACGTACACGCACGGAACGATAATGCATCGCCTCTGCCCGACGCTCCATGGCTACCTCTGCCCACTTTGCAACGTACCCGACACTCTGGCACACTTGCTCCTGGAATGCCCGTGGAAGGAAGGCAGCGAAATGCAACCAGAAACACACGCAAAACGAGCAATAGAAGCAAACGACCTATCCGAAACGTGGGAGGCCAAGCTGACCATCGGGGACCTGGAAGACCAACGACAACTCGTCGCCAGGGCCGAGAGGGCAGTCGAAGCCAGAGGGTTCCTGGACTAAGGAGCCTTCCCACCTTAGCGTGATACCCGGCCTCGCTCGGGACACGGTTTCGTTTAATAAACGCTTCTCTCTCTCTCTCTCTTTGTTCCGCTTTTGATCATGTCATGCTTTCCGCGGTGAACATTACGAACTATACTGTAGTAGAAGTACGTTAAAGTGCCCGCGAATTTCTTCTATTTAAACCTTTGGGTTTTATTACCTTACTTATATTACCTTGAGCATTATATAATAACTCCTTAGTTGTCTTTCGCGATCTATAGATTGAAGAGCTTTCATTTCTGAAGAACAGTCCGTTATATTCAACTTTGCCGCCAATTTGCGCTATATTTACGGTCGTTCGGAGTACAATATCGGGGACTGTTATCCGTTGACGTCGCTTATAAAAATGGAAGCCTCCAGAGTGTTATTTTGTTGATATACGCAAGATGAAACTCCGTAGTACTACTCCTACATGCATTGAACATTGGAGGAGTAATTAGACAGTCAAATTGAAAGCGAAAAACGCTGTCTGAAGAGCTGGCAGTAACGACAGTGTTGAGTCGAGATGGCATTGGTGAGGAGATAAGAGAAGTTATTCTACAAGGTTTCGGATCAGTTGACTATTGACCTAGCCCCTACTTAAGGCTTTCTTGTTCTTGGGGACCAAATTGCCAAAAGTATGACATACAGCAGCGGAGGAGAAACTTAAATTCAGAAAGCGAATGATGATTGCGACGAATCACTAGGTTTTTGTCAAGGCTCTGATGGTGAGATTTGAATGATAACTATGCATCTTCGCAATTTTGCGAAGTTTAAGCGTAGGCAACCTCGGCCCATATATACAGGGTTTGAAGGAAATTAATTTTAAAGGTTAAAGGCAAATTCCACACAAGTTCATTCCTTGACTTCGCTTCTCTGTAGCTCAGAGAGAGAGAGAGAGAGAAAGCAAGGACATTAAAGGTAGCGAGGTCAACCATAAGAGCACACGGTTTGCTAGCCACGCTGGGGGTAGGCGAAAGGGGAATAGAAAGAGGGAAAAAGGGATAGAGTAAGCACTGAATGCGTGTGGGAGGGCACTATACACAGGGACACTATAAAGGGTCTCTTAAGCAGGTTCACTTCAAGTATTGCATTAGTGCACGAATCGCTTTTCGTGCCAGGGATATGTGTGACCACGGTCCGTGTATCTTTGGCTCAGTGAACGGTCTTGAGTTCAGTCGGTGCAGAGTCACCCCCAGAGAGAGGCGTTGTACATCGTAGCGAGGGCAGGTACAGAATAGGCGTTCGATGGTTTCCTCGCAGGCACAGGAGTCGCATATCGGGCCCTCAGCCATGCCTAAACGATAGGAGTATGCGTTCGTGAAGGCCACTCCAACCCACAAACGACACAGCAAGCTAGTTTCGCTGCGGGAAAGGCTTGATGGCAGTTGTAGCCGTAGCGTGGGGCCAGTTTACGTAATCGGCAATTGATGGCACTTGAAATCCAGAGGGCTTGTGACTTTTTGCGTGCAAGTAGCCCAAGTTCCCTGGCAGCGTCCGACCTCGCCGAAGATGCTGGACGCGTCTGGATATCTTCGTGGGCAGACCGGGCAGCCTTGTCAGCTAGGTTGTAGCCGACGAAACCACAGTTAGCAGGAATCCATTGAAATGTAGCTGAGAACTGCCATAGCTTCCATAGCTGCCACGCAGCTCAGCACCGCTCGACCGACGCTGTCGTTCCAGATTTTTTTACTTGAAAAAGCTGTCGTTGTAGGTTGTGTTTCCCAAAACCACAATATGAATATGGGATACACTGGAGTGATGAATATCGCCTTACTGAG
The DNA here is from genome assembly GCF_050947875.1 of Dermacentor variabilis. Lineage (NCBI taxonomy): Eukaryota > Metazoa > Arthropoda > Arachnida > Ixodida > Ixodidae > Dermacentor > Dermacentor variabilis. Next base: position 174,867,130 of record NC_134569.1, read on the forward strand.
GTCACTGCTTGGAACATCCATGGGTATTTACCAGGAATTTATGTCTATGTACACAACCGTCCTTCCATTGCGGCCTTCCACAGAATATGAAAGCGGCAGCCAGGATGCGTCACGTGACCTGAAACTCTGCAGCACAATTTCATAGTAAGTAAGCTACCAAGCTACACGGCGCGTCAGAAATTACTTGTTTGTCCTCATTCATTTTTTTTTCGTTGCCGTGGTCTTCTGTAGTACTCTGAAGCCGAAATTTTCAATTTTTCGTTCCAAAATTTAATTCTTTCTGCTGCTTCCGGTGTCCAGTTTATGCATTCTTCATAGCGGCCTTCTTTTTTTGTAGTCTACATCTCCACTTTGTGGCGGTGGGAATATCGCTTCGAGGATTCGTATTCAAGAAAACGGCTGACTGGCATGTAGCATGAGGCGAAAAATACGCTGGCGTTCCCGACCTCGATGACCGCATCTACCTGTCACTGCCGGAGCCATCCGTAACATTGCTGGCCAGCTTCAATAAACTATGGTTCCGGCGGATGCCTCTTTGGCTCGTCTAGAGAACTTTTTGTGCCATTTGTTCTGCTTATCAATCCGCGCATCTGCAATGTAGCTCATGCCCCATTGCAAGACATAGGATAAGAATTTCTCCCAAAAGGCCATAATTCCTTCCCACCTGTGCTCCCACACCGAGAACGCTGGCCACTTCTCCGTCTGTACACAGCCACGAAAATCTCGCCTGAAATCTCCGCACAGTGTTAATGCGAAGGCCTTATACCTCCCATGACGAAGAAAATCCGGCGTGATCAAGCGTTCATACCAAAAATAGCCAAGAGTTGAAAGAGTGAAAATACATCTAAAAATGCTTATATTGACGTCAAATTTCTCAGATAGGTTCCCGTAAACAAATCAAATTAATGAATTTGAAGAGAAAATTTCGTGCTTTCGGTCTGTGTGGGAATCAAGCCGGGGAATTCGGAGTGCAAGACCAGCACGCTACCTCGGCGCTACGGCGGCTCCACCGTTCTGGCTGACTAAACGTTTATCAGTACGTGAGTCCTGGGCTGATAACAGACACACATGGGCCACTAACTGGTCGTGTGTCGATAGCGAACACGAACTCCTTACTTTTCCTGAGGACACAGCACATACACGGGCGCTCATCCCAAACGTGCCAAGTGCGGGAGGTGTCTTTCTTATCTCTTTGCCTCCTTTCACACTGTGTAGCCACAGCACTCAAGCACTTCATCTATATTCTCTGGAAATATATTACCTAAACTAAGGCTGGTTTTACTTTATTACAGCTGGTCAGAATAAGTCCAGTGGCGTTGAATGAACGCTACTGCATCAAGATGAGGGAGTTTCGCCTCTGCTTTTCAATAAGAAATACTCGCTGAAACCTTGTTTCAGAAAAAAAAGAACACGTGAAGTGCTGTCCAACTTGTATGTTTTGCTGTGGGAAGATACGTTATTTGAAGGACTCATTAGGTCTACCCTGCGCCCTCTGTGTACGCCAAACGCTCCAAAGGTACGTTAAACTTTAAAGTATATGAAATACTTTTCAGGTTTTTCAAATATAGAGTCTGTACATACGCACTCTGGAAGCCGGAAATGAGCACTGTCACAAATGCAGGCACAAGTACAATCCTGTGAAATTGCGCATTACTATATTTGAGACACCTGAAACGAACTTTTAGCGAATATTATTCTACGAGCAAGCGCTACGTATCATCAACCTCAAGAATCCTTTAAAACGCATTTCATACGCAGAAAAGATTATATCTGTTAGCCAAACTGCCTAAGTGTAACCTGAATTATTAACAAGCTGGGATGATTAAATGCGTTACGAATCATTGCAATGTGATAAGGTTCTAGTAATGCAGGTGTATTGTATCATCATCATCATCATCATCAGCCCGGTTGCGCCCAAGGCAGGGCAAAGGCCTCTCCCATACTTCTCAAAGAACCCCGGTCATGGAATAATTGTGGTCATGTCGTCCCTGCAAACTTCTTAATCTCATCCGCACACCTAACTTTCTGCCGCCCCTGCTACGCTTACCTTCCCTTGGAATCAAATCCGTAACCCTTAATGACCATCGGTTATCTTCCCTCCTTATTACGTGTCCTGCCCATGCCCCCCCCCCCCATTTCTTGTTCATGATTTCAACTAATATGTCATTAACTCGAGTTTCTTCTCTCACCCAATCTGCTCTTTTCTTATCCGTTAACGTTAGACCGATCATTCTTTTTATAGCTCGTTGCGTCGTCCTCAATTTAAGTAGATCCCTTTTCGTAAACCTCCAGGTTTCTGCCCCGTACGTGAGTACTGGTAAGACACAGTTGTTGTGCACTTTTCTCTTGAGGGATAATGGCAACCTGCTGTTCATGATCTGAGAATGTCTTTCAAACGCACCCCAGCGCATTCTTCTTCTTCTGAATATTTGAGTCTCATGATCCGGATCCGCGGTCTCTACCTGCCCTAAGTAGATGTATTCCCTTACCACTTCTGGGGCCTCGCTACCTATTGTAAACTGCTGTTCTCTTCCGAGACTGTTAAACATTACTTCAGTTTTTTACAGATTAATTTTTAGACCCACCCTTCTGCTTTGCCTCTCTAGATCAGTGAGCATGCATTGCAGTTTGTCCCCTGAGTTAATAAGCAAGGCAATAGCATCAGCGAATCGCAAGTTATTAAGGTATTCTCCATTAACTCTTATGCCCAATTCTTCCCAATCCAGGTCTCTGAATACCTCCTGTAAACACGCTGTGAATAGCATTGGAGAGATCGTATCTCCCTGCCTGACGCCGTTCTTTATTTGGATTTTGTTGCTTTGTTTATGAAGGACTAAAGTGGCTGTGGTACAACTATAGATATTTTTCAGTATTTTTACATACGGCTCGTCTACACCCTGATTCCGTAATGCCTCAATGACTGCTCACGTTTCGACTGAATCAAACGCTTTTTGCTAGTCAATGAAAACTATATATAACGGTTGGTTATATTACGCACATTTCTCTATCAACCGATTGATAGTGTGAATATAGTCTATTCTTGAGTAGCCTTTACGACATCCTGCCTGGCCCGTAGGTTGACAGAAGTCTAAGGTGCTCCTGATTCTATTTGCGATTACCTTAGTAAATATTTTGTAGGCAACGGACAGAAAGCTGGTCGGTCCATATTTTTCAGCTCTTTGGCGTCCCCTTTCTAATGGATTAGGATTATGCTAGCGTTCTTCCAAGATTCTGGTACGCTCGAGGTCATGATGCATTGCGTATACAGGGTGGCAATGCCTCATGACCTCGAGCGTACCGGAATATTGCATACGTATTGTATAAAGGACGCCAAATATACCCTCAACCTTTTTGCAGGCAATGAAGAAGTAGCTTCATTCTGCTGGTGGTTCTCAAACAGAAAAGGATAGAAACGCGCGGTAGTGGTCAGGAACCCGCAAAATGTTTTTAACGAACATGGTTTGGAAATCATAATGCTCACTTCCCAGTCTTGCTATTTAGAATAAAAAAATGTTTGATCTATTCAAGCAAGATTGTATATTATGAGAAGAGATACAACGATACACGCTAGTATATGGCCTCCTTCCTCCCAACAGATATATGCTATGATATACACGCGACAAATCTAATTAACTTTTAGGACCATATGCCAACTCAACTTAGTTCATACAGTGAATATATTAGGCGGAGCTTAGGGGATGTAAACTCCTCCCCCTCTCCACACAATCTTTTCAGAGTGAATGATTATAATCTAAATAACATATGCAAGAATCGTTATCTCGGATATGTAAAGATCAAAACACCTACATCAGCAACCTCATGTGACGTTCCACTGAGATGCCATGACACAATATTCCGAATAGAAATACGAATAAATCCCTGTAAGAAAAGCCGAAACCACCTGAATGAAATTTTTCAGCTCAAATTAAATTGAAGTTGCTTATCCATCCCGAAGCATCGCCATAGAGCCGAAAACGCTTTGGTTCCTAGAGCAGCTTTTAGGGAGCGTTTTCCGAATATGCAATCCGTAATATTCATGACGGACGTTAGTCGCACAAGCATGAGACATGGCACAAGGACACGCATGTAATAGACACCAACTAGAAGAATTCCGGTAGATTACGTATTATGCTCGCCAAAATTTCGCGATGTCCCTAGCAATAATCTGTGGTATATTTCAGTGAAGGTTTTTTACGACAATTTTGTACCTTCCGGGTGGGTTATTAGGTACAGTGTATGAATTTATGGTATCGTCAGTCGGTTGAAAAAAAAGTTCAGTTTTGCGGCTATGGCGCAAAACTTGGGAGGCCCGTAAGCTTCGCCTTTAAGAGTAGAACACGATCGCGTTAAGGCGTCCCTGACTGACGCGTGCACATGCGTCAATACAGCTGGGCCGCCCTTTGCAGCAAAGCGATGGCCACGCCGCGGGCTCCGCTTTGCTAAATGACGAATTATAGGATCAGCGCAACTAGCGGCTTCTCCCAGAAGCGGAAACCTTTCGCTCCTCCAGCTGCGCGAGGAGTAATGGCAACATGTGGCGGATAGTTCGACGGCCTCTCCCCGATTCGGCATTTACCATCAGCTCCGTTCAGCGAAACTGTTGCCGCTATAATTAACACCACATCGCAGTTAGCATAAAGACTATAGAAGTCTGCTTCAATACCAATTAGTCAATATGAAATGAACGTCTGAAAGGCGCACTAACGAATCTGTGTAGTCCGTTTCGAAGGCGATAAACGGGCGTATGTCGTTTCTAATATCCGGCGGATGTGACTATTCTAAAAAGTTCTACAATCCTACTTTAATCGCGTTAGAAAAATACTCTTTGACATAGGATTTTTTAAGAGCAATACAAACCTTTCAATAACCGGATAAAATTCTCCTACAATGCCGACTTTCATAGCCGTTTTTCTCTTTGCGTCATCACCCACCCTCTCCTCCCGTCTTTCTTTCTTTACCCTCTTCCCTGCTGCATTTCGCTAGCCGCGAGCCAGCAGTAGCGTGCCTGGATGTCCTCCTCGCCCGCTGCGCCGTACTGCGTACTGAGCGGCGGGCGAGGTCGACATCGAGGCACTCTAGCCTGCAGGTTCGCGCAGTACACGAACTACATACAGCTCCAAGATATTTTTTATTATAAAAAAGGACCAGTAGCCAAGGAGGGTAATGATACGGGTTTGTTGGTACATCTTGTACGTGAAGCTCAAATACTACTAAAATTATTCACAAATCCACGCGATTTGGTGGATATCGTGTGGAGGCTGAACGGACAAAGATAGATATTCAGCCTAAATAGCCCTTTTGCACAAGACACTTGCAAACCACTTTTGCTATTTAGTGAGCAGTATCAAAGCAATCTCCTCACTAGTTAATTAAAATGTACAAATAGTTTACAATTTACTTAGGATAAACGCCTCAATAAATAAATTAAAATGCGCATATATAGATTCTCTAAAGAAAAAATACATGCATACTGATTGTAGGAATAAGTTCACATTTGGAGCAAAAGATTGAAATTGCACTGAACAGCTTTAAAGCAGGTACTAGTATGGGCAAGAAAACCCTCACAAACTAAATGTGCGCGAAAAGAAGCCTTATACAAGGAATAAAATTTAAGGTCACCAAAAAGCAATTAACATATCAATAAATTACACAACATGGAAATGACTAAAGCATCGCACGTCTCGTGCAATAGAAATCACAACTTGACTTCCCTTTGGTGGGGAAACAAAAGTGAACGGCTATGCAACATTTGAAGAGCAACTAGAGGGGAATAACTCGGAAGGGAATCGAATAGAACTACAGACAGGACGAAGTGAAGATGACAGGCAGACCTCATATCTTCCACAGCACCGTTCCATTCCATTATACACATGCAACACCTAGCGCAGTTCAGCACACTGCTGAAACAATAGTTGCAATAATCAAAGTAAAGTTTATTTAGAACCTAAAATGTGGAGAAATTTCTTGTTCTACAACAGAAACGCTTGACATGGCGAGTCATACTCCCACGGTCACAGTCTAAAAAGCAAGAGGCGCTTAACGGTTTTCAGTGTTTCTAGATGCACCCTAGCAAAAAAACAAAAAAAGCAAAGACAAACGCTCATGCCCACACGAGTTCCCAGAGGTATTGAGTCTCGGAAATGGTCAATACCATTCACTGCACTCAACACGCGACAGCTTTCTCATGTCAATGGTGGTCATCAGTCTCATATTTTTATGAGGAAGCACACTTTACTGAAAACAGCACACAATGTTAGTTTTGTCAGTCACTTGAGGCATGGGACGCAGAAGTTGAAGCTCTCCTCACTTGGGTTCTTTTGCACTGTAGTCTTCCATGAATTCAGACGCCCACTTGGACGTGAAAGAAAAAAAAATACTCCCCCCCCCCTCATACACACAGAAGCAGATCTTGGTGCACTATGGCGGTAGTGTGAAGAGTATGCAAAGCGAATAAAGCTTAACTTCTTCATCAGGCTTGAATTCTTCCCATGTTCTCGATCTCTTTCTCAGGTGTAATGCATCTGCCTCTCTGCAATGATAAACAGATTACACCCTCCCTCCACTTCAAAATTCAGCTTGGCTTTTTCGTGCACTGAAAGCACGAAAATCCGTTTGGGCTCGTTGCGTACGAAAACAGCTTGCTGGGCTAGTTCCTTCAGCAGGTCTTCTTGCTGTAACAATGATAGGCATGTGGTTAGCGCATGTTAATTGGAGCAAACATTTCTTAGTGAACGTTTTCGTTTTTCAATATGACTTGGCAATATGCACTGCAATGATATATTGGTCCCAACGCACAATTTTAAGCATTTACTTTCAAAACATGCTTATAAAATTGAGAGGTCACAACTGGAATTCGCGTCAATATTTTCCATAAAGACGTGCTTTAAATCTAACTGAAGGTGTTGCACATAGAAATCGCCAACCAGTGTAAGGTCACCTTAAAGTTTTGAAGAGGCTGTTGTCTTGACTAGTCGGTGACTAGTAGATGACAGCAACCTCCTGAAAATTTCCAAAAAAGGTACCACTTACCATTTAAAGAAGGCGTAAGCGAAATAGGCGGAAAGACGGGGAGATTAGCCGGTTATCAGACCGTCTGGCTACCCTGTGCTGGAGAAAAGGGGTAAGGGTAAATATTCTTAACGGAAAAGAGATGTTACATAAAAACTTAAGGAAGGAAGAGCAAAAGTGAAAAAGAAAAAGCAAAGTAGAATATGGCAGCGCTTAAAGTCTGTTTGTAAGACCAGTCTTCTTCAAGAAGCGCAACAATGCTTTAAAAGCCTTCTGTGCTGAGGACGGCCTCGGCCAGTGCCGCAGGACCTTTTACTTCGACAAAGGGCGTTTGTATTTCATTCAAAAAAGTAATACAGAATGCATTTGAGGTATGGTACGAAGAATTAGGTAATTGCGGCACTGCAAAGGCACAGCTGTAATGACGTAGCATTGTTACACCAGGCCATTTTTATTTGCAGTGGTAAATTGAAAGCTCTGTTCACTACACAGATGACGTACCTAATTGAGAAATGGTGAAGGTTTTAGCATATACCTGCAACACCAGTGCATATATAAAATATTGAACAGTTGGAAATGTCAAGAAACACATTGCATATTTAAGATTGAACGAACATGTTGCAAATTCCGTAAAAGTTACAGCTGAGGAGTGCAACCTTGAGGAATTGCAACCATATGCAGCAAAGCTGTTTTAAGCACTTACAGTAACTTGAAAATGTTACATGCCTTCTTGTTACCTGCTTGAAACCACGCCCGCAATAGAATTTGCAAGCAATTGCAAGGAAATTGCGTCTTCTTGCTCTTATAAAAGCGTGTAGCACTGAACAGGGTTTCATGGAACTTTACAGAACTACAATCATGCAACAAACTTTTCTTAAGATTCGCTAGTGCAGATCAATTTGCGGTATTTATTTAGACAAACAAATTGCAAGAGGTAAATGAACCACCTAATGCAGTCTGACATATTGGTATTTCGTAATTCAACAAGGAGGCAATTTTGGGCTGCACGTAATTTCCAACATGGACTATTGCTGAAATTACTAGGCTGCCTGAAAAAACAATATTGCAGGTCATAACCTATTAACATGTTAAATTATACAGACCCAGTTCTGATCATAATTTATGAAAATGCCTACTTGTTCCAATACTCTGACTTCAGAGTGTGATATTCATAGTTTATGTAACATATGCACACTCTGGGAATTTCATACAACCCATTACTATGAAATAGCAGTTACCTTGAGTGTCTCATTTTCACGGCCATTTGGGTGGCGGTGTTTCCCTCTGACCATTTGCGCGTTTGTAGAGGGCGCGTGGCCTATGTCATCACTCTTGCATGGCGTTTCCCTTACACGGAGATATGTGCCTACAGAGTAAGCTACAGAAAAAAAAACACTTAATTGTTATACTGATAATCTCGCGATGCGTGTTTATTGTTTCAACAGACTGTTGTCGCAACGCATTATTGCACAATAATATACCAGTGCAACCCCAATTTTTTTTGCTGAATTACTAAAGAACAGTTCAAAGTAAGCAAAATAAACGATGCTGTAAATACATGGAGACCTGCATATGTTACCCCCCAAAAAATGATAAGTGCACGTCGCAAAACAAGGCAACAGTCAAGAATATATTAGATGGGTACGGCTTTCAGCTATAATGTAATTATAGAGTACTCCACTGCAATTACCGACCGCACGTGTCAAATTCCTTGGGCCCATTTCACTTCTTCATATTTGCTGAGACGATGTTATTTGCTAATAGTGACTTAGCAAATGTAAGTGTTCCTCAAGTGATAATACAGTTTATATTAGAAGTATATATCGCGTCATGCGACACGCTTTTCTGCCTTTACAACACCCATTGGAATTTGATGAAGAATCCACTCACATACCACTGTAATGATTTTACTAATTACCATATACACTCAATAGTGATTCCAGAGACACGAAGTACTACCATCACATCGGAACATAAAACATACATACGAAACCAGTTAGTGAAACTTTTCGCGTTTTTACTTCAACCTGTCGTCATTTTTACTCCAATCTAAATAGCTGATTCCTCATTCGAATACTCACAATCAATATGTAGGTATACGTCAGTATACCTACATTTTGAGAAAGCGTTTGATTACGAGAAAGCGTTTGATTCAGTCGAAACCTCAGCAGTCATCGAGGCATTACGGAATCAGGGTGTAGATGAGCCATATGTAAAAATACTGGAAGATATCTATAGCGGCTCCACAGCAACCGTAGTCCTCCATAAAACAAGCAACAAAATCCCAATAAAGAAAGGCGTCAGGCAGGGAGATACGATATCTCCAATGCTATTCACAGCGTGTTTACAGGAGGTATTCAGAGACCTGGATTGGGAAGAATTGGGGATCAAAGTTAATGGAGAATACCTTAGTAACTTGCGATTCGCTGATGATATTGCCTTGCTTAGTAACTCAGGGGACCAATTGCAATGCATGCTCACTGACCTGGAGAGGCAAAGTAGAAGAGTGGGTCTAAAATTAATATGCAGAAAACTAAAGTAATGCTCAACAGTCTCGGTAGAGAACAGCAATTTACAATAGGCATTGAGGCACTGGAAGTCGTAAGGGAATACATCTACTTAGGGCAGGTAGTGACGGCGGATCCGGATCATGAGACGGAAATAATCAGAAGAATAAGAATGGGCTGGAGTGCGTTTGGGAGGCATTCCCAAATCATGAACAGCAGGTTGCCGTTATCCCTCAAGAGAAAAGTATATAATAGCTGTCTCTTACGAGTACTCACCTACGGGGCAGAAACCGGGAGGCTTACGAAAAGGGTTCTACTCAAATTGAGGACGACACAACGAGCTATGGAAAGAAGAATGATAGGTATACCGTTAAGGGATAAGAAAAGAGCAGATTGGGTGAGGGAACAAACGCGAGTTAATGACATCTTAGTTGAAATCAAGAAAAAGAAATGGGCATGGGCAGGACATGTAATGAGGAGGGAAGATAACCGATGGTCATTAAGGGTTGCGGACTGGATCCCAAGGGAAGGGAAGCGTAGCAGGGGGCGGCAGAAGGTTAGGTGGGCGGATGTGATTAAGAAGTTTGCAGGGACGGCATGGCCACAATTAGTACATGACCGGGGTTGTTGGAGAAATATGGGAGAGGGCTTTGCCCTGCAGTGGGCGTAACCAGGCTGCTGCTGATGATGATGATGACGTCAGTAAATTTCTGTAAAACACTTTACTAAGTGACAGCACAACCTCCTTATTGATACATCACGCAAAGAAATATACAAACGCACGCAGATTCATTTCTTTAGGTACAAGAGAAAAGCAAACACTCACATTCATTTGAGACAACTTAGCCCATTCATAATTAACGTCCTCGTAATTAGCATGCTAACAACAGTCCATTTCTCTAAGAGACTTTACTAAGTCAAAGAGCACAAAGCATTCCCTCGACTCGCTTTAAGACGCTTGAAGCCACTAAGGGCGTTCGTGGCCGTTTCGCACCCCGGGTACGATAACCACTTAAACGCCAAATTTCGTGTCAGCTGAATTACTTTCTTTTGTTTACAGGACCCTCATGAGAAATTTCGCGTCAATGCAAACACAGAAAAGTACGCATTTGGACTGGTTGGTTCATGATTACGAGCAGTAACACAGCGCCGCTGTCCTCGTCCTGTTGTTTACCGCGGTTTTACTACTCGTACTGAAACACATTTGCGCCAGCCAACAAATTTTATTGATTCTTTACTTCCATCGGGAGATTTAGCTCACGTGCAACGCATGGCCAACACAAGGTCAACACACGAACAACGCCGACGAGACCGCATTTTCTGCGCAACGGGGCCGTTATAGCAAAGGCTTTTCAAACGTCGCCATGTCCTGTATATGGCAGTGCCTCTAAGCAGAAGCAAAAATTAAGCCTCATTACATGGTGCGGCAGAAGTTCCTGCGCACTTTAGAAATAAGTTGCAAGAAAGGCAAATAGCGAAAACCAAATAATTTTTTTTAAACTCAACCCAAAGAAGCATCGAAAGCCAACGCAGCATTCTCTTCAGCGATAAAGCAATGTTGAACAGCAAGTGGTTTTCAGGCCACCAAAGGAAATGGTGTTGGGAAGAAGCCTCAGAAGAAGCCAAGGTAGGTAGAAGGATTTTCTGAAAGCTTTCTCACCCTCAATAAGTGATGGCTCTTTTGACAGTCACTTGTGATAGAAAGATGCCGTGGGTTTTCTTGGCACATGGCGTCAAAGCAAACAGCGCAAATCATATTGTCACGTACGAGTTTGTGCAGCTGAGGACCAAATGATGTTGGAAGGTGAAGAGGAGATTGAACTGTCTCGAAAATTGGTTCATGATGTTACCCTGGTCACTGAACTACGTTCTTGTAACTGTATATATTGTAAATACATATATTTTTTCATCGTAACATTTTGGTGGAGGCCGAGGGTAACCTCGCCACAAGCCGACCCTGGATCTTCGCAGCAAGCGTGACATCGGTTCCGCCTTTGTGGCTAATGATACTGCATCCGCCACTCAGACACCAGCGGAAGTAGTGTTAATCCAGCTACGTCACCCGGGAATCTTCATGGGCACTGGCAAGGTCGACGTTGAAGACTGGCTGGCGTCGTATGAGCGCGTCGGTAAGCACAACAAGTGGGATACAACGCTTTTGCAGGCCAACGTGGCATTTTACTTGGGAGTAACAGCGAAGGTATTGTTCGAGACTCATGAAGCCGACATTATAAGCTGGGACTCCTGCAAGGAAAAGCTACGCGATCTTTTTGGAAGAGCAATGGGCCGTCAAAGGGAGGCCAAGCATAACTAGCGTCTCGTCCCCAGGCATCAGCCGAATCGTACGTCGCGTATATTCAAGAGGTTCTGATTCTCTGCCGTAAAGCGGATGCGTACATGATGGAGGCCGATAAGTAGCCCGAACTGCTCAACTGTTGAGTTCACCATTAAGGAATGCCAGAATTTTGGGCAAGCGAAGAGCAAACGCATTGCACAACGCTTCGACCGACTTCCGAGTATGGCTGCCACTTCCTCCTGCAACGACCCTCCGGCGTCACATACGCCTACAACGCCAAGCTTGACACAAGACATCTGTCGTGAACTTGAGGCTATGGCTCCAAGTTCTCACTGACCCCACACGCATGAAATCATGACCATCTCGCTTATTCAAGCTGTTGTCCGCAAACAAATTGCAAACAGGGATAGTCAGTCTGCCGTCCGAATACGTCGGACCCCTACCGCTTCTGTCGCTGCATCTGTTGCCCATCGACAGTCGTTCCCGAATCGATATTGGAATCCCTCTGGGTTCCGAACACCGGGTGACAGGCCAATTTGCTTTGCTTGCTCACGGGTCGGTCACATCTCCCACTACTGCCGTAATACCCGTTGGTACTCCTCGCCTTGACCATATGCTTATCGCCGCTTCTACCGAGACCCTCAGCCTCTGTTGCCCTTCTCTGAACCATACCATGACGGCCTTCCTTCTCATGAAACACGACTAGCCGCTCGCCCTCGCAGCAACGCCATCAATCCCTTTCGCCTACACCTCGACGTTCCTCGTCCCCGTTCTACGCAGGCCGCTTCTCGGGAAACAAAACAATGCATCTCTAAGAGGTGAGGCTGCACTGACGACTCGGACTGCAAAACCTCTGCTGACCTCTGCTGCTTTACTGGACATTGTTGAAATTTTGTTACTGTACCCGTTCAAGCCCTAATCGATACTGGCGCTCAGGTGTCGGTTATGCGATCAGATCTTCTCAGCCGTCTTCGTAAAGTCCTGACACTTGCCCAGTTGCCTGCCGTCCAAATAGCTAATGGCAATACAATAGCCGTGATGGGGATGTGCGGCGGCCGTGTTACCACAGCCCGCCGTCCAGTGTTAGTTCTGTTCACTGTAGTGGCCGAGTGTCCCCACGAAGTGAAGCAGTAGGTCCTGCCTTGAGCCGAATTACACCGCGAAATTTACCAGCAGGCGTATCAGCAGGATTCCCCTCCGCCTCACGAGGCGAAGATGGTGCACAATATACGCACAAAAAACTTCCATTGTTTTGTTTCAGCTTCGGAATGGCCCACAAGGAGCTCGTTTCTAAACCCTCTTCATTATTCAGTGTGATATATGTTACAAATCACGGTGTCTACTACTCCTCATCTCAATTGGCCTGTTCTTCGGGAATTAGAAAGACAATGGAGTGACTTAAATGAACACAACATTCGTGCTGCTAGATGCATTTCCAAAGCGACTCAAGGTGTACATTCGCGCAGTTTAGTCTTTTCGAAAAGTAGATTTGATTTTCTGTAGGTTGTTCTTTAACGAATAAGCTAACATTTCTTAAGCGCATCACAACAATAGTTATAAGGATTGATTAGAGCGCAAAACATTTCGCCGCATCCGGAATTGTACCCTTTTAATACAACATATTACTACATATCCGCGTTGGATGCTCAATGATCTGTAATACAGCGTCAGCAGCGGAAGCGGCAGCCTGAATGACACATTTGTTTTGAATTCAGAGTGGCGGCTCCTTCAAGTAAGGCGGTGACACGGCGGTAAAGTTCAACGTCGACGGCGGCAAAACAGACAGCAGCAAACTGCGGAAGACACAAAGCACATGATTTGCTTTGTCGCTCCATTATCGCGTTGAGAACGGTCTGCTAACCGAAGCATTGCCGAATTTCCACGGCACAGCTATACAAGATGCCCGCCAGCACGAGTATATTTACTGACCACGCTGCTACGTAAGCTACTGCGACAGCTCCGCAAGAGAATGGCAGAAACCTTTGTTCAGTGTTCTCTTAGGCCCCAGATGTACAGTAACAATTCAGTTGTGACTAATCCACACAGAGCTACTTTCATTTGCTGAAACGCTAGACTGGGAAAGCGGAACACAAATGAAGGCACATCTGGGAAATTCAAGTTCATACTACGCACTTATATATTAAAAACTATGGCGTTTGAACGAAATACCGTGCGCTGAAGTTTCATCGTGCAAGCAGAATAATAAGGCGTATCAGTTCCCCTCCGGCGTCACATGCACACACAAACAATCAAATTAATCAAAAAGACACATTATCATATAGAAAAAAAATTTGGGCAATAAAATTGATATAATCATGGAAATATTGCCGCCAATGCATCCTATCCTACTTTAATAAGCTTCCAACAGAATCATGGTATGGTTTAGCGACATGTTTAGCGCGGAAATGTCCTACCTCGAGAATAAATATATGAGGAGAGATGGACAGGGGGGGGGGGGGGGGGGGTTCTTGAGCCATGCAATTGTACATTTCCGCAGGCCATTTTCACGTCATCCTATACCCTGTAACTTCATATGCTTTTTGTCAATTTGTTAACTTTATTCCCTGGAATATTCTTTCGGTGTGGTGTTATGTGGCGTCCCCTTTCTGCTTTGGCCGATTTAGAAACATCCGATAAATTGAATCAAGATGGCTCTCAGGCGAGTTCAACGCCATTTTGAATACGTTAGCAATTCATGACCTATTGCTGACGTAATAACGTTGTGACGTGCTGAACGGCTTTACGTCTGTAAAACGTTCGAGATTTACCTTTTTCCCGCGTTCAAATTACTTTTCCTAAGGAAATCTTCGTTTTGCTCGGTTTAACGCAGTAGACATATGTAAATTTTTGGTTGCTCGACCGCAGTTTTAAATTCTACGAAGATGAGTCTTAATGTTTTTTTTTCTGTTCTGCTTTTGAGCATGTCACGCTTTCCGCGGTGAGCATTACAAACTTTACTGTAGTAGAAGTATGTTAAAGTGCCGCCAATTTCTTTTATTTAAACCTTTGCGTACTACTATATTACCTTGAGGATTATAAAATAACTCCGTAATTGTCTTTCGGAATCTATAGAGCAAAAAACATTTATTTCTGACGAACAGTCCGGTATAATCAACTCTGCCGGCAATTCACGCTAAACTTACGGGCGTTCGAAGCAAAATATCGTGGAATGTTATCTTGTTGTGTAGCTTATAAAAATGGAAGCCTCCAGAGGGCTTTATTGCTGATATACGCAAGGTGAAACCACGTACTACATTGGAAGAGTAATTAGACAGTCAAATTGACAGCTAAAAACGCTGTCCGAAGAGCTGGCAGTGATGACAGTGTTGAGTGGAGATGGCAGTGGTGAGGAGATGACAGAAGTTAATCTACAATGTTTCGAATCAGTTGAATATTCACCTAGCCCCTAATTAAGGCTTTCTTGTGCTTCGGGAACAAATTGTCAAAAGTATGACATACAGCAGCGAATGAGAAACTTAAATGGGGAAAGTGAACGATGATTGCGATGAATCATTAGGCTTTTTTCAAGGCTCTAATGGTGAGACTTCTATTATATATATGCATCTTCGCAATTTTGCGAAGCTTAAGCATAGGCAACCTCGGCACATATATACAGGGTTTGATGGAAAATAATTTTGAAGTTTTAAGCCGAATTCCATACCAGTTAACTCCTTGACTTCGCTTCTGCGTAGCTCAGAACTGCCATAGCTTAAATAGCTTCCATAGCTTCTACGCCGCTCAGCGTGGCTCGAACCACGCTGCCGTTCCACATTTTTGAACTTGAAAAAGCTGTCATTTATGCTGTGTATGCCAAAACCAAATGCCAAATATGGCCAAATATGGCAAATATGGGAGACACTGGAGTGATGAACATCACCATACTGACGTTACTGCTTGGAAGACTAATGGGTATTTACCAGCAATCTGTGTCCATATACACAACCTTCCTTGCATTGCGGCCGCCCACAGATTATGAAAGCCGCAGCCAGGATGTATTTGTTTTGCTTATTAATTCGCTCATCTGCAATGTAGCTCATGCCCCATTGCAAGACACCGGAGTAGAATTTTTCCGAGAAGGCCATAATCCCCTCCCTCCTGTGCTCCCACACCGGGAACGCTCGCCACTCCTCTATCTGCATACAGCCACGGCAATCTTGCCTGCACTCTCCGCTCACTATTAATGTGAGGGCCTTATCTCTCCCATGAGCCCGAAAATCCGGCGTGATCAAGCAATCGTACCAAGAATAGTGTACGCTACGAAGAGTGAAAACATGTCTAAAAATACTCGGACTGACGTCATATTTCTCAGGGACTTTCCTGTAAACAAAGTAAATTAACGATTTTGAAAAGAAAATTTCGTGCATTTCGGTCTGTGTCGGAATCAAACCCTGAATTTCGAGGCGCCAGACGAGCATGCTACACCGAAGCTACGGTGGCTCCACTGTTCTGGCTGACGAAACATATGTCAGTGCATGCCTCATGGGCTGATAACAGCTCGCGTATCGACAGACAAGACGAATTCCTAACTTTCCCGGCGGACAGAGCCCACACACGGGCGCTCATCCCAAACATGCCAAGTGCGTGTGTTGTCTTTCTCTTCCCTTTCCCTCCTTTCAAAATGCGTAGCAACAGCGCTGAAGTAGTTCAGCTTTATTCTCTGGAAATATATTAACAACACTAAAGCTGGTTTTACATTATTGCAGCCGGTTAGAGTAAGTGCAGTGGTGCTGATTGAACGCTGCTGCAACAGGTTGAGCCAGTTTCGCCCCTGCTTTTCAAAAAAAAAAGAAAAACTAACTGAAACCTTGTTTAAGAAAGGAAAAACTGGTAAAGTGCTGTCCAACTTTAATGTAATGCAGGGGAAAGCTGCATTCTTTGAAGGACTCATTAGGTCTACCCTGCGCCCTCTGTGTACGTCAAACGCCCAAAGGTCACCCTGACCGACGTTGATCTTTGACGCATATATAATGCTTTTTAGGTTTTTGAAGCATGTTGTATTCACATACACGCTCTGGAAGCCAGAAATGAACAGTGCCTCATATGCTGGCATAGGTGCAATCCTTTAAAATTGTACATTCCTTCGTTTGCGACACCTGAAGCGAACTTTTAGCGACTATTAGTTTAAAAGCATGCGCTACGTTGCATGAACCTCACCAATACTTCAAAACGCATTTTATACGCTGAAAAGATTGTAGCTGTTAGCCAAACCACCTAAATGTAACATAATTTATGAACAAGCTGAAATAATTAAATATTTTCCGAATCATTGCAATCTCATGAAGTTCTAGTAATGCACATTTATTGCATAAAGAACACCCGATGTAACCTAAAGAAGATTTCGGCCTTGATATATCCAAACTTTTTATAGGCAACGGAGAAGTAGCTTCCCTCTAATCGTGGTTCTCACACAGAAAAGCATAATTAGATACGTGCAGTAGTGGTCAGGAACCCGCAAAATGTTTTCAACATAGAAAATTCGCAAAATCAAAATGTTCACTTTCCAGTCCTACTATTTAGAATAAAAGCGTTTGAGCTATTCAATATTGTATTTTATGAGAGGAGATACGAGATACATGTTTATCTTCTCTTAAGGACGCAACTTAGTCCATAAGTGAATATCTCAAACGAAGCGTAGGGGATGTAAACTCCTCCCCCTCTCCGCACGGACTCTTTCCGGAGTGAATGATTATATTATAGATAACATATTATAAAATCGTTATTTCGGATATGTAAAAAACAAAACACCTACATCAGCAACATCAGGTCACACGCCATTGAGATGGCATGAATTATATTGCGAATATAAATGTCAATAGATCCTTCTCAGAAACGCCGAAACCAGTTGAGTGAAATTCTGCCGCTCAAATTAAATTGAGATTGCTTATCCATCCCGAAGCATCGGCGTAAAGCCGAACACGCTCACGTTCCTAGAGCAGCGTTTAGGGAGCATTTTGCGAATATGCAATCCGTGAAATTCACGACGGACGTTAGTCACATGACCATGAGAAAGGGCACAAGGACACGCGTGCAATAAACATCAACTAGAGGAATTACGGTAAAAACGGTATAATGTTTGCGAGAACTTCGCAATGTCAATAGAACAAATCTGTAGTATATTTCAGTGCAGGTTTTTTACGACAATTTTGTCCCTTTGGGGTGGATTATTCGGTACAGTGTATAAAGTTATGGTATCGTCAGTCGGATGCAAAAAAGTCGAGTTTTGTGGCTATGACGTACAAACTTGGGAGACCCTTCATGTTTGGCTTTAAGAG
This sequence comes from Dermacentor variabilis, assembly GCF_050947875.1. Lineage (NCBI taxonomy): Eukaryota > Metazoa > Arthropoda > Arachnida > Ixodida > Ixodidae > Dermacentor > Dermacentor variabilis. The sequence goes on from NC_134569.1 coordinate 174,885,213, forward strand.
TCGATCGCGTTAAAGAGTCCCTGACTCACGCGTGCACATGCGTCAATACAGCTGCGCCGCCCTTTGCAGCATCATTCGTGCATGAGAAAAGCGATGGCCACGCTGCGGGCTCCGCTTTGCTCAAGCGCGAATGATGCGGTCAGAGCACCTGGCGGCCTCCGCGAGAAGCTCCTCCAGCTGCGCTGGGCTTGACGGCAGCACGTGGTGTCCTGTTCGACGGCCTCTCCGCGACGCTGCACTTGCCATCAGCTCCGTGCACCGAAAATGTTCACGCTCTCATGATCACCGCATCGCAGCTAGCACAAAAGCGATAGAACTGTGCTTCAATACGGTTTCGCCAAAACAACATGAACGTCTCAAAGACGCACTGAGAAATCCGTGCAGTCCGTTTAGAATGCAATAAACCATCGTATATCGTTGATAATGTCCGGCGGATGTGACTATACCAAAAAGTTCTTAAATCGTGTTAGCAAAATACTCTCATCAAAGGGGATATTTAAGACCGATACAAGCTTTTAAATATGCGGACAAAATCCTTCTACAATACCAATTTTCATAGCCGTTTCCTTTATTTGTTTGGTTCCCTCAACCACCGCCCTCTCCCCTCTTTCTTTCGTTACCCTCTTCCTCACGCCGTTTCGCCAGCCGACGGCCTGCAGTAGAGTGCCTGGATGTCCTCCTCGCCCGCGGCAGCCTACTGCGTACGGGGCGGCGGGCGACGACGACATCGAAGCACTCTAGCCTCCACGTTTGCGCAATACGCGAAACACATACAGAACGAAGATTTTTTTTTTATTATAAAAAAGGACCACTAGGCAAGAAGGGTACCGATGCGTGTTAGCTCGTACATCTCGTACGTGAAACTCGAAGACTAATAAAATTATTCACAAATCCACGCGATTTAGTGGATATCACGTGGAGGTTGAACGGACAGAGATAGATATTCAGCATAAATAGCTGTTTTCGACAAGGCACTTGCAAACCACCTTTGCAATTTTGTGAAAAATATCAAAGCAATCTTCTCATTAGTTAATTAAAATGGACAAATAGTTTACAATTTACTGAGTATAAACGGTTCAATAAATAAGTTAATGTGCACATATATAGAATCTCTAAAGAAAAACTACATACATATTGATTGTAGGAATAAGTTCACATTTTGAGCAGAAGAATTAAATTGCACAGAACAGATTAAATCAGGTACCAATATGAGCAAGAAAAGCCTCACAAACTAAATGTGGGCAAAAAGAAGCCTTATACAAGGAATAAAATTTAAGGTCACAAAAAAGCAATTAACATTCCCGCTTGTAACAATATGTATGACATATGTTCGACTCCGCCAAGCCCCAATAAGGAATTCCTCCTTTTTTATTGTGCCTTCAATTATATGGAGACTCCAGACATATTTCTGACGTCGTCGTCGTCGTCACCCTCGCCATAATTTTCTGCGTAAATTCCAGGGGCGATAAAATCGTCGTCGTGCGCCGAATGCTGTATGTCCGAGTGAAAGCGTGCGAGGGTGCGCGAGAGAGGAAAACAGGGCGGAAGCGCACCTCTCTGCTGCGCACGAGGCACGGGGTTGAGGCGAGGGTGGGGTGAAGTCTTCTCCGGAGGCTGCTGCTTAAGGCGCGGCCGTACGTCAAGCGATCTGCGACCTGGCCAAAGAGCGCGCCCACACGGGCCTCATCTTCAAAGCGACCTGCCTGGTTTGCAGAGTGCGCGTAGTGCCGGTAGCTTCGTACGCGTTGTGCTTTGGACATTTCATCCATGTTGAAGCGAGTAATGCGCGGAGGTCCATTCGCTCGCTGCTGCTGCCGCGATTCCTCACTCCAGCATTTTATCAGCGATTTTTGGCGGTTGTCCAGCGAGATGTGTTCATGTTTAGCTGTGTGCGCGTGACACCGTGTGTAAATTTAGTGAGTAAGCGAATGCTTACAAGCTTGTACGGCCAATGAAACTGATATTGCCACGACCTCGACACAGCTGACAGCCACTCGGTGCAAGTCGGTGCCACATGCTAGGCACGTTGGGTGGCTCCGAGAAGAAAAAAACGACGAAGGTGCCAGGACAGCGATAGATATAAAAGATCTCTAGCGTCGACCGAAGTCTTTTGTGGCTTTGCCTGTGACAAACTGGTGGAAGTGCGGGGTACGCGTCTATGTACTCTGACCCCCAGGAACAGGGAGCGTACAACCTACGCAAAAGCCGACGGCTTCAAAGACTGCCTCCGGAATACGGCCTGCAAGATCTGCCGAGGATGTCCACCACAACCGCAAGCCAGACACAGGAGACGTACGGTACGGGACAGCCTCCTGCGTCGCTGGTTCTCCACACCCCACGCTGGCCGCGGCCGTTCCATGGTGAGCCTTTTGAGGACGTGGAAGACTGGCTCGACGACTTCGATCGTGTGGCTGACGTTAATTATTGGGACGAGCAGAAAAAGTTAAGGAACGTGTACTTCGCCCTAGAGGACTCTGCCCGAACATGGTTCGCTAACCACGAGCCATCCATCACCACCTGGCAAGAATTTCAACGGCAGATACGCGATACGTACAGCAGCCCCACAAGAAAAGAGCGAGCAGAGCAAGCCCTTCAGAATAGGGTTCAAAGGCTGAACGAAAGCGTAGCCATGTTCGTAGAAGACATGTCGCGGCTTTTCAAGCGTGCTGACCCTGGCATGACAGAAGCGAAGAAAGTACGCCTACTGATGCGTGCGGTAAAAGAACAGCTGTTTGCTGGACTGATGCGAAGGCCTCCAGCTACAGTAGCTGAGTTCGTCAGTGAGGCGACAACAATGGAACGAGCCCTTCAACAACGCTCCTCGGTCTACGATCGCCAAATCAACCTGGGATCAGCATCTTCTCTCTCGTTACCCTATGACACCGATGCGCTTCGAGAGCTTGTGCGTAGTGTCGTGCGTGAGGAGCTCGACCGGCTACAGGGAGTGCGATTTCAACCGACCGTAACATCCCTCACAGATATCGTCCGCGAAGAAGTTCGCCAGGCAGCACAGCCATTCGTGCAAACCAGACCTGAAACCGCCCCCGTACTGACTTATGCGCAAGCAGTGAGGCTACCTGCGCAACCCGGGAACCACCGTAACCCGCCTTTTTCTGAAGAACCGCTGTGCCACTTCCAGGGCCAAGGTTCACGTACAAATATGTACGGGTCCACGAGCCCCCGAATCAATACGCGAAAGTCAGACGTGTGGCGCACACCTGACTATCAGCCACTCTGCTTCCACTGTGGCGAAGCGGGCCACTTGTACCGTGCCTGCTACTACCGAAGAATTGGACTCCAGGGCTATCACCCCGGCGCTCGTCGCCCACGTGAGGGAGAGCGTCCGAGAGAAATCCAGCAATATCTAGCCAGTCAACCTTCGTCGCCGTACGCGCAGTTCCCACCGGTTGAACAGTCTCTGCCAACGACCCGATCTCCGTCTCCGCAGAGGCGCCAGTCACCATCACCACCTCCTCGACGATCGGCGTCACCTAGCCGCTACACTACGTTCTCCGCTTCCGTGGGCAACCGGCCCACGAGCCCAAGTCGGGGAAACTGAGAACAGCGACCTCCGGAGGTGGGGCCGCTGTCGAACGCACTTCGAAAGATCCTCCGCTGCGACACCCCGACGACGACGATAACGACGAAGACAACGACGACTGCGTACCTTCGACACCTTCCTTCGAAAACCGTGAGCCTGTTTCAGCCGACATACTCGTTTCTGTCGATAACCACCCGGTTACCGCTCTTGTCGATACTGGAGCCGATTATTCTGTCATGAGCGGACAGCTGGTTACGGCACTTCGCAAGGTGACGGCACCGTGGCCAGGACCTAAGCTCCGTACAGCCGGCGGTCATGTCCTCACGCCGATCGGCAAATGCACTGCGAGGGTACAAATTCGTGAGGTCACATTTGTCGGTTCATTTATTATACTGGAAGAGTGCTCTAGGCAGGTCATACTCGGCATGGACTTTCTTCGGGAGTACGGCGCAATCATAAACCTTCGCGAGTTGCTTGTCACATTTTCCAGCGAACACGCAACTATTTCGGACGACTACCACCCACAGTCCACGGTGTTACGCGTTTCGGGTGACTGTGCTACTTTACCACCTCGGAGTACTGCGTTGATCACCGTAGAAACAGACGGTGATCTTCCCCATCTCGGAATCGCTGAAGGCAATCTGTCAGTTTTGTTGGCTCGACAGGTTTGCGTAGCCCGCGGCATCTTGCAGCTGTCGTCACGGACTGCTCAGATTTTAGTGACCAATTTCAGTCGTGAATTCCAGCACTTCGCCCCACGAACTGCCATCGCCTATTTGGAGCCAGTCAGTGATTTTCCCGCTTGTTTTACTCTAGGGCAAACTGATGGAGATTCTAACTGTGACGTACCAGCCAACAGCAATATTGATGTGAATTCTAAATTATCGGGTCAACAACAGGCTAGCATTCGAAGCCTTTTACAGTCTTTTGCGGACTGTTTCGCTTCAACATCGAAGGTCAACCAAGCGCCTATTGCGAAACACAAAATTATTACAAATCCCAATGAAAGACCCGTGCGCCAACGTGCTTACCGTGTTTCTCGTAAAGAGCAAGACGCCATCCGAAATCAAGTCCAACAAATGCTTACCGACGATATCATACAGCCCTCCACCAGTCCATGGGCGTCACCTGTGGTTCTGGTGAAAAAGAAAGACGGCACACTGCGTTTTTGCGTTGACTATCGCAAGCTTAATAACGTTACGAAGAAGGACGTTTATCCCCTTCCCCGCATCGACGACTCTTTGGACCGCCTTCGAAATGCTCGATACTTCTCATCGATGGACCTTCGCAGCGGCTACTGGCAAATAGAGGTTGATGAGCGTGACCGTGAGAAAACCGCATTTATTACGCCTGACGGACTTTACGAATTCAAGGTCCTTCCTTTCGGATTGTGCTCTGCGCCTGCTACTTTTCAGCGCATGATGGACACGGTTCTATCAGGTCTCAAGTGGCAGTCATGCCTTGTCTATTTAGATGATATCGTTGTCTTTTCAGAAACTTTTGAGCAGCACCTCCAGCGCTTACACGCAGTTCTAGACGCAATTCGTACTGCTGGCCTGTCTTTAAAGCCTGAAAAATGCCATTTCGGGTATGACGAACTCAAATTTTTAGGCCATGTCGTCAGCAACGAGGGCATTCGACCAGATCCCGACAAAACCATTGCTGTTGCTTCGTTTCCAACACCTTCGAACAAACACGAACTCCGCCGTTTTCTAGGGCTTTGCGCATATTATCGACGCTTCGTGGCCAACTTTTCACGAATAGCCGAACCGTTGCAACGGTTGACTAAGGATAATGTTCCGTTTGTCTGGGAGCAGGACCAACAAGAGGCCTTCTGTGAACTCCAGAAACGTCTGCACACACCTCCTGTTCTAGGACACTTTGACGAAGACAGTGACACCGAGTTGCACACGGATGCCAGCAACGTTGGCCTTGGTGCCGTCCTCGTACAGTGGCAAGATGGAGCCGAGCGCGTCATTGCGTACGCAAGCCGCACTTTGTCTCCAGCTGAAAAGAACTATTCCACTACGGAGAAGGAATGCTTGGCCGTTGTGTGGGCAATTGCTAAGTTCCGACCATATTTGTACGGCCGCTCATTTCGAGTAGTGACAGATCACCATTCATTGTGCTGGCTCGCCAATCTCAAGGATCCATCTGGCCGTCTTGCACGCTGGAGTCTTCGCTTGCAAGAATACGATATGACGATAGCGTTCAAGTCCGGGCGTAAACACACCGACGCCGACTGCCTGTCACGTGCTCCACTTCAACCGTCGCATTACGACTTTGATGAAGAGGACGCATTTCTGTCCATTATCACAGTATCAGACATCAGCAAGCAACAGCGCGATGATTCAGAACTCCGGCCTCTCATCGACTACCTTGAGAACCGTCTACCAGAGCCGCCTCGTATGTTCATCCGCAAATTGTCCTCGTTTTTTCTCCGAGATGGCGTTCTCTACAAACTGGGTTTTCACTCGACTGCAACCGCCTGCCTTCTTGTAGTGCCGTCTTCACTGCGTGACGATATCCTGCGGGCCACTCACGACGAGCCATCTTCGGGCCACTTGGGATTCGCACGGACGTTTTCACGCATACGCCAAAAGTACTTCTGGCCTAACCTTCGCCGTGACGTAAAGCAATACGTGAAGACATGCCGCGACTGCCAGAGACGCAAGACACCACCCGCGCGTCCGGCTGGCCTTCTCCATCCCGTGGATCCTCCGCGGATTCCTTTTCAGCAGGTTGGCATAGATTTGCTTGGGCCATTCCCCACGTCGAGGGCTGGTAACCGTTGGATTGCTGTTGCCACAGACTACCTTACACGTTACATTGAAACCCGAGCACTCCCACGAGGCACTGCTAATGATATTGCTACCTTCTTTGTACATGGTATCGTACTCCGCCACGGTGCTCCAACAGTGGTTATAACCGACCGGGGCACAGCATTTACAGCGCAGCTCACAGAAGATATCATGCTTCTCAGTGGTACAGTTCACCGCAAAGCCACTGCTTACCATCCCCAGACGAATGGGCTCACAGAAAGGCTAAACAAAACGATCGCTGATATGATTTCCATGTATGTTGACGTCGACCACAAAAACTGGGACGACGTTCTCCCATACGTTACGTTTGCATATAATACTGCCGTTCAAGAAACTACCGGCTTCACCCCTTTTCGCTTAGTACACGGCCGGGAAGCTGTTACAACGTTGGACGCAATGCTTCTACCCACCTACTGTTCTAATGTTGTCACTGATGCTGCGGAATTCGCTCGATGTGCCGAAGAGGCACGCCAGCTCGCACGAATGCGTATCCGCCACCAACAACACAACGACGCCGACCGGTACAATCTTCGTCACCGCGACGTCACTTATCAACCCGGTGACAAAGTATGGGTGTGGACACCGATCCGCCAGCGTGGTCGGTCGGAGAAACTTTTGCGCCGCTACTTTGGACCTTATAGGATCGTTCAACGACTCGGCGACGTCACATACGAAGTGATTCCTGAAGGAGAAGGCACCACTCGCCGTCCCCGACGCCCAGGCCTGTCCGATGTCGTCCACGTCTCTAGATTGAAGTTATACCACTCCCGCTGAACGCAAAGCTCCGCACCTCTCTCACCATCTACGTCTGTCTTAACAGTATCACCGTCGCTATCTCCAGTGCGTCAATGTTCCGCATCGAGACGATGCTTCTAGGGAGGGGGGTAATGCCACGACCTCGACACAGCTGACAGCCACTCGGTGCAAGTCGGTGCCACATGCTAGGCACGTTGGGTGGCTCCGAGAAGAAAAAAACGACGAAGGTGCCAGGACAGCGATAGATATAAAAGATCTCTAGCGTCGACCGAAGTCTTTTGTGGCTTTGTCTGTGACAATATCTTTAGTTCGTATAACAATCTACGAATTTGATATCACAATCGGTGCTTCGCCATTCGGGCGAATCGGCGACCTTTAAAGCTAAGCCTTCTTTGCCTCTTCGATTTTCCCACTGTTGCGGCTGCTGCTGCACACAGCGTGGGGGGGGACGGGGGAGGGCGGCAGTTCATAGCATGCGTGTACATGACATAAGCGAGGCAGAGAGGAAAGGCGACGCGAGAAGCTTATTTCGACCCCACCGAGTCGAATGTGCACAATGCCCTCTAGAGTTCCCTCGGCATTGGCACTTAGCTTTTTGGTACGTATAATTATCCGTGACCCCCCTCAATAGCATTGCATAAACTGCAGCGCTTACATTTCTACTAAGTGCGAGTCCGGAGGGAACGTAGATTGACCTGTAGAGATGAGGGGGGAGACGAGACCGTTCCCATACAAGGGGCGAGAGGAGGATAAGTAAAGGTGACGTGATAAGGCAAGGAAATACTACTACTACTACTATAACATGACAGCGGTTGCGAGGAAACTGGATAAACTTAAGTTCAAGCTACGGTACGTACGTTTCTGATATTTCTTAAAAATTGAGCACAATGCAAATTTATCAAGCAGACAACTTACGCAGAGCGTGCAGAAGCAGAGCCGCATTAATTAAAGCACACTCCAGGGTCTAGGCAACCTTACGGAAGTCGTTCGCATGTCAAATCAGCACTCCTGTGGCCACCATGGTAGTGTTGTGGCTATGAGATCATCGAGATCCGGTATTTGATCCCGACCGCTGCAGCCGCATTTCGACGGGGCGAAATAGACAACGCACGTGCACTTAGATTTCGGGACACGTTAAAGAACAACCACGACGTCAAAATTAATCCGGAGACCGCCTCCGCGGCGTGCCTTATAATGCGTTTGTAGTTTTCGGAGATACAGCCCCATAATGGAATTCATGTTTGTAACTTGGTCCACGATTCAATGTGCCATGTGAGGCAATGACAGTTCTCAACACTCTCAAAGGTTATGAAGTATGGCTCGCAATAGCGCCTCAAGCAAACATATCTCCTGTTGTGTTCTCTGTATTCCACAGACAAACATCAGTGGTAGACGCAAGGTAACGCTGCACATCAACTCGCGACTCTCGTGTTAGAAAAGTCGTTGATGAAATTAAGCTTTCGCCGTCAACTTCACCGCTAATTATCGTTACTCAAAGCAACCAGCACAGAAAGCTTCGCTTGCATCGACTCCCCCAGTGCGTGGTATGCGCATAATTTTTTGTCAATAAATTGCGGCTCACAACCACGCGCTCCTATCAAGTGACAAGTTGGCGACAAAGAAGTTCACTGAAGAGCGGCACACAGGCAATGACACACACCCGCTAACCGATGTTGACGTGAAACAGGTTTATTGAAGAATGGCACATCCTTTGTGGCTGACACCCAGTGACCGAACTTGGTGTTAAAGAGGTTCATTGAAGAGTGCTACATAGCCAGTTGCACATACCCACTGACCCAAATTTGCTTCATGGAATTTGAGTGAAATGTGGCACATATTTCGTTTCTCACACCCAGGGGCCTAAGATGGGGTCAAAGTTTCGTAGAGAGAGCGTAACCTTTTATTTCAAATCAACAAGATTTGATTCCGGCGTCTTTTTAGTGGGTCTGGGCACCCACCGCAGACGCAGTTCCGAGATCTTGTCTCGAAGCGGCTTCCTCGGCTCGCTGGACGGCCCAGAGTTGTGCTGTCAGGTCAGAGCTGAGCAGTGCGGTCATCCAGCGTGACTGGAGGCTGGCTGTGGAAGAGTGGTACATAAGCACTGGCTCAAGCCCAGTAACCCAAGTTAGTATGAGATGGCTTAAGTGATAACCAGCGCATGGCCAATCTCACACATCTGTAACCCAGATAGGGGACTGTCCCACAAAAGTGCGTGAAGCACTTAAGGATAAAGAAACCGAAACGAAGAGTAGCCTCCTCACTCCAGGGGTACAGAATTGGGTACCTCTGTTTCTAATTTTACCACGCTTTTTAAAATAAATTGCTAGCTTTCAGACCCATGTTACCGGTTTGGCTACTTTGAATTTTCCGCTCTGTGCAAGAGATGGCGCTGTATGTATAGGCGGAGCCGCCGCATAGAGAGCCAAACATGGCTTCCTCCTGCCCGCGCGTACGTTTTTGTCCACGCGGTAGGTACACTTTTATTACTTTTCCCTAAGGCGCTTTTTTTAAAACTTGGTAGCTCTGGTCCCAAAGATGACACACTAAAGCCATTGCTACGGCATGTTTAGTACGACGTTTGCCAGAATCATAAATACTATGTGTGCTTGCAGTTTCGGATACCCAATTGGGTACTTAGAGACCCAGTAGCTCTATTTGAGTTTACGAGCAAGTAACTCACAGATGAGGAAATCCAAGCTCTTTTGGAGTAGAGTGATGCTCATGCCCAAACACGGTCGCTATAATAGCAGTTTGCGCTTGTTGGTTTTCGATGTCGCTACGTGCTATACCAGCTCGGCGACCGTATTTGCGTTTGGACTCCGATATGCCGACGAGGCCTTAGCGAGAAACTGTTACGCCGCTATTTCGGACTCTGCAAGATCATCCAACGAATTGGTGCACTGAACTATTAGGTCATGCCAGATGGCATTTGGCAATCACAGCTGCGCTGCACACGACCTCAAGTTATCCACGTGGTGCATCTTAAACCTTTCTCTTACTATGCCAGCTAATGACAATAGTGACTTAGTTATTTGTTATGTTTTGTTGTTGTTGTGTTCGTAATTACGCGTGCTTTTCATTTCGGTTGCGTGTTTGTTGCATCAGAACGATGTATGTTAAAGAGGGAGGTATTGACACATGTACTTGTTTATCGTTATCAGGTCACCGCGTTTCACCGTCTTACAAGGGTTATCGCACAGTGCTAGATGTGCCTGTGTGTGTCGGAAGTTATGCGAACTATATCGATGGTTCTATCAGCAGTCTTTTGTCACAGAACCTTGTGTAATTTGATTGGTTTTATGTAATTTGATGGATTTTGTGTGCGACGCGAATTGTGTAGTATTTTCACCAAGACACGCAGGCACCGGCAATGACTCTGGAACCTTCGATGACTCACGTATAAAAGTCGACGCACAGGACCCAGTGATCAGATCTTCGACAATCGCTTACTGTGTTCACGGCTATTGTTGCCCTTTGGGTGTAGCCTGTTTTGAGGGCACATGTTCACCCAAACAACGGTAGGCTCGTCATTGACAGTTTTGCTGCTTTCTTCGCCGTCACTACTACGTGAAACCTTAAAATACTCTTTTTTCAGGCATCGCCGAAATGTACTAATCGGTCCATAATAAAGAAATTTGGGGGCTGGGTAGGAGGGGAGCAAATAGCGGCATTGAATGTAATCAGAAGTAGCATTTATTGGCTTTTATATCTGCATGAAGAGAATGCGCGTACGTCTCGGCAGCATCAACAGCCGAATGGTGTAACCGGTGTGCATGACTTTGTATCTTCGTGCTCAGTTTTGCAAAGGGCTTGGTATGAACTTATAGTTTTTTCGCTGCAATTATTTTTGAAAATATCCATGCAATCGCCAGGAACGGCCTTATCTAGGAATTCATCGGTGACAAAGAGATGGCATCTGTTGTGCTCTGGAACAGTACCAGGCTTGAATTATTAAAGACATGTACACAATATATTATTATATTTTCAATGGTTAAACAGTCTGTTTTACTAAAATGTTCGAGAAATGTAATAACTTGTTTGGCAACATTCTTTTGTGGGCTTTGTTGGCATAACTAACGTGAGTCTCGCCGAAAGAACAGTCGTGAATTGGTGTCTTTTGTGAAGTATCAGAAATAATCCTAGGAGTATGAAAAATAGGTACAAATTATTGGGGCTTTGTTTTTCGCTCCACTATAGAGGGAGGTAATAATTTGTTCTGGAATGGCAACATTTTATTACAGGACGCTGATTTTTTGCAATGTCAAGAGGTTGACTAAAGAAAATGAAAATACAATGACAGTAATTAACCCCCGCTTTTGTACCGGATCGCTGCTGCCAACGAAAAAGAAAAAAGACGGCCGCAGTACAGATATTTATGCACACTTTGTGTAGTTTTCGTACTACATGATGGGCTAATTTAGGAAGACTATGCCATTAACACTGTTTCCTTGCTATCCGGCAACATTATGTTTGCGCGGATTTTCGCCTTAGAATAATATCAGAGCGACAGAACTGGTATGCGCGAGGGGCCACGTCATATTGCTCAGAGCTGGACAGTTACTTACAAGAACTTTTAGAACTACGTAGAATCAAGGCTATATATTACAAACTCTCTGGTCACTGTTGTGTGTAGCTCGTATGCGGGTTGCTGGATGACTTTGGGAGTTTCACGTTTGGCGTTTTTTGAGTGTTTATATGCAATGCTTACTTAGATTTCTCAAAAGTATGACATGTGTGTACTTGCTTTCTTTGACAGGTTACACTCGCTATATCATCGTGCAGACTTTCCTGTACATTTCAAGATATAGTTACGGTGAAGGGAAAGCAGACGGTGACATCAACTAGAGGAAGGCAAAGATTGGCCGTTGCCTGAACGCCATTTACACGAGTTGTAAATATACATTATTTTACACTCGTGCGCCTGTTTTCTTTCTGCACCATATTGGTGGAGGTACAGCGTACAATCAGGGAACTTCAGAGTGGACATAATCTGCCTGCCGCAACAATGGCAAATCAACAGACACAAGCGACAACGCCTCAGCAGCCTGTGTCAACAGTCATCCTCACTCATCCGGGGAACCCGGGGACATTTTGGGGCACGGACAACGCCGACGTCGAGGACTGACTTACGTTGTACGAGCGAGTGTGCGACAACAACAGGTGGGATCCAACAATGATGCTAGGAAACCTAATATTCTATCTAAGAGGAACTGCGAAGCGATGGTACGATACACAGGAAGCTGACCTAACGAGCGGGGATGTCTGCAAAGAAAAAAATGCGAGACCTGTTTGGCAGACCTGTCGGTTATCAACTGGCAGCAAAAAAAGAACTTACGCTGCAGCGCTCAGACGTCCACAGAATCCTATGTAGTGTATATACAGGATGTGTTGGCCATCTATCTCAAGGCTGATAACAGCATGAAGAAGGCAGTCAAGATTGGTAACATACTAAAAGGTATTGTGTACGATGGCTTCAATCTCCTTATGTGTAAGAATTGCGTCACTTTCGATGCAATTATAAAGAGCTCTCGGCGCTTCAAACAAGCGAAGGGCCGCCGGGTGACTCAAGCTCCGGACAGATTGCCCAATAGCGCCGCAACATCTTGCGAAGACCCGCCGCGGTTCCTTCAGCCGATAGCACCGGAAGATGTAACGCGCATTCTTTGCCGTGAGCTTGAGGCCCTGGCCCCGACTCCAGTTCGTTCCGACTGTCGGGAAAGTGTGCCCGCTATCTCCCTCATACAAGCAGTCGATCGGGAGGAAATATCAAGTTTGGACATTCCATCTCTCTGCTCGGTCCGCCATACAAACACCTACCAGATTTCTCCGGCCACTCTCTCCCAGACACGAAGCTCTCCGCCACTCCGTCGCAACCCTGCCGTCTCGCGCACAGTGAATGATAGACCCATCTGTTTTAATTGTTCCGGTTTAGGACACATCGCCCGTCATTGCCGCAACCACTGGTCGTCGCCTCCTCGGTGGTCGCCTCTGAGTCGCTACCGCCAAGTGCCAGACAATCGTACCATCTCGACCTATACGCCGACTAGGAACATCAACGGCGATACTTCTCCACGAAGATCCAGCCGCTCGCCGTCTCCACAATGTCGTAGTCCCGTTCGCCTCTCGTTCACCGCTCATCGTCCCCGTCTGCAACTGGTCGCTTCACTTCGGGAAACTAGTCGGTGCAGCTTCCGGAGCTGAAGCTGCAACTGCGACCCGGCCCACAAATTCTCTGTTGGCACTGCCTAAACGTGGAAACGTGCTGGACGTTGAAGCTGATGGCGTTCCTGTTACATCTCTCGTTGACAAAGGAGCGCAGCTTTCAGTTATGAGCGCTGCTCTCCGCCGAAGGCTCAAAAAGGTTCTGACGCCCGCCGTCAGAACCTTTGTGCGAGTAGCTGATTGCAGAACTTCACCCGTTCGTAGAATGTGCACAGCACGTGTGACCGTTGGGGGCTTATATACCGTTGTTTTATTTATCGTCCTCGAGCACTGTCCGCACGACCTAATTCTCGGCCTCGACTTCTTTGGCCCCTTTCCAACTTCCATTAAAGGAAACAAATGGATATCTGTAGCAACAGATTTTGCGACGAGATATGCCATCGCACGAGCGGCGTCAAGCAGCTGCGCTTACAGATGTCGCCGACTTCTTATTATACGACGTCATTCTGCAGCACGGCGCCCCTCGCCAGTTACTCACGGATCGCGGCCGCTACCTTCTATTGAGAGTCGTCGATGATCTGCTCCGCTCCTGTTCTACATAATACCAGCTTCCTATCGCGTACCACCCTCAAATGAACGGCCTCCCCGAGCTACTCAACTGTGCACTAACTGAAATGCAGGCCATGCACGTTTCCCACGATCCCCGCGACTGGGACGTCGCTTTCCCATACACCGCACCCGATTACCAGCTTTCGAAACATTGCCCGGATGTACCGAGAGGAAAGGTGCTGACTGCCGCAACGGCACCCCAAACTCACCAGGAAACAACAGACGATCCTGCTTCGAGCGCAGGCGGGATCGCTTGCGCACCCCGTACTCATGAACCGCATGTACCCTGCGGAATACAATGTGCTCTGTCCTTTTTGCAGAAGAGTAAAGGGCACCCTGCCGAACGTCTTGGCAGAGTGCACAGAAGTCAAGACCCCCCCTACTCCCCTTCCCACCAACACCCCCAAACCCCAACCACTTGAGCGATGGGAGACCTTGTTATCCAGCCCCGCCCTACCGATTGAGCTCGCGCTGACGGACAGGGTCCAGGAGCTGCTGGGAACATATGGGCCCCGTAACTAGGCAACCGCCCCGTCTGGTGCCTGCGTGCACCACCGATTTATTTCGGGCCCAGTAAATGTTGCTTCATCATCACCATACATTACTTTCGCATACAACTCGTCCCGTCGCGACACTGCCGGATTTTCACCATTTTACGTTTTGTATAGCCACGACTCCACCTTGCCTTTCGACACGTTGTTACCTTCCGCAGTACAATCACCCAGCACTCGTTACGTTCGCGATGCTATTCCCTTAGCCGCCCAGACCCGAGAGATCGCCAGTCATCGCTTCACAGTCTCGCAAGCTTCTCAAAACGACGCTACGACCTTCGGCACCTAGACCGCCATTTTTCCACCTGGTTCCCTTATCCTTCTCTGGACGTCTTCAGGTTACGTCGACTTGTTGGAAAAACTACTTTCCCGTTATTTTGGTCCATACCAGATCTTACGTAAGCTCTCCGACGTGACATATTAGATCGCCCCACTCCGTCAGCCTTCAGTGCCTCCGAACGTCACCAGCGATGCTGTTCACGTCGCCAGGCTTATAGCCTAAGTCCGCTTATTCTATATAACTTGCTCCGGGACGGAGCTAATCCCGCCGCAAGGGTGAGGTTACGGTGAAGGGGAGGAAGAAGGTGACATGAACTAGAGCAAGACGGAGAATGGCCTTTGCCTAAACGCAACAAACACCAGTTGTAAATATACATTTTTTGACAATCGTGGGCCTGCTTTCTTCCTACAACAATAATATGGAGGGCTAGGTAGTCAGCGCACAACTTTTTTTACTCCCATGAAAGGGAATAAACTGAGCTCCCATAAATGGAATTCGCTTGACGAAAGGTGATTTAGTTGCATGATATCTTATTTGGTATCACTGTAGCCTGCAAATTTTCTACACACATTCTGCATCCTGTGACCGCAAAAGTTTTGAAGACTTTCTAAAGAAAAATGTGTTCCGATTACGAGCTTGGCGGAACTGGAAGTTCGCAGAATGTCGGCACATATTCTGCATGCCAGTTGGCGCCCTGTTTGTAGTATTTCTGCGGAAAAAGTAACACGTATTTCGTAAACATACGTGTATTCAGCGGGACGCGCAATGAAGTTGCCAACCATATACACAGTCGTAGAACGCCTGAACGAATAAATGATCAGGAACACTTCTACCTTAATGCGATGAGATTATAATTTAAACAAAAGCTGGTTCAGGTGGGTTAGGTGTATTCACGCAATAATTATCGATTCTGTGATGGTGCAGTAGCCTCACGGTAGCATAATAGTGCAGTATAATTCTGAGGAGGCAGTATTACAGCATTCAGTATGGTGCCTTTTGGCAGCGCTGCATAAAACCAATATATAGTTGCATTCGATGTTGTGGATTGTGAAAATGGAAACCGTGACGCTGACTATATGTAAAGGTTGCTGAGTACCTGGGGATTTACGATTATCAGGCTCAGTCTCGGCAGCTTGAAAGATCCAGCACTTGGCATTATTGTTGACGTAAATAAGCTCTTGCTTTTGTTTCTGTCCTGTAGAACAAATTCACAGTAATTATTTACAGTTGTAGAACTGCAAACTATTATGCGGCAGAGCTTTGTTTTGTAAGCAGTTGTATTAGCGATTCTGCGAAAGCTCAAAATACACGAGACACATTTGAAACTTGGACCATATAGAATCTATATCGCGCTCTCCAATTCCTGCAAGCATATACTATGTCTGATACATCCTTCTCCCATCACACCTGGAAAACGTATGACTAGCTCGTGAATAACTTTTACAAGTGTTAGAGCAAGTGACATGATGGAAAGGCTGTGATTCACCCACACTCTTGAAATTTTGTGCGTCAGTAGCTGCATGACTTTTATTCTCACCGGTCATAAACTCTGCACTCAGCAATGTTCTTCAATGAAGGTGGACCAACCGTTTGCGCAATTTCTGAAACAGGGGTACAAGTTTGGAACGCTTCTAGCAGTAATTTACTTAAAACTGTCATTTTTCCGCACTGTAGTATTACCAGCACACATACGCTATCACGGCTTTCATTCCTTCTAAATTTGTATCTAGTGCTGGGGTTGTCGCTTTATATAAACAAGACATGATAGACAAAACGACCATTTCGCCTCTATATGCAGAGAAATTAGGTAACGCCAAAGATCTTATTTCGCTAGGAAATCACTATTATTATCTCCTTATTAGCACCATATTTGAAGTCAGCTTTTTGGGGATACTAGTAATTGTTGCATGGAATAGCTGCACAAGTTTTCAGTTTTACACAATTAACTTACCGGCAATGACATTTTTAATCAAGAAACAGTAAAAATGTGCTTGCACCTTAGCCATAACATGCTACTAATTGTGAAGCCGTTATTAATTATATTTATTTAAAGACGGGAGGGAAACAGCCGTACGTAGTGATAGATCTGCATAACGTTTTACAGTTACTGTGATTGTGATGTACTTGAATATGGCAAATGACTAACAGGTTGACAAGTGCACACAACTTACTTAAAACATGCTTCATAATTCTGCGGAGTCAGATCTACATGTCATAGTAAAACTACTGAGCAGTTGGTTAAATTTTCCGCGCAGTTCATAAAAGGCTGCGAAAAGAGGGAGGAGGTGAGTATTTTTCAATTATCTTCTGGAAAGCACAGCCCACAAGCGACGCTAAAGATAAGGTACTACGCTCTTTGACAATGCAGCGCGTGGAGGACTGACGATGGGGTTACTCTGTTCCCGACACGGTGCAGAAAAGGCTCCGGAGACAAGTCGTTACATAAAGGGCTTTATTTTAACTCAAGATGCCCCGCAGTGCAACAGCGACATACCGAAAGCGGTAAAAACGATCGAGTACACTTCCCCGCGGCGCTAGGCTATCCGGGTAGGGGTAGCGGTCCACGAAGCACAAGAGGGGGAGCAAAGGTCCCGCGTAACCAGCTTGTAGCAGGCTCGTGGGCATCTGCCACACCTTACTACACGGTTTACACAAAGTTTGCACACGACTTGAACACGGTTCACACACGGTTTGCACATGGTTCAGACACGGTTTCCGCGCGAGAGTAACTCCGACGCGCTAGCCATATTCGCCATGTTCCCACTGAGGTGGCGGTTCTCGGACATCAAAGGTTGGCTAAGTGCTGTAATCATACATGAACTTGGGGATTAGACGTGGAAGTAATGTTGAATCCCACATTCTCCACTTCTCAAAACAGTTTTTATACTACAAAACACGCTGTGAGATGCCAGGTGACAAGGTGCATACAGCCACAAATGCTTCAGTCAAAAATAGAATGTCCAAGATAACTACATCTTCGTCAAGAGCTGGTGAGGGAAAACGCGCCGCACCAGATTGTAGAGACAAAGATGCCACTTCCACGGATGTGGGTGCAGGCCATTGCCTAATCACCATCTTCCTGTAGTATAGAAAATACTGGCTGCCCGGAGCAATGGCCAGGAGTACAGGATGCACGGCCAAGTGGAATACCATGTGGGCAGGCACCAATGTTCGAAATTAACCGGAAAAGAAGGTGAATAGTGAAAAACCTCTAAACATGGCTGTCGTTTGGGCCCAGCAGCCTACCATTAATGCTTCTGCGCTTACATGTTTGCGTGCGGACAGGGAGGGCTATCCGCAATGACAGGCATCTATGGTAACAGTAGTAGCTAGTGTGAACAGACTAAGACAGCGGCCATAGCTTCACTGGTCATACGGGCAAATGTGCGGGCCACCGATGTAGCAGGGGGCATGCATAACGCCGGTTATCTGCAAGCCACTGCTGCTATGGTTCACCTCTACGAATTCGAAATACAATTGGAACCACCGAATACAAAACTTATAGCCTATGACGCATGTATCGTACCCAAAGGGAAATATGCCAGTACTTACACTTTAAGGAAGTTTGATGCACTTAAAAGAATATTTTAAAATATATTGACATTTGGAAACTGCTTTTGTGACTGACGCCGTGAACCTGTATTATTAAGTGTTAAATATAGCAATATTTAAGACGAAATTTTTGAAAGGAAACCAAAAAGGTAACAACCCTATAATTCAGAAATCAGAAACAATGTCGCAATTCTGTAAATTACGGATAATATTAAATGTAAAGGGGCAAACACGATGTATTATACATCTCTAATATGTACTATCTATATGGGAGCAGGACTTTTGGAGATCTTTGTAAATATTGTGAATAATTCCTGCAAGGTACAAAATAAAAAAAAACGTTTTTTTTCCCTCTGGATGTTCTGACGGATCCCCCGCTCCCCCAATTGAAGCAGCAGCCATATCTATTCTTGATGCAGAGTTACGGATTAGCACTCTTCGTGCTTCTATTTTCTTCAATCATAACAATTTCCTGGAATTTTTTTCTAAAAGACGTATGGCGATAAATCAACAGTACGCTTCCAAGAGCCCCAAACATGTACTTTTTTTCTCCTAAGTGCCCCAAGATTGAATAAAATTGCCCAGGAAGTTACTAGAGAGGAGCAATTCGGCGTTCTACATGTACTTCAAAAGGCGGCGTCGGAGTTGCGGCAGTGGAAAAGTAGCCGCTTAAGTGTGTCGCAGTATCTTGGCGCTAAAAGGTGGATGGCAACCTGCTTTCATTATATATATATATATATATATATATATATATATATATAAATGCGTAGTTATATGGTTAGGGTAGATCGACTCAGCGGATTAACACCATTGTTAACAGTATAGTATTCCTGCTGTTTTCTTACAGTAAGACATCTTACAGTAGGTCATCTTTGTAAGACAGATAAACATGCCCTTTATTTAATACCCCACCTGGAATACAGCAATGATTTCACCATGGATATCAAGGATTTCACCATGGAAATCAAGGAGAGTAACAATAAATTCAAAATTTCACGTCATTGAAGGAGAAATAAATGGTAATTTTGATAAACTGCAGTTGCCGCGCCCGTAACAATGGATAAAATAGAATACGATTTTGTGTCTCACTCTGAACTTTCTAACATATGTCCATACTCAGGTAAGTCATTTGGCGTATTGTGAAGCCAAAAATTCAACTCCCACTGTTTCCTGTTCTTTTGAACCCACCGTTTTCCATGGTTAGCTATTTTCACCAGAATCTTAGTGGCCACTTGCACGCGCATACTGATATGGCCATATATACTTCACCACAGAATAGATGACATTTTTAGAACAGCGTTAGAGGACATCATGAAACGACATGTAACTACGCGTTGTATTTTTTCTACAGCAACCTATTAGTATGACATGGACACGTCGTACAAGCGCTGTGTTAATTATGTTATGTACAACATTATTTACATATTGACAACTCGCTACATATGTTCATTGTGAGATTAAGGTTTGGCGTCATTATGATTTCAAGCAAAGATGTGAACAAGTTGACTGCAGAATGAAATATCAATAGCCATAACCAAATGTCGTTTCCTGCTTACCCTTTTGCGTCTTGTACGTGACAAATTTTTTTTCGCCTTCTTTTGTTACGTTAGCACTGGTGTTATAGCAGTAACTGTAAGCACGATATGAATTATTATTATACATGAGAAATTAACATTAACAATGTATAATTGCGCAATTGGTAGCACTTCTCAGCCTGTACCAATAACATGAAAGTGATATTTCAGCATAATTTAGCAATTTCTTCATTTTAAACACATTTATTGCGATAGCAGAGGCCTCTAACGGCAGATACCGACATCGTTAAAAACGTTAGGCAACCCTCCTTCGCAAGACAACCTCCTCTGACGCCATTTCGTCTCTCTTTTCACTGGCTCTATAAGCACATGGAACACTTAATTCCTGAAGCAGCAGGAAACACATTGTTTCCTAAGAAGTCACAACATTCGTCGAGCAGCAGTATCGTAACGGCTTTAAGAGACGCAGCCATTTACCTTCATTTTCAACACCTCCAACGGGACTCACTCTCTCCTGGTTACTAGTGCGGTAGTGGAATGGCAGAGAACATTGCAATACTGCACCTCGGCATGATTTTGAATCCTAGTTGGCAACCTTGTAACTGGGCAAACTTTTTCGAGGTCAGTTGATGGATTGATGACATCTCTCGCTGAATCACGCCATTGACGTGGTATTTTGCCATCCCTGAAGTATGAGTTGAAACAATGTCTGTTGGAATGAAGCCCGAGAACATAATTTATTTGATGGTCCATTGTATTATTGGGAGGACGTGACCATCCACTAGTCCAACCTATAAAAAGACGTCTTCATGTTGCTGTGCATCGCCTGAGATCACTGTGTGAAAGACATTCGCCAACTGCGGTACTTTTAAAGACAAGACAGGTCAACAATGTGCGCAGAAAGGTTCAAAATGCAAATCATCATCATCATCATCATCATCATCATCATCAGCCTGGTTACGCCCACTGCAGGGCAAAGGCCTCTCCCATGCTTCTCCAACAACCCCGGTCATGTACTAGTTGTGGCCATGCCGTCCCTGCAAACTTCTTAATCTCATCCGCCCACCTAACTTTCTGCCGCCCCCTGCTACGCTTCCCTTCCCTTGGGATCCAGTCCGTAACCCTTAATGACCATCGGTTATCTTCCCTCCTCATTACATGTCCTGCCCATGCCCATTTCTTTTTCTTGATTTCAACTAAGATGTCATTAACTCGCGTTTGTTCCCTCACCCAATCTGCTCTTTTCTTATCCCTTAACGTTACACCTATCATTCTTCTTTCCATAGCTCGTTCTGTCGTCCTCAATTTGAGTAGAACCCTTTTAGTAAGCCTCCAGGTTTCTGCCCCGTAGGTGAGTACTGGTAAGACACAGCTATTATATACTTTTCTCTTGAGGGATAATGGCAACCTGCTGTTCATGATTTGGGAATGCCTGCCAAACGCACCCCAGCCCATTCTTATTCTTCTGATTATTTCCGTCTCATGATCCGGATCCGCCGTCACTACCTGCCCTAAGTAGATGTATTCCCTTACGACTTCCAGTGCCTCGCTGCCTATTGTAAATTGCTGTTCTCTCCCGAGACTGTTAAGCATTACTTTAATTTTCTGCAGATTAATTTTTAGACCCACTCTTCTGCTTTGCCTCTCCAGGTCAGTGAGCATGCATTGCAATTGGTCCCCTGAGTTACTAAGCAAGGCAATATCATCAGCGAATCGCAAGTTACTAAGGTATTCTCCATTAACTTTTATCCCCAATTCTTCCCAATCCAGGTCTCTGAATACCTCCTGTAAACACGCTGTGAATAGCATTGGAGATATCGTATCTCCCTGCCTGACGCCTTTCTGTATTGGGATTTTGTTGCTTGCTTTATGGAGGACTACGGTGGCTGTGGAGCCGCTATAGATATTTTCCAGTATTTTTACATATGGCTCATCTACACCCTGATTCCGTAATGCCTCCATGACTGCTGAGGTTTCGACTGAATCAAACGCTTTCTCGTAATCAATGAAAGCTATATATAAGGGTTGGTTATATTCTGCACATTTCTCTATCACTTGATTGATAGTGTGAATATGGTCTATTGTTGAGTAGCCTTTACGGAATCCTGCCTGGTCCTTTGGTTGACAGAAGTCTAAGGTGTTCCTGATTCTATTTGCAATTACCTTAGTAAATACATTGTAGGCAACGGACAGTAAGCTGATCGGTCTATAATTTTTCAAGTCTTTGGCGTCCCCTTTCTTATGGATTAGGATTATGTTAGCGTTCTTCCAAGATTCCGGTACGCTCGAGGTCATGAGGCATTGCGTATACAGGGTGGCCAGTTTCTCTAGAACAATCTGTCCACCATCCTTCAACAAATCTGCTGTTACCTGATCCTCCCCAGCTGCCTTCCCCCTTTGCATATCTCCTAAGGCTTTCTTTACTTCTTCCGGCGTTACCTTTGGGATTTCGAATTCCTCTAGACTATTTTCTCTTCCATTATCGTCGTGGATGCCACTGGTACTGTATAAATCTCTATAGAACTCCTCAGCCACTTGAACTATCTCATCCATATTAGTAATGATATTGCCGGCTTTGTCTCTTAACGCATACATCTGATTCTTGCCAATTCCTAGTTTCTTCTTCACTGTTTTTAGGCTTCCTCCGTTCCTGAGCGAATGTTCAATTCTATCCATATTATACTTCCTTATGTCAGCTGTCTTACGCTTGTTGATTAACTTCGAAAGTTCTGCAAGTTCTATTCTAGCTGTAGGGTTAGATGCTTTCATACATTGGCGTTTCTTGATCAGATCTTTCGTCTCCTGGGATAGTTTGCTGGTATCCTGTCTAACGGAGTTACCACCGACTTCTATTGCACACTCCTTAATGATGCCCACAAGATTGTCGTTCATTACTTCAACACTAAGGTCCTCTTCCTGAGTTAAAGCCGAATACCTGTTCTGTAGCTTGATCTGGAATTCCTCTATTTTCCCTCTTACCGCTAACTCATTGATCGGCTTCTTATGTACCAGTTTCTTCCGTTCCCTCCTCAGGTCTAGGCTAATTCGAGTTCTTACCATCCTGTGGTCACTGCAGCGCACCTTGCCGAGCACGTCCACATCTTGTATGATGCCAGGGTTGGCGCAGAGTATGAAGTCTATTAATGCAGAAATGCAAATCATAACGCACGTCAACAATGAATTGGTTTTAAGCTAAGGAAGCGACATTTATTTACGCTTATTCTTTTTGTAGTTAGCGCTGATATCATTTCGGCGTGTGGCAATGTGCCCTTTCTTGTAGAGTATTTAAATGCAATTTCCATTATTGTTTGAATGTTTTCACAATAGTAAAAATAAACATTTGTGATTGTTCGTGTAAGAAAGACTCGATCATGATTTTTTTGACAAATCTGGTTCTTCGGTCCACTTGGCCTTCACCTAAAGTTATCGGACATGCGGAAATTAGTCGCCTGTGGAATCACATTTAATTGTTACATTTCACTTGTGGAGTCAATTCATTCGTATGCAGTATTACTGCATCCCATTTATCACGCTCTAAATTTTGTCACTTTCTCGTGAATGCTGCATTTATCTATAAGCCCGTAATTTCAATACTGCTTTAATAGTTGATGTTCAGGATCATAATTGGTGAACTCCGTATAAACGTTTTACAGAGAACGTATTGCGTACAAGTAATAACACTTGTTTTGCATCCAAGAGAAATGTAATTTGGACAGGCGTATATTACAATTATTCTTTAGAACTGCCGTATAGTTTCTTGTTGTTAACATCTACCAACAAATATAAGGTCCAGAACTTTCCTATTTTAGAGCGCAGCTCTTTGGCGTCCGTTCCTGGGTTTCGCGTCGGCGTCGTCGTCGGCCTCGTAACCAGCTCCGCCCCCCTTTCATCCCCCAGCGCTAGCAGCGACCGACTGATACCGCTGGATGCCGCTGACGCCGCTAGAGTCAAGATAACGTGACTGCATAGAACACCGTCGCCGCCATGCAGAAAGAGGAGGAAAGGGTCCCCCCCCCCTGTTCTTGTGTGGCGGATAGGGTGCTCTTCAGTTGCCGACGCGCCGGTTATTCGTTGTCCCTGAAACCAACTCCGCAGCTGGGGTTGACTCACTATCGGCGTCAGCGGAATCAGTCAGTCGCTGCTATCTCTTCCCTCCTCCCTTTATCGTGTTGTCCGCTTGCTGCGCGCGCTTCTGCCCCCATCGTTTGCCGCTGGGTGTACACGCCGCCCCTCTCCCCCCTCTTCCTGTGAGTCTCCGGTTGTCAAAGCGCCGGCTCGAACTTAATTCCTTTCTTCGCTCCTCCTCCAATCAGAGAGCCAGATCGGTGGCGGCGGATCTGTATATGTGCACCGCCCGAGCCGAAATTGCCGCTGCCGTTCGCCCTGTGCGGTGGCAATCAGAGAGCCAGATCGGTGGCGGCTTGACATAAAGACAAACAGCAATTTCCTAACACTTATGCGGGAGAACATCCCGTTCCTCTCGCTCGTAACGCGTCCCACGGCTGTGACAACCTCGCGAGGCACTTGTATAGATCTCGTCTTTGAGAATCAAGCATTGGTGTACCAAGTCGAACATATATCAGTCTATTTCTCCGACCACAAAGCTTCCTTCATGACTGTCAAGAACTGTTAGTGGAGTCTTTGTTAAAGGAATACGTGTGAAAAATAAAAAAAAAATTCTGTGATAGCGCATACATGTGTTGCTCGATTTCTTTGCCTCAATCTATCGAAAAGGTGAAACAGCTTATTTGCTGCGCTCAAATTTCGCATTAGGAAGTAACGTAATCGTCGGCAATTTTTAATATATAAAGCCCATAAGGCATTTCTCCTTAATACATATAGGGGAATTCCATTTATTTGCGCGATATTGATTTGTGCTTTCCTATTTTTATCAATGTGATTTGCACAAATCCGTTTCTATCTTACACCTTTTGCAAGCGTTATGTATTTTCCTTTAGGTTGTGGCACTGCCTTACTCATGTAAATTTACAAAGGTAACCTTGATATATGGTCCTGTTGCTGTCTTAACACTATGAGACCCAATTCTGTAATAGATTGCCTGTTTTTGTACAGGCAGTTTCAGTTAATTCGTGACAAGATTTAACAGACGAGTGTGTTTTACGTGTATACAACCGACTTAGATTTGTTCGCTGTCATGTTGAACAACTCAGTGTATTTTTTTAGTGTGAGCTTGGAAAAGTTTTCAGATATACGTAATTCCCCACTTTTCATCTATTAATTTAAACACATAATCTTCAAAGAAGGAGCTGTAGCGCTGAATGAACAATAGTGAAATTATTCTTTTCCTTCATGATAGATTCTGTGTTTTAATTTACAAAGGCGCTGACAGGCCAGCTAGTCAACGTTCGTGCGGTACTCTTATAGAATCGGTTGACTGTACGTCGTGCTATTGAACCAAAATTAATAAAGGACAAACGCCTAAACAAGAAGTCACCAAACACGGGTATACTTCTTATTTTAACCTTTTCTATATTTAAAGTTACAGCCTAGCACCTAAGGAGAAGTAGTATTATTGGAAGCAGTTATGTCTTCGACAACTTCACGAAGCGGAGCTCGTATTATTGTAGACCGGGTAAATTGCAGTAAAGATGGACGCTGCTAAGCAGAAGATCACGGGATCAAATCCCGCCCACGGCGGCCAAATTTCGATCCAAACGAAATGCGAGAACACCCGTCTACTTAGAATAAGGTGCATGTTAAAGAATCACAAGGGGTACAAGCTATTCCGGAGTCCCACAGTACGGCGTGCCTCATAATAAGATGGTAATTTGGGGGCGTAAAACCCCATATTTACAGTTGAAACTCGATTTAACGTAGTGATGACCACGTTCGAATTATTTCATCAAACCGGAAAGTTCGTAAAAATGAGAAAAGAATTTTTTACTCTATCTAAACCGAAAATTGTAACGTTGTCTCAGGCAAAATATACCGCGGCATTGTAGTTACCTCTAATCCAGCCATCAATCACACAGACCATGAAATAATGGAAGCAACCGCCCTTCCGAGGCGATGTTGAGTCCGCTGTTCCGTGCGTGGGCGCCGGGTGCAGCATCGTCAAAATAAACATATGGCTGTGGCTTGGACGCCTACATGGTTTAACGCGATAGCTTTAAAAAGCATGCTCGTTGAAAAGCCCGTCTGTGTCAAAATTGCAAAGAAATCACCTCTTTTATTATTTATTTATTCCAGGAAAATCTTTCTTAAATCCAGTTTGACCAAAGTAGTTTCGTTATAATGGGATAACAGCGCACACAAACGCGGACAGAGTGAGGAACAACAGGATCAGCGCTGCGTCTATTGCTTCTTGCTCGGTCCCCGTGTGTGTGCGCTGTTAACATTTTAGGATACTTTACGAACTATCCCACTAGCAATACTTGTAGTTTAGTGAATTCGGGTTGATGACAACATTGAAACATATTGGTACTTGATGGGAAATGGAAATTTCTTAGTTTGACCGCGAACTTCGTAATATCGGGTTTCGTTAGAATGAGTTTCAAATGTAATTCCTTTATTTACCAATAAAATTAAGAAGTATGTTGTCACGCATGTACAGCCAAGCTTGCGCAGATTTTATTTAATGACCACGAACACTGACTGTCACAGCACTGTGATGATAAAGAGCGCCGCCAGCGAGGAGAAAATATTTGAAAACCGCTTAAGCTTCGCCTTTAAGAGTGGAACGCGATAGCGTTCAAAGGTCCTTGACTGATTCTCACGCTTCCCGGCAGCTGCAGGTTATGTAACCGCTGTGTTTAATGGGGAACGCTGTCGACAAACATTATGCACCATGGCGAGCTTTCTGGTATAGACGCGGCCTCTTGTTTAGGCCGATCCCGGTGGTAGTGCACAGCCGCGTCAGAAAAATTACATTCTTGTCAGGCTTCTGTTACTGTTTGGCGCTTTTATCATTTCAATCTGACAAGATATAAAATAAAGAGATGGCACGAGTCGGTGTTTGTTTCATGAGATTTTATTGTGGGCTGTCATTTTCAAAATTCCAAGGAACAACTTTGTCAGCAATCGAAAGGAAGTTACGAACAGCTATTGGGTTAAAATGGTGTAGCAAATATAATCCGAATATACGGCACGTCATATAGCAAGGTGTGGCATATAGATAAATCCAAATATACACAGCAATTTTTGCTCACCGGGATGCCGGCTCCAGATGGCGACACCGAATTTACTACGACACGGGACCCTCAGTGCTATGGCAATAAAATCTCTGTACTGGCGCTCGCGTCATCTCCTCTCAGCAACATGAGATTACGCGGCCTCCAACAATTTGCACACGGTGAGACACCGTGCATAAAAGTAGGAGCCATGCCGGCTCGCTCGTAAAACTTTGCGCCAGCCTCCGTTTGCCTCGACATACGCTCATATGCACGGAACTCGATGCATGTCAACAGCTCAATGACATATCCTCCCTTATCCTCCATCGTAGCGTGCTCTTGATTATGTAACCTCCAGCACTGGTCGCGCATAGGCGGCGAGCATCAAGCCGCTATTCTCGACACATCCCCGCATATTGACGCAACTATATTTGGCACAACCATAATGCAGCGGGTATGCGCCAGTGGGGACGACGCTGAAGTAGCGCGGGTTTTTAGGTGAAGCGGGGGAACGAAGAAGACGTTGTGGTTTTCCATTGGACGACTGATAAATTGCATTTCTTGGCGGTGCTGCTCCCCATACTCGTCGATCCCACGTGGTTACTCTGGTGGATCTTATCTAAAGGAGGAAGTCCGGCAAGCTTTTTCAGCGCCAGACTGTGGGAACGTTCCGCGGCGCCTCACTTATGCGGAGGCTTTTTGATGTCCGATGAATGCAATTTCAACGCCGTTGACACCCATAATTACAACACCACCTACGCCACAAACAGAGCCGACATGGTCACCCTCGTCGACTCTATCGACCCCGCCGATCATTCCAGCACAAACAATGCCATATTTTCGACATGCGCACGCCACTCCTTGGCTCCATGGAGAGTTAACGCCGAACTATCAGCGTCGGAGAACCGATTTGTGGAGCGCCGTCGACCGTCGACCAGTGCGCTACTATTGTGGCGAAGCTGGACACGTCTATAGAGTTTGCCACAAATGGAACAACTATCGCGCCGCTCAACATCCAAGCTTTCCTGCCAACTATGCTTATTCTCCGTACGGCGGTCGACGCGCTTACGACGACGCTCCTGTGGACAGTCAGCCACAAAATACGACGATGCCCCGACCACGTTCACCTTCTCCATACCCTGCGCGCGACAGTTCTCCGACTCATCGCAGTTTTCCCGACGTCACTAGGGGCAGACCCCCTAGCCCTCGACGGGGAAACTAGCCGCAGCGACCTCCGAGAGTGAGGTTGCCAATACTCTAACTTCTCCACATCCCCCGTTATCGACGAACGATGACGTGAAGACTACATTGACGAAAAAGACGTCGAGTACAACGAAAAATACGACGAATGCGACGGATACAAGTACGAAAGGCGTAACTGACATCGTCAGCGCCGAGCTCATCGTTCACATTGACGGCCACGAAGTAGCCGTTCAAGTTGACACAGGTTCCCATTTTTCAATAATAAACTTACAGGTCGCCGACAACCTAAGGAAGGTGAAGACACCAAGGCACGGGCCCACCATAAGAACCGCCGGAGGTCAGCTGATGACACCTTTCGGGAAATGCAAAGCCCGACTCTAAATCGCCGCTTCAACCTTCGTCGCCATCCTCGTCATGCTTACTGAGTGTTGTAAAGAACTTCTATTGGGCATGGATTTCCTACGTGAGTACGGCGCCGTGATTAACATCCGTGACAGAAGCGTCACATTTGCCACGAATTCGGACAATGTCACCCATGAGAAGCCACAACAACCTCGCTTACGTATTGCTGCGGACGACGTCATACTTTTGCCGTGGAGTTGCTCTCTCGTACAGGTGCACTGCGACAGCCTGCAGAATGGGACTGGAGTAGCTGAACACACCAGTGCGTTAGCACTGAATTGCGGTATCTCCATTGCCACAGCACTTATCAATGTAATCGACGGAAGCGCAGGACCCTTGCTGACAAATTTTAGTAAGGAGCGCCGACACATCGTTAGAGGCACTGCTGTCGCCTATTTCGACGAAGTGACACAAATACAAGACTGCCACTTAGCGCAGCAGTCGGCCTCTACAATGTACACAGCTGCGCCTACTGTAGACGTCAATCCGACGTTAACGGCCGTTGAGCGGAACCGTCTTCTTGAGCTCATCAATCCGTGCCAGGGCTGTTTCTCCTCAGCGTCGAGAGTTGGTCAAACGCCATTTACTAACACCGCATCATTACTGATGTCGACTCCAGACCTATCCTAACAAAACCCTTATCGCGTGGGCCCAAAGGAACGCGAAGCAATGCAAAAACAAGTAAAGACGATGCTGGAAGATGGCGTTATTCGACCATCTAATAGTCCTTGGGCATCACCTGTAGTTTTAGTGAAGAAGAAGGACGGTAGCCTGCGCATCTGCGTCGACCATGGGAATCTCAATCAGGTGACAAAGAAGGATGTTTATCCACTGCCACGTATTGATGATTCCTTGGATAGGTTGCAAAACGCGTGCTACTTTTCTTCAATGGACTTGAAAAGCGGTTATTAGCAGATCGAAGTGGATGAGAGACCGTGAGAAAACAGCCTTTATGACGCCTCACGGACTTTATAAATGTCAGGTACTTCCTTTCAGTTTGTGTTCGGCGCCAGCAACGTTTAAGCGTCTAATGGACACTGTGCTCTCGGGATTCAAATGGCAAACATGCCTGATGGACTTGGATGACGTTACTGTCTTTTCCGCAACGTTCGACGGACACTTACGAAGGCTGAAAACTGTTTTTGACGCGATACGCTCTGCCGGTCTCACTTTGAAGCCTGAGAAGTGCCATTTTGGTTTTCACGAGCTCCTGTTCCTCGATCACGTCGTCAGTAGCCGAGGAGTCCGACCTAATCCGGATAAAATGGCCGCCGGCGCTAATTCCCCGATTCGATCAGACAAAAAAGCCGTGCGACGGTTTCTGGGACTCTGCGCATATTATCGGCGATTTATTGCGAATTTCTCGCGCATCGCATGGCCGTTAACGCAGCTCACCCGAGAAGATATGCCTTTTACTTGGGGCGAAGTCCAGCGGCGGGCATTCCACGAGCTCCGGCAACGCATGCAATCGCCTCCCGCATTAGCACACCTCGATGAGGAAGCCCCGACGATATTGCATCCAGACGCTAGTAATGACGGTCTAGGGGCGGTGCTAGTACAATGGCAGGGCGATAGCGAAAAAGTGATCGCTTACGCCAGTAGGACACTATCCCGAGCCGAAGCTAGCTATTCCACCACTGAAAAAGAATGCCTCGAAAAGGTATGGACAGTTCTCAAATTTCCCCCTTACCTGTATGGTCGGTCTTTCACTGTCGTTAGCGATCACCATTCCCTCTGCTGGCTCATTTATTTGAAAGATCCTTCCGGCGGGCTCGCACGCTGGAGTCTTCGACTCCAAGAGTTCGACTTTGTTGCATACAAGCCGGGAAAACGGCACGCAGACGCCGACTGACTTTCTCGGTCTCCTGTTGAGCCGGCAGCACAAGACTATGACGACGCGGTCTTTCTGGGACTCGTGGATACTGCCGATCATTCACGCCAGCACGTGATGACACTGAATTGCTGCCGCTTATTGATTATCTTGAAGGACGAACCAACAGCGTGCCGAGGCTCTTTGCAAGAGGGCTGGCATCGTACTTGCGTCGCAACGTCCTCTACAAGAAGAACTTCTCCCTAGCGGCAGCAACTACTTACTTGTTGTTCCATCATCGCTTCGACGTGAAATCTTACACGCCGTCCACAACGAGCCGACTGCTGGGCACTTGGGCTACACTCGCACATTGGCACGGATTCGGCAGAATTACTACTGGCCGAGACTTACTGCGGTCGTTAAACGTTACGTTCAGACATGTCTGGATTGCCAACGTCGCAAATCACCATCCGTCAAACCAGCCGGCTTACTGCACCCTGTTGATGTACCGGCCACACCATTTGCATAAGTAGGCGTGGACTGTCTGGAGCCTTTCCCAACGTATACTACTGGTAATATGTGGATAGTCGTCGCCACAGACTACCTCCCTAGATATGCCGAGACAAGTGCTCTGCAACGGCAATAGCAGATGAAGCAGCACGATTTTTTCTGGAATCCATCCTATTAAGGCATGGCGCACCCGCAGTAGTCGTCGTGGACAAAGGTACTGCGTTCATGGCCCAGTTTTTAGATATCGTTCTACGTCTAAGTGGTACCGCCCACCGGAAGACAACGGCGTATCACCCTCAAACAAACGGACTGACAGAACGACTCAATAGGACACTGGCTGACATGATAAGCATTTACGTAGATGTAGAGCATAAGAACTGGGACAGCGGTTTTACCTTATGTCACTTTCGCGTACAATACGGCTCGTCAAGAGACCACTCGCAAGACACCCTTCAGTCTCGTATACGGCTGTGATGTTACACCAACATTAGACGCAATGCTCCCTCATGAATTTGACGACAATGAGAGGGGTGCTAAAGAAATAACACACCGAGCAGAGGCAGCTAGGCAGCTTGCGCGTCTGCGAAACCACGAGCAATAGGACTCTGACGCCAGACGCTACAACCTTCGGCACAGAGCCGTAACGTACAACATCGGCGGCAAAGTGTGGGTCTGGACACCTATTCGACAGCGTGGGCTCTCTGAAAAGCTCCTGCGCAAATACTTCGGGCCCTACTTAGTTCTCCGTCGCATCAGTGACGCTCACAACGAAGCCGTTCCAGACAGCTTTCACTGTTCAAAGCGCCGACGGCATTTACCCGAGGTGGTTCACGTGCTTCGTATGAAGCAGTACTGTGAGGGCTGACAAGACTGCGCAGTTCTTTCCCGCTGCTTTCCAAGCTTCAATCATCGGGACGATGATCTTTTCGAAAGGGGGAGCAAATGACAGAACTATATTTGGCACAACCATAATGCAGCGGGTATGCGCCAGTGGGGACGACGCTGAAGTAGCGCGGGTTTTTAGGTGAAGCGGGAAAACGAAGAAGACGTTGTTGTTTTTCCCTTGGACGACTGATAAAGTGCATTTCTTGGCGGTGCTGCTCCGCATACTCGTCGATCCCACGTCGTTACAATATTTTCCCTCGCACCTACAGATTTCCCGCAAGCGTGCCGTGACAGAATCTTGTCACATTTGCACTTGGGGTGACAATGACGGCGGCCGAAACTCCCCTCGAGTGCCCATATAGTTGTTATTCCTAAAAATTTTATTAATTATTCCGAAAAAAGATGCATTCCATAGATATATCCGCCATATGACAAATTCGTGTAAGGGATAGCGATCGTTAAAGCGAAGGTTGTCGCTAAAGGCACGTGCGGCGTATCCCTCGAACGATTTTACAGGCACGTGAGAAGGATCCAGTATGGCTTCTTTGGAAGCAAGTCCGACGCATGTCGGTAGTTCTCGTATGTTTCCCGTAAAGATACGTCGTGCGTAAGCACGCTGAACTGCTCAAGGCATTCTTGCCTTGCGTCAGCGCAGCTTGCGATTGAGCGGCATAATTATCGCTGCTGTAACAATCGCCGCGTCTGCTGCCGTATAGGGCTGATCCATGCTTTTACAGCAAGAAAAAACGAATGCCATTCGTTGCCCCTCGACGTGCCCCTTCACTTAAGTGATTGGTGCAAGTGCGCCCGTGCAGCATTATTTTGAAATCACGAAGTCTTCAAAACACTGATCTACAAATTAACAGCAACATTACCTAAGCGAAGCACGGAAGCGCAATTCTTCTTCGAACAGTTAGCTCCAGTGACCGCTCTTCAAGTCACCTTCTGTTATTGTTCTTGAGCTGGCGCGAGAGAGTCTTGTCGAACCGTTTGCTTTGTCGCTAAAAGCAACCCTTTCTCTGCACTTCATGGACAGAATGCTCCGATCCCAAAGTTACTCTGAGTACTAATAAATGCTTTTAAACTCTATACCGCGAATTGCGGCGTCATATGAGATGGCGTGGTCCTACATGCGTTTGAAATCATTTCCTGTCTTGTCCGCAGTAGACATTTATCATTGAATGCTGTTTCACCAACTTACGTAGTAATTGTTGCATGCATGAGGTTATGCGCAAAGTAATGGAGAAGAATGTGCAGTAGCTGTCTTCGATAGTTATCCACGCCAACGCGCTAGAGGGCGCGTTTTTAATGAAACACACTGTGACCTCTTGTGTTGAAGACGATAGAGATAGAAGGTTACAGTAGAAATTACGGAAATGTGCCAAGAAATGGTTTGATGATTAAATCAACAAATATTATGCGACACGTGCCTGGAGAATTTTCAGAGAGTGGTTAATATTATTAGTACAGATACGATTGCAAGTACGCCAATTTGTTAGCCTTGAGATAAAATCTCCGATAACTGCGCTGGTCATCTGACTTGGATACCAATTAACAAACTTTTGGTTCATTCTTTAAGTATGGGGAAGTATGCCCGAGTTGGCGAAAACCTTTTCCGCCGCTTAAATGTTAGAAGGCTAGGTTACATGAAGATGGTGTTATCTCTACTACCGTAGACTAGAGCCCCACGCATTGGCCCGTTGCGTGAGGCATTTAGGTGTCGAAACAGTGCAATAAAAGCCACCATTGTGAAAGACCCGGCGGCGCAATAGATATGGGTGTGGAGCGGCAGTGAGGACCCGCAGCTTGATCTCATTTGCTATCCATTCTGACATCGAGAAAAGTGGTGAAAATGATTTCGCCGAGTCAGGGAAACTGTTTCAAAAAAAGCAAAAAAAGAAAAGAAAGAAAGAAAGAAAGAAAGAGAGAAACAATTGAATTGACCGCTCAGGCTTTACGTTGCAAAAGCCCGAATTCATTATGCGGCGCGCCGTAGCGGAATACTCCGAATTAATTTTGACAGCAGGGGATCATTAACGTGCCCCCAATGCACGAGATACTAAAAAGAAAGAAAGAAAGAAAGAAAGAAAGAAAGAAAGAAAGAAAGAAAGAAAGAAAGAAAGAAAGAAAGAAAGAAAGAAAGAAAGAAAGAAAGAAAGAAAGAAAGAAAGAAAGAAATAATCTGTCACGGAGAATCGAACGTGGCCCACAACTTGGCAGTCAGTGATGCTACCGTGATGGCAGTCAGTGATGCAAATAGAATCAGGAACTCATTAGACTTCCGTCAACCAAAGTACCAGGCAGGATGCCGTAAAGGCTACTCAACAATACACCATATTCACACTATCAATCACGTGATAGAAAATGTGCGGAATATAAACAACCTTTATATATAGCTTTCATTGATTACGAGAAAGCGTTTGATTCAGTCGAAACCTCAGCAGTCATGGAGGCATTGCGGAATCAGGGTGTAGACGAGCCGTATGTAAAAATACTGAAAGATATCTATAGTGGCTCCACAGCCACCGTAGTCCTCCATAAAAAAAGCAACAAAATCCCTATAAAAAAAGGCGTCAGGCAGGGAGATACAATATCTCCAATGCTATTCACAGTGTGTTTACAGGATGTATTGAGAGACCTGGATTGGGAAGAATTGGGCATAAAAGTTAATGGAGAATACCTTAGTAACTTACGATTCGCTGATGATATTGCCTTGCTTTGTAACTCAGGGGACCAACTGAAATGCATGCTCACTGACTTGGAGAGGCAAAGCCGAAGGGTGGGTCTAAAAATTAATCTGCCGAAAACTAAAGTAATGTTTAACAGTCTCGGAAGAGAACAGCAGTTTAGGATAGGTAGTGAGGCACTGGAAATGGTAAGAGAATTTATTTATTTATTTATTTATTTTATTTCATGTACCCTCAGGGCCGTCGGCATTGGAGAGGGGAGTGGTTATAGGTATACAAAACAAGAAAAAATAGGAAATGTGATACAAGGAATAGGAGTATTGCCATAAAAAGTTAACAGGAGTGTCTACTCATACAATATTAGATAAGGCGTTCTTGAAAAGCTGGTAATCTTTGATGGTGGCTGTCAGTGCGGGAAGGTGATTCCACTCTGCCGCTGTACGAGGTATAAATGATTGGAATAAAGCGATAGTTCTACTAAATGGGACACCAACCTTGTAGGCATGATCTAATCGCGATGATAGGTGACGTGGGGAGGGATTAATTCGCTACGCAGGTGTGGATGATGAAACATCTTATGGAACAAACAGATACGAAACGCTTTGCGGCGTGAGGCTAGGGATGGTAGATTAAGGCTTGATTTCATTGAAATATGCTAGCGGTCCTGTTATAGTTGGAAAGAATGAAGCGAACCGAGTAATTTTGGACCATTTCTAGTGAATTTATTAGGTTTTCATGATGACGGTCCCAGATGGATGCGGCGTACTCTAGTTTCGGACGTATTAACGTTTTGTACAACAGCAGTTTGAGGGATGAGGGTGCTTTAGAAAAGTTGCGGCGGATGTAACCAAGCATACGATTAGCATTGTTAATTATGTATGTGATATGTGCAGACCAAGTGAGAGTGGAAGTGATGTGTACACCAAGGTACTTATATGAGCCTACCGATTCTAAGAGGACATGATTTAAGGAATATGTGGGGATACTGTTGCAAGTTCTTGATACGCGATGAGATTTACATTTTGTGATGTTAAGTTCCATTAGCCATGTTTTACACCACAATGAAATAGCGTTCAGGTCAGTCTGAAGAGCGGTTACATCGTCACTGCTTGTTATTTCTCTGAAGATTACGCAGTCATCCGCAAATAAATGGATATGAGAGGAAAGAAAAGAAGGCAAATCGTTGATGTAGATTAGAAAATGAAGAGGCCCGAGGACGAAGCCTTGTGGGACGCCGGAATGGACATAGTTTAAGTGAGAGTTAAGATTATTAGCTGACACGTATTGCAAACGGTTTTTAAGGAAACGCTCAATCCAAGCAAGAAGTTTGAGGTCAATGTTCATGAGCTGTAGTTTGCGAAGTAGCAGTTTGTGAGCCACTTTAGCGAAAGCTTTGGAGTAGTCTAGGAAGATGCAATCTGCTATTGAACGAGTATCACGAATTAGGTGTAGCTTATGTATGAAGGAAGCCAGCGGCGTTTCACAAGAATATGTTTTCCGAAAGCCACGCTGCGAACTTGAAAAAAATGAGTTTGACTCAAGAAAGTTAGCAAGCTGTGAATATAGGATATGTTCTAATATTTTGCATGGGATACTGGTTAGTAAAATAGGCCGATAATTGAGAAGAGAATGCTTGTCACCTGATTTATAAAGTGGAATCACCTTACTGACTTTCCAATCAAGGGGCAGGTATCCTGTGTCAAGCGATTGTTGAAAAAGTTTTGCTAGTAAAATAGATGAATAAACAACAGTGCTGTGCAAAAATTTCACGGAAATTAGATCATGGCCAGGAGAAGAGGAGAGACGCAACGATGTAATCACGGTTTCGATGCCACAGGGTTCAATTGTAACTGGAAACATAGCCGGGTAATCATAACAAGGTGCAGTGGGTGGGAAAACATTGCAAGTTGCAGAAAAGTTTGGGATAAATGTTTCATTGAGGACGGATGCGATATGATCACAGGGTATGTCATTCCCAGAGTTATCTACAAGAGTTATGGTGTCATCATCTTTTTGGTTAATAACGCGCCAGAATTTCTCGCCATCATTTGTTAACATGGACGGCAGCGTGTTACATAAAAACTTGTTTCTGGCGTTTCTTAGCGCTAATAAATATTCGCTTGAAGCCAATCGGTAGGCACTCCAACGAGCTTCACTCGAGGAAAACTTTGCCGACCTGTACAATCGACTCTTTTTATTTGATAAGCGTCTTATATGAACATTATGCCAGGGAGCGTCTGAGTTGCTAGTTACGATGCGAATGGGAATGTACTTGTTGGTTAGGTAAGTAACTTTTTCTGCGAAGATTGCCCAGTTAGTTTCTACTGTATGGCTGTCGGAATCCCGGAGTAAAACATCAAGGAATGAACATAGTTCTCTATTAATCGCGTCAAAGTCTGCTTTATTGTAATTACGAATGGTTACAGTTCTTTTGGCATGTTTAAGTTGTGCGAGAATTAAGGGAAAAAAGATTAAAGAGTGGTCGCTCATTCCTGGAACGTGAGTGATGTTGGAAACTAGGTCGGGCTGTGAAGCGAGCACAAGGTCAAGGGTATTAGCAGCAGAGTCTGTGGTTCTAGCCGGTTAAGTTACAAGCTGTTCCAGAGAAAAAACGGAGCACATTTCTAAAATTCTTTAGCTAGCGTGGAAGGTGGGTGTATCGTGGGGGCAGTGTTAGACCAGGTTAAGTTTGGCATATTAATATCACCAAGCAAAAGTAATGGGCAGTTTGGGTAATGGGATGAAACGATGTTAACAACATCGTGTAATTCATTTACGAAGTTCTGTGTATAGGTAGGGAGTCGATAACAGACACCAATAATAACTATTTTTATTATTTAGGGCGACGCATGCCCGGACAGTCCCTAAAGGGGTGTTGAGGTGGATGCACTGTGAAGCGAAATTTTTCGCGATAGCGAGCAATACGCCTGGTCCTTGTCGCCCAATGCGATCGCAGCGATAGATAGAGAAATTATTTGCAATAAGAAAAAGTTCGTGGCCTCGAATTTCAGGACGCAACCAGGTTTCAGTTAGTACTATGTTATCAGCTCTGCAGGTGTCGATGGCAGAGTTAAGGCAGTCACGTTTACTGATGATACTGCGGATGTTAGTAAAAAGAAAGGACTTCTGCGAAAAAGAACGTCCACAACCCCTCGCGCATCCCTACGGACTGCCGTGAGCCGAACTGGCGGGATTATCAGCTCAGGGCAGTCACGTTTACTGATGATACTGCGGATGTTAGTAAAAAGAAAGGACTTCTGCGAAAAAGAACGTCCACATCCCCTCGCGCATCCCTACGGACTGCCGTGAGCCGAACTGGCGGGATTATCAGCTCAGGGCAGTCACGTTTACTGATGATACTGCGGATGTTAGTAAAAAGAAAGGACTTCTGCGAAAAAGAACGTCCACAACCCCTCGCGCATCCCTACGGACTGCCGTGAGCCGAACTGGCGGGATTATCAGCTCAGGGCAGTCACGTTTACTGATGATACTGCGGATGTTAGTAAAAAGAAAGGACTTCTGCGAAAAAGAACGTCCACATCCCCTCGCGCATCCCTACGGACTGCCGTGAGCCGAACTGGCGGGATTATCAGCTCAGGGCAGTCACGTTTACTGATGATACTGCGGATGTTAGTAAAAAGAAAGGACTTCTGCGAAAAAGAACGTCCACAACCCCTCGCGCATCCCTACGGACTGCCGTGAGCCGAACTGGCGGGATTATCAGCTCAGGGCAGTCACGTTTACTGATGATACTGCGGATGTTAGTAAAAAGAAAGGACTTCTGCGAAAAAGAACGTCCACATCCCCTCGCGCATCCCTACGGACTGCCGTGAGCCGAACTGGCGGGATTATCAGCTCAGGGCGGTTTCTGCGCGTGCTGTGTAACAGAGTTCGTAGGATGACTATAATGTGATGGATTAGTAATTTGTTAAATCGGATCTGATACGGACCTCCGTCGGATGCACTTTTGGCAAACTCGGTTAATTTCTTTCGAGCGTGACGTGTAGCAGGTGAGTAATCTTCATTAACTGTAACGTTTTTGTCCTTCAGCTTTTTTTCGGGCAGACAGGAATATCTCTTTTATATTAAAGTTAGTAAATTTTACAATGATCGGACGTTGTTTTTCTGGCGAATATTGACCTAGGCGATGAGCGCGTTCAATGACTGAATCCGGAAGACTGTCAAGTGCGTCAGCCAAAACTACTTTTCTTCCGACTCAGCCCACGATTCCCGGTGGTCATGTAATCCATAAAAATTGAGCTGGCAGCCTCGTGATTGATCTTCATGTTCGGTCTGCCGTGATTGCAAAGAAGCAGAAATGATTGACAGCGACTGTACCAAGGTCTGGATGGTGGCTATTTCGTGATCAATTTGGTCAAGTGAGTCTGTTTTATCTTTTAGGTCATCTATTCTTTTTTCTATGGCGCCAATTTTGATTTCAATATTTTTTTTGACTGGCTTTGATGGCTTTAATGTCAGTGACCATATCGGACTGGCTTTTTGCTGCTTGCACGGATCGAGCCTGAATATCTTTTAGAATATGAAATATGAGTTTCATCTGTTCGCCTGGCTCATCAGGCAAGGACTGTAGTTCAGCCAAGGACTGAGAACGAGTCGGGGGTCCTGGGTTCGACTCAATATCTCCAGAGCATAGTAATAAAACACCCATTGAAAAACAATCGACAGCAAAATCACGGAGCACTCGTGGGCGCGGGAACAATAATAGGAAACGGTCGTGGCTCCTTCTGGCATACATGGAAAAAACGTTACACGCCTGCAATGTGCAAAAGCGCGCAGCGCAAGACATGTTGACAGTGATGGTCCCGCGCCCACTGAAGAAACTGTCGCACTGGCGCCTTCTTATATGGACTGTGGTTGGTGACGTCATCGTAGACTTGGATGATGCGCAGAAGACGGAGATGACGAGCGGAGCAGTACGGCAGGGGTAGTGCGGTTGATAGCAGAGCGGCGTCGATGGTATCGGGCTGGACGGGCATTCGGGTTCACCAGGAGGCAAGGCTGTGGTTGAAAGCACGAAAAGCGGCAGGAACACCTGCAATGCGCAAAAACGCGGAGCGTGAGACATGTTGACAGTGATGGTCCCGCGCCCACACATCTATTAGGACAGGTAGTGACTGCGGATCCGGATCATGAGAGTGAAATAATCAGAAGAATTAGAATTGGCTGGGGGTGCGTTTGGCACGCATTCTCAGATCGTGAACAGCAGGTTGCCATTATCCCTCTGGAGAACAACTTATAACAGCTGTGTCTTAGCAGTACTCACGTACGGGGCAGAAACTTGAAGGCTTACGAAAAGGGTTCTACTTAAATTCAGGACAACGCAACGGGCTATGGAAAGAAGAATGACAGGTGTAACGTTAAGGGATAAGAAAAGAGCAGGTTGGGTGAGGGAACAAAGGCGAGTTAATGATATCTTAGTTGAAACCAAGAAAAAGAAATGGGGCATGGGCAGGGCACGTAATGAGGAGGGAAGATAACCGATGGTCACTAAGAGTTACGGAATGGATTCCAAGGGAAGGGAAGCGTAGCAGAGGGCGGCAGAAAGTTAGGTGGGCGTATGAGATCAAGAAGTTTGCAGGGACAACATGGCCACAATTAGTGCACGACCGGGGTAGTTGGAGAAGTATGGGAGTATGGGAGAGGCCTTTGCCCTTCAGTGGGCGTAACCAGACTGATGATGATGATGATGATACTACCGCGCGCCACCGTAATATTTTGCTGCGGCAGCAGTACGTAAGCATATATATATATATATATATATATATATATATATATATATATATATATATATATATATATATATATATATATATATATATAAATGAGTGTTTATTGCTGTGTCTCATATTACCCGACACGCGTTCTATTTGTTTAAAAATGCTGCCACAGCGCAGACACTTGTACGATTAGCGAAAATAATAAATATTTTTAGCATAAAACGCAACCCAGCGTTACCACACGCGTAGACGTTGGTTTGCCTCTACATTTAGGAAGAAGCGGACATCATGCAGCTAAGCCGCGGACAAGCCCCCCTCCCCCCCTCTTCATAGCATATCTCCGCGCTGGCTCTTTGGAAATCAGCCTTATTTAAAGTTTACGATACTTTTAAGAGATTGTTTGGTTTGTCGTACCCGAAAGTAGGGGACGCGTCCTTAACAATCAGCCCCTTCTCCGTTCTTTAGACCCCCACATACCCTCAGTGCGTTCGGCAGCAAGCCGTCGCGACTAGCGTACACGTGACGAGTGTTGAATTATTAGGAGGCTCTTCTTTGTCTTATTAAAGACTAAGCTTCCAAAATTTCACGTGACGTTCTCTCTCGCCTTTTCCTTTCACCCATGTTTATTTTATCTTTTGGGGGGCTGTCTGTCCGCGTGAAGATTCGTCTACTTCTTTATCGATGAGTGCTGCGTGTAGGGAACCTGGCGAAGTACGGCACAGGTTTCAGCGCGAGGACGAGAGACCTGTTTGACTGGACGTGACGGTTCATCAACCGCTTGTACTTAGGCCTGCTTTTACTTATCGAGAGAACTCCCTTGAGTGCATAAATACTTAAGGAGCAGCCTTCTCCAGAGCCGCCGTTTCGTTCGCAAGCGACTTTAGCAACTCCCTGCTCTTAAGGTAATGGTGTCAATAGATGTCTTCTTCTCGCCTAACATAGTTTCGCTAATATTCCCCACTAATATTCCTGGTCTAGCTCCAGAGCTGGACCCAAGCTACCGAGGAGCTTCCTTAAAACCATATGGCTGAATGATGGTTGATGACAGAAAAACACTGCCGTTTTATTTGGTCTCCTGGAACAGTTTTTCACTGACTTTTCATAGGATATTTCAGGGTTCAGTGATTATGACACCGGCACCTTAAAAAAACTGTTTCCGCATCGATGGGACATTCCACCACTAACTCAGCCGCATGTGTGCTATGTAGACTTCGTCCGTCACCCACCTGAAGCAGTCATTATACCTTGAGATGCTTGCCACCTGATATTCAAAGCTACACTTGCTGAGCACCATTTTTAATATTACGCTTGTTTGCAATGTCTCCGTTGCTCACACTATCGTGACTGTCGCCGACAATTGTGCCCATCTTCTTATTTCGACCTTCGTCCAGAAGGGAGCCCACAGCATGCCATTCACGATCTTCTGTCTGTGCGACAATACTGTCGGCTCAGCATGCGGCGTCGATGCTGCGGTCTTCTTACCAGTGAATTCCACCCCGTTAGCTTGAGACCAATTTAGGAGGTTGAATAGCCGTCACTTTCTTCCTGGATGGGCTGCAGGGCTCTATCAGTGTGCTTGCGTTTGGTAAACTGGTGTCGCTTGCACATTTTGTAAGGCACAAAATGCTAAACTGAAGTTTTCACTTAGAGTAAGCGTTTCAAGGGCTCAATGTTTTAGTTTCCTGCAGCCATCCATACTCTTCTACAGCTTTAATATTATAAAGACACAACTGTTCCCAAGAGTCACAATGATGCGTCTAGTAGGTCTTCAAAAAGAAATATTTGAGCTTACAAGGAAACATCTTAGTCAAACTCGTTCAGAATAAACTAGATCATATTGGAGCAATACTAAATTATCCACACTTTCACCAGTTTGTTGCTTTCATTTGGTCTAGGCAGTCTACATTTGAATAATTCATAGAGCTGGAAAGCAAACATTGGAGGTGTTGATTAATTTCTACGACTATCCCAGTTATCGAATTCGCTTAAGTTATGGCTCAGAACTAGACCTCGTTTCTTAGAATTAGGACATGTTCATGGATTCTCCCAGGACGCACTATGGATTTGACACTGTTTCCAGGATACACACATTTCTCGTAGATGCCCCGCAGTGGTATCTAATTTCATGCTGTCCCGCAGTGGTCTCTAACTTCATGGTGCCTGGTCGGCTTAACAATCTCACACCTATATAAATAGCGTTATTTAACTTTTTAGAATGTTCCGACAGTACCGTCCCATCTGTTGCAGCTGGACTACTATGCTTACACGAAATTTTACCTGATTGTTCATAATAATCGCAATACAAAAGTAGCGCATGCTGAGTAACAGTGGTGCGACGTGGCTGCAGGACGAAGGTGGCGCACAGGAAGGCACGGCGTAGGTGTAGCGACCGTCCGCCACTTCGTCGTCCCTGCCGTGGAGGTCATTGCCCCTTGCTACGGCAATCCAGCTTACCCTGCCTTGGGGTTAATTGCCGCCTGCTCTTTCTCGGAACCGAAGAGCGGCTGCCCGACTGGAACACCACCACTGCCACTCGGCAAACTTGCTTTTGCCATCGTAAGTGCCATGGATATGTGATGAGGCTTTTCATATTTTCCAGTTCTATGGCCACTCTGATTCCTAGCGTTATATTATTTTGTTATCCAAACAAATATTCTGCTCCGCGCGTGCCTTGTCTCCGGAACCCAGGCACCTACAAAGCAGAATAGCTGCAACCTACAGCCGCAGTAGTTGCTTCTTATCACCACGTTCAAGCAGCAAGAAACGAGCTGTTGGTTACTTACATCATTCTCTTTGCATTGGTCTCTGTATAAGTCAGGTGGCGATAACGAGCACGCCAGGTATTTGCAATCCTGCTATAAACTTGAACTGACCCACAGTCCAAACCTAATCCGTAATTCTGAATTTTTGCGTAGTACGGTATGGTATTGTTTTTGAAAATCTGGAAAGAAAATAGGGGATGACGAAATAGCTTTTATGGGCGACTGCAGCACACGTGTGCTCCAAGGAATAGAAATTTGTGCGAGGACGTTATTTGACGCATATAATTAGTTTTAGACGCACGCTTTCATTATTAAAATGCATATGTGATTGGTAACTAAGAAGGCTACTTCTGTTATGTACTTACCAAAAAATTTTAATTATGGGATTTTACGTGCCAAAATCACTTTCTCGTCATGAAGCATGCCGTAGAGGAGGACTCTGGAAACTTCGACCACATGGTGTTCTTTAACGTGAACCTGAGTACACGGGTGTTTTCGCATTTAGCCGCCATCGGTATACGGCCGCCGTGGCCGGGATTCGATCCCGCAACCTCATGCTCTGCAGCCTAACACCATTGTACTTACCTATAGTCACTTTACAAAACCTCATTGAAAGCGTATGCATTTGGTGATTTTTATAACGGCACATGTTCCAAATAACTAGGAGAACCTATCGTACCAAACGAACGCATGTATGTAGTGTTTATTTCTTATTTAATTTATTTGCACATGGTGCAGCCACGTTTGCGGCCACAGAAAGAGTGATCACATGTACTCAAAGGAAAAGAATATATACATACATATATATGTATATATATATATATATATATATATATATATATATATATATATATACATATATATATATATATGTGTATATATATATACATATATATATATGTGTATGTGTGTGTGTGTAAGTAGCCATAAATGTAAACCCACGTAACAAACACGTACAACATGGATACCATACAATGAAATAAGCACAACTAATAACGTTAATCGTGCGCAAAAACTGATCCTGTGGCAACGAAGGCATGTCAGCTCATAATATTGTCTAATGAACAATAGTTCACAAAAAAAAAGTGTACTTGAAGGTGTTTGTGGGCACAAAGAAAGGCTTTGAAATAATTTAATTGAGATCGCTTGTCCTAGAGGCCTAGCAGGTGTTAAGTATATTGTGTTAGGTTCAAATGTGCAAAGAAATGACACGCGTCTTCCTAATGCGTAGCATAATTTGTCAGTCATTCGAAAACTGTGATGTGAGGCCACAAAATGCCCTGCTAGATACAGCGCAGGGCACGGTTTGAGAGCATTGTGTACGCTGTTGACAGCTGAGATCCGGAGTACAGTGACAAACGAACCATTGTCAGCAATAACAATAGTTGGTCTGGCACAAAACATTCGACGAGTCTGCCCGCTTTAGCCGTTCCTCATACGCCAGATGCAGAAAGGAGGTGTTTAAGCTAGGCCAGAATTAACTAAGCCTATATTAAAACGGGATAGCAAGAAGTATGAGACTGAAGTATGAGTATGAGAAGTATGAGTATGAAACACGCAACCAGTGAGGATGGAACGGTATTAAAGGCGACCCAAAGCGACAGTATGCGCCATCCGCGTATTAATTACGATGCGCGGATGGCACATACTGGGACGAATTTTTCTTCAACTGTGGGGCTTTTCTTTCGAGGAACCCGTATGGGTTTCCTTTGTAGCAATTGCTACGAACGGGTGGATGTGTGCTTTTCTCTTTATTAATTACTTCTCTCCACCTTGCGGGTTTCCGCAGAACTATTATGTGAAACTCTTGCCTTTGCTTCATTTTGTTGAGAAATTCGACTTCGCCCTGCCCTCTGCTAGCTGCCTGATTAGCTCAGATGGAAGAGCGGCTGCCCTGGAAAGGCGGTGGTTCCGGGTTCGAGTCCAGGAACAGGGCGAATTTTTCTTCAACTGTGAGACTTTCC
This sequence comes from Dermacentor variabilis, assembly GCF_050947875.1. Classification (NCBI taxonomy): domain Eukaryota; kingdom Metazoa; phylum Arthropoda; class Arachnida; order Ixodida; family Ixodidae; genus Dermacentor; species Dermacentor variabilis. The sequence continues at coordinate 174,930,112 of NC_134569.1, forward strand.
TTTGAGGAACCCGTATGTGCTTCCTTTGTACCAATCGCTACGAACGGGTGGATGTCTGATTTTCCCTTTATTAGGTTTGTGTTATGCGAACGACACTGTTTTGTTAGCTAACAAGCAAAGGGATACGCAACGTATGGCTAATATCTGTGGAGAAGATGGCGAGAATTTAGTACTGAAATGTAGATTGAGAAAATAAGGTGTTAATGGTATTCATTAAGAGCAGTTAGTGTCAGTGTCACAACAAGGCCAGGAAATACATTCGGTAAAAGAATATGAATACCTTGATATGGGTATTCGAATTCAAAAGTATAAGGAAAGAGGAAAACAAAACAGCGAAAGGGAACCCAAATCCCGCAATAATGAAGCAGCGAGCGCTATGGGGATACAATAGGTACGAAGAGCTCCGGGGAATGTGGAAAGGTGCAGTGGATCTACTACTCGCATTTGGAATTACGGTTGTCTGCTTGAAATCAGGGGTACTATGAGGATTTGATGGCAACCGAAGGTCTGGGGGACGCCTTGCATTGCGCGCTCACAGCAAGACTACAAATGAAGCTGGGCAAGGTGATACGTGATATGGGCTGGACAAGTTTCGAAGCGATGAAAGCTCAGAGTAAAATTGTATGATAAAGAACGACTGAGGAATATACAACAAAGTAAATGGGTTGGCAGAGCGTTCAGATATTTGTACAAGAACAACGCTGATTCACAATTGAAGAAAGGTGCTAAGAGGCTTACGAGCAACCGGCATTGTGAGCAGCATGGAAACAAACACCGTCAAGCAGAAATTCAAAGAAGCTGAGATGATCCCATGGGTGGAACAGAATGGAACAGAAACGACCAACACCTAAAAGGAAAAAAACGAAATCAGAAAAAAAGATTTTCATAACTCAAAGGGAAGCTCGGTACTTTTCGAAGCGAGTTGAGGATGCTTAGACCACGCACTTATAAAGCGAGGTACAAGGAAAAAGTAGCATCTGCTTCTTGCGGTAAAGCTACGGAAACGATGAAGCATGGGCGCTTTAACGGTAAGCTATTCCGTAATTTTCTATTCCAATTCTTCGGTCAGTCCGCCATAATTGGCAAAAAAATTTTCGGGCGACCCGCGCTTCGCCTTTCTCTCACGTGACGTCATCTAAAAGGCGAAAACGCCCTAGCTGATATGACGTGCGCACAATGATTATGCATGATTGCACCGAATGAAATAAAAAGTATTTATTTCGGAATGAAGGACATTTTCGCCGTAGTACTCTGCCATTGATCAAAAGTTTTCAGACTGCGCCAACTTCACCTGTCTCTCATGCGACGTCAGAAAAGCGCGAAAACTTACTGCGTCAAAGTGACGTGTCGCATTCAATACGCACTTATATGCCGAACAAAACATAATTTTTTTTCTGCATAGCCAGAACCTGGGGCACTATACCGTAAATTTATTCCAATATGTTTTTTTTTCTAATCTGCTAACGTCAAATTTGCGCAACCGCCGACGCCAACATCGGGCGGTGACCCGCAGCGTTACCTGAACAGGTGCCCTTTAACGTAAAACTATACAATATGTTTTTATTCCAATCTGCTGACGTCAAGTTTGCGTAACCGCCAAGGCAAGCCTCGGGCGGTGACCCGCAGGGTTGTCTTGCAAAAACCAATCAAACGCTCTCCTAGCTTGTAGGAGGTCACTTTTGTTTGCTTTCAAAGCGAATAACATTGCCTACAGTAATAAACGAGAAGAAGGGGGGTTAACCGAGGGGCCCGATTTTTATTAGTCATATCATGAGAAGCCAACAAACACTGACACCAAGGACAACATAGGGAAAATTACTTCTGCTTAATAAATGAAAATAAGGAAACCATAAATTAATGGAAATTAAAGTGGATGAAAAAACAACTTGCCGCACGTGGGAACCGATCCCACCACCTTCGCATTTCACGTGCGATGCTCTACCAATTGAGCTACCCTTGCGCCGTTTTCTCATCGACATTCTTGGGTATTTATATGTCCTAGTAAAACCCTGGGAGTGGTAGCGAGCACCTCCACTCACAGACCTTGGCGGCGGACGTGGAACGTCCTTTTTGCCGCAGGCGTCACGAGAACTTGATCTTTATGGGTGTAGACAACTGGTCAATAAACCCAAATATGCTACCTGAAGGCATCAATGTTGCCGGATTCGAGACCCTCGTTATGTAATAAACGTGAAGAAGGGGGTTAACCGAGGGGCCCGATTTTATTAGTCATATCATGGGAATCCAACAAACACTGACACCAAGGAAAACATAGGGGAAATTACTTGTGCTTAATGAATGAAAATGAAGAAACGATAAATTAATGGAAATTAAAGTGGACGAAAAAACTTGCCGCAGGTGGGAACCGAACCCACAACCTTGGCATTTCGCGTGCGATGCTCTACCAATTGAGCTACCACGGCGCCATTGTCTCATTCTCTTTTTCGAGTATTTATGTGTCCTTGTAGAACCCTGGCGGTGCTAGCTAGCGCCACCACTCGCAGACCTTGGCGGCGGACGTGGAATGTCCTTTTTGCCGCAGGCGTCACGAGAATGTGATTTTTTTGGGTGAAGGCATCAGGACAATAGACTCACATATGCTACCTGAAGGCATCAATGTTGCCGGATTCGAGACCCTCGTTATGTAATAAACGAGAAGAAGCCCCCTTCTTCTGGGCATAGTGATACACCGGGGATAATGATGCATGCATATTGCGTGTTTCTCGTCGCCGATGCACGCGGGCACCTCGACGAAGACGACGCACGCACTCTGACTCTCGAGCTGTCGGCTGAACGCGCTAGCGCTGCATTTTTCTTTGTAAATACAATTTGTAAATTGTCTTCAGTCTTATTCCTTCGTTCGAATAACAACACTGTCGCTATGCACTATATTTTGATACGGAATGAGACAACTGCAGTTGGAGTCTACTTGAAGTTCAGTAATTTATTCGGCCTGTGATTTCCAATGTGTTTTCTTTTTAGTTGAACTTGAAGCATCACAGCTTATTACTGAGGCCTCGTTGAATTCCTAATTTCGCTTGTCATACACGGGGTTTGCGGATGTTTCTACGACGTCATTGTTATACTTAAACAGGCAACTTGTTTATATTTCGTGAAAACGAGAATAATGTTTTGGCTAATGTGTACTGTTGCGTACTCCAGGGTAGCGTACCGTACTGCTGCCGAGAAGTAGCGGCGCCAGCCTATCGAAGCTCGACCGACATTACTTATTGGGTAGCGTGGCGTTGTCGGCGGGCTGCAGGCATCCGGTAGATCATGGCGACGAAGCAGGGGCGAGACGATTTGCTAGTGTGAAATTTGCACGATTTATTCAAAGGTAGTTGAAAGAAAATAAGAAAAGCATGAAGTATCAAGTATCAAGTATGAAGTCTATCAAAGTACATTTCGGTGCCCCTTAAATAGGCTCTCTACAAGTGTGGGCGGGATCTTGCTTCCGTCGAGGACACGTGACAGGCACGGAGAGAGGAAAGCACACACGATGCCACGACCATGAGAGGAGGGGAAGGGGATGAGGTCCCCCGTGGGCTCCGGCTCAGGCGGTAGGGTGAATGACCTCTCCGGCACCGTGGGGTCCGGCCAAGAGAAGGTGAAGGGGAATGACCTGTCGCCACGTGGTGTCAGACGCCAACCGTAACTGCATCTCCGGCGGGGGAGGCAGATCCCGACGTGTAGGGGCCAGCAGCCGCTGTACGAGGGATCGGCGTTTCGGTATCTGGATTTCCCGTAGAGGTCACGAACCCTTCGTTCGTAGCAGGTAGATTCCGGGGAATGGTCATCCGTCCTCGTGGCGCTCTTGTAAATTTTCTCCTTGGTCCGGTACGGTGAAATTGGCCTTTGCAAGCAGGTCTCGCAACTTTTCGTCTCCTGCGTGGGCAAGCAATCATCCCAGAACAGTGCCGGACCGACAACCACAAAACAGCGAGCACAAGGCCACCCTCCCCCAAGACACACCCGGCTTTTAACAAAAAAAGAAAACCCGTTACACCTCTCCCATTTCCTACGCGCGTCCCCCCCTCCCCTTAACACTAAAAACAGCGATTTCTTGAAAGCGTTGAGACGTGGTTAATAAAATCAGCTAACAATCGGCTTCACTTCGGAAAACATATGAATGCAAGAAACAAAATGCCACGAAAACCCGGATGAGCATGAGGCTTTCGATACTCTAGGGGCAACGACTTAAACCGTCGGCATTGCCGTTCAGCTTACCCTTCTTGTAGCGAATATCGAAGGTTTACTGTTGAAGAGCCAAGCTCCAGCGCAAAAGACGACCGTTTTTCGTAGACATGGACTGCAGCCATGTGAGGGGGCAGTGGTCAGTCTCTATGGTGAATCTTGAGCCAGCGATATAGCAAGCTAGCTTCTGTACCGCCCAAACTACGCAGGCGCATTCCTTGTCTGATGCACTGTATGCTTCCTCACGAACTGAAAGCTTTCTACTGGCGTACAGTACAGGATGTTCGTTCCCGTCATCTTTCTTTTGACTTAGCACCACCCCCATACCCCTGTCACTGGTATCACACTGAAGAATGAATGGCTTAGAGTAGTCGGGCGCGTTCAACACTGGCTGACTCGTTAGTGCGTTCTTCAGCATACTAAAAGCCTTTTCTTTTAGGTCATCCCACTTTACCCTTTGTGGTTCTGTTTTTCTGATAGCATCCGTTAAAGGACTCGCAATCTCGGAATACCGCGGAATCTATCTTTGGTAATAACCCGCCAAGCCAAGGAGTGATCTGATGTCCCACTTGGTGCGTGGTTGCAGGAAGTTGTCTATCGCGGTCAGTTTAACCTCGGAAGGTCGACGATGGCCTTGTCCTATTACATGACCTAGACAAGCTACCTCCGCGCGCCCTAATTGGCATTTGGGAGCCTTAACAGTTAAGTTGGCCTCTCGCAGCTGGCTCAACACGGTTCGCAGGTGTTGCATATGGTCCGCCCATGATGAAGAAAAGATAGCTATGTCATCGAGATAGGGAAGTACAAAGTCCTCCATTCCTCGTAGCACCTGGTCCATAAGGCTAAAGAAGCAATATGGCGCATTCTTCAATCCAAAACTCAGGACTTTCGGACGAAAGGTTCCCATTGGGGAAATTAACGCTGCAAGCCTGCTTGCCCTCTCTGTCAACGGAACCTGCCAATACCCTCTGACTAAATCGAGCGTAGAAATGAAATTAGCACTGCTCACTTTCTCAAGCCTTTCCTCGATATGTGGTATTGGATAAGTCTGGTCCTTCGTGATTAAATTGAGCCTGCGGTAGTCGATACATGACCGCGGCTCTTTTCCTGGGACCACAACCAAGATAAGAGGTGAGGAATAATCACTCTCTCCTGGCTCGATTACACCTAGCTCTAACATCTTGTTTATTTCAGCGGTCATGACTTCACGTTGACGAGGCGAAACGCGATAAGCTTTCGAACGAACAGGGTCCGACGAGGTTAACTCGATATCATGAACGATTGCAGTCATCCTGCCGGGTGTGTCTGAAAATACGTCTTTAAATTCAAACACGAGTTCCCTCAGTTCGGCCCTCTGAATGGGATTCAACTCCGCCTGTTCTACTAACTTATCGATGGTCTCGTCAATGTCTTTTGTCTCCGTCACTGCTGGTAACTCTGAAAAGTCGACGGGCATTTCCTCAGGTTGGTTAAGGGACATGTGCACAATGGCTTCCCGCTGCCTGTAGGGTTTAAGTAGATTGCTATGGTACACTTGTGGTGTCCTTCGTTTTCCTGGTACCGTGATCACGTAGTTTGTTTCAGATAATTTCTGAATTATGTCAACCGGTCCTTCCCATTGAACCTCCAGTTTGTTTTTCAACGAGGGTTTCAGGATCATTACCTTTTCCCCCACTTCAAAGCGTCGCGTGCAAGCCATCCTGTCATAGTAATGCTTAGCCTTGCTTTGTGCCTTACGCATTTCCTGCCTTGCTGATTCGTGAGAAGCGTGCAGACGGTCCAACAGCTCTAGCACGTATGCCACAACCAAAGGATCGTCTGCCCGGCCTTCCCAGGCTTCTCGAACAATGCGGAGAGGGGAGCGAAGGCAGCGTCCGTAAACGAGCTCTGAAGGTGAAAAACCTGTTGATTCGTGCGGTGCAGCTCGAAGCGCGAACATTGCTGCAGGCAAGCAACTGTCCCAATCGGCTTTGTGCTCATAACAAAGGGCTTGCAAAAGCCGTTTCATGACTGAGTGGACTTCCTCTACCGCGTTTGACTGCGGGTGGTACACTTAGCTATGGATAATTTTAATACCGCACCTTTCCAGAAACGTCGAGGTCAGTGCGCTCGTAAAGACGGATCCTTGATCCGACTGGATTTCTGCGGGAAACCCTACTCGCGCGAAGATAGATAAAAGCTCGTTGACGATCTCCGCCGAGCTTCGTTCATTGAGAGGCACTGCCTCGGGAAATTTCGTTGCGGGGCATAGTGCAGTAAGAATATGTCGATAGCCAGACTGCGTCGCAGGAAGTGGTCCCACTGTGTCTATTATGAGCCTGGGAAATGGCTCCGTGATAATGGGAACAAGTTTCATTTCCGCTTTAGCCTTATCGTCTGGCTTGCCTATGCGTTGACATGTGTCGCAGCTTCTTACAAATGCTTCTATTTCTCGAAAGCAGCCGGGCCAGTAAAATTCCTGCAATAAGCGGTCCTTTGTTTTACGAATGCCCAGATGCCCTGTCCAAAAGCCCCCGTGAACCAGGTGCAGGAGCTGCTCACGATAAGGACGCGGCACCACGAGTTGGTCGAATTGCACACCCTTTCGACTGGTTTACTTTCTATAGAGGACGCCTGCCCTCTTTAGGAACTTCACGTGCTGTTTGGCTACACCTCCTTTAGGGTCAGGCCTAAGGTTACGCAGGGTGAAATCTTTTTCCTGCTCAGCAATCAATGTGGCAGGGCTTACATTCAATAACCTTTGCCTGCATTCTGCCTCGCGAGACATTTCAGGCTCTGCTGCTTTCCTGACTTTTTCATTAGCTGGTGTACCTTCCGCATCATCCCCTATAGGGCTGTCCTGTTCAGTACTGGTGGACGAATCCTCCTTCAAACCTGTTTCCTCTACTACTGGACCCTCATACACTGCCTTGGCCGCGAGCTCCCGTGCCTTGGAACGAGTTAAGGCTTGCACTATCCCTTCCCTAAACCCGATTCCCCTGCGTCGTAGCAAATCCTCCGATTTGTTAGAAAACAAATATGGATACTGAGGCGGGAGATGTGCCGAGACGGCAGCTTCAGTGTCTAGTACTCCAAAAGGTCCTTCGATACGAATCTTGGCCACAGGGAGACAAACACTGGAGGTTTCCACGGCTTGCCTTATCCAAGCACATTCTCCCGGGAACTGGCCTTCCTCAACGTACGACGGGTGCATTACATCCATTGTGGCTGCTGAGTCGCGAAGCACTCTACACGGTTTGCCGTTTACCACGAGGTCTCGAATGTACGGTTCGAGCAAGTTCAGATTCTCTGCGTTACTAGTTAGTGACATCAACACTAGTTTGGTATTTTGGAATTCCACGGAGATATGCCCCCTTTGCTGGCAGTTGTAGCAAACTATTGGTTTCTTGCCCTCGAAAGCCTTTTTCTTTTGCCTTTCTGCCCTCTGTTCGGGTGACTCCTCCCTTCCCTTGCTGTCCTCGTCACTACTTTTCACTGAATCTGACCTTTTCTTTGATTTATACTGATTCGACTTCGACCAACGCTCTGGCTTGTCGGCTCTGTATTTAGTCACCTGCTTCTTACGAGCTTCGTTGCCTTCCAACGCACGGCGGGTTACGTACTCCTCAGCGAGATTCTCTCGTGATAGTGTCGACGCCTGGCCTATCCTGAACCCAATGCTTGATGTTTACTGGCAGCCGGCGGTAGAACTGTTCTAAAGCAACGCACTGCATTGTCTTTTCGGAATCGCCGAGTGCACCCTCTTCTCTGAGCCATTCCTTCAGGTTTACCTCCAAGGTGTATGCAAAATCTGAATATGACTCACTTTTGGTCTTCTCGACTTCCCTGAACTTTCGCCTGAATGCTTCAGCTGATAATCTATACTTTTTAAGCAGGGTCACTTTGACTTCATCAAAGTCCTCTGCTTCTTCTTTCCCCATGCGGGTGATAATATCAGCTACCTCACGTGGCAGTAACATAAGCAAGCCACGTGCCACGTAAGAGGCCACGTGTTTCTCGCGAATTTTGCCTTTTCACACGTGCCCTCAAACTGTACCAGAAAAAGACCTATGCCCCCTCCTGCTGCGTAGGGTGCCATCAAGTCTGTCATTCTGCGCTCGCTTTCACGTGCCTCTGTGCTAGGTCTTTCGCTATTTTGTGCTTTCAGAAGCTCAATCCCTACGCGCTTCATTTCGAGGTCGCGCTCTTCTTTGGCCTCACGTGCTGCCCGTTCGCGCTCCTCTTTTTCCTCTTTCTTGAGGCGCTTACACTCTTCTTCTTTTTTTTTAATGCTCTCGAGGCATTCCGCCAGTTGCTCGTCGACTGCCGCGGTCGCTTCGATCGCCTCAATGATCTCCGGCTTTCTCTTTGATTCGGCAATTTGGAGGCCCAACTCTTTGGCCAAGCTCACCAATTCCGGCTTCTTTGGTGCCTTCAAGTTCATGGCTGCCCTTAGTGCTGCTAAACCTTCACTCTATACAACCTTGACGTACTCAAACTTCCGTCAACCGTTTAAAGAAAAAGCACTGCTATGCGCGCGCCGCGGTCAAAAAATCCGTCAGGGCTATCTTGATGGACTTGTAGAATTCTTGAAGGTCCGTCAGGAATTTCTACAGGCACTCTCCCAGTACCAATAGGATTCTTAAAGGTCAGTCAGGAATTCCTACAGGCACTCTCCCAGTACCAATAGGATTCTTAAAGGTCAGTCAGGAATTCCTACAGGCACTCTCCCAATACAAATAGGATTCTTAACGGTCAGTCAGGAATTCCTACAGGCACTCTCCCGATACAAATAGGATTCTTAACGGTCAGTCAAGGATTCCTACAGGCACTCTCCCAATACCAATAGCATTCTTAAAGTTCAGTCAGGAATTCTTACGGGCACTCTCCCAATACCAATAAGATTCTTAAAGGTCAGTCAAGAGTGTCTATATGCACCCTCCCAATAGAAACAGGGCTCTTAAAAGTCATGTAAGACTCTTACAGGCAACCTTCCAGTGCCAATAAGAGTCTTGTCATTTATTGGAGATACTTTACATGTAGCTTTCGTAGACCAATAGGGCGCGTAAAGGTTAGATAGATTTCTACGGGCATCATGGCCGTCCGAAACGAAAGCGTCCGCCCAGCCGATTAACTGAGTTGAACGTGTAAATTCTCGTGAAAAAGCTGCAGTAACCAAAAGCGATCAGTCTTTGTTTGGTGCTTCTACTTTTATTTACTCTTTGTGTTGCCGAGATCGGCAGATGCGTGAGGCAACTCGCAACCGAGTGGCTTTCCGCAGTTCACTAGGCGAAGGATTTCTTCACCTCATGTTAATTACAGCTACAATAACATCAGTTGCGCTACCTTAAGAGTGTCGAGGAGAGCAGAAACTAATTGCCGCTATTAGCAAAGTTACCGCGTGAGTATATTATGTATGTATAGTATATATAAGCGACATTACAAACTTGGGCCAGTTAGAGAGAGAGAGAGAGAGAGAAAATATTTATTTATCATGACTTTGGGCGACTTCCTCGCAGGGTGGGCCAGTTAGAAGCAGAATGAAGGCTGCGCTACAAACTGAATTTTTTCGGTGACTTGTCATCAACTCATAAGCTCAGCGCGTGATTAAGATCTCGTACTCTATTTTTGTGGCTGCCGAGCAGTACACCATGTATCTATGCGTGGTGACTTCGCTTCTCGCTTAATTGTTTTCTCCGTGTGCGCGTCTTTCCGAACCGTCCGCTCTGACAACGTCACTGCGCAATATATACAGTGTAATAAGGCCGCGGCGGCGCGTGCCTAGCTTTGGCAGCTAAACAAACACGTTTTCAGTTAAAGATCAAAACATCCCCGCGACGGCAAGGAGCGGTATATCGGCAAGGCATCATTTAGTGAAGAAACTGTCCAGAACTGGCGTAAACGGCTGTCGACGTCTTACAGCGAATCGAGTGTATGAACGCACCATCTGAATGCAGCGCTGCGACAGCTGCGGCGCGCAGTTCTCAAGCAGAATCGTGGTCGAAACGCGACCTCCCTGAGCGCGAGCGATTGTGCAGTTTTGTGATGTATACCTCATGCACCAAACATACGTCCGCTAGGAAAACGAAGAGCTTTCCCGATGTATACGCACTGCCGTATGTTGCATACGGCCCAATTCGTTTACAAACGGGAAATCATATGTCTGCATGTACTAAACTGGGCTATATACGCTATCGCCGATCATTACTATAGCGTATGCGATAGCTCTGCATGCATTCACGCTAAATGCTGCATGAACAGACTTCCATTGCACGCCTTTCATTCTGAAGCGAGTTAACAAAATTTTTATCAGCATAGCAATTAATTTAACAGCTGACAAATTTTCATTAGGATATACAGAAATTCTATACGGTTCTCATATTGTTGCTGTGGGTGCACCGAGCTATCTTCAGGCTGAGGGCTCAATGTTTCTGCAGACATTGTGTGTTTAGTCTAGCTTTGAGTCAGTGCATCAATTGATTATTGGTAGACATGGAGCACACCCATGCAATGCAACTGTCACAAAATGTGTAAACTGCAAGGTTAACATATAACACACAGCCAGCCGGTGAAAATATGCTCTATAGCCCCGAAGATGCATATGTGAGCCTGAAGAATATGCCATATGCCACATACACTGGCAAATGCTGTAACAGCTAGCCGACTTATTTTTTCCATGATAAAGGCGGTCATCTATGCATGCAGTCCACAATTATATCTTCTGGTAAATTTTAGCAACCTGTACAGGCTGCTAGCCTGGTGACCATGTCAATGCCACCAAAAAAAGTGCACCTATACAATTAATGCATAATGTTAAATGTGTTCTGTATTTAAGCAAAGGCTGTGACAAACTCTTTTTGCTGGTAGTTGTAGCAGTGTTGTATATCAGAAATTGTATATATCATCATCATATCATATATCATCAGTAAGGTGAACAAGATTTCAGCATTTTAGTATTGTGTAATAAAATTGGTTGAAGTCAGTGCTTACTTACATCTACATTTACCCTGTGTACTCATCAATTTCATGCTGCCCGATACCACGGCACTTTACCAACTTGCCTGCAGGATTTCAGCAATTGATGCTTCTTAAATAAATTTGACATAGATGTTACAAGTGCTGCTTCAATGTCAATCAGTGCTTAATGTAGCAACAGCTTTGCCCCACAGTACTTTAGGAAGGTGATAAATGCATGAAAAACAGCTTTCATGTTTGAATTCAGCAGCAGATATAAGCAGGATTTCTATTAGGCAGGCATGCCTCAAACACTAGATGGCTTCAGCTCCGTCGCTGCAGCATGTGCAATATATTGCACGAGCTTTCCCTTTGGCTTCATGCTTTTCATTTTAACTAATAGTGTACAAAAAGCAATATTTTATCATTGTATTGGATACAAATATTCAAGGAAAGCCACCTTCAAGTATCAAACAGGCCCAATGTATAAACAAAACTTAAAAGTTTCATGGGGTCTGTGCAGAAATAAATGCCAGATGCCAGATGCATATATAGATATTAGTGTGTAGTTCTCGTTGAGAGTTAAGTGCAATATAAAGCAGCATTCATCATTTTGAAGGAATCCAAATGTGGCAAGATCTCCCAAATAATGAAGTGGTGTCTAGATCGAGACAGTGAAATTACAGGCAGCCTAAAGCAAGACATGCTCACTCAAGGGCTGTTAACTATTACGCATAAGTGACCCCCTCCATGTGTTTATCCAGAAACTCTTGTCTCTATACAACTGTGGTTCTGCTAAATTAGAATCATACCATTGCACACCACATTTGCATCAAGCCTCACTTTGCATCAGTCTTTCCCCTTGTTAACTGCAACAACTTGTGTTGTACCTGATAGTCTTTGAACAAAAATGTTTCACAAACACTTGCTAGTGGCAGCTTATTCAACTGCCCCTCTTTTTTTATTTAGATTCAGCTTTCATTTCTGTGTTCACTTCAAGCTGGTTTTGTTTCTTCAAGGAAAATATAATTTTTCTTTTTTTTTCATCTCCCATCACACGTTTGATGAAGGATGCTTCACCAATTGTCATACCGATTCTTTTAGACTACTTGCTGCAAGTTTAGCACATTTATCCTCAGATCCCCGTTCATCCTTGTTCTGCTAGCACAGTCTGTAGTAATTAGTGTTGAACCAGCTCATAAAACATATGGTCTCACTTGAAAATATGTTGATCTTACATGAAGCTTATCCCAATAGTCCGCTAATTCACAATGGTCTACAACAAATATCCTATAACTGTACAGTTTGTTAAACATTCTACATGAAATATCTTACAGGAAGTACACTGCACTCATAGCGGTTTCTTTGCATATATGTTCATTCTCGTCATCAGCCTATTTTGGTATCCACTGCAGGAAGAAGGCCTCTCCCTGCTATATCCAAATACCCGTCTTGGGCTAGACAATTCTAACTTGCACCTGCAAGTTAGAATCAGCTCAAATCAAATATTCAATATATATTGGGTGGCATCCCCGAAAAGGTTGCAAGGCCTTGAAGGTGCGTGGTGCCACCCAAGAGACTGAACTTATAAATCCGATCACGGAAAGTAAGATCGAGTGCGTCGTTGCATTTAATCCACGGGGTGCCACAAACACCACTGACAACACTAATGTGGCTTACCCATCTAATAGAGGACTCCACTATAGTGGTGCCGGGCATTTGTACCAGTACCAGTATAAACAGTACCAGGCACTTCGTTCGTTGCCCGTCCAGCCGAAGGTCGTACCGTTCCTCTCGTCTCGACAGGTCTACAACTATCCTACAGGCTTGCAGAGAGCTAAAAGAAAATATCAAGGGTTGACTTGGGCATGTTGGTAGTACATGTTCATAATAAAAACACCACAAGAGACAGAGACAAATGAAGAAAGACAGAGCACTGTGTTTGTCTTTCCTCATTTGTCCGTGTTTCGCACGCCTCATTTTAAAAAAGACAATATGTTCAGAAAATTTCACTTTTTATTGGTGAATAAAAATTATGCACAGATGTACATCAACAAAGCATGGGCTAAACAATTGCCATGAGGTGACAAGATACATTGACAAAACAGTTGCTTAGAGGTGACAAAGCAATTTTCTTAAAAACGTCTAAAAAATGAGCAACATAGCCTATTTAAAATCCACATCAGTTAGACCAAGCACTATGCAAACAAACACCGCAGATAATACAACATGTAAGCGAGCTCTCAGTGGTAGTGTCATAAATGGGGATGCAAGAGTACTTGCAAGGGTACCCCCCACCCCCGCCTATGTAATACCCTCTCCTGGAGGGCCTTTAGGGGCAACGTGAATAAACAAACTTGCATAACTGTGCAACATTATCATAACTGTGCGACCCAACAGTGAAGCCTACAAGAAAATGCACCAATGTGTAGGTATATGTCACTTATCCTTTGTCAGATAATGTGCATGTAGTGATATCATTGTTAAATTTTCTCACCATGCTTGTCTCTAAGTAAGCACTTTTTTTTTACATCAAAATCACAAGTATCACTCATGGTTCTCAAGTGCCTGTGCCTATAACTATGAATGCCTCAATGTACAAAAGTTGCTGCTGAGCATGTTGAGGGGCATTCATTTTATTAGGTACTTCACGAAAGCAAATAAACACACAAGCTTGGGTTTGGATCGTAGCAGTGCACCAATCGGCTACAGCTCTACTGAGGAAGGAGAATGCTACATGCAGATTTGCACATGAATAGAACACATTAGCACGTTCTGCCTAGGCAGCAGAGCTTACCAACCACTCTCACAAACTATTGGTGCCATGGCTGGTCAATTCAATGAACAGTTGCACCTGACTGCTACCTCTCCCCAACCACCTTCACGGAATGGCGACTTCAGGCAACCGAGCCAACCATGCAAGCACAAGCACAGCCACTTAGAGCGAGTGTGACGGCAGCCTTTCTGTACCAGCCGACTTCCCACAGCTCCACGGCCTCCTGGAGTTCTGCATCGCCTAACGAGCCCTCTGGTTTAGCCAGCCGAACAGCCATTTCACTAACAATGTGACTGACTTACTGCTGCATTACCACCATGCATTAGGGGAGCTTTCAGAGGGCCGAATTGTGGAACTGTGAATGGCACCTCCTGTGCCAAACATCTGTAAGAACCTGCGGCACAGCGTAATCGGCTACTGTACTTCGTCCTCCTCCCAGCACGCTGTCATGACCACTTTCACCCCATAACCAGTGGCCTCATTGCATATCTTCACAATGCTTACCCATGTTCACCCATGCTGATTGTTATCACATGCCAGTCCAGACCTTCAACCTCTCTTCATCCCATGAGTTGTCACACTAGCTCAGATAAGTCCGCACACCTGCTGTTCCCACAAAAGGAAACTGAGCCAACCACAAATCCTGTCCGCTTCTTTACAACTCCCACTTCTTCCTTACACACTGCCACGGGCTCTCATCCCAACCTGTTGTATCTGGTGACCTCTCACAACCATTTCCGAGGCTTTACCACTCACTCTACCAGGCACACTTTCTCTACATGACAGTCCAAGGACCACTTCGAGCAACCACCACCACCGCCCCAACTTTGTTGTCATAGGAATTCTCCTAGCAAGCAGGAGCAAGTAGACCGTCTTCTGAAGAGCAGTGCTCTTGATCCCCACAGATGCCTGAACTGCAAAAGTTTCACAGATGTAGCCTTGCCATGTATTCATTCAGCTTGAGTGTCAATTCTACCTCAGCATGAGTAAGGCACCACGCCACCATGCTTCTGCTGCAAGTCCTACACAACTGCCGCTTTTTCTGGTATCACTGCTGCCGCCAAATTCGTGTACTCTATATTCATGTCCCCAGCAGCAAGTAAACCTGCTCTTAATAAATTAAGCAATGACAGCTATCGGAATCCCTCATGAGACATTGATACTGCAGATACACCGAGATTACCACACCAAGACACCACTCCCGACGGCTTCTCGCACCAGCCACCTCCACCTGTCCTTTGCATTGTTCCTGCAGCTAAGCTTGTGAAATAGCATGAATCAGCTGCGACTGATCGTGCAGACACCAGCTTTTGCTGTACTATGCCAGTGCCATCCGAGCACCAATGGATGACACGGTCCTCAACATCAGCCCTTGCTGGACCCTTGCCCTCAGCATACACCTGCCTGGTGCACCTCGGCCCCGATTCCAAGATCCGTCACACTGGAAAAACAGATGTATATTCAACATAACACTGTCAGTGGGCAAGACTGCACGTTTCATGTACAGCCACAGGCTTGGTCTTCCCATGGCTATGTCTTCCTGCAGGCTCGCAGCTGACAACCTTCAGATAGGCAACTACGACTGGCATGTACGTACTTCTTGAATCTATGCAACCCACCACCCATCCCCAGCACCACTCTCAGCCTTGACCTCTAAAGAACCGTATGTACCATTCACCCCAACATGAACTCGACCAGGACAGCCCAATTGGCCCTATGAACTGCCACCATGTGTACGCACTCTCTTATTCGAGCGTTTCTTTTGCATATATTATTCAATCGCACTGCATGCTAGGGGAAGTACCTTAGCAGAAATGCGCCAATCAGCTACATTATCGCCAAGGACGAAGAAAGCTGTAAGCAAATTTGTGCATGTATAAAATGCTAGCACAACTGGCCTGTGCAGCTGCACTTGCGAAATGCTCTCAGCTTCAAGGCTATTTGGCTTCGACGAACCATGACCGTGGCATCTCCCTCTCCTCAAATGCCTCCACATGCTTTTCAACTCTGTCTTGATTAGCAGCCTATGGCATTATTCTACATGTCGTAAGAGGAGGGAATGGCTGCACTCTTTGCGTGCATCATAAGTGATTCATAATCCCATACAACCAGTAATGGCCTTCATGGCATTCCCACAACCAGTTTTCTCATCTGCCATGGTCCCATTTGTTACATGTGGTGGCATAAAAGCCGGCTCTGCTTGCCATTCTAGACGGCTCACAATGAAAGGCATGGCACACTTGATGAAATTGCTACCGAGCAGCCATTAGTAAACCTTATGGAGGTGCATGCGCTCGCCCGCCTTACCACAAATTCGCATAGTAATAGAGGCACACAGCTCCTAC
The DNA here is from genome assembly GCF_050947875.1 of Dermacentor variabilis. Classification (NCBI taxonomy): domain Eukaryota; kingdom Metazoa; phylum Arthropoda; class Arachnida; order Ixodida; family Ixodidae; genus Dermacentor; species Dermacentor variabilis. The sequence goes on from NC_134569.1 coordinate 174,946,360, forward strand.
ACCTTGCTGCATCTACGTCAAGAGTGCTGGAACATGAGCTGCTACATTTGCCACCCCAATTAGGTCCTCTTGTCGAAATGCTTACTTCAAGTTTCTTTTATCCGACCATTCCAAGTTCCAAGGTGATTTCAGTAACAGGCACTGACGAGGACACAGACAAGAAGCAACAAAGGCTTGATGAGGTCTGCACACCATATTACTGGCAAGCATGATGTATGGTGCTCACAGGTTGAAACACAACACTGCAAGAGGGTGGCCGCCGGTATATGCAATGTCGCGTGGGAGCAGGGTGATGCAGTGTGGTATACCGCGAGGGTGAGAGCATTTTGTGCATAGGCTTACTGCTTCCAGCTGCCAATGAATGAGACTGCGGTTCCCTGCAGCTCCCCACTGATGCTGCATGCCTGGCGTGCTAGAGTGTGCCGCCAATGTCGTCACACTGTCTGCTCGCATGCTCTTGTTACACATGCCCTTCCAATATGGCAGATATTCTGTGCACGTAAGGCACATTTACGTTCATCTTAATAAAATGAATGTCTGCATGAAGGAATAGCAAATGTTATTCTTTCTTTTTTTTTTCTAGAAGGTTACATTCTGCAATAAAGTTTGCTATTCCTTCGTGCAGACGTTCGTTCTATTCAGATGAACGTAAAAGTGCCTTACGTGGACAACACATGTGCCGCATAGGAAGGGCATGTATAAAAAGAGTGCGTGAGCAAATAATGTCGTGAAACCATCGGCACGCAAGCACGCTCCAGCGCACCAGGCTTGCCGCGCCCCTCCGGCGCTGCAGAGAACCGCAGTCCCATTAATAGGCAGCCAGAAGCAGTAAGCATACGCTCAAAACAATCTCTCTCGCAAAGTACCACAATGCAACACCTTGCTTCTACGAGCAGTGCTGCATGTACTGGTGGCCACGCTCTCACAGTGTCGTGTTTCAATCCGTGAGCACAGTACATATCTAGGTAATGCAATGCATGAAAAGAGCCTTTTTTTATACAGGTGCAAAAAAAGAAATACAACTTGTGGAATATCGGTTAATAAATTAGATGAACAATTACATATTGATCGATTCTCGTTTTATAAAAGGACCACTAGAAGTAAATGATACAATAAACAAGAAACAGCAATAGAAAACTAGCTATTCTGCAAAAGCTCAGGACACACCATGCAATGCCACATAGAAGCGAAGTAGCAATACAGCAGTGCAAGGCACTGGGAAAAAAACAGCATTACAACAGTTTGTACAAAGCATACCATGACAGACACACTTCACAAAGCATACCATGACAGACACACTTCACTAACAACAGCTTTCACATGTCATTACTCGCACACAATAACAGTGAAAAATACATAATAAAATAAACAGTCCAATGGTTTGTGCAAAGTGTTCTACTATAGACACTTTGCAAACAATATCAGCAGACAGGACTATTGATCAGTTTTTAAGCATGTTGATGACCAGATGCAAAATACAAATAAATAAAAATGCCACATTAGTGATCGAGAAAGGGGGAAAAATTAATTATACCCTCACACTACTTCAGCTTGCGGCCAGACCAACAAGCCCCAATTCAATGTTATCAATAAGGTAGAAAAACTCAATTTTATGGCCAGAGCACACACACGTAACAAAGCAGCTCCCTTCTCAGCAGCAGTCTACAAGACTTGGCACAGAACCATTGCAGTTAAGATTCCTACAAGAACATGGATGTGCAGATGCCAAAAGGAGGACATGCCTGCCTCTAGAGTCACCAACATCAATAGTATACTGGGCACAGTTTTCAAGCAATCCACGACTGTATGGTGAAATAGAAAAGATTCCTGAGAACTAGAAAGGGCGGCTAAACTTTGGCCATGCTAAAGAACAATTGAGCACTGCACATAGCGCTAGCCAATAGCCATGACAGCCTGCCTGCTTGCCACTGCCAGGCAAAATAAACAAACTGTAATTCACCCACAATGACAGAAAACAGAACCCCTGACAAATAAGTGGTCAACATGCATGCAGCATCAGCAGAGAACATTCCTAACAAAAGCTGAAAACACTTTTGCAGCTTTTAGTCTGTGGTGCTCTCCCGATTTTTGTTATATGGGAAAAATAAAGGCAAATTTCAAATGTCGCGATGTTAACCTTTCCACCATGTCCAAAAGAAATATAGGCTTCGATTATACCACTCAGCAATAAAAGCTCAGAGTAGAGCAGACACCTAATAGTTTGTATTTTTTTTTTTTTTGTGCAGCTTCACTTCACTGAATCTACGTGCCTGTAATGCCCACTGGCAAGAACAAAGAGATTGCCACAAATAAAAATTGCATATGCTGCAAAAAATATGTGTGCAGGAACAAATGTAACAGATTGTCCTCATTTATCATCAGATGGTTCCTTGTGCTTTAGTTTCACATGGAAACAGTATTAAAAGCTAGCCTAGCAAAAAGTCAATACGAAGTGCGACACAAACAAAAGTATTGCTATCATTTGCATCTACAGCTTCTAGACCATTCATGACAGGAGCTTCTGTGCAAACATTCTGGCAATGTCATTCTTGTCTACGACCTCCAGGGCAAAGTTAGTTAGCATAGAGGGTAAAAACTTAGTCACAGTTGTCTTGAACAACTTCTCGTGATCACTGGGGCCTGAATACTTAAGACTTAATGCTGTCGCAGCACTTCAGCACCATTTTTGCCAATATCACACACCAATGCTTATGGTGCCGCATTGATCAAATTGCATTGATCGCAAAATGGCATTTAACAGCAAGAATAATTAGAAATCTAAGCTTTCAAACCCGGTACACAGTCGACGACAACTCCATTACATGTTTAAACGCAAGCACATTAACCTTGCGACTTGTTGACAATGTGCAAAACAAGAACACTAACCGATACATATATATTTTGTTTTTTTTTTTCATGTGGCACACGACTGGGGCTCTCGGCCAATGCAGTTAGTTCATTGTATAAAAGTAAGCCACTGAAATCCTACAGCGAAGTAAGCGGCTCTTGAATGCAAAACAACAGTATGACAGCCTAATGTGTGCTTTACTTCACAGACAGCAGTCACTGCTCTATTACTATATCCTTAATCCCAAGCCACAGTTTTAGTAAGGCGAACAGGTTTTGTCACATTTTAAGACTTCCAGAAGTGCATACACTGCCATTGCGACTTTTCCGCATAGGTGCTTCGACAGAGAGAGCGCTGCAAGCCTGGATTGAAATGCGAGGCGGCTCAGAAACTATACAAGAGACTATGGTGTAAATTATGCAGAATGAAGTCCCCACTGCTCTCTCAGTTCAAACATTGCTAGTGTTGACAAGAGAGTTCATATGATTAACTACTGCAGGCAAGAATACTTTCAGCTCGCTGTACACATTTCGTAAACTCGCCATTTCACCACAAAGGATTCCTTTAGAAGATCAGTAGTCAGTCCCTGTAGGCCTTGTACATCTACAGGTGGAATCAAAACTTCTCTACAGAGTTCCCAACATCACAGATGTAGGATGAGCTGCCTACAGTGAAGAATACACACTGTGCCTGCAAGTCATCACTGCTGTACAGGCAGTGATTTTCTGAGGGCGGTGGGTGTTGGCAGTGCATAATGTGAGGTACATCAAAAGCACAAGCACCAATGAGCATGTGCTGACAATGAAAATATATGGAGCTTGTGTCCGCATAAATTCCCAAGACATGCACGTACTTGCCATCCTTCATGCTGACATAATATGAAGAGGTTTTTCGCGGAACTAAATAGTCTGCAGCATGTACGACTACTGTGCCAACCTGTGCTCGGAAGTACCTTGAAACTTCAGGCACTCTCTCAAATTTAGATATAAACAATTCCTGCAAAGTTTCTGACATCCCTGAAAATGGCTGGGGCACACCAAGAACACATGTCTGAAAGCATGCCTTGTACTGAATTTCCATCTTCGCTTTCGCAGATGCTATGCGAGCAGACATAGTCACTGTTCTTTCCAAGTTACGATACATCTCTCGCATAATGCACCTCTCAGCTACCTGCATTGGCACAAACTTCGCCGCAGAAATAAGACGCAATACAAAGCCATTGCCATCTTCAAAGGGAAATGTCGATGTTGCCCAAAGAGGACCAAACATTCATGTTGACTTCGGCAAGTGTAGCAGTTGGTGGACATTAAATGTCATTGAAGATTCTCCATAAAGTCTTGACATATGAGCAACAAATCTCAGCAACAGCTCTTCTGCCTCATTTATGCCACTTGCAGTAACAATATCTTTAAGCAATAAAAAAACAGCTTTCGAAAGCAGAGAAAAATGAGCCAGGAAACTTTGTGCAAGCACACCTGAAAGGCATGGAATACTATAAAATAAAAGCCAATGCCGCCATTCAACAGCCTTCCAAAAAGAACGCTCCGAGAGTGGTCGCGGTGTTCGTCCGAATGTTATTGGTGGCTTGATGCTACACAACCTCCCATCCAGCAATTTCAGCTCTCTGCCAATGTAATAGGCAGATCCTACAGATGAAAGCCACAACTCAGTCAGCTGTTTTGTTACACCTTCTAAAACACAATGCATATAGTCTGGGGGCAAGCCCCACACAAGGTCTAGACTTTTTAGCTTCATCAAAGGAGATGGCCCCTTAATACCAGCGACTGTAGTTCTCTGGTGTACAGCTTGAAGCATTGCCTTGAAAACACCTTCATGCGTCCTTTCTGGGGCTGGCTCTGCATGGCACAAGTACTTCAGTGTTCCTGCAAATATAAGCGCACAAATGCAAAGGTCATCTCCTGAACGCATCAGAATAAGCTATGAATTACATCATATGGCAGTATCAGCAATTCAGCTTTAGTAAGTCTTCACTCACATACACTAAGAAGTATTCCTGCAAAATAAGTGACTCAGCAATCGGCCTTTGTCCATATAGCATAACAAAACCAGATAAAATATGGTGATTGCAGCTATTAAAATTGGTAAAGTGTGCAGAGCATGCCACCTAAGCATAACGTGATGTGGTACCACTACTACTGGTGGCAGCACAGAGCATTGCAGCAATGGTGCTTTCGGCAGTACAGTGGGAAAATGATCAGCGATGTAAATAAGAGGGTTAAATGAATTCTTGATGGACTCTGCAGTTAATCCACCAATGTTTAAACCACAATGATTTTTATGTTTCTATAAGTGGTTTAGCACACTAGCTCAAAAAGCCAAGCATTCAGCATAAATTTATGTGAGCTTTTTAGGCAGATAGCTACCATGCCCAAGTAATTAACCACTTATTTTTCATTTACATTTAAATCATTTAAAACATTACCTTTCAGTGCATTCCCACTTTATTCGCATACATGTGGCAGCTAAATCTGCAGTAAAAAACTGTCAAAGGAAACAACAGAGATAGACTCCAATTCAGTGGTGCAAGCTAATGTAGTGCCTTTAGGGATGAGAATATCTTCAGATGTCATGTTTGTAGCGTAGAGAAGTGCAGAGCCATGATAAAACTAAGCCAGTCCTGATGCAAAGGTTATCCCTCTTGCGAGACCGCTTGCAGATGGTAATACGAGCACGTCGCCGCAGTCAATGACATCAGACGTCATAGTAACAATGCTTTGATGGCAAGGAGGTAGCGCAGTATCTTCTGCAGCAAGCAAGTGAAGTGGAGCATCATCTGCATGAAGTGAATAGGTCGCGTCGTTCATGTGGAGAATGCGTTGCCCGCAGCAGATGGAGGCGGAGGCCATAGAAAGAAAATCCCATCCCAATATGAGCTGCTGGGCACACGAACTTAGCACTGCAAATTGTACGTAATGCAGAAGTCAAGCGATGGATATACAAGCAATGCACATGACGGTAGGTCGAATGGCGGCCCCTTGAGCAGCGAGCAGCGTAGGTCCATCATAGGGGGTCGTAACTTTCCGAAGTCGCGAACACAATTCACAGTGAATAACTGAAACACTAGCACCAGTGTCTATCAAAGCTTCTACTTGTACACCTTCTACTACAACCAATATCATGTTGCACGGACGCGATAGAGGAATTTCTGTCCTGTCGTTTGATGCAGCTTTTCCTCCAAAAGCCGGACGACGCTCTGCGAATTGAGAAGCAGGTCCAAGTGGGGACGTGGAGTGGCGAAGGGGTGATGGCGAGCAGCGTCTCGCAGGACGGTACGTCGGAGCCATCTTGGATGCTACAGTAGGCGATGGTGAGCGGCCGCGTGGTGGAGCATAAGGATGGCATTGACCATGGAGGCTCCCTAGACAATGGAAAGTAGCTTTGGGCGAAAAGTCATCCCGTTCGTATACGTCATATCCGCAACGCTCGTCTTGCTGGCGCTTGTGGCAAAAATGTGCTATGTGGCCACGATAGCCGCAGTAGTAGCGGATGGGACGAGGAGGATGCCACTGCGGATAGCTGGTTTGGCTAGGTGCGCTGGTAGTCATGGAAGCCATGTGGGCCGGCGTTGGTTTTGAAGGCATCAGTGGAACGATGACTGGAGTAACTGCGACAACTTGTGCATATGTTGGCGCGGTCCAGATATTTCAGTAACTCAACTTGTTTCTAAACTTATGCTTTGATGTCATACATATAATTGTACCCATGAATTTTGCACTGTACCATGTTTTTTTTTCTATTTTTTTTTATATTCAATTTCGTTCCCGGTCATCACAGGAGGTGACCGGAAGTGCTGCGCAAGAAACAAGAGTGTCACTCGGTGCTCGTGCTACTAAAATGTATCACTTTTTTTCTGCAATTTCTGCTCGATTTATTTTGACATTGCATAGCAATGGAAACAAGTATCAAGCACCAGCATATAAAGTAAAATATAAACATAAAGTAATAAAGCAAAAGAACCAATGTTCTGCTGAGACTCAAACCTGGGTCTTTTTTAGTGGGAAGCAACCATTCAACCAAACAACATAACTTATCGCAGCACAACTACTGGCATTACCATCTTCTGGCTTATTTTTTTGGAAGTTTCTTCTGCATCACTCCACCATGACACATTGAAAACAAAAAGTGCAATGCATGAAGGAAGAAATAAATTCACCGACAATCAGGATACTCCCTAATGCAGAATTGGAGCACAGCTCTATACATGTTTTCATTTCGCAATATATTGGCTGGCACAGACAATCAGTCTTGTGCAGCCCACTGCAAACAGAGTGAAGTACGGCGCGACTGCCTTGCTAATTTAGAGATTGCGGGAGCCAGCGTGTGTGTGACGCGTGCTTGCGAATCACAGCAGCAGCCGCCGGCAGACCTCCTTGATGACGCGCACTACTCTGGCACCGACTCGTAGCCATCATCGCTACACTACACTTTTCTTCTCATGCCTTCGCCATACCCTCCTCCACAGCCTTCCTCCTCACATCTCGTCCCCTGCTGCAGTCCGTATTCACTCTTTCATTCTTCGCTGCGGTCATTTGCTCAGTTACGCCAACGCTCGCCGCAGAACAAGCGCCTACGAGCTGCACTCTGCAATGAAGATGTGCCCTTCCTGAACAGGAAGCATCTGCAACTTGTAGGGCAGTAGCTCCTCTATGCATGCCGTCTCTGATCTCCGAGCTAAGCACGCCTACGCCAACCAAAGCCACATCGGAGAGCAACCACTGAGATTTGTTCCATAAACGAGGGCAACGAGACCTAAAATTACATGCGAGTTTCGCCACACTTTTTGCAATGCATCTAGAATTGTCGGCTTACCAAGACCATTGAGCTTGTAATTGCAGCAGCATAGCTTAAACTCCCGTTCCATGCACAGGCAAAAGCACTTAACTTTTCTGCTGACCTACACACTAGTCCTAAAAAGGGCTTTCAAGTACCTTCTGAAAAAAGTACCTTCTGAAGAAGATACAAACGGAAATTGGCTCAGGAATACTAATGTTCCTGTGGCTTCATAGCATGCTGTCATAATGCCATCACTGATAGGTTCAGCTGAATTGTATGTTCTGCAAGTAATAAATTTGCAAATCGTCTGGCTGAAGCCACAAATTAATCCATGGGTATCATAGCGCTATAGGACACAGAGAAGACGGAGGCAACAGCATGAGCGCTTGTCCTGTTGTCTCACTCTAGTCTGTGTCCTATAGCGCTATGATCCCCATTAATGTATCTAACCAACTAGCACAACGAACCATACTTCTAAGCCACAAATAATTTGCTCATACGGAGATAAATTATGTTAAATTCCACTACCAGTTCTCTAAAGAAATGTTCTATAGAAAATGTCCTGTAAAAAACAATATATACACTGCTTTGAGAAAAACTAGTCAAAAATTGCCCAATGTGGCATAAAAACGTTGCAACTATCCAGACCACTTAGTAGATGGGAACATATGCAACAAAACTTCACCCACCCAGCTTTTCCATCTATCAAGATAGATCTCCAGCTCTAGCCTCAGTGCTGGACAAATAAATACACTTTCTATGATAAATGTGTAAAGTTAAGCTTGCACTCAATTTGCCCTCCACTTGCTGGTTCATAGTACTCACTTAATATTTTTGCTTCTGTTGCCAATAAGAGTTTGACAACACCAATTCAAAGTGCTTTGTAGCTATGGGCACTAAGTACCATGCATGCACTCACCTTCTACAGCTGTGCCTCTCTCCAAACACCAACTACAGCCAAAGTAGCCGTTGAATTGCTTCATGTTCAGAACTGCAGCTCTAGCTGGCGAATCAACACAGCAAGCAACTGCATGGACCGCTGATTTAATTCGTCTTCCACCATGGGACCATGTAAGAGTTCCAATATTGGCAAGCTCTTCAACAAATTTGCCAATGAAAAGATGCATTGGAGGGTGAACTTTTGAAAACCACAGAGCGCCAATTGCTATATTTTGCCACCGGACTTGAGCAGGAAGCTCGTTCAAAAGAATTTGAATTGGCCAAATTGAATATTTGCTCGATTCAAAAACTGGTGCACCATCTGTATTGAAGCACAGTGTCAAATCTGACCAACTCATATTAAACTGTTTCCTTATGCTTCTATACAAATCACCGTCAGTGATGTCACTGTATGTTCCTGGTATACAGCGTCGTGATGCCAGCAACTGCAAGTTTTGAAGCAGTGCACCACCAACATTCTTCAATATATCTAGCATCCGCTGCCTCATATCAAACATCAAGAAGAAACTCCCAGAATGCTTCAGGCTCTGAAGCGTCTTCTCCGTGCCACATGACTGACAAGTCACCGACACATTTTCTTCAGATTTTGAGAACTTCCCCAAATATTCATGACAAGTGTGACAAAAAAAATGTAGCTTTATCAGTTCTTTCTTGTCTTTCCAGAGCTTTCGGAAGAAATATGTGCTTCCAGGCACTACATTGCTTCCTAACAGGGCATTTATCAAAATTAGCAGACCTCTAATTTGAGCCCACGTCAGTCCAGCACTGACAACATAAGCTAAGATGAGCAACAGTGCCTCTGCCTTTGTCGTCGACTGCGAAGGGAGCGTTTCCTTTGAGAGTTTCAAGAAGTACTGCTCAGGGGCATCATCCAAACCAAACTGTTCCGTGTCACAATCTTCGGCTGCACTGTCACCTTCGCTGTCATGTTGCACCTGTGTATGGTCGGCCTCTTCTTCGGTTTCAGAGCTGACATCCTGCATGGCAACACTGGGAGCAGGAACAGAGCATTCATCTTCGTCTCTCTCGTCTCTTTCACATGTGTTGCTGGCATAAGGCATTGGCGGTTCATCATCAAGGCAGCTAGCAGCCATGTCTGGTAACATGCTCAGGTTGCCATCCCGAGATGCATCTTCAGAAACACTGGCTGTCCGATGAACTGGAGAGTCCTTTGCACAAACAATGGTCGCTGCCTGCTTGTTTGGTGCAATAACCTGGAAAAAAAGGCCTTCCAGTTTTAATTAAGTGGTAATTACTTTTACTGCGTACTGGGCAGATAAATTACAGTGGAAGTGATGTGTAATAAACAGAAGTATCACAACTAATAATAAACAACACAAAGAATAAGTAATATAATTGATATCCAAAACATTAAAAAGGGTCACACAATGGAAGGCTCGCTCTGGGCTGAGGCTTCCCTTGTTCAGCCATTATTAATAATTGATATTACAATATGTGTATAACATGCTGCCATATAATCAGTTGCAAAATACTCAATTCAGGTGGTTCGTAAGGCATCTTAGAAGCAGGATATTCTAAGTGCACTGTACACAGAATCGTATGAGCACATGACACTTAATATAACCTGGATTAATTTTAATTGCTGCGCTCAAGTTCATACCGACATGAGCAAAGGATGAAATTATGACAAAATAGAGAAAACATACGCCCATTGGAAGCAACACAGTGATGCTGTTTTGTTGCATCATGTGCATTAGTTTAAAATACAACTAATCCTGTTTTCCAATAATACAAATGGCTGCTGACAAATCTCAATGCCAAGGATACAGAAAGCTCCCCTAAGCTATCAAGCTAATATAATACAATTTATTATATTTTATCACAATTGTGTGCTTATTTATTTGTTAAATCAAGGAGTGCACAAGTACTTCGAAATGCAAAGATCTGACGGCAAGGGAAAGAATCCAACGAGTTGGCACAATCCTGCAAAAGGGAATTGATGCACTGGCCTCTTGGGTCGATGTGCTAGTAGCATGTGAAAGAAATGTATTATATTTGAGGGCAACAATTACCTACATTGTCACATGCTCAGTTATTGCTTATGCTCATTTGCCTACACAAGCAATCGAAATCAGAGAACTTTTGCAACTGCGTTGTCCATTCTAGATTTGTTACCTGAATATAGGGCACAGCAGCAATTCTTCTGTGGTAGTTCAACGCGTTCAAGCCCAGTCTTTTGTTTAGAGCTTGAGAAAAAGAGACGCAATTCGCTGCGGCTCAGCTACGTCGTGATTTTAAGTGACGCATTCTCTCTTTTGACCCTGGTGGTCGTCTGATGCTCTCGCAGTTGCTTTCACCGTTCTAGACTAGAGCCTTGATCGAGCTCTGTACGAAAAACTACACAGGACTGTTTTTACTTTCTGCCTGCATCGTAAAGCGGCGCCGCGGCAATCGTCATGGGAGCCCTGGATTAGGGGCCCCGCCAACAGTCCTCGGACTAGTCAATAAAGATGTTTATATTTCTCTGCACAGAACTCGACTTTGTGCTCGGCTGCAGAACGCCACAGCCACTAAACCAAAGTGGCATGTCAAAAACTGCCTACCCCCCCCCCCTTCCACCCAAAAAGAACTTGTTATAATCACTGAATTATCAGTATTGCACGTACCTTGCTAGCGCTGCGTGTTTTCGCTCGCTTGGCAATGCTGCTGAGGGTCTGCTTTGGTACTTGATCAGTTGAGTTCGGTTCCAAGTACCGCCTGTAGCGGCCTCGCGTCTTCTGCGACATGCTGCGCGCAAACACTAGCAGAGAGCAGGCTGGGCCTGCGGCACGCTTATTACTGCTGCTGCAAATACTTGCGGGCAAACACAACTAAGAGCTAGCTTCACCTTCGGAATACCACAAAACTTAGTCGAAACCCCAAAAGGAGGCATGTACAAACCGAACCACGCGGCCGACTATCCAAGATTATGGAGCCATGCGTGAGCAATGGATATATATTGTGTTTTGTGAGATGGAAAACATTGATGGTCGCCACCTGGCCGCTGCTTTTTTTTTTCTTTGCTAGTAAACATAAACTTGTTTCGCCGCCCGCCGTCAGCTGCAGAAAGCAGCGTTTCAGGGAGGGCTTCCGCGCGTTGCCCACTCCTGGGACAGGCGAATGCCCTCCTTGAAACGGTGCTTTCTGCATCTGACGGCAGGCGGCGACACAAGTTTATGCTTGCGCAGAGACGGCAGCAGCTTGCATTCTCATATGTGCAGTATATTTGCACTTTTTTTCATAAAAACCAAACAAGTAAATGTGCGAAGTGTTATACTAAATGAATTCGATGCAAAAATGCGATCGTTCTGCAAAATTTGAGCAAGAACAGTGCAGGGATGAGCACAAAACCTTTTTGAGAACGCGCGCAGCGAAATATTCAGGACCCTGTACTTAGGCTGATGCGGCCACTTATTAGCGTTTCTCTCTCTTACGCTCGTCTAGTATACCTGTGTTGAAACCAACAATCGGCATGTCGTATAAGCTCACGTCGAAATCATGCCGTCGTCGTCACGCGATGGTCGTCACCGTCGTCTTGCTGATGTCGTAATACGCACGCTCCTGTCAGACAAAGAGCTATTCGTATTACACAAATATTTACCTGGTAACGCTTTGCGCAATCCAAAACGAGCCCGCTACATGCAAATGTTTCGCATAACGTTGATTCCCACCGTGCGTGGGATGAACCAGCCCGATTCAGCACACTTGTGGATATCAGTGTAATTATGCACACTATACCGAAATTATAAGTTATCCTTTATAGTTCTTTTACATGACTTTTGATCTGCGTTCTGTAGATTATACGATATTGGCGGAAATCACAGAAGTCAAGATACATGTGCAGGGTGCTCTAAACGCTTTCCACCACTTTTGCCGATCATCATAAGTTGCAGCACTCTAATACATACATATAACTACAGCGCTGCACTCTCGTATAATCAATCCTTCCCAACACAAGTTCCATCATTAATGAAATAGGGGGAGTCGGGCCCGTCACAGCAGCATATGCATTGCTATATCTCGCTGTATAAACAGCTTCCTGAATGTCCACTTGTATAAGTCGTAGGATTGTATACCTCCGTATCACGCATAAGTATTCACATGTTTTGTACAAACACTCAAGCATGAAGCACTATGCATTATTGCTCTTGGCTTGCAAGAACTAAGCTTGGTTCATATTTTTGAAATGTTAGTTGTTCGCTCTAGAATATTGAATAGCTCTTAAATATTGGACCCTTTTCAAAAAATAAACCAATTGTGAGTAGCGTTTCCTCGTCGTCGTGTCGTTTTTTCACCGTGTGTTCTTCCTTTTTAGCGCTACCATCAGTTTTAAAGAATCGCTGTAGAAGCTTGTGCATGACCATATATGGAAAAGTTACAGATTAACAACCGTCAAAACCCCGAAGCTAGACTAGCCCGTGCGCTATAACAACAACCACGGGACTGGGAATTAAGCCAGGGTTTTTTCGGGAGGACAACGAACTAGAAGACCGCAATAGTAATTAAGGAAATTAAAAAAAAATAAGAAAAAACGCAGGAACAAGAAAGAAAGGAAGGGAAGCAGGAAGAAAAGATGTGTTTGAGGATGGTAACCGGGCGCATCCAACGCAGCGTAGGTCGACAGTCAATCGTGCTTCAAGCGCTGCACGCTTCACAATTAAAATATTTCGAGGATTCACGATCGAAACACCATGTAGCTTACCAAAAGTGATATAATGCAGAAAAGAGCAAGCAAGTTGTGACTGCAAATGTGTGCCAAGCATAAAAGTTGTCTTCACTTTTGTGTCCAGCTGCATCAGTGTACACGTGCAGCGCCCTAAAAAGTGTTCACTGCCAACTTTCAAAGGAGTAATTTCACGACGTGGCAATTGCACTTCCACAGAATAATTGCATTTTCCCTATTATTATTAGCTATTGTCGCTGTTGTCAATTGAGATAAACTTAAATGTATAAGAAAATCATGGGATATATACAATGCCATATATACAGAGTGACCCGTTATGCAATATGATACGAATACCGAATTTAGAAAAGAAATTCATCTCGCTTTTATTACACCCACTCACCTTGCCGTTTTAATCTATCTTGCATGTAATTCTCGGAAACTTCCCGTTCGTTGTGCAAAATTAACTTTTGACGCAGATGTAACGAAAGTCTGCATTAAAAAAGAAAGATTAAAAAAGTGCAGCCAACATTTCCTAACCTTATAACGGCATCATGGTGGCTCATTTAGTGGGGACACCTGTTTCACATTATTTAGCACGCGTTTTGAATGAAAAGGCTCTATTGTGCGTCCCGCAAACAGCTACACTAGCACGAAAGCAGTGTGGCACTTTCGTATGTTCGCGCCTTGGATCACATGACATTGGGTAATGTCGTCCATAGGACGTCACATCTCAAGCACGTGGTATAACGTGAACACGTGGATCTGACAAGTGCTACTCTCTCAGTGACAGTTCGCTTGGTTCGCCCGTGCCTCCTAGCTTGCCGCCACTGATTAGAGCTGCGTGACAATGTTTGCGTTCGTGCAATACGAGTTCGATGGCAAGACGGCTGTCGTCAAGCACTGCGCCATAAGCGACTTCAAGCCCAAGAACGTTGCCGATTTCCAGCCAACCAAACCTTACAGCGTTTACTGGCCTGGAGACGACAACACAGACGGCGACTTCTATGAAGCGCGAATCCTGCATCTCACTGGTAAGTGACACGTCAAGCTCCATTCGTACCCTTTCGTAGTGATGTCATGGATCGAAGAGCGTGCGTTGTGTATAGGCAGCGGCCGTAGTGACATAACTTAAGTCGGGAAGCAGCTTATCTAGACCTTTTCACACAATGTGTGTTACGCCTCGAAAGTGGCGGTAGCATTACCTGTATGTGCATTCACTTGGAGTCTTTAATTTTCAATATACGCTATCGCACAATGATTGCACCATGAGCATTTCATGTAGGCGTGCTTCAAAACGGCTGTAGAGTCTCCAAAAGGCGGCGTCTTTCCTTGGATTGTAACGGCGTTGTCGTGCTTGCAGGAACATTATGCAAGTAGGCCTTGTAGGATATTTGTGTCTGCGTGTGTTTGGGTTGCATCCCACAACGTTATATTATCTGCAGAATCGATGGAGGAGATGCAGGCCTACATGGAGAAGCGCCCCAGGAAGGTTTTGGTGGACTTGCCAAAAGGGCGAAAAAGGAGCAAAGAAAAGGTAATAATGCCTTGTTGATAATTGCATTTGCTGCATGCAAGGCAGAAGGCTAGAGCACTTAATATTATGTGCTGAACTGCCTTACGTCTTCAAAAAGTAATGACAGTGATGTCCAACCTGCACGGAAGTCAATGTGATTGCATCACACATACTACAGCGAAAAGAATGGTAAAAAATTTTTAGGAACACCTGCAAGCATTCCGCGTGCTAATTAGTGATAGTGGAATAAGTCAGTAAGTGATGCACCACCATTCACTTAAACCAAGCACTTTCCACCTTCATAACACACTGTAGATGTACTGCAAGTCAATTTCAAAAGCTTCACATCGCCTCTAAGACAACAGTGTGCTGATAAGGCAAAAGCAGACAGTTGGGCAAGTTTGCATGGTGACAAAAGAAACAGCTAGAAGAGACAAATGCGATGAAAGCGAGAGGGTGGAGTGCCCACTCTGAACTTATAACTGATTCAAAATCTTGTGATGTCTGCAGGAGAAAGAACAGAATGCAAACACAATTTTATTCTTAATAATGTTTTAGTTACTTTGGCAGCTGAGATCAGAAATTTTTTCATGGTAGGTCACAGTACAAAGCCTTCACAGAATAATTTTACTATGTAAACTGCAAGCCTTTTTGTAATTGAAGCCTTATATATAGCATTGTGCATGCATAACATACTCCATATTACCAAATAGTTGTCTAAATAGTAAAAAAGGTTTCATGTTCTAGTCCATGCAAGTTCTCCCACATAAGCTGCTGCATGCACAGGTATATCAAAAGCAAAAGCAGTGATTAAAATAATGATATTTAAGATGCGCCACATGCATCTTAAAACAGTTGTGGTTGAATCTGTGCTGCAAGTTTCAGTAACATGTAAAGTGCTTTATCTATATGTGTATACATCATCATCATTAACCTACTTTAAGTCCACTGCAGGATGAAGGCCTCTCTCTCCGATCTCTAATTGGCCCCTGTGCTGTGCTAACCGATTCCAACTTGCACCTGCGAATTTCTTAATTTCATTACCCCACCTAGTCTTTTGCCGTCCTCGACTGCATTTCCCTTTTCTTGGCACCCATTTTGTAACCCTAATGGTCCACCGGTTATCTAACCTATTCGCAACTTTCACAGATGGTAGCGACGCCATGCGGCAGCCGTCGTAAGCCTCAACGAGGGGATGCCCGCGTTTCGTAGCCGCGTCGCCCGTGTTCAGTTAGTGTGGTGCGCTGGAGCCTTTGTTTTGTATTTGACTGGGGTCCCTTTTTACAGCGGTATTTCAGAGCTCTGCAGTCATCTACGCAGCTGAGGCACAGGTTGCCTTTCGCAGTGATACTGTTTTGACGGGTTACGTGTTTGATGAAATGGGCAAGACGTACAAAAGCAACAAAATGTGCTGTGTGCCTCAGTGCACATGCCGTGCAGTCAAAGGCGAGGTAAGCCTTCACTCGTTTCCTTGCGAGGAACCAATGAAAAAGGAGTGCGCAGTGAAATTGCGCATTGGGAAGCCTGTCACAAAAACAATGTGTTAAGTGCATACTCTTCGAGAGCTGGCTTCTCGCACGCCTTGCCATATCTCGTGGCGTCGTTTCCTTGGAAGTTTTGCGTCAGCAGTTTTTCAATTTTGTTTTGCCAGCTGTTTGTTGGTGATGGCGCAAATCTACAACGTGTGGCACTTGCTTCCTGTTATTCTGAGCATTTGCTCTCTTTGCCACTGTGTATTATTTTACCCAGCAGTCTCGGCACAAATTCTAACTGCTTGTGCTGAGCTCACAGCAAACATGTCCTTATAAAATTTTGCTAGCTGAGCACTCAAATGGTTCGTATCAGCTCTGTAAATTCTTAACTTGTCCCAGTCTCTGAATGCGACTTCATAGAAGAGAAGTTCCTCAAACTTTTGTGCATGCTGGTTGGTGAGGATATGCACAATCAGGTACGGCTCACAGCCTGTGTTGCCTGCTTGCTTGCCTGCTTTGCAAGAGCAGTGGCCCTGTAAGAAAAAAAAATTTTGCGCCAATGCAGGACAGGCACTCTTCATGTTATGTGAATAAACGTGACGTATTGCGCTTTCTCCCGTTTCATTGCTTATCTTTTTTCCTTTCGTGCTGCCTTCGTGCAGTATTTTCTTTGCGGCTTTTTGCATCTGGGCTCCAAAAAAATATTCATGTAAGTGCTGGAAGAACCACTTTTGGGGTGTGGGCAGGCGAATCGAGTTCTACGGTTCATCGGAGAATGACCAAATCGATGTAATGATCCTACGGCGATGAAATCAGCTTTTCGGCATCATTAAACGTTTGCCATGTGCTGTACGACTGCATAGACGATGCTTTAGCAAATGAATGCGAGCGAATACCCTTTGTTTACTAGTGCATAAAGGCAGCATAGTTTGCCAGGCAACGCGAGGCAAGGGTTCGGACACCGAAGCCGTGGCAGTACACGGGGCCCCTCTTAACGTGTAGCGGTGCTCACAGCCGCGCATCGTAGCAAAAATGCAGACAACGTGAAGCAGCAACTCGTGGTCCCTTTACGCATAAACCTGTCTGCCTGGAAACGCACATGTGTCAGACGCACTTGCAGGCTGAAGGGCGCAGCCATGTGCTCGCGTGTTCAAACTAAGAGTGGACGACCGAATATGTAGTACACGTATACCATGCCACACGTACCAGCAGCAAGCAATTCATTTTCACGGAGCGTTGGGGCCCGCTCACGCCTCTGCAGTAAACGCAGTGAGCTGTTTTAATTTCTTGAAGTGCGGCCACTGAAGCCTATTCGGCGAGGGACTCTAAAGAAAAAAAAAATACAAAGCCAGTAAATAGCACATGTACCCATTTTTATGGTTTCGTCGCTCCTAAATTCGAGCCACAGCTCGTGCGGTTTCTGCCGCACTTGTGATGTTTGCAGGCACATTCCTTGGACGGTGTACTACGAGACTGTGCATTCTTTCAAGCCGCAGCAAACGATGTGTCCTGTGTTCAACACTTCTTCACCTTCAACCAGTCACCGAACACGCGTTTCTGAACCCCCAATGTGGGTCATAATACATCCCAGAGTCAGTGGTCTTTGAAATGAAGACATGACAATACCACGCTGCGGCCGGAAACACTATGCGATCCGATGCAGCGTGTACAATAGCCGGTGGCGTCTGCACGATCCCCTTAACGACAGCCATATTGAATTTCGAGTAGCGCCACCTATAGGCGGTGAAAGTTGCGAATACATTACATGCCCCAGCCAGCTCCTTTTTTTTTCTCTTAATGTCAATTAAAATATTGGCTGTGCCCGTTTGCTCTCTGATCCACACTGCTGTTTTCCTGTCTCTTAACGCTACACCTATAATTCTTTGTTCCATCGCTCTTTGTGCGGTCCTTAACTTCTTTTCGAGCTTCTTTGTCAGTCTCCAAGTTTCTGCCCTATATGTTAGCACCAGTAGAATGCACTGATTGTACATCTTTCTTTTTAGTGATAATGGTAAGCTTCCAGTAAGAATTTGAGTATGTCGGCCGTATACACTCTACCGCAAATTTATTGTTCTATGAATTTCTTTCTCATGATTGGGGTCCCCTGTGAGTCCTAGGTAAACATATTCCTTCGCGGACTCTACAGGCTGACTGGCGATACTGAAATCTTGTTCCCTTGCCAGGCTATTGATGATTATCTTTGTTTTCTGAATATTAATTTTCAACCCCACTCTTGCAAACTCTCTGTTAAGGTGCTCAATCATTTGTTGTAACACGTCCCCAGTGTTGCTGAACAGGACAATGTCATCTGCGAACCGAAGGTTGCCGAGATGTTCGCCGTTGATCCTTACTCCTAAGTGGTCCCAATTTACTAGCTTGAACACTTCTTCCAAGCATGCAATGAATATCATTGGAGAGATTGTGTCGCCTTTTCTGACCCCTTTCTTTATAGGTATCTTCCTACTCTTGTGGAGAATTAGGGTAGCTGTGGAATCTTTGTAGATATTTTCCAAGATATTTATGTAAGCCTGCTCTAAACCTTGATTAAGTAATGCCTCTATGACTTCTGGTATCTCTACCGAATCAAGTGCCTCTTCGTATTCTATGAAAGCCATGTAGAGAGGCTGACTAATCTGCAGGTTTCTCGATTACCTGATTGATTACATGGATGTGATCCATTGTACAGGATCCCTTCCTGAAGCCAGCCTATTGCCTTGGTTGACTGAAGTCCAATATTGCCCTTATTCTATTGGTGATTGTTTTGGTAAATATTTTATATAATAAGTAAGCTAATGGGCCTGTAATTTTCCAATTCTTTAACGTCTCCTTTTTGTGGATTAGTAGAATGTTGGCATTCTTCCAGTTCTCTGGGACCCTTGAAGTTGTGAGACATTTCGTATAAAGGGCCACAAACTTTTCAAGCATGTCTCCTCCATTTTGATTAAATGAACTGTTATTCAATCTTCTACTGCCACTTTTCCCCCGTTTCATGCCTTGAAAGGCCCTTCTAACTTCCTTGCAAGTTATAGAAGGAGCCTTGTAACCTGTTCATTACTACTTTCAATGGAGATATCCTGGCTGCTCTGGGTATTGTATAGGGCAGTATAGAATTCTTCCGCTGCATTTACTATATCTTCTATATTGCTGATGATATTACCCTGCTTATCTTTAATTGCATACAACTTTGTTTGTCCTATGCCAAGTTTCCTTCTCACTGATTTCAGGCTGCGTCCACTTCTTACGGCTTCTTCAGCCTTTGTTACGTTATAATTTCGAATATGCTTTATTTTCTCCTTGTTGATCAGTCTTGACAATTCCACAAATTCTATCTGATCTCTTGAGTTGAACTGTTTCATTCTTTGTCATTCTTTTATTAGGTCCTTCACTGCTTGGGAGAGCTCACCTACTGATTGCTTTGGTGCGTTGCCTCCCACTTCAATTGCTGCTTCTGAAGCAAGCCTACTTACGGTCTCATTCGTTACCTCTATGTCATCTACATCTCGCTGTTCTAAGGCTGTGCTGTAAAAATAGGTGTAGCTGGGCTGGCGACGTAATGCGTAGGGCAGATACCCGGTGGACCATCAGAGTTGCAGAATGGGTGCCAAAGGAAGGGAAGCACATTTGAGAATGGCAGAAAGTTAGCTGGGGGATGACATGAGGTAAGTTGCAAGTTGAATTTGGAATCGGCTAATGTAAAACTATCATGCTCCACTCTTAAAAGCGAAGTTTAGGCATCCTCAAAGTTCTTTATTTACACAATACTGCGAACCTTGCTTTTGGTCCTGGCTGAGAGGGATGAAAATATAATCAAAATCAGTATAAAGAACGGCAAACATCATTAGAGCAAACATAAAACCAAGTTTGTACAATATATCATATACATTATGTAAAATATATTATGAAGTGCCTTTTCGAAGTCATCACCCAATAGCATGCTCACTCTGTTTATTCCAAATCTGCCGGTAGCCCTCAATGATTGGCAGAAATTATTTTGTGTCGTGCCCATTCTGGCAGTCGTTGTGAGCAATCGGGTTCATGGACTACAACTTTGCTATCTGCCACACACGGTTTAAACAAAATTCTTGTATAGTAATGGAAACACCTATTGTATGTGAATTGGTTAGTTATTATTGGTGTTATGAGTGTACCATAGAAATCCCAAGTCGTCATCATAATATGAGCACCTTTAACTAGCATGCAGCAGAAATATGGAATGCAAATTCTAGCTTTCTTTTGTTTGTGAGTGTAACAACATCTGCACCACATCTGCAGAAATATCATTTCAGCTTTGTTTTTATTGCTTTTCACATTGAGTTGGTTATTGTATATAGCTTTGTTTGTGTTTTACTTTTATTCTGCAGTATGTAGGTAAATAAAGTCGTGCTGCATTACACTTAACTGTTACATTCTGTGCAGAAAGTGGTGTGCGTTCATTTTGCCAGGGCATCTATTGTGCCTTATTGAACTGCAGGTGGAGCAGTCCCAAAAGAAGTTAAGGACTCAAGTACGCGAGAGGTCGGAGCTGCAGCTGGCGGACGAAGTCCTGCAGGACGATGAGTCTGACTTTGTCCCGAGGAGTGCATATGCAGCTTTACAGCTGCAGCTGCAAGCTGTGCAAAATGAGCTGGACAGCTTGCGCGCCCAGTTCACTGAAAATGCTCAAGTAGTCTCCTCGGCGCAGCAGGTTCCTGAGGATCAAGGCAGTGCCTTGCCAAGAGGCACTTGCATATGTGCCGAGGAGCACTACAAGGAGCTGAATGAAGAAGTGCGGCAGCTTCGTGCCAGGAACATGGAGCTGCAAAAGACACTCTGTTACAAGCTTTTTCAAAGTGGTGAGTGTTTTCATTTCTTGAATTTTGGATCATTACTGTACTGTTGGGAAATTCGCACGCCAAGTATGAAGTTGATCCCATAAAAATGTTTAGGGCCCCATGTGACATACAGTGTAAACAAATGCAGGATATTTCATATTTCTGGTTTAGTTGAGGCTATTGGTTCCTGTCTGTGTTGCCTGGTTCACTTCAGTTATATTTTCCCTGTATTATTGTTTTTCGTGCTTTACTGGTTGCAGCTGTCTGGTGGCATATTGTCCTGAGGAAGGTCAATCTGCCATGTGCTCAGGATTGAGTGTATTAGAAAAGGCCTATCGACTAGGCCACTTGACTTGGTAAAGCCTGGTGTTGGGTGCGAAGTAGAATGGGCAGCTCAGGATGGCAGACATGGCTTAGAAATGAATATTTACATATGGAGTTTGGTAGCAGTACATGACATTGCACCAACTTTACTGCTTTCAAGACTGGACCATGCTGTAAAGTGTAAAATAATGCATTTTAGGTGGAAATTAGTCATGACAGACTCTACCATTGGTAGTTTTGCACTCATTTGATTTTTCTATGAAATATTCTTTCCATTGTGACATTCCTGAAAAATACTTTTAAAAAAAGGCAGGCTTGAGCAATTTGGAGGACTTTCATTGTGCATAGAGTGACCTGGGGGGAGATATTCTGTAAGTGTCCACCTATTGGACACGTCCATTTCTTCTGCTGCTGAAGTTCTGATTGGCCAGGGGTCGCCTGTCTCCTTCTGATGCATAGCCCAGCCCAGCCAATCGGAACTTCTGCAGCAGACAAAACGGACATGTCCCCTAAGTGGACACTTAGAGAATACCCCCCCCCCCCCCCAGCAGTATCGTCAAACCTCAATGTGGACCTAGTGCTCACTCCTAAGGGAAAGTTGGAACGCAGAAATTGTAATTGATATTCGGGACAGTCCTGCAAATTCTAGGAACCTTTGTGAGCCTAGCATTGTTACTGCCATCTGATCATGCTAATGCAGCAAGAAGCACTGAAGCAATGTTTGGAATTTTGGTTAAGTGGAAACACGTAGGAAATGCTTGAGATCCTTTTGCTATGTGATCAACAAAAGTCGGACAAGAGCTCTTATCCATTCTTGAAGCATCGTCTCCAGCCTGAGACATCTGTTGTTTGAATGCTGTTAATGATAGTGGAAGTTTATGTATGTGGCTTCAAAATGCATAGGAACAGAAAAATCATTTTTCTCGGTAACCACTGCTTCAAGTTTGATTAGGTTTACTGCATTTAATAAGAAACGTTTATCTAGGGACTGCAGCAAGGGTATTTTTATTAGGCCATCAATTTTTCATATGAATTGTTAAAAATTGCAGAATTTCAGAAAATGAGACTATCAAGCTTACAACTTTGTAACTCGACAACAAAAAAACCATTTCACAATTCTGTAAATTTCACCTTATGACATATAAATGGGACAAGGTTGATGTATTATGTGCCTTTAATTTATGGGTTGGACTTTTGCAGAACCCCTGTAAACATTTAACCAATTCATATAGACTGTAAAATCTTAATAAATTTGTCTGATTTAGATGGCTCTAATGGATGAAGTTTACAGAACTGTGATGTCTGCTTTTGGTGCTGAGTTATGGATTTGTAAAGTTCGTGCTTCTGTTGTTGGAAATATTTTTCACATTATATTCCTAAATCAAAATTTCTTAATCATTAGAATTTAACTCTCTTAAGTGCAGCGAATTTTATTACAATTGGTCGAGCAGATGTTTTATGAAAACGTATTTGCATTTTGCATTATTTCAATAAAGAACTTGGTGTTGGCCACAAGTTAAAGTTTCTTCTTACGACTTAATCTTTCTGTGAACCTCTTGTTTAGAGTGCTAGATAGATGAACAATACAGAGCACAATGGTAAAGCGATATGCCTTCTACAAAGAAGCTAAATGCAGCAAATTTGTAGTATAGCTGTGAAATTTGGTGCATCTGCTATGCACATGTTGCACCAGCCATGCTCTGTACACAGAAGTCGAGCTTGTTGGCATTTGCAGAGATCATTGCCTTTTCAAGGCTAATTTGTTTCATTGTTTGTTCCCCAAGTGAAAATCTGAATGAAAGGAAAAGTACAAATTGTTTTCTTCAGTTTTCTTGGTGTCTCATAAAGGGAATTGCAAGTGGTTGTGAAAATATATCAACTAGAGCTGGTGCCTTTGCAGAGAAAAAGCATGCAGATGAACTGCAATAAATAAGTGCCTCAGTTAAGAATGTACTTTTCAAAGCATTGCACTTACACCAAAAAGGCAATGTAGGGGCAAATTTGTTTGAAT
This sequence comes from Dermacentor variabilis, assembly GCF_050947875.1. Taxonomy (NCBI): domain Eukaryota; kingdom Metazoa; phylum Arthropoda; class Arachnida; order Ixodida; family Ixodidae; genus Dermacentor; species Dermacentor variabilis. The sequence goes on from NC_134569.1 coordinate 174,969,759, forward strand.
TATGAAGTATTCATATTTTCTGGCCAGAAACTTTGCCTCCATGAAACAAACTATGCTAAGATAAAAAGTGAAATTGTTTTGAGCTTTAAAGGGAAGCTTAAGAATCTGTCGAATTCAATAGGACACTCATATACGGTTGCGGGAACCTTATAAACCATGTAGGTAAAATTTTTTTTTTTTTTCAATTAGGAGCGACATAATCGTCAGTTAAAATTGCGCTGTAGCTCCGCTCCCCGTCGTATGCCGCGTGCTGCTGCTGACGCTGACAATGCGAGCGGAGACCGGAAACCACGGTGTTGTGACAACACTAGTGTTCTGTTCCTTCGCAGCCTCCGCGACCGTGCCTGACCGTGCTTGTTTGTGCATGCGTGCCATCGTAATCTGCTTCGATCGACCCTGCATTCCTTTGTTGGTGCGTCTGCGTGTATGTAGAGTGGTAGTCAACATGCGCAGCATCAACTGAAGTGGTGGGCCGATCATGCTGGCTTTCTGTGCAGCCTACGGTTGCACGAACACCAGCTGCCGCGACGATGTTGTCTTCCAAATGCCATCAAAGACTACCAAAGAAGCATTTGCACTCATGAACACATGCAAAGAACTAGTGTCAAATTACCAAGTGCACCTTAGCTTGATACATACGTATACGGCCAGCCCTGCAATTCGGCCTGTGCAGTTGCTGCATATGGCCACAGAATGAGAGAGGACAACTTGCCACTAGCAGGCTTTCTAAACGCAGCGCGAAAAGATCGGAGCAACAAAAACAAAGACGGCACGAGTGCGGACTGACTGATGATAACTGGTGTTGGAAGGCCTTATGAATACACGAACTCGCCCAAACCTGGATTTTGATTTACTGCGAGCTCCTTCGTGTTAGCACGCTGAACGGAAGGTGCATGTTTATCTCCCGCCCTTGATGCAGGTTTCGTTGCAAAGCGCCGCTAATTTTCTATTTGCACGTGTGTTGTAAAACAGCCTGCATGCAGCTACCATAACGCAGTGCAAATGTAGAGTTTGCATGTGCTGGAAAGCCGGCGCACGCCAGGACGCTACACTCCCCCCTTCTCTCGCGCACAGTGAGAAACCGACCGTCTCACGTAGCCGACGGAATTCGCCGCCTTTACGGCTTCGGTTACGAGTAGTGTGCGGATGGTGCACAGATGAAAGTCACTACACGTACTGCATGAACCAGGAAGCTTTTCACGCATTTAAACCGTCTTTGTAGATTGCCGACAGCTTTGGACAGCGCGCAAATGCCGACGATCGCATCCCCGCTTACGTTCCACGAGGAGGCATGCAGGAACACAACACTACAGTTGTTTGACCGGAAACGAGCTCACTAGATCGGCGAAAGATTGGCGAGATCACTAGATCGCTTTGCAAAAAAACATACTCGCCAAAGAGCATTTCCAACACGAGGAGATCCCAAGACTTCGCATTCGTTCGCGTCGAAAGCACTGCTCGCACCAGCATCGTTTGCTTCTTTGAGAGGCCGGCTCTTCGCAATCGGCTCGTACATGTAGGGAGTAACGCCGAACTCCTCAGAAAAACGCAGTCTCTCTAAATTTTCCATTACCATCTCGGAAAAACAGCACCAAACTACCTGGCACCGCGCTTCATGTGTAGCGGCAGCGGTTGGTTCGGACGAACACTAGTGTTGACGTCACGAGGCGCCCGACCAATCACAGGCGGAAACGAGACGCGCGAGCTCGGCGTGTCCGCTGCTGCACTTTTCGTCGAAATAAAATATATTTGCGCTTTCTTTCGCTCAATTTCGATACGATATTCGAATTCGGAGGGTTGAAAACTATTATGTACAGATGTTCACTCATTTTTTCTGGAAAACCTTTCATCTTCCCTTTAATGCTCATTGCTACAAATGCTAGAAATGTTTGTGTTACCACCACTTCAGTGTAAGAACTTCTAATGTATTTTGACACTGTTGTGCAAGCACAGTCAGTGTTATTGGAGATTATTGCTCTGCAGACATCTGTTATTTCCTTGACTCATATCAACACTGCTTAAACAAAGAAACATAAGGGATCAACTGGGCTTCCCAAACGCAAAAGTTGCACTAGGAGAAATGTTTGTGTTCATTGCTAGCATTGGCGAAACGACAAGCAGGAACAGCTGGCAGCATCTGTTGCTATGTTGTCTTAGTTTTCTACTCCATTCTCTGTTTTTGACTTGTGCTTTCTTGTCAATGGGCTAATTAAACATTATATGTCTTTGTGGAGTACATACTATTTCATATAGAAGTTATCATTTGTCATTTACTGGTGCCAGTCATGATAAGTTATGACATTCAGGTGCTGGTAAATTGTTGACAGCTCAGATGCCTCCTTCAAAAACCTTTCAGAAAGCAGAGTTGTCTATGCCACATCGTTCGATGTGTCAGTACGGGCGCAGCCGGACCCTGTCACCCCTTCGAACATTGGAGGCAAGTTCTATCTTCTGCTGTGTGTTCTAGTTTAATCTTCATTAGAAGCACTATTTTGTATTCCGCAGTAAAGTGTATTGAAAAAAGAAGAAAGAATGATTCAAGAAAGCATTTTTTTTCTGTATTTGATGTAGCATAAGGGCCATTATGTATCATCATATTGGACTATAACATTCCAACTGGAGTGCTTGTATAGCATGCAATGATTACATTTTCAAAGCATCATTCAGCCTTATTTTATATCCTGTGCATGTGTACTGTTAAAGAGACCGTGAAAAATTTTGTATAGAACTTGGGAAATGAGCTTGAAGTTAATATAGTCTATTTCATAAATACCTCGCATTCAAAGAGTGCTTCAATGCATTCAGTAGAAGTGGACTTATTGGCATTCAAATTCACCGTTAATCCCCTTCGTATTCCTTGTGCTCCTTCAATGCCATGCACTGCAAATGCCAAGTGCACTTGTGCTCAGCGAGCTGCAGTGAGCTCAGCTAGTGGGCTCATTGCAGTACCCTGGGGCAGCCGCAGTATCTACGCTATGTAGCAGACGCAGCAACATGTAACTGTAATGCATATATGCAGCATTTGCTGCATGTACAACACTGGCTGGAATGTGCACTTGTGCTCATGTTCTCCAATCTGGCTGTGCAATGTGGTGTGGACAGGCTTTGTCCTGAAACAGCTTGACTGAATAATAGTACCACATCGAACTTGTGCATTCTTAATTTAGCACTATCAATAGCTCAGTAGGAAGCGATGTCTGCCAAGGCATCTAGCGAGGAGCGGCCAGGTGTGAGCACGCGCTGGCAAACGTACGTGGGGTCTGACCCTAAGTTTAATATGGTTCAAGGCTAGTTCAATATTCAAAACAAATTGAGAGTAATGGGTTTCTTCATCAAAACTAATAGCTGGGTAGTTGGTGTGGTTTCATTTTAACAAAAACCTGTATGTGAAAGGTGCGGACGAGCAAAGAAACAAGAGTTGCAAAACAGTCCCGTGTTTGTTGTTTCTTTGCTTGTCCATGTCTTTTTCACGCTGGTTTTTTGTGAAGATGAAAGTAATGAGACTCAGCGGCTACGACACTGATAAGCGGTGTGGCCAAAGTTTATTTCTTATGCCGCGCAAGAGCAGAGGATACCGTAAAAACCGGACTATAGGTCGGACCAGAATGTAGGTCGATTCCCCAACTAACAAATTCTAAAAATGAAAAAAATCTTTTTCAATGGCAAAAGTACCGAAAGACACCCTTACCTTGAAACAAATGCAACTCATGCACAATAGTGACAGTATTTATTTAAATGCTACTCGCATGTGCACCCGGTCAATTTTTAACAGTATCGCGCGACCATTGACCCGTGTGCTTGTCAGCACCTTATTAACGGCGCTGAGCGGCGAAACAAACGAGACATGCGCATGTGTACACGTGCGCTTACTTTCGCTATTTTACCGCTCTGTGCCGTGATGACAAGGTGCTGACAAACATGCGGGTCGATGGTCGCGCAATACTGTTAAAAATTGGCCCGGTGTACAGTACACAGAAGGGCACGAAGTGCGCAAGCGCTACTCTGAACCAGAGCAACGTCTTTGATCAGAGTCGTCCGAACTAGAGTTGGATGACGAGTGCTTCTCACTGCCCAGTCCAGAGGTGCGCGTGATCTCTACCGCTTTCAAGCGGATGCATTCGGCAGTCACAGGCACCGATCTTACACGCAGCTCCCGGACGAACTCTGCAACCTAGTCTTCCAGTTCTGTGGTCGGCCCTCGAAATGCCATTTTCTGTTGGTTTGCTGCTTCTGCCTCCGCCAGTACTGAATGCTCTTTTCGTATACTCCAAATTTGCGCTGTGCCGCGAGGTTTCTGTGGGCTTCCGCGCACTCAATCACCTTTTTCTTGAAGGCGACGGTGAGTTGCCATCGGCTTCCGCTCATTTTGAAACAAAATATGAAAAAGCAGCCTTTAACTAATATAACTTTGTGACAATGTATACGGAAATTGGCGGTGCACAATGTCGCCACACCGCGCTGCTGCTGATGGCGATGGCGAAGGCGGCTCTTTACTTCATCTGCCCGTTGTTGCAAGACTTCCGTAGTTTTTCCGCCAATGTCCAGTATAAAAGACGAGGGCCGACTTTTCGCAATGATTTTTTGAAAAAAGTTCGACTTATATTCCGGTTTTTACGGTAGTTGACTTATTTCCGAAGTACGTAATTCTTATGGAAATTCGAAAGCATATTTTTGCTAACTTCAATTTCTATTAAACTGTGTTAATAAATATATACAGCAACATTAGAAACAGGTGCACTGATCTAAGCATCCTTCTTGCTATTGGCCAACAGCAGCCTCATATGGGAATGTGCTATATGACGAAATATGGCACCCGAAAAGAGTGAGAAGGCTTCTGTTGAAAAGAGAGTGTTTCAGAAAAAGGTGAATTCATGGTCTGCTTATGAGCTCCACATGCACAACACAACTGAGCTCCACTGTGCATGAATGGAAAATTTGACTGACGTTTATAGCAGTGTATCCTTTCTGCGTACCTGCCGTGGTTGCTCAGTGGCTATGGTGTTGGGCTGCTGAGCACGAGGTCGCGGGATCGAATCCCGGCCACGGCGGCCGCATTTCGATGGGGGCAATATGCGAAAACACCCGTGTGCTTAGATTTAGGTGCACGTTAAAGAACCCCAGGTGGTCGAAATTTCCGGAGTCCTCCACTACGGCGTGCCTCATAATCGGAAAGTGGTTTTGGCACGTAAAACCCCAAATATTATTATTATCCTTTCTGCAGACTGTTTTTTCACCAAGCCCAAGGGGTGGTTCAGGAGTTCTTTAAAGCAAAAAGATGGTTTTTATCCCCAAAGAAATTTGTTGCGTTACAGAGAAATTGCTGGTGTGCAGGATTCATATTAAGGCTGTACTTGCAACTTACTGAAGCACCTCTTATTGAAACTGATGATATGGATCCAGCATAATGTGCAGCCTTGCGCTCACATACACAGCATTCCAAGGTAAAGCGTCAGTAAATTTAATAACACTATGCTAGCTATACAAATTGTTCTTGCACAGGCACTTCAGCACTTTTGCCGAGCCTATATTTGCAAGAGTCTGGAGATGCACAATTAATGAAAATTCGTTGATTATATTTTTTTGTCACATTCGTTGTGTACATTTACATTGGAAATTTGAAGACGGTCATATTTGAGGACAACTACATTTTGTTTGGTTCTTATGAAGTACTTCTGTTTCGTTATATTCATAATAAAATTTGGCTCTCTCTGTGTGAATTTCACATTTAAAGGAGAGGGAGGAGTCGAAACAAGGCAAACCCATCATGTGACATAGCATATTGCGTATATCATGCCAGTGTAAAAGCCAGGCAAAGCTGATAACAGCTGTGCTCCTGCTCCCAGAATGCAAAAGAGGTTTTTGCATCAAGCTACATCATATGCAGTCTTTTCCCTATCTATTAAGATTATCTCTGCCCCTGAAGGTTAGATTAGCATACTGAGTATGAAATTGATATCCGGGAACACCAGTGCTTTAGTAGAATCAAAGTGAAGTTGCCTTCACATACAATTGCCTTGAAATTTCTAACACAGTTGCAAAATAAAAAAAGTTTCCAAACTTTCGTTAACTATGTGTTGGTTTGCTGAAATTGTGTCTGCTGTGAACCACACAAACCACTTCTGCAAACATTTGTGTAGGTTGCATAAGGTATTTATTAATCTGCACTTTATCTTCGCAAGCACTGTAATGTTAAATGCAATAAAGGCACTTGCTTTGTGATCACTTTAGTAATGATGTCGCATTGCAGGAATGTATTTGTAATAACAGTGTTTCTTCCTATATGATCTTTCAGCAGTTTGTGTTTTGATATTCTAGGGTCCACAACCCGTGTTGTGCCAGCACCAAGGGTGCACTGTCAGACGGGTAAGTCATTGTCTAATAATACAGGCGATTTGCATTATGCAGTACTCATCCTGTTATGTTGTGTTCACTGAAGCCATGCATGCCCAGCACACTGATGGTACCTAAGCTACTGTAGAAGGTTTTTTTTCCCACGGCCGTCTAATTTCTTGACGTAGCTCACAAGTATTCCCTTTCTGTAGGACGTGCAAGACTCCCACTTCAGAGGCCCACCGTCCCAGAGGAGTTGGCCCAGAGAGGTAAGTAACGTCCATGTTTTAGCTTGGAGCTTACATTGTATTATGCAATGCTAAAGTGGTAGGTCAGCATGGCAGACCAAACAGGCAGCTGTTTACTACTTTTTTTCCAACTTTTGTTTGTCACAGTCTCAACTGGTGCACATTTATTCTTTTTTGTGCATCCGTTACTGTTCTGCTCTTGTGTAAGGTTACTTGATTTTCCTGACTGCGAGCACAAAGGAAGAATCCGAGTGGGAGGCAGTTGAGGAAGGAGGAATGAGGGGCACATGCTATTTGCAGCAAGTTTGCACTGTAGTGTGCTATATGTTAGTTTTCAGTGGTTACTTTTCCTTCCCTGGAGGAACACATATAGTACTTGCAATTCGGGGCACTTGAAAGAACTGCAGATGCCAACCTGCCAACTCTGCTTAATTTTCTATAAAGGACAGCTGCCATGCACAACTTCAATTTTGTATAGCCTTGTACACGTGATGCTCAGGTTGTGTGTTTTTCTTCCATTGGTGGCAAGTTTTTCGACTTTCATTTCCTTCTTTTTTGAGGAGATGAATATAATAACAAATGCTTCCCCTTTATTTTAACTTTGCATTTCAGTTCTAAATTTCATAAGTTATCTGCATACTTTCTTCGTAGGGCTTTTACTAAGATGCAGAAGGGTTGAAATTCGGGCCAATTGGTACATAATTGAAGGAAAAATAAGTCACAAAACACAAAGGACAAGAGAGGTTCACACCACAACGGCTGGACTATCAACTGAGCTTTATTAGAAATGGCGTAGTCCCAGCAAGGCCAGCAGAGCATGAAAAGTCAAGTTATCGCATCTGTCGTGACCGAACTAAAAAGGCTAATTCTTTCTCAAGTAAGCGCACCGAGGTTGTACTAATGACGGCTGCATTAGTACAACCTCATTGCGCTTACTTGAAAAAGAATTAGCCTTTTTAGGTCGGTCACGATAGATGCGATAACTTGACTTTTCATGCTCTGTGATTAGTGATGCTGTTGCTGTGCATGCTCTGCTGGCCTTGCTGGGACTACGCCATTTCTAATAAAGCTCAGTTGATAGTCCAGCCATTGTGGTGTGAACCTCTCTTCTTGTCCTTTGTGTTTTGGGACTGTTTTTTCCTTCAACTATGATCGAGCTGCATGGTTTAGTTGTACTGTACAAAATATAAATATCAGGAATATATTTCACATAAACAGTAGTGATGAAGCTATGGCTGAAAATGCAACATTCTCTTGTGTGAAAAGAAAACTACAGTGCAGTACATATTCTTTTTACATTTGTACCTGTAATGGTGCTAGCTGTTTCTGAAATAAGTTTGGCAGCATATGCCACGTCATGTTACAGCTTAGCACAACAGCAGCACCATTGCCAAACCTGAAGGAAACTGTTGGCAGTGTGAAACACTGATGCACTTGTGCATTGATGTTTTGCATGCTTGATGATGTTTGTAAGAGGTGCTTGCTTATTTAAAGTGCAGCGATTTCACTTTCTATGGACTCTTTCACTTTTGCAAGTCAAACCATAATTGATCATAGCGGAAACATCTAATAACCTTGTAATTAGAAACATCTGTGAGGTACACCAAGAAAGTGCTTGAAATTTCCCATATTCAGTGCCTAATTTTCCCAGCTAAGAAAGTAAATATAGTAGAGGTAGCTTAGTGTCAATAGGCAAGTAAAAGCCATCAAGAAATTCTGTGATATGTTTAATATCAGGTGAGTAGAGAAACTGAGGAAAATAGGCAACCATCAGCTAAATGGCGGGTGTGTGTAGTCGTTGAATATAAGTGCAGTAATTATGTGAATATTTTTATTCCTCAGAATCTGCAACTGTCCAAAAGGATGCTGCTGCTGCTGCTGCTGCTGCTTCAGAACCTGAGATTCCTCAGAACTACGATGCTGCAGCATCAAATTTTAACAGCTTAGAAGAGTTGGGTGAGGAATATTTATATGTTAAATGATTTGTTTCTACTAGATCTGTCTTCTGGTGTATGTGGCATTGTCAACATATTTGTTAGGGCAAGTTTTACAAACAGTGTGAATTTGTCGAAGGGAGTTGCAAGGTGTTTATCAAGATTTATTGGTGCCTTAGGTTCATACAGGGAAGCAGAGGATAAGAGGTACTAAGATAAATATTCACATTCATTTATTCTCCTAGAAAGCTGGAATTCAAATTCTTTATGTGTTTTGTAGGTTTTGCACTCACTTAAGTTGATTAGTGCGGAGATATGGGCTTATTGGTATGTCATCATGAAGTTTTTTTGGTGTAGCGCAATTAGTACATGGATGTAGAGGAAGAACAAGACTGATTGTTTGTGGGTTCTTTTCGTTATTTGTGCACTAGTTGCACTACACCAAAAAAGCACTCATGCAACTGCTAGCTTTTTGAAAAAAGGTTACACATACTGTAAAATTGATTTTAAATATGTTCTAAGCTGTATTTGCCGTTGATATTTTGCAGACGATGTATGTGTGCCCACATAAATGAATCTTGCATGTTAACCCGACTTCGAAATTTTGTGTTGGTACTCCTTTAATGTCTGAAGCTGCTTAGGTCACTCAATATATGTGATAAATTTGTGGTTATTCTGCAGAGTCTGTGGAAACCTCTGCACCATTACCATTGGAAGATATAGGTAAGAAATAGTGTGCTACTGGTAATGTTGTGAAGGAAAAACATTGTTCAATTTTATATCTTGTGTAGAACCTAGCTCAGTGCAGAACATTTAACAGCTTTGTCTTCCTCGTGCGAATAGGAAACACATGTTAGTCATCATCGTCATGATCAGCTTATTCAGATTGTACACGTGGACCACCTTTCGTACTGGTGCCCAGTTTACACTTATCCCACCTCAGCCAAACCCATTTTATGCTTGAATATTTGCGAATAAAATTGCTCCAATCCATAGCACTTGGGAGAATTAGAAATGATGAGGCAGTAACACTGATCTGGACACCCTGCCACCAATAAGGGAACGGCCAAATTGCATTATATGTCACCTTAAAAGCACATTTCAATACAAACCATTCTGTGCTTCTACAAGGTACATTTCTGGAAGTTTCTGTCTTGCCTTTTTGGGGGGCCTCTTTCACAAAAATTGTCTGGTGGTGGTTACCCACTAGGGTTACCCAGTGCAACAGCCTGATGGAATATCCATTATGCCACAGGCGCATGCATAGCATTAGAGAATAATTAAATCCTGGGGTTTGACGTGCTAAAACCACTTTCTGTTTATGAGCCACACCATAGTGGAGGACTCCGGAAATTTCGACCACCTGGGGTTCTTTAACGTGCACTTAAATCTAAGTACACGGGTTTTTCGCATTTTGCCCCTATTGGAATGCGGCCGCCGGGGCCGAGATTCGATCCCGCGGCCTCGTGCTCAGCAGCCAGACACCATAGCCACTGAGCAACGACAGGCCATTAGAGAATAGCAGCCTACCACAATTCCTCACATGTGCAAGCTACTGCTTTAAAATGCTTGACATACATCGCATTGCATAGCAAGTTTGCTCCATCATGCAAGCATGCACCACTTTTGTGATTGCCGCAGTTCATCCGCCTGTGAGGTTAGCCTTGGTCATACCGGAATAAGTTGAATGTTTCATCTCTGGTGAACAAGAAATCAGTTGCCTTGCCATCCTTTGCTGTTGCCACAAACACACACCCTATACAAGCATGTTGCACCATTTTCATGGAACCCCAAATGATGCTATGCGGCCCTAAAGTTGTTGGGCAAGTTGGTTGATACTTGAAACCTGCCACGGTGGCGTTGTGGCTGTGGTGTTGGGCTGCTAATTCCGAGGTTGTGGGATCAAATCCGAGCGGCGGAGGCTGCATCTTGATGAGGGCAAAAAGCAAAAACACCCATGTACCAAGCATTGGGTGCATGTTGAAGAACCCCAGGTAGTCAAAATGAACCCAGTCTCCCACTATGGCGTGCCTCATAATCCGATCGTGGTTTTGGCATGTAAAAACACTACAACCTAGTTTTCTTTTATACTTGAGGAAGGTGGCATGGCATTGCATGGCAAATAAAATGCAAAGAACATATGGTGGAGCAGCATGGGCTGCTCACCATATGGCTGCCTGATTTATTGCAGTCTTGCTGGCATGTTTTTTCCAGTCTTGTAGGGGCTGTGATGAATTGGTTGTGGGTGGCGCCTACGCTCTCGTGTGTTCTTTGTTCTATTTGCGCTACATTAGTGTCCCTATATGCTAGATGGCTAGTTACCTAGCTGTGTAATGCTTTGCCTAACATTGATTCCCACAATGTGTGGGATCTGCATAATTGGCTGCCAGAGGGCTATAAAGATTAGGACACAAAGGACAGGAAGTTTATGTACTTGAGCAGCATCCTTGGTTTTATTAAAGGCAAGCTTTATGAATTTATTTATCCCTGAGGCCCTGAAGTGATGTGCAATTTTCATTACCTTATTTCTTGAATAATTTTTAGCTTCAGTTTGTTCGTTTAATGTTTATGAAAGAAATGTACACTTGGTAGGGTAAATACTCTGCTGACTGTGACTGTTTCCATTTTCTTACCACCCTTTCTGTTACTATAACAGGGTGCTAGTTATTCGTTCTATGCAATATATTATTTAGTCCTAGGAATTCTATTATACCAATTTCTTTGTTCTTGCTTACACTGTTTGTAATTTGTGCATTAGAAACCTCATTTTGTTGTGCAGGCGATCTTCATTGTGAGGAGGCTGTAGATTTTGAGCACGCCACCTCAGAGTTCGTGATAGGCTCCAGAAGAGATGACGGAAAGGTAATCACACCAAATTTATTAGCTGCAGATATTGCCTGAATGTTGTCACAAAGTGATCAATTGAGCTGCAGCTTGAATGAGCTGAATTTATTCTGTGACAGCTCGCAGGCATGCATATGAAAGTCCTACCTGTACCTGCCTTTCGGCAAGACAGTCATTGGGCGATTTTCAACTACTACACAGCCTGACTCAGTGGTTGCAAGCCACGCAGTAAACAGTGTGCTGGTCAGCCAGACCAGCACATGCACCAGCAGTTTGCGACCACTAAGTCCAATTTTTGTAATTTTCAGTTTTTGTGAGATAACTTTTAAAGAAACTCTATAGAGAAGCCACACTCTCCATTTTGTGTGCATAAGTGATATATTGTGCATTCAAGGAAATCTGGCATGACACTAGTTATGGAGTTGACAGCTAGCCCTCTGATAAAGCAAAAAAAAAAAAGTGATATAGACCTGTCAGTACTTCTAATTTGTGAGTGATTGTTTCTTTCTGTAATGCAGGTTTATGCAGGCAGTGGCTTCTGGTTGGACCAGAAAGCCTGGGACTGCTTGTTTAGTGCCTCCACGGACTCGATGTTCTGTAGAAGCGCTGCTACTGTGTTGTGGACTGCAGACCAGTTAAAGACGAGGAGTGTCACAGGTACACTTTCAAACAAAGCACGTTCGCTGGGCTACACCGAGGCAAAGCCGCCACTCACGCCAGAAAAAATCTCGTCTCTAAAGGGTATATATCTTTTTCTTGTGGCCTTTAGAAAGTTTGCATATTGATCTTGTGCATGTTTTATATTTTTATTATAATGTGGTTTATTCTACATAAAACTGGCACATCAATTTTGATTAATTGCCTTGTGTTATGTTCTACCATTGAATAATGGAAACAAAATATTTTAGCTCTGTTATTTGTGCATGTGATGGCCAATTCAGTATTTTTGCAGCAAAAAGAAAGTTGAAGGCTTGTTTATTTGAGTTATTGTTACCATGGTCTTTCAGCCGATAGTACAGTAAAAGCTCGTTAATTCGAACCGCAAGGGGAAGCCGCTTCAGTTCGAACTAACGAAAGTGAAGGAGAACAACAGTACACGGCGATTTGGAAGTAGTAGGGCATGCCAGAAATTTAATGCTTTAAAAAGTCCGTGATCATAGCCTGCCTTTTTTCCTTGAAGGTGACAGCTAGCACTTCTTGCTCTAACGAGCTAATGTGGCGGAAGGCCTCCTCTTTGCCTTCTTTAAAACTGAAAAAGAGACGGGCAGTATTCAATCCAGCCATGACCTCCGCAGCGGAGGGCCTCACTGGCGCGTCGTCTTTCTCCTCCTCCTCGTCACTGGCAGCGACAGGTTCAGCGCTTCTGACCTGAGAAATTATGTCCTCATCTGTCAGCGCACCACACACCACTGCACTCTCGTCCATGTCGACAAAGTCAGCAAAGATGTTGTCCAAAACGTCCGCCATGGGAACGGTGACGCCGTCTTCAGGCGCAGGTGGCTGGTTTCCTCCTTGTAGAGCTTGTGCGCCGAAGCCACAGTGGCGATAGCAAGTTGCTATCGTAACTGCAGTTACTTGCTCCCAAGCACGCACATGCATGTGTAGCGCACTTAGGAGCGTCACCTGATAATTATTGCACAAAATAATTTGCTCCAACAGATGGCGCCGGTAAAATGATTTAAAATTTTGAATGATACCTTGGTCCATGGGCTGCAGTGCCGCTGTAGTGTTAGGTGGAAGGAAGGCTAGCTCAATGGCCTTCGTCTCAATGTTGACCTTATGAGCCCAACAATTGTCACCGAGCAGGAGGACTTTCCGTCCACAACGCTCAAACTTTTTGTCCATCTTCGCTAGCCACTGTCCGAACAGTTCCCCCGTCATCTATGCCTTTCTGTTGGCCGCGTAGTCCACCTAGAGGGACGGGATCTGGGTGGCCAACGTAGAACGGAGAGGAGGCAGCCGCTGCTGCCTTCTGGCTGACCCCGCGCCGGTTAGATCTTTTGCCGATTTTGCTTTCTCTCGCCGTTCTCTTTGTTCCGGAGGCGATGCAGCCTTGTGTGTATGCAGTAAGTGCGCTTCTCTGGCAGTGTGCCAGGCGCCATGCCGCCGGCACGGTGACGCGTAGTTCGAATTATCCGTGGCGGAACCTTCTCGCGCTTGAATTAATGGGCTTTTTTATACACAGACTTCTGGGGAGCTTGACCAGACAAAATCGTACAGTTCGAATTATCCATAAATTCGAATTATTGAAATTCGAATTAATGAGCTTTCACTATACTTGTCTGCCAACTGTTTTCCATATTTTGCTCTTACAGTGAAACCTCATTAAACCGTAGTTGGCCGGAGCTCGGGAAAAGTACTTACTAAACAGCAGTACTGCTTAACCGAAATAGCATGAGATCGCCCACTTACCTGTCAAAAACTGAACTCTGAGAGAGTGCGATGAAAGGGGGAAAGAACAAGCAGTATTTATTCACTTTGCGCAACAAAAGTGTTATTTTCGTTTGATGCCGTGGCGGCCTAGCAGCAACAACAGCGGCCTGTCGTCGGCTCACTCATAATTTGCTCATTTGCGCAAGATGCGTGAGGCAGCCAATCGCAGTCGAGAATTCTGATCCGCATCGGGCTTGATCGTGATCAAAAGTGTTCACTGGTGTTACTGAAGCTGCGAGCCAGCTTTTCAGCCAGCCCCCTCTTCTCGCCAAGCACTCGCATGACAATCTTCTCATTGACATTGCATGTTCTCCATGCATGCAGGCGGTAGCGCAGCAGAAGTCGCGGGGCGCCTTTTTCATTGCCGGGTGCTGTTCTCATCGCGGCGATTGCATTCATGAGGCTGACGTAACGCGCAGCTTCTGCTACTGTCGGGCCTGAATCGTCCGTGCTGTCGCTTTTCATGTCGTCTTCGTCACTGTCGCTGGTTGACACTTTGGCAAGAACAGAGGCAACAATGGCGAAAAGTCGAACCTTGTAGCCGACATCTCTTCGCGGTCGCAGCAGCGCTGCCGAGCAACTTCGCATTCTAAATGCCACGCACCGTAGCCAACAGTAGATCCTTGTCGTGTGCCAGCACAGACTTCTTCGTATCACGTTCGATAGCACGAACGATGCCTATTTGTTCTTCTATGCTGAGCACTCGGCGTCTTTTTTATCCGAGCTTCTGTATGACGCGAGTCCTTCTTTGCACGATGCCACAATGCTCTCTAGCGTGGCGCCGAAATGATGTTGATGTGGCTTCACGCGCAAACGCACAGGATGCTTGGAGGCCGTTCTGATTTCTGAGGCTTGTTCTGCCGGGCTGCTCGATGGAGACCACACACTGCTGTGATTGTGCGATGAAAAGTGGAAACGCTACTTGTTAACCGATATGCATGCAATAAGCTGGTACGGTTTATGTGGATACAAAACATTATTTTCAATGGGCACTGAGTCGGCGATTTCACTGTACTACTTTAAAACGAAACTACTGTTTAAGCGGGTACAGTTTAACGAGGTTTTACTGCGCTAGATTTCTGACTACAATTTTGCACAAGAACGCAAGCTGCAATCACCGGTGCATTACTGAAGTTAGTGCAGCAACTTGCTGCACTCGGATAGTTAGCCATATCTTTATTTTTCATCACTGTAGGTATACTAAGATGCTCATTATGGTCAGGTGTTAACAGTGCTCATGCATTGCAAGTCATATGGAGCAAAATGTGGTACTATCGGCATCAAATAAAACGTGAACAGTGGAGAGCATAACTGAAGGTTTAGGGTGGACCGTCCAGTCATCACCGTCGGCAGGCGTGCTCATCCGGTTTGAATATACTACATGATGATGCTCCCCCTTTTCGTTTCTGTTCTGGCTCTCTTTTATTTGAATGTGACAGAAGAAAAATTGAAGAAAACAGAAGCTAAAATATCAAAGTACAGGGTGAGTATTATTGCCCATTGCGGTGAAACCGTATATGCTATTGGTGTCAAATGAAACGCAGTGGTACAGTTTGCACTGTCGTCATTACTCTGCCATAACCTTTCGCTTTCAAATAAAAGAGAACCAGAACAGAAACTAAAATATTGCAGTATAGAGGGAACATCATTGTGTAGGACGGTCAAACCGGAAGTATGTGCACGTCAATGGTGTCGATTGCATGGGCGCAGGCTTTACCTTCAGTTAGGAGCTCCGTTCGTCATTTCATGTCGATAGTATCTCACTAGCAGTAGGTGTAACAGCTTTTATACATGGATGCTTCATAGCTTCATATTAAATATGAAGTAATCAAGCACACCACTGTTACACACGACTGTGCAGAACAATAATAGCGCACTTATTTTTTTTAAGGAAATTAATTCATGCGTTCACAAGCAGTAGTGGCTTCCTTTGCAAACTAAATTTGTCTTTGCCTACATACTGTGCTGCAGTGACTTCTGAATGTGCCCATGGAGTAATAAAGAACTGTGCTTAGTTCTGTGTTTTCTTTATGAGGTTAATAGTTTCACTTTCTATGCAGCGATGTTTGCCATCTACATGGGCGACGTGACAAAGGAGGTGGCGGACAAGCGAATGAAAATGGTCCGCAAGCATTTGTCACAAAAGCTTGGTGACGTGCAGCGGCGCTGAATTGTGTGTATCAGCCAGGAACATTAAGGTGTTCAATAAATCTATCAGTCGGAGCCTTCAGGTTCCCAGATGTCACATCAATGCATACTCTCGTGCCATGGAGGAAGAGTAGATTTTAATGAAGAGAAAGGAGAAGAGGTTGGCCTGGAGAGCTTGTCTCTAGCCTGCTATCTTCCCTGGGGAAAGGGGAAATGGTAAATACAGAAAAGGGTAGGTGGCGGGTGATTGTTATGGTACAATGAGCTACTATATACACATCCAATATGCGGAGGCGTACTGTAGATGCAATACATGCAAGAGTAATCTTGTCCGCACAATAAGTTATCATGCAAACCCATTTTGCACTGTCTGCATGTCTCGCAGGTTCTAGAGGCGATCGTCTAAACCAGTCTCATGTAGAAAGTTCAAGAGACTTTATGGCACGTTGGGCACAGTCAACTCTTCACCACGTGCCCAGAATCTTTTCTTCCTAAAAGGGGCGATAGTCCAAGCAGTCAACACTAGATTTAAGTGTTCTTCATTCGCCCGCTTAGTGAGGGCACACACAAAGTACTTGAGCTATTGTCTCGGGAGTGTGACAGACGCTACAGTGCTGAACATGAAGGCTGTGATGTGCAATTTTGTTGCCTTTGACCCTCTTGTTGCATGTCACCCAGAAAGAGTATAGAGCACCAACAAGATGACATAGGATGGGACACACTCAAGCATAAGTGTGTGTTACCCATTGTGTCCTTGTTTTGTTCTTGCCCTTTTACTCTTCTGTCTGTGCTGTTTTGTTGCAACTGTTACATCTGTTCTACAAATAAAACGGACTGTGCTAAAGTTGCACCAACCAGAGGGGTGGTCAATGCAAGTGTGGGAGGATTTATTCATTTTTATTTATTTATTTATTTATTTATTTATTTATTGCCGAAGGATACTGTTGCATCTCTTCTAACTGGTCACATTGTGATATAGAATCGTCACTTACAGCGCATACATAGACGAGGGACCTCGTCTATGTAGGCGCTGTAAGTGACGATTGATACCATTGAATACGAACTAGCCCGTACCCAAACCTTGCTGTGATTTCCTAAACAGGAATAAAGTACCTCGGAAAGGCTGGCTATATTTGAGCAAGCAGGTGGCAATTAATGAACCGGCCTGTTAACAAGTTTTTTTCCAGGCTGCCTGACTATATGTATGTTTTTGTGGTCCCCTCTGTTGTCTGCAGCACCTTTGTTAAAGTCGGCTGCTGTATATATAGTACAGCCCTATTTGTTATGTGACAGTGGTTATGCTATATAGCTTTTGAAATCTAGTCTGGCTTCTGTGTTAGCTGTAAAGTGCATGCCTTTGTTCATTCATCCAGTAATAATATATTGTGGTCAGTTGTTATTTTTTGTTTTCTGCATCCTCAGGCATTCTTGCTATGACAACAAAGTACTTATATAATAATCATAGTGGTAAGATATTTGCAGCAAGAGCAGTCCTCTGTGCTGTCACCGTGCTACAATACAGCATTTTAGCGGAACATTTCACCGAGCCTGTGCCAAAGAAAGCAGAATGAAAGCTTCATTCCATTCATGCTGTCTTCGGTTAGTACAGGAAGCATCTTCAACAGCAGTTAATGCGGCAGTTTTTCAGTTCACTTTGTTGTTATTGAATGACTGCGACTCATTTATGATAAAGCATTTAGTACAATTTTGTCATTTTAATTATCTCTAATACTGTAAGCCTGTATTCTTGCCCACATATAATGTTTTTTCCCTACATTTCTGCAGAAGTACCCTTGCTGTAAAATATGAATGGTGTATATTTTCCATTAAGACAGTATATTCTGCATTTCATGTTTTTTCTCTTCCCATCTGCTTCAAAAGGGGAGGCTGTTCCAGAATTTTCTTCAAGACAGTTGGTTTTGCACCAATTTCGTCAATGCAACAACAAAACCGAACTGCTCATGTCGAGTGCAAATAAAGCTTCAGTTACCTCAATTTTGTTTGTCCTGTTGAAAATGGAGTGTAGAATGCGCACATGCCTGCCTACTGACTGGCATACAAGCTGGTTGAGACACAACAAAAATGTTAGTCCTTCAGCCTGCGTAGCAGCTGTGCAAATACGTCTTAAAATTGATGCAATCATGCATTTTTGCCATTAACCGATAAGCTAGTAGGGAACGATAGACTGGTAGAGACCGATAGACTGGTAGACCATCAGACTGGTAGACCATCAGACTGGTAGACCATCAGACCGGTAGACCATCAGACTGGTAGACCATCAGACCGGTAGACCATCAGACTGGTAGACCATCAGACTGGTAGGCCATCAGACTGGTAGACCTTCAAGGTCCGAAATTACGTATAGCCATCAGACATGTAAGCCAGTAGCTTGATGGAATTTTTGACTTTCCAAAAAATACGTAAAAGCCAAGTGATATCTCAGTGAAGAAAAGCCGTGCACTCACCATATGCAGTCATGATCCGGACACCTCCATTCGAACGTTGTCGACAGGACGAAGAGGATACGATCTCGTAGTTGTCGTCCAAGTTGGGGTCTCCAAGATTCCGTATCCCAATCGCTGCCAGCCAGTGTGTTGCGTACTCCAGGGTAGCGTACCGTGCTGCTGCCGTGAAGTAGCGGCGCCTGCCTATCGAAGCTCGACCAACATTACCTATTGGGTAGCGTGGCGTTGTCGGCGGGCTGCAGGCATACGGTAGATCATGGCGATGAAGCAGGGGCGAGACGATTTGCTAGTGCGAAATTTGCACGGTTTATTCAAGGTAGTTGAAAGAAAATAAGAAAAGCATTAAGTTTGAAGTATCAAGTATGAAGCCTATCAAAGTACATTTCGGAGCCCCTTAAATAGGCTCTCTACAAGTGTGGGCGGGATCTTGCTTCCGTCGAGGACACGTGACAGGCACGGAGAGTGGGCCCCGTGGGCTCCGGCTCAGGGGGTAGGGTGAATGACCTCTCCGGCCAAGAGAAGGTGAAAGAGGATGAGGTAAGCACACACGATGCCACGACCATGAGAGGAGGGGAAGGGGATGAGGTCGCCCGTGCGCTCCGGTGAGTGACCTCTCCGGCGCCGTGGGGTCAGGCCAAGAGAAGGCGAAGGGGAATGACCTGTCGCCACGTGGTGTCAGATGCCAACCCTAACAGTACGTAAAGTCTCAAATATGCGGTTAAATTGAGGCCTTTGCAATAAATTCCGGGGGAAGGTGATCCGAAGCATTTCGAATGTGTTTTACGACAGGCGCCACATCTAGCCGGCGTCCAATACATACCTAGATATGTCAGCAACATCAATCTCAACAAACACAAGCGGACCACTATGGAAACTCCGTTCACTGATCTAATTGCGTGTAGATTTATTACAGCTGTCGGGCAAAAAGAATTCACAAATGAGGGCTCAAAAATGTCACGTTGCCCTTATGTGCTACGGATCCTAATGCGAGGATAGCGTTCGGCGTTACGCAATCCATATATTTTACAAACATGGGGAACATCTTAAATGCAATGGTTACCGTAACATTAACCTTACTTGCCTTACTATGAGCATTACAAATAATTAGTGAACCCTCCTTTTTTTCAGCTTTAGTAACCGTTATACGACATTGACCCGGTATCCTCGGAGAACTAAGGGGGGCGCCTTGATACTGTTAGGTGAAACAAAGGGTCTGTCAATGGCTGATGTCTATACAAAGTTGTAACACCTGACAGAATATTTTCCTTCAACGACAACTTTATTTCATAAGGTGGTACCAGTTCTAGTCGCCGAGTGAAAGTACATCAGCCCTATGCATGGGCTGAACGTAAACACCGTAATCATTGTTTGTGTGTTCGGGTTCATCTGAGCAAATCTTCAGCATAAAGTATGCTGCCGCATTGTGTATCCTACTCTTAAATTGTAATGTTTTTTCCGCGGTCTTTTATCTTCATTACCGCTTTCAGTCTTATTAATTCATGCTTTGCAGCATCAAAAATTAACATGGATTAAAAAAAGGATTCTGATGGTGGAGAATATCATGAGGCATTAGAAGTAGAATGTACACCTGATACAATGTATAACTATAGCAAATGACAATAATGACTTTAAGCTAAAAACGCGGACAGATATTGGCCTAATTTCTATTCAATGACGACTGAAAAATCTTGGCTAAAGTACTAGCTGACAGCTTGAAAGTCTTCATACGATCTGTGTTAGCTGATCACACCATATGTGGCATTGGAGACCGGACAATTTAGGTTTATATTCATAGGAAGGAGACACTGCTCGGCGAGTTGGTAATGCATGATAAATAAAGGAGCGCTAGAAAGGCGAAAGACGAGAACCATTAAATATTAGCAAATTCGCGAAGGCACTCTTTCCAATTGAAGAATGCGTACTAAACACACGAAAGCAAGCTTGCGATCAGTTTTGATGGTGGTGTAGGCGCTCACAATATTTGTTCCTAGACCTGAAGCTTTTGTATAACAAATGAATTATGTGTAAGGCAAGTACATTGAAAATGACTACTAAATATTTTGTACAAGTATACGTATCTGCTGTTAACATCCGAAAATTTATGCTTTTGACTTTGAGCACCACTGTTCTTAGATCATAAATTTCTAGGCAACTAAATGGAGGTATCTGTTAGCGATCATGGTAACAACGTACGCTGCTTTGCGAAACTCTTAGAACCCAGCTTGGAAATGTCGTAAGTGGTAGCGCCAGTCACCATGTAAAAACAAAGGAATAGGTTAAAAGGGTCTCGACTCTTAGGAAAGTCATCATGCTTCAGAACGAAACTGCCAAGTGCCTAGACCTTTATACTAATGCTTTCAAAAGCTACTGGAAAGCTACTCGGACTGAGACAATTTCAGGAACTGATACGTTATTCAAAACATTCAAAATGTATCTGACGTTTTTGACATTTAAGATCTTCCGCTAAACGATATTAACTTTATTATTCTATTATTTAAATGCACTTGGTTAACCCCTGCTACTTTAACATATAGCTCATGTGAAAGCCTACGTTCATGCGACCACAAAGATAGGTAAGCCGCCAGAATGAAGGCTACGCATGCTAAGAGGCGCGGTCAGATATTGACATTTCTCTAGTTTTCCACGGCTGTTCAGTTCTTTTTTTTTATAAGAAATTGATCTGAAACATCTTTCGACTATCCTTAGTATGTCGTCACCACCGCAATGTTTAATTAGCTTTTCTGCAACACATACAGCTGCAGGTTTTGTAAAACTTCACGTTACAGCTCATTGACCTAGCTGAAGCAGAATCGGAATGCTTGAAATAGAAGGAAAGCAGAAGAGAAGCGAAAGAAGCAAGTGGCAGAAAAGTCACGATCAGTAATTACGGGTAGAAATATTATTACAGTGAGCAACATCAGTAAAAGTTGCAAAACACCTTGCGTCTACAATTGTCGTTCTTATTTAAAGAGCGTCTAACTTCGTGACATCTCTAATCTCTCGTGTTGAAGACTGTTTGGGTGCTGGGGGTACGCTCTATGAATTGGCATCGTGTAGCACTAATTTCTGCTGAGAAGCACTTACAATATTTTGGCGTGGTATGTGAAATGTATAGGGTGATCTACAGCACATAGCTTCAATACTTTAAGAAATAACTGCCGAGATCCTGATCCCTGTCAAGCGGCTCTAAATTCGTCCTGAAAAACTTGATCGGTGGCAACATTTCCCAAGCAATGCTACTCTGCTGTTTGTTCCCTAGGCCGTTTAAATGGTGCTTCCATTTTCATAGTATTAAAAGTGAAGTGTGTGAAAACGGAAACAAAGGTGGTTGTACGATTATTTCAGGGTGTCTATTAACCGGGAAAACAAGGAAAACCGGGAATTCTCAGGGATTTTCAGTAGTCTGGAAAAAGTCAGGGAAAACTCAGGGAATTTGGGCCTCTATCAGGGAAAATTAGCGGCAATTTGATTGGAACGGTCGAAACTCACGGTAATGCTGGCTCGAGCAACAGACAGGAATCGCATTGAATCGTCTTTGACGCCCTGTCGTCGGCTAGATGAGTTGCCAGTGCGCAGTCAACGATCGACTTTCCGGATTCCCGATAATTTGGACGGCTTCGCGGCAACGCCACGTACCCCATAGAGTCAACGTATCAGAACGTGTGAAATTGCGGACGCAAGAACCCTTCGCCGTCCGATTTTCCGGACGTTTTGCCGTGACCGCAGGTCCGAAACGGCAATAATCAAAGGCACCACCGCTGCAGTTTTCATTACTTCGCCACCTCGAACCGGCACTGTCGCACGCAGATCCGCTGGCAGCCGTTGCGACAACTGCGGCAACGCTAGGCCTAGCTGCTTCGACGTTCGCTATGAAGCTTCTTGCCGTTGGGTGCCGAGTTTTTTATTGAAAGATTTAGCTGCTGTCAGCAATGGCACGGACTCCGCTTTTGTGGTCCTCGCGATTGGTTAGAAACTTAGAAAACACGGTGCGTTGCATAATGCCGGTTCCCGAAACTCAGCTTCGCCTCTGTACAGAACTGTTGCATGGTGAAGCATACGCAAAAGTATTGCAGGGAAGCATAACAAGCGTGGGAAGGGGCTATTGCCAGGGAATACAATCATCATCATCATCATCATCATCATCATCATCAGCCTACTTACGCCCACTGCAGGGCAAAGGCCTCTCCCATACTTCTCCAACTACCCCGCTCATGTACTAATTGTGGCCATGTTGTCCCTGCAAACGTCTTAATGTCATCCGCCCACCTAACTTTCTGCCGCCCCCTGCTACGCATCCCTTCCCTTGGAATCCAGTCCGTAACCCTTAGTGACCATCGGTTATCTTCCCTCCTCATTACATGTCCGGCCCATGCCCATTTCTTTTTCTTCATTTCAACTAAGATGTCGTTTACCCGCGTTTGTTGCCTCACCCAATCTGCTCTTTTCTTATCCCTTAACGTCACACCCATCATTCTTCTTTCCATAGCTCGTTGCGTCGTCCTCAATTTCAGCAGAACCCTTTCCTAAGCCTCCAGCTTTCTGCCCCATATGTGAGTACTGGTAACACACAGCTGTTATACACTTTCCTTTTGAGGGATAGTGGCAACCTGCTGTTCATGATTTGAGAATGCCTGCCAAACGCACCCCAGCCCATTCTTATTCTTCTGGTTATTTCAGTCTCATGATCCGGATCCGTGGTCACTACCTGCCCTAAGTAGATGTATTCCCTTACCCCTTCCAGTGCTTCGCTACCTATCGTAAACTGCTGTTCTCTTCTGAGCCTGTTAAACAATACTTTAGTTTTCTGCAGATTAATTTTCAGACGCACCCTTCTGCTTTGCCTCTCCAGGTCAGTGAGCATGCATTGCAATTGGTCTCCTGAGTTACTTAGCAAGGCAATATCATCAGCGAATCGCAAGTTGCTAAGGTATTCTCCATCAACTTTTATCAATAATTCTTCCCACTCCAGGCCTCTGAATACCTCCTGTAAACATGCTGTGAATAGCATTGGAGATATCGTATCTCCCTGTCTGACGCCTTTCTTTATAGGGATTTTGTTGCTTTCTTTGTGGAGGACTACGGTGGCTGTGGAGCCGCTATAGATATCTTCCAGTATCTTTACATATGGCTCATCTACACCCTGATTCCGTAATGCCTCCATGACTGCTGAGGCTTCGACTGAATCAAACGCTTTCTCGTAATCAATGAAAGCTATATATAAGGGTTGGTTATATTCTGCACATTTCTCTATCGCTTGATTGATAGTGTGAATATGGTCTATTGTTGAGTAGCCTTTACGGAATCCTGCCTGGTCCTTTGGTTGACAGAAGTCTAAGGTGTTCCTGATTCTATTTGCGATTACCTTAGTAAATACTTTGTAGGCAACGGACAGTAAGCTGATCGGTCTATAATTTTTCAAGTCTTTGGCGTCCCCTTTCTTATGGATTAGGATTATGTTAGCGTTCTTCCAAGATTCCGGTACGCTCGAGGTTATGAGGCATTGCGTATACAGGGTGGCCAGTTTCTCTAGAACAATCTGACCACCATCCTTCAACAAATCTGATGTTACCTGATCCTCCCCAGCTGCCTTCCCCCTGGGAATACAATATGTATTCCTTAATTATACACACGTGCACCCGGTATTTCCTGTCACAGTACGAGCGTCGATATGCCTAATATGTGTACCGACAGGCCTTCAGAGCGTTTTAGAACGTGCCTGTGGTAGTTTAAGCCCCCAAAGGCAGTAAATGACACGCATTTATTTTTTTCCTACTGGCCAATTTTTGAACGTTTTCGCGACTCCTAGAGAGTTCTAAAAATCGGCCGTGGACTGTGCAACTGACCAAGATGCTTGACCAAGACCAAGACCAAGAACAAGTACAGAAATGATGTACGCATTGTGGAATAAACGGGAAAGGAAGCTTGCTGCCGCCGTTTTGAAGGAGCTTGAGGCTCAAAAAACAAAGTTTAGGCTGATGCCGAGATGCAGGTGTCCCGCATCCAAGCCAAAATAAACTCTTTAAAACAGTGAAACACAGCACTCGGGCGTCGTGCGTAGGCTGAGAGTACGTCAGAACAGTTGAGGTTGACTTACGGGCTGTTGAGAGAGAATCTCAATTGTGACAGAGTTCGGGCCGCATACCACTCAGCTTGCTATCAGTTGATAGATATAGCTCATATTCGAATATATTTGCTTCTATATGCCCCTCCTTTTATTCGAATTTGTGAATGTCCGACTTATTTGCAGTTTTTTTCGAAGACACTTTATTTGCTGTGCATTTTACTAACCCCTGCCTTCTATTCTGTTTTTGAATAACATAAACACTACTCCTTAGTATTCAAATTGGATTAAGTCGCTTTTTAATTTTTTTTCATTTGCTTACTCGAGAGTGACAGCATCAGGCGATATGGTTTCAGCCCGTCTTGACATAAAACATAGTTCTGCATCACTCAGGGGAATGGGCATAGGCACTCAGGGAGAACCTGGAAAACTCAGGGAATTTGGAAATGTCAACTTGGTAGACACCCTGTATTTGTTATAGTAATTGAATAACACAAGGCAGTGATACTTGAAAATAGCAGCATGCTTCGTAAATATTCTCACGGTCACAGATGAAGCGCGTGCTGCTGGCGATTATCTTTTTAGGGTAATGCATGTGCTGGTTATCTTTATATGAACGATGTGCAATAAAGCTACTGCTTTGTTATTTAGATGTCTAGACGTCCAACTTAAATTTTACAGGTTCGAGATCTGTCAAACACTTTAGTTCCATCGCACCGAAGACCTGTGAGAAAAACTACGGATCTACCAGGCAGTTCTTAATTGTCAATTGCATTAGCAGGGACGAGTGGATGAAAACAACGTTTCATTGCCCCAGCAGCCCTTTGCCACAGTGGCGCGCAATGGTACGAGTCCGAGTAAGGGCGTGTGCGTGGTACTGGACGTAAACATTCTCACGTTGTGATACGGTGAAGAAGCACACGTTATTGAAACCTTTCAGTAAGTATAACAAACTGTTTAATGCGTGAACCTGTGCCCAGCAAAACAAGACACACTCAATGCAAAACGGCAGAGGCGGGCACAGTCGGCAATCGTCGAAAATCTGATTAGTGGGTCAAGCGCGCCGGCTTTCACACATGACTCGTCGAAGGTTCGAGTGTAATCGCAAGTAGTTGCATGGTTTCAAGAAAGTGGTACACAATCAGCATAGCGCATACTATCAGTAACGCATGATTTGGTGACAAGAGACAAGGATACAACTATCGATAAACTTCGCGAAACTACAGGTACTTGCAAGCGCTCCCTGCACCGTGCGATCAGGTTTAACACTTGTTAGCCGCTGAAAAGCAATCCCGCGAGAAAGATAAACAGGTGAACGTGTCAATATGAACGTTAGTGATGCGATGAGGAGGTGTGTAAATGCATGGAGTGAGTAGGAAGGAGTGTGCGTGAGCATAAGCATGAGCTTAAGCGTAGCTCGGGACCAACTGCAATGCATAGTATTGAAATGTATGTGAAATGCCGAAATTATTTCATGAAACAATCCCTTGATGGATCCAAAAATCCCTGTTTTTTTCCCGAAATTCTCGAAACAATCCTTGTTTTTTCGATATGAGAAAATGCTTTTCTGTTTTAAGTATGAATCGAATTTACGATTTAGCGTGTAAGGTGTCTTATCAAAACTTTTAGAATTTTGTGGGGTTAGAAATAATACAAGCGCGAAGTGTACAAATCAATAACAATGTATTAATGTCGTTATTGCAGCACCGTAAAAGTGCACGTTTTAGATATTCTAAACCAGACAAGATTTATATCGGAATGGAAAGCTTATGTAGCATTGTGTTTATGTTTAGCACAAATTGTTGATTTATTCAGAGTTGTGTATTTACGACAATTCAGTCAATGTCATTCATTCGTCCTCATTTCTTTTGCTGTGATGTGGGTGTAGTCAGGCCATGGTCATATTACAGCCGTAGTAATTACAGTGCCGGTATTCCGTCGTCACCACACTGTTGTCTTCGAATCGTCATTGATGTTCTATCGTCGTCCTGCGTACAATGTGACGACGTGGAGGTGTGCTCAATGCTGATCTAAGTGTTTCCTTGTGAAAATGCATCCAACTTGGTAGCGTGCTCTATACTTGTCACTGCCAGTTCGATAAGCAAGAACAGTTCTTCAGAAACAGCAAATAGAGCTTCGACTATTCGTACAGTGCGTGGAATGTCCAATTTTTTTCTCTGCGTGAAAATAAATCAGTTCTGATCACTCCAGGAAACCACCTGAAATAAATTCACAATCAGCCCTTATGGCTTACTGTTCCTCGGAACCTTGTGAGATATCACAAAGCTGGTCCTGACAGAAAGTGTAGTCAATGTGCGCAACATACTATAATTACTCGTGTTTTTTGCACTTTAACTTGCGCAGAATAACGTGTAAGCGTCTAATTGGCGTCAGTCATGGTAAGCGTCACCAGGGGCCCTATAATGTAAAAATATTCCAATATGTTTCTATTCCAATCTCCTGACGTCAAATTTGCGTCACCGCCGACGCAAGCACCGGGCGGTCACCCACAGGGCTGTCTGTACAGACCAATCAAACACTCTCCACGTTCATAGGAGGTCACTTTTGTTTGCTTGAAAAACGAATAACATTACCTACACTGAGCGGTTTGTCGTATCTAATTGGCTGTCAAGAGGCGAGGAGAACGCTCAAGTGGAGAGAGATCCGCTGGGGCAGAGCCAATGCACTGAAAATCGATATCCGGATGAAAAGGGTGGTGCCGGCGTCTGCAATTGGTCGGCTTTCCCTTACTTAACTCGTGGTGGCTGGTCGAAAATCGAGGCGGCATGCAACGGAAGCTTAAGAATGACGCTAAAGCTGACCCTCAGCAAAGAAGAGTTGGCAGAATGAGGTGGTAAACGTGCTGAAAGTGCTCGAAAATGTAACACGGCCACACAAGAAGTTTTATTATACGCAAATACACCCATGCTCTCCAGCAGGTGCGAGTAGCCAGCGTCTCAGCGATCGGCGGCAGCCATCTTTCATTCCTTTCGGAACAGGGCAGCCTGCGGCTATTCCGAAGAAAACTCAGTTTTGTTCGGCATAAGAATACATCTTTATCGCGTACACGTCACTTTGACGCGGTGAGTTTGTGCGGCAGGTGAAGTGGGTGCAGCCCTAAAGCTTTTTACCAATAGCCGAGGGCTAATGTCGAAAAGGGGTCGAATCAGAAATAACTGATTTTCTTTTTTCTGTCAAATCATGCATAATCAGTGATTACACATCATATCAGATGGGGAGCTACTGCAGTTTTCGTGATGTCGCGTGACAGACAGATGAAGGGGGGGGGGTAGTGCTCGAAAAAAGTTTTTGGCCAATCGTGGAGGACTGATAGCAGAATTGGAATAGAAAAGTTTGGAATAGTGTTACGTTATAGCGCCCCAGTAAGAGTTTGTGAGACTACGCAGAGACGCACATCTGCGAAGACTGGCAGCCCACAATCAGGCAAAACGGGAACAATGCTACTGCATCTCTCGTGACAAGCGGCGGTGCCAATAACAATGATGTCTGTTTACGGCGGCTCCTTTATTGGCTTCCGTGTTCCCTCCGCTGTGACCGGAACATTGTTGTAAGAAACAAACAAACAGGTGTGCACGCTCTCAAAACTACAGGTAAGTTGAGGTTCATTTGTCAGGAGCTGTGGCACCGATGACGGGGTGAGCGACGGAAAACAGAACATTTTATTCGATTGTAGCCCTAATCAGCCTATGACAGCTGGCATACCAACAAAAAAGACGAAGTCCTAACTTTCCCAGTAGACACGTCGCACAGGCCCGGCAACACGGCCGCTCATCCCAAACTTGCAAAGTGTGGGACGTGTCTTTCCCTTCCCTTTTCCTCCATTTACAAACTGTAGTCGTGCTTGACGCGCCAGATAGCTGGAAAGAATTGGCGAAGTTTTTGTTCGCCTTCTTTGAGAAAGCGCACCCCTAAAGCGCTGGAATGAGCGTTCTTTGACTGCCGACCGTTTCAGCCTTGGGCGGCGTGGGCGACCATGTCCACTGTGTTAAACTACATAGCGTCAGGCCCTTCCGCGCGTTCATGCGGGGAAACCTTCTCTCTGGTCGTGGCGGGACGGTAGAAACAACAAGGAGAGCTTCGCCACCGCACCAGATTTCCACGTGCACATTTGGTATAACTCTCCGCGTAAACGAAGCGCCGGATGGCAGAAGAGCGCGGCCGATCGCCAGCCTCGTGAAGTGCGCGTGTCGCATTTTGCTTAAATAGGCCTCAGGTTCAGCTTTATGGCGCGTGACGCGTAAAAAGGCATTGTGTTTCGTTTGAAAATTGCGCAAATCACACCAAAAGTGAACACGTTCTCTATTAACAAAACTGCTGCAGGCACTTCCAGCATTTATACTGCTGTCCTCATTTTCTGAGGTTTACTGAGAGTATTATCTGATCAAAGAATGCATATCCGAGTATTTCACCTCTTTCAGCCACCGAAAAATATCCTACAACGCCAATCCGGAATTGAAAAGAGAATGGTAGGTACTACCCGCATCCTCGCATATTAATCTTTAGCGACCGTATATTGTCATGGAAGGGATTGGTCGTAGTTTTATTGTGGGCTACCCTGACAGTAGCCGCGTTTCTTCTTCCGTCGTGTTTCCTAATCGCTTAACAGTGTTGCGCATTTTTTGTCTGTTTATCGTTTTTCCCCGTGATGGATTGCTATGAAAGCCTCTACAGGTGGTTCAGCGAATCAGAACAGATCGTAAGTGGGAAGGTCGACTCCTTTGCATTTGCACGGCCGCACCATTTCTCAACATGCCAGGCGGCGTTTTGGGTGCGCGAAAAGACGTAGTCGCTATTAAAGTTGTGAACAAGCCTCTAACTGTTAAGACGCTGCTTTTCAGATATAGGACTACTCTTTATAGTACATGTGCTATACGTGCTCATTACTGTGCCTCTTCAGGGAGAGGGCGAGGGAAGGGAGCAGGTAAGTACACTAAAGTACCTCATCTTTATTCTCTGCAAATGTATTACCTGCAGTAATGCTGGTTTTACATTATCGCAGCTGGTTAGAGTAACTACAGTGGCGTTCATTGAACGGTACTGCAACAGGTTGAAGCACTTCGCCCCTGTTTTTCAAAATAAATGCTTAATGAAGCCTTCTTTAAGAAATAACACATGTAGGAATGTCCAACCTTCAAGTATTGCTGTGGAATCCTACCTTCATAGGATGCGTCCTTAAAACTACCCTGCGCACTCTGTGTACGTCAAAAGCCTAAAGGTCACCCTGTGTTATTTGAAGCTTTGACGTATATGAAATGCTTTGCAGGTTTTTGAAATACGTAGACTACATACATGCTCTAGAATCCGGAATCGAGCACTGCCACATATGCAGGCATAAGTGAAATCCTTTAAAATTTGACATTGAAGATTTCCGATAGGTGAAACGAGCTTTTAGCGACCATTATGTTACGAACAAGCGCTACGTTGGATCAACATCGTAAAT
Source organism: Dermacentor variabilis (assembly GCF_050947875.1). Lineage (NCBI taxonomy): Eukaryota > Metazoa > Arthropoda > Arachnida > Ixodida > Ixodidae > Dermacentor > Dermacentor variabilis. Next base: position 174,999,683 of record NC_134569.1, read on the forward strand.
CCTTTCCAAAGCATGTGATATTCGGAAAAGCTTAGAGCTGTGAGCGAAACCGCCAAAATGTAACACGACTTATGAACAAGCTGAGGTAATGAAATAATTTCCGAATCATTGCAATGTGATCAAGTTCCAGCAATGCATAGATATTGCTTAACGAACGCCCAATATACCCTCACCAACATATCCGGTCTCGACATATTCAAACTTTTTGTAGGCAACGGAGAAGTAGCTTCTGCTGGTGGTTCTCATGTAGAAAAGCACACGTCCAACAGTGGTCAGGAACCCGCAAAACTTCATCAATGAACAAGGTTTGCAAGGCATAATGTTCTTTTTCCAGTCCTACTAAATAGAATGAGGAAAGATTTGAGCAAATCAAGCAAGATTGTAATTTATAAGAGTTACAAGAGACACATCAGAAAATTCACCCCCCCTTCCCATAGAAATATCATTTAATACATGTGCCACAAATCTAATTGACCTTTGTTATCACGTGCGAACATATCTTAGTTAATAAAGTAAATAGAATAAACGAACCGTACGGAATGTAAAATCCTCCCCCTATTCTCTTTCCAGAGTGAATGGCTATGGGAAATAACATATGCAAGAATCGTTATCTCAGGAATGTAAAGAAAAAACACCTACATCAGTAACCTCAGGTGACAAGCCACTGAGATCGAATGAATCATTATTCCGAATATAAATACCAGTAAATCGTTCTCAGGAACGCCGAAACCACCCGAATGAAATTCTGCAGCTCGACTTGAATTGAGTTTGCTTATCCACCCCGAAGCATCGACGTTACGCCGAACACGCTTTCATTCCTACACCTGCATTTAGGGAGCGTTTTGCGAATGTCCATTCTGTAAAATTCACGATGTAAGTTAGTCGCACAACACTGACAAATGGCACGAATACACGTATGTATTAAACAGGAACTAGATGAATGAAGGTAGAATAGGTATTATGTTTGTGAGAACTTCGCAATGTCCCTAAGACAAATATGTGGCATATTTAAGTGCAGGTTTTTTATTACAATTTTGACCCTTTTATATGGATTGTTCGGTACAGTTTACGAAATTATGGTATCGGCACTCGGATTAAACTGTATACTTTGGCGTCTATGGTGTAAAACTCCGTATACCCCGTAAGCTTCGCCTTTAAGACTGCACCACGATCGCGTTAAAGAGTCCCTGTTTGACGCGTGCACATGCGTCAAACCATGGCGACGCGGCCGGTTCTGCCTTGCTCAAGGACGAATGATGTGGTCAACGAACCTGGCAGCCTCCGCGAGAAACGGGAAACTTTCGCTCCTCCAGTTGCGCAAGGAGTAATGGCAGCACCTGGCGCACAGTTCGACGGCCTCTCCCCGACTCTGCACTCACCATCAGCTTCGTTCAGCGAAACTGTTGACGCTCTCAGGAACACCCAATGTTCAGGTATGACACGTCACTTGAATGGCACACCACCAAGTAAAATGTAAGTATTGCCCGATAATTCGATAGTCTGCAAGACAGCGTAGGCTCATACTGTGAAGTTGGCCATGGTTATTAATGATGACCTTTTGTTATTTGATAACCAATCACTAATCGCCGTTTGAAAATATCCGCTTATAGCTTACTTTTGCAGCACTGATGAATACCGAGTGATATAACATGTTTTTCTACCTTTGCAACAACACACATTCAAATTCAATGAAGAATACACTCACATAACACTGTTATATATTTACTAATTACCATACACACTCAATAATGATTCCAGACACTCGAACTACTACCATCTCATCGGAATATTTAACATATATACGAATCCAGTTAGCGAAACTTTCTGCCTTTTTGCTCCAATCTAAATGGCTCATCCCTCATTCGAATACTCACAATCATTCTGTATACGTCAGTACATTTCCCTAAAACACTTCACTAAGTGACAACGCAACCTCCTTATCAATACTTCACGCAAACAAATACACACACACACGCAGATTCATTCCTTTAGGTACAATTAGAAAAGCCAGCACTCACATTAACTTCAGACAAGCTAGCCCATTCATAATTAACGTGCTCATAATTACCATGCGAGCCACAGTACATTTCTCTGAGAGTCTTTACTTAATTAAAGCGCACAAAACATTCCCTCGACTCGCTTTAACACGCATGAAGCCACAACGGGCTCTCGTGACCGTTTCGCATCCCAGGTTCGATGACCACTTAAACTCTAAATTTCGTTTTAGCTGAATTACTTACCTTTGTTTACAGGACCCTCATAAGAAATTTCGCGTCAATGCAAACACAGAAGAGTACGCATTTGGGCTGGTTGGTTCATGATTACGAGCAGTAAAACAACGCCGCCCTCCTCGTCCTGTTGTTTAACGCTGTTTTACTACTCGTAATGCAAACACACTTTCACCAGCCAACAAATTTTGTTTATTCTTTACTTCCGTCGAGAGTTTTAGCTCACGTGCAACGCACGGCCAACGCAAGGTCAACACACGAACAACGCCGACGAGACCGCATTTTCTGCGCAACAGGGTCCTTATAGCAAATGATTTTCAAACGTCGCCATCCCCTGTATACAGCAGTGCCTCTACGCACGCAGAAGCTAAAATTAAGCCTCATTACATGGTACGGCAGCAGTTCCCGTGCTCTTTCGAAATAAGTTGCGAAAACGGGAACTAGCGCAAGCCAAATAAATTTTTAACACCGAACCCAAAGAAGCATCGAAAGCCAACGCAGCATTCTCTTCAGGGATGAAGCAATGTTGAACAGCAACTTGTCTTCTGGCCACCAAACGTAATGGTGTTCGCAAGAAGCCTCAGAAGAAGCCAACGAAGGAAGAAGGACGGCCTCAAAAGTTTCTCACCCTGAAAAAGTGATTGCTCTTGCGGCAGTCACTTCTGATATAAAGATGCAGTGGGTTTTCTTCGGACATGGCGTCAAAGCAAACAGCGCAAATCATATTGTCACGTACGAGTTTGTGACGCTGGGGACAAAATGACGCTGGCAGGCAAAGAGGAGATTGAAGTGTCTTGAAGATTTGTCAATGGTGTTACCCTGGTCACTGAACTGCGTTCTTGTAACTGTATATATTGTAAATACATATATTTTCTCCACGTAACATTTTGGTGGAAGTAGAGGGTAATCTCGTCACAAGCCGACCCTGGATCTTCGCAGCAGGCATCGTATAGGCTCCGCTGTTGTGGCTACTGACGCTGCATCCGCCACTGAGACACCCGCGGAAGTAGTGCTAATCCAGATACGTCACCCGGGAATCTTTATGGGCACTGGGAAGGTCGACGTCGAAGAATGGCTGACGTCGTACGAGCGCGTCGGGAAGCACAAGTGGGACGCCACACTTTTGCTAGCCAACGTGATATTTTACTCCGGATAACAGCGAAGGTATGGTTCGACACTCATGAAGCCGACATTAGAAGCTGGGACTCCTGCAAGGAAAAGCTACGCGATCTTTTTGGAAGAGCTATGGGCCGTCAAACGGAGGCAAAGCAAGAACTAGCGTCTCGTTCCCAGATATAAACCGAATCGTACGTCCCGTATATTCAAGACGTTCTGGTTTTCTGCCATAAAGCCGATGCGGACATGCTAGAGGCCGATAAGGTCAGACATATTTGGAAGGGCATCGCGGACGATGCGTTCAACCTCCTGCTTTGCAGGGACTGCTCAACCGTTGGGTATATCATTAAGGAATGCCGGAATTTTGGGCAAGCGAAGAGCGAACGCATCGTACAACGTTTCCACCGACTTCCGCATACAGCTGGCACTTCCTCCTGCAACGACCCTCCGGTGTCACATCCGCCTACAACGCCAAGCTTCATACAAGTCATTTGTCGCGAACTTGAGGCTTTGGCTCTAAGTTCTCACTGTCGCCATACGCATAACAACATGACCATCTCGCTCATTCAAGTTATTGTCCGCCACAAAATCGCAAACAGGGATATCCAGTCTGCCCTCCGCCCACGTCCGACCCCTACCGCCTTTGTCACTGCATCTGTTGGCCATCGACAGTCATTCACGAATCGATATCAGAAAACCTCTCAATGGCGAATGCCAGGTGACAGGCCAATTTGCTTTGCTTGCTCTCGCAACGGTCACATTCGTAGTGCCGTAGTATCCGTTTGTACTCCTCGCCTTGACCATATGCTTAGTGCCGCTTCTACCGAGACTCTCGGCAACTCTCGCCCCTTTCTGTACCATACCATGCCGGTGTTCCCTCTCGCGGAAAAATCACTAGCCGCTCGCCCTCGCCGGAACGCCGTCAATCCCGCACGCCTACACCTCGACGTCCCTCGTCCCCGTCCTACGCGGGCAGCTTCTCGGGAAACTAAACAATGCAGCCCTCGGAGGTGAGGTTGCATTGACAACTCGGACAGCAAAACCTGTGCTGACCCATGCTGCTCGACCGAACATTGTTGAAATTTTGTTGATGACGTACCCGTTCAAGCCCTCATAAGATACTGGCGCTCAGGTGTCGCTTATGCGATCAGATCTCCTTAGCCGTCTTCGTAAAGTCCTTACACCCGCTCAGCCGCCTGCCGTCCGAGTAGCTAATGGCAGTACAATAGCCGTGATGGAGATGTGCACCGGCCGTGTTACCATTGCCGGACGCCCAGTGTTAGTCCTGTTCACTGTACTGGCCGGGTGTCCACACAAAGTGAAGCAGTAGGTTCTGCCTTGATCGGAAACACACTTCTAAAATTTAGCAGCATGCGTATCAGCAGGATTCCTCTCCACCTCATGAGGCAAAAATGGTGCACAATAGCGCACGAAAAACTTCTATTATTTTGTTTCCGCTTCAGAATGTCCCACAAAGAGCTCGTTTCTAAACCCACTTCATTATGCAGTGTGATAAATGTTAGAAAGCACATTGTCTACTACTCCTCATCACAATTGGCCTTTTCTTCTTCGGGCATTACAAAGGCCATGGAGTGACTTAAATGAAGACAATATTCATGCTGCTAGATGCATTTCCGAAGCGACTCAAGGTGTAAATTTGCGCACTGTTTGCTCTTTTTGAAAAGTACACTTGATTTTCTGTAGGCTGTTCTTTACAGAATAAGCTAACATTTCTTAAGCGCATCCCAACAATAGTTATGAGTATTTATTAGAGCGCGAAACATTCCGCAGCATTCGGCATTGTACTCTTCTTATACAGCATATCACTACATATCCGTGTTGGATGCTCAACGGTCTGTAATACAACTTAAGCAGCACCAGCGGCAGCCTGAAGGGCACATTTGTTTTGAATTCAGAGTGGCGGCTCCTTCAATTGAGGTGGTGACGCAGCCACCGCCTTCAACACTGACGGCGCCCAAACAGACACCAGCAAACTGCGGAAGAGACGAAGCGCACGATTTGCTTTGTCGCTCCATTCTCGCGTTGAGAACTGTTTGCTAACCGGAGCATTCCCGAATTTTTACGGCGCAGCTGTACATGATGTTCGCCGGCACAAGTGTATTTGCCGACTATGCGCCTATGCAAGCTACTGCGACAGCTCCGAAAGAGAATGGCTGAAGCCTTTGTTCAGTGTTCCCTTAAGCCTCAGATGCGTAACAACATTTCGGTTGTGACTATTCTACACAGAGCTAAGTTCATTTGGTGAAACGCTAGACCGGGAAAGCGGAACACAAATGAAGGCACATATGGAAAGTTCAAACGCATATTACGCCCTTATATATTGAAAACTACGGCGTTTGAACGATAGACCGTACGCTGAAGATTCATCGTGCAAGCAAAAGAATAATGCGCAGCAGTTCTCCGGCGCCACATGCGCACACGAACGATCAAATCAATCAAAAAGGTAAGTTATCATCGACAAATAAAATTTGTGCAATAAATAGTGATATAATCATAGAAATATTGCTGCCAATGCATTCTATCCTAATCTAATAAGCTTGCAACTGAGCCATGGTATGGTTTAGCGACATGTTTAGCGCAGAAATATCCTCCCTCGAGAACAAATATATGAGTAGAGATGGAGGGGGGGGGGGTGGTTCTTGTGCTATAAAATTGTACATTTTCGCAACCCATTTTCACGTCATCCTATACCCTGTAACTCCATATGTTTTTTTTCTCAATTTGTTAACTTTCTTCCCTGGAACATTTTTCGGTGTGGCGTTATGCGACGTACTCTTTCTGCTTTGGTCGGCTTAGAAACATCCGATAAATTGAATCAAGCGGGCTCTCAGGCGAGTTCAATGCCATTTTGAATAGGTTAGCAATTTATGACGTATTTGTGACGTAATAACGTAATGACGTGCTGAACGGCTTTACGTCTGTAAACCGTTCGAGGTTTACCCTATTCCCGTGTTCAAACGCCTCTTCCTAAGGAAACGTTTGTTCTGCTCGGTTGAACTCTGTAGATATATGTAAATTTTTGGTTGCTCGACCGAAGTTTTAAATTCGACGAAAATGTGTCTTAATATTTTTTTCTGTTCCGCCAGCCTACCGAGACTAGTGGCGCCTTAACGTAAAAATATTCCAAACGTTTCTCTTCCAATTCTGCAATCAGCCTTCCGCGATTGGTCAACAACTTTTTGAGTCACCCCCGCTTCAACTGTAGGTCACGCGACGTCACGAAAACCGCGATAGCTCCTTATCCGATATGACGTGTACACACTGATTATGCATGATTTGACCGAACAAAAAAATAGGTATTTCAGATTCGATGCCTTTTCGGCACTAGCCCTCGGCTATTGGTCAAAAGTTTTCGGGCAGGCCCTTGGCCTACCGGAGTCGACAAGCACTGCTCGTCTGCTACAGCTGGGAGTATACAACACGCTTGAGGAACTCGTGGATGCGCAAAGAACCTCTCAACTCGAACGCATGTCTCTGACTGCCACGGGCCGGTACATCCTGCGGAAACTCGGCTTCAACTACCACTTCCAACACGGTCAGAAACAGGTCATTCCACCTGATCTCAGCGACACGCTGATTGTCGCCCCTATACCTCGAAACATGCACCCCGAATTTAATCGGGGCCGACGCCAGGCCCGTGCCAAGGCACTGCTGCGCTCCTTGGGTGGAAAGAGGACTACGCGCTTTGTAGACGCCGCAGAATACGCACGAGAACACCGGTTCATGGCGGTAGTCGTATACGTTAGCTCCAGGCTTACGCGCGCGTGTAGTGTCGCAACGGAATTCCCCGAAACAGCAGAAGAGGTAGCGATTGCGCTTGCGCTTACCGACCCCCTCTGCGAGGTAGTGTTTAGCGACTCACAGTCCGCAGTTTGCAACTACGCGCGGCGGCGCATTTCCTCCGAAGGTCTCCATATTCTAAGGAAAGCTGGTCGACAGCACTTCGATAACACCGCCATCATATGGTTTCCAGCGCACGTCGCCACCCCCACCGATGAGGGCCTCATTAACTTGAACGAGAACTGACCCGCCGCACAGAATCGGGGACCGCCTCTTCGAGTTCGGAACTGCTGACTCAAAGCACGCGAGAACGCCTGGTCAGGTACAATGACATCACCAAGCACTACCAGCTGGGCAGGCGGTTGCTGCCCCCACCTCACCCCATGCTGAAACGTCGCCAGGCAGTCATCTGGCGACAATTGCAAACACAAACATTCCCCAGTCCAGTGCGATTGCAGCACATTTTCCCTGCGCAATACCCGAATGCTCTTTGCAAATTATGTCAGGACACTAGAGCGACGCTCTCACACATATTGTGGGAGTGTCGGGTTACATCAGCTACAATGGCAGTAGCCCTGGAGGCTCTTGCGTCGAAGTGGGCCGCCGCTCTGCGCAGCTCCAACATCAAGACACAAGAGTGGGCTGTCCAGCAAGCCCGAGAGGCGGCGACGAGGCAAGGCCTCGAAGTCCCCTCATGGGAGACCTGAGCCCGGGTCACCAAATTTGCCGGATTCCGAATAAAGTTGTTTCCATCAATCCATTCGGGCAGGACTCACTTCACCTGCCTGTCACGACACCTCACAAAACTGCAAAAGCTCATCGCGTCAGAGTGACGTGTACGAGTGAAAGATGCATTAATATGCCGAACAAAACTGAATTTTCTTCTGAATAACCGCTGGCTGCCCCGTTCCGAAAGGAATAAAAGATGGCTGCTGCCGATCGCTTATGCACCAGCTACACGCACCTGTCGGAGAGCATAGGTTTATTTGCGTGTAATGAAACATTTTGCGTAGCCGTGTAACGTTTACGTGCACTTTCGGAACGTGTACGACCGCGTACTGCCAACTCTTCTTTGGTGATGATCCGTTTTATTGTCATTCTTAAGCTTCCGTTGCATGCCGCCGAGATTGTCGACCAGCCACCGCCAGCTAAGTAAAGGAACGCGGACCAATGGCAGGCGCCGGCACCACACTCCTGATCCAGTTATCGATATTCAGTGCAGGGGTTCGGCCCCATCCAATCCCTCTCCACTTCAGCGTGCTCGTCGCCTCTTCTCAGCCAATCAGATAAGACAAGACGCTCAGTGTAGGCGATGTTATTTGTTTTTCAAGCAAACAAAAGTAACCTCCTATGAACAAGGAGAGCGTTTGATTGGTCTCCTTAGACAACCCTACGGGTGACCACACGATGCTTGCGTCAATGGTTACGCAAATTTGACGCAAGAAAATTGGAATAGACACACATTGGAACAGTTTTACGTTATAGGGCCCTAGAACGCACCCTTTCGCAACTAAATCACCTCGACGAGAGGATCTCAAGCCGAAGAAGTGGGCTCAAGGAGCAAGACACTGTAAGAATAATCCAAACGTTCCTCACCAGCCGCATCCGCTACGGCACCCCGTACCTGGCTTTAAAGAATGCTGAAATAGAAAAGCTGAACTTCATGATTAGCAAGGCAATCAAAGTCGCCCTGGCACTCCCCGCCATGGCCTCTACATCACGTCTCCTTAAGATGGGCGTCCACAACACGTGGCAAGAGCTCGCCGAAGCGCACTAGAACAGCCGTCTGGAACGACTAAAGCTCACGCCCACAGGGAGATCAGTACTCCGACACCTAAACTACAGCGAGACGTATGTCGCAGACACGGACAAGAAAGAGCGAATACCACCGGACTTTCGAGAGTGCATTTGCATCGCACGTGTCCCGCGCAACATGCATTCCATATATCACAAGAGTAGAAGACAGGCTAGAGCCAACGCCATCAAACGAAGTTTCAAACATGACCCGAATGCCCGCTACACCGACGCGGCCAAGTATCGGCATCCAAACGCGTACGCTCTGAGCGTCGTAGTCTCCCGAGGCTGCGAGCTAGCATCGGCAACCTTCAAGGCACGCAACCGGGATACGGCTGAAGAAGCGGCAATTGCTCTCGTCACCACCACATGCACAGACGCAGCGGTTATATTCACCGACTCTCAGGCCGCCTGCAGAAACTTCTTGAGTGGCCGCATCTCGGCCGACGCACTCAAGATACTAAAAAGACCAAGCACTCCGCTCCCGTACACCTGCGTAACGTGGGTACGCGCACACGAGAGACTAGAGGGGAACGAAGCGGCCCACGCCGCTGTTCGCGGGCACGTCAGGCGGGCTCCCCTCTCCCCACGCGCTCTCGGACCCGCGACACAAGAGGTGGAGGCCGTACCCACCAACTATTCGGCCATATTGCAACATGACACGCTCAAGCGTCGAGTGTACCCTCCACCGCACCCTAAACTCGACAGAGAAGAAAGCCTGATCCTTAGACGACTGCAAAGTAATACGTACACGCACGGAACGATAATGCATCGCCTCTGCCCGACGCTCCACGGCTACCTCTGCCCACTTTGCAACGTACCCGACACTCTGGCGCACTTGCTTCTGGAATGCCCATGGCAGGAAGGCAGCGAAATGCAACCAGAAACGCACGCAAAACGAGCAATTGAAGCAAACGACCTATCCGAAACGTGGGAGTCCATGCTGACCATCGGGGACCTGGAAGACCAACGATAACTCGTCGCCTGGGCCTAGAGTGCAGTCGAAGCTAGAGGGTTCCTGGACTAAGGAGCCTTCCCACCTTAGGGTGATAGTACCTTGCTTATATTACCTTTAGCATTATATAATAACTCCTTAGTTGTCTTTCGCGATCTATAGATTGAAAAGCTTTCATTTCTGAAGAACAGTTCGTTATATTCAACTTTGCCGGCAATTTGCGCTATATTTACGGTCGTTCGGAGTACAATATCGGGGAATGTTATCCGGTGATGCCGCTTATAAAAATGGAAGCCTCCAGAGGGTTATTTTGTTGATATACGGAAGGTGAACCTCCATAGTACTAGTACTACTCCTACATGCATTCAACTTTGGAGGAGTAATTAGACAGTCAGATTGAAAGCTAAAAACGCTGTGTGAAGAGGTGGCAGTAATGACAGTGTTGAGTCGAGATGGCATTGGTGAGGAGATGAGAGAAGTTATTCTACAAAGTTTCGCATCAGTTGACTATTGACCTAGCCCCTACTTAAGGCTTTCTTGTTCTTGGGGACCAAATTGTCAAATGTATGACATACAGCGGCGGAGGAGAAACTTAAATTCAGAAAGCGAATGATGATTGCAACGAATCAATAGGTTTTTGTCAAGGCTCTGATGGTGAGTTTTCAATGATAACTACGCATCTGCGCAATCTTGCGAATTTTAAACGTAGGCAAGCTCGGCCCATATATACAGGGTTTGAAGGAAATTAATTTTAAAGGTTTAAGGCGAATTCCATACAAGTTCATTCCATGACTTCGCTTCTCCGTAGCTCAGAGAGAGAGAGAGAAAGCAAAGACATTAAAGGTAGGGAGGTCAACCATAAGAGCACCCAGTTTGCAAGCCTACACTGGGGGTAGGAGAAAGGGGAATAGAAAGAGGGAAAAAGGGATAGAGTAAGCACTGAATGCGTGTTCGAGGGCACTATACACAGGGGCGCTATAAAGGGTCTGTTAAGCAGGTTCACTTCAAGTATTGCACTAGTGCACGAATCGCTTTTCGTGCCAGTGATATGTGTGGCCACGGTCCATGTATCTTTGACTCTGTGAACGGTCTTGAGTTGAGTCGGTGCAAAGTCGCCCGCAGAAAGAGGCGTTGTACATCGTAGCGAGGGCAGGTACAGAATAGGTGTTCGATGGTTTCCTCGCACCCACAGGAGTCGCAAATCGGGCTCTCGGCCATGCCCAAACGATAAAAGTATGCGTTCGTGAAGGCCACTCCAACCCACAAACGACACAGGAAGGTTGTTTCGCGGCGGGAAATGCTTGATGGCAGTTGTAGCCGTAGCGTGGGGCCAGTTTACGTAATCGGCAATTGAAGGCACTTGAAATCCAGAGGTCTTGTGACTTTTTGCATGCAAGTAGTCCAAGTTCCCTGGCAGCGTCCGACCTCGCCGAAGATGCTGGACGCGTCTTATCTTCGTGGGCAGACCGGGCAGCCTTGTCAGCTAGGTTGTAGCCGACGAAGCCACAGTTAGCAGGAATCCATTGAAATGTAGCTCAGAACTGCCATAGCTTCCATAGCTGCTACGCAGCTCAGCACCGCTCGACCCACGCTGTCGTTCCAGATTTTTTGTTACTTGAAAACGCTGTCGTTCAAGGTTGCGTTTGCCGAAACCACAATATGAATATCGGAGACACTGGAGTGATGAATATCGCCTTACTGAGGTCACTGCTTGGAACACCCATGGGTAGTACACCAGGAATTTATGTCTATGTACAGAACCGTCCTTGCATTGCGGCCTTCCACGGAATATGAAAGCGGCAGCCAGGATGCGTTACGTGACCTGAAACTCTGCAGCACAATTTGATAGTGAGTAAGCTACCCGGCGCGTCAGAAATTACTTGTTTGCCCTCATTCATTTTTTTTCGTTGCCGTGGTCTTCTGTAGTTCTCTGAAGCCGAAATCTTCAATTTTTCGTTCCAAACTTTAATTCGTTCTGCTGCTTTCGGTGTCCAGTTTATGCATTCTTCATAGCGGCCTTCTTTTTTTGTAGTCTACTTCTCCACTTTGTGGCGGTGGGAATATCGCTTCGAGGGTTCGTATTCAAGAAAACGGCTCACTGGCATGTTGCATGAGGCGAAAAATACGCTAGCGTTCCCGACATGGATGACCGCGTCTACCTGTCACTGCCGGAGCCATCCGTAACATTGCTGGCCAGCTTCAATAAACTATGGTTCCGGCGGATGCCTCGTTGGCTCGTCTAGAGAACTTTTTTGTGCTATTTGTTCTGCTTATCAATTCGCGCATCTGCAATGTAGCTCATGCCCCATTGCAAGACATCGGATAAGAATTTCTCCCAGAAGGCCATAATTCCCTCCCACCTGTGCTCCCACAGCGGGAACCCTGGCCACTTCTCCGTCTGTACACAGCCACAAAAATATCGCCTGAAATCTCCGCACAGTTTTAATGCGAAGGCCTTATACCTCCCATGACGAAGAAAATCCGGCGTGATCAAGCGTGCATACGAAAAATAGTCAAGAGTTGAAAGAGTGAAAATACATCTAAAAATGCTTATAGTGACGTCAAATTTCTCAGAGAGGTTCCTGTAAACAAATCAAATTAATGAATTTGAAGACAAGATTTCGTGCTTTCGGTCTGTGTGGGAATCAAGCCGGAGAATTCTGAGTGCAAGACGAGCACGCTACCTCGACGCAACGGCGGCTCCACCGTTCTGGCTGACTAAACGTATATGCGTCCTGGGCTGATAACAGACACACATGGGCCACTAACCGGTCGTGTGTCGATAGCGAACACGAACTCCTTACTTTTCCTGAGCAGACAGCACATACACGGGCGCTCATACCAAACGTGCCAAGTGCGGGAGATGTCTTTCTTTTCCCTTTCCCTCCTTTCACACTGCGTAGCCACAGCACTGAAGCACTTCATCTATATTCTCTGGAAATATATTACCTAAACTAAGGCTGGTTTTACTTTATCGCACCTGGTCAGAATAAGTCCACTGGCGTTGAATGAACGCTACTACAACAGGATGAGGGAGTTTCGCCCCTGCTTTTCAAAAAGAAATACTCGCTGAAACCTTGTTTAAGAAAAAAAGAAACAAGTGAAGTGCTGTCCAACTTGTATGTTTTGCTGTGGGAAGCTACGTTATTTGAAGGACTCATTAGGTCTACCCGGCGCCCTCTGTGTACGTCAAACGCTCAAAGGTACGTTAAACTTTAACGTATATGAAATGCTTTTCAGGTTTTTCAAATATGTTGTCTGTACATACGCACTCTGGAAGCCGGAAATGAACACTGTCACAAATGTAGGCATAAGTACAATCCTGTAAAATTGTGCATTCCTACATTTGAGACATCTGAAGCGAACTTTTAGCGAATATTATTCTACGAGCAAGCGCAACGTATCATCAACCTCAAAAATCCTTTAAAACGCATTTCATACGCAGAAAAGATTAAATCTTTTAGTCAAACTGCCTAAGTGTAACCTGAATTATTAACAAGCTGGGTTGATTAAATGCGTTCCGAATCATTGCAATGTGATAAGGTTCTAGTAATGCAGGTATATTGGGGGGGGGCATCATCATCATCATCATCAGCCCGGTTGCGCCCAATTCAGGGCAAAGGCCTCTCCCATATTTCTCAAACCCCGGTCATGAAATAATTGTGGCCATGTCCTCCCTGCAAACTTCTTAATCTCATCCGCCCACCTAACTTTCTGCCGCCCCTGCTACGCTTACCTTCCCTTGGAATCAAATCCGTAACCCTTAATGACCATCGGTTATCTTCCCTCCTTATTACGTGTCCTGCCCATGCCCCCCCCCCTATTTCTTTTTCATGATTTCAACTAATATGTCATTAACTCGAGTTTCTTCTCTCACCCAATCTGCTATTTTCTTATCCGTTAACGTTACACCGATCATTCTTTTTATAGCTCGTTGCGTCGTCCTCAATTTAAGTAGATCCCTTTTCGTAAGCCTCCAGGTTTCTGCCCCGTACGTGAGTACTGGTAAGACACAGTTGTTGTGCACTTTTCTCTTGAGGGATAATGGCAACCTGCTGTTCATGATCTGAGAATGTCTTTCAAACGCACCCCAGCCCATTCTTATTCTTCTGATTATTTCAATCTCATGATCCCGATCCGCGGTCACTACCTGCCCTAAGTACATGTATTCCCTTACCACTTCTAGTGCCTCGCTACCCATTGTAAACTGTTGTTCTCTTCCGAGACTGTTAAACATTACTGTAGTTTTTCACAGAATAATTTTTACACCCAGCCTTCTACTTTGCTTCTCTAGATCAGTGAGCATGCATAGCAGTTGGTGCCCTGAGTTACTAAGCAAGGACAGATCGAGATTGGAGAGATCGTATCTCCTTGCCTGACGCCGTTCTTTATTTGGATTTTGTTGCTTTGTTTACGAAGGACTAAAGTGGCTGTGGAGCAACAGTAGATATTTTCAGTATTTTTACATACAGCTCGTCTACACCCTGATTCCGTAATTCCTCAATGACTGCTGACGTTTCGACTGAATCAAACGCTTTTTCGTAGTCAATGAAAACTATATATAACGGTTGGCTATATTCCGCACATTTCTCTATCACCTGAGTGATAGTGTGAATATGGTCTATTCTTGAGTAGCCTTTACGACATCCTGCCTGGCCCTTTGGTTGACAGAAGTCTAAGGTGCTCCTGATTCTATTTGCGATTACCTTAGTAAATATTTTGTAGGCAACGGACAGTAAGCTGATCGGTCCATAATTTTTCAGCTCTTTGGCGTCCCCTTTCTAATGGATTAGGATTATGCTAGGGTTCTTCCAAGATTCCGGTACGCTCGAGGTCATGAGGCATTGCGTATACAGTGTGGCAATACCAAATGACCTCGAGCGTACCAGAATCTTGCATATGTATTGTAGAAAGGTCGCCAAATATACCCTCAACCTTTTCGTAGGCAATGAAGAAGTAGCTTCGTTCTGCTGGTGGTTCTCAAACCGAAAAGGATAAATACGCGCGGTAATGGTCAGGAACCCGCAAAATGTTTTAACGAACATGGTTTGGAAATCATAATGTTCACTTCCCAGTCTTACTATTTAGAATAAAAAACGTTTGATCTATTCAAGCAAGATTGTATATTATATTAGAAGATTATTAATTGTATATTATAATATATTAGATTGTATTATATTATTACATATATACGCAACAAATCTAATTAATTTTTATGACCATATGCCAACTCAACTTAGTTCATACAGTGAATATATTAAGCGGAGCATAGGGGATGTAAACTCCTCCCCCTCTCCACACAATCTCTTCAGAGTGAATGATTATAATGTAAATAACATATGCAAGAATCATCATCTCGGACATGTAAAGATCAAAACACCTACATCAGCAACCTCATGTGACATGCCATTGAGATGGCGTGACTTATTATTCCGAATGGAAATACGAATAAATCCCTGTCAGAAAAGCCGAAACCACCTGAATGAAATTTTTCAGCTCAAATTAAATTGAAGTTGCTTATCCATCACGAAGCATCGCCATAAAGCCGAAGACGCTGTCGTTCCTAGAGCAGCCTTTAGGGAGCGTTTTCCCAACATGCAATCCGTAATATTCATGACGGACGTTAGTCGCACAAGCATGAGAAATGGCACAAGGACACGCATGTAAT
The DNA here is from genome assembly GCF_050947875.1 of Dermacentor variabilis. Taxonomy (NCBI): domain Eukaryota; kingdom Metazoa; phylum Arthropoda; class Arachnida; order Ixodida; family Ixodidae; genus Dermacentor; species Dermacentor variabilis. Next base: position 175,015,245 of record NC_134569.1, read on the forward strand.
AGACACCAACTAGAAGAATTCCCGTAGATTACGTATTATGCTTGCGAAAATTTCGCAATGTCCCTAACACTAATCTGTGGTATACTTCAGTGCAGGTTTTTTACGACAATTTTGTACCTTCTGGGTGGATTATTAGGTACAGTGTATGAATTTATGGTATAGTCAGTAGGATGAAGAAAAAGTTGAGTTGAGCAGCTATGGCGTAAAACTTGGGAGGCGCGTAAGCTTCGCCTTTAAGAGTAGAACACGATCGCGTTAAGGCGTCCCTGACTGACGCGTGCACATGCGTCAATACAGCTGGGCCGCCCTTTGCAGCAAAGCGATGGCCACGCCGCGGGCTCCGCTTTGCTAAATGACGAATGATAGGATCAGCGCACCTAGCAGCCTCTGCCAGAAGCGGAAACCTTTCGCTCCTCCAGCTGCGCGAGGAGTAATGGCAACATGTGGCGGATAGTTCGACGGCCTCTCCCCGATTCGGCACTTGCCATCAGCTCCGTTCAGCGAAACTGTTGCCGCTATCATTAACGCCCCATCGCAGCTAGCACAAAGACTATAGAAGTCTGCTTCAATACCAATTAGTCAAGACGAAATGAACGTCTGAAAGGCGCACTAACGAATCTGTGTAGTCCGTTTAGAAGGCGATAAACGGTCGTATGTCATTGCTAATATCCGGCGGACGTGACTATTCCAAAAAGTTCTAGAATCCTACTTAAATCGCTTTAGAAAAATACTTTGAAATAGGATTTTTTAAGACCAATACAAACTTTTAAATAACCGGATAACATTCTCCTACAATGCCGACTTTCATAGCCGCTTTTTTCTTTGCGTCATCAGCCACCCTCTCCTCCCGTCTTTCTTTACCCTCTTCCCTGCTGCATTTCGCTAGCCGCGGGCCAGCAGTAGTGTGCCTGGATGTCCTCCACGCGCGCTGCGCCGTACTGCGTACTGAGCGGCGGGCGAGGACGACATCGAGGCACTCTAGCCTGCAGGTTCGCGCAGTACACCAACTACATACAGCACCAAGATATTTTTTATTATAAAAAAGGACCAGTAGCCAAGGAGGGTAATGATACTGGTTTGTAGGTACATCTTGTACGTGAAGCTCAAATACTACTTAAATTATTCACAAATCCACGCGATTTGGTGGATATCGCGTGGAGGCTGAACGGACAGAGATAGATACTCAGCATAAATAGCCCTTTTTCACAAGGCACTTGCAAACCACCTTTGCTATTTAGTGAGCAGTATCAAAGCAATCTCCTCACTGGTAAATAAAATGGACAAATAGTTTACAATTTAGTTAGCATAAACGCCTCAATAAATTAATTATAATGCGCAGATATAGATTCTCTAATGAAAAAATACATGCATACTGATTGTAGGAATAAGTTCACATTTTGAGCACATGAATGAAATTGCACTGAACAGCTTTAAAGCAGGTACTAGTATGAGCAAGAAACGCCTCACAATCTAAATGTGCGCGAAAAGAAGCCTTATACAAGGAATAAAAGTTAAGGTCACCAAAAAGCAATTAACATATCAATAAATTACAGAAGATGGAAATGTCGAAAGCACCCCACGTCTCGTGCAAAAGAAATCTCAATTTGACTTCCTTAGGGTGGGGAAACAAAAGTGAAAGGCAATGCAACATTTGAAGAGAAACTAGAGGGAAATAACTCGGAAGGGAATCGGACAGAACTGCAGACAGGACGAAGTGAAGATGACAGTCAGACCTCATACCTTCCACAGCACCGTTCAATTCTATTATACACATCCAACACCTAGCGCAGTTCAGCACACTGCGGAAACAATAGTTGCAATAATCAAAGTAAACCTTATTTAGAACTAAAATGTGGAGATATTTCATGTTCTAACACAGAAAGTCTTGACATGACGAGTCATACTCCCATGGTCACAGTCTAAAGAGCAAGGGCAGCTTAACGGTTTTCAGTGTTTCTAGATGCACCTTAAAAAAAAACAAAAAAAAAGCAAAAGACAAATGCTCATGCCCTCACGAGTTCCTAGAGGTATCGAGTCTCGCAAATGGTCAATGCCATTCACTGCACTCAACACGCGACAGCTTTCTCATGTTAATGTTGGTCATCAGTCTCATATTTTTTATGTGGAAGCACACTTTACTGAAAACAGCACACAATGTTAGTTTTGTCAGTCACTTGAGGCATGGGACGCAGAAGTTAAAGCTCTCCATACTTGGGTTCTTTTGCACTGTAGTCTTCTATGAATTCAGACGCCCACTTGAACGTGAAAGAAAAAAAATACTCCCACCCCCCATACACACACAGGCAGATCTTGGTGCACTATGGCGGTAGTGTGAAGAGTATGCAAAGCGAATAAAGCTTAACTTCTTCAGCAGGCTTGAATTCTTCTCATGTTTTCGATCTCTTTCTCAGGTGTTATGCATCTGCCGCTCTGCGATGATAAACACATTACACCCTCCCTCCACTTCGAAATTCAGCTTGTCTTTTTCGTGCACTGACAGCACGAAAATCCGTTTGGGATCGTTGTGTACGAAAACAGCATGCAGGGCTAGTTACTTCAGCAGGTCTTCTTACTGTAACTATGATAGGCATGGGGTTAGGGCATGTTAATCGAAGCAAAAATTTCTTAGTGAACGTTTTCATTCTTCAATATGACTTGGCAATGTGCGCTGCAATGCTATATGGGTCCCAACGCACAATTTTTAAGCATTTACTTTCAAAACATGCTTATAAAATTCAGAGGTCACAACTGAAATTCGCGTCAATATTTCCCATAAAGACGTACTTTAAATCTAACTGAAGGTGTTGCACATAGAAATCGCCAACCAGTGTAAGGTCACCTTACAGTTTTGAAGAGGCTGTTGTCTTGACTAGTCGGTGACTAGTAGATGAGAGCAACCTCCTGAAAATTTCCAAAAAGGGTACCACTTACCATTCAAAGAAGGCGTAAGCGAAATAGGCGGAATGACGGGGAGATTAGCCGGTTATCAGACCGTTTGGCTACCCTGTGCTGGAGAAAAGGGGTAAGGGTAAATATTCTTAACAGAAAAGACATGTTACATAAAAACTTAAGGAAGGAAGAGCAAAAGTGAAAAGGAAAAAGCAAAGTAGAATATGGCAGCGCTTAAAGTCTGTTTGTAAGACCAGTCTTCTTCAAGAAGCGCAACAATGCTTTTAAAGCCTTCTGTGCTGAGGACGCCCTCGGCCAGTGTCGCAGGGCCTTTTACTTCGACAAAGGACGTTTGTATTTCATTCAAAAAAGTAATACAGAATGCATTTCAGGTATGGTACCAGGAATTAGGTAATTGCGGCACTGCAAAGGCACAGCTGTAATGACGTAGCATTGTTACACCAGGCCATTTTTATTTGCAGTGGTAAATTGAAAGCTGTGTTCACTACACAGATGACATACCTAATTGAGAAATTGTGAAGGCTTTAGCATATACCTGCAACGCCAGTGCATATATGAAATATTGAACACTTGGAAATGTCAAGAAAGACACATTGCATATTTAAGATTGAACGAACATGTTGCAAATTCCGTAAAAGTTACAGCTGAGGAGTGCAACCTTGAGGAAATGCAACCGTATGCAGCAAAGCTGTTTTAAGCACTTACAGTAACTTGAAAATGTTACATGCCTTCTTGTTACCTGCTTGAAACCACGCCCGCAATAAAATTTTCAAGCACTTGCAAGGATATTGCGTCTTCTTGCTCTTATAAAAGCTTGCAGCACTGAACAGGGTTTCATGGAACTTTACAGAACTACAATCATGCAACAAACTTTTCTTAAGATTCACTAGTGCAGATCAATGTGCGGTATTTATTTAGACAAACAAATTGCAAGAGGTAAATGAACCACCTAATGCAGTCTGACATATTGGTATGTCGTAATTCAACAAGGACGCTATTTTGGGCTGCACGTAATTTCCAGCATGGACTATTGCTGAAATTACAAGGCTACCTGAAAAAACAGTATTGCAGGTCACAACCTATTAACATTTAAATTATACAGACCCAGTGCTGATAATAATTTTTGAAAATGCCTATTTGTTCCAATACTCTGACTTCAGAGTGTGAGATTCATTGTTTATGTAACATATGCACACGCTGGGAATTTCATACAACGGCATTACTATGAAATAGCAGTTACCTTGAGTTTGCGAATTGTAGTGTCTCATTTTTACGGCCATTTGGGTGGCGGTGTTTCCCTCTGACCATTTGCGCGTTTGGAGAGGGCACATGGCCTATGTAATCACTCTTGCATGGCGATTCCCTTGCACGCAGGTATGTGCCTACAGAGTAAGTTACAGAAAAAAAAACACTTAATTGTTATACTGATAATCTCGCGATTCCTGTTTATTGTTTCAACAGACTGTTGTCGCAACGCATTATTGCACAATAATATACCAGTGCAACCCCAATTTTTTTTTGCTGAATTGCGAGCTCCCGTGCCTTGGAACGAGTTAAGGCTTGCACTATCCCTTCACCAAACCCGATTCCCCTGCGTCGTAGCAAATCCTCCGATTTGTTAGAAAACAAATATGGATACTGAGGCGGGAGATGTGCCGAGACGGCAGCTTCAGTGTCTAGTACTCCAAAAGGTCCTACGATACAAATCTTGGCCACAGGGAGACAAACACTGGAGGTTTCCACGACTTGCCTTATCCATGCACATTCTCCCGTGAACTGGCCTTCCTCAACGTACGACGGGTGCACTACATCCATTGTGGCTGCTGAGTCGTGAAGCACTCTACACGGTTTGCCGTTTACCACGAGGTCTCGAATGTACGCTTCGAGCAAGTTCAGGTTCTCTGCGTTACTAGTGAGTGACATCAACACTAGTTTGGGATTTTTGCATCCCACGGAGATATGCCACGTTTGCTGGCAGTTGTAGCAAACTATTGGTTTCTTGGCCTCGAAAGCCTTTTTCTTTTGCCTTTCTGCCCTCTGTTCGGGTGACTCCTCCCTTCCCTTGCTGTCGTCGTCACTACTTTTCACTGAATCTGACCTTTCCTTTGATTTATACTGATTCGACTTCGACCAATGCTCTGGCTTGTCGGCTCTGTATTTAGTCACCTCCTTCTTAGGAGCTTCGTTGCCTTCGAACGCACGGCGGGTTACGTAATCCTCAGCGAGATTGGCTGCTCTCGTGATAGTGTCTACGCCTGGCCTATCCTGAACCCAATGCATGATGTTTACTGACAGCCGGCGGTAGAACTGTTCTAAAGCAACGCACTGCATTGTCTTTTCGGCATCGCCGAGTGCACCCGCTTCTCTGAGCCATTCCTTCAGGTTTACCTCCAAAGTGTACGCAAAATCTGAATATGAATAACTTTTGGTCTTCTCGATTTCCCTGAACTTTCGCCTGAATGCTTCAGCTGATAATCTATACCTTTTAAGCAGATTTGCTTTGACTTCATCGAAGTCCTCTGCTTCTTCTTTCCCCATGCGGGCGATAATATCAGCTACCTCACGTGGCAGTAGCGTAAGCAAGCGTTGCGGCCACGTGTTTCTCGCGAATTTTGCCTTCTCACACGTGCGCTCAAACTGTACAAGAAAAAGACCTATGCCCCCTCCTACTGCGTAGGGTGCCATCAAGTGTGTCATTCTGCGCTCGCTTTCACGTGCCTCTGTGCTGGGTCTTTCGCTATTTTGTGCTTTCAGAAGCTCAATCTCTAGGCGCTTCATTTCGAGATCCCGCTCTTCATTGGCCTCACGTGCTGCCAGCTCGCGCTCCTCTTTTTCCTCTAGGCACTTACGCTCTTCTTTGGCCTCACGTGCTGCCCGTTCGCGCTCCTCTTTTTCCTCTTTCTCGAGGCGCTTACGCTCTTCTTCTTTTTCTTGAATGCTCTCGAGGCATTCCGTCAGTTCCTCGTCGTCTGCCCCGGTCGCTTCGATCGCCTCAATGATCTCCGGCTTTCTCTTTGATTCGGCAATTTGGAGGCCCAACACTTTGGCCAAGCTCACCAATTCCGGCTTCTTTAGTGCCTTCAAGTTCATGGCGGCCCTTAGTGCTGCGAAAGCTTCACTCTATGCAACCTTGAGGTACTCAAAATTCCGTCACCGGTTTAAAGAAAAATCACTGCTATGTACTTTCCAAAAGATACGTAAAAGCCAAGTGATATCTCAGTGAAGAAAAGCCGTGCACTCATCATATGCAGTCATGATCCGGACACCTTCCTTCCGAACGTTGTGGCCAGGACGAAGAGGCTACGATCTCGTAGTTGTCGTCCAAGTTGGGGTCTCCAGGATTCCGTATCCCAATCGCTGCCAGCCAGTTTGTTGCGTACTCCAGGGTAGCGTACCGTATTGCTGCCAAGAAGTAGCGGCGCCTGCCTATCGAAGCTCGACCAACGTTATTTATTGGGTAGCGTGGCGTTGTCGGCGGGCTGCAGGCATCCGGCAGATCATGGCGACGAAGCAGGGGCGAGACGATTTGCTAGTGCGAAATTTGCACGGTTTATTCAAGGTAGTTGAAAGAAAATAAGAAAAGCATGGAGTATGAAGTATCAAGAATGATCTATCAAAGTACAATTCGGAGCACCTTAAATAGGCTCTCTACAAGTGTGGGCGGGATCTTGCTTCCGTCGAGGACACGTGACAGGCACGGAGAGAGGGCCCCGTGGGCTCCGGCTCAGGGGGGTAGGGTGAATGACCTCTCCTGCCAAGAGAAGGTGAAAGGGGATGAGGTAAGCACACACGATCCCACGACGATGAGAGGAGGGGAAGAGGATGAGGTCGCGCGTGGGCTCCGGCTCAGGCGTAGGGTGAATGACCTCTCCGGCGCCGTGGGGTCCGGCCAAGAGAAGGCGAAGGGGAATGACCTGTCGCCACGTGGTGTCAGATGCCAACCCTAACAGTACGTAAAGTCTTAGATATGCGGCTAAATTGCGGCCTTAGCAATAAATTCCGTGGGAAGGTGATCCGAAGCATTTCGAATGTGTTTTACGAGAGGCGCCACATCTAGCCGGCGTCCAATACATATGTCAGCAACATCAATCTCAACAAACACAAGCGGACCACTATGGAAACTCCGTGCACTGATCTAATTGCGTGTAGATTTATTTCAGCTGTCGGGTAAAAAGAATTCACAAATGAGGGCTCTAAAATGTCACGCTGCCTTATTTGCTACGTTTCCTAATGCAAGGATAGCGTTCGGCGTTACGCAATCTATATATTTTTCAAAAATGGGGAACATCTTAAATGCAATGGGTACCGTAACATCAACCTTACTTGCCTAACTATGAGCATTACAAATAATTATTGAACCCTCCTTTTTTCAGCTTTGGTAACCGTTATACGACGTTGACCCGGTATCCTCGGTGAAATAAGGGGGGCGCCTTGATACTGTTAGGTGAAACAAAGGGTCTGTCAATAGCTGATGTCTATACAACGTTGTAACACCTGACAGAATATTTTCCTACAACGACAACTTTATTACATAAGGTGGTACCAATTCTAGTCGCCGAGTGAAAGTACATCAGCCCTATGCATGGGCTAAACGTAAACACCGTAATCATTGTTTGTGTGTTCGGGTTCATCTGATCAAATCTTCAGCATAAAGTATGCTGCCACACTGTGTATCCTACTCTTAAATTGTAATATTTTTTCCGCTGTCTTTTATCTTCATTACCGCTTCCAGTTTTATTACTTCATGCTTTGCAGCATCAAAAATTAACTTGGAATAAAGAAAGGATTCTGATGGTGGTGAATATCATGAGGCATTAGAAGTAGAATGTACACCTGATACAATGTATAACTATAGCAAATGACAATAATGACTTTAAGCTAAAAAACGCGGACAGATATTGGGCTAATTTCTATTCAATGACGACTGAAAAATCTTGGCTAAAGTACTAGCTGACAGCTTGAAAGCCTTCATACGATCTGTGTTAGCTGATCACACCATACGTGGCATTGGAGGCCGGGCAATTTAGGTTTATATTCATAGGAAGGTGACACTGCTCGGCGATTTGGTAATGCATGATAAATAAAGAAGCGCTAGAAAGGCGAAAGACGAGAACCAGTAAATGTTACTAAATTCGCGAAGGCACGCTTTCCAATTGAAGAATGTGTACTAAACACACGAAAGCAAGCTTGCGATCAGTTTTGATGTTGGTGTAGTTGCTCACAATATATATTCCTAGACCTGACGCTTTTGTATAACAAATGAATTATGTGTAAGGCAAGTACATTGAAAATGACTACTAAAATTTTGTACAAGTATACGGATCTGCTGTTAACATCCGAAAATTTATGCTTTTGACTTTGAGCACCACTGTTCTTAGATCATAAATTTCTAGGCAACTAAATGGAGGTATCTGTTAGCGATCATGGTAACAACGTACGCTGCTTTGCGAAACTCTTAGAACCCACCTTGGAAATGTCGTAAGTGGTAGCGCCAGTCACCATGTAAAAACAAACGGACAGGTTAAAAAGGGTCTCAACTCTTAGGAAAGTCATCATGCTTCAGAACGAAACTGCCAAGTGCCTAGACCTTTATACTAATGCTTTCAAAAGCTACTGGAAAGCTACTCGGACTGAGACAATTTCAGGAACTGATACGTTATTCAACACATTCAAAATGTATCTGACGTTTTTGACATTTAAGATCTTCCGCTAAACGATATTAACTTTATTATTCTATTATTTAAATGCACTACGTTAACCCTTGCTACTTTAACATATAGCTCATGTGAAAGCCTACGTTCATGCGACCACAAAGATAGCTAAGCCGCCAGAATGAAGGCTACACATGCTAAGAGGCGCGGTCAGATATTGACATTTCTCTAGTTTTCCACCGTTGTTCAGTTCTTTTTTTTTTTATAAGAAATTGATCTGAAACATGTTTCGGCTAACCTTAGTCTGTCGTCACCACAACAATGTTTAATTAGCTTTTCTGCAACACATACAGCTGCAGGTTTTGTAAAACTTCACGTTACAACTCATTGACCTAGCTGAAGCAGAATCGGAATGCTTGAAATAGAAGGAAAGCAGAAGAGAAGCGAAAGGAGCTAGTGACAAAAAAGTCACGACAAGTAATTACGGGTAGAAATATCATTACAGTGAGCATCAGTAAAAGTTGCAAAACACCTTGCGTCTACAATTGTCGTTCTTAATTAAAGAGCGTCTAACTTCGTGCCATCTCTAATCTCTCGTGTTGAAGGCTGTTTGGGTGCTGTGGGTTCGCTCTATGAATTGGCATCGTGTAGCACCAATTTCTGCTGAGAAGCACTTACAACATTTTGGCGTGGTATGTGAAATGTATAGGGTGATCTACAGCACATAGCTTCAAAACTTTAAGAAATAACTGCCGAGATCCTGATCCCTCTCAAGCGCCTCTAAATTCGTCCTGAAAAACTTGATCGGTGGCAACATTTCCAAAGCAATGCTACTCTACTGTTTCTTAACTAGGCCGTTTAAATCGTGCTTCCATTTTCATGGTATTAAAAGTGAAGTGTGTGAAAACGGAAACAAAGGTGGTTGTACGATTATTTCAGGGTGTCTATTACCCGGGAAAACCGGGAAAACCGGGAATTCTCAGGGATTTTCAGTAGTCCGGAAAAAGTCAGGGAAAACTCAGGGAATTTGGGCCTCTATCAGGGAAAATTAGTGCCAGTTTCATTGTAACGGTCGAAAGTCACGGTAATGCTGGCTCGAGCAACAGACAGGAATCGCAATGAATCGTCTTTGACGCCCTGTCGTCGGCTGGATGAGTTGCCAGTGCGCAGTCAACGATCGACTTTCCGGATTCCCGATAATTTGAACGGCTTCGCGACCCCGTAGAGTCAACGTATCAGAACGTGTGAAATTGCGTGCGCAAGAACCCTTCACCGTCCGATTTTCCGGACGTTTTGCCTTGACCGCATGTCCGAAACGGCAATAATCAAAGGCACCACCGCTGCAGTTTTGATTACTTCGCCACCTCGAACCGGCACTGTCGCACGCAGATCCGCTGGCAGCTGTTGCGACCACTGCGGCAACGCTAGGCCTAGCTGCTTCGACGTTCGCTATGAAGCTTCATGCCGTTGGGTGCCGAGTTTTATGCGAAGCATATTACTAGAGCTCAACCCAGCTCCTCAGGCGCGGCGGTGTCGCCTTCAATGACCTTTAGTGACCCCATGCCATACCACGTGACACCGTGACGTCACGACAGAGGAGATACGGGGCTCCAACTCGCGCCGTCGCTCGCGGCGTCGCCTTCAAGGCTCACCACGTGACACCGTGACGTCATGACAGAGGAGAAACGGGGCTCCAACTCGCGCCGTCGCTCGCGGCGTCGCGGCGGTATATAAGCAGCTGCGCTTGCCTCTGCTAGACACTCACGAGGTGAGATGCCTCCTGGAGACAGAGCTGCTCGTTGGAATGAGAAGCGAAGGTTGCGGCGGGCTACAGAGACTGATGAAGAGCGGGAAGAACGTCCGGCCAAGCAACGTGCTCAGTGTGCGGCTCGGCGACAACGTTCTACCCATGCCTTACCGAGATTAGTCGAGAACACCAAGTATAACCGAGCATAACCATGCCTTACCGAGATTAGCCGAGAAAGACCAAGTATAACCGAGAATAACCATGCCTTACCGAGATTAGCCGAGAAAGACCAAGTATAACCGAGAACAGCCATGCCTTACCGAGATTAGCCGACAAAGACCAAGTATAACCGAGAACAGCCATGCCTTACCAACTTTAGCCACCAATATGCTTCGCATCTGACTAGGCTTAACCAATCTAAGCCTCAGCGAATTTTTTTATTGAAAGATTTAGCTGCTGTCAGCAATGGCACGGACTCCGCTTTTGTGGTCCTCGCGATTGGCATAGAAACTTATAAAACACGGTGCGTTGCATAATGCCGGTTTCCGAAAGTCAGCTTCGCCTCTGTACAGAACTGTTGCATGGTGAAGCATACGCGAAAGTACTGCAGTGAAGCATAACCAGCGTGGGAAGGGGCTATTGCCAGGGAAAACAATATGTATTCCTTAATTATACACACGTGCAGCGGGTATTTCCTGTCACAGTACGAGCGTCGATATGCCTAATATGTGTACCGACAGGGCTTCAGAGCATTTTCGAACGTGTCTGTGGTAGTTTGAGCCCCTAACGGCAGTAAATGACACGCATTTATTTTTTTCCAACTGGCCGATTTTTTGAACGTTTTCGCGACTCCTAGAAAGTTCTAAAATCGGCCGTGGACTGTGCAACTGACCAAGATGCTTCAAATGGTCCTTGGGGCGAACGAGTGGCAGAAGGAGCACAAGAACAGAAATGATGTACGCATTGTGGAATAAACGGGAAAGGAAGCTCGCTGCCGCCGTTTTAAATGAGCTTGAGCTCAAAAAACAAAGTTTTGGCTGAGGCCGAGATGCAGGTGTCCCGCATCCAAGCCAAAATAAACTCTTTAAAGCAGTGAAACACAACACTCGGGCGTCGTGCGTGGGCTGAGAGTATGTCAGAACAGTTGAGATTGATTACGGGCGGTTGAGAGAGAATCTCAATTGTGACAGAGTTCGGGCCTCATACCACTCAGCTTGCTATCAGTTGATAGAAATAGCTCATATTCGAATATATTTGCTTCTATGTGCCCCTCTTTTTATTCGTATTTGTGAATTTCCCACTTATTTGCAGTTTTTTTCGACGACACTTTATTTGCTGTGCATTTTACTAACCCCTGCCTTCTATTCTGTTTTTGAATTACATAAACACTACTCCTTAGTATTCAAATTGGATTAAGTCGCTTTTAAATTTTTTTCATGTGCTTACTCGGTAGTGACAGCATCAGGCGATATGGTTTCAGCCCGTCTTGACATAAAACATAGTTCTGCATGACTCAGGGAAATGGGCATAGGCACTCAGTGAGAACCTGGAAAACTCAGAAAATTTGGAAATGTCAACTTGGTAGACAGCCTCTATTTGTTATAGAAATTGAATAACACAAGGCAGTGATACTTGAAAATAGCAGCATGCTGCGTAAATATTGTCACGGTCACAGATGAAGTGCGTGCTGCTGGCGATTATCTTTTTAGGGTAATGCATGTGCTGGTTATCTTTATATGAACGATGTACAATAAAGCTACTGCTTTGTTATTTAGAAGTCTAGACGTCCAACTTAAGTTTTACAGGTTCGAGATCTGTCAAACACTTTAGTTCCATCGCACCGAAGACCTGTGAGAAAAAGTACGGATCTGCCAGGCAGTTCTTTATTGCATTAGCAGGGACAGTGGACAGTGGACAGTGGACAGCAGGGACAGCAGGACAGTTTATTGCATTAGCAGTGTACAAATCAATAACAATGTATTAATGTCGTTATTGCAGCACCGTAAAAGTGCAGGTTTTTGATATTCTAAACCAGACAAGAATTATATGGGAATGGAAAGCTTATGTAGCATTGTGTTTATGTTTAGCACAAATTGTTGATTTATTCAGAGTTGTGTATTTACGACAATTCAGTCAATGTCATTCATTCGTCCTCATTTCTTTTGCTGTGATGTGGGTGTAGTCAGGCCATGGTCATATTACAGCCGTAGTAATTACAGTGCCGGTATTCCGTCGTCACCACACTGTTGTCTTCGAATCGTCATTGATGTTCTATCGTCGTCCTGCGTACAATGTGACGACGTGGAGGTGTGCTCTACGCTGATCTAAGTGTTTCCTTGTGAAAATGCATCCAACTTGGCTGCGTGCTCTATACTTGTCACTGCCAGTTCGATAAGCAAGAACAGTTCTACAGAAACAGCAAATAGAGCTTCGACTATTCGTACAGTGCGTGGAATTTCCAATTTTTTTTCTGCGTGAAAATAAATCAGTTCTGATCACTCCAGGAAACCACCTTAAATAAATTCACAATCAGCCCTCATGGCTTACTGTTACTCGCAACCTTGTGAGATATCACAAAGCTGGTCCTGACAGAAAGTGTCGTCAATGTGCGCAACATACTATAATTACTCGTGTTTTTTGCACTTTAACTTGCACAGATTAACATGTCGGCGTCTAATTGGCGTCCGTCATGGTAAGCGTTACCAGGGGCCCTATAACGTAAAAATATTCCAATATGTTTCTATTCCAATCTCCTGACGTCAAACTTGCGTAACCGCCGACGCAAGCACCGGGCGCTCACCCACAGGGTTGTCTGTACAGACCAATCAAACAATGTCCACGTTCATAGGAGGTCACTTTTGTTTGCTTGAAAAACGAATAACATTACCTACACTGAGCGGTTTGTCGTATCTAATTGGCGGTCAAGAGGCGAGGAGAACGCTCAAGTAGAGAGGGATCCGCTGGGGCAGAGCCAGTGCACTGAAAATCGATAACCGGATGAAGAGGGTGGTGCCGGCGTCTGCAATTGGTCGGCTTTCTTTTACTTAACTTGTGGTGGCTGGTCGAAAATCGCGGCGGCATATAACGGAAGCTTAAGCCGTAAAACTTTTTACCAATAGCCGAGGGCTAATGTCGAAAAGGGGTCGAATCAGAAATAACTGTTTTTCTTTTTTCTCTCAAATCATGCATAATCAGTGATTACACATCATATCAGATGGGGAGCTACTGCTGTTTTCATGACGTCGCGTGACAGACAGGTGAAGGGGGGGTGCTCGAAAAAAGTTTTTGGCCAATCGTGGAGTACTGATAGCAGAATTGGAATAGAAAAGTTTGGAATAGTGTTACTTTATAGCGCCCCAGTAAGAGTTTATGAGACTACGCAGAGACGCACATCTGCGAAGACTGGCAGCCCACAATCAGGCAAAACGGCAACAATGCTACTGCATCTCTCATGACAAGCGGCGGTGCCAATAACAATGATGTCTGTTTACGGCGGCTCCATTATTGGCTTCCGTGTTCCCTCCGCTGTGACCGGAACATTGTTGTGAGAAACAAACAAGCAGGTGTGGACGCTCTCAAAACTACAGGTAAGTTGAGGTTCATTTGTCAGGAGCTGTGGCACCGATGGCGGGGTGAGCGACGGAACATTTTATTCGATTGTAGCCCTAATCAGCCTATGACAGCTGGCATACCAACAAAAAAGACGAAGTCCTAACTTTCCCAGTAGACACGTCGCACAGGCCCGGCAACACGGCCGCTCATCCCAAACTTGCAAAGTGTGGGACGTGTCTTTCCCTTCCCTTTTCCTCCATTTACAAACTGTAGTCGTGCTTGACGCGCCAGATAGCTGGAAAGAATTGGCCAAGTTTTTGTTCGCCTTCTTTGAGAAAGCGCACCCCCAAAGCGCTGGAATGAGCGTTCTTTAACTGCCGACCGTTTCAGCCTTGGGCAGCCTGTGGGACCATGTCCACTGTGTTAAACCTCATAGCGTCAGGCCCTTCCGCGCGTTCATGCGGGGAAACCTTCTCTCTGGTCGTGGCGGGACGGTAGAAACAACAAGGAGAGCTTCGCCACCGCAGCAGATTTCCACGTGCACATTTGGTATAACTCTCAGCGTAAACGAAGCGCCGGATGGCAGAAGAGCGCGGCCGATCGCGAGCCTCGTGAAGTGCGCGTGTCGTATTTTGCTTAAATAGGCCTCAGGTTCAGCTTTATGGCGCGTGACGCGTAAAAAGGCACTGTGTTTCGTTTCAAAATTGCGCAAATCACTCCAAAAGTGAACACGTTGTCTATTAACAAAACTGCTGCAGGCACTTCCAGCATTTATACTGCTGTCCTCATTTTCTGAGGTTTACTGAGAGTATTATCTGATCAAAGAATGCATATCCCACTATTACACATCTTTCAGCCACCGAAAAATATCCTACAACGCCAATCCGGGATTGAAAAGAGAATGGTAGGTATTACCCGCATCCTCGCATATTAATCTTTAGCGACCGTATATTATCATGGAAGGGATAGGTTGTAGTTTTGTTGTGGGCTACCCTGACAGTAGCCGCGTTTCTTTTTCCGTCATGTTTCCTAATCGCTTAACAGTGTTGCGGATTTTTTGTCTGTTTATCGTTTTTCCCCGTGATGGATTGCTATGAAAGCCTCTGCAGGTGGTTCAGCGAATCAGAACAGATCGTAAGTGGGAAGGTCGACTCCTTTGCATTTGCACGGCCGCACAATTTCTCAACATGCCATGCGGCGTTTTGGGTGCGCGAAAAGAGGTAGTCGCTATTAAAGTTGTAAACAAGCCTCTAACTGTTAAGACGCTGCTTTTCAGATATAGGACTACTCTTTATAGTACATGTGCTATACGTGCTCATTACTGTGCCTCTTCAGGGAGAGGGCGAGGGAAGGGAGCAGGTAAGTACACTAAAGTACTTCATCTTTATTCTCTGCAAATTTATTGCCTTCAGAAATGCTGGTTTTACATTATTGAAGCTGGTTAGAGTAACTACAGTGGCGTTCATTGAACGGTACTGCAACAGGTTGAAGCACATCGGCCCTGTTTTTCAAAATAAATGCTTAATGAAGCCTTGTTTAAGAAATAGCACATGTAGGAATGTCCAAACTTTAAGAATTGCTGTGGAATCCTACCTTCATAGGATGCTTCATTAAAGCTACCCTGCGCACTCTGTGTACGTCGAAAGCCTAAAGGTCACCCTGTGTTATTTGAAGCTTTGACGTATATGAAATGCATTGCAGGTTTTTGAAATAAGTAGACTACATACATGCTCTAGAATCTGGAATCGAGCACTGCCACATATGCAGGCATAAGTAAAATCCTTTAAAATTGTACATTGAAGATTTCCGATAGGTGAAACGAGCTTTTAGCGACCATTATGTTACGAACTAGCGCTACGTTGGATCAACATCGTAAATCCTTTCAAAAGCATTTGATATTCGGAAAAAATTAGAACTGTTAGCCAAACCGCCAAAATGTAACACGACTTATGAACAAGCTGAGATAATGAAATAATTTCCGAATCATTGCAATGTGATCAAGATCCAGCAATGCATAGATATTGCTTAAGAACGCCCAATGTACCCTCACCAACTTATCCGGTCTCGACATATTCAAACCTTTTGTAGGCAACCGAGAAGTTGCTTCTGCTGGTGGTTCTCACGTAGAAAAGCACACGTGCAACATAGGTCAGGAACCCGCAAAACTTTTTCAATGAACAAGGTTTGCAAGGCATAATGTTCTTTTTCCAGTCCTACTATATAGAATGAAGAAAGATTTGAGCAAATCAGGTAAGATATTAATTTATAAGAGTTACAAGAGACACATTAGAAAATTCACCCCCCCTCCCCATAGAAATATTATTTAATACATGTGCCACAAATCTAATTAACCTTTGTGATCACGTCCGAACATACCTTAGTTAATAAAGTAAATAGAATAAACGAACCGTACGGAATGTAAACTCCTCCCCCTACCCTCTTTCCAGAGTGAATGAATATGGGAAACAACATATGCAAGAATCTTTATCCCATTTATGTAAAGAAAAAAACACCTATATCAGTAACATCAGGTGACAAGCCACTGAGATCGAATGAATTATTATTCCGAATATAAATACCAGTAAGTCCTTCTCAGGAACGCCGAAACCACCCGAATGAAATTCGGCAGCTCGACTTGAATTGAGTTTGCTTATCCACCCCGAAGCATCGACATTACGCCGAACACGCTTTCATTCCTACACCAGCATTTAGGGAGCGTTCTGCGAATGTCCAAAACGTAAAATTCACGATGTAAGTTAATCGCACAACACTGACAAATGGCACAAAGACACGCATGTATTAAACAGGAACTAGATGAATGAAGGTAGAATAGGTATTACGTTTGCGATAATTTCACAATGTCGCTAAGACAAATATGTGGCATATTTCAGTGCAGGTTTTTTATTACAATTTTGTCCCTTTTATATGGATTGTTCGGTACAGTTTATGATATTATGGTATCGGCACATGGACTAAAACATATACTTTGGCGTCTATGGTGTAAAACTCCGTATATCCTGTAAGCTTCGGCTTAAGGCTACACCACGATCGCGTTAAAGAGTCCCTCTTTGACGCGTGCACATGCGTCAAACCATGGCGACGCGGCCGGTTCTGCCTTGCTCAAGGACGAATGATGTGGTCAACGAACCTGGCAGCCTCCGCGAGAAACGGGAAACTTTCGCTCCTCCAGTTGCGCAAGGAGTAATGGCAGCACCTGGCGCACAGTTCGACGGCCTCTCCCCGACTCTGTACTCACCATCACCTCCGTTCAGCGAAACTGTTGACGCTCTCAGGAACACCGAATGTTCAGGTATAAGACACATCACTTGAATGGCACACCACCAAGTAAAATCTAAGTATTGCCCGATAATTCGATAGTCTGCAAGACGGCGTAGGCTCATACTGTGAAGTTGGCCATTGTTATTGATGATGACCTTTTGTTACTGATAACCAATCACTAATCGCCGTTTGAAAATATTCGCTTATAACTTACTTTTGCAGTAGTGATGTATACCGAGTGATCTGACATGCTTTTCTACCTTTACAATAAGACACATTCAAATTCAATGAAGAATCCACTCACATAACACTGTTATACACTTACTAATTACCATACACACTCAATAATGATTCCGGACATTCGAACTACTACCATCTCATCGGAATACTTAACATACATACGAATCCAGTTAGCGAAACTTTTCGCCTTCTTGCTCCAATCTAAATGGCTCATCCCTCATTCAATTACTCACAATCATTATGTATACGTCAGTACATTTCTCTAAAACACTTTACTAAGAGACAACGCAACCTCCTTATCGATACTTCACGCAAACAAATACACACACACACGCAGATTCATTCCTTTAGGCACAGTTAGAAAAGCCAGCACTCACATTAACTTCAGACAAGCTAGCCCATTCATAATTAACGTGCTCATAATTACCATGCAAGCCACAGTACATTTCTCTGAAAGTCTTTACTTAATTAAAGCGCACAAAACATTCCCTCGACTCGCTTTAACACGCATGAAGCCACAACGGGCTCTCGTGACCGTTTCGCATCCCAGGTTCGATGACCACTTAAACGCTAAATTTCGTTTTAGCTTAATTACTTACCTTTCTTTACAGGACCCTCATAAGAAATTTCGCGTCAATGCAAACACAGAAGAGTACGCATTTGGGCTGGTTGGTTCATGATTACGAGCAGTAAAACAACGCCGCTCTCCGCGTCCTGTTGTTTAACGCTGTTTTACTAATCGTAATGCAAACACTCTTTCACCTGCCAACAAATTTTATTGATTCTTTACTTCGGCCGAGAGTTTTACCTCACGTGCAACACACGGCCAACGCAAGGTGAACACACGAACAACGCCGATGAGACTGCATTTTCTGCGCAACAGGGTCCTTATAGCAAATGATTTTCAAACGTCGCCATCCCCTGTATATAGCAGTGCCTCTAAGCATGCAGAAGCTAAAATTAAGCCTCATTACATGGTACGGCAGCAGTTCCCGCGCTCTTTCGAAATAAGTTGCGAAAACGGGAACCCATCATCATCATCAGCCTAGTTACGCCCACTGCAGGGCAAAGGCCTCTCCCATACTTCTCCAACTATCCCGGTCATGTACTAATTGTGGCCATGTTGTCCCTGCAAACATCTTAATTTCATCCGCCCACCTAACTTTCTGCCGCCCCCTGCTACGCTTCCCTTCCCTTGGAATCCAGTCCGTAACCCTTAATGACCATCGGTTATCTTCCCTCCTCATTACATGTCCTGCCCATGCCCATTTCTTTTTCTTGATTTCAACTAAGATGTCGTTTACCCGCGTTTGTTGCCTCACCCAATCTGCTCCTTTCTTATCCCTTAACGTTACACCCATCATTCTTCTTTCCATAGCTCGTTGCGTCGTCCTCAATTTCAGCAGAACCCTTTCCGTAAGCCTCCAGGTTTCTGCCCCATATGTGAGTACTGGTAACACACATCTGTTATACACTTTCCTTTTGAGGGATAGTGGCAACCTGCTGTTCATGATTTGAGAATGCCTGCCAAACGCACCCCAGCCCATTCTTATTCTTCTGGTTATTTCAGTCTCATGATCCGGATCCGTGGTCACTACCTGCCCTAAGTAGATGTATTCCCTTACCACTTCCAGTGCTTCGCTACCTATCGTAAACTGCTGTTCTCTTCCGAGACTGTTAAACAATACTTTAGTTTTCTGCAAATTAATTTTCAGACCCACCCTTCTGCTTTGCCTCTCCAGGTCAGTGAGCATGCATTGCAATTGGTCTCCTGAGTTACTAAGCAAGGCAATATCATCAGCGAATCGCAAGTTGCTAAGGTATTCTCCATCAACTTTTATCCCCAATTCTTCCCACTCCAGGCCTCTGAATACCTCCTGTAAACATGCTGTGAATTGCATTGGAGATATCGTATCTCCCTGTCTGACGCCTTTCTTTATAGGGATTTTGTTACTTTCTTTGTGGAGGACTATGGTGGCTGTGGAGCCGCTATAGATATCTTCCACTATTTTTACATATGGCTCATCTACACCCTGATTCCGTAATGCCTCCATGACTGCTGAGGTTTCGACTGAATCAAACGCTTTCTCTTAATCAATGAAAGCTATATATAAGGGTTGGTTATATTCTGCACATTTCTCTATCACTTGATTGACAGTGTGAATATGGTCTATTGTTGAGTAGCCTTTACGGAATCCTCCCTGGTCCTTTGGTTGACAGAAGTCTAAGGTGTTCCTGATTCTAGCGCAAGCCAAATAAATTTTTAACACCCAACCCAAAGAAGCATCGAAAGCCGACGCAGCTTTCTCTTCAGGGATGAGCAATGTTGAACAGCAACTTGTTTTCAGGCCATCAAACGAAATGGTGTTCGCAGGAAGCCTCAGAAGAAGCCAACGTAGGTAGCAGGACTGCCTCAAAAGTTTCTCACCCTGAATAAGTGATTGCTCTTGTGGCAATCACTTCTGATAGAAAGATGCCGTGGGTTTTCTTGGCACATGGCGTCAAAGCAAACAGTGCAAATCATATTGTCACGTACGAGTTTGTGACGCTGTGGACAAAATGACGCTGGCAGGTAAAGACGAGATTGAAGGGTCTTGAAGATTTGTCAATGGTGTTACCCTGGTCACTGAAACACGTTCTTGTAACTGTATATATTGTAAATACATATATTTTCTCCACGTATCATTTTGGTGGAAGTAGAGGTTAATCTCGTCACAAGCCGACCCTGGATCTTCGCAGCAGGCGTCGTATAGGTTCCGCTGTTGTGGCTACTGACGCTGCATCCCCCACTGAGACACCCACGGAAGCAGTGCTAATCCAGATACGTCACCCGGGAATCTTCATGGGCACTGGGAAGGTCGACGTCGAAGACTGGCTGACGTCGTACGAGCGCGTCGGTAAGCACAAGTCGGACGCCACACTTTTGCTAGCCAACGTGATATTTTACTCGTGAGGCACAGCGAAGCTATGGTTCGACACTCATGAAGCCGACATTAGAAGCTGGGACTCCTGCAAGCAAAAGCTACGCGATCTTTTTGGAAGAGCTATGGGCCGTCAAATGGAGGCAAAGCAAGAACTAGCGTCTCGTTCCCAGATATAAACCGAATCGTACGTCCCGTATATTCAAGACGTTCTGGCTCTATGCCATAAAGCCGATGCGGACATGCTAGAGGCCGATAAGGTCAGACATATTTGGAAGGGCATCGCGGACGATGCGTTCAACCTCCTGCTTTGCAGGAACTGCTCAACCGTTGAGTCCATCATTAAGCAATGCCGGAATTTTGGGCAAGCGAAGAGCAAACGCATCGTACAACGTTTCCACCGACTTCCGCATACGGCTGGCACTTCCTCCTGCAACGACCCTCCGGTGTCACATCCGCCAACAACGCCAAGCTTCACACAAGCCATCTGTCGCGAACTTGAGGCTATGGCTCCAAGTTCTCACTGTCGCCATACGCATAACAACATGACCATCTCGCTCATTGAAGTTATTGTCCGCCACGAAATCGCAAACAGGCATATCCAGTCTGCCGTTTGCCCACGACCGACCCCTACCGCTTCTGTCGCTGCATCTGTTGGCCATCGACAGTCGTTCCCGAAACGATATCGGAATCCCTCTGAGTGGCGAACACCGGATGACAGGCCAATTTGCTTTGCTTGCTCTCGGGACGGTCACATCCGTAGTGCCGTAGTTTCCGTTGGTACTCCTCGCCTTGACCATATGCTTATTGCCGCTTCTACCGAGACTCTCGGCCTCTCTCGCCCCTTTCTGAACCATACCATGCCGGCGTTCCCTCTCGCGGAAAAATCACTAGCCGCTCGCCCTCGCCGGAACGCCGTCAATCCCGCACGCCTACACCTCGACGTCCCTCGTCCCCGTCTTACGCGGGCAGCTTCTCGGGAAACTAAACAATGCAGCCCTCGGAGGCGAGGTTGCATTGACAACTCGGACAGCAAAACCTGTGCTGACCCCTGCTGCTCGACCGAACATTGTTGAAATTTTGTTGATGACGTACCCGTTCAAGCCCTCATAAGATACTGGCGCTCAGGTGTCGCTTATGCGATCAGATCTTCTTAGCCGTCTTCGTAACGTCCTTACACCTGCTCAGCCGCCTGCCGTCCGAGCAGCTAATGGCAGTACAATAGCCGTGATGGAGATGTGCGCCGGCCGTATTACCATTGCCGGACGCCCAGTGTTAGTCCTGTTCACTGTACTGGCCGAGTGTCCACACAAAGTGAAGCAGTAGGTTCTGCCTTTGATCGGAATCACACCTCGAAATTTAGCAGGATGCGTATCAGCAGGATTCCTCTCCGCCTCATGAGGCAAAAATGGTGCACAATAGCGCACGAAAAACTTCTATTATTTTGTTTCCACTTCAGAATGTCCCACAAGGAGCTCGTTTCTAAACCCTCTTCATTATGCAGTGTGATAAATGTTAGAAATCACATTGTCTGCTACTCCTCATCACAATTGGCCTTTTCTTCTTCGGGCATTACAAGGGCCATGGAGTGGCTTAAATGAAGACTACATTCATGCTGCTAGATGCATTTCCGAAGCGACTCAAGGTGTAAATTTGCGCACCGTTTGCTCTTTTGAAAAGTATACTTGATTTTCTGTAGGCTGTTCTTTACAGAATAAGCTAACATTTCTTAAGCGCATCCCAACAATAGTTATGAGTATTTATTAGAGCGCGAAACATTCCGCCGCATCCGGCATTGTACTCTTCTTTTACAGCATATCACTACATATCCGTGCTGGATGGTCAACGCTCTGCAATACAACTTAAGCAGCACCAGCGGCAGCCTGAAGGGCACATTTGTTTTGAATTCAGAGTGGCGGCTCCTTCAAGTGAAGTGGTGACGCAGCCGCCGCCTTCAACACTGACGGCGGCCAAACAGACACCAGCAAACTGCGGAAGAGACGAAACGCACGATTTGCTTTGTCGCTCCATTCTCGTGTTGAGAACGGTTTGCTAACCGGAGCATTGCCGAATTTTCACGGCGCAGCTGTACATCATGTTCGCCGGCACAAGTGTATTTGCCGACTATGCGCCTATGCAAGCTACTGCGACAGCTCCGAAAGAGAGTGGCTGAAACCTTTGTTCAGTGTTCCCTTAAGCCTCAGATGCGTAGCAACATTTCGGTTGTGACTATTCTACACAGAGCTAAGTTCATTTGCTCAAACGCTAGACCGGGAAAGCGGAACTCAAATTAAGGCACATATGGAAAGTTCAAACGCATACTACGCCCTTATATATTGAAAACTATGGCGTTTGAACGATAGACCGTACGCTGAAGATTCATCGTGCAAGCAAAAGAATAATGCGCAGCAGTTCTCCGGCGCCACATGCGCACACGAACGATCAAATCAATCAAAAAGGTACATTATCATCGACAAATAAAATTTGTGCAATAAATAGTGATATAATCATGGAAATATTGCTGCCAATGCATTCTATCCTAATCTAATAAGCTTGCAACTGAACTATGGTATGGTTTAGCGACAAGTTTAGCGCAGAAATATCCTCCCTCGAGAAGAAATATATGAGGAGAGATGCAAAGGGGGGGGGGCGGTTCTTGTACTATAAAATTGTACATTCCCGCAACCCATTTTCACGTCATCCTATACCCTGTAACTCCATATGTTTTTTTTCTCAATTTGTTACCTTTCTTCCCTGGAACATCTTTTGGAGTGGCGTTATGCAGCGTCCTCTTTCTGCTTTGGTCGGGTTAGAAACATCCGATAAAATGAATCAAGCGGGCTCTCAGGCGAGTTCAATGCCATTTTGAATAGGTAAGCAATTTATGACGTATTGCTGTCGTAATAACGTAATGACGTGCTGAACGGCTCTACGTCTGTAAACCGTTCGAGGTTTTCTCTTTTCCCGAGTTAAAACGCCTGTTCCTAAGGAAACGTTTGTTGTGCTCGGTTGAACTCTGTACATATATGTAAATTTTTGGTTGCTCGACCGAAGTTTTAATTCAACGAAAATGTGTCTTAATATTTTTTTTTTCTGTTCCGCCAGCCTACCGAGACTGGGGGCGCCTTAACGTAAAAATATTCCAAACGTTTCTATTCCAATTCTGCAATAGGCCTTCCGCGATTGGTCAACAATTTTTTGGGTCACCCCCACTTCAACTGTAGGTCACGCGACGTCACGAAAACCGCGATAGCTCCTTATCCGATATGTCGTTTGCACACAGATTATGCATGATTTGACCGAACAAAAAAATAGTTATTTCAGATTCGATGCCTTTTCGGCACTAGCCCTCGGCTATTGGTCAAAAGTTTTTGGGCAGGACCCACTTCACCTGCCTGTCACGACACGTCACAAAACTGCAAAAACTCATCGCGTCAGAGTGACGTGTACGAGTCAAAGATGCATTAATATGCCGAACAAAACTGAATTTTCTTCTGAATAACCGCTGGCTGCCCCGTTCCGAAAGGAATAAAAGATGTCTGCTGCCGATCGCTTATGCACTAGCTACTCGCACCTGTCGGAGAGCATAGGTTTATTTGCGTATAATGAAACATTTTGCGTAGCCGTGTAACGTTTACGTGCACTTTCGGAACGTGTACGACCGCGTACTGCCAACTCTTCTTTGGTGATGATCCGTTTTATTGTCATTCTTAAGCTTCCGTTGCATGCCGCCGCGATTATCGACCAGCCACCGCCAGCTAAGTAAAGGAACGCGGACCAATGGCAGGCGCCGGCACCACCCTCTTGATCCAGGTATCGATATTCAGTGCAGTGGCTCGGCCCCATCCAATCCCACTCCACTTCAGCGCGCTCGTCGCCTCTTGTCAGCCAATTAGATAAGACAAGACGCTCAGTGTAGGCAATGTTATTCGTTTTTCAAGCAAACAAAATTAACCTCCTATGAACAAGGAGAGCGTTTGATAGGTCTGCTTAGACAACCCTACGGGTGACCCCCCGATGCTTGCGTCAATTGTTAGGCAAATTTGACGCAAGAGAATTGGAATAGACACACATTGGAACAGTTTTACGTTATAGGGTACTAGAACGCACCCTTTCGCAACTAAAGCACCTCGACAAGAGGATCTCAAGAAGAAGAAGCGGGCTCAAGGAGCAAGACATTGTAAGAATAATACAAGCGTTCCTCACCAGCCGCATCACATACGGCACGCCGTACCTGGCTTTAAAGAATGCTGAAATAGAAGAGCTGAACTTCATGATTAGCAAGGCAATCAAAGTCGCCCTGGGAATCCCCGCCATGGCCTCTACATCGCGTCTCCTTAAAATGGGCGTCCACAACACGTGGCAAGAACTCGCCGAAGCGCACTAGAACAGCCGGCTGGAACGACTCAAGCTCACGCCCACAGGGAGATCAGTACTCGGACACCTAAACTACAGCGAGACGTATGTCGCAGACACGGACAAGAAAGAGCGAATACCACCGGACGTTCGAGAGTGCATTTGCATCGCACGTGTCCCGCGCAACATGCATTCGATATATCACAAGAGTAGAAGACAGGCTAGAGCCAACGCCATCAAACGAAGTTTCAAACATGACCCGAATGCTCGCTACACCGACGCGGCCAAGTATCGGCATCGAAACGCGTACGCTCTGAGCGTCGTAGACTCCCGAGGCTGCGAGCTAGCATCGGCAACCATCAAGGCACGCAACCGGGATAAGGCTGAAGAAGCGGCAATTGCTCTCATCACCGCCACATGCACAGACATGGCGGTTATATTCACCGACTCTCAGGCAGCCTGCAGAAACTTCTTGAGTGGCCGCATCTCGGCCGACGCACTCAAGATACTAAAAAGACCAAGCACTCCGCTCCCGTACACCTGCGTAGCGTAGGTACCCGCACACCAGGGACTAGAGGGGAACGAAGCGGCCCACGCCGCTGCCCGCGAGCACGTCAGGCGGGCTCCCCTCTCCCCACGCTCTCTCGGACCCGCGACACAAGAGGCGGAGGCCGTACCCACCAACTATTCGGCCATATTGCAACATTACACGCTCAAGCGTCGAGTGTACCCTCCACCGCACCCTAAACTCGACAGAGAAGTAAGCCTGATCCTTAGACGACTGCAAAGTAATACGTACACGCACGGAACGATATTGCATCGCCTCTGCCCGACGCTCCACGGCTACCTCTGCCCACTTTGCAACGTACCCGACACTCTGGCACACTTGCTCCTGGAATGACCGTGGCAGGAAGGCAGCGAAATGCAACCAGAAACACACGCAAAACGAGCAATAGAAGCAAACAACCTATCCGAAACGTGGGAGGCCAAGCTGACCATCGGGGACCTGGAAGACCAACGACAACTCGTCGCCAGGGCCAAGAGGGCCGTCGAAGCCGGAGGGTTCCTGGACTAAGGAGCCTTCCCACCTTAGGGTGATACCCGGCCTCGCTCGGGACACTGTTTCGTTAACAAAACGTTTCTCTCTCTCTCTCTGTTCCGCTTTTGACCATGTCATGCTTTCCGCGGTGAGCATTACGAACTTTACTGTAGTAGAAGTACGTTAATGTACCCGCGAATTTCTTTTATTTAGACCTTTGGGTTATATTACCTTACTTATATTACCTTGAGCATTATATAATAACTCGTTAGTTGTCTTTCGCGATCTATAGATTGAAAAGCTTTCATTTCTGAAGAATAGTCCGTTATATTCAACTTTGCCGGCAATTTGCGCTATATTTACGGCCGTTCGCAGTACAATATCGGGGAATGTTATCCGGTGACGTCGCTTATAAATATGGAAGCCTCCAGAGGGTTATTTTGTTGATATACGCAAGATGAAACTAAGTAGTACTACTCCAACATGCATTGAACATTAGAGGAGCAATTAGACAGTCAAATTGAAAGCTAAAAACGCCGTCTGAAGAGCTGGCAGTAATGACAGTGTTGAGTCGAGATGGCAGTGGTGAGGAGATCAGACAAGTTATTCTACAAACCTTCGAATCAGGTGACTATTGACCTAGCCCCTACTTTAGGCTTTCTTGTTCTTGGGGACCAAATTGTCAAAATTATGACATACAGCAGCGGAGGAAAAACTTAAATTCAGAAAGCGAATGATGATTGCGACGAACCATTAGGTTTTTGTCAAGGCTCTGATGGTGAGATTTCAATGATACCTATGCAAATTCGCAATTTTGCGAAGTTTAAGCGTAGGCAACCTCGGCCCATATATACAGGGTTTGAAGGAAATTAATTTTAGCGGTTTAAGGCGTATTCCATACAAGTTCATTCCTTGATTTCGTTTCACCGTAGCTCAGAGAGAGAGAGAAAGCAAGGACATTAAAGGTAGGGAGATCAACCATAAGAGCACCTGTTTTGCTAGCCTACGCTGGGTGTAGGCCAAAG
Organism: Dermacentor variabilis; assembly: GCF_050947875.1. Classification (NCBI taxonomy): domain Eukaryota; kingdom Metazoa; phylum Arthropoda; class Arachnida; order Ixodida; family Ixodidae; genus Dermacentor; species Dermacentor variabilis. The sequence goes on from NC_134569.1 coordinate 175,041,965, forward strand.
GGGAATAGAAAGAGGAAAAAAGGGATAGAGTAAGCACTGAATGCGTGTGGGAGGGCACTATACACAGGGACACTATAAAGAGTCTCTTAAGCAGGTGCACTTCAAGTATTGCACTAGTGCGCGAATCGCTTTTCGTGCCAGTGATATGTGAGGCCACGGTCCGTGTATCTTTGGCTCTGTGAACGGTCTTGAGTCCGCTCGGTGCAAAGTCGCCCACAAAGAGAGGCGTTGTACATCGTAGCGAGGGCAAGTACAGAATAGGTGTTCGATGGTTTCCTCGCACCCACAGGAGTCGCATATAGGGCTCTCGGCCAAGCCCAAACGATAGGAGTATGCGTTCGTGAAGGCCACTCCCACCCACAAACGACACAGCAAGGTTGTTTCGCTGCGGGAAAGGCTTGTTGGCAGTTGTAGCCGTAGCGTGGGGCCAGTTTGCGTAATCGGTAATTGAAGGCATTGAAATCCAGAGGTCTTCTGACTGCTTGCGTGCAAGAAGTCCAAGTTCTCTGGCAGCGTCCGACCTCGCCGAAGATGCTGGACGCATCTGGACATCTTCGTGGGTAGACCGGGCAGCCTTGTCAGCTAGGTTCCCGCCGACGATGCCACAGTTAGCAGGAATCCATTGAAATGTAGCTCAGAACTGCCATAGCTTCTATAGCTGCCACGCAGCTCAGCACCGCTCGACCCACGCCGTCGTTCCAGATTTTTTTTTTACTTGAAAAAGCTGTCGTTGTAGGTTGTTTTTGCCAAAACTACAATATGAATATGGGAGACACTGGAGTGATGAATATCGCCTTACTGAGGTCACTGCTTGGAACACCCATGGTATTTACCAGGAATTTATGTCTATGCGCAGAACCGTCCTTGCATTGCGGCCTTCCACAGAATATGAAAGCGGCAGCCCGGATGCGTCACGTGACCTGAAACTCTGAAGCACAATTTCATAGTGAGTAAGCTACGTGGCGTGTCAGAAATTACTTGTTTGTCCTCATTCATTTTTTTTCGTTGCCGTGGTCTTCTGTAATTCTCTGAAGCCGAAATTTTCAATTCTTTGTTCCAAACTATAATTCTTTCTGCTGCTTCCGGTGTCCAGTTTATGCATTCTTCATAGCGGCCTTCTTCTTTTGTAGTCTACTTCTCCACTTTGTGGTGGTGGGAATATCGCTTTGAGGGTTCGTATTCAAGAAGACGACTGACTGGCATGTAGCATGAGGCAAAAAATACGCTAGCGTTCCCGACCTGGATGACCGCGTCCGCCTGTTACTGCCGGAGCCATCCGTAACATTGCTGGCCAGCTTCAATAAACTGTCGTTCCGGCAGATGCCTCTTTGGCTCGTCTATAGAGCTTTTGGGCTATTTGTGCTGCTTATTAATTCGCTCATCTGCAATGTAGCTCATGCCCCATTGCAAGACATCGGATAAGAATTTCTCCCAGAAGGCCATAATTCCCTCCCACCTGTGCTCCCACAGCGGGAACCCTGGCCACTTCTCCGTCTGTACACAGACACAAAAATATCGCCTGAAATCTCCGCACAGTTTTAATGCGAAGGCCTTATACCTCCCATGACGAAGAAAATCCGGCGTGATCAAGCGTGCATACGAAAAATAGTCAAGAGTTGAAAGAGTGAAAATACATCTAAAAATGCTTATAGTGACGTCAAATTTCTCAGAGAGGTTCCTGTAAACAAATCAAATTAATGAATTTGAAGACAAAATTTCGTGCTTTCGGTCTGTGTGGGAATCAAGCCGGGGAATTCTGAGCGCAAGACGAGCACGCTACCTCGACGCTACGGCGGCTCCACCGTTCTGGCTGACTAAACGTATATGCGTCCTGGGCTGATAACAGACACACATGGGCCACTAACCGGTCGTGTGTCGATAGCGAACACGAACTCCTTACTTTTCCTGAGCAGACAGCACATACACGGGCGCTCATACCAAACGTGCCAAGTGCGGGAGATGTCTTTCTTTTCCCTTTCCCTCCTTTCACACTGCGTAGCCACAGCACTGAAGCACTTCATCTATATTCTCTGGAAATATATTACCTAAACCAAGGCTGGTTTTACTTTATCGCACCTGGTCAGAATAAGTCCACTGGCGTTGAATGAACGCTACTACAACAGGATGAGGGAGTTTCGCCCCTGCTTTTCAAAAAGAAATACTCGCTGAAACCTTGTTTAAGAAAAAAAGAAACAAGTGAAGTGCTGTCCAACTTGTATGTTTTGCTGTGGGAAGCTACGTTATTTGAAGGACTCATTAGGTCTACCCGGCGCCCTCTGTGTACGTCAAACGCTCAAAGGTACGTTAAACTTTAACGTATATGAAATGCTTTTCAGGTTTTTCAAATATGTTGTCTGTACATACGCACTCTGGAAGCCGGAAATGAACACTGTCACAAATGTAGGCATAAGTACAATCCTGTAAAATTGTGCATTCCTACATTTGAGACACCTGAAACGAACTTTTAGCGAATATTATTCTACGAGCAAGCGCTAGGTATCATCAACCTCAAAAATCCTTTAAAACGCATTTCATACACAGAAAAGATTATATCTGTTAGCCAAACTGCCTAAGTGTAACCTTAATTATTAACAAGCCGGGATGATTAAATGCAGTCCGAATTATTGCAATGTGGTAAGGTTCTAGTAATGCAGGTGTATTGCATCATCTTCATCATCATCATCATCATCATCATCAGCCCGCTTGCGCCCAATGCAGGGCAAAGGCCTCTCCCATCTTTCTCCAACTACCCCGGTCATGGAATAATTCTGGCCCTGTCGTCCCTGCAAACTTCTTTATCTCATCCGCCCAACTAACTTTCATCCGCCCCTGCTACGCTTACCTTCCCTTAATATCAAATCCGTTACCCTTAGTGACCATCGGTTATCTTCCCTCCTCATTACATGTCCTGCCCATGCCCCCCCCCCATTTCTTTTTGATGATTTCAACTAAGATATCATTAACTCGAGTTTCTTCCCGCACCCGATCTGCTCTTTTCTTATCCGTTAACGTTACACCTATCATTCTTCTTTTTATAGCTAGTTGCGTCGTCCTCAATTTAAGTAGATCCCTTTTCGTAAGCCTCCAGGTTTCTGCCCCGTACGTGAGTACTGATGCTTCAAAGTGTTGTTTTCACTGGCTTTACTTAACGAAAAATAAAAAACATAGACGTTTCGCCACCTATGCGGGTGGCATCGTCAGTACATAAATGGCAACAAATGAAAAATACAGACGGGGCGGCGACGTCGCACTCGACTCAAGGAACATTTACGAGATGCTACGAAAGCCATCCATGCTACACGTGCCAAGACGGAATTGGTTGATCATTGTTTATCAAACGGACACATGTTCGATTTTGACAATGTAACCACGCTAGCATGGGAACACCGATGGGGCCCAAGAAAATTTGTAGAATCAATGTTCATCCGTCGTAATCAATCTTCATGCAACTCGAACCGTGGCCCCCTGCCGGATGTTTACGGCAGTTTCATAGATAAATAGGATGTATTTCTCATTTGTTGCCATTTCTGTACTCACGATGCCACCCGCATAGGTGGCGAAGCGTCTATGTTTCTTGTTATTTTTCGTTAAGTAAAGCCAGTGAAAACAACACTTTGAAGCATGAGTTCCCCTAGCTTTTGGAACATTTTCTCACGTGAGTACTGGTAAGACACAGTTGTTGTACACTTTTCTCTTGAGGGATAATGGCAACCTGCTGTTCATAATCTGAGAATGTCTTCCAAACGCACCCCAGCCCATTTTTATTCTTGTGATTATTTCAGTCTCATGATCCGGATCCGCGGTCACTACCCGCCCTAAGTATATGTATTCCCTTAGCACTTCTAGGGCCTCGTTACCTATTGTAAACTGCTGTTCTCTTCCGAGACTGTTAAACATTACTTTAGTTTTTTACAGATTAATTTTTAGCCCCACCCTTCTGCTTCGCCTCTCTAGATCAGTGAGCATGCATTGCAGTTGGTCCCCTGAGTTACTAAGCAAGGCAACATCAACAAATCGCATGATACTAAGCTATTCTCTATTATCTCTTATGCCCAATTCTTCCCAATCCAGATCTCTGAATAGGTCCTGTAAACAGGCTATGAATACCATTGGAGACATCGTATCTCCCTGCCTGACGCCGTTCTTTATTTGGCTTTTGTTGCTTTGTTTATGAAGGACTAAAGTGGCTGTGGAACTGTAGATATTTTTCAGTATTTTTACATACGGCTCGTCTACACGCTGATTCCGTAATGCCTCAATGACTGCTGACGTTTCGACTGAATCAAACGCTTTTTCGTAGTCAATGAAAACTATATATAACGGTTGGTTATATTCCGCACATTTCTCTATCCCCTGATTGATAGTGTGAATATGGTCTATTCTTGAGTAGCCTTTCCGACATCCTGACTGGCCCTTTGGTTGACAGAAGTCTAAGGTGCTCCTGATTCTATTTGCGATTACCTTAGTAAATATTTTGTAGGCAACGGACAGTAAGCTGATCGGTCCATAATTTTTCAGCTCTTTGGCGTGCCCTTTCTAATGGATTAGGATTATGCTAGCGTTCTTCCAAGATTCCGGTACGCTCGAGGTCATGAGGCATTGCGTATAAAGGGTGGCAATGCCTCATGACCTTGAGCGTACCGGAATCTTGCATATGTATTGTATAAAGGACGCCAAATATACCCTCAACCTTTTTGTAGGCAATGAAGAAGTACCTTCAATCTGCTGGTGGTTCTCAAACAGATAAGGATAGATACGCGCGGTAGTGGTCAGGAACCCGCAAAATATTTTTAACGAACATGGTTTGGAAGTCATAATGTTCACTTCCCAGTCTTACTATTGAGAATAAAAAAGGTTTGATCTATTCAAGCAAGATTGTATATTATGAGAAGAGATACAACGATACACGGTAGTATATCGCCCCCTCTCTCCCAACAGATATCTGCTATGATATATACGCAACAAATCTAATTAACTTTTATGACCATATGCCAACTCAACTTAGTTCATACAGTGAATATAATAAGCGGAGCTTAGGGGATGTAAACTCCTCCTCCTCTCCACACACTCTTTTCAGAGTGAATGATTACAATGTAAATAACATATGCAAGAATCGTTATCTCGGATATGTACAGATAAAAACATCTACATCAGCAACATCATGTGACATGCCACTGAGATGGCAGCATGACTTATTATTCCGAATGGAAATACGAATAAATCCCTGTCAGAAAAGCCGAAACCACCCGAATGAAATTTTTCAGCTTAAATTAAATTGATGTTGCTTATCCATCCCGAAGCATCGCCATAAAGCCGAAGACGCTTTCGTTCCTAGAGCAGCTTTTAGGGAGCGCTTTCCGAATATGCAATCCGTAATATTCATGACGGACAATAGTCGCACAAGCATGAGAAATGGCACAAGGACACGCATGTAATAGACACCAACTAGAAGAATTCCGGTAGATTACGTATTGTGCTTGCGAAAATTTCGAAATGTCCCTAGCACTAATCTGTGGTATATATCAGTGCAGGTTTTTTACGACAATTTTGTACCTTCTGGGTGGATTATTAGGTACAGTGTTTGAATTTATGGTATAGTCAGTAGGATGAAAAAGTTGGGAGGCCCGTAAGCTTCGCCTTTAAGAGTAGAACACGATCGCGTTAAGGCGTCCCTGACTGACGCGTGCACATGCGTGAATACAGCTGGGCCGCCCTTTGCAGCAAAGCGATGGCCACGCCGCTGGTTCCGCTTTGCTAGCTGACGAATGATAGGATCAGCGCACCTAGCGGCCTCTGCCAGAAGCGGAAACCTTTCGCTCCTCCAGCTGCGCGAGGAGTAATGGTAACATGTGTCGGATAGTTCGACGGCCTCTTCCCGATTCGGCACTTGCCATCAGCTCCGTTCAGCGAAACTGTTGCCGCTATCATTAACACCGCATCGCAGTTAGCACAAAGACTATAGAAGTCTGCTTCAATACCAATTAGTCAAGACGAAATTCACGTCTGAAAGGCGCACTAACGAATCTGTGTAGTCCGTTTAGAAGGCGATAAACGGTCGTATGTTGTTGCTATTATCCGGCGGATGGGACTATTCCAAAAAGTTCTAGAATCCTACTTAAGTAGCGTTAGAAAAATACTCTTTGAAAGAGGATTATTTAAGAGCAACACAAACTTTTATATAACCGGATAAACTTCTCCTACAATGCCGAATTTCATAGCCGTTTTTTTGTTTGCGTCATCAGCCACCCTCTCCTCCCGTCTTTCTTTACCCTCTTCCCTGCTGCATTTCGCTAGCCGCGGGCCAGCAGTAGCGTGCCTGGATGTCCTCCTCACCCGCTGCGCCGTACTACGTACTGAGCGGCGGGCGAGGACGACATCGAGGCACTCTAGGCTGCAGGTTTGCGCAGTACACCAACTACATACAGCACCAAGATATCTTTTATTATAGAAAAGGACCACTAGTCAAGGAGGGTAATGATACGGGTTTGTAGGTGCATCTTGTACGCGAAGCTCAAATACTACTAAAATTATTCACAAATCCACGCGATTTGGTGGATATCGTGGGGAGGCTGAACGGACAGAGATAGATATTCAGCATAAATAGCCCTTTTTCACAAGGCACTTGCAAACCACCTTTGCTATTTAGTGAGCAGTATCAAAGCAATCTCCTCACTAGTTAATTAAAATGGACAAATAGTTTACAATTTACTTAGCATAAAAGCCTCAATAAATAGATTAAAATGCGCATATATAGATTCTCTAAAGAAAAAATACATGCATACTGATTGTAGGTATAAGTTCACATTTTGAGCAGAAGAATGAAATTGCACAGAACAGCTTTAAAGCAGGTACTAGTATGAGCAAGCAAAGCCTTACAAACTAAATGTGCGCGAATAGAAGCCTTATACAAGGAATAAAATTTAAGGTCACCAAAAAGCAATTAACATATCAATAAATGACACAACATGGAAATGAATAAAGCACCGCACGTCTCGTGCAAAAGAAGTGAAAACTTCCCTTTGGTGGGGAAACAAAAGTGAAAGGCTATGCAACATTTGAAGAGTAACTATAGGGAAGTAAGTCGGAAGGAAATCAATTAGAACTACAGAGAGGACGAAGTGAAGTTAACAGGCAGACGTCATATCTTCCACAGCACCGTTCAATTCCATTATACACATGCAACACCTAGCTCAGTTCAGCACACTGCTGAAACAATAGTTGCAATAATCAAAGTAAAGTTTATTTATAACTAAAATGTGGAGAAATTTAATGTTCTACCACAGAAAGGCTTGACATGGCGAGTCATACTCCCATGGTCACAGTCTAAAAAGCAAGAGGAGCTTAACGGTTTTCAGTGTTTCTAGATGCACCCTAATAAAAAAAACAAAGACTAATGCTCATGCCCGCACGAGTTCCTAGAGCTATCGAGTCTCGCAAATGGTCAATACCATTCACTGCACTCAACACGCGACAGCTCTTTCATGTCAATGTTGGTCATCAGTCTCATATTTTATGTGGAAGCACGCTTTACTGAAAACAGCACACAATGTTAGCTTTGTCAGTCACTTGAGGCATGGGACGCAGAAGTGGAAGCATTCCTCACTTGGGCTCTTTTGCACTGTAGTCTTCCATGAATTCAGACGCCCACTTTAACTTAAAAAAAATACTCCTCCCCCCCCCCCCCCATACACTTACTAGCAGATCTTGGTGCACTATGGCGGTAGTGTGAAGAGTATGCACAGCGAATAAAGCTTAACTTCTTCAGCAGGCTTGAATTCTTCTCATGTTCTCGATCTCTTTCTCAGGTGTAATGCATCCGCCTCTCTGCGATGATAAACAGATTACACCCTCCCTCCACTTCAAAATTCAGCTTGGCCTTTTCGTGCACTGACAGCACGAAAATCCGTTTGGGCTCGTTGTGTACGAAAACAGCTTGCTGGGCTAGTTCCTTCAGCAGGTCTTCTTACTGTAACAATGAAAGGCATGGGGTTAGCGCATGTTAATTGGAGCAAATATTTCTTAGTGAACGTTTTCGTTTTTCAATATGACTTGGCAATGTGCGCTGTAATGCTATATGGGTCCCAACGCACAATTTTTAAGCATTTACTTTCAAAACATGCTTATAAAATTCAGAGGTCACAACTGAAATTCGCGTCAATATTTCCCATAAAGACGTACTTTAAATCTAACTGAAGGTGTTGCACATAGAAATCGCCAACCAGTGTAAGGTCACCTTACAGTTTTGAAGAGGCTGTTGTCTTGACTAGTCGGTGACTAGTAGATGACAGCAACCTCTTGAAAATTTCCAAAAAGGGTACCACTTACCATTCAAAGAAGGCGTAAGCGAAATAGGCGGAATGACGGGGAGATTAGCCGGTTATCAGACCGTTTGGCTACCCTGTGCTGGAGAAAAGGGGTAAGGGTAAATATTCTTAACAGAAAAGAGATGTTACATAAAAACTTAAGGAAGGAAGAGCAAAAGTGAAAAGGAAAAAGGAAAGTAGAATATGGCAGCGCTTAAAGTCTGTTTGTAAGACCAGTCTTCTTCAAGAAGCGCAACAATGATTTAAAAGCCTTCTGTGCTGAGGACGGCCTCGGCCAGTGTCGCAGGACCTTTTACTTCGACAAAGGGCGTTTGTATTTCATTCAAAAAGTATTACAGAATGCATTTCAGGTATGGTACCAGGAATTAGGTAATTGCGGCACTGCAAAGGCACAGCTGTAATGACGTAGCATTGTTACACCAGGCCATCTTTATTTGCAGTGGCAAGTTGAAAGCTCTGTTCACTACACAGATGACATACCTAATTGAGAAATAGTGAAGGCTTTAGCATATACCTGCAACACCAGTGCATATATGAAATATTGAACACTTGGAAATGTTAAGAAAGACATTGCATATTTAAGATTGAACGAACATGTTGCAAATTCCGTAAAAGTTACAGCTGAAGAGTGCAACATTGAGAAATTGCAACCATATGCAGCAAAGCTGTTTTAAGCACTTACAGTGACTTGAAAATGGTACATGCCTTCTTGTTACCTGCTTGAAACCACACCCGCAATAGAATTTTCAAGCACTTGCAAGGAAATTGCGTCTTCTTGCTCTTATAAAAGCTTGTAGCACTGAACAGGGTTTTATGGAACTTTACAGAAGTACAATCATGCAACAAACTTTTCTTAAGATTCACTAGTGCAGATGAATGTGCGGTATTTATTTAGACAAGCAAATTGCAAGGGGTAAATGAACCACCTAATGCAGTCTGACATATTGGTATTTCGTAATTCAACAAGGACGCTATTTTGGGCTGCACATAATTTCCAGCATGGACTGTTGCTGAAATTACTAGGCTGCATAAAAAAACAGTATTGCAGGTCATAACCTATTAACATGTTAAATTATACAGACCCAGTGCTGATCATAATTTTTGAAAATTACTACTTGTTCCAATACTCTGACTTCAGAGTTTGAGATTCATTGTTTATTTAATATATGCACACGCTGGGCATTACTATTAAATACTATTAAATTAAATACTATTAAATACGGCATTACTATGAAATAGCAGTTACCTTGAGTTTGCGAATTGTAGTGTCTCATTTTCACTGCCATTTGGGTAGCGGTGTTTCCCTCTGACCATTTGCGCGTTTGTAGAGAGCACATGGCCTATGTCAGCACTCTCGCATGGCGATTCCCTTGCACGCTGATATGTGCCTACAGAGTAAGTTACAGAAAAATACACCTAATTGTTATACTGATAATCTCGCGATGCCTGTTTATTGTTTCAACAGACTGTTGTCGCCACGCATTATTGCACAATAATATACCAGTGCAACCCCAATTTTTTTTTTTGCTGAATTACTAAACAACAGTTCAAAGTAAGCAAAATAAATGATGCTGTAAACACCTGGAGACCTGCATATGTTACCCCCCAAAAATGATAAGTGCACGTCGCAAAACAAGGCAACAGTCAAGAATATATAAGATGGGTACGGCTTTCAGCTATAATGTAATTATAGAGTACTGCACTGCAATTAATGACCGCACGTGTCAAATTCCTTGGGCCCATTTCACTTCTACATATTTGCTGAGACGATGTTATTTGCTAATAGTGACTTAGCAAATGTAAGTGTTCCTCGAGTGATAATGCAGTTTATATTAAAAGTATATATCGCGTCATGCGACACGCTTTTCTGCCTTTACGACACCCATTCAAATTTGATGAAGAATCCACCCACATACCACTGTAATGATTTTACTAATTACCATATACACTCAATAATGATTCCAGAGACACGAAGTACTACCATCTCATCGGAACATATAACATACATACGAATCCAGTTAGTGAAACTTTTCGCGTTTTTACTCCGACCTGTCGTCATTTTTACTCCAATCTAAATAGCTGATTCCTCATTCGAATACTCACACTCAATATGTATGTATACATCAGTACATTTCTGTAAAACGCTTTACTAAGTGACACCACAACCTCCTTATTGATACATCACGCAAAGAAATACACACACGCACGCAGATTCATTTCTTTAGGTACAAGAGAAAAGCCAACTCTCACATTCACTTCAGACAACTTAGCCCATTCATAATTAACGTCCTCGTAATTAGCATGCTAACAACAGTTCATTTCTCTAAGAGACTTTACTAAGTCAAAGAGCACAAAGCATTCCCTCGACTCGCTTTAAGACGCTTGAAGCCACTAAGGGCGTTCGTGGCCGTTGCGCATCTCGGGTACGATGACCACTTAAACGCCAAATTTCGTTTCAGCTGAATTACTTTTCTGTGTGTACAGGACCCTCATGAGAAAGTTCGCCTCACATCAAACACAGAAGAGTACGCATTTGGGCTGGTTGGTTCATGATTACGAGCAGTAACACAGCGCCCCTCTTCTCGTCCTGTTGTTTAACGCTGTTTTACTACTCGTAATGCAAACATATTTGCGCCAGCCAACAAATTTCATTGATTCTTTACTTCCGTCGGTAGATTTATCTCACGTGCAACGCATGGCCAATGCAAGGTCAACACACGAACAATGCCGACGAGACCGCATTTTCTGCGCAACGGCGCCTTTATAGCAAAGGCTTTTCAAACGTCGCCATGTCCTGTATATGGCAGTGCCTCTAAGCAAGCAGAAGCTAAAATTAAGCCTCATTACATGGTGCGGCATAAGTTCCTGTGCTCTTTAGAAATAAGTTGCAAGAAAGGCAAATAGCGCAAGCCAAATAATTTTTTTAGAACTCAACCCAAAGAAGCATCGAAAGCCAACGCAGCATTCTCTTCAGCGATGAAGCAATGTTGAACAGCAAGTGGTTTTCAGGCCACCAAATGAAAAGGTGTTGGCAAGAAGCCTCAGAAGAAGCCAAGGTAGGTAGAAGGATTTTCTGAAAGCTTTCTCACCCTGGATAAGTGATAGAAAGATGCCGTGGGTTTTCTTGGCACATGGCGTCAAAGCAAACAGCGCAAATCATATTGTCACGTACGAGTTTGTGACGCTGTGGACAAAATTACGCTGGCAGGTAAAGAGGAGATTGAAGTGTCTTGAAGATTTGTCAATGGTGTTACCGTGGTCACTGAACTGCGTTCTTGTAACTGTATATATTTTAAATACATATATTTTCTCCGCGTAACATTTTGGTGGAGGCCGAGGGTAACCTCGCCACAAGCCGACCCTGGATCTTCGCAGCAGGCGTCACATCGGTTCCGCCTTTGTGGCTAATGACACTGCATCCGCCACTCAGACACTAGCGGAAGAAGTGTTAATCTAGCTACGTCACCCGGGAATGTTCATGGGCACTGGCAAGGTCGACGTTGAAGACTGGCTGGCGTCGTATGAGCGCGTCGGTAAGCACAACAAGTGGGATGCAACGCTGTTGCTGGCCAACGTGGCATTTTACTTGGGAGTAACCGCGAAGGCATGGTTCGAGATTCATGAAGCCGACATTACAAGCTGGGACTCCTGCAAGGAAAAGCTACACGATCTTTTTGGAAGACGTATGGGCCGTCAAAGGGAGGCCAAGCAAGAACTAGCGTCTCGTCCCCAGGCATCAGCCGAATCATACGTCGCGTATATTCAAGAGGTTCTGATTCTCTGCCGTAAAGCGGATGCGGACATGATGGAGGCCGATAAGTTGCCCGAACTGCTCAACCATTGAGTTCACCATTAAGGAATGGCAGAATTTTTGGCAATTCCCTATTGGAAAATCCTATTTAAATTCAAACTGGGTTATACAGGTTTAAACTGGTTTTAACAGGGACCTGTTTAGCAACAAACAGGTATAAACAGGACCAGTTTACACACGGACAGGTTTGAACGGGGTCCCGTTTGGCATGCGAACAGGTATAAACAGGACCAGTTTACACACGAACAGGTTTAAACTGGGTCCCTTTCGGCATGCAAACAGGTATAAACTGGACCAGTTTGCACACGAACAGGTCTGAACGGGGTCCCATTTGGCATGCAAAGAGGTATAATCAGGACCAGTTCATCATCATCATCATCAGCCTGGTTACGCCCACTGCAGGGCGAAGGCCTCTCCCATATTTCTCCAAGAACCCCTGTCATGTACTAATTGTGGCCATGCCGTCCCTGCAAACTTCTTAATCTCATCCGCCCACCTAACTTTCTGCCGCCCCCTGCTACGCTTCCCTTCCCTTGGGATCCAGTCCGTAACCCTTAAAGACCATCGGTTATCTTCCCTCCTCATTACATGTCCTGCCCATGCCCATTTCTTTTTCTCGATTTCAACTAAGATGTCATTAACTCGCGTTTGTTCCCTCACTCAATCTGCTCTTTTCTTATCCCTTAACGTTACACCTATCATTCTTCTTTCCATAGCTCGTTGTGTCGTCCTCAATTTGAGGAGAACCCTTTTCGTAAGCCTCCAGGTTTCTGCCCCGTAGGTGAGTACTGGTAAGACACAGCTATTATATACTTCTCTCTTGAGGGATAACGGCAACCTGCTGTTCATGATTTGCGAATGCCTGCCAAACGCACTCCAGCCCATTCTTATTCTTCTGATTATTTCCGCCTCATGATCCGGATCCGCCGTCACTACCTGCCCTAAGTAGATGTATTCCCTTACGACTTCCAGTGCCTCGCTGCCTATTGTAAATTGCTGTTCTCTCCCGAGACTGTTAAGCATTACTTTAGTTTTCTGCATATTAATTTTTAGAGCCACTCTTCTCCTTTGCCTCTCCAGGTCAGTGAGCATGCATTGCAATTGGTCCCCTGAGTTACTAAGCAAGGCAATATCATCAGCGAATCGCAAGTTACTAAGGTATTCTCCATTAACTTTTATCCCCAATTCTTCCCAATCCAGGTCTCTGAATACCTCCTGTAAACACGCTGTGAATAGCATTGGAGATATCGTATCTCCCTGCCTGACGCCTTTCTTTATTGGGATTTTGTTGCTTGCTTTTTGGAGGACTACGGTGGCTGTGGAGCCGCTATATATATCTTCCAGTATTTTTACATATGGCTCATCTACACCCTGATTCCGTAATGTATCCATGACTGCTGAGGTTTCGACTGAATCAAACGCTTTCTCGTAATCAATGAAAGCTATATATAACGGTTGCTTATATTCTGCACATTTCTCTATCACTTGATTGATAGTGTGAATGTGGTCTATTGTTGAGTAGCCTTTACGGAATCCTGCCTGGTCCTTTGGTTGACAGAAGTCTAAGGTGTTCCTGATTCTATTTGCAATTACCTTAGTGAATACTTTGTAGGCAACAGACAGTAAGCTGATCGGTCTATAATTTTTCAAGTCTTTGGCGTCCCCTTTCTTACGGATTAGGATTATGTTAGCGTTCTTCCAAGATTCCGGTACGCTCGAGGTCATGAGGCATTGCGTATACAGGGTGGCCAGTTTCTCTAGAACAATCTGTCCACCATCCTTCAACAAATCTGCTGTTACCTGATCCTCCCCAGCTGCCTTCCCCCTTTGCATATCTCCTAAGGCTTTCTTTACTTCTTCCGGCGTTACCTTCGGGATTTCGAATTCGTCTAGACTATTTTCTCTTCCATTATCGTCGTGGGTGCCACTGGTACTGTATAAATCTCTATAGAACTCCTCAGCCACTTGAACTATCTCATCCATATTAGTAATGATATTGCCGGCTTGTCTCTTAACGCATACATCTGATTCTTGCCAATTCCTAGTTTCTTCTTCACTGTTTTAGGCTTCCTCCGTTCCTGAGAGCATGTTCCATTCTATCCATATTATACTTCCTTATCTCAGCTGTCTTACGCTTGTTGATTAACTTCGAAAGTTCTGCCAGTTCTATTCTAGCTGTAGGGTTAGATGCTTTCATACATTGGCGTTTCTTGATCAGATCTTTCGTCTCCTGGGATAGTTTGCTGGTATCCTGCCTAACGGAGTTATCACCGACTTCCATCGCACACTCCTTAATGATGCCCACAAGATTGTCGTTCATTGCTTCAACACTAAGGTCCTCTTCCTGAGTTAAAGCTGAATACCTGTTCTGTAGCTTGATCTGGAATTCCTCTATTTTCCCTCTTACCGCTAACTCTTTGATCGGCTTCTTATGTACCAGTTTCTTCCGTTCACACCTCAGGTCTAGGCTAATTCGAGTTCTTACCATCCTGTGGTCACTGCAGCACACCTTGCCGAGCACGTCCACATCTTGTATGATGCCAGGGTTAGCGCAGAGTATGAAGTCTATTTCATTTCTAATCTCGCCGTTCGGGCTCCTCCACGTCCACTTTCGGCTATCCCGCTTGCGGAAGAAGGTATTCATTATCCTAATATTATTCTGTTCCGCAAACTCTACTAGTAACTCTCCCCTGCTATTCCTAGTGCCTATGCCATATTCCCCCACTGCCTTGTCTCCAGCCTGCTTCTTGCCTACCATGGCATTAAAGTCGCCCATTAGTATAGTGTATTTAGTTTTCACTCTACCCACCGCCGATTCCACGTCTTCATAGAAGCTTTCGACTTCCTGGTCATGATGACTGGATGTAGGACCTGTACAATCTTCATTTTGTACCTCTTATTAAGTTTCACAACAAGACCTGCCACCCTCTCGTTAATGCTATAGAATTCCTGTATGTTACCAGCTATATTCTTATTAACCAGGAATCCGATTCCTAGTTCTCTTCTATCCGCTAAGCCCCGGTAGCACAGGACGTGCCCGCTATTTAGCACTGTATATGCTTCTTTTGGCCTCCTAACTTCACTGAGCCCTATTATATCCCATTTACTGCCCTCTAATTCCTGCAATAGCACTGCTAGACTCGCCTCACTAGATAACGTTCAAGCGTTAAACGTTGCCAGGTTCATATTCCAATGGCGGCCTGTCCGGTGCCAGTGATTCTTAGCACCCTCTGCTGCGTCGCAGGTCTGACCACCGCCGTGGTCAGTTGCTTCGCAGCTGCTGGGGACTGAGGGCCGGGGTTCACACACGAACAGGTCTGAGCGGGGTCCCGTTTGGCATGCAAGCAGGTATAGGCACGACCAGTTCACGGAGAAATGGGTCTTAACAGGGGCCCTGTTTGCAACTAAACTGGCTTATACTGGACGCAGTGGCACCATATAGGGTCGCCTGTTTGGCACAAAAGCTGGTTTAATCTGGAACTTTGTGGCAACCATACTGGATGGTATCATGCATACCGTTTAATGCTTGAATAGAACTGGGGAGGAACATTTTATTGTTCGACATCCTGACAATTTAGCCCCTAGTGCTATATTGGGGCCATTATCAAGCTCTACAGAAATTGCGTGACTACCACGGAACATTCATAGACCAAACTGCCATATGCTAGCTGCGAATTTCAAACCGATTCCCGGTCCTGCCCAGTTGAAAAAGACAACAGGAATTCCTGCTGCAACTACTGAAATTTCTCTTGTACTACCGAAGTTCGTAACGTTTCTGTAGTTGCGACAGACATTTCTGACGTTACGACAGCAATTCTGACGTCGCAACAGAAACATTCGGTCGCGACGGCCAAGAGTTCTGAAGTCGCAACAGAAGCACTTTCCGTCGCGGCCCTTTAAAATGTCAGCTTCGCATCGGTGGTGTACACTGTACTTTTCTCTTGCGCGGTATTCAATCGTGCTTTGTTTCGCGTATCCGCTTATTTCGCGTATCCGCTAATCGCGTATCCGCTTTGTTTCATTTGGTAAGATGGGGCACACAGGCCTGTGGACTTAGATGTGCGGTTACGCTGACACATTAGTTAATTTCCCAGAAATATTGCAGAAGCTTATGCGAAGCGGAAAAGAAGTTTTGGATTGTTCCACAAAGTTGCATGAAAAGCTGTCTCGCTCGGGTCTCATTAATCTGGTACAGTGCTGCCGTGAGAAGCCAGTATACTATCGGGATGAAGACTCACCCACGAGTGTTTATGTAGCTATATTGCATGGAACACACGAATTATATGCGAGCTCAAAAGTGTAAAGAGCAAGAGACAACTGTCGAAATTAGCAGTAACAACCCTCAGTGCACCCGGTCACCGTTGTCTATTCCTGAATTTCTTATCAAATATGGATATCGTTACAGCAAAATCGATGTTCTAGTACTCCACGATGTACCTGTCGATGGTAACAACACTTTTGCTCATCTAGAGATGCGGCAGTTGACGCGGTGAAGTCAAAGCGCATCTTGGCTTTTAAAATGTAAATGTAAACAGAAACCCAGAGAGCGATTTATACTGTTGGCATAGCTTAAACGTACATTAGCAGGCATGTTCGGCGTGGTGCAGTGGTAAGATCCTTGTCTCGGGGCCGTAAAGTTCGACGTTCGCATCCTAGGCGAAAGCATTTTTTCTACTTTTATGTTTTTTATTTTTTTCGTATTAATAATTTTACATATCCTTAAAGTGGTCTCTGTCAATTTTTAATCAAATATTGATCAGGAACTACAGAACTTTCGACTACAGGACGTCACACTACAGGGAACAGAACGACAGCCACAACGTCCCAAAATACGACAGACTGAAAATTTCCTGTTGTGTTTTTTTTTCAAGTGGGTGAGACGTCTATCGGCGTATACGCAGATTGCCGTCCTCTCTATTAAAAGCAACGTTGCTGAAACACGTCGTACAAGACGCTGTACGACCCGCATAAGATCGAAATACAACGCCGTCACCATCCATGAGATCACCGAAAGCACGGTCGCTTTCGGTGGCGGCCTACAGATGAAAGCACAGGTAGCGCCGCTAAAGTTACAGGTGAGATTATTTTGCCGTCTTCAGTTGTCGCTACATGTGAGTGCGCGCTGCATTCACGCCCTCCGATGCAGTTGTTTAATCGTGTGTACGCTGTGCCGAGAGAAATTGTGGTGCATTTTGTACGCACAAAACCCCTGGGACCGCGTAATGTAGCCCGCAGTATCCTTCGTGTGGTGCGCCGATGTCGAAGATATGACCCTTCGCGCTTTCTTTGTTCCGGGCTCGCATCGTATCACACTGTACGGAAGAATTTGGTGAGTATTGCGCTCTTACGTCCTGTAGTTGATCCGCAATTCAACAGTGTGTGCGCCGGAAGGACCGTTGGTGCAGTCGATGCCGCGGCACCTGTGACGCTAAAAGGAGCGTTTTCCGAGTACGCCTAGAAAGGTAAGTCCGGCGCTTGCGCACTTCTTCCTGTCTATGGTTCGTGAAGTGTGCGTTCTTGTACGCATTGCAAGATCCGTACAACAACCGAATCCGGATTCGTAAAGCAGCAAGAATTATAAATGTGCTTTTCAAATGGTTGTTCTTCATGTCGCAGTGCACATTTAGCAAAAAGTTCCATGGAAATTGCCCTAAAACATTTTCATGTTACCAACAGCTCTATCTGTGGTTTATTTAGGTGGTTCTTTGATCTAAATGGGCACAAAAATTCAAGCAAAGAAAGTTACTGTTTGTGTACATAATTTTCCATTGAGAAATGGTATAGGCATTTCTAGAAGTAGTACGTCGATGTGTAGTCTTCACAGCTAACAGCTGCGCGTGATAGCACCCGATTTCTTCGTCGACGCATGGCCAGATTTTTAGCTTGTATGGAAATTCTTCTGTTTATAGAGTGTCGTCAGATGACGTGTATTGGTGTCCTGTGTGTTTTCGTGTACTTGTAAAGGGTTCCGATCTTGCAGAGAAGCCGAAATTACATAAGCAATGTTTATTTTTAATCAAAAAATCTTTCTCTTTTCTGTATTGTCTCTCCAGAAAAAGAGGTGGTCTGCTGTAATTTTAAGCGCATCGTCCTTTGGGAGCAGTGGTTTGTTGCGCCGCATAAACAAATTAGGTTTTGGAACGCTTTTCATGTCCTAAGGAATTTTTTGATAGTACAATTTACATTTCACGTTATACAGCTGTACGTTTGTGTGAACCTTTTCACAGTAGATTCATGTTTGCTACAGTTCGATTTACGTGTTATTTAACCGCCTGTGATGTTACAATCTGATATTTGCACAACCAGTTGCAGCTTCATGTAACTGGTTGCATGAGACTTTTTTCAAAATATGACGTGATCTTTTTATATCACAAGTTTGCAGTTTCAGCAAGGATTACAATAAATTAAGCATTTATTATTGTTCAGGGATGGCAAGATTTTGTGAACCAGAGGCACCTCCACATATGCACCTGCGGCACTTCTGCAGCCTCAACAGCACGGAAAAGTACCTGATGTGCAAGCTGTGACAAGGTGTGTGCAAAGCAGTTGCTGCCACTTACATGAGCTGCAGATTTTGTTGGTATCATCCATGTTTGGAAACTCTCCTGAATTTTTCGTGGGTTTACAAATGTGGGCTCATTTTACAATTTTATGAATGTCACTTTAGAAAGACAATGGAGTTGTGTTGGTTAAGATGTTTTATAGCTGTTGAGAGATTGAGGGCATGACATTGTTAAAATGCATGTAAAAAATTAATTGGGATGGTACTTGTACTGCCTTATTATTAGCGATGCAATATCTCTAACGAGAACATCAGAGGGGCACTTGCTTTTGGGAAGTTTGGTCAGATAAATTCCTGAAGCAGCGTAAAGCTCTGTAATCTAAAGAAAAAAACAATGTTGTCAGTTACTGGTTTCAAGTTCGCTGCTGCTTTTTGTGCGGCACAACAAGTTAAATAATGGTTGATAATGTGTGTGTGACGTAATAGTTCTGCGCAAGCACACGAGGTGGAGAGAAGTAAATAATAAAGGAAAAATCAGACATCCACCCGCTCGTAGCATTTGCTACAAAGGAAACCCGTATATGTTCCTCAAAAGGAAAGCCGCACAGTTGAAGAAAAATTCGTCCTGGTCCGGGACTCGAACCCGGGACTACCGCCTTTCCGAGGCAGCCACTCTGCCATCTGAGATAACCAGGTGGCTAGCACATGGCAGGGCGAAGTCGAATTAGTTGACAACACGAAGCAAAGACAAGGGTTTGACGTAATATATTTTCCCCCTTTATTAATTACTTCTCTACACCTTGCTCGTTTCCGCAGAACTAGTACGTCAGACCCTTGCCTTTGCTTCGTGTTGTCCACAAATTCGACTTCGCCCGGCCATCTGCTAGCCGCCTGGTTATCTTACAAGGTAAAGCGGCTGTCCCGGAAAGGCGGTGGTCCCGGGTTTGAGTCCCACACCTGGACGGTTTCTTTTTTTCAACTGTTAGGCTTTCCTTTCGAGGAATCCGTACGGGTTTCTTTTGTAGCAATTGCTACGAGCGGGTGGATGTACGATTTTCCCTTTATTAATAATGTGTGTGTGTATGCAACAATGGGGTTGCTGAGAGCAAGCTTTAAAATAATGTGTGCTATGTCCCCAACAAAGAATTTAGTGTCTGCAGCATTTTTACAAAATATTATGTTCACAGGTTGGCAGGTATGACATAATGTACAACAATAATGTACAACACTTTTGCTGTAGATGCCATATTCATAACGTCCATTTTCTGTCTACTTGAATCGTATATTTAGAATTTGGCCCACCTTCAGTTTGATCAAGTTACATAGGTAGCCCCCTCTGAGTTAAATATAATTAGGGGCTATTGTAGATATGCATGATATACCAACTCACTGTATTGTGACAGATATTTTTAGGGACTGTGTTGTGAGTCATGCATATCCTTTTACCTGTATGTCTTGCTGCAGGTTGCCCGACAAAAGCATAAATGCTTTGCCCACCTTTATTATTATGCTTTCACGTAGACTTCTAACATCTGTGCCCACATAGACTCCATGTTCTTAATTACATTTTTCTTAGTATTCACTGTTGTGCATTACATTATTGTGTTACATTACTGTGCATTACATGTTTTTCTTCGTTTTATTTTGGAGGGGGGTATTCATTTCTATAATAGTACAGAGAATAGGACTTCAAAACAAAAAGCCACGAAAGGTGGCTTAAAAGTGTTTGAAGCTTGGAATTCTACATTCCATCCCCTAAAGCGCTACCAGTAGTAAAACAGTCCTAATTGTCTTTTTTATAAACTAGCTGCCAGATACATAGTCCCATTATGAGAGTATGTTATTTTTTCTGCAGTGGTCTGACTTGTTTTGTTGAATGTTCGCCTTGTTCAGAATTTGTTCTCTTGCCACCTCATGCAATACTCCAACTGGAGCCTATGAGCTGTGTGTATAATAAATAAGTAAATTCCTAAAGCATGCAACATACCATGCGGCATAGCATTTAAATGTTGCCAGTTGATAATGATTCTCGAGTGCAGCGCATCATGGAGCGTGAGGCTGATCTCTTCAGATGTAAAAAAAATTGCAGGTTATGAAAATGTGGTCCTACAAACTGCTGGTTACGCATGTCAGTCAGCCTGTTGCAGTGGTCACAAGTGAGAATGTAACCAAAAGCTGGGCGTGCTCGGCCATTTTGCATATGGCATAGGATAAAGCTTCACCTCTGCTATTGCTTCCCTTATAATAATGGCCTCCGAATATACATGCCGAGTTATGCTTCTGGGTACACTTATTAGTTAACCTTATCAGGCAATACCATTAGCCTTATGGGTGCTATAATGTTGCAGTGCCTGCAGGATGGCCAGCATTACAATACACATTAAAATTATTGTACCAGTCATGCAATGGTATCAGGATTGGCCCACCAAGTGACAACCTTTAATTACACTATACCTGGGATCAGCTCACTCAGTCAGTGAGACATCCATGCATAAGGGGAGGGGTATGGCAAATAGAGGGCGTTCGATTAATCTTTCTCACATAGATGGCTCATACATATAGTCTTTCTTAAATTGGATGCTTTGTTGCTCAAAGTGAAGTTACTTATGGGCATAATGTCAGCATTTCGATCCTATTTATGCTTAACGAAAGTTGCTTTGTTCAGTGTCACTTTTTATATTGTTTCGCTTGTGATTCTAAGCTCACTTGTTTTATAGCTGCTATAGGTATGGCTGGACCTGGAGAAGAAGTGTAAGCAGACCATGCTATGTTGCTGATCTGCGCTGATCTCCACATCCAAGTTGGTCCCGCGACAGTTGGCCTTGCTTCATTGACAAGGTGATATAATATGGTGAGCTTGTACTTCAATATCGGTATTGAAAATTATGTTAAGGAAAAAAGACAAGGATTGGTCTTTATGATTGATACAGTCATGTTCTTTCTTTAAGGTGTTCTTTTGACACTGTTCTGCATGGACATATTTTTAGAGAATTATAACAGTCCTTTATTGCAAAGTGCCATGGCGCTAGTTTATGCGTTAAACTAGCATTCTTTCACCAAAAAAAGCCTTATTTAGCATACAATTCACAAGGAAAGAAAGGAGGCAACAGGACGGAGTGCTACTAACAGTTCAGTATTATTGCTCGCACAGTGATATTGTTCAAAAGGTGAAAGGGGGAGAATAGATCTGAATACATGCTGTTCGCACAGAAAGGAAAAGGACGCATCACATGGTGAGCGTGACACTTGTTTTACAATGATAAGAAGCAGTCTCTCTGTCTAGTAATTCTCTGCATGGGAAGCTAGTGCTAGGTTCCTCGTCATACATATAAGAAAAGCCTCAGATATCTCTCCAGCGCTTTTGTCTTTATGTTTTGTCACGATCAAGCAGCTTTCAAACATAGGTGCATGTGCGCCGAGAGCAGTGCACTACCACTGCTAACTGACCCACGCATCAAGTTTGCGTGGTCACGCTGCCAGTCATTTATACATTGGTCGGTTTATCCGATGTAGCCTCTACTGCATGAAATGGTATGTGATAGACACTGCACCTATGTACTGTACGCGCTTTGTTACATGATTTTTTTTCATAGATAGTGATGCAGGGCTTTTCATTATTTACATGCCTACACAACAAACCAAGCATTATCTGTGCTTAGAAAGAATTGTAGGAAAATCCAGCATGAGGCAACTGTTCTCGGCCCGAAACAAACTTGATTCGTTGGTTTTTGTTCATTGGTGCGATCACACTAAGGCAGACAAGCTTGTAGGCTGTGCTGCAATTTGTACAGCACACTGACAGCACTGGTGTGGGCCTCATCTGTGGGCTGACTGATGACACCTTCTACGGCGCAGACCACTTTTGTTGGGCGAGGCACCAATGTTGACGTTTGTTCCCTTGTGCAAAACAGCAGTCCTAGGTTTTGAGTAGTTGTAGGAAGACAAGGTAAACATAACTTCCATGGCTTGAGTGGGCTAATTTCTCTTAGGGCATCTAGCTTTTTTTCTTGCAACTGTGCAGAGGTGCTTCCCTAGAGTCGACGTGAAAATGGCGTAGAGTTGTCCATTCGGGAACTCCTGAACAATGATCTGCTGTAGTTAGGGCTTTGCGAAAATGCACTCTCTACCAATTGGTAGAAGGTGCATTATTCAGCCACTGATTTCTTGTTGGCATGCTTGCACTCGTGCTGTCAGTAATTGCTTGGCTTGCCGACTTATCTTGAGGCCCCGCGCTGATGATGCTACCGATGTCTTCATGTGCAGACTTTTCAGGATGAAGTTTTTTGCTTTGCAAATGTTGTTGAAAGGTAGGTGGTGCTTACAGGTAAGCTATTCTAGATATTAGTGAAATGAATTGGCCCATCTTGCTTCGTCAAACATCGTCACGCCAGCATCAGTTGCACAAACAAAAAATCTGGCCTACTCGCAGCGTCGTGCACGAAGAAACAAACAAATCAGCTGCTGGATTGTCTTGACATGGCATACTATGCTGAGACCGGAACTGCTGTAGCTACAAAACAGGCAGAAACGATGATGATGAGCAGGGATTTGCAGTAGCGCCACTTCGTGGGGCAGCAAGGAAGCTTCGTTCAAAACAAAAATGGCGTTCAGCAAGTAGAACCGTGCAACGGTCAGAGTCGGTGCATGGTGCTCTCGATCAAGTTGGCTCAAGGAGTGGCCGAAAAATCAGACGAGAGGTTGCAAGGTGTCCAAACTTTCGGCAGTTGTTATACATTATGGTCCATGGGGAGAATGGCGGTGCTGTGAAGCAGACCAAGTAATCATGTCAGAATTTTTGGAGTCCGGAAAATCATTCGGCAACTGTACGTATACCTATGTGTCTATGTATACCTAGGTGCAACAGTGTTTGCTATGATCTGTGCAAGAATTGATGTTGCCCGTAGATGCCCAACATGTCGGGTGTCAAATTGTAGAATACCTTGCAAAAGTGATCTACGGAAAAATACCGCTACTGCAATATTTCGCTTTTAATTTTGCGGCTGCTGGCACATACCTTAACGGGCTTTATATGGTCTTCGCATGGCCAGGGCCTTCTACTTTTGTGAATTTGCTTATCTCGAAATTTACCCCGGTTTTTATAACTTCAAGTTGGCGGGATCCCTAGTCTCCATTAACGTGTACCCAATAGACCTTACATAGAGGTTTTGGCATTTCCCTGCCATCTAAATGCAGCCATTGTGGCCGGGATTCAATCCCATGCCCTCTGCCTGAGCAGCGCAATGTCAAAGCCATTACACTACGGTATTTTGCTGGCAGAAGGGTTTAGTTTCTGAATAATTTATTATCTCCACCAGTCGGTGTTGTTTTTAAAGGTATTTCATGTTAGTATTCTGTTGCTTCAATGCTAGTAATTATTGTTAATCAAACGATGTGTCCATCTTTTTCCTATAACACTTGCTTCAATCGCCTGCTAATTATGACAGCTTATTCTCCCACAGTAATCCATGTTCCCTTGAAACATAGGCATTGCATGACGCCACATATTTTTCAATAATATTTATTCATTATCTCCTATGACCGGAATGCTGAACCTCTCTTATCTGTGGGAACATAGGCAAATTTGCCTATGTGCCAACCTGTTGCATGAGTCAACATAAATTATTGGCTTTACTTTTTCTGGTGTCCTGCTCGCTCTCACCCAAGCAACCCACTCCAGCGGTCGTCTCTCGGCAGACTGGATGCATCGAAATACCGTTAGAAGGTCCAATAAACAGTGCTTGGGACATTTATGACATGCTTTTACTTAAGCCGGAAGACTTCAGGCTTAATGAAAGCTCAAGTGGGTGTACATAAATACCTACGTAAAGTATACTTGTCTTTTTCACTTACAAGTACATGCCAATACTTTGCCTCACATTTTTCACCCCAAAATTACGATTTACTGTGGATTTGTGAACAAACCATTACAGCAAAAAGCACTGCATTAAGACGAGTACAAGTCTTCGAACATATACTAAACTTGCAAGAATTACATTTGCATACTTGAAGTAAATATGAAAATGAGGTACAGTCTTCTTCAGGGTGCATTTTCTCGTAGGTCATACATAGAGAACGTACTCGTGGGTCATACAAAACTTGTTCATGATGTATCACATCAGTGTTGGTAGTGCTAATCAATTTATGCCGAAAGTTGTGTTCATCTTCGTATCAAGCAATGTACCAGGCAAACCTACATGTGAAAGTGGCATTCTTGTTGCAAACATAATGCAGATCTAGGGTGCTATGCAGGATGCGCCGAGTTTGGCGAAACTCGGGATCTTCACGAGCTCTGGCGACACCCCAAGATGAAAGCACAAATGGTACCGAGACACAGTTTATCTTTCCACAAGCCTCCAGTTTCATTGGTTTATCTAGATTCACTCTGGGTGGCTATCATTCCTTGGGCGTTGCCTTCTGGGCGGTCGACAAACTGGGGCTCACGTGATCATACCGTCGGTGCATGGTCGCGCCTTCTTTCACTTGTTTGTCGTTCCACCGAGTGCATTACACGCACAAGCGAGTTATAAAACAAATGCATTTAATACAATATTATTAGTTAGTTTGACGTGGTTTAAAAGCATTTTAAAGCTTACAAGATGTACACTGAATGTGTATTCGACTAATTTGTAATTTAGTACGCTTCGCATTATACCACGAGGGAACGCTGTGGTGGCGTCATCACATACATTCATCGGGCGAGCATGGCGGCTAAACATCGAAGAGGCCCAGTGTAAACAAACTCGTACAACGAGCTTGCAGTGCGCGACGTAGTGATCAGGCTCGACAATGACCACTATTTCTTGGATAGTTCTGTTCTTCCGTGAGCAATCTTTCCGTGCACCCCGAAAGACTGCGAATAGCTTAGGCGATTTTACAGATCGCAACGCGTACCTACTGTTCACGGCACAATCCTGAACAAACAACTTATCCGGTGCTGCTTCTGTGAGTGCGCTGAGTTCCTCCACTCTGCGTGACTGCGAGCGTCACGAATATTGCATAGTGTGTGCAAAAGGAAGGCAGCCGATATAGCTACGATGCGACAAGGAGGTGGTGCCGACGATGGATCTCGCAACCAACACAGTGACGGAGGCATCGACAAACTGCGGATAAGTATATTTCTATTTTTTCATATTTAGCATAATAATAGTGCACGGATTAAGTCACTTTCGTAGTAACGAACTAAATGTCCAGCAGTTTAAAAAAGGCATTGAGAGCATAAGAGTGTTTGTGCTTTTAGATGTACGTGGGCCCGCGAAAATATCGAAAAGATTAAGGTAACCTTCACTAACTTAGTGATATAACAGAAATTCATCAGTGACATTCAGCCCGCAGAATCTATGGAAGAGTATTTTATCCAGGTAAAATATAAATAGCAGGTACTGATATAAAGCAGGAAACTTACACAAAAATTTCATGGGTTGAACAGCACATGGGAGGCATTCCCGCATCGTGATCGCCACGTTACCGATATCCTTGAAAAATGTTTAGAATCGTTGCATTCTACCGGTTATGCAATATGGGACATAAACCTGGAGGTTAACAAAGAAACTTGAGAAGTCGAGGACTGTGCAGAAAGCGAAGTAACAAAAATTGTTGGAGATAGCATTAAGGCAGGAAGACAGTGGCGTAGTAAACCATGGCAACTGATATGCTAGTTGAGATTAAGAAAAAAAAATGGAATCGGTGGGCAGGCCATGCACGTCTTCAATCACTTGTTGCCAACTTATAACAGGTGATTACATAAGCGTGACAGAATGGATGTCAAGGAGAGACACCTGCAGCCGAGGATGGTAGAAAATTACGTAACGGGACAAAAATATGATGTTTGTATGCATAGGATGCAATCAGCTCGCATACGACGGGATTGTAGGGAGCGCCATTGATTTTGCAGCGAACAAAAATAGGTTTTGTGGTGCTGACAGTAGAGACTCGTGAAGGTTCGAGGACACCTCAGCTGTTGGCACACTAATAAACATTACAATTGGCTCTGAAAAAAACAACCCGTTATGAAAAATAAAGCAATGTTGTCCCGACAAATTGTTTTATTATGCATACACTAAAGGCCTCCACAGTTAAGGGCAGTTAGTACCCATAGTGCAATGATCATTTTTATTTATAAATAATAATTTATATGCGGTTGATTCATTCCAACAATCCACTTTTTTTGCAGCAAAACATTCTGTTGCTGGAGGCACTCAACCGCCTGGTGGCAGTAGGCGAGCGCCAGGCACATGCTCTTGAGTGTGGCAAGGTCCAGAGGGCTGCTCTGCAACAGTAGGATCAGTGCACTCACTGCTTTCCAGTCGAGCCCCCAGAACACACCTTACAAAGGAGCTTTCAGTTTATTATTTTGTTTATTATTCAAGAACATGAATAAAATTATTGCAGTAAACATTGTGCTGTGCATATTGGGACACTTGTAACATGCACTTGATGTCTCTTCAAAATGGGCAAACACGTAAAAACCTGGACCGTGTAAATGAAAAAGACACTAATGCAGCATATACGTCATTGTGCTGTTTGTTCTTTCTATGTGCAAGAATACAGTGGGTGTTGATTAGCCACAAGATGAACGGTGTGTGTATTTCGCAATGAAACGACAGGAAACGGCATGACCTTAATAATGCTATCACCTATAGACTGTGCACATGAATGCAACACTCCCCGATTTAAACATGCCATTACATGCATGTTCAATACCACATATTCTTTAACAATGTCATATATTTGCATGTACTAATTTTCACACAGCTTAAGCCCATGCATAGCTCACTTGTGATGTATCCATTTCATAGGCCAAATAATTGTACACTTTGTCCTTTTGTGTTGTATGAAAAGCGGCATCCTCTAGTCGGATACAACTTCACAAGAGAGGAGAGGCCCCACCCAGATGACCAAAGCGCAGCAGCCGATTGCCTCCACGTCTAAAGAAATAGTCCCTCTCCAATGAGCGGGTATTAGTGCGTCCAGCGGCACAACGTCAGTGTAGTGTGTGTGCCCATTGGTGCAGGCTTGTGTTTACCTGCCGTTGAAGTGCAGATTCTGCGGCCTCCTAAAGTTGTATCCGACTATAGAATCACGTAATGCCTTGCACTGGTTGCACAGACTTTAGAAACTTGATAGCACACAATGATCAGGAACAGAAATCTATAAAGGCACCCAAGTAAAGCTGGCTGGCCACACTTCCATTATGAGGGGCTGTAAACAGTTCTCGCCAAATATTCCCATGACATCCTTGAAAAAGAGGTGGTGTTTGGCACTTTAGAATCAAAAACACATTACAGTGAATGTTGTGTACCTCATTAAAACAAACTGAGCTTGGTTATCTGCACAGCATGTAATGAAAGCATGTGCTTCACATAGGAAACAAAGTGCTCTGTCCAGTACAATTGTCGAGTTCGCTGTAGCACCTATTATGTCATAGTATCAACATACAAATTTTCAAAGGCCATTCATTTCACCATTATTTTTGTATGTTGGTTCTATCAATTAGCGCTTGTACTACATGAGCAGGTGGATTTGAAAGCAAAGCTTTGTTTGCGAACCTTCAGACTTCCATAATTGTGTGGCAAGGCACTGGCATGGTGTCGAATAGCTCACACTTCCTCGGTCCTGCACCAAAGAGGCCCAATGCTCTATTTGAAGTTGGATCGCGCAACAATTTGACGGCACACAAAGAAGAGTAACACACACAGCAGAGCGTTCTGCTGTGTGTATTTCCCTTCCTCGGTCCTGCACCAAAGAGGCCCAATGCTCTATTTGAAGTTGGATCGTGCAACAATTCGACGGCACACAAAGAAGAGCAACACACACAGCAGAGCGTTCTGCTGTGTGTATTTCTCTTCTTTGTGTCCCGTCGAATTGTGGTACAATTCAGCTTCAAGCTTCTATACTGATACAATGAGTCTTCAACCTCACCAATGATCTAGTTATTAAGCCACAATGGCGCACATCTTTGATATGTGCCAACACGAATTAACTCTCCAACAAATCACCACAAGCATAAAATTTTTCTGCACAGGTGTATGCACGTGCCATATTCTGTACCACTAAACTCGCAAGAATCAAAGGGGCAAGCAATAACCAGCCTTACTGCTGCCGTTACCATCATCATCATGACACCAATAGAAAGACAGTGCTGCGTTTCAGTAAAGGGAGTGCCGGAGGGAAAGGCGTGATAGCGAGGCTTGAGGCTTACAATAAAAATAGCCTTTACAAGACATGTTCAATGCCAAAATATGCTGCATATCGCTCATCCTACTTTGGCATTGCGGCAAGCTTTTACACGTTTGAGCATGTCACAGTTTGTGTAATCATTGCTATAAAGCTGTACAAAAGGTCTATTCGCTCTGCAATCTTTATTTTTATCATGGTGGGTTAAAGACCCACTTTTCATTGGCATCTGCACCACATTTCGCCCGATATGTAACTTTGCCTTTGTGGTTCACGACATCTTCACGCACACTGAGTTCTGCAGAGCATTGGATCTGCATTGTTCTACTGCTGAAGAATTAGAGCCCCATTATGAGACGAAAATATATAGGATTTGTCCATACAGAATAACGCTGACCCCCCCCCCCCCCCCCAAAAGAAAATACACTGAACCACTGGCACATGCACCAACAGTGAACACAGCAAACACTGTGAAGTATTTTTTTCATGCAAGCCAGCACACTAAGATTCTCAATGCATTTTCATTTTGCCGTAAATGCATAGGCACAACAGGCTTGGCGCGACATCCACATCTCGCACTGCAACGAATTGTGCAATGCCTTGCTGTTTCATAGTGCGGCCGATACATGACGCATGACCAAAATTCAGCATTATGCATACTAAGTAATTTGTGCTACGTACTAAGTAATCTCATAAAAAACCCCAAGTTCTTTGTGAGATTAGCATTCACAGGGTATTTCACACAATTTGTGATATCCATTTATCTATTTATACTTCATTAACCTTCTTCCCCAAAAAGTGTGCCATATGGAAGGCACCCTGATAGACAAGTAGAACAATCGGTAAAGTGTCAGCAACCAGCGAAAAAGTCAGTATCATAGGCTGCCGCATGTGTGACGTCGGTAACAAAATTAAAATCGGCTACACAGAAGTGACAAATTTGGCAATATGGTGCGTCTAGACATTGCTTCAATGCTAATCACAGTAACGCTGACATTCAATGCACCTTAATTCCTACGTACGTTCCGTCGGCATACCCGACTACGTTCGTAATGTTTCCGCGAAGTAAGAAGCGTTCTTTTATAAATGCCCGCTCAGCCGCAGTCTTCGGGAAAGCCAGCCACCGCTTCAGCACTGCCGCATCAATAAGCGCTTCAGACATCGCTGACACAGAGGCTCACAGTAGTTTGATGACGTCCAATGTAACGCTCGGCGCCGACGCTTCCCTGAAAACTCCCAGTCCCGTAAAAACGGAGGGCGCAGAGGACTTGCTCTTCAACGGTGAGCGAATGAAGCCCGCCACGCTGTCTCCACAGACGAGGGTCTTCGCCTAGCTCGTCACACAGCCAGCACACTGATGTCTTCGACAGGCCAAAATGACGCTGAAACTCCACGGCGGTCATGCACGCGAACGGGTCCAGACGGTCATACTGACGCTTGCTGCCGCTGGCTGCAATAACACAGGCTGCTGCTGCCGCCGCCATGTTCCCGAGTTGAACTCGGAGGGGGTTTCGCGATGCACGAGTTTAGCACGAGTTCGCTTGTCAATCAAAGCCAGAGGTCACGCCCCGCGCGAGGCACGTAACTCTTGTGCGCGCACCCACCACGGTTGGGCCACGCCCAACTTATCTTTCGGCAACAGCGACGCGGTGCCGAGCTGAGAGGCATCAACAATATTCACCACCGACATAAAACACGCACAACACACAGTCATCGGTGATGTACTGCGCACTACTATCAAAAACAAAGCGTTGACTGTCGCTGGCTCATGCATATATCTTCAAGGGCTGACAGGGCCCCACAGCACGGTTTCATTGCCTGCATTGTGGCGACGTAGCGCACAGTAAAAAATTATCGGCACGTCACTGTAGCTGCTTGCAAGGCGTCGATGTGCCGAGGGTGACGACGATGCTGAGGAGTGCGTATCGCAGCAGACGTTTGAGATGGCTGCTCTGTCATCGGTGATGTATCGGAGCCACAACGTCGTAAACACGATCAGCGTCCGAGAATCGCTCGCTCTTCTAGACCCAGTGCAATGGCATTTCTTCATCACAAGCACTGCGCACTCAACAGTTCCAACACCTTCCTCAGTTCGAAGTCTCATTTCATAACCGCACACAAGAGCCCTCACCTGCCAAAATGCGATTGCTGCGGTGTCGTTACGATATCCTTCTGCGATCGCTGCTGGCTCCAGCATAAGTAATCCGCAAGCACCTTGGTGCGCACAAAACACTCAACTACTGCGTACGTACATGCGCTCAGAGGCACTTTCACTGGGCAAGCGATGACAAGCGATGAATTGTGTCGATGGGAAGCACGCACTTCTTCGCAATGCATCGCCGAGGCTTCGCGCACAAAGATAAACTGGTACATTTTCACTAAACTGCGTCACTACGGGCACTACGTACCGCCATTTTGCATTGACAGCCGTTGCTCCCGCATTTATGACTAGTATGTCGTTTTTAGTTGGTAAAGTGGAGGCCTTAAGGCGCCTGCGATGAACAGCCGTACAACGGCGCTGCGTTTCTATTCCTCTAATAGAGAAAGGAAAGAGCGGTGATCACTGACATTATTGAGAATAGCACTGTAGCGCCCCTAGGCGACTTCTCACCGTATGAACTGCCTCGTGCGTGCGACCCGCTTCAATGTATCCGCTTCTAAGCTTTCGCCTCACTGTCGCCACTCGCGGCAAGAAGTGCAAAATTTAATAATTTGCTCGATCTCCGTTTGTCATCACAAATTTCTAGCATTCCAAACGAAAAACAGACACTTAAAGAAATAAAAATGTTCGTTATTTTATTTGTTGTATTTTAACGTATTCGTTTGAGCGAAAGCGTAGGTGCAAGAATGCGCCGCATGTACCCTGTTCGCATTCGATCGAGGATAGAAAGATATCGCCGAAAGAGGAGCCACGCCCTTGACGCGCCCGGGAAAGGCGTGGCAAGCGGCTCACGGCAAGTGTGCAGACAGACAGCGGCACAGTCACAGTATTGCTAAGTTGCGATAATCCGTTGATAACAATACGCGGCGCTGGCGCGCTTCGTTGTGCAGCCTTCTGCGCTTGAAACGTGGAAGCAGCGTGCCGCGCAGGGTGCGCTCATGTTGTCATACGCGGCTTTTTGTCTACATAATTTCTTGCCTGTAGCTTTCGCGCGTTCCGCGCTATCTCCGTTCACTGACTGCCGTCGAGCAAACTCGGGTAAAACTCGGGTGAACGAGAAACTCGGCGCATCCTGCATAGCACCCCTACTTCTCTTCAATGCTGATCGCAAATACACAAGTGTACAAAATAGGTTTAAATAGTAAATTATATTAAGCAACATCAATCCATTCTGAAAGGACCAGGGGTGCTATGCAGGATGCGCCGAGTTTCTCGTTCACCCGAGTTTTGCCCGAGTTTGCTCGACGGCAGTCAGTGAACAGAGATAGCGCGGAACGGGCCGAAGGTGCAGGCAAAAAAATATGTAGACAAAAAGTCGCGTATGACAACATGAGCGCACCCTGCGCGGCACGCTGCTTCCACGTTTCACGCGCAGAAGGCTGCACAACGAAACGCGCCAGCGCCGCGTATTGTTATCAACGGATTATCGCAACTTAGCGATACCGTGACTGCCCCGCTGTCTGTCAGCACACTTGCCGGGAGCCGTTTGCCACGCCTTTCCCGGGCGCGTCCAGGGCGTGCCTCATCTTTCGGGCGCTATCTATCTATCCTCCATCGAATGCGAACGGGGTTCATGCGGCGCATTCTTGCACCTACACTTTCACTCAAACGAATACGTTAAAATACGACAAATAAAATAACGCACATTTTTATTTCTTTAGGTATCTGTTTTTCGTTTTCAATGCTAGAAATTTGTGATGACAAACGGAGATCAAGCAAATTATTAAATTTTGCTCTTCTTGCCGTGAGTGGCGACAGGGAGGCGAAAGCTTAGAAGCGGTACATTGAAGCGTGTTACACGCACGAGGGCGTTCATAAGGTGATAAGTCGCCTAGGGGCGCTGCAGTGCTATTCTCAATAAAGACGGTCATGATATATGGAGGGTCATGGCCACTCTTTCTCTATTAGGGGAATAGAAACGCAGCGCCGCGGTACGGCTGTTCATCGCAGGCGCTTCATTAGGCTATTAAGGCCCCCGCTTTACCGACTAAAAACGACACAACAGCTGTCGCTTGCAAATATGGTATGTTATTTTAGAGTGCGTAGTGACGCAGTTCAGTGAAAATGTACCAGTTTATCTTTGTGCGCGAAGCCTCTGCGATACATTGCGAAACGTGCGTGCTTCCCCAGCGACAGAATTCATCGCTTGTCATCGCTTGCCCAGTGAAGGCGCCTCTGAGCGCATGTACGCAGTATATGAGTGTGTTGTGCAGTCGAAGGTGCTTGCGGATTACCTCTGCTGGAGCCAGCAGCGATCGCAGATGGATATCGTAACGACACCGCAGCACTCGCATTTTGGCAGGTGAGGGCTCTTGTGTGCAGTTATGAAATCAGATTTCGAACGGAGAGAGGTGTTGGAACTGTTGAGTGCGCAGTGCTTGTGATGAAGAAATGCCATTGCACTGGGCCTAGAAGAGCGAGCGATTCTCGGACGCTGATCGTGTTTACGACGTTGTGGCTCTGTTTCATCACCGATGACAGAGCAGCCATCTGAAACGACTGCTCCAATAAGCACTCCTCAGCATCGTCGTCCCTCTCGACGCCTCGACGCCTTGCAACCACCTACAGTGACGTGCCGATAATTATTTACTGTGCGCTACGCGCCGCAATGCAGGCAATGAAACCGTGTTGTGCGGCCATCTCAGCCCGAGAAGATGTATGCCAGCGACAGTCAACGCTTTGTTTTTGATAGTGGTGCTCAGTACATCACCGATGACAGTGCGTTGTGCGTGTTTTATGTCGGCGGTCAAGATTGTTGATGCCTCTCAGCTCGACACCGCGTCGCTGTTGCCGGAAGATAAGTTGGGCGTGGCCCAACTGTAGTGGGTGCGCGCGCAATAGTTACATGTCTCGCGCGGGGCGTGACCTCTGGTTTTGATTGACAGGCGAACTCGTGCTAAACTCGTACATCGCGAAACCCCCACCGAGTTCAACTCGGGAACATGGCGGCGGCAGCAGCAGCCTGTTTCATTGCATCCAGCGGCAGCAAGCGTCATTATGACCGTCCGGACCCGTTCACCTGCATGACCGACGGGGAGTTTCAGCGTCATTTTCGCCTGTCGAAGACATCAGTGTGCTGGCTGTGTGACGAGCTAGGCGAAAACTCTCGTCTGCGGAGACAGCGTGGCGGGCTTCATTCGCTCACCGTCGTAGAGCAAGTCATCAGTGCCCTCCGTTTCTACGGGACTGGGAGTTTTCAGGGAAGCGTCGGCGCCGAGCGTTACATCGGACGCCATCAAACTACTGTTAGCAACTGTGTCAGAGATGTGTCTGACGCGCTTATCGATGCGGCAGTGCGTAAGCGGTGGCTAGCTTTCCAGAATACTGCGGCGGAGCGGGCATATATAAAAGAATGCTTCCCACTTCGTGGGAACATTACGAACGTAGTCGGGTGTATCGACGGAACGTACGTAGGAATTAAGGCGCCTTCAATGTCAGCGTTACTGTGATTAACAGACTTTTTCGCTGGTTGATCACTTTTTGTCGATTGTTCTACTTATCTCTCAGGGTGCCTTCCAAATGGCTCACTTTCTTGGGAAAGGGGTTAAGTATAAATAGATAAATGGATATCACTAATTGTGTGAAGTAACCTATGAATCCTAATCTCATAAAGAACTTGGGGTTCTTCATTGGTGAAGTTACTAAGTATGCACAATGCTGAATTTTGGTCATGCGTAATCTATCGGCCGCACTATGAAACAGCGAGGCATTGCACAATTTGTTGCAGCGCGAGATGTGGATTTTGCGCCAAGCCGGTTGTGCCTATGCATTTGTGGCGAAATGAAAATGCATTGAGAATCTTAGTGTGTTGGCTTGCATGAAGAAAATACTTCAGATTGTTTGCTCTGTTCACTGTCGATGCATGTGCCAGAGGTTCAGTGCATCTTCTTTTTTTTTGGGGGGGGGGGGGGCGGCGTTATTCTGGATGGATAAATTGTATATTTTCGTCTCATAATGGGGCTCGAATTCTTAAGCATTAGAACAATGCACATCCGATACTCTGCAGAACTCTCTGTACGTGAAGATGTCATGAACCACCAAGGCATTATTACATATCGGGAGAAATGTGGTACAGATGCCAATGAAAAGTGGGTCTTTAACCTACCATGATAAAAATAAAACTTGCAGAGCAAATAGACCATTTGTACAGCTTTAGAGCAATGATTACACAAAACGTGATATGCCCAAATGAGTAAACACTTGCCGCATTGCCAAAGTAGGCTGAGCGACATGCAGCATATATTGGCATTGAACATGTCTCGTAACTGTTATTTTTATTGTAAGCCCTCGCTGTCACACCTTTCCCTCCAGCACTCCCTTTACTGAAACGTGGCACTGTCTTTCCATTGGTGTCATGATGATAATGGTAACGGCAGTAGCAAGGCTGGTTAATGCTTGCCTCTTTGATTCCTGTGAGTTTAGTGGTGAAGAATATGGCACGTTCATACATACAGCTGTGCTGAAAAATTTAACATTTGTGATTTTTCGGAGAGCTAATTTGTGTTGGGAAATTTCAAAGATGTGCACCATTGTAGCCTAATAACTAGAGCATTGGTGAGGTTGAAGACTGTGTATTGGTATAGAAGTTTGAAGTTTAGTTGCACAACAATTCGACGGGACACAAAGAGAAATACACACAGCAGAATGCTTTGCTGTGTGTGTTACACTTCTTTGTGTGCCGTTGAATGTTTGTGCGATCCAACTTAAAATAGAGCATTGGGCTTCTTTGGTGCAGGACCGAGGAAGTGTGAGCTATTCGACAACGTGCCAGTGCCTTGCCACACACTTATGGAAGTCGGAAGGTTTGCAAACAAAGCTTTGCTTTCAAATCCACCTGCTCATGTAATACCAGCGCTGATTGAAAGAACCATCACACAAAAATAATGGTGAAATCAATGGCCTGTGAAAACTGTAATTTGTATATAGACACTGTTGACATAATAGGTGCCATACCGGTGCCATAACAGGTGCCATACCGGCCTCAAAATTGTACTGGACAGAGCAGTTTGTTTCCTATGTGAAGCTCAACCTCCCTATACATGCTGTGTAAATAACCAAGCTCAGTTTGTTTTGACGTGCTACACAACATTCAGTGTAATCTGTTTTTGATTCTAAAGAAGTGCCAAACACCACCTCTTTTTCAAGGACGTCATCGGAATATTTGGCGAGACCTTTTTCAGCCCCTCATAATGGAAGTGTGGCCAGCCAGCTTTGCTTGGATGCCTTTATAGATTTCTGCTCCTGATCATTGTGTGCTATCAAATTGCAGAAGTCTATGCAACTGGTGCAAGGCATTACGTGTTTCTATAGTCGGATACAACTTTAGGAGGCTGCGGAATCTGCACTTTAAGGCAGGTGAACAAAAGCCTGCACCAATGGGCACGCACTCGAGACTGATATCGTGCCGCTGGACAGACTAATATTGCTCTTTGGAGAGGGACTATTTCTTTAGACGTGTAGGCAATCGGCTGCTGCGCTTTGGTCATCTGGGTGGGGCCTCTCCTGTCTTCTGAAGTTTTATCCGACTGTAAAGGATGCTGCTTTTCATACAACACAAAAGGACAAAGTGTACAATTATTTGGCCTATGAAATGGATAGATCAGAAGTGTGCTATGCAAGGGCTTAAGATGTGTGAAATATGGTACATGCAATTATAAGACAATGTTAAAGAATATGTGGTATCGAACATGCATGTAATGGCACATTTGAATCGGGGAGTGTTGCAGTCATATGCACAGTCTATA
Source organism: Dermacentor variabilis (assembly GCF_050947875.1). Taxonomy (NCBI): domain Eukaryota; kingdom Metazoa; phylum Arthropoda; class Arachnida; order Ixodida; family Ixodidae; genus Dermacentor; species Dermacentor variabilis. The sequence continues at coordinate 175,078,680 of NC_134569.1, forward strand.
GGTGATAGCATTATTAAGCTCCTGCTGTTTCCTTTCTTCATTGTGAATTACACACACCCTTCATCTTGTGGCTAATGAACACGCACTGTATTCTTGCACATAGAAAGAACAAACAGCATGATGACGTGTATGCTGCATTAGTGTATTTTTTATTTACATGGTCCAAGAGTGGCACAGGTTGTCTTGCGTTTTTGCCTATTTTGAAGGGACACCAAGTGCATGTTACAAGTCTCCTGATATGCACAGCACAATGTTTACTGCAATAACTTTATTCATGTTCTTGAATAATAAACAAAATATTAAACTGAAAGCTCCTTTATAAGGTGCCTTCTGTGGGCTCGACAGGAGAGCAGTGAGGGCACCGATACTACTGTTGCGGAGCAGCCCTCTGGACCTTTGCCACGCTCTCAAGAGCACGTGCCTGGCGCTCGCCTACTGCCACCAGGCGGTTGAGTGGCTCCAGCAACAGAATGTTTTGCTGCAAAAAAGTGTATTGGAATGAATCAGCCACGTACAAACCATTATTTACAAAGAAAAATGCTCCTTGCACTATTAGTACTAAGTGCCCTTAAATGTGGAAGCCTCTAGTGTATAATGCATAGTAAAACAATGCGTTGGGACAACGTTGCTTTATTTTTCAAAACTGGGGTTTTCTTTTTCACAGCCAATTGTCATGTTGATTAGTGTGCCAGCAGCTGAGGTGGCCCCGCACCTTCACGAGTCTCTACTGTCAGCACCACAAACCTATTTTTGTTCGCTGCAAAACAAATGCCTCACCCTACAATCCCGTCTTATACGAGCTAATTGCATCCTATGCCTCCAAACATCATATTCTTGTCCCATTACGCAATTTTCTACCATCCATGGCTGTAGTTCTCTCTCCTTGACATTCATTCTGTAATGCTTATGTAATCACCTGATATGAATTGGCAACAAGTGATCGAATACGTGCATGGCCTGCCTGCCGATTCCTTTCTTTTTTAATCTCAACTAGCATATCAGTTGCCACGGTTTACTACGCCACTGTCTTCCTGCCTTAATGCTATCTGCAACAATTTTTGTTACTTCGCTTTCTACACAGTCCTTGACATGTCAAGTTTCTTTGTTAACCTCCAGGTTTATGTCCCATATTGCATAACCGGTGAAATGCAATGATTCTAGACTTTTTTCAAGGATATCGGTAACGTGGCGATCACGATTCGGTAATGCCTTCCATGTGCTGTTCAACCCATGAAATTTTTTTATAAGTTTCCTGCTTTATATCAGTACTTGCTATTGATATTTCACTTGGATAAAGATACTCTTCCATAAATTTTGCTAGCTTAATGTCACTCATGAATTTCTGTTGCCTCACCAAGTTAGTGAAGGTTACCTTCATCTATACCATATTTTCGCGGGCCCACTTGCACGTAAAAGCACGAACACTCATTGGTTCTCACTGCCTTCTTTAAACTGCTGGACATTCAGTTCGTTACTACGGAAGTGACTTAATCCGTGCACTCTTATTATGCTAAATATGAAACAGTAGAAATATACTTATCTGCAGTTTGTCGATGTCTCCTTCACTGTGTTGGTAGCGAGATCCATCGTCGGTACCACCTCCTTGTCGCATCGTAGCTATATAGGATGTCTGCCTTTTGCCCACACTATGTAATGTTCGTGACGCTCGCAGTCACGCAGAGTGGAGGAACTCAGCGCACTCGCAGAAGCAGCACCGGAGAAGTTGTTTCTTCAGCACTTCGCCGTGAACAGTAGGTGCGCGTTGCGATCTGTAAAATCGCCGAAGCTATTGGCAGTCTTACCGTGTGCACGAGAAGATTGCCCACGGAGGAACAGAACTATCCAAGAAATAGTGGCCTTCGTCGAGCCTGATCACTACGTCGCGCACTGCAAGCTCGTTGTACGGGTTTGTTTACACTGGGCCTCTCTGATGCTTAGCCGCCATGCTTGCCCGGTGAATGGATGTGATGACGCCACTACAGCGCTCCCTCGTGGTATAATGCGAAGCGTACTAAATTACAAATTAGTCTAAGACGCATTCAGTGCACATCTCGTAAGCTTCAAAATGCTTCTAAACCACGTTAAAGTAACTAATAATATTGTACTAAATGCATTTGTTTTACAACTCGCTTCAGCATGTAATGCACTCGGTGGAACGACAAACAAGTGAAAGAAGGCACGACCATGCACCGACGGTATGATCACGTGAGCCCCAGTTTGTCGACCGCCCAGAAGGCAACGCCCAAGGAATGATAGCCAGCCAGAGTGAATCTAGATAAACCAATGAAACTGGAGGCTTGTCGAAAGATAAACTGTGTCTCGGTACCATTCGTGCTTTCATCTTGGGGTGTCGCCAGAGCTCGTGAAGATCCCGAGTTTCGCCAAACTCTGCGCATCCTGCATAGCACCCCTGGTATGAATGTAGCAATATATAGGTCTGAACAGGGGCAAACAGGCCTGGGTTAGATAGGACAGGGGATTGAATGGGTCAGGATGAAACAAAATTTAAACGGGTCAGGATTACACAGGATTTAAACGGGTCAGGTTTAAACAAGATTTAAACGGGTCAGGTTTTAACAGGAATAAACAGCATTTAAACAGGTCAGGACTGAACAGGATCAAACGGGGTCCCGTTCCATAACCCTATTTGATGAAACCCGTTTGAAAACAAATAGGATTTTGTAGTAGGGAAGAGTAGAGCAAACGGATTGCACAACGCTTCGACCGACTTATGAATACGGCTGCCACTTCCTCCTGCAATGACCCTCCGGCGTCACATCCGCCTACAACGCCAAGCTTGACACAAGACATCTGTCGTGACCTTGAGGCTATGGCTCCAAGTTCTCACTGTCCCCACACGCATGAAAACATAACCATCTCGCTCAATCAAGCTGTTGTCCACAAAGAAATTGCAAACAGGGATAGCCAGTCTGCCGTCCGCCTACGTCCGACCCCTACCGCTTCTGTCGCTGCATCTGTTGCCCATCGACAGTCGTTCCCGAATCGAAATTGGAATCCCTCTGAGTGGCGAACACCAGGTGACAGGCCAATTTGCTTTGCTTGCTCACGGGTCGGTCACATCTCCCACCACCGCCGTAATAGCCGTTGGTTCTCCTCGCCTTGACCATATGCTTATCGCCGCTTCTACCTAGACCCTCAGCCTCTGTCGCCCTTCTCTGAACCGTACCATGACGGCCTTCCCTCTCATGAAACACGACTAGCCGCTCGCCCTCGCCCCAACGCCGTCAATCCCTTTCGCCTACACCTCGACGTTCCTAGTCCCCGTCCTACGCAGGCCGCGTCTCGGGAAACAAAACAATGCAACCCTAAGAGGTGAGGCTGCATTCACGACTCGGACTGCAAAACCACTGCTGACCTCTGCTGCTTGACTGGACATTGTTGAAATTTTGTTGCTGTACCCGTTCAAGCCCTAATCTATACTGACGCTCAGGTGTCGGTTATGCGATCAGATCTTCTCAGCCGTCTTCGTAGAGTCCAGACACCTGCCCAGTTGCCTGCCGTTCAAATAGTTAATGGCAATACAATAGCCGTGATGGGGATGTGCGCCGGCCGTGTTACCACTGCGCGCCGTCCAGTGTTAGTTCTGTTCACTGTAGTGGCCGAGTGTCCACACGAAGTGAAGCAGTAGGTCCTGCCTTGAGCCAAATTACACCGCGAAATTTACCAGCAGGTGTATCAGCAGGATTCCTCTCCGCCTCACGAGGCGAAGGTGGTGCACAATAGCGCCCAAAAAACTTCTATTGTTTTGTTTCAGCTGCAGAATGGCCCACAAGGAGCTCGTTTCTAAACCCTCTTTATTATTCAGTGTGATATGTCGTACAAATCACGGTGTCAACTACTCCTCATCGCAATTGGCCGGTTCATCGGGAATTAGAAAGGCAATGGAGTGACTTAAATGAAGACAACATTCGTTCTGCTAGATGCATTTCCAAAGCGACTCAAGGTGTACATTCGCGCAGTTTCGTCTTTTCGAAAAGTACATTTGATTTTCTGTAGGTTGTTCTTTACCGAATAAGCTAACATTTCTTAAGCGCATCACAACAATAGTTATGAGGATTGATTAGAGCGCAAAACATTTCGCTGGATCCGGAATTGTACCCTTTTAATACAACATATTACTACATATCCGCGTTGGATGGTCAATGATCTGTAATACAACATCAGCAGCGTCAGCGGCAGCCTGAATGACATATTTGCTTTGAATTCAGAGTGGCGGCTCCTTCAAGTAAGGCGGTGACACAGCGGGAAAGTTCAAAGTCGACGGCGGCAAAACAGACAGCAGGAAACTGCGGAAGACACCAAGCACACGATTTGCTTTGTCGCTCCATTATCGCGTTGAGAATGGTCTGCTAACCGAAGCATTGCCGAATTTCCAAGGCACAGCTATGCAAGATGTCCGCCGGCGCGAGTATATTTACTGAACACGCTGCTACGCAAGCTACTGCGACAGCTCCACAAGAGAATGGCAGAAACCTTTGTTCAGTGTTCTCTTCAGATGTACAGTAACAATTCAGTTGTGACTATTCGACACAGAGCTATCTTCTTTTGCTGAAACGCTAGACCGGGAAAGCGGAACACAAATGAAGGCACATATGGAAAGTTCAAACGCATACTACGCCCTTATATATTGAAAACTATGGCGTTTGAACGATAGATCGTACGCTGAAGGTTCATCGTGCAAGCAGAATAATAATGCGTATCAGTTCCCCTCCGGCGTCGCATGCACACACAAACAATCAAATTGATTTAAAAGGCACATTATCATATAGAAAAAAATTTGGGCAGTAAAAAGTGATTTAATCATGGAAATATTGACGCCAATGCATCCTATCCTAATCTAATAAGCTTCCAACTGAATCATGGTATGGTTTAGCGACATGTTTAGCGCGGAAATGTCCTACCTCGAGAACAAATATATGAGGAGAGATGGACGGGGGGGGTGTTCTTGTGCCATGCAATTGTACATTTCCGCAGGCTATTTTCACGTCATCCTATACCCTGTAACTTCATATGCTTTTTGTCAATTTGTTAACTTTATTCCGTGGAATATTCTTTCGGTGTGGTATTATGTGGCGTCACCTCTCTGCTTTGGCCGATTTAGAAACATCCGATAAATTGAATCAAGTGGGCTCTCAGGCGAGTTGAACGCCATTTTGAATACGTTAGCAATTCATGACGTATTGCTGACGTAACAACGTTGTGACGTGCTGAACGGCTTTACGTCTGTAAACCGTTCGAGATTTACCCTTTTCCCGCGTTCAAATTTCTTTTCCTAAGGAAACCTTCGTTCTGCTCGGTTAAACGCAGTAGACATATGTAAATTTCTGGTTGCTCGACCGCAGTTTTAAATTCTACGAAGATGAGTCTTAATATTTTTTTTTCTGTTCCGCTTTTGAGCATGTCACGTTTTCCGCGGTGAGCATTACAAACTTTACTGTAGTAAAAGTACGTTAAAGCGCCGCGAATTTCTTTTATTTAAATCATTGGGCACTAGTATATCACCTTGAGGATTATAAAATAACTCCGTAATTGTCTTTCGGGATCTATAGATCAGAAAACATTTATTTCTGACAAACAGTCCGGTATAATCAACTCAGCCGGCAATTCACGCTATACTTACGGTCGTTCTAAGCACAATATCGTGGAATGTTATCTTGTTGTGTAGCTTATAAAAATGGAAGCCTCCAGAGGGCTTTATTGTTGATAAACGCAAGATGAAACCCCTTACTACATTGGAAGAGTAATTAGACAGTCAAATTGAAAGCTAAAAACGCTGTCCGAAGAGCTGGCAGTGATGACAGTGTCGAGTGGAGATGGCAGTGGTGAGGAGATGACAGAAGTTAATCTACAATGTTTCGAATCAGTTGATTATTGACCTAGCCCCTAATTAGGGCTTTCTTGTCCTTCGGGAACAAATTGTCAAAAGTATGACATACAGCAGCGAATGAGAAACTAAAATGGGGAAAGCGAACGATGATTGCGACGAATCATTAGGCTTTTTTCAAGGCTCTAATGGTGAGACTTCTATTACAAATATGCATTGTCGCATTTTTGCGAAGCTTAAGCATAGGCAACCTCGGCCCATATATACAGGGTTTGATGGAAAATAAGTTTGAAGTTTTAAGGCGAATTCCATACCAGTTCATTCCTTGACTTCGCTTCTGCGTAGCTCAGAACTGCCATAGCCTAAATAGCTTCCATAGCTTCTACGCAGCTCAGCCTGGCTCGAATCACGCTGTCGTTCCACATTTTTCTACTTGAAAAAGCTGTCATTTTAGGCTCTGTATGCCAAAACCACAAAACCAATATGGGAGACACTGAGTGATGAATATCACCATACTGACGTTACTGCTTGCATGACTCATGGGTATTTACCAGGAATCTGTGTCCATGTAAACAACCTTCCTTGCATTGCGGCGGCCCACAGAATATGAAAGCCGCAGTCAGGATGTATCACGTGACCTGAAACTCTGCAGCATAATGTAATAGTGAGTAAGCTACCCGGCGCGTGAAGAATTACTTTGTCCTCATTCAATATTTTTTTTCGTTGCCGTGGTCTTCAGTAATTCTCCGTAGCCGAAATCTTACATATTTCGTTCCAAACTATAATTCTTTCTGCTGCTTTCGGTTTCCAGTTTATGCATTCTTCATAGCGTCCTTCTTCGTTTTTTGTGGTCTACTTCTCCACTTTGTGGCGGTGGGAATATCGGTTTGAGGGTTCGTATTCAAGAAGACGGCTGACTGGCATGTAGCATGAGGCGAAAAATACGCTAGCGTTCCCTACCTGGATGACCGCGTCTACATGCCACTGCTGGAGCCATTCGTAACATTCCTGGCCAACTTCAATAAACTATGGTTCCGGTGTATGCCTCTTTGGCTCGTCTAGACAGCTTTTTGGGCTATTTGTTTTGCTTATTAATTCGTTCATCTGCAATGTAGCTCATGCCCCATTGCAAGACACCGGATAAGAATTTTTCCGAGAAGGCCATAATCCCCTCCCTCCTGTGCTCCCACACCGGGAACGCTTGCCACTCCTCTATCTGCATACAGCCACGGCAATCCTAATAGTGAGCCTGCAGTCTCCGCTCACTATTAATGTGAAGGCCTTATATCTCCCATGAGGCCGAAAATCCGGCGTGATCAAGCAATCGTACCAAGAATAGTGTACGCTACGAAGAGTGAAAACATCTCTAAAAATACTCGGACTGACGTCATATTTCTCAGGGACTTTCCTGTAAACAAAGTAAATTAACGATTTTGAAAAGAAATTTTCGTGCATTTCGGTCTGTGTCGGAATCAAACCCAGGATTTCGTGGTGCCAGACGAGCATGCTACACCGAAGCTACGGAGGCTCCACCGTTCTGGCTGACGAAAGATGAGTCAGTGCTTGCCTCATGGGCTGGTAACAGCTGGCGTATCGACAGACAAGACGAATTCCTAACTTTCTCGGCGGACACAGCACACACACGGGCGCTCATCCCAAACATGCGAAGTGCGTGTGTTGTCTTTCTCTTCCCTTTCCCTCCTTTAAAAATGCGTAGCAACAGCGCTGAAGTAGTTCCGCTTTATTCTCTGGAAATATATTAACAACACTAAAGCTGGTTTTACATTATTGCAGCTGGTTAGAGTAAGTGCAGTAGTGCTGATTGAACGCTGCTGCAACAGGTTGAGCCAGATTCGCCCCTGCTTTTCAAAAAAAAATACTAACTGAAACCTTGTTTAAGAAAGAAAAAACTGGTGAAGTGCTGTCCAACTTTCATGTAATGCAGGGGAAAGCTGCATTCTTTTAAGGACTCATTAGGTCTACCCTGCGCCCTCTGTGTACGTCAAACGCCCAAAGGTCACCCTGACCGACGTTGATCTTTGACGCATATATAATGCTTTTTAGGTTTTTGAAGCATGTTGTACTCATATACACTCTCTGGAAGCCAGAAATGAACAGTGCCACATATGCAGGCATAGGTGCAATCCTTTAATATTGTACATTCCTTCGTTTGCGGCACCTGAAGCGAACCTTTAGCGACTATTAGTTTAAAAGCATGCGCTACGTTGCGTGAACCTCACCGTTACTTCAAAACGCATTTTATACGCTGAAAAGATTGTAGCTGTTAGCCAAACCACCTAAATGTAACATAATTTATGAACAAGCTGAAATAATTAAATATTTTCCGAATCATTGCAATCTCATGAAGTTCTAGTAATGCACATTTATTGCATTGAGAACGCCCGGTGTAACCTCACGAAGATTTCGGCCTTGATATATCCAAACTTTTTATAGGCAACTTAGAAGTAGCTTCCCTCTATTCGTGGTTCTCACACAGAAAAGCATAATTAGATACGTGCAGTAGTGGTCAGGAACCCGAAAAATGTTTTCAACATACAAAGTTTGCAAGGCAAAATGTTCACTTTCCAGTCCTCCTATTTAAAATAAAAGCGTTTGAGCTATTCAATATTGTATTTTATGAGAGGAGATACGAGATACATGTTTGTCTTCTCTTAAGGACGCAACTTAGTTCATAAGTGAATATCCCAAACGAAGCCTAGGGGATGTAAACAGCTCCCCCTCTCCGCACGGACTCTTTCCAGAGTGAATGATTATATTATAGATAACATATTATAAAATCGTTATTTCGGATATGTAAAAAACAAAACACCTACATCAGGAAGATCAGGGCACACGCCATTGAGATGGCATGAATTCTATTGCGAATATAAATGCCAATAGATCCTTCTCAGAAATGCCGAAACCAGTTGGGTGAAATTCTGCCGCTCAAATTAAATTGAGATTGCTTATCCATCCCGAAGCATCGGCGTAAAGCCGAACACGCTCTCGTTCCTAGAGCAGCGTTTAGGGATCAATTTGCGAATATGCAATCCGTGAAATTCACGACGGACGTTAGTCACATGACCAGGAGAAATGGCACAAGGACACGCGTGCAATAAACACCAACAGGAGGAATTACGATAAAAACGGTATTATGTTTGCGAGAACTTCGCAATGTCCCTAGAACAAATCTGTAGTATATTTCAGTGCAGGTTTTTTACGACAATTTTGTCCCTTTTGGGTGGATTATTCGGTACAGTGTATAAAGTTATGGTATCGTCAGCCGGATGAAAAAAAGTCGAGTTTTGTGGCTATGACGTACAAACTTGGGAGACCCTTCATGTTTGGCTTTCAGAGTAGATCGCGTTAAAGAGTCCCTGACTCACGCGTGCACATGCGTCAATACAGCTGCGCCGCCCTTTGCAGCATAATTCGTGCATGAGAAAAGCGATGGCGACGATGCGGGCTCCGCTTTGCTCAAGCACGAATGATGCGGTCAGCGCACCTGGCGGCCTCCGCGGGAAGCGTAAACCTTTCGCTCCTCCAGCTGCGCTGGGCTTGACGGCAGCATGTGGTGTCCTGTTCGACGGCCTCTCCGCGACGCTGCACTTGCCATCAGCTCCGTGCACGGAAATTGTTCACGCTCTCATGATCACCGCATCGCAGCTAGCACAAAAGCGATAGAAGTGTGCTTCAATACGGATTCGCTAAAACGAAATGAACGTCTGAAAGACGCACTAAGAAATCCGTGCAGTCCGTATAGATTGCAATAAACGATCGTATATCGCTGATAATGTCCGGCGGATGTGACTATTCCAAAAAGTTCTTAAATCGTGTTAGCTAAATACTCTCATGAAAGGGGATATTTTAAGACCGATACAAGCTTTTAAATATGCGGACAAAATCCTTCTACAATACCAATTTTCATAGCCGTTTCCTTTATTTGTTTGGTTCCCTCAACCACCCCCCTCTCCCCTCTTTCTTTCCTTACCGTCTTCCCCGCGGCGTTTCGCCAGCCGACGGCCTGCAGTAGAGTGCCTGGATGTCCTCCTCGCCCGCGGCAGCCTACTGCGTACGGAGCGGCGGGCGAAGACGACATCGAAGCTCTCTATCCTCCAGGTTTGCGCAATACGCGAAACACATACAGAACGAAGATTTTTTTTTATTATAAAAAAGGACCACTAGCCAAGAAGGGTACCTATGCGTGTTAGTTCGTACATCTCGTACGTGAAGCTCGGAGACTACTAAAATTATTCACAAATCAACGCGATTTGGTGGATATCACGTGGAGGTTGAACGGACAGAGATAGATATTCAGCATAAATAGCTGTTTTCGACAAGGCACTTGCAAACCACCTTTGCAATTTTGTGAACAATGTCAAAGCAATCTTCTCATTAGTTAATTAAAATGGACAAATAGTTTACAATTTACTGAGTATGAACGCTTCAATAAATAAGTTAATGTGCGCATATATAGAATCTCTAAAGAAAAACTACATACATACTGATTGTAGGAATAAGTTCACATTTTGAGCACAAGAATTGAATTGCACTGAACAGTTTTAAATCAGGTACCAATATGAGCAAGAAAAGCCTCACCAAGTAAATGTGGGCAAAAAGAAGCCTTATACAAAGAATAAAATTTAAGGTCACAAAAAAGCAATTAACATTCACGCTTGTGACAATATGTGTGACATATGTTCGACTCCGCGAAGCCCCAATAAGGAATTCATCATTTTTTATTGTGGCTTCAATTATATGGAGACTCCAGGCATATTTCTGACGTCGCCGTCGTCGTCGCCCTCGCCATAATTTTCTGCGTAAATGCCTGGGGCGATAAAATCGTCGTCGTGCGCCGAATGCTGTATGTCCGAGTGAAAGCGTGCGAGGGTGCGCGAGCGAGGAAAACAGGGCGGAAGCGCACCTCTTCTGCCGCGCACGAGGCACGGGGGTGAGGCGAGGGTGGGGAGAAGTCTTCTCCGGCGGCTGCTGCTTAAGGCGCGGCCGTACGTCAAGCGATCTGCGACGTGGCTAAAGAGCGCGCCCACGCGGTTACAAAGCGACCTGCGTGGTTTGAAGAGTGCGCGTAGTGCCGGTAGCTTCGTATGCGTTGTGCTTTGGACATTTCATCCATGTTGAAGCGAGTAATGCGCGGAGGTCAATTCGCTCGCTGCTGCTGCCGCGATTCCTCACTCCAGCATTTTATCAGCGACTTTTCGCGGTTGTCCAGCGAGATGTGTTGATGTTTAGCTGTGTGCGCGTGACACCGTGCTTGTTAATTTAGTGAGTAAGCGAATGCTCACAAGTTTGTAGGGCCAATGAAACTGACATCTTGAGTTCGTATAGCAATCTACTAATTTGCTATCACAATCGGTGCTTCGCCGTTCGGGCGAATCGACGACTTTTAAAGCTAAGCCTTCTTTGCCTCTTTGATTTTCCCACTGTTGCTGCTGCTGCTGCTCACAGCGTGGGGGGGGGGGGTCGGCAGTTCATACCATGCGTGTACATTACATAAGCGAGGCAGAGAGGAAAGGCGACGCGAGAAACTTATTTCGACCGCACCGAGTCGAATGTTCAGAATGCCCTCTAGAGTTCCTTGGGCATTGGCACTTAGCCTTTTGGTACGTGTAACTATCCATGACCCCCCTCAATAGCATTGCAGAAACTGCAGCGCTTACATTTCTACTAAGTGCCAGTCCGGAGGGAACGTAGATTGACCTGTAGAGATGAGGGGGGAGAAGAGGCCGTTCCCATACAAGGGGCGAGAGGAGGATAAGTAAAAGGTGACCTGATAAGGGAAGGATATACTACTACTACTATAACATGACAGCGGTTGCGAGGAAACTGGATGAACATAAGTTCAAGCTACGGTACGTACGTTTCTGATATTTCTTAAAAATTGAGCACAATGCAAATTTGTCAAGCAGACAACTTACGCAGAGCGTGCAGAAGCTGAGCCGCCTTAAATAAAGCACGCTCCAGGGTCTAGGCAACTTTACGGAAGTGGTTCGCACGTCAAATCAACCCTCCTGTGCCCACCATGGCAGTGTTGTGGCTATGAGATCCTCGAGATGCCGTATTTGATCCCGACCGCTGCAGCCGCATTTCGACGGGGCGAAATAGACAACGCACGTGCACTTAGATTTCGGGACACGTTAAAGAACAACCACGACGTCAAAATTAATCCGGAGACCGCCACCGCGGCGTGCCTTATAATGCGTTTGTAGTTTTGGGAGGTACAGCTCCATAATGCAATTCATGTTTGTAACTTGGTCCACGATTCAATGTGCCATGTGAGGCAATGACAGATCTCAACGCTCTCAGAGGTTATGAAGTATGGCTCATAACAGCGCCTCAAGCAAACATATCTCCTGTTGTGTTCTCTGTATTCCACAGACAATCATCAGTGGTAGACGCAAGGTAACGCTGCACATCAACTCGCGACTCTCGTGTTAGAATAGACCTTGAAGAAATTAAGCTTTCGCCGTCAGCTTCACCGCTAATTATAGTCACTCAAAGCAACCAGCCCAGAAAGCTTCGCTTACATCGACTCCCCCAGTGCGTGGTATGCGCATAACTTTTTGTCAATAAATTGCGGCACACAACCACACGCTCCTACCAAGTGACACAAGTTGGCGACAAACAAGTTCACTTAAGAGAGGCACACAGGCAATGACACATACCCGCTAACCGATATTGACGTGAAACAGGTTTATTGAAGAACGGCACATCCTTTGTGGCTGACACCCAGTGACCGAAGTTGGTGTTGAAGAGGTTCATTGAAGAGTGCTACATAGCCAGGTGCACGTACCCACTGACCGAAATTGGCTTCATGGAGGTTCAGTGAAATGTGGCACATACTTGGTTTCTCACACCCAGGGGCCTAAGATGGGGTCGAAGTTTCGTAGAAGAGCGGTACATAAGCACTGCCTCATACCCAGTAACCTAAGTTAGTATGAGACGGCTTAAGTGATAACCAGCGCATGGCCAATCTCACACATCTGTAACCCAGATAGGGGACATTCCCACAAAAGTGCGTGAAGCACTTAAGAATAAAGAAACCGAAACGAAGAGTAGCCTCCTCATTCCAGGAGTACCGAATCGGGTACCTCTGTTTCTAATTTTGCCACGCTTTCTAAAATAAATTGCTAGCTTTCAGACCCATGTTACCGGTTTGGCTCTGTTGAATTTTGCGCTCTGTGCAAGAGATGGCGCTGTATGTCTAGGCGGAGCCGCCGCATAGAGAGCCAAACCTGGCTTCCTCCTGCCCGCGCGGACGTTTTCGTCCGCGCGGGAAGTACATTTTTATTACTTTTCCCTAAGGCGCTTTTTTTTTAAAACTTGGTAGCTCTGATCACAAAGATGACACACTAGAGCCATTGCTACGGCATGTTTAGTACGACTTTTGCCAGAATCATAAATACTATGTGTGCTTGCAGTTCCGGATACCCAATTGGGTACTCAGAGACCCAGTAGCTCTATTTGAGTTTACGAGCAATTACCTCACAGATGAGGAAATCCAGGCTCTTTTGGAGCAGAGTGATGCTGATGCCTAAACGCGGTCGCTATAATAGCAGTTCGCGCTTGTTGGTTTTCGATGTTGCTACCTGCAATACCAGCTCGGCGACCATGTTTCCGTTTGGACTCCGATACGCCGACGAGGCCTTATCGAGAAACTGTTACTCCGCTATTTCGGACCCTACAAGATCATCCAACGAATTGGCGCACTGAACTATGAGGTCATGCCAGATGGCATATCGCAATCACACCTGCGCCGCACACGGCCTGAAGTTATCCACGTGGTGCATCTTAAGCCTGTCTATGCCAGCTAATGAGAATAGTGACTTAGTTATTTGTTATTTTTTGTTGTTGTTGTTGTTGTGTTCTTAATTACGCGTGCTTTTCATTTCGGTTGCGTGTTTGTAGCATCAGAACGATGTTCGTTAATGAGGGAGGTATTGACACATGTACTTGTTTATTGTTATCAGGTCACCGCGTTTCACCGTCTTACAAGTGTTATCGCACAGTGCTGGACGTGCCTGCATGTGTCGGAAGTTATTCGAACTATATCGATGGTTCTATCAGCAGTCTTTTGTCACAGAACCTTGTGTAATCTCATTGGTTTTATGCGCGACGCGAATTGTGTAGTATTTTCACCAAGACACGCAGGCACCGGCACTGACTCTGGAACCTTCGATGACTGACGTACAAAAGTCGACGCGCATGACCCGGTGATCAGATCTTCGACAATTGCTTACTGTGTTCGCGACTATTGTTGCTCTTTGAGTATAGCCTGTTTTGAGGGCACAGGTTCGCCCAAAGAACGGTAGTCTCGTCATTCACAGTTTTGCTGCTTTCTTCGCCGTCACTACTACGTGAAACCTTAAAATACTCTTTTTTCAGGCATCGCCGAAATGTACTAATTGGTCCATAATAAAGAAATTTGGGGGGAGGGTAGGTGGGGGGGGGGGCAAATAGCGGCATTCAATGTAATCAGAAGTAGCATTTATTGGCTTTTATATCTGCATAAGGAGAATGCGCGTACATCTCAGCAGCATCAACAGCCGAATGGTGTAACCGGTGTGCATGACTTTGTATCTTCGTGCTCAGTTTTGCAAAAGGCTCGGTATGAACTTATAGTTTTCTCGCTGCAATTATTTTTGAAAATATTCATGCAATCGGCAGGAACGGCCTTATTTAGGAATTCATCGGTGACAAAGAGATGGCATATGTTGTGCTCTGGAAGAGTAACATACTTGAATTAATAAAGACATGTACACAATATATTATTATATTTTCAATGATTAAACAGTCTGTTTTACTAAAATGTTCGAGAAATGTAATAGCTTGTTTGGCAAAATTTTTTTGTGAGCTTTGTTGACATAACAAACGTGAGTCTCGCCGAAAGAACAGTCGTCAATTGGTGTCTTTTCTGAAGTATCGGAAATAATTCTAGGAGTATGAAAAATACGTACAAATTATTGGGGCTTTGTTTTTCCCTCCACTATAGAGGGAGGTAATAATTTATTCTGGAATGGCAACTTTTTATTAGAGGACGCTGATTTTTTGCAATGCCGAGAGGTTGACTAAAGAAAATGAAAATACAATGATAGTAATTAACCCCCGCTTTTGTACCGAATCACTGCTGCCAACGAAAAAGAAAAAAGACGGCCTCAGTACAGATATTTATGCACACTTTGTGTAGTTTCCGTACTACATGATGGGCTAATTTAGGAAGACTATGCCATTAACACTATTTCCTTGCTATCCTGCAACAACAAGTTTGTGCCGATTTTCGCCTTAGAAAATATCAGAGCGACAGACCTGGTATGCGTGAGCGGCTACGTCATATTGCTCAGAGCTGGACAGTTTCTTACAAGAACTTTTAGAACTAGATAGAATCAAGGCTATATATAACAAAATCTCTGGTCACTGTTGTGTGTTGCTCGTATGCGCGTTGCTGGATGACTTTGGGAGTTTCACGTTTGGCGTTTTTTCAGTGTTTATATGCAATGCTTACTTAGATTTCTCAAGAGTATCCCATGTGTGTACTTGCTTTCTTTGACAGGTTACACTCGCTATATCATCTTGCAGACTTTCCTGTACATTTCAAAATATTGTTACGGTGAAGGTAAAGAAGACGGTGACATGAACTAGAGGAGGCAAAGATTGGCCGTTGCCTGAACGCCATTTACACAAGTTGTAAATATACATTATTTTACAATCGTGCGCCTGCTTTCTTTCTGCACCATATTGGTGCAGAAAGATGTACCAATATGGCAATCAGGGAACTTCGCAGTGGCCATAATCTACCTGCCACCACAATGGCAAATCAACAGACACAAGCGACAACGGCTCAGCAGCCTGTGTCAACGGTCGTCCTCACTCATCCGGGGAACCCGGGGAAATTTTGGGGCACGGACAACGCCGACGTCGCGGACTGACCTACGTTGTACGAGCGAGTGTGCGACAACAACAGGTGGGATCCAACAATGACGCTAGCAAACCTGATATTTTATCTAAGAGGAACTGCGAAGCGATGGTACGACAAACAGGAAGCTGACCTAACGAGCGGGGATGTGTGCAAAGAAAATAAAATGCGAGACCTGTTTGGCAGACCTGTAGGTCATCAACTGGCAGCAAAAAAAGAACTTACGCTGCAGCGCTCAGACGTCCACAGAATCCTGTGTCGTGTATATACTGGATGTGTCGGCCATCTATCGCAAGGCTGATAACAACGTGAGCGAGGCAGACAAGATTGGTCACATACTTTAAAAGGTATTGTATACGATGGCTGGAATATCCTTATGTATAAGAATTGTGTGACTGTGGATGCAATAATAAAGGACTGCCGGCGCTTCAAACAAGCGAAGGGCCGCCGGGTCGCTCAAACTCCGGACAGATTGCCCAATAGCGCCGCAATATCTTGCGAAGACCCGCCGAGGTTCGTTAAGCCGATAGGACCGGAAGATGTAACGCGCATTGTTTGCCGTGAGCTTGAGGCCATGGCCCCGACGCCAGTTCGTTCCGACTGTCGGGAAAGCGTGCCCGCTATCTCCCTCATACAAGCAGTCGATCGGGAGGAAATATCAAGTTTGGACATTCCATCTCTCTGCTCGGTCCGCCATACAAACACCTACCAGATTTCTTCGGCCGCTCTCTCCCAGACGCAAAGCTCTCCGCCACTCCGTCGCAACCCTGCTGACTGGCGCACAGTGAATGATAGACCCATCTGTTTTAATTGTTCCAGTATTGGACACATCGCCCGACATTCCCGCAACCAGTGGTCGTCGCCTCATTTGGTGGTAGCCTCTGAGTCACTACTGCCAAGTGCCAGACAATCGTACTTTTTCGACCTATACGCCGACTAGGAACATCAACGCCGATACTGCTCCACCAAGATCCAGCCGCTCCCCGTCTCCGCAATGTCGTAGTACCGTTCGCCTCTCTTTCACCGCTCTTCGTCCCCGTCTGCAACTGGTCGCTTCAGTTCAGGAAACTAGTCGGTGCAGCTTCAGGAGCTGAAGCTGCAACTGCGACCCGGCCCACAAATTCTCTGTTGGAACTGCCTACACGTGGAAACCTGCTGGACATTGAAGTTGATGGCGTTCCTGTTACATCTCTCGTTGACAAAGGAGCGCAGCTTTCAGTTATGAGCGCTGCTCTCCGCCGAAGGCTCAAAAAGGTTCTGACACCCGCCGTACCATACATTGTTCGAGTAGCCGATTGCAGAACTTCACCTGTTCATAGAATGTGCACAGCACGTGTGACCGTTGGGGGCTAATATACCCTTGTTTTATTTATCGTCCTTGAGCACTGTCCGCACGACCTAATTCTCGGCCTCGACTTACTTGGCTCCTTTCCAACTTCCATTAAAGGAAACAAATGGATTTCTGTAGCAACAGATTCTGCCACGAGATTATGCCACGACCGATGCCAAGCAGCTGCGCTTACAGATGCCGCCGACTTCTTATTGTACGACGTCATTCTGCAGCACGGCGCCCTCGCCAGTTACTCACGGATCGCGGCCGCTACCTTCTATTGAGAGTCGTCGACGATCTGCTCCGCTCCTGTTCTACAGAATACCAGCTTGCTATCGCGTACAACCCTCAAATGAACGTCCTCCCCGAGCGAGTTAACTGTGCAATAGCTGAAATGCTGGCCATGCACGTTTCCCACGATCACCGCGACTGGCACGTCGCTTTACCATACACCAAACCCGGTTACCAGCTTTCGGGACATTACCCGGATGTACCGAGAGGAAAGGTGCTGACTGCCAGAACCGCACCCCAAACTCACCAGGCAACAACAGACGATCCTGCGTCAAGCGCCGTCGAGATCGTTTGCGCACTCCGTACTCATGAACCGCATGTACCCTGCGGAATACAATATGCTTTGTCCTTTTTGCAGAAGAGTAAACGGCACCCTGCCGCACGTCTTGGCAGAGTGCACAGAACTCAAGATCCCCCCTCCTCCCCTTCCCACCAACACCCGAAAACCCCAACCCCTTGACCGATGGGAGACCTTGTTATCCAGCCCCGCCCTACCAATTCAGCTCACACTGACGGACAGGAGCCAGGAACTGCTGGGAACATATGGGCCCCGTAACTAGGGAACAACCCCGTCTGTTGCCTGCTTGCACCACCGATTTATTTGGGGCCCAGTAAATGTTGCTTCATCATCACCATACATTACTTTCGTATACAACTCGTCCCGTCGCGACACTGCCGGATTTTCACCATTTTACCTTTTGTATAGTCGCGGCTCCACCTTGCCCTTCGACACGTTGCTGCCTTCCGCAGTACAATCCTCCAGCACTCGTTACCTTCGCGATGCTATTCCCTTAGCCGCCCAGACCCGAGAGATCGCCAGTCATCCCTTCACAGTGTGGCAAGCTTCTCAAAACGACGCTACGACCTTCAGCACCTTGACCGCCATTTTTCCACCTGGTTCCCTTATTCTTCTCTGGACGTCTTCAGGTTACGTCGACTTGTTGGAAAAACTACTTTCCCGTTATTTTGGTCCGCACCAGATCTTACGTAAACTCTCCGACGTGACATATGAGATCGCCCCAGTCGGTCAGCCTTCAGTGCCTCCGAACGTCACCAGTGATGCTGTTCACGTCGCCAGGCTCAAACCCTAAGTGCGCCCATGAAGTTCGTCTATATAACTTGCTCCGGGACGGAGCTAATCCCGCCACGAGGGTGAGGTTACGGTGAAGGGGAGGAACAAGGTGACATGAACTAGAGCAAGACGAAGAATGGCCTTTGCATAAACGCAACAAACACCAGTTGTAAATATACATTATTTGACACTCGTGGGCCTGCTTTCTTCCTGCAACAATAATATGGAGGGCTAGGTAGTCAGTGCACAACTTTTTTTACTCCCATGAAAAGGAATTCGCTAGACGAAAGGTGATTTATTTGCATGATATCTTATTTGGTATCAGTGTAGGCTGCAAATTTTCTACACACATTCTGCATCCTGTGACCGCAAAAGTTTTGAAGACTTTCTGAAGAAAAATGTGTTCCGATTACGAGCTTGGCGAGACTGGAAGTTCGCAGAATGTCGGCACATTTTCTGCATGGCAGTTGGCGCACTGTTTGTAGTATTTCTGCGGAAAAAGTAACACGTATTTCGTAAACCTACATGTAATCGGCGGGAAGCGCAATGAAGTTGCTAACCATATACTCAATCGTAGAATGCCCGAACGAATAAATGATCGGGAACACTTCTACCTTAATGCGATGAGATTATATTTGAAAGAAAGGCTGGTTCAGGTAGGTTAGGTGTATCCACGCAGTAATTATCGATTGTGTGATTGTGCAGTAGCCTCACAGTATCATAATAGTGCAGTATAGTTCTGAGGAGGGAGTATTACAGCATTCAGTGTGGTGCCTTTCGGCAGCGCTGCATAAAACTAATATATAGTTGCGTTCGATGTTGTGGATCGTGAAAATGGAAGCCATGACGCTGACTATATGTAAAGATTGCTGAGTACCTGCGGATTTACGATCATGAGCTTCAGTCTCGGCAGCTTGAAAGATCCAGCACGTGGCATTATTGTTGACGTAAATAAGCTCTTGCTTTTCCTGTCCTGTAGAACAAATTCACAGTAATTATTTCCAGTTGTAGAACTGCAAACTCCAATGCTGCGAAGCTTTGTTTTGTAAGCAGTTTTATTAGCAATTCTGCGCAAGCCCAAAATACACGAGACACATTCGAAACGTGGATCATATAGAATCTACATCATGATCTTCAATTCCTGCAAGCGTATACGAAGTGTGATGTATCCTTCTCCCATCACACCTGGAAAACATACGACTAGGTTGTGTATAACGTTTCCGTGTGTTAGAGTAAGTGACATGATGCAAAGGCTGTCATTAACCCACTCTTGAAATTCTGTGCATCAGTAGTTGCATGACTTTTCTTCTGACCAATTATAAACTCTGCACTCAAAAATGTTCTTCAAAGAGGGCGGACCACCCTTTTGCGCCATTCCTCAAACAAGGTTACAAGCTTTGGAATGCTTCTAGCAGTAATTCACTGAAAACTTTGTCATTATTCCGCAATGTAGTATTACCAGCACACATACGCTACCACTGCTTACATTCCTTCTAAATTTAAAGCTAGTGCTCGGCTTGTCGTTTTATATAAAGAAGACACAATAGACAAAATGACCATTTCGCCATTATATGTACAGCAATTAGCTAACAGCAAAGATAATATTTCTGGAGGAAATTACGAATATTGTGCCGCTTATTAGCACCAAATTTGAAATTGGTGAAATATTTAGTTTTTTGGGGATACCAGTAACTCTTCCAGGTAATAGGTGCACAAGTTTTCAGTTCATACACAATTAACTTACCGGCAATGACCTAACTGATCAAGAAAATATAAAAATGTGCTTGCACCTTAGCCATAACATGCTGCCGATTGGGAAGCCATTACCAGACATACTTATTTCAAAACAGGAGGGAAACAGCAGTACATACTGATAGATCTACATAACGTTGTACAGTTACTGTTAATGTAATGTACTTGAAAGATGGTACACAACTCACAGGTTGACAAGTGCGCACAAATTACTTAAAGCATGCCTCATATTTCAGCAAAGTCAGACCTACATACCATAATAAAACCACTGAGCAATTGGCTAAATTTTCTGCGCAATTTGTAAAAGCTGCGAAAATAGGGAGGAGGTGAGTATTTTTCAACTATCTCCTGGCAAGCCAACCCCACAAGTGGCGGTAAAAAGAGGGTACTACGCTCTTCGACACTGCAGCCCACAAAGGACATAGCGACGGGGTTCATCGGTTACCGACACGGTCCAGAGAAGGCTCCCGAGCCAGGTCGCTAACATACCGGGCTTTTTTAAAAGCCAAGATTCCCCACAGTGCAACAGCGACGACATACTGAAAACGGTAAAAACAATCGACTACACATCCCTACGCCGCTAGGCTATCCGGGTAGGCGTAGTGGTCCACCAAACACAAGTTGGAGGAGCAAAGGCCCGCCGTAATCAGCTTGTAGCAGGCCTGTGAGCATCTGCCACGGCCTGATACACGGTTTGCACACGGTTCACACACGGTTCATACACGTTTTCCGCGCAAGAGTACCTCCGACGCGATAGCCATGCCCGCCATGTTCCCACTAAGGCGGCTGCACTCGGAGATCAAAGGTTGGCTAAGAGCTGTCACCATACATCAACTTGGAGATTAGACGTAGAAGTACCGTTGAATCCGACATTCTCCACCCCTCAAAACAGTTTTGATAGCACAACACAGGCTTAGCGACGCCAGGTGACAAAGTTGATACAGCCACAAAAGCTTCAGTAAAAGATAGAATGTCCAAGATGACTTCATCTTAGACAAGAGCTGGTGAGGGAAAACGCGCCCTAGCAGATTGTAGAAGCAAAGATGCCACTTCCACGGATGTAGGTGCAGGCCATTGCTTAATCACCACCTTCATGTAGAATAGAAAAGACTGGCTACCAGGAGCAATGGCCAGCAGTACAGACGGCGCGGGCAACTGGTGCACCATGTGGGCAGTGTTGCAAATGGGTCGCAAGCCCCAAGGGTAGCGTTGGCCTGGCGGCCTGGGGCACAGCTGGAAGCATCCGAAGGTCCTGGCAAAGGGTGAGTCGACTGCTAACAGAACAACTTGTTTATTCTAGCATCGCAAAAGAGCGGCCAGTCAGGTCGACCAAAGTGGAGAAACGGGGGGGCACGTTACTCGACGGAAGAATTCGAGGCCTCCCTCGGCGTCCGGGGGCAGCTGCTTTTATACTCTCGGAGTCGAGCGCAAGAAGGAACGGCTTAAAAGAGGCGCACGTGACGGCGGCGCCCGGACACGTTGTAACAAGAAGTGACGTATCCGCTGGGCCGGCGCCGCTCAGACCTCCTCGCTTCACAGTTGGGGAGTTCCTCTCCTCGGCTGCCGCGCTTTGACAAGCGTGGGCACCAACATGCACGCACACACACACACACACACACACACACACACACACACACACACACACACACACACACACACACACACACACACACACACACACACACACACACACACACACACACGCACACACACACGCACGCACACACACACACACACACACACACACACACACACACACACACACACACACACACACACACACACACACGAAGACACGTGGCATTGAAACACGCCTGGACGCGCTTGGCAGGAAGCGTTGCGGGAGCGCTGAACTGGCGAAAATGTCCGCCGCTGTAAACGAAGCCCCGGCGTCCGTTGCATCCGCGCCGGCTATACCGCACGTCGGAGGCGAAATGTAACAGACCGCCCCGCCGGGAGAAGGAGATCCCGATGGTCAGGGGACGGCATCCGCTGTCCGGAGGAATTTCGCTCGATGATGCTCATAACCGAAGTCGGTCGTCCCTCGGCGTTTCTTGAGCGCAGCGCACAGAGAAGGCCTCGTTCTCACGTTCAGGTTCACACAGGACACTGCAAAGTGACTTCGGGAGAGTTGCCATTTTTTTCTCGTTACCAGCAAGCGTTAGAACTACGCCGAAACTCAACCGCTCAGTCAGCAAGCACGACACAACCCTCACTAAGCCATGCCAGGCTCTTTCCCCTTTTATACTACTGCCTAGTTCCTTACAGTAGTCTAGCAGCACTCAGAACGCGTCCACAAATTGGGAAATTGCACTAGAAAGCACGTAATGACTTTGAAACACTAAACAAAAGCAATATGTTAAATATCCTGCCTCAGGAAGAAAAACATCAGTAACAAACAACTTTGAGGCTGATTCCTACGTTAGGGGCCTCGACTTAAGCCATCGGCGTTACCGTTGAGACTCCCCTTTTTGTAACGCACCTCAAAGGAATATTCTTGCAAAGCGAGGCTCCAGCGCAGGAGGCGACCATTTTTGGAACAGATGGTCTGCAGCCATTGGAGAGGGCAGTGATCCGTCTCAATAATAAACCTCGAGCCGGCTAGGTAGCATGACAATTTCTGAACGGCCCACAAGAGACACGCACACTCTTTCTCGGTGGCGCTGTACGCCTGCTCACGACTGGTCAGCTTACGACTAGCATACAGGACGGGGTGTTCCACTTCTTCATTTTCCAGTTGGCACAGTACAACGCCCTTGCCTCGCTCACTAGCATCGCACTGAACAACAAACCCTTTTGTGTAGTCTGGCGATTGTACCACAGGCTGGCTTGTTAGGGCGCTCTTGAGGGCACTAAAAGCTCTTTCCTTTGTCTCGTCCCAGACGACTGTTTGGGGCTCTGTTTTTCCTAGAGCATCCGTCAGGGGAGCCGCGATATCAGAGTACCTGGGGATGTAGCTCTGATAGTAGCCGGCGACACCTAAGAACGACCGAATATCGGTCTTCGTGCGCGGTTGCGGGAAGTCTCGCTCAGCGGCGAACTTTGTTTCGGAGGGGCGGCGACGACCCTGTTCAATCACGTGACCGAGGTAGACAACCTCGGCCTGTGCTAACTGGCACTTGGGAGCCTTGAGTGTCAAGCCCGCTTCGCGCAGGCGGGTTAGCACTGCCCGCAAGTGCGCCATATGCTCAGACCAGGATGCGGAGAATATCGCTACGTCGTCTAAATACGGTAAAGCGAATTCTTCCTGTCCCCGCAACACTTTGTCCATGAGGCTTGAAAAGCAGTGTGGCGTGTTCTTCAAACCAAAACTCAAAACTTTAGGACGGAATGTTCCCATTGGTGAAATGAACGCTGCATACCTACTAGCCTCTCCTGTAAGTGGAACCTGCCAATAACTCCTAACAAGATCTAGGGTGGAAATAAACTGAGCGCTATTAACTTCCTCAAGGCGCTCCTCGATGTTAGGGATCGAATAAATTTGATCCTTAGTGATGGAATTAAGCCTGCCGTAGTCGACGCAAGGACGAGGTTCCTTGCTCGGTACCCCAACTAAAATCAAAGGGGAGGTATAATCACTCTCACCCGCCTTAATAACACCGAGCTGTAGCATTTTCTTCACCTCAGCCTCCATAATATCGCGCTGGCGGGTTGACACCCTGCACGCCTTCGATCGTACTGGCTCTGGGGAGGTATGTTCTATTTCATGAGTAAGGACAGAAGTCCTACCAGGCCTCTCAGAGAACTGACCTTGAAACTCTTGTAAGAGCTCGTGTAGTTCGGTTTTCTGCTCAGGCGACAGCGGTGCTTTACTGATTAAGTCACTAATGACTTGATCGGTGTCTTCACTGTCCGTCACTGAGCCTAGTCCCGGAAGCTCGACCGGAAGCTCTTCGGGAATGTTTACCATCGTACACACCACTGCTTCCCGTTGTCTATACACCAGAACACCGTGAATTCAAAGCGCGCCGCCATATTGATGAGCGCTGGTCGCGCCATCTATCCCAAGCGCCGCGAAGTAAGAGGTCTGGGCTGCCACGCCGGGAGATGCGACCCGGCGCAAAAGCGAAACTTGGGCTTTTCAGCTGGGCGGAAGGCGTGTGTCGCGTTTTTTCTAACCTGTCATTTTCGCTGTCTCGATCCAATCAAACTTCAAGACCTCATGCAAGTCCGCAATGGCCACACTGAGTGCTGTGCAGGCTGCAGAAGCAAATACATCGGGCAAGTACGCTATTACGTTAGTTCAAACCGCGCGCTATATGCTAGAACACGTGTGAGCTGTAATATCTCCGCATTTTTGGCACGTAACCTATGAAGAAATATACAGCACTGTGTTGGTGCCATATATTAATAAAGCACGCAGAACATTGTTCGCTGCACTTTCAGTTTGGTCTTGTTTGTCATGGTCACTACTGAGTTGGCCGCGTTTGGCAACCAACTGGCGAGGTCGTAGACTGCCTGATTAGCAGACGCCTGCCCTTCACCACCTGCACATTGAAAACAAAATATATGCTATAGTAAGAACGGCTGTAGTTCTTTTCCATGCCATCATTGTTGCGAAGATATAAAGTCCTCTCAAAATGAAAAATACACCAGGCCAATTGTATCGTGCACACACTTAAGAGTACATCATTCAGAACACAAGCCTACAGCACTCGAACAAGCAGCATACGAAGCTAAACCTGCACTCAATGGAAAATGAGGAACTACAGTAGTTATAATGCTCAACTACATGTGCAGTCAAAGCCCGTATAACAGGGTGAGCATGACAGATGCAGGTGCTGTACAGCTGCTGCAAAAACCATAAGAGGGCACATAAAATTACCATCCCTACTTAAAGCTGCATCATCAGGGACCCCTTTGTACAATACAACAACCGCACCTGCATTAAATTAGCTTCACCAACTGCAGCTACCTGGTATCAGACCTGTTTCGCCTGTGCGAGGCCATATCGGATTGTTGGCGCTCCCTTAGAAAAGAAAACAGTAAAAAAAAAACTGTCGAGAACGAGCAAAATTTGGTTACAAAATACAACAATAACAAACCACCTTATTTTCCTCGCTATATGAACGGGAAAATGTTGCGCTTTACCCCGCATAACAGCCCGCGCGCAGTTTAGAGCTCAGGAAGCTCAGATGAATTCGTCACGAATGACACCTGCAACACCAGCTCGTAAAGACAGGCGCGCTGCACGAACAACTTCGGCGACGTGCAGTCGTCGTTAACGTTTTTGTGGACGCATGCTACGTGACGAGCAGACTTCCGTTTACTTTCATAGCAATAACGCTCACCAGCAGGGCAACATTCTATTGCCTATAACTTGTCGTTCACGCTTAATGGTCATGCCGTGGACCAGCTGCAAGTATCGCTAGCCGCAAACTCAACTGCTCCGCTTAACCGTCGAGAGCTCTGCATGACTGAAAACACGAAATGGCTTGTCCTTTTGTTATAGCCAAGGCGAAGCACCGGCACGGGATTCTGCTCTGTAGGCTTGTTGTCCAGAAAGTGCTCGGAACAAACCTGCGTGTTACACATATTACGTTCGTAGGACGCAAAGTTGAACGTGGCACCAAAATATACTGAGATCGAATACTCACTCGTGCATTTTCACTGGGTTGGTAGTTCTTCCTATTCTCTGCAGCTATCCACCGGTGCCGCAGCTTGGCATTCTTCGTTGCGGATGGAAATCGGTGCAGGCTGAAAACACCGCACCGGCACGATTCCCTACGTGTGTTGTGTCTACGTGTGATTCCCTACGCAAAAGGAGCAACCTGCTCCTTTTGCGCTGGTTGTTTTGGCATCCAAACACGACTCAATGATGCCCAGATGACTTCTTGTACTTTGGATCTGCGTGAACGGGCACATTTCCGCACTTTAGGGTCCTGGAGCTGACGCTTGCCATGTGTGCCGGTCGCCGGCGAACACACCTTGGCAGCCCAGTACAATATGGCGCCGGTCGACCGGGCAACCCGGGTGCGAGAGTATGCGTTCGGTTAGTCTGGGTGCGAGGCTATCGTGTTCTGGTCTATAGGGTTTGAGCAGATTACAGTGGTAAACTTGCTGTGCTTTCCGTTTTCCTGGCAGACACACGACGTAGGTAGCGTCCGACAGTTTTTGAACAACCCGTGCTGGGCCCTCCCACTGCACCTCGAGTTTCTTTTTAGCGATGTGCGCAATATCATTACCTCATCGCCCCCCTCTAAACGACGGGCCCTGGCTGTCCGATCATAATAAACCTGGGCCCTCTGCTGGGCCTTTGCCATTGCTTCCCCTGACAGCTCCTGTCCCCTTCTTAAGCGTTAGAGGAGCCTAAGCACGTACTCCACCACGACTGGATCGTCGATCCTGCCTTCCCACGAGTTTCGAAGCATGCGAAGCGGAGACCGCAGCGAGCGACCGTACACCAGGTCAGCTGGCGAAAACCCCGTAGCCGCATGCGGCGCTGTCCTTAATGCAAACATTACCCCAGGCAGACACAGCTCCCAGTCAGTTTGTTGTTCAAAACACAATTCTCTCAACACGCGCTTCATGACGGAGTGGCGCTTCTCAACGAAATTAGACTGTGGGTGGTACACTGAGCTGTGTAACAGCTTTACCCTACACCTTTCGAGAAAGGCTGTCGTCAAAGCGCTAGTA
Source organism: Dermacentor variabilis (assembly GCF_050947875.1). Classification (NCBI taxonomy): domain Eukaryota; kingdom Metazoa; phylum Arthropoda; class Arachnida; order Ixodida; family Ixodidae; genus Dermacentor; species Dermacentor variabilis. Next base: position 175,105,537 of record NC_134569.1, read on the forward strand.
AACACTGCGCCCTGATCTGACTCGATTTTCGCAGGAAAACCAACTCGTGCAAATATGGGCAGTAGTGCATTGACTATCTCAACTGAGCTGAGTTCTTCAAGCGGCACTGCTTCAGGGAACTTTGTCGCTGGGCAGATCACAGTCAAAATGTGTCTGTACCCCATGGTTGCTACCTGCAGAGGTGCCACTGTATCAATAACGAGCTGTCTAAAAGGCTCCGTAATGATAGGTACCAACTTTAACGGCGCCCTCGATTTGTCCCCTGGTTTGCCCACCCGCTGACAGGTGTCAAATGTCCTCCCAAAGTGTTCTGCGTCCCGAAAACACCCTGACCAATAGTACTCTTGCAAGAGACGGTCCTTAGTCTTCTTAACTCCTAGGTGTCCGGACCACGAACCTCCATGCGACAAGCGCAACAGATCCTGACGGTAGCACGGAGGCACGATTAGCTGATCGAACTCCACTCCCCTGCGGTCTAGATACTTCCGGTACAGGACCCCACTTCTTTCCACAAAACGAGCATTTTTCTTGGCGATACCTTCCTTGACATTGCAGCGCATGTTTTCTAGGCTGCCATCCTTATTTTGCTCGGCTATCAAAGTCGACCGGCTAACTTTTAGCAACCTATTAAGTCCATCTGACGTAGGCACGATGAGCAAATCTGCAGATAGCTCTTCCAACTTTCCCGTGTCGGGCATTTCCTCTCCAGTATCTGGTGCCTTCAACGCTACAGGCTCAATTTTATTCTGTTCGGACGTACTCTGAATATCAGCTTGCTGTGCCTCCGACCCTTTCTCAATGTTCGACAACGTCGGCCCCGCAACTACCGGCTTTACAGCGAGCTCCCGAACTCTCGATCTGGTTAAGGCCTGAACGCTAGCCTCACCAAACAAAAGCCCCTTCTCGCGCAGGAGGTGATCGGACCTGTTCGAAAATAGGTACGGGTACGGGGGAGGGGGCAGCATAGATGACACTGCGGCCTCCGTCTCAAGTGGTCCAGAGGGCCCACGATGCGGCGGTCGGGCATGGCCTTACTGTCCCAACGTGGGAGCGGCCCGCAGCGCGCTCAGTCGCACACATCAGGACCTTCATTGAAGTTTTGCATCCATCCATCCATCGGTCTCGAAAGGTCCGAAAGGTCCGAAATCAGTGCTCCGAAAGGTCCTTCAATAAGCGCTTTTGCTAGGGGCAGACACGCGCTGTGAGCTTCCACGGCTTGCTTGATCCATGCGGACTCGCCCGTGAACATATCGGCTTCTACGTAAGAGGGGTGAACGGCATCCATTGTAGCTGTGGAATCACGAAGCACTCGGCACTCTTTCCCCTTTACGAGGTCTCGCATGTAAGGATCGAGAAGTTTCATGTTCTCCTCAGTGCTGCTTAATGACAAAAACACGACTTTTGTTTTTGTTTCTGGACAGTGCGCCGAAAAGTGACCCGGCCTCTGGCACGTATAACACACGCGCGCTTGCCTTGTCTCGAACCGATTTTAGCGTTCGGCTTCGGCTACCGCCGTCTCCTTACGTTCGGTCGGACTGCTTTCACTCGCATCCGCACTACGTGTGTCCCCTCTTGCTCTCATGGGCGTGAACTTCGGCCTCTCAAACTTGGAGCCAAATTCACCCTTTTGACCGTCCTTAGCTCCGCGAGGCCGACGCGTCACAAACTCCTCGGCTAGCTTGGCGGCTTTAGCCACCGTACTAACGTCTGGCCTATCCAAGACCCAGTACCGCACGTTCTCAGGTAACCGACTATAAAACTGTTCCAGCCGGAAACACTGGAGAACTTTCTCGTGGTCACCAAACGCTTTCTCTTCTTTGAGCCACTCCTGCATGTTTGACATAAGCCTGTAGGCGAACTCTGTATATGACTCACTTCCGCCTTTCTCATTTTCCCGAAACTTCCGACGGAACGCCTCCGCTGCCAGCCTGTACTTTTTTAGCAGACTGCGCTGTGGCCACGTTTCCCGAGAGAACCCCTGCTTCTCGCACGTTCGCTGAAAGTTAACCAGGAACAAACCAATGTCCTCTCAAAGCTTAAACAGCCGCATCAGGTCAATCATTTTGAACGATACTCGTTCTCCTGCACCGTGTGCCTGACTTCCATTACGAGCGCGTTCCATCTCTACCTCGAGACGCTTCATTTCCAAAGCGTGTTGACGGTCGCGCTCCTCTTTTCTTTCTCTTTTTGCTTTCTACGTTCGCGCTCCTGTTTCTCATTTTGCTCTTTACGTTCGCGCTCCTGTCTCTCATTTTGCTCTTTACGTTCGCGCTCCTGTCTTTTTTCCGTCTCCCTCTCCTCAATGGTCTCAAGGCATTCCGACAGCTCGTCATCCTCAGCTTCTAACTCAAGAATAGCCCTTAGCAGTTCTGGTTTTCTGAGTTTGTCTGAGACATCCAGACCCAACACTCTTGCAAGCTCCAGCAATTTCGGTTTGCACAACGACTTCCAATCCATGGCTGCTCTGAATGCTGCTTTCTCTACTGCCTAATATTGTCTTGCCGCAAACTATCCCGGCAGCAACGACAACCACAATTACCAGCTCTGTTTCTGACACTCACCAAACCTCGCAGCCAAGAATTCAGCGCAGTCGTTCCGCTGCAGGCAACCAGTCATCACACAGGGTTCGTTGCACTGCTCCCGGATGGTCGTTGTGCTGCTGAGCATACAGTCAACCGCATATCTTCGCTGCTGGCCTCCGTTGTGGCGATCTCACCGCTGGCAGCCAGTTGTTGCAAATGGGTCGCAAGCCCCAAGGGTAGCGTTGGCCTGGCGGCCTTGGGCGCAGCTGGAAGCATCCGAAGGTCCTGGCAAAGGATGAGTCGACAGCTAACAGAACAACTTGTTGATTCTAGCATCGCAAAAGAGCGGCCGGTCAGGTCGACCGAAGTGGAGAAACGGGAGAGCACGTTACTCGACGGAAGAATTCGAAGCGTCCCTCGGTGTCCGGGTGCAGCTGCTTTTATACTCTCGGAGTCGAGGGCAAGAAGGAACGGCTTGAAAGAGGCGCACGTGACGGCTGCACCCGGACACGTTGTGACCATAAGTTACGTATCCGCCTGCCCGGCGCCGGTCAGACCTCCTCGCTTCACAGTTGGGGAGCTCCTCTCCCCGGCTGCCGCGCTTTGACAAGCGTGGGCGCCAACATGCACACACACACACACACACACACACACACACACACACACACACACACACACACACACACACACACACACACACACACACACACACACACACACACACACACACACACACAAACACACGAAGACACGTGGCATTGAAACATGCCTGGACGTGCTTGGCAGGAAGCGTTGCGGCAGCGCTGAACTGGCCAAAATGTCCGCCGCTGTGAACGAAGCCCCGGTGTCCGTTGCATCCGCGCCGGCTATACCGTACGTCGGAGGCGAAATGTAACAGACCGCCCCGCCGGGAGAAGGAGATTCCGATGGTCAGGGATCGGCATCCACTGTCCTGAGAGATGTCGCTCGATGATGCTCATAAACGAAGTCGGTCGTTCCTCGGCGTTTCTTGAGCGCAGCGCACAGAGAAGGCCTCGTTCTCACGTTCAGGTTCACACAGGACACTGCAAAGTGACTTCGGGAGAGTTGCCATTTTTTTTCTCGTTCCCAGCAAGCGTTAGAACTACGCCGAAACTCAACCGCTCAGTCAGCAAGCCCGACACAACCCTCACTAACCCTTGCCAGGCTCTTTCCCCTTTTATACTACTGCCTAGTTCCTTACAGTAGTCTAGTAGCACTCAGAACGTGTCCACAAACTGGAAAATTGCGCCGCGCCGGCTATACCGCACGTCGGAGGCGAAACGTAACAGCAGCCACCAATGTTGGAAATTCACCGTAAGAAAGGGTGAGTAGTGAAAAACCTGTAAGACATGGCTGTCATTTGGGCACAGAAGCCCACCACCAATGCTTCTGCGCTTCCATGTTTGCGTGCGGACAGGTAGGGCTATCCGGACTGACTGGCAGCTATGGTAACAGTAGTAGCTAGTGTGAACAGACCAAGCCTGCGGCCACAGCTTCAGTGGTCATACCTGCCAATGTGTGGGCCACCGATGCGTGAGCCTGATGCCGGTTGTCTGCAAGCCACTGCTGCTATGGGTCACCGCTACGAATTTGAAATACAGTTGGAACCACCGCATACAAAACTGATAGCCTATAACGCATATCGTACCCACTGTGAAATATACCGGAGCTCCCAATTTAATGTAGTTTGTTACATTTAAAAGAATATATTAAAATACATTGACTGTTGGAAACTACTTTGTTACTCGCGCCGTGAAGGTGTTTCTTTAAGTGTTAAATATCGGAATATTTAAGACAAAATACTTAAAACTAAACCAAAAAGGTAACAACCCTGGAGTTAAGGAATGGGGAACGATATCGCAATTCTGTAAATTACAGATAATACTTAACGTAAAGAGGCAAACTAGATGTATTATACATGTCTCTCATATGCGCTACTTATAGGGGGGTAGGACTTTTGCAAAAGCTTTCTGAAAATTGTAAGAATTCATGCAAGGCACAAAGTAAAAAGCATAATTTTTTTTTTCACTCTAGATGTTCTGACGGATGCAATTCAAAAAACAGCCATATCTATCCTTGATATAGTGTTACAGATTTTGCACTCTTGTGCTTCTATTTCTTTCAATCTTAACAATTTCCGGGAATATTTTCGTAAAAAACACATGGCCGTAAATCAACAATACGCTTCCAAGTGCTCCAAACATAAACTTTTTTCTCTTAAGTGCCCCAAGTTTCATTAAATTCGGCCAAGAAGTTACTAGAGAGGAGCATTTCGGCGTTCTACATGTGTTTCAATAGGGGGCGTCTGAGTTGTGGCCGAGGAAAAATTGCCTCTTAAGGTTGTAGCAGTTGCTTGGTGCTACTACAATGTGGACGGCAACCTGCATCCCTAATAAATATATATATATATATATATATATATATATATATATATATATATATATATATATATATATATATATATATATATATATATATATATATATATATGTATATATATATGTATATATATATATATATATATATATATATATATATATATTGCGATGGAGGTTCGTTCTCGTTCATAACGTTGTGGAACGCTCGGTAAATCATCAAGGCACTGCAAGGGCTGTCCGAAGCACGGGGGTCGCTCGAGATCACGGCACGGCCCTTCGTCTACCTCTTCAGACGGCACATACACAGGGGCGCGTCTGCTACATTACATATTATATATATATATATATGTTTAGTTATATAATTTGGGTATATCGACATAGCGGAATAACATCATTTTTAACACTGTAGTATTCCTACAGTTTTCTTTCAGTAAGCGGTATTACAACTAGATCTTCTTTGTAACACAGATAAAGATGCACTTTATTTAATACTCAACCTGTAATACTGCAAAGATTTTACCACGGATATTCTGACAGCGCCCTATGTACCTATTAGAAATAATGGAGTGTAACAGGAAATTGAGAATTTCTCGTCATTGAAGGTGAAATAAATTATGATTTAAATAAAATACAGTTGTGACACCCGTAACATTGGAGAAAATATGTAGAATACGGTTTTGTGTCTCATTCTGAACTTTCCTACGCATGACCATACTCGGCTAAGTCAGCTGGCGTATTGTGAAACCATAAATTCAACATCCATTGTTCCCTGTTTTTTGTACCAACCGTTGTCCGTCGTTATTTATTTTCACAAGAATCTTAGCGGCGACTTGTACGCGCACACTGATACTGCCATGTCTACTTCATCAAAGAATAGATGACATTTGCAGAACAGCGTTAGAGGGTATCATAAAACGAAGACATGTGACTACGCCTTGTATTTTTCATACACCAACCTATTGGTATGACATGGACACGTCGTACAAGCACTGTGTTAACCACATGATGCATAACTTTATTTATATATTGGCAACTCGCTACATAGCCTCATTGTGAGAAAATAGTTTCGCGTCATATGATTTGAAACAAAGAAGTGAACAAGTCGACTGCAGATTGAAATATCAATAGCCATGACGAAATGTCGTTTCCTGCTTACCCTTTCGCGTGTTGTATGTGGCAAAGTTTTTTTCGCCTTCTTTAGTTAGGTTAGCAGTGGTGTCATAGCAGTAACTGTAAGAACGACAATAATTGTTATTATACATGAGAATATAACATTAAAGAAGTATAATTGCGCAATTGGTAGTACTTCTCAGCTCGTACTAAGAACGTTTAAGTGACATTTCGGCAGAATTTAGTGATCTCTCTGTTTATAAACACATTTATTGAGATAGCAGCGGGCTCTAACAGCAGACACTGACATCGTTAAAAACGTCAGGCAGCCCTCTTTCGCAAGACAACCTCCTCTGACGCCATTTTATCTCTTTTCGCTGGCCCAATCGGCACATGGAACACTTAATTCCTGAAGCAGCAGGAGACGCACTGTTTTCTAAGAAGTCACGACGTTCATCAAGTAGCCGTACCATTACGGCTTTAGTACCACAGGAGACCCAGGCATATAAAGTTATTTTTAACACCTCCAACGCCGCTTACTTTCTGCTGGTTACCAGTGCGGTAGTGTACTGGTACAGAACGTTATAATACAGCACCTCGGCATGATTTTGAATCCTAGTTGGCTTCGTTGTAACTGGGCTAACTTTTTGGAAATCAGTTGATGGTTTGATGACGACGTCTCTCGGCTGAATCACGCCATGCACGTGGCATTTAACATCCCTGAAGTATGACTTGAAACAACGTCTCTTGGAATGAAGCCTCGAGAACATAACTTATTTGACGGTCGATTGTATTATTGGCAGGACGTGACCATCCACTAGCCTAACCTATAAAAAGCTGTGTTCATGTTGCTGTGCATCGCCAGAAGTCACTGCCTGAAGGACTTTCGTCAACTGTGGCACTTTTGAAGACAAGACAGGTCAACCACGTGCGCCCAAATGCTTAAAATGCAAATCATAATACACGTCAACAATGAATTGGCTGTAAGCTAAGGAAACGACATTTATTTACGCTCATTGTTTTTAAATTTCGCGCTCATTTTCTTTTGGCCTCTGACAATGTACCTTTTCTTGTAGTGTATCTCAATGCAACCTCCATTATTGTTTACGTGTTTTCACATTAGTAAAAATAAAGATTCGTGATTATTGGTGTAAGATAGGCTCGAGCCTGCTTTTTTGAACTAATCTGCTTCTTATGTCCACTTGTTCTTTATTCAAAGTCATCTGACATACGGAAAATACTCGCCTGTGGAATCACACATAATTGTTACATTTCGCCTGTGCAGCCCGTTCACATGCAGGCTGCAGCATTACTCCATGCCATTTATCATGTTATGAACCTAGTCACTTTGCCGTGAATGCTGCATTTTATCTACCTATGAGCAAGTAATTTCAATACTGCTTTACTATTTGATTTTTCAGGATCATTATCCGTCAACACCATATAAACTTTTTACTAAGATCTTATTGCGCACAAGTAACAACCCTCGTTTTACATCCAAGAGAAATTTAATTTTGCCAGGCATATATTATAACTATTCTTAAAAACTGCCATATAGTGCTATATCTGTTTCCAAACATGTACGAACGAATATAAGATGCAGAACGTTGCCATTTTTAAAGCTTTTAAGACATATATCCTTAACACATATAGTCGAACCCCATTTGGTTGCGCGATATTGTTTTGTGCTTTCCTGTTTTTTATGAATGTAATTTCCACCCATCCATTTCTATCTTACAGCTTTCGCAAGCATTTTCTCTTTTCCTTTAGATAGTGCCACTGCCTTACTCATGTAAATTAACAAAGGTAACCTTGATAATTCGTCCTGTTGCTGTCTTGGGACTCTGCGACCCAAGTCTGTATTATATGGCTTGTTTTCTTTTATACAGGCAGCTTCCGTTGATTCGTACAAGGATTTAACAGACAAGTGTGTTTTACGAGTAACAACATACTTAGTTTTGCTCGCTGTCCTGTTGAGCAACTCCATATTTTGTTTTTTTTTTTACTTTGAGCTTGGAAGATTTTTCAGATATACGTAAATGCATACTTTCCATCAATTATTTTAAAGAGAAAATCTTAAAAGGAGTTGTAGCGCCTAATGAACAGCATCCAAATTGTTATTTTCCTTTATGATAGCTTCTGTATTTATATTTAAGGTGCTGACCGGCCGGCCAGTCTACGCTCGCGCGGTACTCTTAAAGAGTCGATTGACTGTACATTGTGCTATTCCCCCCTCCCCTCAGTGCTGTCGCAATAAAATCTGTACTGCCGCTTGCTTCATCGCCTCTCAGGAACTTGATATTACGCGGCCGCGCATAAACAGCGCAGACAGCGCACATAAAACCACCAGTCTCTTAAGTTTTGCATCAGCCTCCGTTTGCCTCAAGATACGAGGCATGGGCGGCATATTGGCGGCGAGGAGTTACGGAGTCGCCATCTATCGGAAGCGCCTCGCTGGCGTAGTATGAGGCATCACGCGGCGCGCTCCTCATAGGTTTTGCTGTCAGCGCTCACTGAAAACACCACGCGCGAGCTCTCCCGGACATTTCTGTAAGTACTTTCGAAACGAGAGAAGTTTTTTAATGTCCAAATAGTAATCTTGGGCAAACTGAAAGCACAGAATCGTTTACAGACGCCATCTCTTTACCGAATACGTACAGTGAACGCCACTGCGCGCGGTCGCCGCGATGGAGTCTCCCGAACCGGCTTCTTGCGTGAATGGTAGGTCAACACTGAGAGCAAACTATGTGAAATATGTTCTTATAGTGTTTGTATAACTAAATGGAGCGTAATAGAAAGAAGCCTCAACGCAGCGATCGCGCAGGTTCGCAGCGACCGACTGCGCGTCTGCATGCTTGTCCGCGCACTGTTTCGCTTTCTCCGCGCGCGCGTTCTCGCACCGTGCCATGGGCTTTAGGCCGCAGAATATGAGCATTTGACAGTATACAAGACACCATTGTTGCGTGGGAGCTATCAGAGCTGTTCAAAAATAACTTCATTGTAGAGACTTCGACGCCTACAGGAACTATGATGTGCCGTCGCGACGATTCAATCTTTTTTTTCGTCTAAATTTTTTGACTTTTCAATATTACTTTTCGAGTTTCCTCGCACTGTATGTTTATCGGTGTTCTCAGCGTGAAGCCTCATGATCCGGATCCGCGGTCACTACCTGCCCTAAGTAGATATATTCCCTTACCACTTCCACTGCCTCGCTACCTATCGTAAACTGCTGTTCTCTTCCGAGACTGTTAAACATTACTTTAGTTTTCTGCAGATTAATTTTTAGACCCACCCTTCTGCTTTACCTCTTCGGGTCAGTGAGAATGCGTTGCAATTTGTTCTATGAGTTACTAAGCAAGGCAATATCATCAGCGAATCGCAAGTTACTAAGGTATTCCCCATTAACAATTATCCCGAATTCTTCCCAAACCAGGTCTCTGAATAGCTCCTGTAAACACGCTGTGAATAGCATTGGAGAGATCGTATCTCCCTGCCTAACGCCTTTCTTTATTGGGATTTTGTTGCTTTATTTATGGAGGACTACGATGGCGGTACAGCCGCTATAGATAGCTTTCAGTATTTTCACATACGGCTCGTCTACACCCTGATTCCGCAATGCCTCCATGACTGCTGAGGTTTCGACTGAATCATAACGCTTTCTCGTAATCAATGAAAGCTATATATAAGGGATGGTTATATTCCGCACGTTGCTCTATTACCTGATTGAGAGTGTGAATATGGTCTATTGTTGAGTAGCCTTTACGGAATGCTGCCTGGTCCTTTGATTGACAGAAGTCTAAGGTATTCCTGATTCTAGTTGTGATTACCTTAGTAAATACTTTGTAGAGAATGGACAGTAAGAAGTCTTTGGCGTCCCCTTTCTTATGGATTAGGATTATGTTAACGTTCTCCCAAGATTCCGGTACCCTCGAGGTCATAAAGCATTGCGTATACAGGGTGGCAAGTTTTTCTTGAACAATCTGCCCACCATCCTTCAATAAATGTGCTGTTACCTGATATTCCCCAGTTGCCTTCCCCCTTTGCATAGCTGCCAAAGCTTTCTTTACTTTTTCCGGCGTTACTTGTGCGATTTCAAATTCCTCTATACTATTTTCTCTACCATTATCTTCTTCGGTGCCACTGCTACTGTATAAATCTCTATAGTACTCCTCAGCCACTAGAACCATATAATCCATATTAGTAATGACATTGCCGGCTTTGTCTCTTAACGCATACATCTGATTCTTGCCAATTCCTTGTTTCTTCTATACAGCTTTTAGGCTTCCTCCGTTCCTGAGAGCATGTTCGATTCTATCCATATTATACTTCCTTATGTCAGCTGTCTTACGCTTGCAGTTCTGCCAGTTCTCTTCTAGCTGTAGGGTTAGAGGCTTTCATACATTGGCGTTTCTTGATCAGATCTTTCGTCTCCTGCGATAACTTACTGGTGACCTGTCTAACGGAGTTACCGCCGACTTCTATTGCACACTCCTTAATTATGCCCATAAGATTGTCGTTCATTGTTTCAACACTACGGTCCTCCTCCTGAGTTAAAGCCGAGTACCTGTTCTGTAGCTTCATCCGGAATTCCTCTATTTCTCTCTTACCGCTAAATCATTGATCGGCTTCTCATGTACCAGTTTCTTCCGTTCCCTCCTCAAGTCTAGGCTAATTCGAGTTCTTACCATCCTATGGTCACTGCAGCGCACCTTGCTGAGCACATCTACATCTTGTATGATGGCACAGTTAGCGTAGGGTATAAAGTCTATTTCCTTTCTAGTCTTGTCCTTCGGGCTCCTCCACGTCCACTTTCGGCTATCCCGCTTGTGGAAGAAGGTATTCATTATCCGCATATTATCCTGTTCTGCAAATTCTGCTAATAACATTCCTCTGCTATTCCTAGTGCCCATGCCATATTCCCCCACTGACTTGTCTCCAGCCTGCTTCTTGTCTACCTTGGCATTGAAGTCGCCCATCAGTATAGCGTATTTTGTTTTCACTGTACCCATCGCCGATTCCACGTCTTCATAGAAGCTGTCGACTTCTTGGTCGTAATGACTGGATGTAGGGGCGTTGGCCTGTACGACATTCATTCTGTACCTCTTACAAAGTTTCACGACAATACCTGCCACCCTCTCGTTAATGTTATAGAATTCCTGTATGTTACCAGCTATATTCCTATTATTGAGGAATCCGACTCCTAGTTTTCGTCTGTCCGCTAAGCTCCAGTAGCAGAGGACGTGCCCGCTTTTTAGCACTGTATATGCTTCATTTGTCCTCCTAACTTCACTGAGCCCTATTACATCCCACTTACTGCCCTCTAGTTCCTCTAATACACTGCTAGACTAGCCTCACTAGATAACGTTCTAGCGTTAAGAGTTGGCAGGTTACTATTCCAATCATCATCATCATCAGGCTGGTTACGCCCACTGCAGGGCAAAGGCCTCTCCCATACTTCTCCAACAACCCCGGTCGTGTACTAATTGTGGCCATGCCGTGCCTGCAAACTTCTTAATCTCATCCGCCCACCTAACTTTCTGCCGCCCCCTGTTACGACTCTCTTCTCTTGGAATCCAGTCCGTAACCCTTAATGACCATCGGTTATCTTCCCTCCTCATCACATGCACTGCCCATTTCCATTTTTTGTAGGGACAACATGGCCAGAATTAGCACATTACCGGGGTAGTTGGAGATGTATGGGAGAGGGAATTCCCTGCAGTGGGCGTAGCCAGGCTGATGATGATGACGACGGTGCACCAACCGCATATGCTTCGGCCAACAGCGCCCTGATTTTCCTCAGCGAGAGAACTCCAGTCAGTGCACAAAAACTTATCCAGTAGCCTTCTCCTCGCCCATCCTTTCGTTCGCGACCGACTTTTAGGAACTCCCTACTCTTAACGTAATAGTGCGAATAAATTTCTTGTTCTTGCCTAACATAGTTTCGCTAGTGCCCACCCCCTTCCCACTAATATTCCTGGCCGACCACCAGAGCTGCCACCAAGCTACCTCTAGGACGGCAGAGTCTCCTTAAAGGGACACTACAGAGAAAAATGATTTCTTCTGCATCAGTAAATTACCTCTCTAGAACACCAAAACACCACTCTTACTACGATTAGACGCTTGCTAAGTCAGAAAAAGCGCAAGAACGAAAGATGAGTGGCGACGCCCCTTGAAGTTCCCGCAACTCGTCGCTATGACGTCTGGATTTTGATGGCATCTTCTGGGGCCTACTTAAATATATAGCGGTACAGATTGACTACATTGTGTTCTAAAGGAACCAAATAATAAACATGGCAAGATTCGGTAACCTTTACTCTGCCAACGCGGCCCAAATGCGAAAACATAATTTGGAATCCCTGACGTCACACTAACGTACCGGCGTCGGGGTTTCAGCGCCAAATTCGTATACTGATAGTTCGACCTTCATTTTCTCATCTAATAATCAAACTACTAATTTGAAATTACTGCCTGCAGTGTTCTCAAACAATATTTTATTAGTCTAAATTGACTTGTTGCTCTGCTTTAGTGTCACTTTAAAACAACGTGCCTGAATGATGGTCGATGATAGAAAAACATTGCCGTTTTATTTACTCTCCTCGAACAGTTTTTCATTGACTTTTCACAGGATAACTTACGCCTCAGTGGCCTCAGTGATTATGCCCCCGGCACCCTACAAAAAACTTGTCCGCATCGATAGGAGGTTTCAGCACTAGCTCAGCCACATGTATGCAATGTAGACTTCGTCGGCCAGTCACATGAAGCCGTCATCATACTTTGAGATGCTTGCCACATAATAGTCAAACCTACTATTTTCTGAGCAGCATTCGTAATATTACTCTTGTTTGCAATGTCTCCGTTGCTCACACTCTCGTGACTGTCGACCATAATTGCGTCACTCTTGTTATTTCAAATTTCGGCCTTCGTCGAGAAGTGGTCAGCCACAGAATGACATTCACCATCTTCTGTGTGTCCGACAATACTGTCAGCTCAGCATGGGGCGTCGATACTCCGGCCTACTTACCAGTCACTTCTGCCCTGTTAGAGTGCGACCACTTTACGAGGTTGATCAACCCTGACCTTGCTTCTGGATCGGCTGCAGGACTCTTCAGTGTACTTGCATTGGGTAAACCGGTGTCGTTTGGATATTTTGTAACGCACAGAATGATAAAGTGAAGCTTTCACTTAGAGTAAGCGTCTTAAGGGCTTAATGTTTTAGTCTCCGAAATGCATCCACACTCTTCTATAGCTTTATTATTAAAGAGGCACGACTCTTGCCAAGAGTAGTAATCATACGTCTAGTAGGTCTTCAACAAGAAATAGTTGAGCTTACAAGCAAACATTTTAATCCACCTCATTCAGCATAAACTAGGTCATTTGGAGCAATGCTAAATTATCCACACTTTCAAAGTTATCATCGCTGTGTTACGCTCAGTCGGTCGAGGCAGTCTGCGTTTTTATAATCCACAGAGCTGCGAAGCAAACATGAGAGATGTTCGATAGTTTCTCCGAATAGCCCACTTACCAAACTCGCTTAAATTATGACTCAGCGCTAATCGCCCTTTCTCAGAATTAGCACATGTTCACGGGTTCTCTCAGGACGTGCTATGAATGTAACGCTCTTTCCAGGGTACACCCATTTTTCGTAGCTGTCCTGGAGTAGTCTCTAATTTCACGGTGCCTAGTCAGCTTAACAACCTCGCACCTACATAAGCAGCGTTATTTGAAACCTATTAGGAAGTTCCGACAGTACTGCCCTGTTGCAGCTGTACTACTATGCTTACACGAAATTTTACCTTATTGTCCCGAATAGTGGCAATATAAAAGTATGCTGGTGTATGAGCCGTGGGGACAGATGGCTGCGGGACCAAGGTGGCGCACAGGAAGCCATGGCGGAGGTGTAGCGACCGTCCGTCACTTGGACGTCCCTGCCGTGGAGGTCACTGCCCTTTGCTACCGAAATCCAGTTTGCCACGCCGTGAGGATGATTGCCCCCTGCTCTTTCTTGGAACCGAAGAGCCACCAGTGCCACTCAGGAAAGCTGCTTTTGAATAAAGCCCGTGGACTCTACGTTCTCAAGCTATCAAAACGTTCATTCCTTGCCTCCGCAAAACCGAGCTCCCAACAGAATTGAATGAGAAGAGAAGTTTGCTTGGGGAAAGCTCTCTAGTAGATCCGTGACTGCGATGGAGCTGTGATGAGGCTTTTTATATTTTCCAACTCTATGGCAACTCTGATTCCTAGTGCTATTTTACTTTGTTATCCAAACAAATATTCTGCTTCGCGTTTGCCTTGTCTCCAGAACCTGGACGACTATAAAACTGAATTGCGGCAATTTACAGCCGCAGAAATTACTTCTCGTATCCTGCTTTTTTGGACACGAGGGTTGTCGGCGTTATCAGTGTTCTTGATAACGCGTAGGCGCTCATCGCCTGGAAATGACTTATCCTAACAGCATTTATCCGCGACGAGCGATGATTGATTCTGGGCTTTTGATACGGTTATTTTTTCTGTTTTTTCATTTTTTTTCTTCTTTTTGACGTTACGGAGTAAACAAGCTAGGATAACCGTCAGAATCCCTCCGTGGCAGCCTTCCTTTAGTCTGCACACATTCTTAACGTCCAAACATCCGACAGCGTCTAAGAGAAACACCGTCGTAGACGGCTTTTGATGTTGACCTGTTAATTTCGCTAAAGTTCCCCCAGTTATTTTCGTTGCGGTTTTGCTATCCGCACTCATGGACTACAGCAGCAGCTCCAAATCGAGAAGTGCTTAAGTATTAAGACATTTACATGGATATGTTGCTTTTGCATGACGCAAAAGTCACGACACAATCAATGAGCAAATTGTCTCTGTGCCGTCATCCATTAGCATGGTATGGCCGAAGCTGCTCGCAATATTATGTCACATTTAGTGGCCACCGGGCTAGGAACACTTTTGGATATGACATATATAGTACTTTCAGGTAGTCCCAAAACTAGTCTCCGGTCACGGTTATCCACGTTCATGAAGGAAAACCGCTATTTAAATTATTGTGCAGTAATACATGCCGGATTTGTCTCTTTTTCACATTGTCTAAGATGTTGCCGTCCTGCCTTTATAATATGGCCGCAATGTAGCCTAGCAGGTATGGAACGCCATAAAAGCTACCCACATACTCAAAGACCTCGGGCACAAATCCTGACGCTTTCTTGCATTCAAGAGTTGTGCGGCCGCCAAGGACATCCTTAACGAATGTTACATAATAAATATTGGGTTTTAGGTGCCAAAACCACGATCTCTTTGTGATTCACGCCGTATTGGGGGATTCCGTAATAATTTGGACCACTTGTGGTTCTTTAACATGCGCCTAACCCTACGTACCCTGGTGTTTTCGCATTTCACACCCATCAAAATACGCCTGCCGCAACTAGGATTCCATCCCGCTACCTGGTGCTTAGCAGCCGAACACCATACCCACTAAGCGACTAAGGCGGGTAGGCAATGTTGGCAGTTCGAGGAACGTGACAGTCAGCATGTGAGACAAATTCTTGCCATCCACATTGCGCTAGAATCGGTACGAGTCATTGAAGAATGACACCGTAGAGTGCATTTTATTTATTGTGATGGAGTCCGGGTCCACTATTTCCGACCGGAATTACCCTGTTGCGATTGACGACCGGGCATCTCGCTTATATGCGTAGTGGCCTGACATCTGCCGACACTCGCGTCGGCCACAGAACCATATATTTGACTTCTCTTTAACACTTGCCGACATTTTAGCTTTATTTCGCGCCATCGGGATTCTGTCAAACTGCTTCCACAGTCAATTTATTTTTGCCAAAATTTGGCCACCCTGTCAAGGTTATGGTTTCTCATTTTTAGGTCATCTTTTATATTTAAGCTAAGGCTGTCCTGACATTTCCAGTGGCTTCACCTTTCCCAGAAAGCACACACTTTTGTCGGCCTCTGTTCATATTTTGGAGTATCTTTAATACACGTTGAAACTATAGCACGCCCCGTTACCGCGCTCCTAAAATAGTCATTTTATTTTTTTTAGGTCTTTTGCAAGCTTCTGCCTTCTTGCCGTTCATCAACCTACTGATTTCCCTGTCCCTTGTATCCCATTTTGACGACTACGATCCCATGGAAGTTGGCAATGATGTGATGGCCATGGGATTGAAGCCGTTTAAATCAATTCTACCGTAGACACAACAGCCGGTTTTGCTCAATACGAAGGAAATATTGCATTAATGAGCGCCATTCTTAGGCATATATATTCATAGCTTAAAAAATTATATGGATCCCACGCGCTGGGCGAATCGACGTAAGCAAAGCTTTCTGTGTTTGTGTTGTTTGTTTTGATTGACGTTAATTAGCATTAATGCTGACTGCGAATGCATGATTTCTTCAGCGCATGGTGCAATAGGAGAGCAGTGAGTCGATGGCCAATGTTACTTTGCGTGCGCTACTGCTGTGTATCTTCCTAGTACACAACATACAGCGAGCCGCGTTTGCTTGACGCACCGCCCAACTCCTCTCCCCTCGCCCTCCCTCACCACTCCCTCGTAACTCTCTCACCTTCGACTGTCTCCACGCGCGCGCAGCGGCCCGCCGACAGCTTAGCCCGCTGCATGACGTTTCATGTTTCGTTATCTGCTGTTATCGGGAAGCGTGCGCTGCTGTGCGTTGACCGTAGTGGGTATTTCAATAGGTGAAGCGCCAATAGTGACGGCACACAAGAAGAAATACAGACAGGGCAAGGCGCCTTGTCCTGTCTGTATTTCTTCTTGTGTGCCGTCACTATTGGCGCTTCACCTATTGAAAGCTATGCACCAACTAGCCCCACAACGTGTTTTACTGTTTTACCGTCGTGGGTAGTTTCTTAAGTTTCTTAGTCCTTGATAGCTTTGTGCTTGTGCTCCGCGGTGTTTTGCCCTTTTCACGACTCGTACCGCTCGCGCATCGCACAGTGTTGCACGAATACCTCAAAAACAAGCCCTACAAAGTTGTTCCGGGTGCCTAACGACAACAGGTGAGCGCGCACACCCAAGGACCTCTGAAGGCGCATGTACACGAACACAGCCCTCTCCAACTGTGGGCTCCATGAGCCTCCGGACGTCGTTGCGCCTTGATTTTGCTACACTTCCCTCTTACCTGTACAGAAAGCTGGCAAGTAGATGTTCCTCCTCATTGTCACCTCGTCTATGACTTGTGTTTTTCTGTGCCAAGTCTCATTCTGCAACTTCAGTAACTTAGCTTTCCATCCCGCCCTCAGTGCTTCTTCTGTGTGTCACGGTCTACAAACGTGCTAACAGCTGAAACAATACTGTTCCTGTTTGTGTATTATTTCAGTAATCGCCGATGGTAAAACCGCGCGAACAACCTTCATGTGTAGGCATAATACGCTTTTTCTTCTGGAAAGCATGAGCATTGCAAGTGTCCTAAATGGAGTTTTTTGCAGTTCGTGTTTACTATACATAGAAGTGCCGAGGGGCTGCGACTTAGGGCCTCAAGTGACGTAGTTTTACTGCTAAGGATTGCATTCGGGGTGAAGGAAAAGTCCCGCTGCTGGCTTATTTTACCTGGTTTTTGATTGAGGAATAGATTTTTGAGTGCGGCTGCACGTGTGCTGCTGCAAAAGCCGACTGCCATCTGGTCCCCCTTGCCACCGTTACTCAAGTTGTGGCGAAGTGCACAGTAATGTGATAATGTATATTTCACTTTCTTGTACAGTGTTATTTTTGTTCTGCATGTCTTTTTCATTTTGTTCAGTAGTAATGAACATGACACACATTTCATATACTTTCGTGCAGGCTCATAAGTAAGCTCTTTTTTTTTTGTATGACTATCCATCAATCTTCGCATTTTATTCCATATTTTAGGTATTTTGTGTGTCATTGTTTTTGCCATTACCAGTGACTTTTCCCCATCTTTTGTTGTCATGACTATGTAATACACGTCGTCCAGTTTTGTGCAATATCTTAGTGCATATATCAGAAGCTCGTCTACATTTTGGTCTTGAGGGCGTTATATAAAACCTTGTTTCTTTCATATATATGTGTGTACATCAAACAGCCTTCGCATTTTCTAGCGCTTTTTTATTTGTTATTGAACTGTCTGTGAACTTTTGTGTTTAGTACTCGTGTATATGTCATGCACCCTTCACTTTTGTTCATTTTTTGAGCGGGTATCACCACTACGTTATAAGAAAAATCTTTGGTGTCGCTGTATTGACTTCGTTTCTTAAAACAAAGTTCTGTTGTGTTGGAAGTGGAATTTTTAATGTCCCGGCACATTCTGGTGTAAGTATGGGCAAGAATGCGTCCGTGCCACCGCATAGCCCACGGCGCACCACGCGCCAGCTCGCAAGCATTGCCAATGCGCGGCGTAGCGCGCGCATTGGCATTGGCTTGCGAGCTGGCTCGTGGTGCGCCCTAGCGCGCGCGCTCGATATGAAAAAAAAAGAAAGACAGAACGCCCCGCCTACAGGCAAAAGCAAAAGAAAAGTATGCGGCGCGCACGGCATTGGGAAACTGAGCGGAACGGGTCGGCGTAATAAAAACAAAAAGAACGAAAGACGCTAAGGGGAGGAGGCGCCGCGCAGTTCTGTTCATGTTGTCATGACAACATAAACACTCGTGTGCGCCGCCATTTTGCATTAACATTGCCCTCCTGTTAGGGCCATAACTGAAGGGGACCTTGGCGCTAGCGTCGAAAGAGCGGCTGCTCGAAAACAGCCAATGGCACCTATGCGGAGATTCACCCCTGGGGCACGGAATTGGACCGCTAGACCATGACGCGAAACGGTAGGTGCGAACGATTAAACGATTCGGCGGCAGCCTCCAACGTCTCTGAAAGGGATACGGTCGAGCTTTTATAGACACCACATGACACCACAGACACCGCGTGTCAAAAGTTGCTTCGGGGAACAGTGTTACAGAGCAGAGATAGGCATCATTTGAAAGCTGATTCTCCAGACTACATACGCTTCAGCGACTTTGACGATACACGCCGTAGTTTTATCCCAGCTACCGTTTTCGTCTAGGAAATTCGGTAGAAATTTTCGTCGTTTCCATAGGCTGCCATTGCTGAATCTTTAACCAATCTCGGAACAAAATTCTTGCTTGCCACAGCATGATGACTGCATTTCACTCGTGTGGATTGTCTTTCAGAACATGTCTGTCACCTGCCTTTTTCAATAACCTACCTGCAGCTTTTGTTATTCGCGGAAAGCCAGCTCATTCCATTGAAAACGCGCTAACTTCGTGCCGGGGCCGCTAGGGGCGCTAGTTGGTACGTGTCCAGAAATGCTGGGTATGCCACCACCACGTTCAAGCAGCAAGAAACGAGCCCTTCGTTACTTACATCACCCTCGTTGTATTGGTCTCTGTATAAGTCAGGTGCCGATAACGAACACGCCAGGTACTTCCAAGCCTGCCATAAACTTGAACTGACTTACAGTCCACGCCTGGTGCGTAATTTTGAATTTTTACGTAGTACGGTATAGTATTGTTTTTGAAAATCTGGAAAGGAAATCGAGGATGACGGAATAGTTTCAATTGGCTACTGCAGCACGGTGTGTGCCCAGGAAAAAAATGTGTACGCCGAATTTGTTTGACGCATAAAAAGTAGTTTTAGACGCACACTGTCATTATTAAAATGCATATGTGGTAGATGACTAAGAAGACTACTTCTCTTTTGTACTTACCAATAGTCAGCCTACAATACCTTATTGAAAATGAATGCATTTGATGATTTTCATTACAGCAAATTTTCCTAATAATTAGGAGAGCCTATCGTACAAAAGGAACGCATATATGTAGTACTTATTTATTATTTATTTATTTGCACATGCTGCAGCCACGTTTGCCGCCATAACAGGAGCGATCACATCTACAAAAAAAAACATATATAAATTGCCGTAAGTGGAAATCCATGCAAAAAACACATTGAACAACATAGATACAAAACATTAAAATAAGTAACTAATTATGCTAATCATGCATAAACACTGGTTCACTGGCAAGGAACGCATGTCACCTGATAATAATGGCTAAAGAACAATGCTTCGCAGAAAGAAACTGTACTTGAAGGTATTTGTAGGCACAAAGAAAGGCTTGGAATTAATCTCATGAAGTTACTTCTAAAGGCCTAGCAGGTGTTGAGTATTTTGTGTTAGGTTCACGCCTACCACCGTGACCATGGTGGGCCCACTACGTGTAGGGAGATTGCACGACTGTAATATTAGAACTAAGTATGCAAGTTTTCTAATGCTTAAACAAATGGCATGCGCCTCCCTAATACGTGGCGTAATATTGTGAGTCATTCGAAAAAAAATTTATGTGAGGCCAGCAAATGCCCTTCCCAATAGAGGGCTAGAATGTACAGCTTAAGGCCATTATATACGCTGTTGACACCTTCCATCCGGTGTACAATGACAAACCAACCACTGTTGGCGATAACAACTAGCGGCCCAGCGCGAAACATTCTACGAGCCTGTTCGCATTCGCCGTTCCCCCTACGACATATGCAAAAAGGAGGAGTTGAACCTAGACCAGAAATGCCTAAGCCTGTATCGAATTGGGGCAGCAAGAAATATGGGACGGCCCTGTAAATAACAAACCAATGAGGATTGAAGGTGACTAAAGGCTACCCAAAACGAGAGGATGTGCCAATCGTGCATTAATTGAGCTTTCACGAACGCTCGTTCCTTCTGCTCTGCTTATGACGGCAATATCGGTTGCTTCTGCCGCCTCGAGCATCGCATAAAGAAATTAAGCGGAACCTGCCTGAAACAGAAGTTATGAAAATAAGCTTAGCATTATATGGCGTTTGGCATGGTAGGAATGTGTACGTTCGGCAATGCAAATATATGTATCTCTCTATTCGCACCTTCACGCATATATAAATGAATAGCAGACATCAGCATGAGAAAAAAAGACACTCAGAAATGACTACAGTATTAACATTGATATGGTTATCACAGTCGATGTTTACAAATATTCAGTTGTGATGTTTTCTTCTGATTGGTAATCGAGTGCACATGTCAATGGAACGGTAACCATAGCGGGTACGGCGTTGAACTTCGTTCAGTCAAACTTAAGATGTCGCGAGTCTGTGCTAAAATGGCGTGCGTTTACAACATGTGCGAGAACGATATTAGGGTATTCCTGTACTCTATAGGATCTATCGGAAATCAGCTTGATTTCTAACATAGAATGTATTGAAAACAGAACGGCCGGATTTGTAC
Organism: Dermacentor variabilis; assembly: GCF_050947875.1. Taxonomy (NCBI): domain Eukaryota; kingdom Metazoa; phylum Arthropoda; class Arachnida; order Ixodida; family Ixodidae; genus Dermacentor; species Dermacentor variabilis. The sequence goes on from NC_134569.1 coordinate 175,126,797, forward strand.
TGGGCAGGCATAGTAGAACCAAGATCATTACCACAATGAAGCAAGAATTCACTTGGCAATCGCTGTCTTCACGGCGAAAAAAACTGAAACTAGAGCTATTTTTTTCTCAAATATTCTCTCATAAGGCTGGTAATAGCTAGAAAACGCAGACCTAAAGAAACCGTTTTATATTTCGAAACCCTAAAAATACGTGAACACCGCTCTAGGATGTACGTGCCTGTTTGCTTGTTCCTTTTTTCTTAAGTAGATGAATTAACGGAAAAAACAACCTTCCTGAAGAGCAAGTGCGTTGCCGCAAAGAAGTCTTGCTTTAGATTGCAGCTATTAGGCACCAGGCGAGCGTCGGCGTAACGGAACGAATGAGCACTGCAAAGGATGAAAGAGCGAACGAGGAGCGTAGCGTTGGATGAAAGTCACTATGAGGAAAGCAGAGGAGGAGGGTGCTGAGGAACTATGAGGTGGAAAGCGGAAGAAGGTGTGACGAAAGCAGGAGAAGAAAGGCGTAGTGAGGCGACGATGGCTTCGACATGGCGCCCGAGTAGCCTGCGTCATCTCGGAGGTCTGCCTGCGGCGCGTGATGTGAATCACGCCCACGCGTCATCCACGCGCTGCCTCTCGCTATCTGCAGATTAGCGAGACTGTCGCGCCACACTTCGCGGCGTTTGCAACGCGCCGCACGAGATAGATTATCAGCGCCAGCCAATACATCGTGAAATGAAAACACGCCGCATAGAGCAACGCTCGAATTCCTCGGGAGGGAGTACAGTAATCTTCACTGAATTTATGTCTATGCTGTAAAACTCGCCTCTCCTGTTGTAACGCCCAAGGGCAATGCGGGGCCATTCTTGAGTAAAGAAGCACCCCTGCCCCCAGTCACTACACATCATTACTACGCATAACACATACTGCACCACGCTGATCGCCACTTAATTCTACACATATCGTTTGCTGATCCCGTTAAAGGAAGTTTCGCGTATTTTTTTTTTCATACCATTGTGTAGACGAAGTAAACCACTACTCTATCACACATGTGACACATTCATAAATGTGCCGTTTTCACGTGTCGCATTTATCCAGATTTACCTAGAAAATATCATTTACATTAAATGGGAAGGCATGAGGGGCAAGGAGAAAGTTGATATCAACACGGGACTGAGGCAGGTGTACCGTTTATCTCCATAGCTCTTTATGGTGCACAAGGTAAGGATATGAAGACTGCTAAAGCGAAGTAACATCGTGTGAATCTATGATACAAGGAGGCGGTTACACTAGCAGAGTAGCAGCTTCCAGGTTTGTTTTGTGCGGACGACATTATGCTGTTAGCTAACAAGCAGTGATATGAAACGTCTGGCTAATATCTGTGGACAAGAGGGTTAGAATTTAAGTCCACAGCTTAGTGTTAAAAATCAGGTGTTATGGTATTCAATGAAAACCGTGAACAGACCGTATCTATACAAGACATAGAAATACCTCGTCTGAAAGAATATAAACACCTTGGTATAAGGAGAAACCAAGGCAATAGAGATATTGAAACGCAGGAAAAAACAACAGCAAAGGAGAAGCGAAATGCGGCCATAATGAAACACAGAACGCTATGGGGATACAATCGATACTAGCTGCTCCAGGGTATTTGGAGAAGGGCCTAGGTTATGACCGCTCGAGTTCGCTCTTCTCCACGGGCGGCCATTTTTCCAAGAAAGTATGCCTTCCAACCACTCGACCATCGATCTTCCAAAATGGACCATCGCGGACAACATCAGTCCCTTTCGACGTAAGTATGAGGCTCGGAGCAGGAGCTATGGCGCTTCAAAGTAATCTGGGGCCTGACGAACCAACCGACTGAGCTGTCTTTCGGGGCAACATCCAAGGTTCACGAGTTCAAATCACGTGTTCTCTTCCTTTTTTACCTTTTTTTTCTTTTTTTAATGTCTTTTCTTTTATTTTATCACTGTATGGAAACCCTCCTAAAAAAATTTTATATATCCTCAATTATTTATGGCCGCACATGTGCAGGTCATAAATACCAGGTTCCCTGGCCGAGTGCCATCCGTGCGGTATAACCGAGCTCAGATTGGTCCACCTTGACTGATCAAATAAGGCACTACTGTAGGTTAAATGAGGCGTACAACTCCTGCGGGACCCGCCGTGGTTGCTCAGTGGCTATGGTGTTAGACTGCCGAGCACGAGGTCGCGGGATCGAATGCCGACCACGGCGGCTGCATTTCGATGGGGGCGAAATGCGAAAACACCCGTGTACTTAGATTTAGGTGCACGTTAATGAACCCCAGGTAGTCAAAATTTCCGGAGTCCTCCACTACGGCGTGCCTCATAATCAGAAAGTGGTTTTGTCACGTATAACCCCATAATTTAATTTTTAATTTAACTCCTGCGGGGACGGTAGAGTATCCGCCTGCCGTGCAAGAGGACCGTGGTTCAAATAACGGTGCCGCGTAATTCTCCACGGGAAAATAGCAAAAAAAAAAACCGTGGGTTGAGAAAATTGCACAAACAGGCCTGGAGTGCGGCCTGATCCCGGTGACCAGAACCGGTAACGCACTCTCTCCCCAGAGCAGGATTGACCACCCTGGTGCAGTACTTGGCCACAACCCAGGCCCTCAGTCTCCAGCAGCCGCGAAGCAACTGACCACGGCGGCGGTCAGATATGTGACGCAGCAGAGGGTGCTAAGAATACCTGGCTCCGGACAGGCCGCCATTGGAATCTGAACCTGGCAACGGTTAACGTTAGAACGTTATCTAGGGAGGCGAGTCTAGCAGTGTTATTGGAGGAATTAGAGGGTAGTAAATGGGATATAGTAGGGCTCAGTGAGGTTAGGAGGACAAAAGAAGCATATACAGTGCTAAAAGCGGGCACGTAGTGTGCTACCGGGGCAAACAAAGGTTCGATCAATAGCTTATGTTTACGCAATGTTCGAAGTTCGAGGGGTTAAACTGGCTTTGCATTTTGCAAGTGGCGCAAAATTGTGCCGGCTACGTGGATTTAAGTTCAAATACCGGCAAGATCAAATTTAGGCAGACAGTAGGAAACGCTCTGCCAAAATGTCGTGTGACGTGAGATGCCTGTGGTGTAAACGCGCATTGTTACAAAAAAATCTTTAAATATCTGTTGGAAAGCGTCATGAGCACTTCTGACGCTATTTATTCAAATGTCGGCAGAGAACTCTATGATAGAGAAAGTTTACAGTTGGCAGAAATATGGGACACGTTATAGGTAATGCAAACTAACCTGACAGGGTGCTTCTTGCTTACGTCCCCTGCATAAACACTTTGATGAAGCGCTCCAGAGGATGTAATAATAAATTCTATGAGGGGCGTAAAAGTCAGCCCGCTGCCATTACATACCTACGTATATATCCAAATCACATTGAGAAAAAATATGAGGACTGCTATGAAACATTTTTGTGCCAACGTGAGTGGGTATGGATGACATATAGCTCATGCGAAGACATCTCTGATAGAAGTGTCTCCAAATGTGATGCTGCCGGTCATAGCTTGGTTTCGCAATGCCCGAAAAGAATTCTGTCTGATACAAACTTTATATTTACCAGAGATTAGACGCCTCTCAACTGCAATAGTTCTGGGTATTTGATCGTCACTGCCTCAACCAGGAGTATTTCAAAAAATTCATGAACCTTCGTTTTCACGGCATTTACATACGTGATACGACATTCACCCTACGTCATCGTTGAACTAAAGGAGGTACGTTGTTTCTCTTTGTTGAAAGTAAGGGCGGGGTAATAAGTCATTTGAAAGAGCGTAGGTTTGCGCATGTTGGTATTCCATAACATTTAGGTTTTTAGCGCACGAAAAGGGAGGAGAGACAGAGATACGACGCGGACACAGCGCTAATAAATGATGTTTGGAAAAAGCAATGTGGGTGGATTAATTGAGGATTTCCCCAAAAATTGAGTGTTCAAGCTCTCCGGAGATTAATTATTGGTTCACAAGCACGCTAACCAAGCCCGTTTCCCTGACAGAACAACAAACTCCACTGAAAAAAAACTTAGCGACAAAAAGGAAAGCATGAGACACATATTTGTGCCAAGTGATATACGTGGAGCAAGAGATGTCGCCTTAGCTAAAAATGTGAGTATTTTCGAAAGTGTCATACTTCGTGCTATGAGCTGCGCTTCTCAACGGCCCCAGCTAGCGGTATTTTACAAAAAGGTTATCTTTACTGCAAACGGAGGTCACGTTTAGTGCAATTTGAGGCGAAAATGAAGTATTTTTGCCATGTTACAAGGATTGCAAAGAATTAGTGAACTTCCATTTTCTTTAGCTTATTGTACCGTTGTAGGACTATAGCAGGTTTCTACGGTCTTCTCGATGAACTTCAAAAGCCTGCTTGTTTATATTTGTCTGAAATTGGAGGGAGGTGATATGTAATGCCTAAGCAAAGTTGAAAGTGGGTCGACAAATTACAGACTTTAGCAGAAGATGACCTGCACAGCTTATTCATACCGTTATAACTGTGTTTTAGGAATAATGCAGAATTGAGTATGCTGACCTGGTGTAACTGTAAACTTCGAAAAGATCACATGTACTAAAACTTGCGCGAATATTATGGTCAATATTCTCGCAATGTGTTGGGAGGAATTGCAGCATGCGCAAGCTTTTTTAACAGCCGCCCGAAAGCGTGACATGCGGGCAAGGTCTCAAAGGGACCCCTCATGTAGTGCCAACTATTTCATGTGCGTGTTTTAATTAAAGGCAAGTGCTTTTTTTGTTTCTTGTTTTTTTTTTTTTGCTGCAGAATTCACAGTTTAAAGTCGAAAGCCTTAAGTGTCTCATGCCCCCGATGGTCTTGAAGAATACGCGTCGTCTGGGCAAATGGTTCACAAACTATCATCATCATCAATCACCATCATCATCAGTCCTCCCCCCCCCTAAGCAAGAAAAACATGCCGTGCTTTGTTCTTCTAGTAACGCAGCAGCTACAAACAGTCAGCAAAGTGAAGCATGCAGTGCGTATATTCAATGGAATGACACATAGAACGTACAGAAACGTGGCATTTAGACGAGTGGTACAAAAAAAGACCACGTAACTTTCTCGGTGCCTCATACACCCGTAATCCATGACTCATACCACCGAATGGAAGCGAAAAATGCAACGGCCAATACTCCTGTAAGGCTGAGGCTACAAATCTCACCAAAGTTAAACGAAAAGTGCATACATTCATTGAAATCACCAATACAGCAGACAGAACAGCACACGTTTCAACCCACTGCTGGGAGGATGCAACGTAAAGTCAAAGATAAGCTTCGTTGGCGCGAATCTGACCCCGCTATACGAGCGCACGAAGCCGCAGTTAAGTGTCGAAAACTAGCAAAAAATCAGAACTGCGAATGCGCCAACGCGATGATGCGAAATGTCGCATTAGGAACTGTACAGCAGGCTTTCGCCTTCATGTGTTACAAGAGGGTAACAAGCTGTCGAACTCCTTGGTTCCTAAGAGTTCTTAGACATTCGTCCGCCGCATTTGGTACTAATATGTGCAGCGTTTTTTTTTTTTTGGTTTTCGTGGTTTTCTAACCAACAGTTCTTGCGTAAGAAGTCGTTCTGAACACTGGCCTAGTTTCCCTGGCAATATTGTCGTGATTCTGCAAGGTAACAAGTGTGCATCTATTTTTATTGCGCGTTAAGTGGGTTAAGGCGACAAATCGGCTTTAACAACGCGCGCAGGGTCCCTCTCTGTTGTCGTATTGTGAGTCTGAAAATTTTTCGTGTTATCATACGTATCGCAAAATGAAACTGAGGTTGTAACACCTGACAGAATATTTTCCTACAACGACAACATTATTTCATCACGTATGAGTTCTAGTTGTGCAGTGCAACTGCATAGCCCTGTGGATGCGCTAAATGTAAACATCATGACCATTATTTGCAATTTTGCGTTGATGGGAGCAGAGATTACGCATTAAGCACGCTGCCGCTTAGTGTATAGCCCTATTTTTAAATTTCACTGTTCTTTCGCTGCCTTTTTCTTGATTCGTGCTTACTATTTTAATACTTCAGGCTTCACCGCATCAAAAATGATTTTGGGGTAAGAAAGAATTCTGATGGTGGCAAGTGTCATAAGACATTACAAATGGAATGTAGGCCTGCAGCAATGTATAGGAAAAGAGAATAATGGAGTTAACTTCAAGAACGTGGATAGATATTGACCTACGTTGTGTTGGGTGTGAACTGAAAGATATTGGCTACAGTGTTAGCTGAAACTTTGAAACTCGTGACAGCATCTGCGATAGGTCACCATACAATAAATGGCATTAGAGGTTGGGCAATAAAGGCTTATATTCTTAAGGATACACTGCTCGGAGAGTTCGTAATATATGATAAATAAATAGGCATTAGAAAGGCGAAAGGCGAGAACCAGCAAATGCTGCTTAATTCGCGAAAGCACGCTTTTCAATAGAAGAATGCCAACTAAACTCCCAAAAGTAAGCTTGCGATCAGTTTGAATGGTGGCGTAGGCACTGACAATATTGGTTATATCAGCTGAAGTTTTTATATAACAAAGGAATCTCAGTATAAGGCAAGTGTTTTGGAAACGACTGCAAAAAAATTGTGCACAAGAATATAAACATCCGCAGATTTTTATTAGTGACTCTCAGCACCATTGGTGTTATTTTATCATAAATTTCTACGCAAATAAACGAAGGTATCTGTTAGTGATCAGGCTTACAACGTTAGCTGCTTTGCGAAACTCGTAGAACCCACCTGGGAAATGTCGTAAGTGGTATCACCAGTCACCAAGTAAAGACAAGCGAATAGGTGAAAAAAGGTCTCGACGCTTAGGAAAGCCATCATGCTTAAGCAAGAACCTGCCAGGTGCCTGGACCTTTATACTAATGCTTTATAAGTTCACTTGTACTGAGGCTATTTCGGCAACTCGTACGTTAATCAAAACATTCAAAATGTATATGACGTTTTTTGACATTTAAAATCTACCGCTAAATGTCATTACCTTTATTATTATATTATATATATGCACTTGCTTAGCCCTTCCTACCTTAACATATAGCTCACGTGAAAGCCTACGTCCATGTGACCACAAAAACAGCTAAGCTGCCAGAATGAAGGCCACACTTGACATTTCAGTATTGACATTTCACTCGAGTTTTCCACCGCTGCTCGGCTTTCTGAGAAGGAATTGATCTGAATCTTGTTTCGACTAACCATAGTGTGTCACCACCACCACAATGTTTAATAAGCTTTTCTGCAACATTTACAGCTGTATGTTTTGTAAAACTTCACGTTACACCTCATTGACGTAGCTTGAAGGGACACTAAAGCGAAACGATAAGTCAGTTTAGGCTAAAGAAGCATGGCTTGAGAACCCTGCACGCAGTCATTTAAAAAAAATAGTTTGATTATTTCATGAGAAAATGAAGGTTCAAGTATCAGTAGTGAAATTTCGCGCCGAAACCCTAACGCCGGTGCGTCAGCAAGACGTCAGGGATTCCAAAGTATGTTTTCGCATTTGGGCCGCGTCGGCTGAATAAAGGTTCTCGAAATTTGCCATGTTTATTATTTGGTTTCTTTAGAACAGAATGCAGTCAATCTGTACCGCTATATATAATGAGTAGGCCCTAGAAGATGCCATCAAAATCCAAGACCTCACAGCCCCCCGGCGCGGGAACATAAGTAGGCGTCGCCACCCGTATTTCGTTCTTGCGCATTTTCTGGCTTACCAAACGTCTTATCGTTGTAAGAGTGGTGTTTTTGGTGTTGTTGAATGGTAACTTACTGATGCAGAAGAAATCATTTTTCACTTTGGTGTCCCTTTAAGCACAGTCGCAATGACTGAAATAGCAGCTGAGGAGAACAGAAGGGAAAGAAGCTAGTGGTAAAAAAACTCTCGATAATATATGCAGGGTAGCAATATTATCACAGTGAGAGACATCAGCAAAAGCTGCAATACACCTTTCGTGTGCAATTGTCGTTCTCAATTAAATAGGCAGCAAGCTCGTTCCATCTTTCACGTTCCATCTTTCACGTCAGATCGACGAAGATCTGATCAGTGGATCAAGCGCGACGGCTTTTATACATGACTCATCGAAAGTTCAAGAGTAATCGCTGGTGCTCGTGTGCCTTGGAAAAATTGCTACACAATTAGCATCGCGCATACAGTGAGGTTACGCAAGACTTGGTAACAAGAGACAAGGATAGAACCATCGATAACGTTCGAGAAATTACTGGTACTGGTACATGCAAGTGCCTCCTGCGCCGTGCGATCAGGTTTGGCACTTGTTAGCCGCTGAAAAGCGATCGCGCGAGAGAGATAAACAAGTTACCGTTTCAATGTGGACGTGAGTGATGCGATAGGGAGGTACGTAAATGCATGGAGTAAGTAGGGAGGAGTGGTGGGTGAGCATCAGCATAAGAATTAGTTTAAGCGTAGCTCGGAACCGACGGCAATGCATCGTATTGAAACATTCACAATGACTTCTTTTCACCACCCCCTGCAGTTTTCCCGCGCCGTGACCCCGCTAACAAAGTAAAGCGTAATGTGCCGCTCATCGCTCTACGCAGAATCATTTATTCCTCGCACAATAATAGAATGGAATACCCTACCATCACGCATAGCTACTGAAGTTAACTTACCATCTTTCCAAACCCTGTTGCAAGAAACGGTCAGTGGTAGCAGATTAGTTATTACTTATTGTCATATGCGCATATTAACATATTATGTAAAATGTTCTTATGTTTTCATGACTAAGTGCATATACCCCTTGTTCATATCTATTTATTTTATATTCCTTGTGTATGGTATTTGTTTCACATAGTTTTATTTTTTGTGTATATTTCATGTTTGTGCCCCCCACCCCACCTTATGTAATACCCTCGCGTGAGGGCCATTCGGAGTAATGTAAATAAATAAATCGGTAAAATGCAGAAGTTATTTCATGGCACAAGCCCGGACCGATATAAATCAACATATTTTTGGATAGCAGCATATTTTTACTTCTATTGACTGTATGAAGCGAATTTATGACTTAGGGATTAAGGTGTCTCATCAAAATTGTTTGAGTTTCATATGTTTAGAAATACCACAATCGCGAAGTATACAAATCAATAACAATGCACCAAAAATGTTTTTTTGCAGTACTGTAAAAATGCAAGTTTTAGATATTCTGAATCAGACAAGTTTTATTTGTGAATGGAAAGCTTACGTAGAATTGTTTTTATGTTTAGCCCAAATTAGTGATTTATTTTCGAGTGGTGTATTCACGACAATTCAGCCAATGTCATTTATTCGTCCTCATTTTTTTTGCAGTCATGTAGGTGTAGCCATGCAGACTACGTATCACGGTCGTAGTAATCACAGTGCCGGCATTCCGTCGTCACCATACCGTTGCCTTCGAATCCTCATTTTTGTTCTATCATCGCCCTGCGTACAATGTGACGACGTGGATGTGTGCTCTATGCTCAGCTAAATGTTTCCTTGTGAAAACGCGTCCAACTTGGTCCTGTGCTCTGTACTTGCCATTGCCAGTTCAATAAGCAAGAACAGTTCTTCGGAAACACCAAATAAAGCTTCGACAATTCTTACAGCGCGTGGAATGGCCACCTTTTTCTGCGTGAAAACAAATCAGTTCTGCTCACTCTAGGAAACATCCATAGATAAATTCACAATTAGCCCACGGCTTACTGTACCTCGCTACTTTGTACGATATCACAAAGCTGGTCCTGACAGAAAGTGTCAGTGTGTGCTGCATACAAAAATTACTCGTGTTTTTTGCACTTTAACTTGCACATATTAACATGTTGGCGTCCAATTGGCGCGAAACATGGTAAGCGTTACCAGTAGGAATTTATGTCAGACTACGCAGAGACGCACATCTGCGTAGACTGGCCGCTAATATCCGACAAAGTGGGAACAATGCTGCTGTATCTCTCATGACGGCCGTCGATATCAATGACGATGATCTCTGTTATTGGCTCCTTCTTCAATGGCTTCCGTGTTCCCTCCACTGTGACGGGAACATTGTTGTGACAATGAAACAAACAGGTGTGGGCGCTCTGAAAACTGCAGGGAAGTTGAATTTGATTTCTCAGGAGCTGTGGCATCGATGGCGGGGTGCGCCATGGAAGGCAGAACATTTTATTCGACTTTAGCACTGATCAGCCTACGACAGCTGGCATATCGACACAGAAGACGAAATCCTAACTTCCCCAGTGGACACATCACAGAGACGCAGCAACACGTCCCCTCATCCCAAACGTGCCAAGTGCGGGACGTGTCTTTCACTTCCCTTTTTCTCCATTTGCGAACCGTTGGGTAGAAAGCTGGGTAGAACTAGTGAAGTGTTTGTTTGCCTTCTATCCCAAAGCGCGCCCCGAAAGCGCTGGAAGGAGCGTTCTCTTTACTCCTTACCGCTTCATCCTTGGGCAGCGGGTGAGACCTTGTCCACTGTGTTACAACTCGTAGCTCCAGGCCCTTCCGCACATTAATGCGGAGAAACCATTTATCTGGCCTCAGCGGCACCGTGAATCCGACAAGGAGAGCTTCGCCGCCGCAGCGGATTTCCAGGTGAATCTTTGGTATGAATCACCGCGTCAATGTAGCGCCGGATAGCAGAAGAGGGCGGAAGATGACGAGCGGCCTGCGGCCCGCATGTCGTACTTTGCCTAAACATATCTCAGGTTAAGCTTTATGGCTCGTGACCCGTAAAAAGGCGTTGTGCTTCATCTAAATATTCCGCAAATGGCTTCAAAAGTGAATGCTATATTTATTAACGAAGCTGCTGTAAGCACTTACGGCATTTAAACTGATGTCATCGTCTGAGGTTTACTCAGGGTATAATTTGATCAAAGAATACATATCCCACTATTACAGTTTGAGCTGCCGAGAGATATCCTGCAATGCTAATGCGGAAATGCAACGATGATGTTACGCAGTGCCCGTATCCTCGCATATTAAACTCTTGTGTGCGTATAATATCATAGAAGGGATACGTCGTAATTCTGTTGCAAATTGCCCAGACATTAGTCGCATTTCTTTTTCCGACGCGTTTCCTTATCGATTTGGAGCGACGCGCATTTTGTGTGTGTGTGTTTACAGTTTTTCCCTGTGATGGATTGCTATGAAAGCCTCTGCAGTTGGTTCAGCAAGTCAAAACAGATCGCAACTGGGAAGGTGGATTCCTTTGCATTTGCACGGCCGCACCATTTCTCAACATGCGATTTGGTGCTTTAGGTGCGCAAGAAAGACGAAGTCGGTATTAAAGTTGTAAATAAGCCTCTAATTGTTAACAGGCTGGTTTTCAGATGTAAGACTACTCTTTAGAGCGCATGTACTATGCGTACCCATATTTGTGCCTCTTCAGGGAGGGGGTGGGGGAGATGAGCGGGTAACAAGACTAAAGTATTTCATCTTTATTCTCTGCGAATGTATTACCTGCAGTAATGCTGATTTTACTTTATTGCAGCAAGTTTTAGTAAGTACAGTGGCATTCATTGAACAGTACTGCAATAGGTTGAAGCACTACATCCCTGTTTTTCAGAAGAAATACTCAGTGAAGCCTTGTTTAAGAAATCATACATGCAAGAGTGTCCAACCTTTCAGGACTGCTGTGGAATCCCACCTTGAGAGGAGGCGTCATTAAAACTGCCCTGCCGACGTCAAAAGTTTAAAGGTCACCCTAAGGTATTTGAAGCTTTGGCGTATATAAAATGTTTTGCAGGTTTTCGAAATGCGCAGACTAGATACATGCTTAGGAATCCAGGAATGAGCACTGCAACATATGCAGACATCAGTAAAATCTTTTAAATTGGACATTCAACATTTGCAATACCTGAAACTAGATTTTAGCGACAATTTATTTACGAGCAAGCGCTACGTTGGATCAACATCACAAACCCTTTCAAAAGCTTTTGATACTCAGAAAATATTATAGCTGTTAGCGAAATCGCCACAATGTAACAAGATTTATGTACAAGCTGAGATAACTAAATACTTTCCGAATCATTGCAATCAGATAAAGTTCTAGTAATACAGACATATTTCATAACGAACGCCCAATATACCCTCACCAACCTATCCGGCCTCGATATATGCAAACTTTTTGTAGGCAACGAAGAAGTTGCATCATTCTGCTGGTAGTTCTAACGCAAAAAAGCATAGTTAGATACTGCAGTAGTGGTCAGGAATCCGCAAAACCTTTTTAACGAGCAAGGTTTGCAAGGCAATATATTCCTTTTCCTGTCCTACTATATAGAATGACAAAGGTTTAGGCAAATCAAGTAAGATTGCATTTTATAAGAAGAGTTACAAGAGACGTCTCAGTAAATTCTCCGCCCTCCCAGTAAAAATGTCCTTTGATACATGTGCCAGAAATCTGATTACCTTTTCGAACATATGCGAATATATCTTAGCTAATGCGGCCAATATAATAAACGAAGCGTAGGAAATGTAAACTCCTCTCGCTATCCACACGTACTCTTTTCATAGTGAATGACTATATTCGAAATAACATATGCAAGAATCGTTATCTCCAATATGTAAAGAACAAAACACCGAGATCAGTAACCTCAGGTGACATGCCACTGAGTTGGAATGAATTATTTTTGCGAATATAAATACCAATAAATCCTTGTTAGAAACGCCGGAACCGCCTAAGCGAAATAACGCAACTTGACCTAAATTGAAGTTGCTTATGTATCCCGAAGCATCGGCGTAACGCCGAACACGCTTTCGTTCCTAGAGGAGCATTTAGGGAGTGTTTTCCGAACACACAATCCGTAATATGTGACGTAATAGTTCTGCGGTTACCCGCAAGGCGGAGAGGAGTAATTAATAAAGGAAAAATAAGACATCCACCCAAACGTAGCTAAGTGGTACTAAGGAAACCCATACGGCTTCCTCGAAAGAAAAGCTTCGCAGTTGAAGAAAAATTAATCGTGGTGCGGGACTCAAACCCAGGACCACCGCATTTCCGGGGCAGCCGCTTTACAATCTGACCTAAGCAGGTGGCTAGCAGATGGCAGGCGAAGTCGAATTTATCAACAACTCAGAAGCAAAGGCAAGAGTTTGACGTAGTAGTTCTGCGGAAACGCGTAAGGTAGAGAGGAGTAAGTTACAAAGAGAAAATGAGACATCCACCGGAATGTAGCTAAGTGCTACAAAGAAAACCCATACGGGTTCCTCGAAACAAAAGCTTCGCAGTGGAAGAAAAATTCCTGTCGTTGCCTGACGCATGCACATGCGTCAGTAGAGCTGCGCAGCCCTTTGCATCAAAGCGATGGCCACGCGGCGGGCTCCGCTTTGTTCAAAGACGAATGATGTCGTCAGCGAACCTGGAAACCTCCGCGAGAAGTGGCAACCTTTTGCTCCTGCAGCTGTGCCAGGCTTAATTGCAGCCCGTGGTGGACTGTTCGGCGGCCACTCCATGATTCTGCGCTTGCCATCAGCTCCGCTCACCGAAGGTGTTGACACTCTCATGAACACCACTTGTTCAAGTATCAAAGACATCACGTGAATGACACACCAGAAAGTAAAATCAAAGTATTACAGGACAATTCGATAGTTAGCTAGACGGTGTAGGCTCAGACTGTGAAGTTGGCCATTTGCATTGATCGCCAATCTCTAATCAGCATTTGAACATATGCGCTGATAAATAATTTCTGCTCTAGTGATGTATACCAAATCATGTGATGCGCTTTTCGACATTCATCATAACATCCATTCAAAGTCGAAGAATCCACCCACATAACACCTGCAATAACCTTGCTAATTACCATGCACACTCCTTGATTCCAGACACTTCAGCCACAGCAATCTCACCGGTACGTTTAACATACATACGAATCCGGTCATTTAAAGTTGAAACAGCCACCATGCGCTTTTACTTCAATCTAATTAGCTTATTCCTTATTCGAATACTCACAATCATCATGCCTACGTCAGTACATTTCTGTAAAACACTTTACCAAGTGAGAACGCAACCTCCCTATTAAAAAAATTACCGACGATTACGTTACTTCCTAATGCGAAATTTGAGCGCAGCAAATAAGCTGTTTCACCTTTTGGATAGATTGAGGCAAAGAAATCGAGCAACACATGTATGCGCTATCACATATTTTTTTTTATTTTTCACACGTATTCCTTTAACAAAGACTCCACTAACAGTTCTTGACAGTCATGAAGGAAGCTTTGTGGTCGGAGAAATAGACTGATATATGTTCGACTTGGTACACCAATGCTTGATTCTCAAAGACGAGATCTATACAAGTGCCTCGCGAGGTTGTCACAGCCGTGGGGGAAGCAGAGGCTAAGCGCCGCCGCCGAGAAGACAATGCCGTTCGCGCCGCCGAAGCGGAGGCTCATCGCCGCCGTCGAGAGCAACCAGCAGTAAGCGAGGCTGAAGCAGAAGCTCATCGCCGCCGCCGAGAAGACCCTGCAGTTCGCGCCGCCGAAGCGGAGGCTCATCGCCGCCGTCGAGAGCAACCAGCAGTAAGCGGAAGCGGAGGGGGGCGGCGTGTACACCCAGCGGCAAACGATGGGGGCAGAAGCGCGCGCAGCAAGCGGACAACACGATAAAGGGAGGAGGGAAGAGATAGCAGCGACTGACTGATGCCGCTGACGGCGATAGTGAGTCAACCCCAGCTATCCGCCACACAAGAACAGGGGGGGGGGGACCCTTTCCTCCTCTTTCTGCATGGCGGCGACGGTGTTCTATGCAGTCACGTTATCTTGACTCTCTAGCGGCGTCAGCGGCATCCAGCGGTATCAGTCGGTCGCTGCTAGCGCTGGGGGGATGAAAGGGGGGGCGGAGCTGGTTACGAGGCCGACGACGACGCCGACGACGACGACGACGCGAAACCCAGGAACGGACGCCAAAGAGCTGCGCTCTAAAATTTACCCGATACTGGGCATAACAGAATCCATCATGCATCATCATGGTGGATTATGGTAATGGACATGCTGGGTGTTGGGTATGCTGGGTGACGTGTGGCGTGCTGGGTGATGCTGGGTGACGGGTGGCGTGCTGGGCGACGGGTGGTATGCTGGGTTATTCGTGGGTACAACAGGTCAAGAGCAAGGTGTACAATGGATTGAATGAGCAGCAATTGCACTTGAAAACTCATGAGAGGCTATATTCATGCGGTCTTTAGTCTTGCGAAGTGTTCAGTCGGTATCTACGTGTGGCCAACTATGCAGCTACGTGTTCATATTCTATGTCGAAGCAATATATATGCCACCATAATATGTTATAAATCTGTTTAATCTGTGCCTGGCTGAGCCTCTCGTCTTTTTTGCTGCCTGATTCCCTTGCCTTGCCGCCAGCACCAGTGAAGAAGCTTCGCAAGTGCTTGCGGAAGGCCGCGAGGTGGGGTTGTGCAGAGGGTGCTGCTGGCCCCAATGTATGTGCACTGATGTACTTCTCCAGGCAGTCTAAAAGAAGAGTACAATAAATGTAAAACTAAGTTATTTTTGTTACAGTTTGTACCAATAAGTGAATGTAGGAAATCTTCTGCAATAACTTCAAGCAAGATTCAACGAATAGCGTCAGATACTAAAATGCAGCACGATTGAATTCGCATGAACATGCTACCTGGTGTACATGCCAAAGTAGCTTTAGTTGCACAGTAAGGACACATACATTAAATTCTTTTCCTCAGTAATTTGGGATTTTCGTAGGCTTTGCCAAAGCCGTCTCTCTTTTCTGCACTAGAAGCCTCATGAGGCGGATTTTTAGCTTCCAAATTCACATAATTTGTCTGCTCTTCAACCCCCAGAATTCCTGTCTGATTTGGAGAGCAATGACTACGCTACACTGTCCCTAATGCACGGAAGAGATCTGCAAGAGACTAGCTGTAGAGTTTGTCCTGCATGGTAGCTGCATGGTGTCTATAACCTGTTACCGTTGCCTGCTGCTCATGCCCTGTATTAAGCGCAGTAGTGAAGGCCGACCATAACTTCACCATTGCCGTGTAGGCATAAAAAAAGTTACATCAAAACCATTGTCATATGGCTGCTCTGCAAGAGCTCTGTTTAGCTGCAAAAGACAGCAACCAATATTTTAGCCTTCCACTATTTAAAAACCATATATTTTGCTTTTTAAATATGCTAACCTTAATAGATATTTAAGGTAAAGAAGCCTAAAGAAGCATCTTAAAACAAAAAAAGCATGTGTTATGATGGTATGTATATAATAAAGATATTTTTTCAGCAAAGGAATTAGCGGCAGACTGTTTGCTGGTGCCAGTAGAAGTACGTGCCGGCACTTAAATTCATAAAGCAATCGAGGCTGCGGAGAAAAAAAAAGGCCAGTTAATGCCACACTATAGAGTCTTCCATTCTAATCTAGGCTGGCAGCAAGTGCTGGAACTTTGCATGATGCCCAGCGCCTTGCCTTTTTTGGTCCTGACGAAAGGCATTAAAATTCATAGGATGACTTTGCAGGACAATTACGCTCAAATATCCATGTCGTAGTGTACATGCCACATGAGGTCACTGCAAGTTAGACAGAAAGTGCTGAGAGGCAACAGCCTGCACAAGTTTCAAAGCTGTGAAAGCGGCACATTCAACAGATTGGAAAGGCACTGGTTTAAGCGTCTTTTCAGGCCGAACAATATGCCAAGTTATCTGAGAACCCAATTAATTTTTTCAGAAACATTTCTTCAACACACTGAAATGAATGCTCGAGCATCAAAAACTATGAATGCTCCCGCATCGGAAACTATAATCACATGAATCACACAATTCAAATCTACATTACACTTTTTCAAACACGATGAGGTGCTTGAAATTTCATTTCTGTGTAAGATAATAAACAGTAGGTACACCGCCATTTTTTTTGCAGTTCTTTTTGCTGTGTGTACACCAACACTACACTTCCAGATAACTTTCTGATGTAAAGCAGTGTTTCATAAATCCGGTGACTGTTTACTTACTCTTCCAAGCAGCCACTTTTGCTGGTGTTGCGCCAGCTTGCAGGATACTTCTAAAATTGTCCGGCAGGCTTGACCTGTCAAGCTTCTTTCACCAACTTCTGCTGGTGTCCACAAATGTCACAATCAGATTGTCACATCAGATCACAAATGTCATCGCAAATGTCACAATCAGATTGGCACTTCGCGATGAAGTTCCACTTATTTAGTGGCATACGCAGCTCGTCACCAATCAGTGCCAGCAATAGACCTGAAGTATTTTTTACCAGTACTCATAACACTACAACGCACTTGTATAAAACAATATGGCACTGCTGAGCACCATCAACCGCGTATGACGCCAGATCTGGCCGGGTCTCTACCGACCTGTGCGTCCTTATGTCACAACTTGCGAATTGTGTCAGCGTCGGAAGAAACCTCCGCTGCCACCTGTGGGATGACTCCATCCAATTGAAGTTCCCTCTGAACCTTTTCTTTTACATAGGCCTTGGCCTGCTTGACCCTTTTCTAATGACGACTAGAGGAAACAAGTGTATGACCATCGCTACTGATTACGCAACTTGCTACGCGATAACAAAGGCGTTGCCGAGTAGTTGCACAATTGACGTCACTGCTTTTCTCTTCCACGACGTCATACCCCCCATGGTGCACCTCGACACTTACACACGGACCGCGACCGCTCGTTCTTGTCTCAAGTTGTCGACGACGACTTCCGCTCTGTGCCAATGAGCAAAAGCTGTTCACCGCCTACTCCCCACATACAGTCTTACAGAGCGTTGCTATCGAACACTCACAGAGATGCTGTTGATACACGTCTCCAACGACCACCGCGACTGGGACGCCATGCTGGCCTACGTAACATTCGCATAAAACTCGTCCTGACCGCAGAATATTGACCCTTTTATCATTTGTATGGTCGTGATGTATAAACTATATGCCTGCAGTTGTTAAGGAAGGCTGACTTTTCTTGAGGCTCATACGTGTTTACATTAGCACTCAATCATGCACGTGCACTAACGTCACTTTCCTTACACTTGGCATAATTTTTGATGATACAAAGATTGCTTCTATCCCTGAAATATAAAGCACATCTACGCAGACGAAGTGAAAGAATCCGGCCTCACTTGTCCATCAACAGGGGAAAACAGCTCGTCTGCACGAGATGGCCCTGGGTGTACTGCACCAGGCAGAATAGCACTTAGTGATGCAGTTGCCTCCACTGCAATCAATTGCAAAATTTATTGAAACATATAGTGGCCGTGGGCACTGACTTATGCTGAAATCACAGGAATAAAACATAGACACATAGGTAGGCCAACATATCTACATGATTATGCACTGGAAGCCTGCCATGTAGCTGCAATTTTAACTCGCTTAAAACGATGGGGTTTTATGTGCCAAGAGCATGATTGGATTACGTGGCATGTCGTGGAGGGGCACTCTGGAATAATTTGTACCACGAAGGGTTCTCTAACGCGCACCTAAATATAAGTATACGGGTGTTTTCGCTTCTCACTCCCATCGAAATGCGGGCGCCTTGGTCGAGATTCAATGCCTTTACCTTGTGCTTGCAGCCCGACACCATATAGCTTTATTTCCTATATAGCATATCTAAAACAATGCCTTCATTATCAGTAAAACCTAAGTTGCTTTTGTTTTCAATAATGTGCATAATATAGCTTGTTGATCAACAGTTACAGTCATATTACACAAGAAAAGCTGCTGCAAGATCCAGGCCATCCTTGATTGCAATGAAAAAGAGCAACTATTAGATTTAGGATGCTGCGCACGTTAACTTTCTGTTGTTACTGTATAAAATAAACAAAGCAATAAGAGGAAACATTCAACAGTTGGGTCCAAAGATGAACATCCTTGCTAATACTTCGAAGTTGGCATCTATATGCTAAGTGTCTTGAAACTACACAGATTTTGAGCCCGGAACTGCGCATTGAAATAAAGCATTGTCAACAACCTAATTTATGCGACATTTCCTAGTTGTTATAGTCATAGAACAATTCAGCAACAGCGCACTGTTACAATAGAGTCTGTGCCATGAAGAACATTACCCTTCAGTTTATTAGAATCTAGTTGGGCATTTAATGCTAGAAACTTTATTAGTATTATGTTTTCTCTTAATATGCCACATGTATCATTGTCATTTGTAAATAATACGTCAGAATGAAATTTGTGTGCTATGAGGATTCCCTGCCTGCTATTTATGTTTTGTCAACCACTGAGAAAACTGTTGTGCTACTCACAATAATGATGGGCTTGCATTTTACCATCGCCAAATCAGTGAAGTAGCGGGTACATGTTTTGCATGCTCTACCATCATCAGTGTTCCCAATATCAAGTTAACTCGTCGTTTATTTTATGTGCTGTACATGAAAAACTGTGGGAGTAAAAGTTGCACTGAAGCAGGTTGACTAGCCCCCACTACCTACAATGGATGGCAAAGCAGTGAGCTCTTATTCTGAACCAACCAACATGAAAATCTCAAATCATTACAATTTTAAAAAAAACATTATTAGACACAAATTTAGCAGAGTAAAATAGCCAATAATTAAACGTCAAAAATAATACGAACAAATATTTGAATAAACGTTGGAAAAGTACATGTGCTCGTAGGTTTATAGAAGTAAAAAATGGAACTGCTATGATCAGACATGAGCCTACAAATCAGACAAAAGCCTACGTGCACATCAGGAACACGACATAATGTCTGTGTCACTACTATTGCCATAAGCCACCTGTTATGTTATTCACGTCAGATACATTCACTTATTGTCCTCCCACTATGTCTTCCACCATCCACTAAGTACGCCCAGTACGCACACCATTCACCCACTATCTATACAAGTCGCCCAGAATATATCCTAATGTCCACCCCGCACTGCCACCACTCACCGAGCACATCCATCATTCACCTGCCATTTGCACTGGTCACTTAGTATGTGTCCCACAACCCACCTAGCACACCCACTGCTCAAGCAGCACATCAATAATTGACCCACCATTTACACAAATCACCCAAAATGTACACCAACATCCACCCAGCACA
The DNA here is from genome assembly GCF_050947875.1 of Dermacentor variabilis. Classification (NCBI taxonomy): domain Eukaryota; kingdom Metazoa; phylum Arthropoda; class Arachnida; order Ixodida; family Ixodidae; genus Dermacentor; species Dermacentor variabilis. The sequence goes on from NC_134569.1 coordinate 175,146,776, forward strand.
CCTATCATTCACTCAGCTACGCCCGACATTGAGATAAGTAGCCCAGTATGTATCCCACCCATACATCCCACCATTCGCCACGGCACCCACTATCCACCCAGCATATCCACGATAAATTCAATCAAACCCAACATGTTCTCCATCATGTCCAACACATTATCCAACATATCCAGCATAAAATTTATGATGGGCAATGCTGGGATTTTCAATAGTGTTATAGATACATCACACGCACACACATTCATTTCTGTAAGTACAATGACAAGACCCAACACTCGCATTCACTTCCGACCATTACTAATGGTCTGAAGTGAATTATTATTATTCATATTTCATTCTTATTATTTAGCGTGCTCATAATTACCATGCGAGGAACAATACATTTCTCTAGGACACTTTACTAAGTGAAAGAGCCCAAATATTCCCTGGACCCCCTTTAACACGCTTGAAACAACAATGAGCCTTCGTGGCCGTTTCGCATCCTGGGTTCGATGTCCACCTAAACCCTAAATTTCGTTTCAGCAGAAATACTTTCCTTTGGTTACAGGACCCTTTAGAGAAATTCCGCATCCAATGCAAGCATATATTTTCCAGCCGACGGATTTTATTAGTTCTTTATTTCCACAGGGAGTTTTGGATCACGTGCAACGCACGGCCAACGCAATGTCAGCGCGCAAACAACGCCGACGAAACCAGATTTTCAGCGTAAATTTGCCCTGATAGCAATCGATTTTTATACGTCGCCAGGCTCTGTATACAGTAGCGCCTCTACGCCAAGGCAAGATTGTACCTGATTACAACTTGCGGCAGAAGCTCCCGCGCTCTTTAGCAATAAGGAGCAAAAACGCCAAATAGGCCAAACCAATTAAATTTTGTAATATTCAACCCAACGATGCACCGCCCGCCAACGCACCGTTCACTTCAGAAATAATACACTGTTAAACAGCGAGCGGTTTTCAAGCCACCAAACGAACTGGTGTAGGCAAGAACCCTTAGAAGAAGCCAAAGTGGTTAGAAGGATTGCATCAAATGTTTCTCATCTTAAATCAGTGATGGCTCTTGTGGCAATCACTTCTGATAGAAAGATGCCTTGGGTTTGTAGGCACACGTAGCCAAAGCTAACAGCGCAAATCATATGGTACATTTCATGAAGAAGCAGGTCCTGCCTTGAGCCGAATGACGGCTTGAAATTCATTAGCAGACGTATCAGCAGTATTCCTCTCCGGCTCACAAGGCGAAGTTGGTGCACAATGGCGCACGGAAAACTTCCAATATTTCCAGTCAGAATGGCCCACAGAGGGTTAGGTTATAAACCCTCTTGATTATTCAGCGTGATATATGTTACAAAGTACAGCGTCTACTACTCCTCACCTAAGTTAGCCTGCTCTTCTTTGCGCATTAGAAAGACCATGGAGTGACTTACACGAAGACTACATTCGTGCTCCTATCGATGCATTTTCCAAGCGACTCAAGGTTTGCATTCGCGTGAAAATTACATTTGATTCTGTTTACACAGTTCATTACATAATAAGCTAACATATGTTAAGCGCATCGCAACAATAGATATGAGGATTTAATCGAGAGCAAGACATTTTGCCCCATCCGGCATTGCATACCCCTTATGCGACATATTACTACATATCCTTGTTACTGCTCAACGATGTGTAATACAACATTGGCAGCGCCAGTGGCAGCCTGCAGTGCAATATTGTTTTGAATTCGGAGTGGCGGCTCCTTCAAGTAATGCGGTGACGCAGCGGTAAAGTTCAAAATCGACCGCGGCAAAACAGACAGCAGCAAACTGCGCAAGAGACGAAGCACGCAATTTTCTTTGTCGATGCATTCCTCGTTGGGAACGGTTTCCTTAACGGAGCACCGCCGAGCTTTCAGGGCGCAGCTATACATGAGCCCAGTTGGCACGAGCGAATGTATTTACCGACAATGCTGCTACGCAAGCTTCTGCGACAGCTGCGCAAGACGATGGCCCAAACATTTGTTGAGTGTTCCCTTATTAAACACCAGACGCATGGTATCATTTCAGTTGTGACAATTTTACACAGGCCTACGTACGTGTCCGGATACGCTAGGTCGGAAATGCAGAACACAAATGAGGGCACGCAACGAAAGTTCAAGAGCAGATTACGCCCTTATATATTGAAACCTTTGGCGTTACGACGATATACTGTGCGGTGAAGATTCATTGTGCAAGCACAATATTAATGCGCAGTATCTTTCTACCGGCACCACATGCACACAAAAACAATCAAATCTATTGAAAAGGCACGTTTTCATCCAGAAATAAGATTTCTGTAAAGAACAGTGATGTAGTCCTGGAACAAACGCCACCACTGCCTCCTATTCTAACCTAATAGGCTTCCAACAGAACCATGGTATGGTTTAGCGACATGTTAAGCGCGGAAATGTCCTTCCTGCAGAATAAATGTGCGAGAATAGGTGGACTGGTGGGGGTGGGATTCATGTGCTATGCAATTGTACATCTTCGCAATCGATTTTCACGTCCTCCTATACGCTGTAGCTCCATACATTTTTTTTTATTAATTAGTCGGCTTTCTTCCCTAGAACATTCTTTCGGTATGGTGTTATGTGGCATCCTCTTTCTGTTTTGCTCAATTAAGAAGCATCCGATTAATTGAATCAAGTGGGCTCTCAGGAAGCTCTTAATCCTAATAAGCGAGTTCAATGCCATCTTAAATATCTAAAGAAAAAATGACGTATTGCTGACGTAATAACGTAACGACGTGCTTAACGGCTTTACGTCTGTAAACCGTTCAAGATTTACCCTTTTCCCGCGTTCAACTGCCTTTAGCTAAGGATACCTGCGTTCTGCTCAGTTGAACTCAGTTCCCATACGTAAATTTTTGATGGCTCGACCGCAGTTTCAACTTGAACGAGTATGTGTCTTAATATTCTTTTTTCTGTTCCGCTCTTGAGCACGTTATGCTTTCCGCGGTGAGAATTCCGAATTTACTATATTAGAAGTACGTTAAAGTGCCGCGAATTTCTTCCACCTAAACTTATGGATGCTGCTATATTACCTTGAGAATTATATATGAACTCCCTAAATGTTTTCGGCATCTATAGATATGTACAGAGTGGACGAATGCGCAGCGCAAACGGTCTCGAAAAGCTTATATTTCTGAATAACAGTCCGTTACAATCAATTATGCCGGCAATTCAAGCTATATTTAGCTAGAATAATATGGTGGAATATTATGCTGCGATGTCACTTATAAATATGGTATCCTCCAGGGGGTATTTTGTTGATATACGCAAGATGAAAGACCGTAGCACAATATGCATAACACATTGGAAGAGTAATTAAGCAGTCAAATTCAAAGCTCTAAACGCAGTTAGAATAGTTGGCAGTGACGACAGTGTTAAGTGGAGATGGCAATGCTGAGGAGAAGACAGAAGTGATTTTACAAAGTTTTGAATGAGTTGATTATTGACCTAGCCCCGAATTAGGTCTTTCTTGGGGACCAAATTTTCGAAAGTATTATACGCATCAGTTATAAAAAACTTAAATTCGGAAAGCGAATGATGCTTTCGACGGATCATAACACTTTTGTCAAGGCTCTAATGGTTAGACGTCAATTATAACTATGCATTTTCGCAATTTTCCGATGTTTAACCATACGCAACCTCAGCCCATGTATACAGAGTTTGAAGGAAAATAATTTTGAAGTTTGAAGATGAATTCTATGCAAGTTCATTTCTTGACTTCGCTTCTCCGTAGCTCAGATGCCCTGGCTCGACGCGCGCTGTCGTCCCAGGTTTTTTACTTGAAAAAGCTTTCTTTTTAGGCTGTGTATGCCAAAACAACAACGTCAATATGGGAAACGCTGGTGCGATGGATATCGCCGTAGTGACGGAACGGTTTGGAACAATCATGAATATTTACCAGGAATTTATATCTATGTACACAACAGTCTTTGCATTGCGGCCCCGCAGAATATGAATGCGGAAGCCATGATTTATCACGTGACCTGAAACTCTGCCGCATAATGTCACAGCGAGTAAGCTACCCGACGCGTCATAAATTATTTTTTTTGTCCTCATTCTTCTTTTTTCCGCTGCCGCGATCTTCTGTAGTTCCCTATAGCAGCAATGACGAAAAACTTCTTTGTTCTTTAGCGAAACTATCTTCGCAGACGTTTTGTTCCCTTGACTTACTGACTTTACTGACTAAAGGTATGCCAGTGCGTGCGTCATGGCCTGATAACCGACGCACATGGGGCGACACACGTGGGACAGAAAAGACGAAGTCCTAAATTTGCCGGCGGACACAGCACTGAGGCGGGCGTTCATCCCAAACCTGCCAAGTGCGGGAGGTGCCTATCTCTTCCCTTTCCGTCCTTTCACAATGCGTAGCCACTGCACTGAAGTACTTCATCTTTATTCTCTGGGAATATATTACCTACACTAACTCTAGTTTACTTTATTGCAGCTGCTCTAGTGTAAGTGAAGGGGTGCTGATTGAACGCTACTGTAAAAGGTTGAGGCAGTTTCGCCCCTGCCTTTCAAAAGAAATACTCACCGAAACCTTGCTTAACAACAACAACAAAAAAAAACAAGTGACGGGCTGTCCAACATTGATGTACTGCAATAGAAGCCTACGTTCATTGAATGACTCATAAGGTCTACGCTGCGCGCTCTGTGTACGTCAAAAGCATAAAGGTAACCCTGAGTTACTTTAAGTTGTGACGTATATGAAACGCTTTTCAGGTTTTTGAAAAACGTAGACAACATACATGCTACCGACTCCGGGAATGAGCACTGACACATACACAGGCATAAGTACAATCCTTTGAAATTGGACATTCCTACATTTGCGATACCTGAAACGAGCTTTTAGCGATTTTTGTGTTACGAGCAAGCGTTACGTTGCCTCAATCTCACGCCTAAATGCAATACGATTTATTAACAAGCTGAGATAATTAAATACTTTCGGAATCACTGGAATCCTATCAATTTATTGTAATCCATATTTATTACACAATGTCCGCCCAATATAACCTCACCAACATATTCGGCCTTATTGTACTCAAACTTCTTGTAGGCAACGAAGAAGTAGCTTCGCTTTGCCGGTGGTTCCCACACAGGAAAGCATAATTAGATTCGTGTAGTAGTAGCCAGCAACTCGCAAACAGTTTTCAACGAACAACGTTTGCACAGCATAATGTTCAGTTTCCAGTCCTACTATTTAGAATGAAAAAGGTTTGAGCAAATCAAGTAGGACTGCATTTTATAAGAAGAGATACAAGGAGACACGTTAGTAAAGTCCTCCTCTCTCAATTAAAATAACCGACGAGATATATGCCAAAAATCGAAATAAATTGTGTGATCATATGAGAACATACCTTGGTTAATACCGTGAATATAATAACCGCAGCGTATTGGATGTGAACTCCTCTCCTATCCACGCGCACTCTCTCCAGAGTGAATGATTATATTGGAAATAACATATGCAAGAATCTTTATCTTTATCTCAAATATGTAAACAAAAAAACGCCTACATCTGTAACCTCGGCTGATACGCCACTGAGATGGCCTGAATTATTGTTGCCAATATATATATATATATATATATATATATATATATATATATATATATATATATATATATATATATATATATATATATATATTCTGACGCAGCAGTTATGACGACGTTTATTCCGCGTCAAAGATGGGGCGAACCGACCACGCCCACTGCACGGATCACACTCGAGAGCTAGCCCCACAAGCGATGATGAAGAAGAACCCCATATGAACCCCAGATGATGATGATCATGTACAGATGACAAAGAATAGCTTATAAATTTCCACACTAATGTCCCTTCGCGCGAGAGCGGCCATCCTGGCCGCAATTCAAAGGGGCGGTGAACGTCTCGTGAAAGGCTTCATACGGGAAACGTGAACAATCTCAGTGGCGCGGCAGTGGCGGACATTTGGAATAATAACTGGTTCCACGCGATAGTTAACCGGAGAAGTCTGCTCCAAGATTTTGTAGAGGCCGATGAACCGAAGCTGAAACTTGTCACACAAGCCAGGAGTGCGAACTGGTGTCCGGAGTAGCACTTTCTCGCCAGGGCGGAAGCACACGACGTGATGAGAGGCGTCGTAATGCTGCTTGCGGTCCTGTTACCGTGCTTCGGTGTTGATACGGGCGAGCTGGCGACAACGCAGAATGCGGGAAACATATTCTTCGCAGGAGGAAGGACATTGATGGACAGTTGGCGCGAAGAAAGAGACTTCAAAACAGGAAGAGGGCGAACGACCCTAGACAAGGTAGAATGGGGAGTAGCCGGTCGTGCGTTGAACGGCGGCATTATATGCAAAAGTCACGCAAGGCAGAATTGCGTCCCAGTTTCTGTGATCCGGGTCGATGTACATGGCTAGCATGTCTGACAGCGTGCGATGAAATCGCTCTGTGAGGCCGTTGGTTTGGGGATGGTAACTGGAGGTACTCTTGTGGGTGGTTACGGAGGCTCTGAGTACTTCGTCTAGTAGTTGCGAGAGGAATGCTTTTCCACGGTCGCTCAGGAGGACGCGAGGAGCACCATGACGCAGTATTAAGGATTGAAGTATGAATGCAGCAACTTCAGAGGCTGAGGCAGAACTCACACAAGTTGTTTCGGCGTAGCGTGTCAAGTGATCAACGGCTGTAACAATCCATCGTTTACCGGTGAGCGTCACAGGAAGAGGACCATAAATGTCAACGCCAATGACCTCAAATGGTTGCGACGGACAAGGAAGCGGTTGCAGTTGGCCGCTTGGAGCAGATGTAGGGAGCTTTTGACGCTGACTTAGGGCGCAGGAATCGACATACCTCGCTACACTGGCGGACAATCCAGGCCAGTAGAAGCGACCTTTGATGCGGTCATAGGTTTTCTAGAAACCAAGGTGACCAGCAGTCATGTCGTCATGAGAAGCCTGCAGGACATGAGCACGTAGAGAGCGTGGCAGGACAGGAACCCAGCATTGACCGTCAAGGTGATAGACATGATGGTATAGGACGCGGTTGTCAATCTTAAATTGCGTCAGCTGCCGATGAAAGCGGGCGTTAGGCGGGCGCGAAGCTCCTTGAAGGTGGTCTATGGTGCGTCGACAGTAAGAGTTGGCAAGTTGATGAACTTGGAAGGATTTGTTGTAGTGTGGAGGCATCTCGTCGACAGTGGCCAACAAGAAAGCATGTGAGGAGGGATTGAGCGAAAGCTTGTCACGCATGGTAGTTGGAGGTCCATTGCATGGTGTCGTAGGAAGCGGACAGCGAGAAAGCGCGTCTGCATCTTAGTGTTTTTTTCCGCACTTGTAGTTATTGGTAAAGTCGTATTCTTGCAGACGAAGAATCCACCGACCAAGTCGTCCAGACAAGTTGTTCAGCATTGAAAGCCAGCGTATTGCATGATGGTCTGTGACGATCGTAAAGTGGCGGCCGTGAAGATAAGGTCGAAACTTCTGCACAGACCAAATGATAGCTAGGCATTCCAGCTCCGCCGAAATTCTTTTCGGCGTTTGTCAGAACGCGACTTGCGTATGCGACGACCCTCTCACCTAAAGTGCCGTCTCGCTGTAGGAGAATGCCACCAATTCCGTGACCACTAGCATCCGTATGCAGGAGGGTAGGAGCAGCTTCATCAAAATGGCGTAGTACTGGTTCAGATGTGAGAGCGCGCTTCAGATGGGCGAACGCAGATCCACATTCAGGAGAGCACACAAAAGGAACATTAGAACCCAGTAATTTGTGCAGAGGTGACGCTATTGAGGCGAAGCCTCGTATGAATCGGCGAAAATAGGAAGCGAGGCCTAGGAAACTACGCAAATCTTTGGTCTTTTCGGGACGAGGGAAGTGCTGAACTGCCGAAACCTTGTCAGGATCGGGACGAATGCCATCTTTGCTCACAATGCGACCTAGTACTTTGATCGTCTTGCTCGCGAAATGGCATTTCTTGGCGTTTAGCTGAAGTCCAGCGTTGGCAAGGCACGTGAGAACTTCATCCAACGTTGCAGGTGCTGAGAGAAGGTTAACAAGAAAACAACAATATCGTCCAGATAGCACAGGCAAGTCTTCCACTTCAGGTCGCGAAGAACGGTGTCAATCATGCGCTCGAACGTTGCGGGCGCATTGCAGAGGCCAAATGGCATGACATTAAACTCGTAGAGCCCATCTGGCGTTGAAAACGCCGTTTCTCCTTATCGCCCTCATGCATAGGTATCTGCCTGAAGCCGGAACGCAGATCGATGCTGGAGAAGTACTCGGCAGCCTGCAGGGAATCCAAGGCATCGTTGGAATGAGGGCGATAGCCGTAGTGACGGGACTGTTTTGAGCAATCATGGGTATTCACCCGGAATTTATATCTATGTGCACAACCATTGTTGCATTGCACCCCCCCCACCCCGAATATGAATGTGGCCGCCAGGATCTATCACGTTACCTGAAACTCTGGAGCCTAATGCCATAGTGATTGAGCTAGCCGGCGCGTTAAAAAAGGCCTTTTTGTCCCATTTCCTTATTTTACCCGTTACCGTCGTCTTCTGTAGTTCTCTCTATCCGAAATCTTCAATTTTTTGTTGCAAACTTATTGATAGTTATTTAGCTAAGCGCTCTTCCCAACCGTCGCTTTGTTCCCTTTACCGCCTTCTGCTGGTTACGGTGTCCAATTGGTCCATTCTTTGTAAAGACTTCGTGTTTTGCGGCCTACTTCTTGATTTTCTGGCGGTGGAAATACCGCTTAGAGAGTCCGTATTGAAGAAGACGGCTGACGGACATGTAGCATGAGGCTAAATTTACGCTACCGTTCCCGACCAGGATGACCGCGTCTACCTGCCACGGCCGGAGCCATCCGCAACGTTGCTGGCCCACTTCGAAAATTCGCAGTTCCTCTGCAAAAGGGAAACGCCCATTGCGATAGCAAATTAGCAGATAGCTGCACGAAGAAAGGATAGTAGTTTTATCGGGCGTATAAACATGTAAAAATTCCCTTGCTAACTAAATTAGCAATGATAGAATGTTTAAGCCTGACTCAACGAGTACGTATAAAGAAAGATTCAGAGAAAGCGCTGCGTTTCTGTGTTTGGTCCTTTCTGCGTCCTTGTTCAGTCACGCTTGCATATTATATCGTGGATTCAAACCAACTAGCCCGGCAATGTCTTCTCACTAAATTAACCAGCACGGTGTCGCGCTCGCATAGGTAAACATGAACAGAGCGCTCGATCAGACTGAAAACTGTCTGTGAAAACGCTAGTGTTAGGAATCGCGGCAGCAGCCGGAAGCCAATTTGCCTGCGTGCATCTGTCGCTTCAAAGCGTGCAAAACGTCGAAAGCAAAGCGCATACGAAGCTACCGGCACTACGCGCACTTCTGGAAACATCGCGAATTGATTTGAAGCTGTTGCCCGCCCCTAGCCACGTCGCAGACAGCTCTCAACACACACGAGCGCCGGCAACGCGTCCCTATGGCGTCTGCCGAAGGCGTCTACTACGGCGTCTGCGATTCGCGTGGGCAACGCCGCAGTAGACGCCGTGGTTGTGTCCCCTCTGTATGGAGCGGCGGGCAAGGAGGACATCGAGGCACCTAAGCAACCACCGCAGAAGTACGCCCCTCCTCTCTCGCCTCACCCACATGCCTCTCACGCATCCGGTCCACGTTTCTCGCTCGCGCACGCGAGGTTGAACCGCGTTCGCTGGCTTACCCTCACATGCTTTCACTCATACGGCACCTCATGGCGACGGTAGAAATATGGCTGGAGTGTCCTTATAACTCCTATCGCAAAAATAAATTATCTTTGCAGCGGACGCCTCTTTGGCTCGTCTAGACAACTTCCTTTTGCGATTTATTCTGCTTATCCGCGCATTTATAAAGAGTCGCATGCCCCATTGTAAGATATCCGATAAGAATTTTCCGATAAGCCCATAATCGCAATCTTCTAGTGCTTCTACGCCGGAAACGCTGCCCACTCCTCCGTCTGCACACAGCCAAGGCGATCGCGCGTGAAGTCTCAGCTAACTATTATTGCGAAGGCCCTATTATATCTCCCATGAGGCAGAATATCCGGCCTGATCAAGCGATCATACCAAAAATGGCCGACGGTACAAAGAGTGAAAACACGTCTAAAAATGCTCCGATTGACGCCAAATTTTTCAGGGAGTTTTCTGTAAACACAGTAAAATAATGGCTTTGAACAGAAACTTTAGTAGATTTGGGGCTGGGTGGGAATCGAGCACACGTCTGCGGGGTACAAGACGCCCCGAAGCTGCGGCGGCTCCAAGCCGGATGATGGGCAGATTGTTCTAGAAATACTGGTCACCCTGTATACGCACTGCCTCATGACCTCGAGCGTACCGGAATCTTGGAAGAACGCTAACATAATCCTAATCCATAAGAAAGGGGACTCCAAGGACTTGAAAAATTATAGGCCGATTAGCTTATACTGTCCATAGTCTACAAAGTATTTACTAAAGTAATCGCAAATAGAATTGGGAACACATTAGACTTCTGTCAACCAAACCACCAGGCTGGATTTCGTAAAGGCTACTCAACAATAGACTATATTCGCACTATCAGTCAGGTGGTTGAGAAATGTGCGGTATATAACCAACCCTTATATATAGCTTTCATTGATTAGGAGAAAGCGTTTGCTTCAGTCAAAACTTCTGCAGTCGTGCAGGCATTACAGAATCAGGTCGTAGACGAGCCATACGTAAAAATACAGAAAGATATCTATTGCGGGTCCAAAGCCACCATAGTCCTCCATAAAGAAAGCAACAAAATCTCAATAAAGGGCGTCTGGAAGGGAGATACGATCTCTCCGAAGCTATTCACAGTGCGTTTACAGGAGGTATTCAGAGACCTGGATTGGGAAGAACTGGGGATAAGAGTTAATGGAGAATACCTTAGTAACTTGCGATTCACTGATGATATTGCCTCGCTTAGTAGTACAGGGGACCAATTGCAATGCATGCTCACTATCCTGAACAGGCAAAGCAGAACGGTGGGTCTAAGATTAATCTGCAGAAAAATAAAGTAATGCTTAACCGTCTCTGCAGAGAACAGCAGTTTACGATAGGTAGCGAGGCATTGGGAGTGGTAAGCAAATCCATCTACTAATGGCAGGTAATGACCGCGCATCTGGATCATGAGACTGAAATAATCAGAAGAATAAGAATGGGCTGGGGTGCGTTTGGCAGGTATTCTCAGATCATGAACAGTAGGTTGCCATTATCCCTAAAAAGAAATGTGTATAACAGCTGTGTAAGGATCGACATTTGGGCTGGTTGGTACTGGTTTAACATCTTGACGGGTCAGCGCAAAAAGACGAATACACTAGAAAGGAACACACAGGATAGCGCTGAAATCACAACTAACTTTATTCGAAGGCATACACACACCTATGTACACAACCCATATCCACGTGCTCTCCCATCCATGGCGTCATTATCAGTGCGCAGGCAAAAAAAAGAACCCGCAGAACCATTTAATCTAATGCTACGCTATGAGGCGGCTTAAATATTCAAATTCACTCTCATGCAAATTTAACGATGGTATGCCTACACCACGCGACCCTTTTTTTCCTGATATAGTAGGCCTCAATAATCTCCCTCGTGGTGTGATTTTTATGCGCGGAAAGTATTGTGGTATTTTTATATATTGGAGTGCACCCATGTTCAGAGTAATGTCGCGCGACATGCGAGTAGGCATTACCCGTTAGTGAGCGCCTATGCTCAGACAATCTAATCTTCAGGCAACGACCTGTTTGACCGATGTTTACGTGACCGCAGGAATATGGAAGCTCGTAAACAACTTCCATTCTACCGTGCACAAACGGGGAAGTATGCTTAGCAGTACAGACTTTCCCAGCATGAGTGGAGGCAGCCTGGGTCAATTTCCTACCAATCTTACCACGAATTTTGATCAACTTGTTAGGGGCAGAAAAACAACCTTTATACGAAATCTGCTTGATACATTCCTGAGGCTGTGTGATAGTTTATGCACATATGAAATTACAACCAGTTTTTTCTTCTTGTCGGCAGGCTCTGGATCATAAAATCATCAACATATGTTAGCACTTTCAATGTTCGGTCATATAGGTTACTTTCTATATTTCTGTCAATGTTAATGTTAGTTAATACTGGTGCAACCTTGGACCCAATGCAAATGCCATATTTTTGTCGGTATAAATTTCCTTTCCATTCAACAACAGTTGCAGCTAAATAAAAAGAGAGAATCTCGAGAAAACTGCTGACAGATATACCACAGCTGCTAAAAAATTTGAGCTCATAATTGTGCTCGTTGATACACAGTTTAAAGCTTATCATTAGTTCGTCAGCTGTGTCTTACCAGTGCTGACCTACGGGGCAGAAACCTGGAGGCTTAAAAAAGGGTTCTGCTTAAATTAGGGACGACGCAACGAGCTATGGAAAGAAGACTGATGGGTGTAATGTTAAGGGCGGGGGGATAAGAAGATAGCAGATTGGGTGAGACAACAAATACGAGTTAATGACATCTTAGTTGAAATCAAGAAAAAGAAATGGGCATAGGCGGGGAATATAATGCGGAGGGAAGATAACCGGTGGTCATTAAGAGCTACGCACTAGATTCCAAGAGAATGGAAGCTTAGCAGGGGGCTGCAGAAACTTAGGTGGACAGATGAGATTAGGATTAGATTAGGATTAGATGAGATTAGTCTGTGTCCATGTCGCTACGCGCCACAATCCAAGATCATGCGACAGTACCAACTCGCCCACCTTTCCATCCTTTTGAGATTAAGAAGTTTGCACGGAAAAAATGGCCACAATTAGCATATATTTATATATATATGCATAGTGACAAATGAGTTCTGAAGCATACGGCAAGCTGGAGGGTGGGTCATGAAAGATGATCATCTCATGCACCCTTATGTAGCACGAAGCTACGAAGAAAACTGGCACGGATGTACGCGTGCATTATTGTACGGCCGTTCTCTGAGTTTTTTTTTGAAGCTTCCGCCGATTTTCCCTAAAAAAAGCAAATTTGTAAACACAGATGGACAGCTGTAACAAATTTGGGCTGATCAAGAAAGCTTGAAGTTAGAGTAACACCCAAATATTTGGGGATGGATCACGCCCTTTCGATTTTTCGGGAGAGAGATAACTCATAGACCAGACATGCTTACTAGCTTGGCGCAGTAGGTAGAAGTGAACGCTTCGATCCAACAAATGTCTCAAAAATGCCACCAAATACTGAGTCGTCAAGTTGCCCTGGAAAAGGGAATGATGATCATGAAGAAACAAGTCTCTAAACTTAAGGACAATGCAATCCTAAGCGACATTTCTCAACTCAGAACCCCAATGAACGACCGTGAATGGCGCAGCAGGAAGCAGTAGCAAACGCAGAAAATCATATTGCGGGTTTTAGCAACAACAGTTTCATAGTGTATATTAGTGCAACAGATTTCAGAGAGAAGCTTACAGTTAAACTTGCAACAAGCATTGAGACACCTCTGCCACTACTATCGCGTCAGTTCATGTAAGAAGTTGGCCGACCATTACGCTTCTTGGTAGTGCGACCTTTGAGCGCAGCTGTTGCCTTATTCCAGCAATAGCCAACCACATACATAACACGCAGCGCCGAAGGGAGGCCGTTGTGCATTTCGGATTGGGCCTCACACACCAGGAACCGCCGCTTTCAAATTAGCGCCCCAGCGATGCGCAATCGCGCAATCTTAAAGTAGGCCACCGCCGCGGAGAGCGCGGCCGGGATATTAGAAATTATTATTTCATTTTTCTCCTGAGGTGGGGTAAGAAAACGGGTGGCGAGCAGGGATACTGAGTAGAGGTCATACACTCACTCCCTCACAGACAGGCCTCAATGTGGTCGCACAAGGTTGGGTTGGGAAGTAGAAGTAAGAGGATGAAACGCTATAGCTGTCTTTCGAGTCACCGCAACGGCACTGCACCAGGTAAGGGGAGGCATAGGGCAAGAGTAGAGGCGGGAGAAAGACAGCCAGGCGAACGCACTGCCACATGCGAGAAATGCCACTGAGGACCGCGCTTCGCAAGCAGGGAAACGAGAGACACGGCTGAGAGCCGTACAGCCACGCGACCCGGAGACGCAGGAGCGGAGAGCCGCCGATAACGCGTGAGGCGGCAGGGACAATACTCTGCGAATACTCGCAATCGCTATTACCGGGTCAACCACTCGAGGTGTCCCAATGAAAATGTGCCAAACGTATCACGTTTCTGGCTTGCCCGCAAGAAATTCATAAGGGTGTTCTCTGGCACTTGTCGATGAATGCGTGCATGGCGTCAGTAAAGAAATAAAAGCTACATAAATCCACAAAATTTTCTACTAATGCGTAAGCATTATCTGGCACGCCTGCGACTTAGTTTTACCGCAGAAGCGTTGCGGGCCTCGTGTCCTAAACAATCAACTGTTGGCGACGCACGACTTGTCGCGAAAAAATGTTCCGACCCACAACCAGTCATGGCCTTCTTGTAGCGTAGTGGCGTTACGGAAGTAATTAAATTCATCAAGTTAAGCTGCGTGAGAAAAATCGTAATGTACAACCTAACCACCCCCTACAAACATGATAGCGTCGGATTGTAATTTGAATATACCAGAAAACATAAATATGTTACCCGAATGCACGAATACAAACCTCTTTTCCAGCGTTTCAAGCAATCACATGGCGGCGCGGCGCACTCAGTTCCTTGCAATACCATCCAGATAGCGCTCGCCTCCACGCATCCGCAAAAAAGCTGCGATTGCCGGGAAGCCTGACAAGCAGTCAGGGATCTTTGAATGCTACCTCTTTTTACTCCTAAATGTGAAGATTAAGCATACTCCACATTTTTCACTAGTTTGCTCGCTTCTTTTTCCTATACTATGCGCGTCTGCCTCTGATCTTTCCGGTGGCAAATAACCCTTATGAGTTTGTAGACAAATGCCAAATTTTCTCGCCGCATCCGGCCTCTTCAATGCAATCGTACTAATTGAGCTGGCATGCCCGGCATGGGCGCGCCTCGACGGAACAGAGCGCGCAAAAGAGACCAGCTGCCGCAGTAGCACGTGAGGCGTAGCTTCAGGGGAGAGTGCATCGCCGCGGTGCCATATCGCTCTCGCAAGCATGCGTTATGCACACGTTCCTTGTCCTTGCAAGCTTTCACCAGCGTTCTCACGGCCTTTCGGTAAGAGCCGACAAAAACGCGCCTAGCGTCTCAATGCGCGTACTTGACCGCGAAGCGATCATAGCTCAATGGACGCTCAGCCTCGTTCAATTGTACATTGGGCCAGGCCAAGATCTCAAGTTGGCCCAGACCCAAATTTCAGCTTTGCCCACCCTCAATGTCAAGTTGGCCCACGCCCAAATTTAACTTGGCCTACCCCCGAATGTCAGTAGGCCCACGTCCAAATTTAAGGTTGGCTAAGCACCAAATAGAAGTTGGCCCACCCCGTAATGAAGGTTGGCCAGCCTGCTAACTACAGTTCTCCCATTTCAGTTGGCCCTTGCTCATATCTTAAGGTGGCCCACCCCAAATTTTAAGTTGCCCACCCCCAAATTTAGGTTGGCCCACCCCCAAATTTTAAGTTGCCCACACCCAAATTTAGGTTAGCCAACTCCCAAATTTCAAGTTGGCCTACACCGAAATTTGTAGTTTACCGATTACAAAATTTTATCCGGCCCGCCCATACTAAAGCATCACCGTGGATTTTCTAAGGCGCCGTATGTATTCTATTTTCATTACAGTGATAGGTTCAGCGGTCAGGTTCAGCTTCCTAGGTTCCGTTTTCTAACAGCCACGGATGAAGTGACTGCTACTGGCGAATATCTTTTTATTGAAACGCATGCGCCGGCTATCATTATACGAACGATGAACAATAAAGCTATTGCTGTTATTTAGAAACCATCTAGGCGTTCAACTCAAGTTTGATTGGTTCGAGATCAGTCAAACACTTCAGTTCCATCGCCTCGAATACCTGCGATAGCCCATAGGGATGTACCTGGTAGGTTTTGATTGCAATAGCAGGAACGAGTTGGTGAAAATAGACGTTTCGTTGCACAGGCAGCCCTTTTGTACCGTGGCGCGCAATGGTATGAACACGAGTAAGGGCCTGTGAGCAGTACTGGACGTAAACATTGTCACGTTGTGATACGGTGACGAAGCACACGTTAGTGAGACATTTGAACAATTAAAACTAACTGTTTATTGTGTGAACCTGTGCCCAGAAAAACAAGTAGCACTGAATGGACAGCGACAGCGGCGAGCGCAGTCGGCGATCGTCGAGAATCTGATGAGCAGGTCAAGGGCGCCGGCTTTTATACACGGCTCGTCGAAGGTTGTAGCGTAATTGCTGGCACTCGCTTTGCTTCAAGAAAATTCTGCACAATTAGCATAGCGCATAGAATCAGATTACGCAAGATTTCGTGACAAGAGACGACGTTAGAACCATCGATAAAGTTCGAAATGCTTCCGGTACATGCGAACGCGTCCTGCGCCGACTAATAATGTTTTACATTTGTTAGTCGGTGAAAAGTGGTCAGGTGAGAAAGCTTAGTAAGTGAACGCGTCAATATGAACGTTAGTGTTGCGATGAGGATATACGTAAATGTACGGCGTGAGTATTATGGAGTGTGGCTGAACGTCATTATGAGTTAAAGCGTAGCTCGGGACTAACTGTAATGCCTCCTATTGAAACGTATGTAAAATTCCAAAATTATTTCATGAAACAATCCCGAACCGATATAAATCACCTTTTTTGCATATGAGAAAGAAATTTTATTTCTGTGGACTGTAGGAAGCCAATTTATCATTTAGTTTCCAGGGTGTCTCATCAAAGTTGAAAGAATTTCCTACGTTTACAATTACCATAAGCACGCAACTATAGAAATCTGTAACATTGCATCAAAAATGTTTTTGCAGCACTGTAAATATGCATGTTTAAGATATTCCAAATCAGGCAAGTTTTAATTGTGAATGGAAAGCTTACGTAGAAATGCTTTTGTTTAGTACAAATTAGTGATCTATTTGAAAGTAGTGTATCCACAACAACGCAGTCAAGGTCATTGAATCAGCGCCACTGTACTGAAGAAGACGAGCATTCTGCTGGTCCTCTTTCCCAAAGCGAGTCCTGAAAGCGCTTCTTTTATCTACCAACCGCTTCAGTCTTGGCCCATGAGTGGAACCTTGTCCACTGTGTTACACCTCCTAGCTACAGGCCCTTTCGCGGGCTCATGCGGGGAAACCATCCCTGTGGCTGTAGCGGCTCCGTGCAGACAAGGGTAGCTCCGTCGATGCCGCCGATTTCCACCTAGACATTTGGTATTAGTTACCGCGTCAACGTAGTGCCGGGTGGCAGAAGAGGGCGGCAGATGGTGAGCTGCATGCGGTCCACGTGTTATAATTTGCTTAAGTATGTCTCAGGTAGAGCTTTATGGCGCGTGGCTCGCAAAAAGTCGTGTTCCGTCCGAAAATTCAGCGAATGGCTCCAAAAGGGAACGCTTTCTATAATAAAAAACTGCAGTAGGCACTTCCAGCGTTTATACTGTTGTAATCATCTTCTGAGGTTTGTTCAGGTTATTATTTTTCACTAAAGATTGCATATCCCACTATCACACCTCTTTGAGCTGCCGGAATATATCCTGCAACGCCAATCTGGCTTTGCAAGCAGATTTTTAGGCACTATCCGCATCCTCGCATATTAAACTCTAGATTGCGTATCACATCATGGAAGTGGTGAGGCATTGTTTTGTTGTGAACTGCCCGGACATTAGTCACATTTCTTTTTCTGGCATGTTTCCTCATCCCTTAGCTGCGCTGCGCATTTCTATTTTTTGGTGTGTTTACCGTTTTTCCCCTTGATGGATTGCTATGAAAACCTCCGAAGGTGGTTCAGCGAAACCAAAGAGCTTGCAAGTGTGAAGGTCTACACCTTTGCATTTCCACGGCCGTACTATTTCTCAACATGCGTTGCGGCGCTTTGCGTAGGCAAGGAAAGACGAAGTGGGTATTGAAGGTTGTAAACCAACCTCTAACAGCAAAGTAGCTGCTTTTCAGACATAAAAAAATTTTTAGAACATAAGTAATACACCTACGCGGAACTGTGCCACATCTACGCGGAACTTTAGGACGGGGGTGAGGGTGTGGGAATGGGTAACAACACTAAATGACTTCATGTCTATTCTCTGCAAATGTATCAACTGCACTAATGCTGCTTTTTCTTTATTGCAGCTAGTTAGAGTAAGTACAGTGGTGCTCATTGAACTCCACAGCAACAGGTTGAGGCATTCGCCCCTGCTTTTTAAAATAAAAAGTGAATAAAACCTTGTTTAAGAAATTACACGTGTAAGACTGTCCAACCTTTAAGCATTGCAGTGGAAAGGTACGTTCCTAGAAGGCGTCATTAAAACTGCCCTGCGCACTCTGAGTACGCCAAAAGCCTAAAGGTCACCATGAGTTGCAATAAGCTTTGACGTATACGAAATGCGTGTCAGGCCTTTGAAATACCTCGCCTGTACACAAACTGTGGACTCCGGAAATCAGCACTGCCACATATGCAGGCATAAGTATAATCCTTTGAAATGACACATTCCAACATTTGCGATACCTGAAACTAGCTTTTGCAACTATTATTTTACGAGCAGGCCCTAAGTTGCATCAACCTCACAAGTCCTTCAGAAGGAATTTCATACAAACAAAGATTGCATGTGTTAGCCAAATCGCCTAAATGTAACATGATTTATGGACAAGCTGACATCATTAAATGCTTTTTTAACCATTGCAATCTGATCAAGTTCTGGTAATACAGATAAATTGCGTAATGAAAGCGCAATATAATCTCATTACGATATCCGGCCACGATATATTCACTTTTTGTCGAGAACAAAGAAGTAGCTTCATTCTGCTGGTTCTCACACAGAAAAGCACAATTAGATGCGTGCAGTACTAGACAGGAAAATGCAAAACGTTTTCAGCGAACAAGGTGTGGAAGGCAAAATGTTCGTTTTCCAGTTCTACTATATAGAATCAGAAAGCTTTGAGCAAATAAGGAAGATTGTATTTTGCAAGAGTTACCTTAGTAAATAACCCACACCCTCCCAATAAAAAAATCATATGACGTATACGCCACAAATCTATTCAAATGTTAAGATCATGTGAGAAAACAACTTATTTAATACAGTCAATATAATAAACGAAGTGTAGAAGATGTAACCTCCTCCCCCTCTCTCCAAGCACTCTTTCCAGAGTGAATGATTATATTCGAAATAGCATATGCAAGGATTGTTATCTCGAATATGTAAATAACAAAACACGTGCATCAGCAAACTCAGATGACACGCCACTGAGATGCCATGAATTATTATTCCAAATATAAATACCAATAAATTCTTCACTGAAACGCCGAAACCACCTGGATGAAATTTCGCAGCTCGATTGAAAGTGAGATTGCTTGTCCGTCCCGAAGCAATGAATAATGCCATACACGCTTTCGCTCCTGTACCAGCATTTCGGAAACGTTTTTCGAATATACAATCCCCAATTTTCCCGACGGATGTTAGTCGCACAACCATGAGAAATGGCATATGGACACGCATGTAACAAACACCAACTTGAAGAAATACGGTAGAATATGGATAATGCTTGCGAGAATTTCGCAATGGCCATAATACAAATCTGTGGTATATTTCAGTGCAGGCTGTTTACGACAATTTTGTCCCTTTTAGATAGATTGTTTGGTACACTTTATAATATTATGGTATCGCCAGTCGGATGAAAAAACTCGAGTTTTGCAGCCATGGCGTAAAACTTGGGAGACCCGTAAGCTTCGCCTTTAAGAGTATAACACTCTTAAACAAACGCATTTGCACGCGTCAGTCCTTGACTGACGCGTGCAAATGCGTCGATACAGCTGCGCTGACCTTTGCAGCAAAGCGATCGTCAAGCGGCCGGCTGCCGCTTTGCTCAAGGACGAAGGATGTGGTCAGCGCATCTGGCGGCCTCAGGGAGAATCGGATACCTTTCGTTCCTCCAGCTGCGCGAAGCTTAATAGCAGCACGTGGCGGATAGTTCGATGGCCTCTCCGCGACTCTGCACTTTCCATCATCTCCGTTCACAGAAGGTGTTGACGCTCTCATGAACGCCACATGTTCAAGTATCAAACACATCACTTAAATGACACAACAAAAAGTAAAATCAATGTGTTACAAGAGAATGCGACACTCCAGTGGACGGCCCAGGTTCACCCTGCAAGGCTTCCTTAGAACTACTGGACAAATGCCAAAACGCTTTTCATCACAATTATCCATCACAAATGGCCATTCGCGATTGATTACCAATCAATAATTCTCATTTGAAAATAATCACTGATAACTCACTTCTGCTACACTGGTGTATACCGAATCATGTGACTTGCGTCTCTAACTTTACAAAGAGATCGATTCAACTTCGATGAAGAGTCCAGTCACATAGCACCTGTAATAACCTTACTAATTACCATATACACTCATTAACATGCTAGACAATCCAACTACAACCATCTCAACGTTACATTTAAAATACACGCGAATCCAGTCATATAAACTTGATAATGCCACCTTGAGTTTTTTCTTGAATCGAATTAGCTCATTCCTCCTTCAAATACTCACAATCAACATGTATACGCCAGTACATTTCCCTAAAACTCGTTACCAAGGGAGAACACAACCTGCTTATCGATATACTACCCACACAAACACACACTCACACACAGCTACAGATTCGTTTTAGTGAGAACAATCAGCAAACCAACATTCGCATTCACTTCAGAATGATTAGCCTATTCTCAATTAAAGTACTCATAATTACCATGCACGCAAGGGTACATTTCTCTAAAACGCTTTACTCAGTTATAGATCACAATGCATTCACTACGACCCCTGTAACTCACTTGAACCTCCAACGAGCTTTCAAGCCCGTTTTCCATTCCAGAGTACCTCGGTTTGATTTCCACCTAAACCCCAAATTTCATTTCAGCTCGACTACTTTCCTTTGGTTACAGGACCCTCCCTGTGAAGGTTCGTGTCAATTCAGACGTTTTTTCACCTGCTAACGAATTTTACAAATTTTTTACTTCCATCCGGAGTTCTCGATAACTTGACACGCATGGCCAATGCACGATCAACGCGCCAACAATGCCAATGACGCCAGACTTTCTGGGTAACGGGGCTCTTTTAGCCATTGGTTTTTGAACGCCGTTATGGTCCGTATGTAGCAGCGCCTCTAGGTAGAGACAAGATGAAGCCTCATTACATGGTGCGGCAGAAGCTTCCGCACGCTTTAGAAATAAATTGCCAAAGACGCCGAATAGCCCAAAGCAAAGAAATTTTCTAACGTTTCACCCCAAGAAGAACAACAGCTCCGGACGCCAGAGCAGAATTATTTTCAGGGATGAGGAAATGTTCAACAGCAAGCACTATTCAGGCCACCAAATTAAATCGCGTTAACAGGAAGCCTCAGAAGAAGCCAACTAAGGTGGAAGGATTGCCTCAATTGTTTCTCACTCTGAATGAGGAATGCTTCTTGTTGATACGATTTCTGATAGAAAGATGCCGTGGGTTTTCTTGGCACTTAGTGCCAAAGCAATAAACGCATATCATATGGTACATTTCACGAGGAAGGAGGTCCTGCCATGAGCCGAATCACACCTCAACACCCATCAGAGGACGTATTAGCACTATTCCTCTCCGGCTCACAAGCTGATGGTCTTGCACAATGCTGCACGAAAACCTTCCATTATTTCTTTTCTGCTTCAGAATGGCCCCCGATGAGCTCGTTTTGAAACCCTTTTGATTATTGAGTCTGATAGATGTTAAGAAGTCTCTACTGTTGTTCACCTCAATTTGGCAGGTCTTCATCGCGCATTAGAAACACGAAGGCTACATTCGTGCTGCCATCGATGCATTTTCGAAGCGACTCAAGGCTTGCATTGGCACGAAATGGGGTCTTTTCGAAAAGTAGATTTGATTTGGAGTAGGTAGGATTTTACACCATCAGCTAAGATATCTTAAGCCCATGGCAAGGACATTTATGAAGCTTTATTCAAGTGCGAAACATTTTGCCGCCCTATGCATTGCATTCTTTTCATACAACATCTTAACACATATCCGTTTTAGTTGCTCAACGAGATGTAATACAACTAAAGCAGCACCAGCAGCACCCTGAAGGGAAATCTTGTTTTCAGTTCAAAGCGGCGGCTCTCTCAACGGAGGTGGTGACGCAGCGGTACCGTTCGCAATTGACGGCACCAAAAAGACAGCGGCAAACTGCGGAAGGAAGAACCATACGATTTCCTTTGTCGCTGAATTTCTGCGTTGAGAAAGGTTTCCTTACGGGAGCATTGCTGAACTTTCACGATGCAGCTATACATAGTTTTGACCGGCACGAGCGTATTTGCCAACTATGCTGCTACGCCAGCTACTGTCGCAGCTCCGCAAGACGACGGCACAAACCTTTCTTCACTATTCCCTGAAGCACCAGAGTCAGAGTGACACTTCAATTGTGACATTTCTACACAGGGCTACGTTTATTTGATGATACGCTAGGCTGGAAAAGCATAACGCAATTAAAGGCACACAAGGATAGTTCAAACGAAGACAACGGTCTAGTATATTTCAACCGTGGCGTTTCAACAATACACCATGGGGTGACGATTCACTGCGCTTGCACAATGAAAATGCGGAACAACTCCCCACTGGCGTCACATGCTCAAACAAACAACCAAATCTATCGAAAAGGCAGGTTATCATCCTAAAATAAAAATTTCTGCGATAAACAGTGATATAATCGGGGAACAAACGCTGGCACTCCCTCCCATCCTAATCTAATAGGCTTCCAGCTGAACCATGGTATAGCTTTTGATATGTTTAGCGTGTAAATGTCCGTCCTGGAGAATAAATATATGAGGATGGGGGGAGGGCGGAGTTTTTCTGTGCTAACGTTTCCGGAATCCATGTTCACGTCATCGTGTATCCTGTAGCTCCCTAAGTTTTTTTTTCTCAAATTAGCTAACTCTCTCCCCTTGAACATTCTTTCGATGTTGTTATGTGGCGTACTTTTTTCTGATTTGCTCAATTACGAAACATCCCATAAATTCAATCGAGTGGCCTCTCATGAGGCTGCTTATCCTGAGAAGGGAGTTCAATGCGATTTTGAATAAGGTACGAAGTACTGACGTACTGATGACGTAATAACGTAATGACGTACTAAATGGTTTTACGTCAGTAAACGGCTCAAGATGCACTCGTTTCCCGCATTCAAATGACTTTTACTAAAGATACCTTCGTTCTGCTTCGTTCAACGCAGTAGATATATGTAAATTTCTAGTGGCTCGACAGTAGGTTTAGTTTCACAGGTTATATGGGTTGCTTTCTTTTCTGTTTTGCTTTTGGGCATGCTATGCTTTCGCGGTGAGCAGTCCGAACTTTATCAAAGTACAAGTACGGTAAATTGCCGCGAGATTCTTCCAGGTAAACATTTGGATACGACTATGTCATCGTGAGGGTGATATATTAAGTTCGCAAATGTCATTTGTCACCTGTAGTTAATTACACAGTAGACAAATTGGCGCTGCAAACGGCTTCGAAAAGCTTTTCTTTCAGAAGAACATTCCGTTATAGTCAACTATGCCGGTAAATCACGTTATGCATACGGAAATTTCAAGCACAATATTACAGAACGTTATCCTGAGATGTCCAGTAGACAAATTGGCAATGCAAACGGCCTCGAAAAGCTTTTATTTCAGAAGAACATTCCGTTATAGTCAACTATGCCGGTAATTCACGTTATATTTGCGGACATTTGAAGCACAATATTATAGAACATTGTCCTGTGATGTCACTTATATAATGGTAGCATCTAGAAGGTCATTTAGTTGACCTACGCAAGATGAAACCCTGTAGTCCGAATTCTACCTGTATAGACGATTCGAAGAGTAACTAAGCAGTCAAATTGCAAGCTAACAGAGCACTCAGAATACCTGGCAGCGATGACAGTGTTGAGTCGAGATGGCAGTGGTGAAGAGATGACAGAAGTTGTTCTGAAAAGTTTTGAACCAGTTGAATATTCACGTAGCCCCGAATTGGGGCTTTCTTGTCCTCGGGGTCCAAATTTTCAAAAGAATGTTGTGCAGCAGATCAGGGGGAAACTAAAGTGGGGAATACGAATGATGATTTCGGTGAATCATTAGGTTTTTGTCAAGGCTCCTATGGTGAGACTTCAATGATAACTATGCATTTTCGCAATCTTGCGAATTTTAAGCATAGAAAACCTCCGCCTATATATACAGCATTTGAAGGCAAATAATCTTGACGTTTGAAGGCGAATTCGATGCAAGTTTGTTGCTTGAATTTGCTTCTCCGCAGCTGAGATCTTCTGGCTGGACGCACGCTGTCGTTGCAAGTTTTTTTTCTTCAAAAAACTTTCTTTTCAGGCTGCGCATGCCAGAACCACAATGTGAATATGGGAAACGCTGGAGTGAGGGATGTCGCGGTAGTCACGGGACTGTTTGGAACAATCGTGGGCACATACCAGAAATTTACATCTAAGTGCACAACCGTCTTTACATTGCGCCCCCATCAGATTATAAAGGCGGCAGCCGGAATCTATTACGTGATCTGAAACATTGTTGCATAATGCCGTAGTGATTGAGATACGCGGCGCGTCAAAATTACCTTTTTCTCCCAATTGATTTCTTTCAGTTGTTGTTCTCTCCTGTAGTTCTCTCTAGCGGAAATATTCAATTTTTCGTTGCTAACTATATCACTTTTCATTAGCTAAACGTTCTTCGGAAACGTCCGTTTGTTGACTTTACTTCCTTCTGCTGCTTTGAGTGTCCAATTTTTGTATTCTTTGTAGCCGGCTTCACTTGGTGTGGCCTACTTCAGGTTGTGGCGTTGGAAATATCACTTCGGGGGTCCTTGTTCAAGAACATGGCTGACGGGCATGTAGCATGAGGCTAAAGATACGCTAGCGTTCCCGTCCCGCATGACCATGTTAACTTGCCACTGACGGAGCCATCCGGAACATTGCTGGCCAGCTTCAATAAAAGATGCTTGTAGCGGATGCTTCTTTGGATCATCTATACACCTTTTTTGTCACTTGTACTGCTTGCCTATTCGAACATCTCCAAAGTGGCTCACGCCCCATTCTAAAACATCGGATCTAAATTTTCCGATAGGGCCATAATCCCCTGCCTCCAGTGCTTCCACACCGGTTACTAAATTCCGTAAATGAGTGCATTAAGGAACAAGTGCAAGAATCGGCTTTTATTGACAGATGCGGTGTTTCCAAGGCAGCTTTTCTAGAAATTCTTTCAATGTACTTAAAGTCGACGCTGATTGGATGGAGAGATGGCATTTTTCTGCAGAAATCAGGCATTTGTGTTGGCTCAAAGGTTGCCCCTATTCTTAGCAGCATTTACCTGAGTAAGGTTGACAACAGCGTAGAGAAAGCCTTAGGTGATAGCGTTATCAAGATATTTCGGTACGTTGATGATTACCTGATTTTCTGCAATAGGGAAGAATTTCATTTCGCTGAAATTCGATTCCGAAAATTCGCAGTTCGTCCGGAAAGGGGAAATCCCAATTGCGATACCAAATTAGTAGATAGCTGCACGAAGTGAAGATACTAGTCTTATCGGGTGTATAAACTTATAAAAACTCCCTAGCTAACTAAATTAGCTACGATAGAACGTTTAAGCGTTATTCAACGAGTACGTAGAAAGGAAGATTTATAGAGAAAGCGCTGTGTTTGTGTGTCTGCTTTTTTCAGCGTCCTTGTTCAGTCGCGCTTACACATTCTATCGTGGATTCAAGCCTACTAGACCGGCAATGTCTTCTCACTAAACAAGCCAGCACGGTGTCACGCTCGCATAGGTAAACATGACCACAGCGCTCGATCACACTGGAAACTGTATGTGAAAACGCTAGTGTCAGGAGTCGCTACCGCAGCCGCAAGCCAGTTTGCCTGCGTGCATCTGTCGCTTGAAAGCGTACGAACTTCGAAAGCACAGCACATACGAAGCTACCGGTACTACGCGCACTTGTGGAAACATCGCAAATTGTTTTGAAGATGTGGCCCACACCCTAGCCACGTCGCAGACAGCTCTCAAGACACGCGAGCGCCGGCAACGAGTCCCCACGGCGTCTGCCGAAGGCGTCTACTACGGCGTCCGCAATTCGCGTCGGCAACGCAGTAATAGACGGCGCGGTTGTGTCCCCTTTGTATGGAGCGACGGGCAAGGAGCACATCGAGGCACCTAAGGAGCCACCGCAGGAGAACGCCCCTCCTCCCTCGCCTCACCTACCTGCCTCTCACGCCTCCGGTCCACGTTTCTTCCTCGTGCACGCGAGGTTGAGCCGCGTTCATTGTCTTACCCTCACACGCTTTCACTCATACGGCACCTCATGGCGACGGTAGAAATGCGCCTGGAGTGCCGATATTATTCCTATCGCAATAATAAATTATGTTTGCAGCGGACGCCTCTTTGGCTCGTCTACACAACTTTCTTTTGCCATTTATTCTGCTTATCCGCGCATATATAAAGAGGCACATGTCCCATTGTAAGACATCCGATAAGAATTTTCCGATAAGCCCATAATCCCCATCCTCCAGTGCTTCTATGCCGATAACGCTGCCCACTCCTCCGTCTGCACACAGCCCCGGCGATCTCGCCGGAAGTCTCAGATAACTGTTATTGCGAAGGTCGTATTATATCTCCCATGAGGCGGAAAATCTGGCCTGATCAAGCGATCGTAACGAAAATGGCCGACGGTACAAAGAGCGGCAACACCTATAAAAATGCTCCGAATGACGCCAAATTTCTCAGAGAGTTTCCTGTAAACAAAGTAAAATAATGGCTTTGAACAGAAACTTTGCTACATTTGGGGCTGGGTGGGAATCGAACCCAGGTCTTCGGGGTACAAGACGGCCCGAAGCTACTCCGGCTCCACCCCGGATGGTGGGCCGATTGTTCTGGAAAAACTGGCCACCCTGTATACGCAATGCCTCATGACCTCGAGCGTACCGGAATCTTGGAAGAGAGCTAACATAAACCCAATCCATAAGAAAGGGAATGCCAAGGACTTGTAAAATTATAGGCCGATTAGCTTATACTGTCCGTTGTCTACAAAGTATTTACCAAAGTAATCGCAAATAGAATTAGGAACACATTAGATTTCTGTCAACCAAAGCACCAGGCAGGATTTCGTAAAGGCTACTCAACAATAGACCATATTCAGGCTGTCAGTCAGGTGATAGAGAAATGTGCGGAATATAACCAACCCTTATATATAGCTTTCATTGATTAGGAGAAAGTGTCTGCTTCAGTCGAAAGCTCATCAGTCATGGAGGCATTACGGAATCAGGGCGTAGACGAGCCGTACGTAAAAATGCTGAAAGATATCTATAGCGGGTCCACAGGCACCATAGTCCTCCATAAAGAAAGCAACAAAATCTTAACAAAGGGCGTCAGGCAGGAAGATACCAGCTCTCCTATGCTATTCACAGCGCGTTTACAGGAGGTATTCAGAGACCTGGATTGGGAAGAACTGAGGATAAGCGTTAATGAAGAATACCTTAATAACTTGCGATTCAGGGGAACAATTGCAATGCATGCTCACTGTCCTGGACACGCAAAGCAGAACGGTGGGTCTAAAATTATTCCGCAGACAAGTAAAGTAATGTTTAACCGTCTCTTCAGAGAACAGCAGTTTCCGATAGGTAGCCAGGCATTGGAAGTGGTAAGCGAATCCAACTACTAAGGGCAGGTAGTGACCGCACATCCGGATCATGACACTGAAATTAACAGAAAAATAAGAATGGGCTGCGGTGCCTTTGGCAGGCATTCTCAGATCATGAACAGCAGGTTGCCATTATCCCTCAAGAGAAAAGTGTATAACAGCTGTGTCTTAACAGTACTCACGCGCGGGGCGGAAACCTGGAGGATTACGAAAAGGGTTCTGCTTAAATTAGGGACGACACAACGAGCAATGGAAAGAAGAATGATAGGTGTAAAGTTAAAGACGGGGGGATATATATCTCTACGATTTGGTGAGGCAACAAATGTGAGGTAATGACATCTTAGTTGAAATCAAGAAAAAGAAATGGGCATGGGCGAGGAATGTAATGCGGAGGGAAGATAACCAGTGGTCATTGAGAGCTACGGACTAGATTCCAAGAGAATGGAAGCGTAGCAGGGGCTGCAGAAAGTTAGGTTGACAGATGAGATTAGGATTATATTGGGATTAGGGGAGACTGGTCTATGTCCGTGTCATCACTTCGCGCTACAATCCAAGATCATGTGGCAGTACCAGCTTGCCCAAGTTTCCATTCTTTCGAGATTAAGAAGTTTGCAGGGACAAAATGCCCACAATTAGTATATATATATATATATATATATATATATATATATATATATATATATATATATATATATATATATATATATATATATATATATATATGCATCATGCGCCGCATTACGCCCACTGCACGGCAAAGGCCTCTCCCATACTTCAAACTCTGCCCTCTCGCTATTATACATATATATATATATATATATATATATATATATATATATATATATATATATATATATATATATATATATATATATATATAGTGACAGACGAGTTTTGAAGAACACGTACGGCAAGCTGGAGGGTGGGTCACGAAAGATAATACTGTTATGCACGCTTATGTAGCACGAAGCTACGAAGGAAACTCGTACGGATGTACGCGTGCATTATTGTACGGCCAATCCTTGAGCTTTTTTGAAGGTTCCGCCAATTTTCACTAATAAAAGCAAATCTGTAAACACAGATGGACAGTTGTAAGAAATTTCGGCTCATCAGGAAAGCTTGAGGTCAGAGTAACACCCAAATATTTGGCGATGGATCACGCTCTTTCGATTTTTCGGGGGAGAGATAACTCGTAGACCAGACATGCTTACTAGCTTGGTGCAGTAGGTAGAAGTGAACGCTTCAATCCGAAAAACTGTCTAAAAAATGCCACCAAATGCTGAGTCCTCAAGTTTCCCTGGAAAAGGGAATGATGATCATGAGGAAACAAGTCTCTAAACGTGAGGACAATGCAATCCTAAGCGACATTCCTCAACTCAGAACCCCAATAAACGAACCTGAATGGCGCAGCAGGCAGCAGTAGCAAACACAGAAAATCATATTGGGGGTATTAGCAACAACAGTTTCATAGTGTTTATTAGTGCAACAGATTTCAGAGAGAAGCTTAGAGTTAAACTTGCAACAAGCATTGAGGCACCTCTGCCACTACTATCGCGTCAGTTCATGTAAGAAGTTGGCCGACGATTACGCTTCTTGGTAGTGCGATGTTTAAGCGCAGCTGTTGCCTTATTTCAGCAATAGGCAACCACGTACAAAACACGCAGCGCCGAAAAGAGGCCGTTGTGCATTTCGGATTGGGCAGCACACACCAGGATCCGCCGCTATCAAATTAGCGCCCCAGCGGCGCGCAATCGCGCAATCTTAAAGTAGGCCACCGCCGCGGAGAGCGCGGCCGGGATATTAGAAATTATTATTTCATTTTTCTCCTGAGGTGGGATGAGAAAACGGGTGGAGAACAGGGGCACTGAGTAGAGCAGGGGCACTCACTCCCTCACAGACAGGCCTCAATGTGACCGCACAAGGTTGGGCTGGAAGTAGAAGTAAGAGGATGAAATGCTATAGCTGTCTTTCGAGTCACCGCAACGGGACTGCACCAAGTAAGGTGAGGCGTGGGGCAAGAGTAGAGGCGCGAGAAAGATAGCCAGACGCAAGCACTGCCATAGGCGAGAAATGCCACTGAGGACCGCGCTTCGCAAGCAGGGAAACGAGAGACACGGCTGAGAGCCATACAGCCACGCGACCCGGAGACGGAGGAGCGAAGAGCCGGCGATCACACGCGAGGCGGCAGGGAGAATACTCTGCGAACGCGCACAATCGCTAATACCGGGTCAACCTCTCGAGGTGTCCCAGTGAAAACGCGCCAAACATATCAAGTTGCTGGCTTGCCCGCAAGAAATCCATAAGGCTGTTCTCTGCCAATTGTCGATGCATGCGTGCATGGCGTCTGTAAAGAAATAAAAGCTACATAAATCCTCAGAATTGTCTACTAATGCGTAAGCATTATCTGACACGCCTGTGATTAAGTTTTACCGCAGTAGCGTTACGTGCCCTGTGTCATAAAAATCAAACGTTGGCGAGGGACGACATTTCACGAGTAAAATATTCCGAACCACAACCACTCATGCCCTCCGTGTAGTGTAGGGGCGTTACGGAAGTAATTAAATTCCTCAAGGTAAGCTGCGTGAGAAAAATCGTAAAGTACGACCTAACGACAACCTACAAACACGATAGCGTCGGATTGTAATTTTATTACACCGGAAAACATAATTATATTACGCGAATGCACAAACACAAACCCCTTTTCCAGCGTTTCTAGGAATCACATGGCGGCGCAGCCCGCTCCGTTCCTTGCTAGACCATCCAGATAGCGCTCGCCTCCGCGCATCCGCAAGAAAGCGGCGATTTCCGGGAAACCTGACCAGCAGTCAGGGATCTTTGTATGCTATCTCTTTTTACTCCTAAATGCGAAAATAAAGCGTTCTCCGCATTTTTCCTTAGTTTGCTCGCATCTTTTTCCTATCCTATGCACGACTGCCTGTTATCTTTCCGTTGGCAAATAATCCTTATGTTTTTGTAGACAATTGCCCAATTTTCTCGCCACATCCTGCCTCTTTGCAATCGTACTAATTGAGCAGGAATGCCCGGCATGAGCCCGCCTCGGCGGTGCAAAGCGGTCAAAAGTGATGAGGTGAGAAAACTTTTATTGTCCGTAATGGGTGACACCGGAGCTCCGGTACCGCTCGTAGGCGTCCAGGGAGCCCGATGTCACCCTAAGGGGCAGGTGTTAGTAGACGAAGCGGTTTGCCGCTTCGGCTGCCAGACGGACAATGTTGGCCTGTACCGCCGGGTCTTCGCTATGAAGCGCGGTCTCCCATGCTTCTTCGTCCTTGAATAAATTATATCCTGGGGAGTAGCTGCACTCCCATAGGATATGTCTTAGGGTTCCTATGTTATCGCAGAATCTGCAGAATTGGTCCTCCGGGTTTCCCGTTTGCGTGAGATATCTCCATCTGGGAGACATGTGGTTCTTGGCTTGCAGGCAGCGCCAGGTGACTGCCTCTGCGGACGTGAGGGACCTATCCGGGAGTGGATATTTCCGACGTCCTAATCTGTAGTGCTCTGTGACCTCGTGGTAGGTCGCGAGCGTCTCGACCTTAAAGCTAGGTTGAGGCTGCCGTCCCCCCCGGATAATGAGCGCTCGGGCGAGGGCGTTGGCGGCTTCGTTTCCTGGTATGTTGGAGTGAGCGGGGGCCCAGGTTATGGTGATCCCTCTGTCTATGTTACCTTTCGATATTATGCTGTACGCGTAGTCTGATATTTTGCCTTTGCAGAAATTCCTTACTGCCGATTTGCTGTCGCTAACGATCCCCCTCGCGTCCGTACTAACGCACGCTAGGGCGATGGCTGCTTCCTCCGCTGCCGTGGCGTCTACTCCGCTCGTATATATCGCGCCCTGTTCTGTGAACACCAGCTGCCGCAGTAGCACGTGAGGCGTTGCGTCGCTCTCGCAAGCATGCGTTACCCACACGTTCCTTGTCCACGCAAGCTTTCACCAGCGTTCTCACTGCCCCTCGGTAAGAGCCAACGAAAACGCGCATAACGTCTCAATGCGTGTACTTGAACGCGAAGCGATCATAACTCGACGGACGCTCAGCAGCGTTCAATTGGACATTGGGCCAGGCCAAAATCTCGTTGGCCCGGACCCAAACTTCAGCTTTGCCCACCCTAAATATTAAGTTTGCCCACGCCCAAATTTAAGTTGGCCTACCCCCTATTGTCAATAGGTCCACGTCCAAATTTAAGGTTGGCTCAGCACCAAATAGAAGTTGGTCAGCCCCGTAATGAAGGTTGGCCAACCTTCTAACTACAGTTGTCCCACTCCCGAATTTCAGTTGGCCCTTGCTCATATCTTAAGGTGGTCCACCCCCAAATTTTAATTTGCCCAACCTCAAATTTAAGTTGGCCCACCCGCAAATTTATGTTACTCACACCCAAATTTAATTTAGCCCACTCCCAAATTTCAAGTTGGACTACACCGAAATTTCTAGTTTACCGATCCCAAAAGTTTATCCATCCCGCACGTACTAAAGCATCACCGTGGATATGCTAAGGCGCCCAGTGCATTCTATTCTCATTACCCTAATAGGTTCAGCTGTCAGGTTAAGCTTCTCAGGTTCAATTTTCTAACAGCCACGGCTGGAGTGAGTGCTACAGGCGATTATCTTTTTATGGTAACGCATGCGCCGGCTATCATTATACGAACCATGAACAATAAAGCTATTGTTCTGTTATTTATAAGCCATCTAGTCGTTCAAGTCAAGTTTTATTAGTTCGAGATGTGTGAAACAATTCAGTTACATCGCATCGTATACCTGCGATAGCCCGTAGGGATGTAACAGGCAGGTTTTGATTGCAATAGCAGGGACGAGTGAGTGAAATTAGACGTTTCGTTGCACAAGCAGCCCTTTTTTCACAGTGGCGCGCAATGGTATGAACACGAGTAACGGCCTGTGCCTAGTACTGGACGTAATCATTGTCACGTTGTGATAAGGTGAAGAAGCACAGGCTAGTGAAAAATTTGAGCAATCAAAACCAACTGTTTATTGCGGGAACCTGTGTCCAGAAAAAGAAGTAGCACTGAATGGACAGCGACAACGGCGAGCACAGTCGGCGATCGTCGAAAATCTGATGAGTGGGTCAAGTGCGCCGGCTCTTATACACGGCTTGTCGATGGTTCCATTGTAGTTGCTGTACTCGCATGGCTTCAAGAAAATTCTGCACAATTAGCATAGTGCATAGAATCAGATTGCGCAAGATTTCGGGACAAGAGACAAGGTTAGAACCATCGATAACGTTCGAAAAACTTCCGGTGCATGCAAACGCGTCCTGCGCCGTATAATAATGTTTTACATTTATTAGTAGGTGAAAAGTGGTCAAGTGAGAAAGATTAGTAAGTGAACGCGTCAATATGAACGTTAGGGTTGCGATGAGGATATATGTAAATGTATGTCGTGAGTATTATGGAGTGCGGCTGAGCGTCAGTATGAGTTTAAACGTAGCTCGGGATAACTGCAATGCCTCCTATTTAAACGTATGTAAAATGCCAGAATTATTCCATGAAGTAATCGCGAACCGATATAAATCGCCTTTTTTTGCATATGAGGAAGAAATTTTATTTCTGTTGACTGTATGAAGCGAATTTAACATTTAGTGTTTAGGGTGTCTCATCCAAATTGATAGAATTTGCTATGTTTACAAATACTATAAGCGCGCAGGTATAGAAATCAGTAACAATGCATCAAAAATGTTTTTTTTGCAGGACTGTAAAAATGCACGTTTTACATATTCCAAATCAGACAAGTTTTATATGTGAATGAGAAACTTACGTAGAATTGTTATTATGTTTAGCACAAATTAGTGATCTATTTGAAAGTAGAGTATCTACGACAATGCAGTCAATGTCATTCATTCGTCCTCATTTCTTTTGCAGACATGTAGGTGTTGTCATGCCGTTGACGTATTACATTCGTAGTAATTACAGAGCCGGCATTCCTTACAGAGCTGTGGCCAATCAGTGGAACCTTGTCCACTGTTTTACACCTCCTAGCTACAGGCCCTTCCGCGGGCTCATGCAGGGAAACATTTCCTCTGGCCATAGCGGCTCTGCGCAGACAACAAGTCGAGCTCCGTCGATGCAGCCGATTTCCACGTGGACATTTGGTACTATTCACTGCGTCAACGTAGTGCCGGGTGGCAGAAGAAGGCAGCAGATGGCGAGCTGCATGCGGCCCACGTGTCGTATTTTGGTTAAGTATGTCTCAGATTCAGCTTTATTTATGGCACGTGACTCGTCAAAAGGCGTTGTGTGTCGTTTAAAAATTCCGAGAATTACTCCAAAAGTGAACACTTTGTACAATAAAAAAAAACTGCAGTAGGCAATTTCCTCATTTATACTATTGTTTTCGTCTTCTGAGGTTTGTTCACGTTATTATTTCATGAAAGATTGCATATCCCACTATCGCACCTCTTTGAGCGGCCGGAAGATACCCTACAACGCCAATCTCGCTTTGAAAGCAGATTTTTAGGCGCTACCCGCATTCTCGCATATTAAACTCTAGCTTGCTTATAATATCACGGAAGTGGTAAGGCATAGTTTTGTTGTGAACTGCCCTTTCATTACTCACATTCCTTTTTCTACCATGCTTCCTCATCCCTTAGCCGCGCTGCGCATTTCAATTTTTGGCGTGTTTACAGTTTTTCCCCTTCGTTGAGTGCTATGAAAGCATCTGCAGGTGGTTCAGCGAATCAAAAAAAAAAATATTGGAAGTGCGAAAGTGTGAGCGTTTGCCTTTCCACGACCGTACTATTTCTCAACATGCGTTGTGACGCTTTAGGTGCGCAAAAAAGACGAAGTGGGTATTAAATGTTGTAAACAAAGCCTCTAATTCCAAAGTAGCTACATTTCAGACAAGAGAAAATTTTTAGAGTACAAGTAATACACCTACTCGGAACTGTGCCTCTTCAGAACAGGGATGAGGGTGGGGAAGTAGTTAACAACACTAAAGTACTACATGTCCATTTTCTGCAAATGTATCAACTGCAATAATGCCGGTTTTACGTTATTGCAGCTAGCTAGTTACTTTATTGCTGGTAGAGTAAGTACAGTGGTGCTGATTAAACTCAACAGCAATAAGTTGAGGCATTCCTCCACGCATTTTATATTATATAGTCAATAAAACCTTCGTTACGAAATTACACGTAAAAGACTGTCCAACCTTTAAGCATTGCAGTGGAAATCTACGTTCCCAGAAGGCGTCATTAAAACTACCCTCC
Source organism: Dermacentor variabilis (assembly GCF_050947875.1). NCBI lineage: Eukaryota > Metazoa > Arthropoda > Arachnida > Ixodida > Ixodidae > Dermacentor > Dermacentor variabilis. Next base: position 175,181,785 of record NC_134569.1, read on the forward strand.
GCACTCTGTGTACGTTAAAAACCTTATGGTCACCCTGAGTTAATTTAAGCTTTGACGCATACGAAATGCGCTTCAGGTTTTTGAAATACCTGGCCTACACACAAGCTGATGACTCCGGAAATCAGCACCGCCACATATGCAGGCATAAGTACAATCCTTTAAAATTGGACACTCGAACATTTGCGATATCTGAAACTAGCCATAGCGACTATTATTTTACGAACAAGCGCTAAGTTGCATCAACCTCACAAGTCGTTCACAAGGGATTTCATACAAACAAAGATTACAGGTGTTAGCCAAACCGCCTAAATGTAACATGATTTATGAACAAGCTGATGTAATTAAATTCTTTTTTAATTATTGCATTCTGATAAAGTTCTAGTAATACAGATAACTTGCGTAATGAAAGCGCAATATAAGCTGATTAACATATGCGGCCTCGATATACTGACTTTTTGTCGGGAACAAAGAAGTACCTTCACTCTGCTGGTTCTCACACAGAAAAGCATAATTAGATACGTGGAATACTAGACAGGAACACGCAAAAACTTTTCAGCGAAGAAGGTGCGCAAGGCAAAATGTTCGTTTTCCAGCCCTACTATAGAGAATCAGAGAGCCTTTTGGAAATAAGGAAGATTGTATTTTGTAAGAGTTACCTTAGTAAATTCCCCACAACCTCCCAATAAAAAAAATCATATGACATATACGCCACAAGTCTAATTAAATGTTATGATCATGTGAGAAAACAACTTATTTATTACAGTCAATATAATAAACAAAGCGTAGAAGATGTAACCTACTCCCCCTCTCCCTAAGCACTCTTCCCACTGACTGACGCGTGCAAATGCGTGAATACAGCTACGCTGACGTTTGCAGCAAAGCGATCGCCACGCGGCCGGCTCCGCTTTGCTAAAGGACGAAAGATGTGGTCAGCGCACCTGGCGGCCTGAGCGAGAAGCGTATACCTTACGCTCCTCCAGCTGTGCGAAGCGTCATAGCAGCACGTGGCGGACAGTTCGACGGCCTCTCCGCGACTCTGCACTTTCCATCATCTCCGTTCACAGAAGGTGTTGACGCTCTCATGGACGCCACATGTTCAAGTATAAAACACATCACTTGAATGACACACCATAAAGTAATATCAATGTCTTACATGACAATGCGACACTCTAGTGGACGGCCCAGGCTCACAATGCAAGGTTTCCTTACAACTACAGGACAAATGGCAAAACGTTTTTCATCACATATTATCCATCACAAATGACATTTCGCGATTGATTACCATTCAATAATCATCATTTGAAAATAACTATTGATAACTCACTTCTGCTACACTGATGTATACCGAATCATGTGACGCGCGTCTCTAACTTCACAAGGACATCGATTCAAGTTTGAAGCATCCAGTCCCATGATACATGTAATAACCTTGCTAATTACCATATACACTCACTAAGGATTCGAGACAAACCAACTAGAACCATCTCGTCGTTACATTTAACATACACGCGAATCCAGTCATATAAATTTTGTGTTGCCATCTTGCGTTTTTACTTCAATCTAATTAGCTCATTCCTCATTCGAATACTCACAATCAACATGTATGCGCCAGTACATTTCTCTAAAACTCTTTACCAAGTGAGAACTCAACCTGGTTATCGATATATAACGCACACAAACACACATTCGCACACACATACATGTTCATTTCTTTGCGAACAATGAGCAAGCCGAACATTCGCATTCACTTCAAACTAATTAGCCCATTCCTAATTAACGTTCTCATAATTACCATGCACGCAAGGATACATTTCTCTAAAACACTTTACTAAGTTAAAGATCACAATGCATTCACTACGACCCCTGTAACTCGCTTGAACACCCAAGGAGCTTTCGAGCCCGTTTCGCATTCTAGAGTTCCTCGGTTCGATTTCAACTTAAACCCCAAATTTCATTTCAGCTCAATTACATTCCTTTAGCTACAGGAGCCTCCTTGAGAAATTTCGCGTCAATTCAGACATTTTTTCGCCTGCTAACGAATATTATTCATTTTTTTTACTTCCATTGGGAGTTCTCAATAACCTGACACGCACGGCCAACGCATGATCAACGCGCCAACAATGCCAATGACGCCGGATTTTCTGGGTAACGGGGCTCTTATTGCCATTGGTTTTTGAACGTTACCACGGTCGGTATGTAGCAGCGCCTCTAGGTAGAGACAAGACGAAGCCTCATTACATGGTGCGGCAGAAGCTTCTGCACTCTTTAGAAATAACTTGCCAAAGACGGCGAATAGCCCGAACCAAACAAATTTTGTAACTGTTCACCCAAAGAAGAACAACAGCCCTGGACGCCAAAGCAGCATTCCCTTCAGATATGAGGCAATGATCAACAGCAAGCGCTATTCAGGCCACCAAATGACATCGCGTTCACACGAAGCCTCAGAAGAAGCCAATTAAGGTAGAAAGATTGCCTCAAATGTTTCTCACCGTGAATGAGTAATTCATCTTGTTGCAATCACTTCTGATAGAAAGATGCCGTGTGTTTTCTTGGCACTTAGAGCAAAAGCAATAAACGCATATCATATGGTACATTTCATGAGGAAGGATGTGCTGCCATGAGCCGAATCACCCCTCAAAACCCATCAGCGGACGTATTAGCACTATTCCTCCCGGTTCACAAGCTGAACACACACAATCATGTTCACAAGTATGTTGCATATTGCAGCACGATAAGCTTCTATTATTTCTTTTCGGCTTCAGAATGGCCCCAGATGAGCTTGTTTTTAAATCCTCTTGATCATTGAATCTGATAAATGTTAAGAAGTATCTACTGTTCTGCACCTCAATTTGGCAGCTCTTCATCGCGCATTAGAAACACGAAGGTTACATTCGTGCTGCCATCGATGCTATTCCGATGCGACTCAAGGCTTGCATGCGCACGAAATGTGCTCTTTTCCTGTTATTACTGACCGTACATGACACCTTCCATGGGCGCATTTCACTTCTGCATATTTGCTGAGATGATGTTATTTGCTATTAGTGAGTTAGCAAATGTAAATGTTCTTTAACTGATTATAGAGTGTATATTGGATGGTACCGGACAATTAGATTTCAACTTATGGCTCTCAATACGGAAAATTTTAAAAATATATGATGAAATCAAGATGTACAAGAACATGCTTATAAATGACTCTTACTCAAGGCGGGCCTGCATCAACTTCGTTACTGTCCACAAATCTGAGTACGGTGAAGCCGAAAACCAGGATAAAAATGCAATGAAAGTTGCAGATGGAAAATTGACTATACCCTAAACTTCAGCAGTATGTTTTGCAGTGATGTCATCTAGGCTTTTACACGACACAGGTGTACCATCCCTAACAATAAATGGCCTGAAGAAGACATTATGAAGCTTGAATTTTGGTTCTTCATCTGCACATAAACGTTATTCACAATAATTTTCCGTTCTACTGGTATTTAAATGCAGCCCCTATTGCCGAGCTCGAGTACTGTAATCTCGTGCTCTGCATCATAGCATGAGACATCAAACCTCCAGATGCACAGCATTGCTACAATTGAGTGGACATTAATAATCGTTTCTCTCACTATGTTGCGACTTACCATGTTTAGTGAAGGCATCCCTGGATATTGAAAACTTGTTCATACATGAGTGATGGAGTGCGTTGGAGTATCGAGATTCCTGACCTAAGCAAAAGTAAAGCTTACTGGCACAAAGTAGGCCTAGTTCATTTTTAATATTACAAGAGAACCATTGCAGGTCGTGCATGATGTCAGATCATTCGTTTATCTTAATCTACTATTTTTATTATTAATAACAATTGCAGTAAAACTGTTTCGTCATTTACTAACTCACGTTATTGGTTCATGTCCATTTTCTTTTGATATGGGTACACCAACACGTATGTTTCAACATAAGTATTTAGGGGTTATTTCTGCAAAAAATTCATTCTCACTCTAACCACACTAAACATGTAAACAAGAAAACACTTTTAAACTTAACGGCGCGGCACTTTGAACTATTCCCCACGTAATAGCAAGCAATACTTATTTTGTAAATTAGCACGGTTCGTGAATACGCATTCTTGGTGTGGTACTCTTACAAACAATGTGAAATGAGTTTACTTAAAACAAGCCAATAAAATTAATCGTTTCATTGGCCATAATTACAGTCGCAGTCACTGAACCTGTGACTACACCTGCTGCGCTATCACAATTAATCGCTAAATTTTGTGCACTTGAACGCTGCCTGTGGCTTTTGCAACTGTAGTCACACTACAATTACCAAATAAAAGTCTACTTCTAATCTCTATGCTTAGAAGATACTGTTATTTGCTCATATACCAACACGTTCAAGTACCTTTTTTGCATTTGCAATACAATCCGGGAATTCAATATTCTGTGCTAATCGTTCTATGCGAATAAATTAGCTTTTAGTAGCCGCAAAAGAGTACTTCTCGAATTCGTTCGGTGCTTTACTTGTATTTTCTTCTTTTGTTGTTGATGTAAACTTGCCTGTATACTAATTTATTGTACCCACTGCTGTTACAGCCGTGAAATAGGGCTGTAATGTATGCTAACATATACACAAACTACATAATTCGCGTGCGCGTCATTTCCAGTTCTTTCAGCCAGCGTGTTCACTATAGCTAGGCACCTGCCTGCTCGCGCTGCTATAGTGAGCTGTACTCCTGCTGCACTGTTCATACGATGGTACTACTCGCGTTATGATCATGCAGACCTGCGCAATTTTCGGTTGCAGCACAACAAGTAACACTGCGAGAAAGCCAAACTACACAGAAGCAAGTCTGCACCATTTACCAAAAGTTGTAAAGCGCAAACGCAGACTCCTGTCGGAAAAATTTCGGTGCCTGTGTCGAGTACGAAAAACGTGATAAACTACAATCATTTCCAGAACGTGCACAGCCCCTTTCCAGATTGGGAAATTGATTCATGGTAGGGGAGCAACGCCAGGGGGAAAATTCTTAGCGCTTCATTGACAAACCCGATTGAAATAAAAAGGATTAGCACTGCATCGCACCTATTCTAGGCACCGGTTCAACCACTTAAACTATGTTAATCACTTTGCAAAATGTAGTGACTGCGTAAGGCTCCATGACAACAAAAAGGAAATGGCGAACATTTTGTCACCTTGGCTTTTTATTTTGTTAAAGCATTACCAGTAGTAGTGCCAAAATATAAAAAAGTGTATACGCAATATATATATATATATATATATATATATATATATATATATATATATATATATATATATATATATATCGCATCACCAGTGTTTATGCGACGGGTCACGACGGACATTTGACCTAAGGGTCGATTGTCACAGTCAAAAATGTCGCGATGGCCTTCAAGAACGCGGCAAAGAGCTTCAGCTTGAGCAGGTGTAATGTCAGAGGAAACCATCTTTTTACTGTCGACGTCAGTACCGTGCGATGACGTCACGGTATGGGCTGAGCTGTGATGTTCTTCCACTGTGAATGGCTCGATCTCATCATCCTGCAAAGCGCAAATTATAGCCAATGAAATCCCCTGAGGCTGAACTTGCGCGGTTAGCGCGAAATTGACAAGGGGAAGGCAGGTGGGGTTACCAGTAATTGTCAGAAAAGTGTGCGGCATGGTAACACCATGTGTAAGTATAACTGCCGGAACTGGTGCGACCACGTAATTACCGTCAGGTACAGCTTGTGAGGACAACAAGTCGACGTGTGTCACAGATTGAGGCGGTAGGCGAATAAAATCCATGCAACTCAAACGGCTTGGAGGCGGGTCCACATGGTCGGAAAGAAGAGGCAAGTGGAGGCGAAGATAGGCTGCCGAACAGTCAATGAGGGCAGAATGATTGGCAAGGAAATCCAGACCGAGAATGAGTTCGTGAGGGCAATGCTCGATGACGGTGAAGAGAACGACGGTTTGTCTCTCAGCAATGGTGAGTCGGGCAGAGCACATGCAAACAGTAGCGACAGTCCCTCCGTCGGCGACTTGTAGAATTCGGTTCGGGGCGGGCGTCAGAACTTTCTTGAGCGGACGGCGAAGAGCAGCACTCATAATGGAGACACAATCGCCCCGGTGTGAACAAACGCGCACACAGGAGCATTGTCCACGAGAACGTCCAAAATATTCTTGTTCGTGGGTAAGGTGAAGCGAGGATTTGTTGCTAATTTCGTCATTGCAGCTTCACCTCCAGAAGCTGCACTGTCTAGTTTTCCGGTCGGGGTGCGGCGAGTAGGTTGGAGAAGGAGCATGGGGTGACGGGGGCGAACGTGATTGACGACGGGAGGGACAAGGCGAGCGGGAGTAGCGGGGTCGTGTCAAAGGTGTTGCAGGGTCAGATGATGGAGCGGGCATAGAAGGTGCGAAGGAAAAGGACGCGCCAGAGGGAAGAGGGTGGTAATCAGGAGAATAGCCCATCGCAGAACTCCAGTGGCTGCGGCAGTGGCGAGCGACATGTCCTATGCGTCGGCAGTTAAAACAGATCGGCTTGTCGTCCACGGTTCGCCATTCCGACGGGTTGCGCTGTCCATAAGAGGAGTAAGAAGAGTGCGATGGGGACGTGCGTGGAGAAAGGGGCTCCGAGCCTATGGAACGAATGGATTGTAGGCCGACGTTGGACAACTCTTGACGGACGACGGCCTGGATCAAGGAGATTGTCACCGGAGAATGATCAGGTGACGGGAATGAAGCGGACGCCGGTTGTGCCGCTTCGACCTCACGACGAATGATGCGGGTCAAGCTGTCACATCCCGACGGCTGGTGGAAGAGGTCGTCACAGGATGACGTAGCAGCTGTGTTGGGAAGTCGCGTGATGTGCTGGGATACCCGGCGGCTTTTAGCATGCTCAAGACGGCGGCACTCCTTGAGAATCGGATCGGTGCTGGTGACGTTCGTAAACACCAGTAAATTGAAGGCATCGTCAGCAATGTTTTTGAGGACTTGATTAATTTTATCGTCCTCAGACATGGTCGGGTCAGCCATGGCACTAAGTGCCAAGACGTCGAGAATGTACGACACGTAGGACTATGTCGACGTCTCTACACGTGTGGCAAGGGCTTTCTTGGCATTGACTTGGCGACCGAAGGGATTGCCAGAAAGGTCGCGGAGCTTCTCTTTGAGGAGATCCCAGCTCGAGATCTCCTCTTCGTGAGTCTGGAACCATGCAAGTGGAGCTCCATCGAGGTAGAAAAGAACGTTCGCAAGCATAATAGTCGGATCCCACCTGTGACTGGTGCTGACACGTTGGTATAAGCGGAGCCAGTCGTCAACATCAAGGCTGCCGACTCCGTTGAAAACACCAGGATCCAGAAGGGGGGGGGGGGGGAAACGGCGACGTAGGTCGGGGCTGCAGGTGGAGACGGTTGCGTAGATGAAGTGCCGCCAACAGGAGCCGAAGTTGCACTGTCGCCGTTGCGACCGCTGCGAAGCTCCATGACGGGTACGGGGGACGTCAATCTCCACCAAATTAATGTTACGTGTAGCCGGAGCCCAATGTATGTACAAAATATTTACAGGGAAGCTAACGGAAGGGCAAGATGGCGATGCTATATCAAACGGGGCCCACGTCGTCTTCTTTCTCCTCAGTGCAGCCAGCCTATGGTGGCTGTTCCGTACCAACATATATATATATATATATATATATATATATATATATATATATATATATATATATATATATTTATTCTGATTCGTGACAGTGCAAGGGCCCGCGGGCCCTTGCACTGTCACGAATCTAGTAGGCTTCCAACTGAACCATGGTACATTTTATATGTTTGGCGAGGGAACGTCCTTCCTGGAGAATAAATATATGAGGATGGGGGAAGGGGGACTTTCTTCTGCTAATCGATTGTACATTTACGCAATCCATTTTTACGTCATTCTATACCCTTTAGATCCATACGCTTTTTCTCAATTAACTTTTTGCCCTTGAACGTTTCTTACGGCGTTTTATGTGGCGTCTGTTTTCTGGTTTGCTCGAATAGGAAAACTCGGATCAATTTAATCAAGTGGCCTCTCAGGAAGCTCTTCATACTAAGACGCGAGTTCAATGCCATCTTGAATCCCCTATAAATGTATGACGTACTGTTGACGTAAGCAATGTAATGACGTGCTCAACGGCTTTACGTCAGTAAACGGTTCAAGATTTACCCTTTTCGCGCATTGAAATACCTTTTGCTAAACATCACTTTAATTTGGTCGGTCGAGCTCAGTATATAGACGCGGATTTGAGATGTCTCGACCAAAGCTTTGACTTCAGCGGTTATATGTCCTAATATCTTTTTCCTGCTTCGCTTTTGAGCATGTTATGCTTTCTGTGGTTAGCACTCCGGGCTTTATCTTAGTACAAGTACCTTAGAGTGCGCAGAATATGTTCTATCTAAACATATGGGCACTACTATAGTACTTTCAGGTTAACGTACTCCGTAAATATCTTTAGGGAGCTATAGCTAAGAACACAGTAGACGAATGCGCTCTGTTAACAGTCTCGAAACCCTTTTATTTCTGAAGAAGAGTCGGTTATAGTCAACTATGCCGGCAATGCACGCTATAGTTGCGGTTCTTCGAAGCACAATATCGTGGAATAATATCCTGTGTAGTCGCTTATAAAAATGGTGGCCTCCAGAGGATCATTTTGCTCATATACGCAAGATGAAACCCCCTAGTACAACTTCTACATGCATAGCAGATTGGAAGAGCAATTGAGCAATCAAATTGAAAGTTAAGAACGCAGTCAGAATAGCTTGCAGTGACGGCAGTGTTGAGTGCAGATGACAGTGGTGAGGTGATGAGAGAAACGATTCTACAAAGTTTTGAATCAGTCCTAGGACCAAACACCAAATTGACCTTGCACCTAATTAGGGATTGTTCAAAATGTTCAAAAGTATGATCTGCAGCCACGCAGAAGAAAAATAAATAGGAAAAGCGAATGACGATTGCGACGAATCATTAGGTTTTCGTCAAGGCTCTAATTGCGATACTTCAATCATAACTACGCCTTTTAGCAATTTTCCGACATTTAAGCATAGGCAACCTCGGTCTATATATACAGGATCTAAAGGAAAGTAACTTTGAAGTTTGGAGGCGAATTCCATGCAAGTTTATTCCTGGACTTCTCTTTCTTCTCTCCTCCGCAGTTGGGCTCTCCTGGCTCAATGCACGCTGTAGTTCCATATTTTTTCACTTGAAAAAGCTTTCTTTTTAGTCAGTGTTCGCCAAAACCACAATGTCAATATTGGAAACGCTGGAATGAGGGATATAGCCATAGTGACGGAACTATATCGAACAACCATGGATATTAACCCGGAATTTATATCTATGTACACAACCGTCTTTGGATTACGCCTCCACCCCTCCCCCGAATGGGAATGCGGCAGCCAGGATCTATAACGTGACCTGAAACTCTGCAGACTAAGGCCATAGTGATTGAGTTAGCCAGCGCGTCAAAAATGACCTTTTTGACCCCTTTCATGTTTTTCCCGTTACCGTCGCCTTCTGTAGTTCTCTCTCTCCGAAATCTTTAACTTTTCGTTGCAAATTGATCGCCAGTTTTTCAGCTAAACTTTTTCGCAAAGAGCTTTTTCAGCTCTTTGCGAAAGCGTCTGCTCAGCGCGTTTCTTTTTTGCGCTAGAGTCTCCAAAACACGCTCTGAGCTCCTGGACGAAAAGCTCCCATGAAGTGAGCGTGTCTTCGTGATTCTCATACCAGACGGGCGCTGTGTCGGTAAGGGAAAACACAACATTAGACAACTGTGCGGTCGAGTTCCAACCGTTAGACCGGCTCACCCTTCGGTAGTTTGTGAGCCACTCGTCGACATCTTCTCCGGCTTTTCCTCCGAAAGTGAGTGGCACCCGGTAGTATTGCCACGGAACACCAGGTGCTGGCCTTGAAGCCACGTCAGATCCCTCAGGAATCTGGCAGGCGTATTCAGGCATGTCAGGTGAGGGTGGCGGAAGTCCGGCAAGTCGACGGCTCCGAGGAACTTGTAGCAGCGTAGGCTCCGTGGTTACGAGGTGTACCCCGCACCGTCCACCAATTTGTTCCAAGCACGGGGAAAAGAGGTTAGGCGTGCGAGAGCAGGAACGGCAGGGTACGACCAACAGGAATGACCGCTGCAGTCTTCATTTTTCTCTTCCCCTCTCTTCTTCATACCCGCGTCCCTTTTACGCGCTTGGACGTAACAATATATATATATATATATATATATATGTGTGTGTGTGTGTGTGTGTGTGTGTGTGTGTGTGTGTGTGTGTGTGTGTGTGTGTGTGTATGCGTGGGTGTGCGTGTGCGTGTAGTGACAATTGAGTTCTGAAGAATATGGCAAGCTGGAGGGTGGGTCATGAAAGATGATAATGTCATGCACACTTATGTAGCACGAAGCTAAATAGGAAACTCGCACGGATGGATGCGTGCATTATTGTACGGCTGTTCTCTGCGCTTTTTTGAAGCTTCCACCGATTTTCCCTAAAAAAAAACAAATTTGTAAACACAGATGAACAGCTGTAAGAAATTTGGGCTGATCAGGAAAGCTTGAAGTTAGAGTAACACCCAAATATTTGGCGATGGATCATGCCCTTTCGATTTTTCGGGGAAGAGATAACTCGTAGACCAGACATGCTTGCTAGCTTGGCGCAGTAAGTAGAAGTGAACGCTTCCATCGGACAAATGTCTAAAAAATGCCGCCAAATACAGAGTCGTCAAGTTGCCCTGGAAAACGGAATGATGGTCATGAGGAAACAAGTCTCTGAACTTGAGGACAGTGCAATCCTAATTGACATTGCTCAACTCAGAACACCAATAAGCCGAAGGGAGGCCGTTGTGCATTTCGGATTGGGCAGCACACACCAGGATCAGCCGCTATCAAATTAGCGCCCCAGCGACGCGCAATCGCGCAGTCTTAAAGTAGGCCACCGCCGCGGAGAGCGCGGCCGGGATATTAGAAATTATTATTTCATTTTTCTCCTGATGTGGGATGAGAAAACGGGTGGAGAGCAGGGTTACTGAGTAGAGGTCATACACTCACTCCCTCACAGACACGCCTCAATGTGGACGCACAAGGTTGGGCTGGAAGTAGAAGTAAGAGGATGAAACGCTATAGCTGTCTTTCGAGTCACCGCAACGGCACTGCACCAGGTAAGGGGAGGCATAGGGCAAGAGTAGAGGCGGGAGAAAGACAGCCAGGCGCAAGCACTGCCACAGGCGAGAAATGCCACTGAGGACCGCGCTTCGCAAGCAGGGAAACGAGAGACACGGCTGAGAGCCGTACAGCCACGCGACCCGGAGACGCAGGAGCAGAGAGCCGCCGATAACGCGTGAGGCGGCAGGGACAATACTCTGCGAACACTCGCAATCGCAATTACCGGGTCAATCTCTCGAGGTGTCCCAATGAAAACGTCCCAAACGTATCAAGTTTCTGGCTTGCCCGCAAGAAATTCATAAGGGTGTTCTCTGCCACTTGTCGATGAATGCGTGCATGGCGTCAGTAAAGAAATAAAACTTACATCAATCCACAAAATTTTCTTCTAATGCGTAAGCATTATCTGGCACGTCTGCGACTTAGTTTTACCGCAGAAGCGTTGGGGGCCTTGTGTCCTAAGCAATCAACTGTTGGCGACGCACGACTTGACGCGAAAAAATGTTCCGAACCACAACCACTCATGCCCTCCGTGTAGCGTAGTGGCGTTACGAAACTAATTAAATTCATCAAGTTAAGCTGCGTGAGAAAAATCGTAATGTACAACCTAACCACCACCTACAAACATGATAGCGTCGGATTGTAATTTGAATATACCAGAAAACAGAATTATGTTACCCGAATGCACGAATACAAACCTCTTTTCCAGCGTTTCAAGCAAACACATGGCGGCGCGGCGCACGCAGTTCCTTGCAATACCATCCAGATAGCGCTTGCCGCCACGCATCCGCAAAAAAGCTGCGATTGCCGGGAAGCCTGACAAGCAGTCAGGGATCTTTGAATGCTACCTCTTTTTACTCCTAAATGCGAAGATTAAGCGTACTCCACATTTTTCATTAGTTTGCTCTTTTCTTTTTCCTATCCTATGCGCGTCTGCCTCTGATCTTTCCGGTGGCAAATAACCCTTATGAGTTTGTAGACAAATGCCAAATTTTCTCGCCGCATCGGGCCTCTTCAATGCAATCGTACTAATTGAGCTGGCATGCCCGGCATGAGCGCGCCTGGACGAAGCAGAGCGCTCAAAAGAGACCAGCTGCCGCAGTAGCACGTGAGGCGTTGCTTGAGGGGAGAGTGCATCGCCGCGGTGCCATGTCCCTCTCGCAAGCATGCGTTATGCACACGTTCCTTGTCCTTGCAAGCTTTCACCAGCGTTCTCACGGCCTTTCGGTAAGAGCCAACGAAAACGCGCCTAGCGTCTCAATGCGCGTACTTGACCGCGAAGCGATCATAACTCAATGGACGCTCAGCATCGTTCAATTGGACATTGGGCCAAGCCAAAATCTCAAGTTGGCCCAGACCCAAATTTCAGCTTTGCCCACCCTCAATGTCAAGTTGGCCCACGCCCAAATTTAACTTGCCCCACCCCCGAATGTCAATAGGCCCACGTCCAAATTTAAGGTTGTGTCAGCACCAAATAGATGTTGGCCCACCCCGTAATGAAGGTTGGCCAACCTCCTAATTACAGTTGTCCCATTTCAGTTTGACCTCGCTCAGGTCTTAAGGTGGCCCACCTCCAAATTTTAAGTTGCCCACCCCCAAATTTAGGTTGGCCCACCCTCAAATTTTAAGTTGCCCACACCCACATTTAGGTTAGCCCACTCCCTAATTTCAAGTTGGCCTACACCGAAATTTCTCGTTTACCGATTCAAAAAATTTATCCGGCCCGCCCATACTAAACCATCACCGTGTATTTTCTAAGGCGCCCTATGTATTCTATTTTCATTACAGTGATAGGATCAGCGGTCAGGTTCAGCTTCCCAGGTTCCGTTTTCTAACAGCCACGGATGAAGTGACTGCTACAGGCGATTATCTCTTTATTGAAACGCATGCGCCGGCTATCATTATACGAACGATGAACAATAAAGCTATTGCTGTTATTTAGAAGCCGTCTAGGCGTTCAACTCAAGTTTGATTGGTTCGAGATCAGTCAAACACTTCGGTTCCATCGCATCGAATACCTGCGATAGCCCATAGGGATGTACCTGGTAGGTTTTGATTGCAATAGCAGGTACGAGTTGGTGAAAATAGACGTTTCGTTGCACAAGCAGCCCTTTTGTACCGTGGCGCGTAATGGTATGAACACGAGTAAGGGCCTGTGCGCAGTACTGGACGTAAACATTGTCACGTTGTGATACGGTGACGAAGCACACGTTAGTGAGACATTTGAACAATTAAAACTAACTGTTTATTGCGTGAACCTGTGCCCAGAAAAACAAGTACCACTGAATGGACAGCGACAGCGGCGAGCGCAGTCGGCGATCGTCGAGAATCTGATGAGCAGGTCAAGCGCGCCGGCTTTTATACACGGCTCGTCGAAGGTTGTAGTGTAATTGCTGGCACTCGCTTGGCTTCAAGAAAATTCTGCACAATTAGCATAGTGCATAGAATCAGATTACGCAAGATTTCGTGACAAGAGACGAGGTTAGAACCATCGATAAAGTTAGAAATGCTTCCGGTACATGCGAAAGCGTCCTGCGCCGAATAATATTGTTTTACATTTGTTAGTCGGTGAAAAGTGGTCAGGTGAGAAAGCTTAGTAAGTGAACGAGTCAATATGAACGTTAGTGTTGCGATGAGGATATACGTAAATGTACGGCGTGAGTATTATGGAGTGTGGCTGAACGTCATTATGAGTTAAAGCGTAGCTCGGGACTAACTGTAATGCCTCCTATTGAAACGTATGTAAATTTCATAAATTATTTCATGAAACAATCCCGAACCGATATAAATCACCTTTTTTTGCATATGAGAACGAAATTTTATTTCTGTGGACTGTAGGAAGCGAATTTATCATTTGGTTTTCAGAGTGTCTCATCAAAGTTGATAGAATTTGCTATGTTTACAATTACCATAAGCACGCAACTATACAAATCAGTAACAATGCATCAAAAATGTTTTTGCAGCACTGTAAAATGCACGTTTAAGATATTCCAAATCAGGCAAGTTTTAATTGTGAATTGAAAGCTTACGTAGAATTGTTTTTGTTTAGTACAAATTAGTGATCTATTTGAAAGTAGTGTATCCACAACAACGCAGTCAAGGTCATTCAATCAGCGCCACTGTACTGAAGAAGACGAGCATTCTGCTGGTCCTCTTTCCCAAAGCGAGTCCTGAAAGCGCTTCTTTTATCTACCAACCGCTTCAGTCTTGGCCCATGAGTGGAACCTTGTCCACTGTGTTACACCTCCTAGCTACAGGCCCTTTCGCGGGCTCATGCGGGGAAACCATCCCTGTGGCTGTAGCGGCTCCGTGCAGACAAGGGCAGCTCCGTCGATGCAGCCGATTTCCACGTGGACATTTGGTATTAGTTACCGCGTCAACGTAGTGCCGGGTGGCAGAAGAGAGCGGCAGATGGTGAGCTGCATGCGGTCCACGTGTTATAATTTGCTTAAGTATGTCTCAGGTTCAGCTTTATGGCGCGTGACTCGCAAAAAGTCGTGTTCCGTCTGAAACTTCAGCGAATGGCTCCAAAAGAGAACGCTTTCTATAATAAAAAACTGCAGTAGGCACTTCCAGCATTTATAATGTTGTAGTCATCTTCTGAGGTTTGTTCAGGTTATTATTTTTCACTAAAGATTGCATATCCCACAATCACACCTCTTTGAGCTGCCGGAATATATCCTGCAACGCTGATCTGGCTTTGAAAGCAGATTTTTAGGCACTATCCGCATCCTCGCATATTAAACTCTAGATTGCGTATCACATCATGGAAGTGGTGAGGCCTAGTTTTGTTGTGAACTGCCCGGACATTAGTCACATTTCTTTTTCTGGCACGTTTAATCATCCCTTAGCTGCGCTGCGCATTTCTATTTTTTGGTGTGTTTACCGTTTTTCCCCTTGATGGATTGCTATGAAAGCCTCCGAAGGTGGTTCAGCGAATCCAAAAAGATTGCAAGTGTGAAGGTCTATACCTTTGCATTTCCACGGCCGTACTATTTCGCAACATGCGTTGCGGCGCTTTGGGTAGGCAAGGAAAGACGAAGTGGGTATTGAAGGTTGTAAACCAACCTCTAACAGCAAAGTAGCTGCTTTTCAGACATAAGAAAATTTTTAGAACATAAGTAATACACCTACGCGGAACTGTGCCACACCTACGCGGAACTTTAGGACGGGGGTGAGGGTGTGGGAATGGATAACAGCACTCAATGACTTCATGTCTATTCTCTGCAAATGTATCAACTGCACTAATGCTGCTTTTTCTTTATTGCAGCTAGTTAGAGTAAGTACAGTGGTGCTCATTGAACTCCACAGCAACAGGTTGAGGCATTCGCCCCTGCTTTTTAAAATAAAAAGTCAATAAAACCTTTTTTAAGAAATTACACGTGTAAGACTGTCCAACCTTTAAGCATTGCAGTGGAAAGGTACGTTCCTAGAAGGCGTCATTAAAACTGCCCTGTGCACTCTGTGTACGCCAAAAGCCTAAAGGTCACCATGAGTTACATGAAGCTTTGACGTATACGAAATGCGTTTCAGGCTTTTGAAATACCTGGCCTGTACACAAACTGTGGACTCCGGAAATCAGCACTGCCACATATGCAGGTATAAGTACAATCCTTTAAAATTGGACATTCCAACATTTGCCATACTTGAAACAAGCTTTAGCGACTATTATTTCACGAGCAAGCGCTAAGTTGCATCAACCTCACAAGTCTTTCAGAAAGGATTTCATACAAACAAAGATTGCAGGTGTTAGCCAAACCGCCTAAATGTAACATGATTTATAACAAGCTGAGATAATTAAATGCTTTTTTAACCATTGCAGTCTCGTCAATTTCTAGTAATACAGATAAATTGCCTAATGAAAGCGCAATATAACCTCATTAACATATCCGGACTCGATATATTGACTTTTTGTCTGGAACAAAGAAGTAGCTTCCCTCTGCTGGTTGTCACACAGAAAAGCATGACTAGATACGTGCAGTACTAGACAGGAACACGCAAAACATTTTCTGCGAACAAGGTGCGCAAGGCAAAAAGCGGTTTCCAGTCCTACTATATAGAATCAGAAAGCCTTGAGCAAATAAGGAAGATTGTATTTTGCAAGACTTAGCTTAGTAAATTCTCCACAACCTTCCAATAAAAAAAATCATATGACATATACGCCACAAGTCTAATTAAGTGTTATGATCATGGGAGAAAAGAACTTAATTAATACAGTCAATATAATAAACAGAGCGTAGAAGATGTAACCTCCAACCCCTCTCCCCCATGCATTCTTTCCACTGACTGACGCGTACAAATGCGTCAATACAGCTGCGCTGACCTTTGCAGCAAAGCGAACGCCACGCGGCCGGCTCCGCTTTGCTCAAGGCCGAAGGATGTGGTCAGCGCACCTGCCGGCCACAGCGAGAAGCGTATACCTTTCGCTCCTCCAGCTGTGCGAAGCGTCACAGATGCACGTGGCGTACAGTTCAGCGGCCTCTCCACGACTCTGCACTTTCCATCATCTCCGTTCACAGAAGGTGTTGACGCTCTCCTGAACGCCACATGTCCAAGCATCAAACACATCACTTGAATAACACACCAAAATGTAAAATCAGTGTGTTACATGACAATGCGACACTCTAGTGGACGGCCCAGGCTCAGACTGCAAGGCTTCCTTACAACTACAGGACAAATGGCAAAACGCTTTTCATCACATATTATCCATCACAAATGACATTTCGCGATTGATTACGAATCAATAATAATAATTTGAAAATATTTGCTGCTAAGTCACTTCTGCTACACTGATGTATACCGAATCATGTGGCGCGCGTCTCTAACTTCACAAGGACATCGATTAAAGTTCGATGAAGCGTCCAGTCACATAACACATGTAATAACCTTACTATTTACCGTATACACTCATTTACGATTCCAGACAATCCAACTACAACCATCTCATCGTGACATTTACCATACACTCGAATCCAGTCATATATATTTGATATTGCCACCTTGCGTTTTTACTACAATCTAATTAGCTCCATTCCTCATTCGAATACTCCAAATCAACATGTATACGCCAGTACATTTCTTTAATACTCTCTACCATGTGAGAACTCAACCTGCTTATCGACATATAACGCACACAAACACACATTCGCACACACACACAGATTCATTTCTATGAGAACAATCAGCAAACCGAACATTCCCATTCACTTCAGACTAATTAGCATATTAGTAATGAACTTTCTCATAATTACCATGCACGCAAGGGTACATTTCTCTAAAACACTTTACTCACGTAAAGATCACAATGCATTCACTACGAACCCTGTAACTCACTTGAACCCCCAAGGAGCTTTCGAGCCCGTTTCGCATTCTAGAGTTCCTCGGTTCGATTTCCACCTAAACCCCAAATTTCATTTGAGCTCAATTACATTCGTTTGCTTACAGGATCCTCCCTGAGAAATTTCGCTTCAATTCTAACATTTTTCGCCTGCTAACGAATGTTATTCATTGTTTCCTTCCATCGGGAGTTCTCAATACGCTGACACGCACGGCCAACGCATGATCAACGCGCCAACAATGCCAATGACGCTGGATTTTCTGGGTAACGGGGCTCTTATAGCCATTGGTTTTTGAACGTTACCTTGGTCGGTATGTAGCAGCGCCTCTAGGTAGAGACAAGACGAAGCCTCATTACATGGTGCGGCAGAAGCTTCTGCACTCTTTAGATATAAATTGCCAAAGACGCCAAATAGCCCAAACCAAACAAATTTGGAATGTTTCAACCAAAGAACAACAGCCCTGGCCGCCAAAGCAGCATTCGCTTCAGACATGAGGCAATGTTCAACAGCAAGTGCTATTCAGGCCACTAAATGACATCGCGTTCACACGAAGCCTCAGAAGAAGCCAATTAAGGTAGAAAGATTGCCTCAAATGTTTCTCACCTTGAATCGGTAATGCTTCTTATTGCAATCACTTCTGATAGAAAGATTCCGTGAGTTTTCTTGGTACTTAGAGCCAAAGAAATAAACGCATATCATATGGTACATTTCATGAGGAATTAGGTCCTGCCATGAGACGAATCACCCCTAAAAAGCCATCAGCGGACGTATTAGCACTATTCCTCGCCGGTTCGCAAGCTGAAGGTGTTGCACAATGTTGCACGAAAAGCTTCCATTATTTCTTTTCCGCTTCAAAATGGCCCCCGATGAGCTCGTTTTTAAACCTAATCGATCATTGAATCTGACAGATGTTAAGAAGGCTCTACTGTTCTTCACCGCAATTTGGCAGCTCTCCATCGGGCATTAGAAACACGAAGGCTAAATTCGTGCTGCCATCGATGCTATTCCGAAGCGACTCAAGGCTTCCATTCGCACGAAATGTGGTCTTTCCGAAGAGTAGATTTGATTTTGAGTAGGTAGGCCTTACACAATCAGCTAACATATGTTATGTTCTTATGGGGGCATAAATACTACTACGTTGTCTGCATGCCGAGATTGGCTCGCCAGTGTTTCTTGGGATAGTGTATAAAAAGCGCATATCCGACTGACGACAAGATCGTGCAAGCATTTCGGGAAATATACTGTGCATTTTTCCGGTGTAAATGTTCTAGCCCACCAAATAATTCCGCGTGCCACGTATTGATAAGCAGCTGCTTACGCTTATCAGTAAAAGCAGCAGCTTGTACAGTTCATTCAAGGCCGCTCTGTTGCCTGTGGGTCGCAGTGCATCAGAGTAGTCTACTAGGTGTGTGCGAAAGCGAGGGGGCGAGTTTTTATGAATGTGTGCGACACGACTGTCGGTTTTGCAGCAGTTCTCTGTCTAACGAAGGCTCCCCTACGTGCTCCAACCGGCGGATCATGACAAAAGGCAGCGAGCCGCCAAGCCTTCCTTAAATATGTGTGCATTCGGCTAATGAGTGTGCTAAAATCCGGCGATGCGAGTCGGCTGGTCAGGAAGTATTTTCTTGTTGCGATCCTTGTACAGGTGGGCTTCCTGAAGTGCTAGGGAAGTCGGTGCCTCCAAGTACCCAAGCGATAATTAAAGCAAAGACCACATCACCGATTGCTGTAGGTGGGAAATGGTGTCGGTGCCTGCTTGTGATGGTGTGATATCCTTATTCTTCCCTTGGTGTTCAAACGACGGAGCGTGTGGAGGTTGATCTGAAGTGAAGGCACCACGACGGTGGACCAAGAAGGAACACACACACACACACACACACACACACGCACACACACACGCACACACACACACGCGCGCGCGCGCGGGGCAGAATGTGTATGTGTGCGCGTTCCTTTTTTGTCCATCGCCGTTGTCGCGCCTTCACTTCATATTGACACGTGTACTTGTCTTTATCGGGCACCGCCTAGCAAATGTTACCGCACAGCGCAGGACGCACTTGCATGTGTGGGAAGTTTCTGTAATGTTATCGATGGTTCCATCCACTGTCTGTGACCGAAACTTGTGTAATCTGATTGCATGTGTGCGCGACGCGAATAATGTAGAACTTTGAGGAAGGCGCGCGGGTCCCAGCTATTAATCTGGAACATTCGACGATTGATGTATAAAAGCCGATGCGCTTGAGCTGTTTATCAGATTTTCGATGATCGCCGACCGTGTTCGCCGCTATCGTTGCGCTATAAGTGTAGCCTGTTTTTGTGGGCACAGGTTCGCCCAATAAAAGTTAGTTTTGTCTTTCACAGTATCCCTACTGTGTTCTTCAACGTCGCCACCACGTGACAATATCAGGCTTAAAGGGAAGCTGAAGAGTCTGTTGAATTCAATAAAACGCTCATATACGTATGCGGGAACCTTATAAACCATGTAGGTAAAATTTGTGTTTTTTTTTTTCAATTAGGAGCGACGTAATCGTCGGTTAAAATTGCGCTGTAGCTCCGCCCCCCGTCGAATGCCGCGCGCTGCTGCTGACGCTGACGATGCGAGCGGAGACCGGAAACCGCGGTGTTGTGACGTCAACTCTAGTGTTTTGTTCCTTCGCAGCCTGCGCGACCGTGCGTGACCGTGCTTGTTTCTGCGTGCGTGCCATCGTAATCTGCTTCGATCGACCCTGCATCCCTGTGTTGGCGCGTCTGCGTGTATGTTGAGTGGTAGTCAACGTGCGCAGCATCAACTGAAGTGGTGGGGCGATCATGCCGGCTTTCTGTGCAGCCTACGGTTGCACGAACACCAATGGCAGCGACGATGTTGTCTTCCATTACTTCCCACAAGACAAGCAGCTTTTAACGAAGTGGGAGGCTGCTGTGAAGCGAAAGAATTTCAAGCCCTTAAGAACAACAGTGCTGTGCTCCAACCACTTCCGTGACGACGATTATCCCCAGAATTTATCACTAAAACGTGCGTTGGGTTTGCCAGTCAAGTCGGCTCGTCTAAGGCCCGGCGCAGTGCCGTCAGTGTTCGCGTACACAAGGAGCTCGTCACCGCTGTCAAGGCCAGCTTTCGCGAAAAGAAGGAAGCCTGAGGGGCAGAAAAACAACCTTTATACGAAATCTGCTTGATACATTCCTGAGGCTGTGTGATAGTTTATGCACATATGAAATTACAACCACTTTTTTCTTCTTAATAATAATATTTGGGGTTTTACGTGCCAAAACCACTTTCTGATTATGAGGCACGCCGTAGTTGAGGATTCCGGAAATTTTGACCACCTGGGGTTCTTTAACGTGCACCTAAATCTAAGCACACGGGTGTTTTCGCATTTCGCCCCCATCGAAATACGGCCGCCGTGGCCGGGATTCGATCCCGCGACCTCGTGCTCAGCAGCCCAACACCTTAGCCACTGAGCAACCACGGCGGGTAGTTTTTTTTTCTTTCTTTTTTTTCTTCTTGTCGGCAGGCTCTGGATTATTCAATTTTGTGGGTGCTCCTAATTTTACACGCTTAAGAAGCTTCTGTACTGTCATGCGGATAGCATCCTCTTGAAAGCCTGCCGCTGTCAAACGTTCCAGTTGTTTTAAGAAACTCTCAGACGTCTTGTGAAAACACGATTTTGAAAGTGCTGAAAATAGAACCGTAAACGCAATCCCATATTTTGCCACCTTGGTATGTGCAGAGTGAAAATTTAAAATTGGTTTTTCTTACTTTGGGCAATACATCCAGCACACATGCGTATCAGTTCGTTTGAGCCGGGTATCTAAATATCGTAGCTCGTTCTTATCTGGCACTTCATGTGTAAAAACTAACCCTGAACCACATTTGTGGAACACTTGAAGTATATTATGAACCATTGGTTGGAAATTAGTACTCTTCACAAAGATCAGAAAATCATCAACATATCTTAGCACTTTCAATGTTCGGTCATCTAGGTTACTTTCTATATTTCTGTCAATGTTAATGTTAGTTTATACTGGTGCAACCTAGGACCCAATGCAAATGCCAGATTTTTGTCGGTATAAATTTCCTTTCCATTCAACAACAGTTGAAGCTAAATAAAAAGAGAGAATCTCGAGAAAACTGCTGACAGATATACCACAGCTGCTAAAAAATTTTAGCTCATCATTGTCCTCGTTGATACACAGTTTAAAGCTTATCATTAGTTCGTCAGCTGTGTCTTACCAGTGCTCACCTACGGGGCAGAAACCTGGAGGCTTACGAAAAGGGTTCTGCTTAAATTAGGGACGACGCAACGAGCTATGGAAGGAAGACTGATGGGTGTAATGTTAAGGGCGGGGGAATAAGAAGAGAGCAGATTGTGTGAGACAACAAATACGAGTTAACGACATCTTAGTTGAAATCAAAAAAAAGAAATGGGCATGGGCGGGGAATATAATGCGGAGGGAAGATAACCGGTGGTCATTAAGAGCTACGCACTAGATTCCAAGAGAATGGAAGCTTAGCAGGGGGCGGCAGAAACTTAGGTGGACAGATGAGATTAGGATTAGATTAAGATTCGATGAGATTAGTCTGTGTCCCAATCCAGGATCATGCGACAGTACCAACTCGCCCACGTTTCCATCCTTTTGAGATTACGAAGTTTGCACGGAAAAAATGGCCACAATTAGCATATATATATATATATATATATATATATATATATATATATATATATATATAGTGACAAATGTGTTATGAAGCATACGGAAAGCTGGAGGGTGGGTCATGAACGATGATAATCTCATGCACCCTCATGTAGCACGAAGCTATGAAGGAAACTCACACGGATGTACGCGTGCATTATTGTACGGCCGTTCTCTGAGTTTTTTTTTTTTTTAAGCTTCCGCCGATTTTGCCTAAAAAAAGAAAATTTGTAAACACAGATGGACAGGTGTAAGGAATTTGGGCTGATCAGGAAAGCTTGAAGTTAGAGTCACACCCAAATATTTGGGGATGGATCACGCCCTTTCGATTTTTCGGGGGAGAGGTAACTCGTAGATCAGACATGCTTACTAGCTTGGCGCAGTAGGTAGAAGTGAACGCTTCGATCCGACAAATGTCTCAAAAATGCCACCAAATACTCAGTCGTCAAGTTGCCCTGGAAAAGGGAATGATGATCATGAGGAAACAAGTCTCTAAACTTGAGGACAATGCAATCCTAAGCGACATTTCTCAACTCAGAACCCCAATGAACGACCGTGAATGGCGCAGCAGGAAGCAGTAGCAAACGCAGAAAATCATATTGCGGGTTTTAGCAACAACAGTTTCATAGTGTTTGTTAGTGCAACAGATTTCAGAGAGAAGCTTAGAGTTAAACTTTCACCAAGCAATGAGACACCTCTGCCACAACTATCGCGTCAGTTCATGTAAGAAGTTAGCCGACCATTACGCTTCTTGGTAGTGCGATCTTTGAGCGCAGCTGTTGCCTTATTCCAGCAATAGGCAACCACGTACAGAACACGCAGCGCCGAAGGGAGGTCGTTGTGCATTTCGGATTGGGCAGCACACACCAGGATCCGCCGCTATCAAATTAGCGCCCCAGCGACGCGCAATCGCGCAATCTTAAAGTAGGCCACCGCCGCGGAGAGCGCGGCCGTAATATTAGAAATTACTATTTCATTTTTCTCCTGAGGTGGGATGAGAAAACGGGTGGAGAGCAGGGGCACTGAGTAGAGCAGGGGCACTCACTCCCTCACAGACAGGCCTCAATGTGGTCGCACAAGGTTGGGCTGGGAAGTAGAAGTAAGAGGATGAAACGCTATAGCTGTCTTTCGAGTCACCGCAACGGCATTGCACCAGGTAAGGGGAGGCATAGGGCAAGAGTAGAGGCGGGAGAAAGACAGCCAGGCGAACGCACTGCCACATGCGAGAAATGCCACTGAGGACCGCGCTTCGCAAGCAGGGAAACGAGAGACACGGCTGAGAGCCGTACAGCCACGCGACCCGGAGACGCAGGAGCGCAGAGCCGCCGATAACGCGTGAGGCGGCAGGGACAATACTCTGCGAATACTCGCAATCGCTATTACCGGGTCAACCACTCGAGGTGTCCCAATGAAAATGTGCCAAACGTATCACGTTTCTGGCTTGCCCGCAAGAAATTCATAAGGGTGTTCTCTGGCACTTGTCGATGAATGCGTGCATGGCGTCAGTAAAGAAATAAAAGCTACATAGATCCACAAAATTTTCTACTAATGCGTAAGCATTATCTGGCACGCCTGCGACTTAGTTTTACCGCAGAAGCGTTGCGGGCCTTGTGTCCTAAACAATCAACTATTGGCGACGCACGACTTGTCGCGAAAAAATGTTCCGACCCACAACCAGTCATGACCTTCTTGTAGCGTAGTGACGTTACGGAAGTAATTAAATTCATCAAGTTAAGCTGCGTGAGAAAAATCGTAATGTACAACCTAACCACCACCTACAAACATGATAGCGTCGGATTGTAATTTGAATATACCAGAAAACATAAATATGTTACCCGAATGCACGAATACAAACCTCTTTTCCAGCGTTTCAAGCAATCACATGGCGGCGCGGCGCACTCAGTTCCTTGCAATACCATCCAGATAGCGCTCGCCTCCACGCATCCGCAAGAAAGCTGCGATTGCCGGGAAGCCTTACAAGCAGTCAGGGATCTTTGAATGCTACCTCTTTTTACTCCTAAATGCGAAGATTAAGCGTACTCCACATTTTTCACTAGTTTGCTCGCTTCTTTTTCCTATCCTATGCGCGTCTGCCTCTGATCTTTCCGGTGGCAAATAACCCTTATGAGTTTGTAGACAAATGCCAAATTTTCTCGCCGCATCCGGCCTCTTCAATGCAATCGTACTAATTGAGCTGGCATGCCCGGCATGAGCCCGCCTCCACGGAACAGAGCGCTCAAAAGAGACCAGCTGCCGCAGTAGCACGTGAGGCGTAGCTTCAGGGGAGAGTGCATCGCCGCGGTGCCATATCGCTCTCGCAAGCATGCGTTATGCACACGTTCCTTGTCCTTGCAAGCTTTCACCAGCGTTCTCACGGCCTTTCGGTAAGAGCCGACAAAAACGCGCCTAGCATCTTAATGCGCGTACTTGACCGCGAAGCGATCATAGCTCAATGGACGCTCAGCCTCGTTCAATTGTACATTGGGCCAGGCCAAGATCTCAAGTTGGCCCAGACCCAAATTTCAGCTTTGCCCACCCTCAATGTCAAGTTGGCCCACGCCCAAATTTAACTTGTCCTACCCCCGAATGTCAGTAGGCCCACGTCCAAATTTAAGGTTGGCTAAGCACCAAATAGAAGTTGGCCCACCCCGTAATGAAGGTTGGCCAGCCTCCTAACTACAGTTGTCCCATTTCAGTTGGCCCTTGCTCATATCTTAAGGTGGCCCACCCCAAATTTTAAGTTGCCCACCCTCAAATTTAGGTTGGCCCACCCCCAAATTTTAAGTTGCCCACACCCAAATTTAGGTTAGCCAACTTCCAAATTTCAAGTTGGCCTACACCGAAATTTGTAGTTTACCGATTACAAAATTTTATCCGGCCCGCCCATACTAAAGCATCACCGTGGATTTTCTAAGGCGCCGTATGTATTCTATTTTCATTACAGTGATAGGTTCAGCGGTCAGGTTCAGCTTCCTAGGTTCGGTTTTCTAACAGCCACGGATGAAGTGACTGCTACTGGCGAATATCTTTTTATTGAAACGCATGCGCCGGCTATCATTATACGAACGATGAACAATAAAGCTATTGCTGTTATTTAGAAGCCGTCTAGGCGTTCAACTCAAGTTTGATTGGTTCGAGATCAGTCAAACACTTCAGTTCCATCGCCTTGAATACCTGCGATAGCCCATAGGGATGTACCTGGTAGGTTTTGATTGCAATAGCAGGAACGAGTTGGTGAAAATAGACGTTTCGTTGCACAGGCAGCCCTTTTGTACCGTGGCGCGCAATGGTATGAACACGAGTAAGGGCCTGTGAGCAGTACTGGACGTAAACATTGTCACGTTGTGATACGGTGACGAAGCACACGTTAGTGAGACATTTGAACAATTAAAACTAACTGTTTATTGTGTGAACCTGTGCCCAGAAAAACAAGTAGCACTGAATGGACAGCGACAGCGGCGAGCGCAGTCGGCGATCGTCGAGAATCTGATGAGCAGGTCAAGGGCGCCGGCTTTTATACACGGCTCGTCGAAGGTTGTAGTGTAATTGCTGGCACTCGCTTTGCTTCAAGAAAATTCTGCACAATTAGCATAGCGCATAGAATCAGATTACGCAAGATTTCGTGACAAGAGACGAGGTTAGAACCATCGATAAAGTTCGAAATGCTTCCGGTACATGCGAACGCGTCCTGCGCCGACTAATAATGTTTTACATTTGTTAGTCGGTGAAAAGTGGTTAGGTGAGAAAGCTTAGTAACTGAACGCGTCAATATGAACGTTAGTGTTGCTATGAGGATATACGTAAATGTACGGTGTGAGTATTATGGAGTGTGGCTGAACGTCATTATGAGTTAAAGCGTAGCTCGGGACTAACTGTAATGCCTCCTATTGAAACGTATGTAAAATTCCAAAATTATTTCATGAAACAATCCCGAACCGATATAAATCACCTTTTTTGCATATCAGAAAGAAATTTTATTTCTGTGAACTGTAGGAAGCCAATTTATCATTTAGTTTCCAGGGTGTCTCATCAAAGTTGAAAGAATTTCCTACGTTTACAATTACCATAAGCACGCAACTATAGAAATCAGTAACAATGCATCAAAAATGTTTTTGCAGCACTGTAAAAATGCACGTTTAAGATATTCCAAATCAGGCAAGTTTTAATTGTGAATGGAAAGCTTACGTAGAATTGCTTTTGTTTAGTACAAATTAGTGATCTATTTGAAAGTAGTGTATCCACAACAACGCAGTCAAGGTCATTCAATCAGCGCCACTGTACTGAAGAAGACGAGCATTCTGCTGGTCCTCTTTCCCAAAGCGAGTCCTGAAAGCGCTTCTTTTATCTACCAACCGCTTCAGTCTTGGCCCATGAGTGGAACCTTGTCCACTGTGTTACACCTCCTAGCTACAGGCCCTTTCGCGGGCTCATGCGGGGAAACCATCCCTGTGGCAGTAGCGGCTCCGTGCAGACAAGGGTAGCTCCGTCGGTGCCGCCGATTTCCACGTGGACATTTGGTATTAGTTACCGCGTCAACGTAGTGCCGGGTGGCAGAAGAGGGCGGCAGATGGTGAGCTGCATGCGGTCCACGTGTTATAATTTGCTTAAGTATGTCTCAGGTAGAGCTTTATGGCGCGTGGCTCGCAGAAAGTCGTGTTCCGTCCGAAAATTCAGCGAATGGCTCCAAAAGGGAACGCTTTCTATAATAAAAAACTGCAGTAGGCACTTCTAGCATTTATACTGTTGTAATCATCTTCTGAGGTTTGTTCAGATTATTATTTTTCACTAAAGGTTGCATATCCCACTATCACACCTCTTTGAGCTGCCGGAATATATCCTGCAACGCCAATCTGGCTTTGCAAGCAGATTTTTAGGCACTATCCGCATCCTCGCATATTAAACTCTAGATTGCGTATCGCATCATGGAAGTGGTGAGGCATAGTTTTGTTGTGAACTGCCCGGACATTAGTCACATTTCTTTTTCTGGCATGTTTCCTCATCCCTTAGCTGCGCTGCGCATTTCTATTTTTTGGTGTGTTTACCGTTTTTCCCCTTGATGGATTGCTATGAAAGCCTCCGAAGGTGGTTCAGCGAATCCAAAAAGCTTGCAAGTGTGAAGGTCTACACCTTTGCATTTCCACGGCCGTACTATTTCTCAACATGCGTTGCGGCGCTTTGGGTAGGCAAGGAAAGACGAAGTGGGTATTGAAGGTTGTAAACCAACCTCTAACAGCAAAGTAGCTGCTTTTCAGACATAAAAAAATTTTTAGAACATAAATAATACACCTACGCGGAACTGTGCCACACCTACGCGGAACTTTAGGACGGGGGTGAGGGTGTGGGAATGGATAACAACACTAAATGACTTCATGTCTATTCTCTGCAAATGTATCAACTGCACTAATGCTGCTTTTTCTTTATTGCAGCTAGTTAGAGTAAGTACAGTGGTGCTGATTGAACTCCACAGCAACAGGTTGAGGCATTTGCCCCTGCTTTTTAAAATAAAAAGTCAATAAAACCTTGTTTAAGAAATTACACGTGTAAGACTGTCCAACCTTTAAGCATTGCAGTGGAAAGGTACGTTCCTAGAAGGCGTCATTAAAACTGCCCTGTGCACTCTGTGTACGCCAAAAGCCTAAAAGTCACCATGAGTTACAATAAGCTTTGACGTATACGAAATGCGTTTCAGGCTTTTGAAATACCTCGCCTGTACACAAACTGTGGACTCCGGAAATCAGCACTGCCACATATGCAGGCATAAGTATAATCCTTTGAAATGACACATTCCAACATTTGCGATACCTGAAACTAGCTTTTGCAACTATTATTTTACGAGCAGGCCCTAAGTTGCATCAACCTCACAAGTCCTTCAGAAGGAATTTCATACAAACAAAGATTGCACGTGTTAGCCAAATCGCCCAAATGTAACATGATTTATGGACAAGCTGACATCATTAAATGCTTTTTTAACCATTGCAATCTGATCAAGTTCTGGTAATACAGATAAATTGCGTAATGAAAGCGCAATATAATCTCATTACGATATCCGGCCACGATATATTCACTTTTTGTCGGGAACAAAGAAGTAGCTTCATTCTGCTGGTTCTCACACAGAAAAGCACAATTAGATGCGTGCAGTACTAGACAGGAAAATGCAAAACGTTTTCAGCGAACAAGGTGTGCAAGGCAAAATGTTCGTTTTCCAGTTCTACTATATAGAATCAGAAAGCTTTGAGCAAATAAGGAATGTTGTATTTTGCAAGAGTTACCTTAGTAAATAACCCACACCCTCCCAATAAAAAAATCATATGACGTATACGCCACAAATCTATTCAAATGTTAAGATCATGTGAGAAAACAACTTATTTAATACAGTCAATATAATAAACGAAGTGTAGAAGATGTAACCTCCTCCCCCTCTCTCCAAACACTCTTTCCAGAGTGAATGATTATATTCGAAATAGCATATGCAAGGATTGTTATCTCGAATATGTAAATAACAAAACACGTGCATCAGCAAACTCAGATGACACGCCACTGAGATGCCATGAATTATTATTCCAAATATAAATACCAATAAATTCTTCACTGAAACGCCGAAACCACCTGGAGGAAATTTCGCAGCTCGATTGAAAGTGAGATTGCTTGTCCGTCCCGAAGCAATGAATAATGCCATACACGCTTTCGCTCCTGTACCAGAATTTCGGAAACGTTTTTCGAATATACAATCCCCAATTTTCCCGACGGATGTTAGTCGCACAACCATGAGAAATGGCATATGGACACGCATGTAACAAACACCATCTAGAAGAAATACGGTAGAATATGTATAATGCTTGCGAGAATTTCGCAATGGCCATAATACAAATCTGTGGTATATTTCAGTGCAGGCTGTTTACGACAATTTTGTCCCTTTTAGATAGATTGTTTGGTACACTTTATAAAATTATGGTATCGCCAGTCGGATGAAAAAACTCGAGTTTTGCAGCCATGGCGTAAAACTTGGGAGACCCGTAAGCTTCGCCTTTAAGAGTATAACACTCTTAAACAAACGCATTTGCACGCGTCAGTCAAGGACTGACGCGGGCAAATGCGTCAATACAGCTGCGCTGACCTTTGCAGCAAAGCGATCGTCAAGCGGCCGGCTGCCGCTTTGCTCAAGGACGAAGGATGTGGTCAGCGCATCTGGCGGCCTCAGGGAGAATCGGATAACTTTCGTTCCTCCAGCTGCGCGAAGCTTAATAGCAGCACGTGGCGGATAGTTCGATGGCCTCTCCGCGGCTCTGCACTTTCCATCATCTCCGTTCACAGAAGGTGTTGACGCTCTCATGAACGCCACATGTTCAAGTATCAAACACATCACTTAAATGACACACCAAAAAGTAAAATCAATGTGTTACATGAGAATGCGACACTCCAGTGGACGGCCCAGGTTCACCCTGCAAGGCTTCCTTACAACTACTGGACAAATGCCAAAACGCTTTTCATCACAATTATCCATCACAAATGGCCATTCGCGATTGATTACCAATCAATAATGCTCATTTGAAAATAATCACTGATAACTCACTTCTGCTACACTCGTGTATACCGAATCATGTGACTTGCGTCTCTAACTTTACAAAGAGATCGATTCAACTTCGATGAAGAGTCCAGTCACATAACACCTGTAATAACCTTACTAATTGCCATATACACTAATTAACATGCTAGACAATCCAACTACGACCATCTCAACGTTACATTTAAAATACACGCGAATCCAGTCATATAAACTTGATATTGCCACCTTGAGTTTTTTGTTGAATCTAATTAGCTCATTCCTCATTCAAATACTCACAATCAACATGTATACGCCAGTACATTTCTCTAAAACTCGTTACCAAGGGAGAACACAACCTGCTTATCGATACACTACCCACACAAACACACACTCACACACAGCTACAGATTCGTTTTAGTGAGAACAATCAGCAAACCAACATTCGCATTCACTTCAGAATGATTAGCCTTTTCTCAATTAAAGTACTCATAATTACCATGCACGCAAGGGTACATTTCTCTAAAACGCTTTACTCAGTTATAGATCACAATGCATTCACTACGACCCCTGTAACTCGCTTGAACCTCCAACGAGCTTTCAAGCCCGTTTTCCATTCCAGAGTACCTCGGTTTGATTTCCACCTAAACCCCAAATTTCATTTCAGCTCGACTACTTTCCTTTGGTTACAGGACCCTCCCTGTGAAGGTTCGTGTCAATTCAGACGTTTTTTCACCTGCTAACGAATTTTACTAATTTTTTACTTCCATCCGGAGTTCTCGATAACTTGACACGCACGGCCAATGCACGATCAACGCGCCAACAATGCCAATGACGCCAGATTTTCTGGGTAACGGGGCTCTTTTAGCCATTGGTTTTTGAACGCCGTTATGGTCGGTATGTAGCAGCGCCTCTAGGTAGAGACAAGATGAAGCCTCATTACATGGTGCGGCAGAAGCTTCCGCACGCTTTAGAAATTTACTTTCTCACGTTAACCCCACCCCTTATGTAAAACCCCCTACAGGGGGTCTTTAAGGAAATAAAAATTGAAAAAAAAAATGAAATGAAATGAAATAAATTGTCAAAGACGCCGAATAGCCCAAAGCAAACAAATTTTCTAACGTTTCACCCCAAGAAGAACAACAGCTCCGGACGCCAGAGCAGAATTATTTTCAGGGATGAGGAAATCTTCAACAGCAAGCACTATTCAGGCCACCAAAGTAAATCGCGTTAACAGGAAGCCTCAGAAGAAGCCAACTAAGGTGGAAGGATTGCCTCAATTGTTTCTCACTCTGAATGAGGAATGCTTCTTGTTGATACGATTTCTGATAGAAAGATGCCGTGGGTTTTCTTGGAACTTAGTGCCAAAGCAATAAACGCATATCATATGATACATTTCACGAGGAAGGAGGTCCTACCATGAGCCGAATCACACCTCAACACCCATCAGAGGACGTATTAGCACTATTCCTCTCCGGCTCACAAGCTCATGGTCTTGCACAATGCTGCACGAAAACCTTCCATTATTTCTTTTCTGCTTCAGAATGGCCCCCGATGAGCTCGTTTTGAAACCCTTTTGATTATTGAGTCTGATAGATGTTAAGAAGTCTCTACTGTTCTTCACCTCAATTTGGCAGGTCTTCATCGCGCATTAGAAACACGAAGGCTACATTCGTGCTGCCATCGATGCATTTTCGAAGCGACTCAAGGCTTGCATTGGCACGAAATAGGGTCTTTTCGAAAAGTAGATTTGATTTGGAGTAGGTAGGATTTTACACAATCAGCTAAGATATCTTAAGCCCATGGCAAGGACATTTATGAAGCTTTATTCAAGTGCGAAACATTTTGCCGCCCTATGCATTGCATTCTTTTCATACAACATCTTAACACATATCCGTTTTAGTTGCTCAACGAGATGTAATACAACTAAAGCAGTGCCAGCAGCACCCTGAAGGGAAATCTTGTTTTCAGTTCAGAGCGGCGGCTCTCTCAACAAAGGTGGTGACGCAGCGGTACCGTTCGCAATTGACGGCACCAAAAAGACAGCGGCAAACTGCGCAAGGACGAACCATACGATTTCCTTTGTCGCTGAATTACTGCGTTGAGAAAGATTTCCTTACCGGAGCATTGCCGAACTTTCACGACGCAGCTATACATAGTTTTGACCGGCACGAGCGTATTTGCCAACTATGCTGCTACGCCAGCTACTGTCACAGCTCCGCAAGACGACGGCACAAACCTTTCTTCACTATTCCCTGAAGCACCAGAGTCAGAGTGACACTTCAATGGTGACATTTCTACACAGGGCTACGTTTATTTGATCATACGCTAGACTGGAAAAGCATAACGCAATTAAAGGCACACAAGGATAGTTCAAACGAAGACAACGGTCTAGTATATTGCAACCGTGGCGTTTTAACAATACACCATGGGGTGACGATTCACTGTGCTTGCACAATGAAAATGCGCAACAACTCCCCACTGGCGTCACATGCTCAAACAAACAATCAAATCTATCGATAAGGCAGGTTATCATCCTAAAATAAAAATTTCTGCGATAAACAGTGATATAATCGGGAAACAAACGCTGGCACTCCCTCCCATCCTAATCTAATAGGCTTCCATCTGAACCATGGTATAGCTTTTGATATGTTTAGCGTGTAAATGTCCGTCCAGGAGAATAAATATATGAGGATGGGGGGAGGGCGGAGTTTTTCTGTGCTAACGTTTCCGGAATCCATGTTCACGTCATCGTATATCCTGTAGATCCCTAAGTTTTTTTTCTCAAATTAGCTAACTCTCCCCTTGAACATTCTTTCGATGTTGTTATGTGGCGTACTTTTTTCTGATTTGCTCAATTACGAAACATCCCATAATTTGAACCGAGTGGCCTCTCAGGAGGCTCTTCATTCTGAGAGGGGAGTTCAAGGCGATATTGAAAAACGTACTAAGTAGTGACGTACGGCTGACGTAATAACGTAATGACGTACTGAATTGTTTTACGTCAGTAAACGGCTCAAGAAGGTCATTTAGTTGACCTACGCAAGATGAAACCCTGTAGTCCCAATTCTACCTGTATAGACGATTCGAAGAGTAACTAAGCAGTCAAATTGCAAGCTAAAAGAGCACTCAGAATACCTGGCAGCGATGACAGTGTTGAGTCGAGATGGCAGTGGTGAAGAGATGACAGAAGTTGTTCTGAAAAGTTTTGAACCAGTTGAATATTCACGTAGCCCCGAATTGGGGCTTTCTTGTCCTCGGGTTCCAAATTTTCAAAAGAATGTTGTGCAGCAGATCAGGGGGAAGCTAAAGTGGGGAATACGAATGATGATTTCGGTGAATCATTAGGTTTTTGTCAAGGCTCCTATGGTGAGACTTCAATGATAACTATGCATTTTCGCAATCTTGCAAATTTTAAGCATAGAAAACCTCCGCCTATATATACAGCGTTTGAAGGCAAATAATCTTGACGTTTGAAGGCGAATTCCATGCAAGTTTGTTGCTTGACTTTGCTTCTCCGCAGCTCAGATCTTCTGGCTGGACGCACGCTGTCGTTGCAAGTTTTTTTTCTTCAAAAAACTTTCTTTTCAGGCTGCGCATGCCAGAACCACAATGTGAATATGGGAAACGCTGGAGTGAGGGATGTCGCGGTAGTCACGGGACTGTTTGGAACAATCGTGGGCATATACCAGAAATTTACATCTAAGTGCACAACCGTCTTTACATTGCGCCCCCATCAGATTATAAAGGCGGCAGCCAGAATCTATTACGTGATCTGAAACATTGTTGCATAATGCCGTAGTGATTGAGATACGAGGCGCGTCAAAATTACCTTTTTCTCCCAATTGATTTCTTTCAGTTGTTGTTCTCTCCTGTAGTTCTCTCTAGCGGAAATATTCAATTTTTCGTTGCTAACTATGTCACTTTTCATTAGCTAAACGTTCTTCGGAAACGTCCGTTTGTTGACTTTACTTCCTTCTGCTGCTTTGAGTGTCCAATTTTTGTATTCTTTGTAGCCGGCTTCACTTGGTGTGGCCTACTTCAGGTTGTGGCGTTGGAAATATCACTTCGGGGGTCCTTGTTCAAGAACATGGCTGACGGGCACGTAGCATGAGGCTAAAGACACGCTAGCGTTCCCGTCCCGCATGTCCATGTTAACTTGCCACTGACGGAGCCATCCGGAATATTGCTGGCCAGCTTCAATAAACGATGCTTGTAGCGGATGCTTCTTTGGATCATCTATACACCTTTTTTGTCACTTGTACTGCTTGCCTATTCGAACATCTGCAAAGTGGCTCACGCCCCATTCTAAAACATCGGATCTAAACTTTCCGATAGGGCCATAATCCCCTGCCTCCAGTGCTTCCACACCGGTTACTAAATTCCGTAAATGAGTGCATTAAGGAACAAGTGCAAGAATCGGTTTTTATTGACAGATGCGGTGTTTCCAAGGAAGCTTTTCTAGAAATTCTTTCAATGTACTTGAAG
The DNA here is from genome assembly GCF_050947875.1 of Dermacentor variabilis. Classification (NCBI taxonomy): domain Eukaryota; kingdom Metazoa; phylum Arthropoda; class Arachnida; order Ixodida; family Ixodidae; genus Dermacentor; species Dermacentor variabilis. The sequence goes on from NC_134569.1 coordinate 175,216,003, forward strand.
TCGACGCTGATTGGATGGAGAGATGGCATTTTTCTGCAGAAATCAGGCATTTGTATTGGCTCAAAGGTTGCCCCTATTCTTAGCAGCATTTACCTGAGTAAGGTTGACAACAGCTTAGAGAAAGCCTTAGGTGATAGCGCTATCAAGATATTTCGGTACGTTGATGATTACCTGATTTTCTGCAATAGGGAAGAATTTCATTTCGCTGAAATTCGATTGCGAAAATTCGCAGTTCCTCCGGAAAGGGGAAACCCCAATTGCGATACCAAATTAGTAGATAGCTGCACGATGTGAAGATACTAGCCTTATGGGGTGTATAAACTTATAAAAACTCCCTAGCTAACTAAATTAGCTACGATAGAACGTTTAAGCGTGATTCAACGAGTACGTAGAAAGGAAGATTTATAGAGAAAGCGCTGTGTTTGTGTGTCTGCTTTTTTCTGCGTCCTTGTTCAGTCACGCTTACACATTCTATCGTGGATTCAAGCCTACTAGCCCGGCAATGTCTTCTCACTAAACAAGCCAGCACGGTGTCACGCTCGCATAGGTAAACATGACCACAGCGCTCGATCACACTGGAAACTGTATGTGAAAACGCTAGTGCCAGGAGTCGCTACCGCAGCCGCAAGCCACTTTGCCTGCGTGCATCTGTCGCTTGAAAGCGTACGAACTTCGAAAGCACAGCACATACGAAGCTACCGGTACTACGCGCACTTGTGGAAACATCGCAAATTGTTTTGAAGATGTGGCCCACACCCTAGCCACGTCGCAGACAGCTCTCAAGACACGCGAGCGCCGGCAACGAGTCCCCACGGCGTCTGCCGAAGGCGTCTACTACGGCGTCCGCAATTCGCGTCGGCGACGTCGTAGTAGACGGCGCGGTTGTGTCCCCTTTGTATGGAGCGACGGGCAAGGAGGACATCGAGGCACCTAAGGAGCCACCGCAGGAAAACGCCCCTCCTCCCTCGCCTCACCTACCTGCCTCTCACGCCTCCGGTCCACGTTTCTTGCTCGTGCACGCGAGGTTGAGCCGCGTTCATTGTTTTACGCTCACATGTTTTCACTCATACGGCACCTCATGGCGACGGTAGAAATGCGCCTGGAGTGCCGATATTATTCCTATCGCAATAATAAATTATGTTTGCAGCGGACGCCTCTTTGGCTCGTCTACACAACTTTCTTTTGCCATTTATTCTGCTTATCCGCGCATATATAAAGAGGCACATGTCCCATTGTAAGATATCCGATAAGAATATTCCGATAAGCCCATAATCCCCATCCTCCAGTGCTTCTATGCCGATAACGCTGCCCACTCCTCCGTCTGCACACAGCCCCGGCGATCTCGCCGGAAGTCTCAGATAACTGTTATTGCGAAGGTCCTATTATATCTCCCATGAGGCAGAAAATCCGGCCTGATCAAGCGATCGTAACGAAAATGGCCGACGGTACAAAGAGTGGCAACACCTCTAAAAATGCTCCGAATGACGCCAAATTTCTCAGAGAGTTTCCTGTAAACAAAGTAAAATAATGGCTTTGAACAGAAACTTTGCTACATTTGGGGCTGGGTGGGAATCGAGCCCAGGTCTTCGGGGTACAAGACGGCCCGAAGCTACTCCGGCTCCACCCCGGATGGTGGGCCGATTGTTCTGGAAAAACTGGCCACCCTGTATACGCAATGCCTCATGACCTCGAGCGTACCGGAAGCTTGGAAGAAAGCTAACATAAACCCAATCCATAAGAAAGGGAATGCCAAGGACTTGAACAATTATAGACCGATTAGCTTATACTGTCCGTTGTCTACAAAGTATTTACGAAAGTAATCGCAAATAGAATTAGGAACACATTAGATTTCTGTCAACCAAAGCACCAGGCAGGATTTCGTAAAGGCTACTCAACAATAGACCATATTCAGGCTGTCAGTCAGGTGATAGAGAAATGTCCGGAATATAACCAACCCTTATATATAGCTTTCATTGATTAGGTGAAAGTGTCTGCTTCAGTCGAAAGCTCAGCAGTCATGGAGGCATTACGGAATCAGGGCGTAGACTAGCCGTACGTAAAAATACTGAAAGATATCTATAGCGGGTCCACAGGCACCATAGTCCTCCATATAGAAAGCAACAAAATCTTAACAAAGGGCGTCAGGCAGGGAGATAACAGCTCTCCTATGCTATTCATAGCGCGTTTACAGGAGGTATTCAGAGACCTGGATTGGGAAGAACTGAGGATAAGAGTTAATGAAAAATACCTTAATAACTTGCGATTCAGGGGACCAATTGCAATGCATGCTCACTGTCCTGGACACGCAAAGCAGAACGGTGGGTCTCAAATTATTCCGCAGACAAGTAAAGTAATGTTTAACCGTCTCTTCAGAGAACAGCAGTTTCCGATAGGTAGCCAGGCATTGGAAGTGGTAAGCGAATCCAACTACTAAGGGCAGGTAGTGACCGCACATCCGGATCATGACACTGAAATTAACAGAAAAATAAGAATGGGCTGCGGTGCCTTTGGCAGGCATTCTCAGATCATGAACAGCAGGTTGCCATTATCCCTCAAGAGAAAAGTGTATAACAGCTGTGTCTTAACAGTACTCACGTGCGGCGCGGAAACCTGGAGGATTACGAAAAGGGTTCTGCTTAAATTAGGGACGACACAACGAGCAATGGAAAGAAGAATGATAGGTGTAAAGTTAAAGATGCGGGGATATATATCTCTACGATTTGGTGAGGCAACAAATGCGAGTTAATGACATCTTAGTTGAAATCAAGAAAAAGAAATGGGGATGGGCGGGGAATGTAATGCGGAGGGAAGATAACCAGCGGTCATTGAGAGCTACGGACTAGATTCCAAGAGAATGGAAGCGTAGCAGGGGGCTGCAGTAAGTTAGGTTGACAGATGAGATTAGGATTATATTAGGATTAGGGGAGACTGGTCTATGTCCGTGTCATCAATTCGCGCTACAATCCAAGATCATGTGGCAGTACCAGCTTGCCCAAGTTTCCATTCTTTCGAGATTAAGAAGTTTTCAGGGACAAAATGTCCACAATTAGTATATATATATATATATATATATATATATATATATATATATATATATATATATATATATATATATATATATATATGCATCATGCGCCGCATTACGCCCACTGCACGGCAAAGGCCTCTCCCATACTTCAAACTCTGCCCTCTCGCTATTATATATATATATATATATATATATATATATATATATATATATATATATATATATATATATATATATATATATATATATAGTGACAAACGAGTTCTGAAGAACACGTACGCCAAGCTGGAGGGTGGGTCACGAAAGATAATACTGTTATGCACGCTTATGTAGCACGAAGCCACGAAGGAAACTCGTACGGATGTACGCGTGCATTATTGTACGGCCGTTCCTTGAGCTTTTTTGAAGCTTCCGCCAATTTTCACTAATAAAAGCAAATCTGTAAACACAGATGGACAGTTGTAAGAAATTTCGGCTCATCAGGAAAGCTTGAGGTCAGAGTAACACCCAAATATTTGGCGATGGATCACGCTCTTTCGATTTTTCGGGGGAGAGATAACTCGTAGACCAGACATGCTTACTAGCTTGGTGCAGTAGGTAGAAGTGAACGCTTCAATCCGAAAGACTGCATAAAAAATGCCACCAAATACTGAGTCCTCAAGTTTCCCTGGAAAAGGGAATGATGGTCGTGAGGAAACAAGTCTCTAAACTTGAGGACAATGCAATCCTAAGCGACATTCCTCAACTCAGAACCCCAATAAACGAACCTGAATGGCGCAGCAGGCAGCAGTAGCAAACACAGAAAATCATATTGCGGGTTTTAGCAACAACAGTTTCATAGTGTTTATTAGTGCAACAGATTTCAGAGAGAAGCTTAGAGTTAAACTTGCAACAAGCATTGAGGCACCTCTGCCACTACTATCGCGTCAGTTCAAGTAAGAAGTTGGCCGACGATTACGCTTCTTGGTAGTGCGATCTTTGAGCGCAGCTGTTGCCTTATTTCAGCAATAGGCAACCACGTACAAAACACGCAGCGCCGAAGGGAGGCCGTTGTGCATTTCGGATTGGGCAGCAGACACCAGGATCCGCCGCTATCAAATTAGCGCCCCAGCGGCGCGCAATCGCGCAATCTTAAAGTAGGCCACCGCCGCGGAGAGCGCGGCCGGGATATTAGAAATTATTATTTCATTTTTCTCCTGAGGTGGGATGAGAAAACGGGTGGAGAGCAGGGGCACTGAGTAGAGGTCATACACTCACTCCCTCACAGACAGGCCTCAATGTGGCCGCACAAGGTTGGGCTGAAAGTAGAATGAAGAGGATGAAAAGCTATAGCTGTCTTTCGAGTCACCGCAACGGCACTGCACCAAGTAAGGTGAGGCATGGGGCAAGAGTAGAGGCGCGAGAAAGATAGCCAGACGCAAGCACTGCCATAGGCGAGAAATGCCACTGAGGACCGCGCTTCGCAAGCAGGGAAACGAGAAACACGGCTGAGAGCCATACAGCCACGCGACCCGGAGACGGAGGAGCGAAGAGCCGGCGATCACACGCGAGGCGGCAGGGAGAATACTCTGCGAACGCGCACAATCGCTAATACCGGGTCAACCTCTCGAGGTGTCCCAGTGAAAACGCGCTAAACATATCAAGTTGCTGGCTTGCCCGCAAGAAATTCATAAGGCTGTTCTCTGCCAATTGTCGATGCATGCGTGCATGGCGTCTGTAAAGAAATAAAAGCTACATAAATGCTCAGAATTGTCTACTAATGCGTAAGCATTATCTGACACGCCTGTGATTAAGTTTTACCGCAGTAGCGTTACGTGCCTTGTGTCATAAAAATCAAACGTTGGCGAGGGACGACATTTCACGAGTAAAATATTCCGAACCACAACCACTCATGCCCTCCGTGTAGTGTAGGGGCGTTACGGAAGTAATTAAATTCCTCAAGGTAAGCTGCGTGAGAAAAATCGTAAAGTACGACCTAACGACAACCTACAAACACGATAGCGTCGGATTGTAATTTTATTATACCGGAAAACATAATTATGTTACGCGAATGCACAAACACAAACCCCATTTCCAGCGTTTCTAGGAATCACATGGCGGCGCAGCCCGCTCCGTTCCTTGCAAGACCATCCAGATAGCGCTCGCCTCCGCGCATCCGCAAGAAAGCGGCGATTTCCGGGAAACCTGACCAGCAGTCAGGAATCTTTGTATGCTATCTCTTTTTACTCCTAAATGCGAAGATAAAGCGTTCTCCGCATTTTTCCTTAGTTTGCTCGCATTTTTTTCCTATCCTATGCACGACTGCCTGTTATCTTTCCGTTGGCAAATAATCCTTATGTTTTTGTAGACAATTGCCCAATTTTCTCGCCACATCCTGCCTCTTTGCAATCGTACTAATTGAGCAGGAATGCTCGGCATGAGCCCGCCTCGGCGGTGCAAAGCGGTCAAAAGTGAACACCAGCTGCCGCAGTAGCACGTGAGGCGTTGCGTCGCTCTCGCAAGCATGCGTTACCCACACGTTCCTTGTCCATGCAAGCTTTCACCAGCGTTCTCACTGCCCCTCGGTAAGAGCCAACGAAAACGCGCATAACGTCTCAATGCGTGTACTTGAACGCGAAGCGATCATAACTCGACGGACGCTCAGCAGCGTTCAATTGGACATTGGGCCAGGCCAAAATCTCGTTGGCCCGGACCCAAACTTCAGCTTTGCCCACCCTAAATATTAAGTTTGCCCACGCCCAAATTTATGTTGGCCTACCCCCTATTGTCAATAGGTCCACGTCCAAATTTAAGGTTGGCTCAGCACCAAATAGAAGTTGGTCAGCCCCGTAATGAAGGTTGGCCAACCTCCTAACTACAGTTGTCCCACTCCCGAATTTCAGTTGGCCCTTGCTCAAATCTTAAGGTGGTCCACCCCCAAATTTTAATTTGCGCAACCTCAAGTTTAAGTTGGCCCACCAGCAAATTTATGTTACTCACACCCAAATTTAATTTAGCCCACTCCCAAATTTCAAGTTGGACTCCACCGAAATTTCTAGTTTACCGATCCCAAAAGTTTATCCATCCCGCACGTACTAAAGCATCACCGTGGATATGCTAAGGCGCCCAGTGCATTCTATTCTCATTACCCTAATAGGTTCAGCTGTCAGGTTCAGCACTCACTTCAGCCACGGCTGAAGTGAGTGCTACAGGCGATTATCTTTTTATGGTAACGCATGCGCCGGCTATCATTATACGAACCATGAACAATAAAGCTATTGTTCTGTTATTTATAAGCCATCTAGTCGTTCAAGTCAAGTTTCTTAGTTCGAGATGTGTGAAACAATTCAGTTCCATCGCCTCGAATACCTGCGATAGCCCGTAGGGATGTAACAGGCAGGTTTTGATTGCAATAGCAGGGACGAGTGAGTGAAATTAGACGTTTCGTTGCACAATCAGCCCTTTTTTCACAGTGGCGCGCAATGGTATGAACACGAGTAACGGCCTGTGCCTAGTACTGGACGTAATCATTGTCACGTTGTGATAAGGTGAAGAAGCACAGGCTAGTGAAAAATTTGAGCAATCAAAACCAACTGTTTATTGCGGGAACCTGTGTCCAGAAAAAGAAGTAGCACTGAATGGACAGCGACAATGGCGAGCACAGTCGGCGATAGTCGAAAATCTGATGAGCGGGTCAAGTGCGCCGGCTCTTATACACGGCTTGTCGATGGTTCCATTGTAGTTGCTGTACTCGCATGGCTTCAAGAAAATTCTGCACAATTAGCATAGTGCATAGAATCAGATTGCGCAAGATTTCGGGACTAGAGACAAGGTTAGAACCATCGATCACGTTCGAAAAACTTCCGGTGCATGCAAACGCGTCCTGCGCCGAATAATAATGTTTTACATTTATTAGTAGGTGAAAAGTGGTCAAGTGAGAAAGATTAGTAAGTGAACGCGTCAATATGGACGTTAGGGTTGCGATGAGGATATATGTAAATGTATGTCGTGAGTATTATGGAGTGCGGCAGAGCGTCAGTATGAGTTTAAACGTAGCTCGGGATAACTGCAATGCCTCCTATTTAAACGTATGTAAAATGCGAAAATTATTCCATGAAGTAATCGCGAACCGATATAAATCGCCTTTTTTTGCATATCAGGAAGAAATTTTATTTCTGTTGACTGTATGAAGCGAATTTAACATTTCGTGTTCAGGGTGTCTCATCCAAATTGATAGAATTTGCTATGTTTACAAATACTATAAGCGCGCAGGTATAGAAATCCGTAACAATGCATCAAAAATGTTTTTTTTTTGCAAGACTGTAAAAATTCACGTTTTACATATTCCAAATCCGACAAGTTTTATATGTGAATGAGAAACTTACGTAGAATTGTTATGTTTAGCACAAATTAGTGATCTATTTGAAAGTGGAGTATCTACGACAATGCAGTCAATGTCATTCATTCGTCCTCATTTCTTTTGCAGACATGTAGGTGTTGTCATGCCGTAGACGTATTACATTCGTAGTAATTACAGAGCCGGCATTCCTTACAGAGCTGTGGCCAATGAGTGGAACCTTGTCCACTGTTTTACACCTCCTAGCTACAGGCCCTTCCGCGGGCTCATGCAGGGAAACATTTCCTCTGGCCGTAGCGGCTCTGCGCAGACAACAAGTCGAGCTCCGTCGATGCAGCCGATTTCCACGTGGACATTTGGTACTATTCACTGCGTCAACGTAGTGCCGGGTGGCAGAAGAAGGCAGCAGATGGCGAGCTGCATGCGGCCCACGTGTCGTATTTTGGTTAAGTATGTCTCAGATTCAGCTTTATTTATGGCACGTGACTCGTCAAAAGGCGTTGTGTGTCGTTTAAAAATTCCGAGAATTACTCCAAAAGTGAACACTTTGTACAATAAAAAAAACTGCAGTAGGCAATTTCCGCATTCATACTATTGTTTTCGTCTTCTGAGGTTTGTTCATGTTATTATTTCATGAAAGATTGCATATCCCACTATCACACCTCTTTGAGCGGCCGGAAGATACCCTACAACGCCAATCTGGCTTTGAAAGCAGATTTTTAGGCGCTACCCGCATTCTTGCATATTAAACTCTAGGTTGCTTATAATATCACGGAAGTGGTAAGGCATAGTTTTGTTGTGAACTGCCCTTTCATTACTCACATTCCTTTTTCTACCATGCTTCCTCATCCCTTAGCAGCGCTGCGCATTTCAATTTTTGGCGTGTTTACTGTTTTTCCCCTTCGTTGATTGCTATGAAAGCATCAGCAGGTGGTTCAGCGAATCAAAAAAAAAAATATTGGAAGCGCGAAAGTGTGAGCGTTTGCCTTTCCACGACCGTACTATTTCTCAACATGCGTTGTGACGCTTTAGGTGCGCAAAAAAGACGAAGTGGGTATTAAATGTTGTAAACAAAGCCTCTAATTCCAAAGTAGCTACTTTTCAGACAAGAGAAAATTTTTAGAGTAGAAGTAATACACCTACTCGGAACTGTGCCTCTTCAGGACGGGGATGAGGGTGGGGAAGTAGTTAACAACACTAAAGTACTACATGTCCATTCTCTGCAAATGTATCAACTGCAATAATGCCGGTTTTACGTTATTGCAGCTAGCTAGTTACTTTCTTACTGGTAGAGTAAGTACAGTGGTGCTGATTAAACTCAACAGCAATAAGTTGAGGCATTCCTCCACGCATTTTATAACATATAGTCAATAAAACCTTCGTTACGAAATTACACGTGCAAGACTGTCCAACCTTTAAGCATTGCAGTGGAAATCTACGTTCCCAGAAGGCGTCATTAAAACTACCCTCCGCACTCTGTGTACGTTAAAAACCTAATGGTCACCCTGAGTTAATTTAAGCTTTGACGCATACGAAATGCGCTTCAGGTTTTTGAAATACCTGGCCTACACACAAGCTGATGACTCCGGAAATCAGCACCGCCACATATGCAGGCATAAGTACAATCCTTTAAAATTGGACACTCGAACATTTGCGATATCTGAAACTAGCCATAGCGACTATTATTTTACGAACAAGCGCTAAGTTGCATCAACCTCACAAGTCGTTCACAAGGGATTTCATACAAACAAAGATTACAGGTGTTAGCCAAACCGCCTAAATGTAACATGATTTATGAACAAGCTGATGTAATTAAATTCTTTTTTAATTATTGCATTCTGATAAAGTTCTAGTAATACAGATAACTTGCGTAATGAAAGCGCAATATAAGCTGATTAACATATGCGGCCTCGATATACTGACTTTTTGTCGGGAACAAAGAAGTACCTTCACTCTGCTGCTTCTCACACAGAAAAGCATAATTAGATACGTGCAATACTAGACAGGAACACGCAAAAACTTTTCAGCGAAGAAGGTGCGCAAGGCAAAATGTTCGTTTTCCAGCCCTACTATAGAGAATCAGAGAGCCTTTTGGAAATAAGGAAGATTGTATTTTGTAAGAGTTACCTTAGTAAATTCCCCACAACCTCCCAATAAAAAAATCATATGACATATACGCCACAAGTCTAATTAAATGTATGATCATGTGAGAAAACAGCTTATTTATTACAGTCAATATAATAAACAAAGCGTAGAAGTTGTAACCTACTCCCCCTCTCCCTAAGCACTCTTCCCACTGACTGACGCGTGCAAATGCGTGAATACAGCTACGCTGACGTTTGCAGCAAAGCGATCGCCACGCGGCCGGCTCCGCTTTGATAAAGAACGATAGATGTGGTCAGCGCGCCTGGCGGCCTCAGCGAGAAGCGTATACCTTTCGCTCCTCTAGCTGTGCGAAGCGTGATAGCAGCACGTGGCGGTCAGTTCGACGACCTCTCCGCGACTCTGCACTTTCCATCATCTCCTTTCACAGAAGGTGTTGACGCTCTCATGGACGCCACATGTTCAAGTATAAAACACATCACTTGAATGACACACCATAAAGTAATATCAATGTCTTACATGACAATGCGACACTCTAGTGGACGGCCCAGGCTCACAATGCAAGGTTTCCTTACAAATACAGGACAAATGCCAAAACGCTTTTCATCACACATTTTCCCTCACAAGTGACATTTCGCGATTGATTACCATTCAATAATCATCATTTGAAAATAACTATTGATAACTCACTTCTGCTACACTGATGTATACCGAATCATGTGACGCGCGTCTCTAACTTCACAAGGACATCGATTCAAGTTTGAAGCATCCAGTCCCATGATACATGTAATAACCTTGCTAATTACCATATACACTCACTAAGGATTCGAGACAAACCAACTAGAACCATCTCGTCTTTACATTTAGCATACACGCGAATCCAGTCATATAAATTTGGTGTTGCCATCTTGCGTTCTTACTCAATCTAATTAGCTCATTCCTCATTCGAATACTCACAATCAACATGTATGCGCCAGTACATTTCTCTAAAGCTCTCTACCAAGTGAGAACTCAACCTGGTTATCGATATATAAAGCACACAAACACACATTCGCACACACATACATGTTCATTTCTTTGCGAACAATGAGCAAACCGAACATTCGCATTCACTTCAAACTAATTAGCCCATTCTTAATTAACGTTCTCATAATTACCATGCACGCAAGGATACATTTCTCTAAAACACTTTACTAAGTTAAAGATCACAATGCATTCACTACGACCCCTGTAACTCGCTTGAACACCCAAGGAGCTTTCGAGCCCGTTTCGCATTCTAGAGTTCCTCGGTTCGATTTCAACTTAAACCCCAAATTTCATTTCAACTCAATTACATTCCTTTAGTTACAGGAGCCTCCTTGAGAAATTTCGCGTCAATTCAGACATTTTTTCGCCTGCTAACGAATATTATTCATTTTTTTTACTTCCATTGGGAGTTCTCAATAACCTGACACGCACGGCCAACGCATGATCAACGCGCCAACAATGCCAATGACGCCGGATTTTCTGGGTAACAGGGCTCTTATAGCCATTGGTTTTTGAACGTTACCACGGTCGGTATGTAGCAGCGCCTCTAGGTAGAGACAAGACGAAGCCTCATTACATGGTGCGGCAGAAGCTTCTGCACTCTTTAGAAATAACTTGCCAAAGACGCCGAATAGCCCGAACCAAACAAATTTTGTAACGGTTCACCCAAAGAAGAACAACAGCCCTGGACGCCATAGCAGCATTCCCTTCAGATATGAGGCAATGTTCAACAGCAAGCGCTATTCAGGCCACCAAATGACATCGCGTTCACGCGAAGCCTCAGAAGAAGCCAATTAAGGCAGAAAGATTGCCTCAAATGTTTCTCACCGTGAATGAGTAATTCATCTTGTTGCAATCACTTCTGATAGAAAGATGCCGTGTGTTTTCTTGGCACTTAGAGCAAAAGCAATAAACGCATATCATGGTACATTTCATGAGGAAGGATGTGCTGCCATGAGCCGAATCACCCCTCAAAACCCATCAGCGGACGTATTAGCACTATTCCTCCCGGTTCACAAGCTGAACACACACAATCATGTTCACAAGCATGTTGCATATTGCAGCACGAGAAGCTTCTATTATTTCTTTTCGGCTTCAGAATGGCCCCAGATGAGCTTGTTTTTAAATCCTCTTGATCATTGAATCTGATAGATGTTAAGAAGTATCTACTGTTCTGCACCTCAATTTGGCAGCTCTTCATCGCGCATTAGAAACACGAAGGTTACATTCGTGCTGCCATCGATGCTATTCCGATGCGACTCAAGGCTTGCATGCGCACGAAATGTGCTCTTTTCCTGTTATCACTGACCGTACATGACACCTTCCATGGGCGCATTTCACTTCTGCATATTTGCTGAGGTGATGTTATTTGCTATTAGTGAGTTAGCAAATGTAAATGTTCTTTAACTGATTATAGAGTGTATATTGGATGGTACCGTACAATTAGATTTCAACTTATGGCTCTCAATACGGAAAATTTTAAAGATATATGATGAAATCAAGATGTACAAGAACATGCTTATAAATGACTCTTACTCAAGGCGGGCCTGCATCAACTTCGTTACTGTCCAGAAATCTGAGTACGGTGAAGCCGAAAACCAGGATAAAAATGCAATGAAAGTGGCAGATGGAAAATTGACTATACCCTAAACTTCAGCAGTATGTTTTGCAGTGATGTCATCTAGGCTTTTACACGACACATGTGTACCATCCCTAACAATAAATGGCCTGAAGAAGACATTATGAAGCTTGAATTTTGGTTCTTCATCTGCACATAAACGTATTCACAATAATTTTCCGTTCTACTGGTATTTAAATGCAGCCCCTATTGCCGAGCTCGAGTACTGTAATCTCGTGCTCTGCATCATAGCATGAGACATGAAACCTCCAGATGCACAGCATTGCTACAATTGAGTGGACATTAATAATCGTTTCTCTCACTATGTTGCGACTTACCATGTTTAGTGAAGGCATCCCTGGATATTGAAAACTTGTTCATACATGAGTGATGGAGCGCTTTGGAGTATCGAGATTCCTGACCTAAGCAAAAGTAAAGCTTACTGGCATAAAGTAGGCCTAGTTCATTTTTAATATTACAAGAGAACCACTGCAGGTCGTGCATGATGTCAGATCATTCGTTTATCTTAATCTACTATTATTATTATTAATAACAATTGCAGTAAAACTGTTTCGTCATTTACTAACTCACGTTACTGGTTCATGTCCATTTTCTTTTGACATGGGTACACCAACACGTATGTTTCAACATAAGTATTTAGGGGTTATTTCTGCAAAAAATTCATTCTCGCTCTAACCACACTAAACATGTAAAGAAGAAAACACTTTTAAACTTAACGGCGCTGCACTTTGAACAATTCCCCACGTTATAGCAAGCAATACTTATTTTGTAAATTAGCACGGTTCGTGAATACGCATTCTTGGTGTGGTACTCTTACAAACAATGTGAAATGAGTTTACTTAAAACAAGCCAATAAAATTAATCGTTTCGTTGGCCATAATTACAGTCGCAGTCACTGAACCTGTGACTACTCCTGCTGCGCTATCACAATTAATCGCTAAATTTTGTGCACTTGAACGCTGCCTGTGGCTTTTGCAACTGTAGTCATACTACAATTACCAAATAAAAGTCTACTTCTAATCTCTATGCTTAGAAGATACTGTTATTTGCTCATATACCAACACGTTCAAGTACCTTTTTTGCATTTGCAATACAATCCGGGAATTCAATATTCTGTGCTAATCGTTCTATGCCAATAAATTAGCTTTTAGTAGCCGTAAAAGAGTACTTCTCGAATTCGTTCGGTGCTTTACTTGTATTTTCTTCTTTTGTTGTTGATGTAAACTTGCCTGTATACTAATTTATTGTACCCACTCCTGCTACAGCCGTGAAATAGGGCTGTAATGTATGCTAACATATACACAAACTACATAATTCGCACGCGCGCCATTTCCAGTTCTTTCAGCCAGCGTGTTCACTATAGCTAGGCACCTGCCTGCTCGCGCTGCTATAGTGAGCTGTACTCCTGCTGCACTGTTCATACGATGGTACTTCTCGCGTTATGATCATGCAGACCTGCGCAATTTTCGGTTGCAGCACAACAACTAACACTGCGAAAAAGCCAAACTACACAGAACCAAGTCTGCACCATTTACCAAAAGTTGTAAAGCGCAAACGCAGACTCCTGTCGGAAAAATTTCGGTGCCTGTGTCGAGTACGAAAAACGTGATAAACTACAATCATTTCCAGAACGTGCACGGCCCCTTTCCAGATTGGGAAATTGATTCATGGTAGGGGAGCAACGCAAGGGGAAAAATTCTTAGCGCTTCATTGACAAACCCGATTGAAATAAAAAGGATTAGCACTGCATCGCACCTATTCTAGGCACCGGTTCAACCACTTAAACTATGTTAATCACTTTGCAAAGTGTAGTGACTGCGTAAGGCGCCATGACAAGAAAAAGGAAATGGCGAACACTTTGTCACCTTGGCTTTTTATTTTGTTAAAGCATTACCAGTAGTAGTGCCAAAATATAAAAAAGTGTATACGCAATATATATATATATATATATATATATATATATATATATATATATATATATATATATATATATATATATATATATATATATATATATATATATATATATCGCATCGCCAGTGTTTATGCGACGGGTCACGACGGACATTTGACCTAAGGGTCGATTGTCACAGTCAAAAATGTCGCGATGGCCTTCAAGAACGCGGCAAAGAGCTTCAGCTTGAGCAGGTGTAATGTCAGAGGAAACCATCTTTTGACTGTCGACGTCAGTACCGTGCGATGACGTCACGGTATGGGCTGAGCTGTGATGTTCTTCCACTGTCAATGGCTCGATCTCATCATCCTGCAAGGCGCAAATTATAGCCAATGAAATCCCCTGAGGCTGAACTTGCGCGGTTAGCGCGAAATTGACAAGGGGAAGGCAGGTGGGGTTACCAGTAATTGTCAGAAAAGTGTGCGGCATGGTAACACCATGTGTAACTATAACTGCCGGAACTGGTGCGACCACGTAATTACCGTCAGGTACAGCTTGTGAGGACAACGAGTGGACGTGTGTCACAGATTGAGGTGGTAGGCGAATAAAATCCATGCAACTCAAACGGCTTGGAGGCGGGTCCACATGGTCGGAAAGAAGAGGCAAGTGGAGGCGAAGATAGGCTGCCGAACAGTCAATGAGGGCAGAATGATTGGCAAGGAAATCCAGACCGAGAATGAGTTCGTGAGGGCAATGCTCGATGACGGTGAAGAGAACGACGGTTTGTCTCTCAGCAATGGTGAGTCGGGCAGAGCACATGCAAACAGTAGCGACAGTCCCTCCGTCGGCGACTTGTAGAATTCGGTTCGGGGTGGGCGTCAGAACTTTCTTGAGCGGACGGCGAAGAACAGCACCCATAATGGAGACACAATCGCCCCGGTGTGAACAAACGCGCACACAGGAGCATTGTCCACGAGAACGTCCAAAAGATTCTTGTTTGTGGGTAAGGTGAAGCGAGGATTTGTTGCTAATTTCGTCATTGCAGCTTCACCTCCAGAAGCTGCACTGTCTAGTTTTCCGGTCGGGGTGCGGCGAGTAGGTTGGAGAAGGAGCATGTGGTGACGGGGGCGAACGTGATTGACGACCGGAGGGACAAGGCGAACGGGAGTAGCGGGGTCGTGTCAAAGGTGTTGCAGGGTCAGATGATGGAGAGGGCATAGAAGGGGCGAAGGAAAAGGACGCGCCAGAGGGAAGAGGGTGGTAATCAGGAGAATAGCCCATCGCAGAACTCCAGTGGCTGCGGCAGTGGCGAGCGACATGTCCTATGCGTCGGCAGTTAAAACAGATCGGCTTGTCGTCCACGGTTCGCCATTCCGAGGGGTTGCGCTGTCCATAAGAGGAGTAAGAAGAGTGCGATGGGGACGTGCGTGGAGAAGAGGGCTCCGAGCCTATGGAACGAATGGATTGTAGGCCAACGTTTGACAACTCTTGACGGACGACGGCCTGGATCAAGGAGATTGTCACCGGAGAATGATCAGGTGACGGGAATGAAGCGGACGCCGGTTGTGCCGCTTCGACCTCACGACGAATGATGCGGGTCAAGCTGTCACATCCCGACGGCTGGTGGAAGAGGTCGTCTCAGGATGACGTAGCAGCTGTGTTGGGAAGTCGCGTGATGTGCTGGGATACCCGGCGGCTTTTAGCATGCTCAAGACGGCGGCACTCCTTGAGAATCGTATCGGTGCTGCTGACGTTCGTAAACACCAGTAAATTGAAGGCATCGTCAGCAATGTCTTTGAGGACGTGATTAATTTTATCGTCCTCAGACATGGTCGGGTCAGCCATGGCACAAAGTGCCAAGACGTCGAGAATGTACGACACGTAGGACTATGTCGACGTCTCTACACGTGTGGCAAGGGCTTTCTTGGCATTGACTTGGCGACCGAAGGGATTGCCAGAAAGGTCGCGGAGCTTCTCTTTGAGGAGATCCCAGCTCGAGATCTCCTCTTCGTGAGTCTGGAACCATGCAAGTGGAGCTTCATCGAGGTAGAAAAGAACGTTCGCAAGCATAATAGTCGGATCCCACCTGTGACTGGTGCTGACACGTTGGTATAAGCGGAGCCAGTGGTCAACATCAAGGCTGCCGACTCCGTTGAAAACACCAGGATCCAGAAGGGGGGGGGGAAACGGCGACGTAGGTCGGGGCTGCAGGTGGAGACGGTTGCGCAGATGAAGTGCCGCCAACAGGAGCCGAAGTTGCACTGTCGCCGTTGCGACCGCTGCGAAGCTCCATGACGGGTACGGGGGACGTCAATCTCCACCAAATTAATGTTACGTGTAGCCGGAGCCCAATGTGTGTACAAAATATTTACAGGGAAGCTAACGGAAGGGCAAGATGGCGATGCTATATCAAACGGGGCCCACGTCGTCTTCTTTCTCCTCAGTGCAGCCAGCCTATGGTGGCTGTTCCGTAGCAACATATATATATATATATATATATATATATATATATATATATATATATATATATATATATATATATATATATATATATATTTATTCTGATTCGTGACAGTGCAAGGGCCCGCAGGCCCTTGCACTGTCACGAATCTAGTAGGCTTCCAACGAATCTAGTAGGCTTCCAACTGAACCATGGTACATTTTATATGTTTGGCGAGGGAACGTCCTTCCTGGAGAATAAATATATGAGGATGGGGGAAGGGAGAGTTTCTTCTGCTAATCGATTGTACATTTACGCAATCGATTTTTACGTCATTCTATACCCTTTAGATCCATACGCTTTTTCTCAATTAACTTTTTGCCCTTGAACGTTTCTTTCGGCGTTTTATGTGGCGTCTCTTTTCTGGTTTGCTCGAATAGGAAAACTCGGATCAATTTAATCAAGTGGCCTCTCAGGAAGCTCTTCATACTAAGACGCGAGTTCAATGCCATCTTGAATCCCCTATAAATGTATGACGTACTGTTGACGTAAGCAATGTAATGACGTGCTCAACGGCTTTACGTCAGTAAACGGTTCAAGATTTACCCTTTTCGCGCATTGAAATACCTTTTGCTAAACATCACTTTAATTTGGTCGGTCGAGCTCAGTATATAGACGCGGATTTGAGATGTCTCGACCAAAGCTTTGACTTCAGCGGTTATATGTCCTAATATCTTTTTCCTGCTTCGCTTTTGAGCATGTTATGCTTTCTGTGGTTAGCACTCCGGGCTTTATCTTAGTACAAGTACCTTAGAGCGCGCAGAATATGTTCTATCTAAACATATGGGCACTACTATAGTACTTTCAGATTAACGTACTCCGTAAATATCTTTAGGGAGCTATAGCTAAGAACACAGTAGACGAATGCGCTCTGTTAACAGTCTCGAAACCCTTTTATTTCTGAAGAAGAGTCGGTTATAGTCAACTATGCCGGCAATGCACGCTATAGTTGCGGTTCTTCGAAGCACAATATCGTGGAATAATATCCTGTGTAGTCGCTTATAAAAATGGTGGCCTCCAGAGGATCATTTTGCTCATATACGCAAGATGAAACCCCCTAGTACAACTTCTACATGCATAGCAGATTGGAAGAGCAATTGAGCAATCAAATTGAAAGTCAAGAACGCAGTCAGAATAGCTTGCAGTGACGGCAGTGTTGAGTGCAGATGACAGTGGTGAGGTGATGAGAGAAACGATTCTACAAAGTTTTGAATCAGTCCTAGGACCAAACACCAAATTGACCTTGCACCTAATTAGGGATTGTTCAAAATGTTCAAAAGTATGATCTGCAGCCACGCAGAAGAAAAATAAATAGGAAAAGCGAATGACGATTGCGACGAATCATTAGGTTTTCGTCAAGGCTCTAATTGCGATACTTCAATCATAACTACGCCTTTTAGCAATTTTCCGACATTTAAGCATAGGCAACCTCGGTCTATATATACAGGATTTAAAGGAAAGTAACTTTGAAGTTTGGAGGCGAATTCCATGCAAGTTTATTCCTGGACTTCTCTTTCTTCTCTCCTCCGCAGTTGGGCTCTCCTGGCTCAATGCACGCTGTAGTTCCATATTTTTTCACTTGAAAAAGCTTTCTTTTTAGTCAGTGTTCGCCAAAACCACAATGTCAATATTGCAAACGCTGGAATGAGGGATATAGCCATAGTGACGGAACTATATCGAACAACCATGGATATTAACCCGGAATTTATATCGATGTACACAACCGTCTTTGGATTACGCCTCCCCCCCTCCCCCGAATGGGAATGCGGCAGCCAGGATCTATAACGTGACCTGAAACTCTGCAGACTAAGGCCATAGTGATTGAGTTAGCCAGCGCGTCAAAAATGACCTTTTTGACCCCTTTCATGTTTTTCCCGTTACCGTCGCCTTCTGTAGTTCTCCCTCTCCGAAATCTTTAACTTTTCGTTGCAAATTGATCGCCAGTTTTTCAGCTAAACTTCTTCGCAAAGAGCTTTTTCAGCTCTTTGCGAAAGCGTCTGCTCAGCGCGTTTCTTTTTTGCGCTAGAGTCTCCAAAACACGCTCTGAGCTCCTGGACGAAAAGCTCCCATGAAGTGAGCGTGTCTTCGTGATTCTCATACCAGACGGGCGCTGTGTCGGTAAGGGAAAACACAACATTGGACAACTGTGCGGTCGAGTTCCAACCGTTAGACCGGCTCACCCTTCGGTAGTTTGTGAGCCACTCGTCGACATCTTCTCCGGCTTTTCCTCCGAAAGTGAGTGGCACCCGGTAGTATTGCCACGGAACACCAGGTGCTGGCCTTGAAGCCACGTCAGATCCCTCAGGAATCTGGCAGGCGTATTCAGGCATGTCAGGTGAGGGTGGCGGAAGTCCGGCAAGTCGACGGCTCCGAGGAACTTGTAGCAGCGTAGGCTCCGTGGTTACGAGGTGTACCCCGCACCGTCCACCAATTTGTTCCAAGCACGGGGAAAAGAGGTTAGGCGTGCGAGAGCAGGAACGGCAGGGTACGACCAACAGGAATGACCGCTGCAGTCTTCATTTTTCTCTTCCCCTCTCTTCTTCATACCCGCGTCCCTTTTACGCGCTTGGACGTAACAATATATATATATATATATATGTATATATATATATATATATGTATATATATATATATATATATATATATATATATATATATATATATATATATATATATATATATATATATATATATATATATATATGTGTGTGTGTGTGTGTGTGTGTGTGTGTGTGTGTGTGTGTGTGTGTATGCGTGGGTGTGCGTGGGTGTGCGTGTGCGTGTAGTGACAATTGAGTTCTGAAGAATATGGCAAGCTGGAGGGTGGGTCATGAAAGATGATAATGTCATGCACACTTATGTAGCACGAAGCTAAATAGGAAACTCGCACGGATGGATGCGTGCATTATTGTACGGCTGTTCTCTGCGCTTTTTTGAAGCTTCCACCGATTTTCCCTAAAAAAAAACAAATTTGTAAACACAGATGAACAGCTGTAAGAAATTTGGGCTGATCAGGAAAGCTTGAAGTTAGAGTAACACCCAAATATTTGGCGATGGATCATGCCCTTTCGATTTTTCGGGGAAGAGATAACTCGTAGACCAGACATGCTTGCTAGCTTGGCGCAGTAAGTAGAAGTGAACGCTTCCATCGGACAAATGTCTAAAAAATGCCGCCAAATACAGAGTCGTCAAGTTGCCCTGGAAAACGGAATGATGGTCATGAGGAAACAAGTCTCTGAACTTGAGGACAATGCAATCCTAATTGACATTGCTCAACTCAGAACACCAATAAGCCGAAGGGAGGCCGTTGTGCATTTCGGATTGGGCAGCACACACCAGGATCAGCCGCTATCAAATTAGCGCCCCAGCGACGCGCAATCGCGCAGTCTTAAAGTAGGCCACCGCCGCGGAGAGCGCGGCCGGGATATTAGAAATTATTATTTCATTTTTCTCCTGATGTGGGATGAGAAAACGGGTGGAGAGCAGGGTTACTGAGTAGAGGTCATACACTCACTCCCTCACAGACAGGCCTCAATGTGGACGCACAAGGTTGGGCTGGAAGTAGAAGTAAGAAGATGAAACGCTATAGCTGTCTTTCGAGTCACCGCAACGGCACTGCACCAGGTAAGGGGAGGCATAGGGCAAGAGTAGAGGCGGGAGAAAGACAGCCAGGCGCAAGCACTGCCACAGGCGAGAAATGCCACTGAGGACCGCGCTTCGCAAGCAGGGAAACGAGAGACACGGCTGAGAGCCGTACAGCCACGCGACCCGGAGACGCAGGAGCAGAGAGCCGCCGATAACGCGTGAGGCGGCAGGGACAATACTCTGCGAACACTCGCAATCGCAATTACCGGGTCAATCTCTCGAGGTGTCCCAATGAAAACGTCCCAAACGTATCAAGTTTCTGGCTTGCCCGCAAGAAATTCATAAGGGTGTTCTCTGCCACTTGTCGATGAATGCGTGCATGGCGTCAGTAAAGAAATAAAACTTACATCAATCCACAAAATTTTCTTCTAATGCGTAAGCATTATCTGGCACGTCTGCGACTTAGTTTTACCGCAGAAGCGTTGGGGGCCTTGTGTCCTAAGCAATCAACTGTTGGCGACGCACGACTTGACGCGAAAAAATGTTCCGAACCACAACCACTCATGCCCTCCGTGTAGCGTAGTGGCGTTACGAAACTAATTAATTTCATCAAGTTAAGCTGCGTGAGAAAAATCGTAATGTACAACCTAACCACCACCTACAAACATGATAGCGTCGGATTGTAATTTGAATATACCAGAAAACAGAATTATGTTACCCGAATGCACGAATACAAACCTCTTTTCCAGCGTTTCAAGCAAACACATGGCGGCGCGGCGCACGCAGTTCCTTGCAATACCATCCAGATAGCGCTTGCCGCCACGCATCCGCAAAAAAGCTGCGATTGCCGGGAAGCCTGACAAGCAGTCAGGGATCTTTGAATGCTACCTCTTTTTACTCCTAAATGCGAAGATTAAGCGTACTCCACATTTTTCATTAGTTTGCTCTTTTCTTTTTCCTATCCTATGCGCGTCTGCCTCTGATCTTTCCGGTGGCAAATAACCCTTATGAGTTTGTAGACAAATGCCAAATTTTCTCGCCGCATCGGGCCTCTTCAATGCAATCGTACTAATTGAGCTGGCATGCCCGGCATGAGCGCGCCTCGACGAAGCAGAGCGCTCAAAAGAGACCAGCTGCCGCAGTAGCACGTGAGGCGTTGCTTGAGGGGAGAGTGCATCGCCGCGGTGCCATGTCGCTCTCGCAAGCATGCGTTATGCACACGTTCCTTGTCCTTGCAAGCTTTCACCAGCGTTCTCACGGCCTTTCGGTAAGAGCCAACGAAAACGCGCCTAGCGTCTCAATGCGCGTACTTGACCGCGAAGCGATCATAACTCAATGGACGCTCAGCATCGTTCAATTGGACATTGGGCCAAGCCAAAATCTCAAGTTGGCCCAGACCCAAATTTCAGCTTTGCCCACCCTCAATGTCAAGTTGGCCCACGCCCAAATTTAACTTGCCCCACCCCCGAATGTCAATAGGCCCACGTCCAAATTTAAGGTTGTGTCAGCACCAAATAGATGTTGGCCCACCCCGTAATGAAGGTTGGCCAACCTCCTAATTACAGTTGTCCCATTTCAGTTTGCCCTCGCTCAGGTCTTAAGGTGGCCCACCTCCAAATCTTAAGTTGCCCACCCCCAAATTTAGGTTGGCCCACCCCCAAATTTTAAGTTGCCCACACCCACATTTAGGTTAGCCCACTCCCTAATTTCAAGTTGGCCTACACCGAAATTTCTCGTTTACCGATTCAAAAAATTTATCCGGCCCGCCCATACTAAACCATCACCGTGTATTTTCTAAGGCGCCCTATGTATTCTATTTTCATTACAGTGATAGGATCAGCGGTCAGGTTCAGCTTCCCAGGTTCCGTTTTCTAACAGCCACGGATGAAGTGACTGCTACAGGCGATTATCTCTTTATTGAAACGCATGCGCCGGCTATCATTATACGAACGATGAACAATAAAGCTATTGCTGTTATTTAGAAGCCGTCTAGGCGTTCAACTCAAGTTTGATTGGTTCGAGATCAGTCAAACACTTCGGTTCCATCGCATCGAATACCTGCGATAGCCCATAGGGATGTACCTGGTAGGTTTTGATTGCAATAGCAGGTACGAGTTGGTGAAAATAGACGTTTCGTTGCACAAGCAGCCCTTTTGTACCGTGGCGCGTAATGGTATGAACACGAGTAAGGGCCTGTGCGCAGTACTGGACGTAAACATTGTCACGTTGTGATACGGTGACGAAGCACACGTTAGTGAGACATTTGAACAATTAAAACTAACTGTTTATTGCGTGAACCTGTGCCCAGAAAAACAAGTACCACTGAATGGACAGCGACAGCGGCGAGCAAAGTCGGCGATCGTCGAGAATCTGATGAGCAGGTCAAGCGCGCCGGCTTTTATACACGGCTCGTCGAAGGTTGTAGTGTAATTGCTGGCACTCGCTTGGCTTCAAGAAAATTCTGCACAATTAGCATAGTGCATAGAATCAGATTACGCAAGATTTCGTGACAAGAGACGAGGTTAGAACCATCGATAAAGTTAGAAATGCTTCCGGTACATGCGAAAGCGTCCTGCGCCGAATAATATTGTTTTACATTTGTTAGTCGGTGAAAAGTGGTCAGGTGAGAAAGCTTAGTAAGTGAACGCGTCAATATGAACGTTAGTGTTGCGATGAGGATATACGTAAATGTACGGCGTGAGTATTATGGAGTGTGGCTGAACGTCATTATGAGTTAAAGCGTAGCTCGGGACTAACTGTAATGCCTCCTATTGAAACGTATGTAAATTTCATAAATTATTTCATGAAACAATCCCGAACCGATATAAATCACCTTTTTTTGCATATGAGAACGAAATTTTATTTCTGTGGACTGTAGGAAGCGAATTTATCATTTGGTTTTCAGAGTGTCTCATCAAAGTTGATAGAATTTGCTATGTTTACAATTACCATAAGCACGCAACTATACAAATCAGTAACAATGCATCAAAAATGTTTTTGCAGCACTGTAAAATGCACGTTTAAGATATTCCAAATCAGGCAAGTTTTAATTGTGAATTGAAAGCTTACGTAGAATTGTTTTTGTTTAGTACAAATTAGTGATCTATTTGAAAGTAGTGTATCCACAACAACGCAGTCAAGGTCATTCAATCAGCGCCACTGTACTGAAGAAGACGAGCATTCTGCTGGTCCTCTTTCCCAAAGCGAGTCCTGAAAGCGCTTCTTTTATCTACCAACCGCTTCAGTCTTGGCCCATGAGTGGAACCTTGTCCACTGTGTTACACCTCCTAGCTACAGGCCCATTCGCGGGCTCATGCGGGGAAACCATCCCTGTGGCTGTAGCGGCTCCGTGCAGACAAGGGCAGCTCCGTCGATGCAGCCGATTTCCACGTGGACATTTGGTATTAGTTACCGCGTCAACGTAGTGCCGGGTGGCAGAAGAGAGCGGCAGATGGTGAGCTGCATGCGGTCCACGTGTTATAATTTGCTTAAGTATGTCTCAGGTTCAGCTTTATGGCGCGTGACTCGCAAAAAGTCGTGTTCCGTCTGAAACTTCAGCGAATGGCTCCAAAAGAGAACGCTTTCTATAATAAAAAACTGCAGTAGGCACTTCCAGCATTTATAATGTTGTAGTCATCTTCTGAGGTTTGTTCAGGTTATTATTTTTCACTAAAGATTGCATATCCCACAATCACACCTCTTTGAGCTGCCGGAATATATCCTGCAACGCTGATCTGGCTTTGAAAGCAGATTTTTAGGCACTATCCGCATCCTCGCATATTAAACTCTAGATTGCGTATCACATCATGGAAGTGGTGAGGCCTAGTTTTGTTGTGAACTGCCCGGACATTAGTCACATTTCTTTTTCTGGCACGTTTAATCATCCCTTAGCTGCGCTGCGCATTTCTATTTTTTGGTGTGTTTACCGTTTTTCCCCTTGATGGATTGCTATGAAAGCCTCCGAAGGTGGTTCAGCGAATCCAAAAAGATTGCAAGTGTGA
Organism: Dermacentor variabilis; assembly: GCF_050947875.1. Classification (NCBI taxonomy): domain Eukaryota; kingdom Metazoa; phylum Arthropoda; class Arachnida; order Ixodida; family Ixodidae; genus Dermacentor; species Dermacentor variabilis. The sequence goes on from NC_134569.1 coordinate 175,240,115, forward strand.
AGGTCTATACCTTTGCATTTCCACGGCCGTACTATTTCGCAACATGCGTTGCGGCGCTTTGGGTAGGCAAGGAAAGACGAAGTGGGTATTGAAGGTTGTAAACCAACCTCTAACAGCAAAGTAGCTGCTTTTCAGACATAAGAAAATTTTTAGAACATAAGTAATACACCTACGCGGAACTGTGCCACACCTACGCGGAACTTTAGGACGGGGGTGAGGGTGTGGGAATGGATAACAGCACTCAATGACTTCATGTATATTCTCTGCAAATGTATCAACTGCACTAATGCTGCTTTTTCTTTATTGCAGCTAGTTAGAGTAAGTACAGTGGTGCTCATTGAACTCCACAGCAACAGGTTGAGGCATTCGCCCCTGCTTTTTAAAATAAAAAGTCAATAAAACCTTTTTTAAGAAATTACACGTGTAAGACTGTCCAACCTTTAAGCATTGCAGTGGAAAGGTACGTTCCTAGAAGGCGTCATTAAAACTGCCCTGTGCACTCTGTGTACGCCAAAAGCCTAAAGGTCACCATGAGTTACATGAAGCTTTGACGTATACGAAATGCGTTTCAGTCTTTTGAAATACCTGGCCTGTACACAAACTGTGGACTCCGGAAATCAGCACTGCCACATATGCAGGTATAAGTACAATCCTTCAAAATTGGACATTCCAACATTTGCGATACTTGAAACAAGCTTTAGCGACTATTATTTCACGAGCAAGCGCTAAGTTGCATCAACCTCACAAGTCTTTCAGAAAGGATTTCATACAAACAAAGATTGCAGGTGTTAGCCAAACCGCCTAAATGTAACATGATTTATAACAAGCTGAGATAATTAAATGCTTTTTTAACCATTGCAGTCTCGTCAATTTCTAGTAATACAGATAAATTGCCTAATGAAAGCGCAATATAACCTCATTAACATATCCGGACTCGATATATTGACTTTTTGTCTGGAACAAAGAAGTAGCTTCCCTCTGGTGGTTGTCACACAGAAAAGCATGACTAGATACGTGCAGTACTAGACAGGAACACGCAAAACATTTTCTGCGAACAAGGTGCGCAAGGCAAAAAGCGGTTTCCAGTCCTACTATATAGAATCAGAAAGCCTTGAGCAAATAAGGAAGATTGTATTTTGCAAGACTTAGCTTAGTAAATTCTCCACAACCTTCCAATAAAAAAAATCATATGACATATACGCCACAAGTCTAATTAAGTGTTATGATCATGTGAGAAAAGAACTTAATTAATACAGTCAATATAATAAACAGAGCGTAGAAGATGTAACCTCCAACCCCTCTCCCCATGCATTCTTTCCACTGACTGACGCGTACAAATGCGTCAATACAGCTGCGCTGACCTTTGCAGCAAAGCGAACGCCACGCGGCCGGCTCCGCTTTGCTCAAGGCCGAAGGATGTGGTCAGCGCACCTGGCGGCCTCAGCGAGAAGCGTATACCTTTCGCTCCTCCAGCTGTGTGAAGCGTCATAGATGCACGTGGCGTACAGTTCAGCGGCCTCTCCACGACTCTGCACTTTCCATCATCTCCGTTCACAGAAGGTGTTGACGCTCTCCTGAACGCCACATGTCCAAGCATCAAACACATCATTTGAATAACACACCAAAAAGTAAAATCAGTGTGTTACATGACAATGCGACACTCTAGTGGACGGCCCAGGCTCAGACTGCAAGGTTTCCTTACAACTACAGGACAAATGGCAAAACGCTTTTCATCACATATTATCCATCACAAATGACAATTCGCGATTGATTACCAATCAATAATAATAATTTGAAAATATTTGCTGCTAAGTCACTTCTGCTACACTGATGTATACCGAATCATGTGGCGCGCGTCTCTAACTGGACAAGGACATCGATTAAAGTTCGATGAAGCGTCCAGTCACATAACACATGTAATAACCTTACTATTTACAGTGTACACTCATTTACGATTCCAGACAATCCAACTACAACCATCTCATCGTGACATTTAACATACACTCGAATCCAGTCATATATATTTGATATTGCCACCTTGCGTTTTTACTTCAATCTAATTAGCTCCATTCCTCATTCGAATACTCCAAATCAACATGTATATGCCAGTACATTTCTTTAATACTCTCTACCATGTGAGAACTCAACCTGCTTATCGACATATAACGCACACAAACACACATTCGCACACACACACAGATTCATTTCTATGAGAACAATCAGCAAACCGAACATTCCCATTCACTTCAGACTAATTAGCATATTAGTAATGAACTTTCTGATAATTACCATGCACGCAAGGGTACATTTCTCTAAAACACTTTACTCACGTAAGGATCACAATGCATTCACTACGAACCCTGTAACTCACTTGAACCCCCAAGGAGCTTTCGAGCCCGTTTCGCATTCTAGAGTTCCTCGGTTCGATTTCCAACTAAACCCCAAATTTCATTTGAGCTCAATTACATTCGTTTGGTTACAGGATCCTCCCTGAGAAATTTCGCTTCAATTCTAACATTTTTCGCCTGCTAACGAATGTTATTCATTTTTTCCTTCCATCGGGAGTTCTCGATACGCTGACACGCACGGCCAACGCATGATCAACGCGCCAACAATGCCAATGACGCTGGATTTTCTGGGTAACGGGGCTCTTATAGCCATTGGTTTTTGAACGTTACCTTGGTCGGTATGTAGCAGCGCCTCTAGGTAGAGACAAGACGAAGCCTTATTACATGGTGCGGCAGAAGCTTCTGCACTCTTTAGATATAAATTACCAAAGACGCCAAATAGCCCAAACCAAACAAATTTGGAATGTTTCAACCAAAGAACAACAGCCCTGGCCGCCAAAGCAGCATTCGCTTCAGACATGAGGCAATGTTCAACAGCAAGTGCTATTCAGGCCACTAAATGACATCGCGTTCACACGAAGCCTCAGAAGAAGCCAATTAAGGTAGAAAGATTGCCTCAAATGTTTCTCACCTTGAATCAGTAATGCTTCTTATTGCAATCACTTCTGATAGAAAGATTCCGTGAGTTTTCTTGGTACTTAGAGCCAAAGAAATAAACGCATATCATATGGTACATTTCATGAGGAAGGAGGTCCTGCCATGAGACGAATCACCCCTCAAAAGCCATCAGCGGACGTATTAGCACTATTGCTCGCCGGTTCGCAAGCTGAAGGTGTTGCACAATGTTGCACGAAAAGCTTCCATTATTTCTTTTCCGCTTCAAAATGGCCCCCGATGAGCTCGTTTTTAAACCTTATCGATCATTGAATCTGACAGATGTTAAGAAGGCTCTACTGTTCTTCACCGCAATTTGGCAGCTCTCCATCGGGCATTAGAAACACGAAGGCTAAATTCGTGCTGCCATCGATGCTATTCCGAAGCGACTCAAGGCTTCCATTCGCACGAAATGTGGTCTTTCCGAAGAGTAGATTTGATATTGAGTAGGTAGGCCTTACACAATCAGCTAACATATGTTAAACGCATGGCAAGGATATTGATGAAGCTTTATTCGAGTGCTAAACATATTGCCGCACCCTGCGTAGCATCCTTTTTATAGAACATCTTAACACATATCAGTTTTAGTTGCTCAACGACGTGTAATACAACTTAAGCAGTGCCAGCAGCACCCTGAAGGGAAACCTTGTTTTCAGTTCAGAGCGGCGGCTCTCTCAACGGAGGTGGTGACGCAGCGGTACCGTTCGCAATTGACGGCACCAAAAAGACAGCGGCAAACGGCGGAAAGACGGAACCATACGATTTCCTTTGTCGCTGAATTTCTGCGTTGAGAAAGGTTTCCTTACCGGAGCATTGCCGAACTTTCACGGCGCAGCTACACATAATGTTGCCCGGCACGAGCGTATTTGCCAACTATGCTGCTACACAAGCTACTGTGACAGCTCCGCAAGACGACGGCACAAACCTTTCTTCAGTGTTCCCTGAAACACCAGATGCAGAGTGACACTTCAATTGTGACGTTTCTACACAAGGCTACGTTTGTTTGGCGATACGCTAGACTGGAAAAGCATAACGCAATTTAAGACACAGAAGGAAAGCTTAAACAAAGACAACGGCTTAGTATATTGAAACCATGGCGTTTCAACGATACACCAGGTGGTGACGATTCATTGTGGTTCACAATGAAAATGCGCAACAACTCCCCACTGCCCTCACATGCTCACACAACAATCAAATCTATCGAAAAGACAGGTTATCACCCTGAAATGAAGATTTCTGCGATAAACATTGATATAATCGTGGAAGAAACGCTCGCAATCCCTCCCATCATAATCTAATAGAATTCCAGCTGAACGATGGTAAAATTTATGATATCTAAAGCGTGGAAATGTCCTTCCTGGAGAATAAAAATATGAGGATGGGGGGAGGGCGGAGTTATTGTGCTAAGCAATTGTACGTTTCCGCACTCAATGTTCACGTCAGGCTATATCCTGTAGCTTCATGTTTTTTTTTTCAAATTAGTTAACTCTTCTCTTGAACATACTTTTTCTGATTTTCTCAATTACGAAACATCCCATAAATTCAATCGAGTGGCCTCTCATGAGGCTCCTTATCCTGAGAAGGGAGTTCAATGCGATTTTGAATAAGGTACGAAGTACTCACGTACTGATGACGTAATAACGTAATGACGTACTGAATGGTTCTAGTCAGTAAATCGCTCAAGAATCACTCTTTTCCTGCATTCAAATGACTTTTGCTAAAGATACCTTCGTTCTGCTTGGTTCAACTCAGTAGATATATGTAAATTTCTAGTGGCTCGACAGCAGTTTTAGCTTCAAAGATTATACGTGTTATTTTTTTCAGTTTTGCTTTTGGGCATGTTATGCTTCCCAGGGTGAGCAGTCCGAACTTTATCATAGTACAAGTACGTTAAATTACCGCGAGGTTCTTCCAGGTAAACATATGGATACAACTATATCACCGGGAGGGTAATATATTAACTTCGAGAATGTCCTTTGGCACCTGTAGTTAATTACACAGTAGACGAACTGGCGCTGCAAATGGCCTCGAAAAGCTTTTCTTTCAGAAGAACATTCCGTTTTAGCCAACTATGCCTATTATCACGCTATATTTACGGTCTTTCGAAGCATAATATTATAGAACAATATCATGTGATGTCAGTTATAAAATGGTAGCATCAAGAAGGTCATTTAGTTGATCTACGCAAGATGAAACCCTTCAGTACAAATCCTACGTGTATAGAAGATTGGAAGAGTAACTAAGCAGTCAAATTGATAGCTAAAAGAGCAATCAAAATACCTGGCTTGATAAGAGTGTTGAGTCGAGATGGCAGTCGTGAAGAGATGACAGAAGTGGTTCTTAAATGTTTTGAACCAGTTGAATATTCACGTAGCCCCGAATTGGGGGCTTTCTTGTCCTCGGGGACCAAATTTTCAAAAGTATGTTGTGCAGGAGATCAGAGGAAACTCAAGGGGGGAAAGCTAATGATGGATACGAGGGATGATTAGGATTTTGTCAAGGCTCTAATGGTGAGGCTTCAATTATAACTATGCATTTTCGCACTTTTGTCAAGCTTAAACATAGGCAACCTTGGCCTATATATATAGCGTTTGAAGGTAAATAATTTTGATGTTTGAAGGCGAATTCCATGCAATGTCATTCCTTGACTTCGCTTCTCCCTAGCTCAGCACTCCTGACTTGACGCACAATGTCGTTCCAGACTTTTTTACTTGAAAAAGCTTTCTTTTTAGGCTATGTATGCCAAAACCACAATGTCAGCATGGTAAACGCTGGATTGTGGGATATCGCCGTAGTGACGGGACTGTTTGGAACAGTAATGGGCATTTACCGGGAATTTACATCTAAGTACACAGCCGTCTTTGCACTGCACCCCCACCAGAATATAAACGCGGCAGCCAGGATCTATCACCTGACCTGAAACACTGCTGCATAATGCCGTAGTGTGTGCGCTTCCGGCGTGTCAAGATTACATTTTTGTCCCCATTTATTTTTTTTTCATTGCCGTCGTTTTATGTAGTTTTCTGTAGCCGAAATCTTAAATTTTTCGTTGCCATCTTCTTCATTGTTCTGTAGCTAAATGCTCTTCGCAAAGTTGTCTCGTTTTGTTCCATTCGCTTCCTTCTGCTACTTTCGGTGTCCAGTTTGTGTATTCTTTCTAGCAGACTTCACTTGGTGCGGCCTACTTCTTCCCTTTGTGGCGTTGGGAATATCACTTCGTGGGTCCCTGTTCAAGAAGACGGCTGACGGGCATGTAGCATGAGGCTAAAGATACGCTAGGGCTCCGGACCCGCATGGCCGCGTCTACTTGCCACTGACGGAGCCATCCGCAACATTGCTGGCCAGCTTCAATAAAAGATGGTTGCAGCGGATACTTCTTTGGCTCGTTCATACAACTTTTTTGCCACTTATTCTGCTTATCTATTCGAGCATCTACAAAGTGGCTCACGCCCCTTTCTAAGACATGGATCTAAATTTTTTGATAGGGCCATAATCCCCGCCCTCCTGTGCTTCCACGCCGGGAACGCTGGTCATCCCTCCTTCTGCACACAGCGACGGCAATTTTGCCTGCACTCTCAGCTCACTATTAGTGCAAAGGCCTTATATCTCGCATGAGGCAGAAAACCCGGCGCGATCAAGCGATCGTACCAAATATGGCCGACGGTACAAAGAGTGAAAATACGTCTAAAGATACTCGGACTGACGTCTAACTTCTCAGGGAGGGTCCTGTAAACAAAGTAAATTAATGACTTTGAAAAGTAATTTGGTACATTTCGGTCTGTGTTGGGAGCAATCGCGGGCATTTGGGGTGCAAGACGAGCACGCTACACCGACGCTACGGCAGCTGCGCCGTTCTGGCTGACTAAAGGTATGTCAGTGAGTGCGACATTGGCTGATAACAGACACACATGGCCGATAACAGTTCGTGTGTCGACAGAGAAGACGATATCCTAACTTTCCCGGCAGACACAGAACAGACACGGGCTTTCATACTACAAGTGGTAAGCGCGGGAGGCGTATTCTCTTCCCTTTCCCTCCTTTCACACTGCGTAACCACAGCACTGAAGTACTTCGTCTTTATTCTCTAGAAATATGTTAACAACACAACGCCGCTTTTACTTTATTGCAGCTATTTAGAGTAAGTGCAGTGGTGCTGATTCAACACTACTGCGAGAGGCTAGCCAGTTTAGCCCCTGTTTTTCAAAAGAAACACCCATTGAAACTTTGTTTAAGAGAAAAAAAAAACAAGCGATGCGCTGTTCAACTTTTACGTATTGCAGTGGAAATCTGCTTTCATTGAACGCCTCATAAAGTCTACCCGGCGCATTCTGTGTACGTCAAAAGACTAAACCTTGCCCGAGTTACGTTATACTTTGAAGTATATGAAATGCTTTTCAAGTTTTTGAAATATGTTGTTGTCTGTATACACGCTCTGGAAGCCGGAAACGAGCACTGCTACATATGCAAAGAAGAACCCCAGTCCAGCACGCCAACGCAGCCTTCTCTTCAGACATGAGCCAATGTTGAAGTGCAAGCGCTTTTCACACCCCAAACAGTATGGTGCTCACAGGAAGCCTCAGATGAAGCCAATTTAGGGGCAAGGAGTGCCCCAAATGTTTGTCACCCTGAATCAGTGGCGGTTCTTGCGGCAATCGCATCTGATAGAAAGATGCCGTGGGTTTTCGTGGCACTTAGAGCTAAAGCAAACTGGAAATTATATAGTACATTTCATGAAGAAGGAGGTTCTGTATTGGACTGAATCACACCTCAAAACCCATCAGCGAACGTGTCAACAGTATTCCTCTACGGCTCACAAGGCGCAGGTGGTGAAAAATGGTGCAGCAAAAACTTCACAATGGCCCCCGATGAGACCGTTTATAAACTCTCTTGATTATTCAGTCTGGTCTACTCTTCGCCTGAATTTGGCAGCTTTCAACGGGCACAGGAAACACGATGGAGGAAATAACACAAAGGCAATATTCGTGTTGCCCTCGATGGACTTGCGAAGCTACTCAAGGCTTTCATTCTCACGAAATGTGGTCTTTTCGACAAGTAGATTTGATTTCGAGTAGCTAGGCCTTTACACAATGAGCGAAGATATGCTAGGCGCATCGCAACGATATTTATGAAGTTTTATTCGAGTGAGAAACATATGTCCGCAACCTGCATTACATTCGTTTTATACGACACCTTAACATATATTGGTTTCAGTTGTTCATCGACGTGTAATACAACTTGAGCAGTGCCAGCAGCACCCTGAAAGGCAATATTGCTTTGAGTTCTGAGCGGCGGCTCTTTCAACGGAGGCGGTGAGTCAGCGCTATCGTTCGCAACTGACGGCACCAAAACAGACAGCGGCAAACTGCGGGAGAGACGAACCATACGATTTACTTTGTCTCTGCGTTTCCGCGTTGAGAAACGTTTCCTTACCGGAGCATTGCGGAACTTTCACGACGCAGCTATACATGATGTCGGTGGCACGAGTGCATTTACCAACTACGCTGCTACGGAAGCTACTGCGCCAGCTCTGGAAGGCGACGGCACAAACCTTTCTTCAGTATTCCTTGAAACCCCAGATGCATAGTGGCACTTCATTTGTGACAATTGTACACAGGGCTACTTTGGCCTGCTGATACGCTAGACCGGAAAAGCAGAACACAATTGAAGGCACACAAGGAAATTTCAAGCGCAGACTACGCACTGGTATACTGAAACCTATGGTGTTTCAACGATTTACGATGCGGGAAAGTTTCATTGTGCAAGCACAATTATTATGTGCAGCAGCTCCCCACCGGCGTTACCTCCATACACAAACAATCAAATCTATTGAAAAAGCAGTAGACTTATCTCACTTAGATACTATCATCCGAACCCATGGTTTGAATTGCTGTATTTGTATGCATTTTAACCATACATGAGGCAGAAAAGAGACCCGAACTGCATTGTTCGCTGTTTGGCAGAATAGAGCGCCGATTGAGTGTTGTCAATTTTTCGGAAACATGGTTTGTTTCGGACGGCGATGTGTACAATTTTCCTGCTTGCAAATCCTTTTACGTGAACTAATGTGATGATCGTGGCGGAGGTGTCTCAATGCTTGTTTCAAGTTTACTTAATGCTAAGCTTCTCTCCGAATTCTGTTGCACTAATAAGCACTGTGAAACTGGTGTTGCTAAATCCAGCAATATGATTTTCTGCGTTCGCTGCCGGCCGCCATGAGGAAAATTAGTTGCTGCTTTTATCGTATTTAGTTTCAATGTTAAATTCGCTTACCCTAACAAATGTCAAGTAGTTCTTGTTTGTTACTTAAATATGAAAATGATTGCTCAAAATAAGATGATATTCGAACTGGAATCTCCGTGAAAACGTTATAACATAGCCTAAGCGAGTTAGTATAACCTCTAAAACTGCATTCGACTTGTTCATATCTAACTTTGACACGTTTTCTGTAAAATTTTCTGCTATTTAAGTATATGAAATTAGAGATCTCTTACCTGTGTCAATATTCATTCCCACTGCAGTTGAAAAACAAGAACAACCACATGACGCGTTTTCTTATGGGGGCATAAATACTACTACGTTGTCTGCATGCCGAGATTGGCTCGCCAGTGTTTCTTGGGATAGTGTATAAAAAACGCATATCCGACTGACGACAAGATCGTGCAAGCATTTCGGGTAATATACTGTGCATTTTTCCGGTGTAAATGTTCTAGCCCACCAAATAATTCCGCGAGCCACGTATTGATAAGCAGCTGCTTACGCTTATCAGTAAAAGCAGCAGCTTTACAGTTCATTCAAGGCCGCTCTGTTGCCTGTGGGTCGCAGTTCATCAGAGTAGTCTACTAGGTGTGTGCGAAAGCGAGGGGGCGAGTTTTTATGAATGTGTGCGACACGACTGTCGGTTTTGCAGCAGTTCTCTGTCTAACGAAGGCTCCCCTACGTGCTCCAACCGGCGGATCATGACAAAAGGCAGCGAGCCGCCAAGCCTTCCTTAAATATGTGTGCATTCGGCTAATGAGTGTGCTAAAATCCGGCGATGCGAGTCGGCTGGTCAGGAAGTATTTTCTTGTTGCGATCCTTGTACAGGTGGGCTTCCTGAAGTGCTAGGGAAATCGGTGCCTCCAAGTACCCAAGCGATAATTAAAGCAAAGACCACATCACCGATTGCTGTAGGTGGGAAATGGTGTCGGTGCCTGCTTGTGATGGTGTGATATCCTTATTCTTCCCTTGGTGTTCAAACGACGGAGCGTGTGGAGGTTGATCTGAAGTGAAGGCACCACGACGGTGGACCAAGAAGGAACACACACACACACACACACACACACACACACACGCACACACACACGCACACACACACACGCGCGCGCGCGCGGGGCAGAATGTGTATGTGTGCGCGTTCCTTTTTTGTCCATCGCCGTTGTCGCGCCTTCACTTCATATTGACACATGTACTTGTCTTTATCGGGCACCGCCTAGCAAATGTCACCGCACAGCGCAGGACGCACTTGCATGTGTGGGAAGTTTCTGTAATGTTATCGATGGTTCCATCCACTGTCTGTGACCGAAACTTGTGTAATCTGATTGCATGTGTGCGCGACGCGAATAATGTAGAACTTTGAGGAAGGCGCGCGGGTCCCAGCTATTAATCTGGAACATTCGACGATTGATGTATAAAAGCCGATGCGCTTGAGCCGTTTATCAGATTTTCGATGATCGCCGACCGTGTTCGCCGCTATCGTTGCGCTATAAGTGTAGCCTGTTTTTGTGGGCACAGGTTCGCCCAATAAAAGTTAGTTTTGTCTTTCACAGTATCCCTACTGTGTTCTTCAACGTCGCCACCACGTGACAATATCAGGCTTAAAGGGAAGCTGAAGAGTCTGTTGAATTCAATAAAACGCTCATATACGTATGCGGGAACCTTATAAACCATGTAGGTAAAATTCGTGTTTTTTTTTTTCAATTAGGAGCGACGTAATCGTCGGTTAAAATTCCGCTGTTACTCCGCCCCCCGTCGAATGCCGCGCGCTGCTGCTGACGCTGACGATGCGAGCGGAGACCGGAAACCGCGGTGTTGTGACGTCAACTCTAGTGTTTTGTTCCTTCGCAGCCTGCGCGACCGTGCGTGACCGTACTTGTTTCTCCGTGCGTGCCATCGTAATCTGCCTCGATCGACCCTGCATCCCTGTGTTGGCGCGTCTGCGTGTATGTTGAGTGGTAGTCAACGTGCGCAGCCTCAACTGAAGTGGTGGGACGATCATGCCGGCTTTCTGTGCAGCCTACGGTTGCACGAACACCAGCGGCGGCGACGATGTTGTCTTCCATTACTTCCCACAAGACAAGCAGCTTTTAACGAAGTGGGAGGCTGCTGTGAAGCGAAAGAATTTCAAGCCCTTAAGAACAACAGTGCTGTGCTCCAACCACTTCCGTGACGACGATTATCCCCAGAATTTATCATTAAAACGTGCGTTGGGTTTGCCAGTCAAGTCGGCTCGTCTAAGGCCCGGCGCAGTGCCGTCAGTGTTCGCGTACACAAGGAGCTCGTCACCGCTGTCAAGGCCAGCTTTCGCGAAAAGAAGGAAGCCTGAGGGGCAGAAAAACAACCTTTATACGAAATCTGCTTGATACATTCCTGAGGCTGTGTGATAGTTTATGCACATATGAAATTACAACCAGTTTTTTCTTCTTAATAATAATATTTGGGGTTTTACGTGCCAAAACCACTTTCTGATTATGAGGCACGCCGTAGTGGAGGACTCCGGAAATTTTGACCACCTGGGGTTCTTTAACGTGCACCTAAATCTAAGCACACGGGTGTTTTCGCATTTCGCCCCCATCGAAATACGGCCGCCGTGGCCGGGATTCGATCCCGCGACCTCGTGCTCAGCAGCCCAACACCTTAGCCACTGAGCAACCACGGCGGGTAGTTTTTTTTTCTTTGTTTTTTTATTCTTCTTGTCGGCAGGCTCTGGATTATTCAATTTTGTGGGTGCTCCTAATTTTACACGCTTAACAAGCTTCTGTACTGTCATGCGGATAGCATCCTCTCGAAAGCCTGCCGCTGTCAAACGCTCCAGTTGTTTTAAGAAACTCTCAGACGTCTTGTGAAAACACGATTTTGAAAGTGCTGAAAATAGAACCGTAAACGCAATCCCATATTTTGCCGCCTTGGTATGTGCAGAGTGAAAATTTAAAATTGGTTTTTCTTACTTTGGGCAATACATCCAGCACACATGCGCATCAGTTCGTTTGAGCCTGGTATCTAAATATCGTAGCTCGTTCTTATCTGGCACTTCATGTGTAAAAACTAACCCTGAGCCACATTTGTGGAACACTTGAAGTATATTATGAACCATTGGTTGTAAATTAGTACTCTTCACAAAGATCAGAAAATCATCAACATATCTTAGCACTTTCAATGTTCGGTCATCTAGGTTACTTTATATATTTCTGTCAATGTTAATGTTAGTTTATACTGGTGCAACCTAGTACCCAATGCAAATGCCAGATTTTTGTCGGTATAAATTTCCTTTCCATTCAACAACAGTTGAAGCTAAATAACAAGAGAGAATCTCGAGAAAACTGCTGACAGATATACCACAGCTGCTAAAAAATTTTAGCTCATCATTGTCCTCGTTGATACACAGTTTAAAGCTTATCATTAGTTCGTCAGCTGTGTCTTACCAGTGCTCACCTACGGGGCAGAAACCTGGAGGCTTACGAAAAGGGTTCTGCTTAAATTAGGGACGACGCAACTAGCTATGGAAAGAAGACTGATGGGTGTAATGTTAAGGGCGGGGGAATAAGAAGAGAGCAGATTGTGTGAGACAACAAATACGAGTTAACGACATCTTAGTTGAAATCAAAAAAAAGAAATGGGCATGGGCGGGGAATATAATGCGGAGGGAAGATAACCGGTGGTCATTAAGAGTTACGCACTAGATTCCAAGAGAATGGAAGCTTAGCAGGGGGCGGCAGAAACTTAGGTGGACAGATGAGATTAGGATTAGATTAAGTTTCGATGAGATTAGTCTGTGTCCCAACCCAGGATCATGCGACAGTACCAACTCGCCCACGTTTCCATCCTTTTGAGATTAAGAAGGTTGCACGGAAAAAATGGCCACAATTAGCATATATATATATATATATATATATATATATATATATATATATATATATATATATATATATATATATATATATATATATATATATAGTGACAAATGTGTTATGAAGCATACGGAAAGCTGGAGGGTGGGTCATGAACGATGATAATCTCATGCACCCTTATGTGGCACGAAGCTACGAAGGAAACTCACACGGATGTACGCGTGCATTATTGTACGGCCGTTCTCTGAGTTTTTTTTTTTTTTTTTTGAAGCTTCCGCCGATTTTGCCTTAAAAAAGAAAATTTGTAAACACAGATGGACAGGTGTAAGGAATTTGGGCTGATCAGGAAAGCTTGAAGTTAGAGTCACACCCAAATATTTGGGGATGGATCACGCCCTTTCGATTTTTCGGGGGAGAGGTAACTCGTAGATCAGACATGCTTACTAGCTTGACGCAGTCGGTAGAAGTGTACGCTTCGATCCGACAAATGTCTCAAAAATGCCACCAAATACTTAGTCGTCAAGTTGCCCTGGAAAAGGCAATGATGATCATGAGGAAACAAGTGTCTAAACTTGAGGACAATGCAATCCTAAGCGACATTTCTCAACTCAGAACCCCAATGAACGACCGTGAATGGCGCAGCAGGAAGCAGTAGCAAACGCAGAAAATCATATTGCGGGTTTTAGCAACAACAGTTTCATAGTATTTATTAGTGCAACAGATTTCAGAGAGAAGCTTAGAGTTAAACTTGCAACAAGCATTGAGACACCTCTGCCACTACTATCGCGTCAGTTCATGTAAGAAGTTGGCCGACCATTACGCTTCTTGGTAGTGCGATCTTTGAGCGCAGCTGTTGCCTTATTCCAGCAATAGGCAACCACGTACAGAACACGCAGCGCCGAACGGAGGCCGTTGTGCATTTCGGCTTGGGCAGCACACACCAGGATCCGCCGCTATCAAATTAGCGCCCCAGTGACGCGCAATCGCGCAATCTTAAAGTAGGCCACCGCAGCGGAGAGCGCGGCCGGGATATCAGAAATTATTATTTCATTTTTTCTCCTGAGGTGGGATGAGAAAACGGGTGGAGAGCAGGGCTACTGAGTAGAGGTCATACACTCACTCCCTCACAGACAGGCCTCAATGTGGTCGCCCAAGGTTGGGCTGGGAAGTAGAAGTAAGAGGATGAAAGGCTATAGCTGTCTTTCGAGTCACCGCACCGGCACTGCACCAGCTAAGGGGAGGCATAGGGCAAGAGTAGAGGCGGGAGAAAGACAGCCAGGCGAACGCACTGCCACAGGCGAAAAATGCCACTGAGGACCGCGCTTCGCAAGCAGGGAAACGAGAGACACGGCTTAGAGCCGTACAGCCACGCGACCCGGAGACGCAGGAGCGGAGAGCCGCCGATAACGCGTGAGGCGGCAGGGACAATACTCTGCGAACACGCGCAATCGCTATTACCAGGTCAACCACTCGAGGTGTCCCAATGAAAACGTGCCAAACGTATCAAGTTTCTGGCTTGCCCGCAAGAAATTCATAAGGGTGTTCTCTGCCACTTGTCGATGAATGCGTGCATGGGGTCAGTAAAGAAATAAAAGCTACATAAATCCACAAAAGTTTCTACTAATGCGTAAGCATTATCTGGCACGCCTGCGACTTAGTTTTACCGCAGAAGCGTTGCGGGCCTTGTGTCCTAAACAATCAACTGTTGGCGACGCACGACTTGACGCGAAAAAATGTTCCCAACCACAACCACTCATGCCCTCCGTGCAGCGTAGTGGCGTTACGGAAGTAAACAAATTCATCAAGTTAAGCTGCGTGAGAGAAATCGTAATGTACAACCTAAGCACCACCTACAAACATGATAGCGTCGGATTGTAATTTGAATATACCAGAAAACATAATTATGTTACCCGAATGCACGAATACAAACCTCTTTTCCAGCGTTTCAAGCAATCACATGGCGGCGCGGCGCACTCAGTTCCTTGCAATACCATCCAGATAGCGCTCGCCTCCACGCATCCGCAAAAAAGCTGCGATTGCCGGGAAGCCTGACAAGCAGTCAGGGATCTTTGAATGCTACCTCTTTTTACTCCTAAATGCGAAGATTAAGCGTACTCCACAGTTTTCATTAGTTTGCTCGCTTCTTTTTCCTATCCTATGCGCGTCTGCCTCTGATCTTTCCGGTGGCAAATAACCCTTATGAGTTTGTAGACAAATGCCAAATTTTCTCGCCGCATCCGGCCTCTTCAATGCAATCGTACTAATTGAGCTGGCATGCCCGGCATGAGCGCGCCTCGACGGAGCAGAGCGCTCAATAGAGACCAGCTGCCGCAGTAGCACGTGAGGCGTTGCTTGAGCGGAGAGTGCATCGCCGCGGTGCCATGTCGCTCTCGCAAGCATGCGTTATGCACACGTTCCATGTCCTTGCAAGCTTTCATAAGCGTTCTCACGGCCTTTCGGTAACAGCCAACGAAAACGCGCCCAGCGTCTCAATGCGCGTACTTGATCGCGAAGCGATCATAGCTCAATGGACGCTCAGCATCGTTCAATTGTACATTGGGCCAGGCCAAGATCTCAAGTTGGCCCAGACCCAAATTTCAGCTTTGCCCACCCTCAATGTCAAGTTGGCCCACGCCCAAATTTAACTTGGCCTACCCCCGAATGTCAGTAGGCCCACGTCCAAATTTAAGGTTGGCTCAGCACCAAATAGAAGTTGGCCCACCCCGTAATGAAGGTTGGCCAACCTCCTAACTACAGTTGTCCCATTTCAGTTGCCCTTGCTCATATCTTAAGGTTGCCCACCCCCAAATTTTAAGTTGCCCACACCCAAATTTAGGTTAGCCAACTCCCAAATTTCAAGTTGGCCTACACCGAAATTTCTAGTTTACCGATTACAAAATTTTATCCGGCCCGCCCATACTAAAGCATCACCGTGGATTTTCTAAGGCGCCCTGTGTATTCTATTTTCATTACAGTGATAGGTTCAGCGGTCAGGTTCAGCTTCCTAGGTTCCGTTTTCTAACAGCCACGGATGAAGTGACTGCTACTGGCGAATATCTTTTTATTGAAACGCATGCGCCGGCTATCATTATACGAATGATGAACATTAAAGCTATTGCTGTTATTTAGAAGCCGTCTAGGCGTTCAACTCAAGTTTGATTGGTTCGAGATCAGTCAAACACTTCAGTTCCATCGCCTCGAATACCTGCGATAGCCCATAGGGATGTACCTGGTAGGTTTTGATTGCAATAGCAGGGACGAGTTGGTGAAAATAGACGTTTCGTTGCACAAGCAGCCCTTTTGTACCGTGGCGCGCAATGGTATGAACACGAGTAAGGGCCTGTGCGCAGTGCTGGACGTAAACATTGTCACGTTGTGATACCGTGACGAAGCACACGTTAGTGAGACATTTGAACAATTAAAACTAACTGTTTATTGCGTGAACCTGTGCCCAGAAAAACAAGTAGCACTGAATGGACAGCGACAACGGCGAGCGCAGTCGGCGATCGTCGAGAATCTGATGAGCAGGTCAAGCGCGCCGGTTTTTATACACGGCTCGTCGAAGGTTCTAGTGTAATTGCTGGCACTCGCTTGGCTTCAAGAAAATTCTGCACAATTAGCATAGCGCTTAGAATCAGATTACGCAAGATTTCGTGACAAGAGACGAGGTTAGAACCATCGATAAAATTCGAAATGCTTCCGGTACATGCGAACGCGTCCTGCGCCGAATAATAATGTTTTACATTCGTTAGTCGGTGAAAAGTGGTCAGGTGAGAAAGCTTAGTAAGCGAACGCGTCAATATGAACGTTAGTGTTGCGATGAGGATATACGTAAATGTACGGCGTGAGTATTATGGAGTGTGGCTGAACGTCATTATGAGTTAAATCGTAGCTCGGGACTAACTGTAATGCCTCCTATTAAAACGTATGTAAAATGCCAAAATTATTTCATGAAACAATCCCGAACCGATATAAATCACCTTTTTTTGCATATGAGAAAGAAATTTTATTTCTGTGGACTGTAGGAAGCGAATTTATCATTTAGTTTCCAGGTTGTCTCATCAAAGTTGATAGAATTTGCTACGCTTACAATTACCATAAGCACGCAACTATACAAATCAGTAACAATGCATCAAAAGTGTTTTTGCAGCACTGTAAAAATGCACGTTTAAGATATTCCAAATCAGGCAAGTTTTAATTGTGAATGGAAAGCTTACGTAGAATTGTTTTTCTTTGGTACAAATTAGTGATCTATTTGAAAGTAGTGTATCCACAACAACGCAGTCAAGGTCATTCAATCAGCGCCACTGTACTGAAGAAGACGAGCATTCTGCTGGTCCTCTTTCCGAAAGCGAGTCCTGAAAGCGCGTCTTTTATCTACCAAACGCTTCAGTCTTGGCCCAGGAGTGGAACCTTGTCCACTGTGTTACACCTCCTAGCTACAGGCCCTTTTGCGGGCTCATGCGGGGAAACCATCCCTGTGGCTGTAGCGGCTCCGTGCAGACAAGGGCAGCTCCGTCTATGCAGCCAATTTCCACGTGGACATTTGGTATTAGTTACCGCGTCAACGTAGTGCCGGGTGGCAGAAGAGAGCGGCAGATGGTGACCTGCTTGCGGTCCACGTGTTGTAATTTGCTTAAGTATGTCTCAGGTAGAGCTTTATGCCGCGTGACTCGCAAAAAGTCGTGTTCCGTCTGAAACTTCAGCGAATGGCTCCAAAAGGGAACGCTTTCTATAATAAAAAACTGCAGTAGGCACTTCCAGCATTTATACTGTTGTAATCATCTTCTGAGGTTAGTTCGGGTTATTATTTTTCACTAAAGATTGCATATCCCACAATCACACCTCTTTGAGCTGCCGGAATATATCCTGCAACGCCGATCAGGCTTTGAAAGCAGATTTTTAGGCACTATCCGCATCCTCGCATATTAAACTCTAGATTGCGTATCACATCATGGAAGTGGTGAGGCATAGTTTTGTTGTGAACTGCCCGGACATTAGTCACATTTCTTTTTCTCGCATGTTTCCTCATACCTTAGCTGCGCTGCGCATTTCTATTTTTTGGTGTGTTTACCGTTTTTCCCCTTGATGGATTGCTATGAAGGCCTCCGAAGGTGGTTCAGCGAATCCAAAAAGATTGCAAGTGTGAAGGTCTACACCTTTGCATTTCCACGGCCGTACTATTTCTCAAGATGCGTTGCGGCGCTTTGGGTAGGCAAGGAAAGACGAAGTCGGTATTGAAGGTTGTAAACCAACCTCTAACAGCAAAGCAGCTGCTTTTCAGACATAAGAAAATTTTTAGAACATAAGTAATACACCTTCGCGGAACTGTGCCATACCTACGCGGAACTTTAGGACGGGGGTGAGGGTGTGGGAATGTATAACAGCACTAAATGACTTCATGTCTATTCTCTGCAAATGTATCAACTGCACTAATGCTGCTTTTTCTTTATTGCAGCTAGTTAGAGTAAGTACAGCGGTGCTCATTGAACTCCACAGCAACAGGTTGAGGCATTCGCCCCTGCTTTTTAAAAGAAAAAGTTAATAAAACCTTGTTTAAGAAATTACACGTGTAAGACTGTCCAACCTTTAAGCATTGCAGTGGAAAGTACGTTCCTAGAAGGCGTCATTAAAACTGCCCTGTGCACTCTGTGTACGCCAAAAGCCTAAAGGTCACCATGAGTTACATTAAGCTTTGACGTATACGAAATGCGTTTCAGGCTTTTGAAATACCTCGCCTGTACACAAACTGTGGACTCCGGAAATAAGCACTGCCACATATGCAGGCATAAGTGTAATCCTTTGAAATGACACATTCCAACATTTGCGATACCTGAAACTAGCTTTTGCAACTAATATTTTACGAGCAGGCCCTAAGTTGCATCAACCTCACAAGTCCTTCAGAAGGAATTTCATACAAACAAAGATTGCATGTGTTAGCCAAATCGCCTAAATGTAAAATGATTTATGGACAAGCTGACATCATTAAATGCTTTTTTAACCATTGCAATCTGATCAAGTTCTGGTAATACAAATAAATTGCGTAATGAAAGCGCAATATAATCTCATTACGATATCCGGCCACGATATATTCACTTTTTGTCGAGAACAAAGAAGTACCTTCATTCTGCTGGTTCTCACACAGAAAAGCACAATTAGATGCGTGCAGTACTAGACAGGAAAATGCAAAACGTTTTCAGGGAACAAGGTGTGCAAGGCAAAATGTTCGTTTTCCAGTTCTACTATATAGAATCAGCAAGCTTTGAGCAAATAAGGAAGATTGTATTTTGCAAGAGTTACCTTAGTAAATAACCCACACCCTCCCAATAAAAAAATCATATGACGTATACGCCACAAATGTATTCAAATGTTAAGATCATGTGAGAAAACAACTTATTTAATACAGTCAATATAATAAACGAAGTGTAGAAGATGTAACCTCCTCCCCCTCTCTCCAAGCACTCTTTCCAGAGTGAATGATTATATTCGAAATAGCATATGCAAGGATTGTTATCTCGAATATGTAAATAACAAAACACGTGCATCAGCAAACTCAGATGACACGCCACTGAGATGTCATGAATTATTATTCCAAATATAAATACCAATAAATCCTTCACTGAAACGCCGAAACCACCTGGATGAAATTTCGCAGCTCGATTGAAAGTGAGATTGCTTGTCCGTCCCGAAGCAATGAATAATGCCATACACGCTTTCGGTCCTGTACCAGCATTTCGGAAACGTTTTTCGAATATACAATCCCCAATTTTCCCGACGGATGTTAGTCGCACAACCATGAGAAATGGCATATGGACACGCATGTAACAAACACCAACTAGAAGAAATACGGTAGAATATGTATAATGCTTGCGAGAATTTCGCAATGGCCATAATACAAATCTGTGGTACATTTCAGTGCAGGCTGTTTACGACAATTTTGTCCCTTTTAGATAGATTGTTTGGTACACTTTATAAAATTATGGTATCGCCAGTCGGATGAAAAAACTCGAGTTTTGCAGCCATGGCGTAAAACTTGGGAGACCCGTAAGCTTCGCCTTTAAGAGTATAACACTCTTAAACAAACGCATTTGCACGCGTCAGTCAAGGAATGACGCGTGCAAATGCGTCAATACAGCTGCGCTGACCTTTGCAGCAAAGCGATCGTCAAGCGGCCGGCTGCCGCTTTGCTCAAGGACGAAGGATGTGGTCAGCGCATCTGGCGGCCTCAGTGAGAATCGGATACCTTTCGTTCCTCCAGCTGCGCGAAGCTTAATAGCAGCACGTGGCGGATAGTTCGATGGCCTCTCCGCGACTCTGCACTTTCCATCATCTCCGTTCACAGAAGGTGTTGACGCTCTCATGAACGCCACATGTTCAAGTATCAAACACATCACTTAAATGACACACCAAAAAGTAAAATCAATGTGTTACATGAGAATGCCACACTCCAGTGGACGGCCCAGGTTCACCCTGCAAGGCTTCCTTACAACTACAGGACAAATGCCAAAACGCTTTTCATCACAATTATCCATCACAAATGGCCATTCGCGATTGATTACCAATCAATAATGCTCATTTGAAAATAATCACTGATAACTCACTTCTGCTACAATGGTGTATACCGAATCATGTAACTTGCGTCTCTAACTTTACAAAGAGATCGATTCAACTTCGATGAAGAGTCCAGTCACATAACACCTGTAATAACCTTACTAATTACCATATACACTCATTAACATGCTAGACAATCCAACTACAACCATCTCAACGTTACATTTAAAATACACGCGAATTCAGTCATATAAACTTGATATTGCCACCTTGAGTTTTTTCTTGAATCTAATTAGCTCATTCCTCATTCAAATACTCACAATCAACATGTATACGCCAGTACATTTCTCTAAAACTCGTTACCAAGGGAGAACAAAACCTGCTTATCGATATACTACCCACACAAACACACACTCACACACAGCTACAGATTCGTTTTAGTGAGGACAATCAGCAAACCCAACATTCGCATTCACTTCAGTATATTTAGCCTATTCTCAATTAAAGTACTCATAATTACCATGCACGCAAGGGTACTTTTCTCTAAAACGCTTTACTCAGTTATAGATCACAATGCATTCACTACGACCCCTGTAACTCGCTTGAACCTCCAACGAGCTTTCAAGCCCGTTTTCCATTCCAGAGTACCTCGGTTTGATTTCCACCTAAACCCCAAATTTCATTTCAGCTCGACTACTTTCCTTTGGTTACAGGACCCTCCCTGTGAAGGTTCGTGTCAATTCAGACATTTTTTCACCTGCTAACGAATTTTACTAATTTTTTACTTCCATCCGGAGTTCTCGATAACTTGACACGCACGGCCAATGCACGATCAACGCGCCAACAATGCCAATGACGCCAGATTTTCTGGGTAACGGGGCTCTTTTAGCCATTGGTTTTTGAACGCCGTTATGGTCGGTATGTAGCAGCGCCTCTAGGTAGAGACAAGATGAAGCCTCATTACATGGTGCGGCAGAAGCTTCCGCCCGCTTTAGAAATAAATTGTCAAAGACGCCGAATAGCCCAAAGCAAACAAATTTTCTAACGTTTCACCCCAAGAAGAACAACAGCTCCGGACGCCAGAGCTGAATTATTTTCAGGGATGAGGAAATGTTCAACAGCAAGCACTATTCAGGCCACCAAATTAAATCGCGTTAACAGGCAGCCTCAGAAGAAGCCAGCTAAGGTGGAAGGATTGCCTCAATTGTTTCTCACTCTGAATGAGAAATGCTTCTTGTTGATACGATTTGTGATAGAAAGATGCCGTGGGTTTTCTTGGCACTTAGTGCCAAAGCAATAAACGCATATCATATGGTACATTTCACGAGGAAGTATATCCTGCCATGAGCCGAATCACACCTCAACACCCATCAGAGGACGTATTAGCACTATTCCTCTCCGGCTCCCAAGCTGATGGTCTTGCATAATGCTGCACGAAAACCTTCCATTATTTCTTTTCTGCTTCAGAATGGCCCCCGATGAGCTCGTTTTGAAATCCTTTTGATTATTGAGTCTGATAGATGTTAAGAAGTCTCTACTGTTCTTCACCTCAATTTGGCAGGTCTTCATCGCGCATTAGAAACACGAAGGCTACATTCGTGCTGCAATCGATGCATTTTCGAAGCGACTCAAGGCTTGCATTGGCACGAAATGGGGTCTTTTCGAAAAGTAGATTTGATTTGGAGTAGGTAGGATTTTACACAATCAGCTAAGATATGTTAAGCCCATGGCAAGGACATTTATGAAGCTTTATTCAAGTGCGAAACATTTTGCCGCCCTATGCATTGCATTCTTTTCATACAACGTCTTAACACATATTCGTTTTAGTTGCTCAACGACGTGTAGTACAACTAAAGCAGTGCCAGCAGCACCCTGAAGGGAAATCTTGTTTTCAGTTCAGAGCGGCGGCTCTCTCAACGGAGGTGGTGACGCAGCGGTACCGTTCGCAATTGACGGCACCAAAAAGACCGCGGCAAACGGCGGAAAGACGGAACCATACGATTTCCCTTGTCGCTGAATTTCTGCGTTGAGAAAGGTTTCCTTACGGGAGCATTGCTGAACTTTCACGACTCAGCTATACATAGTTTTGGCCGGCACGAGCGTATTTGCCAACTATGCTGCTACGCCTGCTGTTGTCGCAGCTCCGCAAGACGACGGCACAAACCTTTCTTCACTATTCCCTGAAGCACCAGAGTCAGAGTGACACTTGAATTGTGACATTTCTACACAGGGCTACGTTTATTTGATGATACGCTAGACTGGAAAAGCATAACGCAATTAAAGGCACACAAGGATAGTTCAAACGAAGACAACGGTCTAGTATATTGCAACCGTGGCGTTTCAACAATACACCATGGGGTGACGATTCACTGCGCTTGCACAATGAAAATGCGGAACAACTCCTCACTGGCGTCACATGCTCAAACAAACAATCAAATCTATCGAAAAGGCAGGTTATCATCCTAAAATAAAAATTTCTGCGATAAACAGTGATATAATCGGGGAACAAACGGTGGCACTCCCTCCCATCCTAATCTAATAGGCTTCCAGCTGAACCATGGTATAGCTTTTGATATGTTTAGCGTGTAAATGTCCGTCCTGGAGAATAAATATATGAGGATGAGGGGAGGGCGGAGTTTTTCTGTGCTGACGTTTCCGGAATCCATGTTCACGTCATCGTATATCCTGTAGCTCCCTAAGTTTTTTTTTCTCAAATTAGCTAACTCTCTCCCCTTGAACATTCTTTCGATGTTGTTATGTGGCGTACTTTTTTCTGATTTGCTCAATTACGAAACATCCCATAAATTGAACCGAGTGGCCTCTCAGGAGGCTCTTCATTCTGAGAGGGGAGTTCAAGGCGATATTGAAAAACGTACTAAGTAGTGACGTACGGCTGACGTAATAGCGTAATGACGTACTAAATGGTTTTACGTCAGTAAACGGCTCAAGATGCACTCGTTTCCCGCATTCAAATGACTTTTACTAAAGATACCTTCGTTCTGCTTCGTTCAACGCAGTAGATATATGTAAATTTCTAGTGGCTCGACAGTAGGTTTAGTTTCACAGGTTATATGGGTTATTTTTTTTTCTGTTTTGCTTTTGGGCATGCTATGCTTTCGCGGTGAGCAGTCCGAACTTTATCATAGTACAAGTACGGTAAATTGCCGCGAGATTCTTCCAGGTAAACATTTGGATACGACTATGTCATCGTGAGGCTGATATATTAACTTCGCAAATGTCATTTGTCACCTGTAGGTAATTACACAGTAGACAAATTGGCGCTGCAAACGGCTTCGAAAAGCTTTTCTTTCAGAAGAACATTCCGTTATAGTCAACTATGCCGGTAATTCACGTTATACATACGGAAATTTCAAGCACAATATTACAGAACGTTATCCTGAGATGTCCAGTAGACAAATTGGCAATGCAAACGGCCTCGAAAAGCTTTTCTTTCAGAAGAACATTCCGTTATAGTCAACTATGCCGGTAATTCACGTTATATTTGCGGACATTTGAAGCACAATATTATAGAACATTGTCCTGTGATGTCACTTATATAATGGTAGCATCAAGAAGGTCATTTAGTTGACCTACGCAAGATGAAACCCTGTAGTCCGAATTCTACCTGTATAGACGATTCGAAGAGTAACTAAGCAGTCAAATTGCAAGCTAAAAGAGCACTCAGAATACCTGGCAGCGATGACAGTGTTGAGTCGAGATGGCAGTGGTGAGGAGATGACAGAAGTTGTTCTGAAAAGTTTTGAACCAGTTGAATATTCACGTAGCCCCGAATTGGGGCTTTCTTGTCCTCGGGGTCCAAATTTACAAAAGAATGTTGTGCAGCAGATCAGGGGGAAACTAAAGTGGGGAATACGAATGATGATTTCGGTGAATCATTATGTTTTTGTCAAGGCTCCTATGGTGAGACTTCAATGATAACTATGCATTTTCGCAATCTTGCGAATTTTAAGCATAGAAAACCTCCGCCTATATATACAGCATTTGAAGGCAAATAATCTTGACGTTTGAAGGCGAATTCCATGCAAGTTTGTTCCTTGACTTTGCTTCTCCGCAGCTCAGATCTTCTGGCTGGACGCACGCTGTCGTTGCAAGTTTTTTTCTTCAAAAAACTTTCTTTTCAGGCTGCGCATGCCAGAACCACAATGTGAATATGGGAAACGCTGGAGTGAGGGATGTCGCGGTAGTCACGGGACTGTTTGGAACAATCGTGGGCATACACGAGAAATTTACATCTAAGTGCACAACCGTCTTTACATTGCGCCCCCATCAGATTATAAAGGCGGCAGCCAGAATGTATTACGTGATCTGAAACATTGTTGCATAATGCCGTAGTGATTGAGATACGCGGCGCGTCAAAATTACCTTTTTCTCCCAATTGATTTCTTTCAGTTGTTGTTCTCTCCTGTAGTTCTCTCTAGCGGAAATATTCAATTTTTCGTTGCTAACTATGTCACTTTTCATTAGCTAAACGTTCTTCGGAAACGTCCGTTTGTTGACTTTACTTTCTTCTGCTGCTTTGAGTGTCCAATTTTTGTATTCTTTGTCGCCGGCTTCACTTGGTGTGGCCTACTTCAGGTTGTGGCGTTGCAAATATCACTTCGGGGGTCCTTGTTCAAGAACATGGCTGACGGGCATGTAGCATGAGGCTAAAGATACGCTAGCGTTCCCGTCCCGCATGACCACGTTAACTTGCCACTGACGGAGCCATCCGGAACATTGCTGGCCAGCTTCAATAAAAGATGCTTGTAGCGGATGCTTCTTTGGATCATCTATACACCTTTTTTGTCACTTGTACTGCTTGCCTATTCGAACATCTGCAAAGTGGCTCACGCGCCATTCTAAAACATCGGATCTAAATTTTCCGATAGGGCCATAATCCCCTGCCTCCAGTGCTTCCACGCCGGTTACTAAATTCCGTAAATGAGTGCATTAAGGAACAAGTGCAAGAATCGGCTTTTATTGACAGATGCGGTGTTTCCAAGGCAGCTTTTCTAGAAATTCTTTCAATGTACTTGAAGTCGACGCTGATTGGATGGAGAGATGGCATTTTTCTGCAGAAATCAGGCATTTGTATTGGCTCAAAGGTTGCCCCTATTCTTAGCAGCATTTACCTGAGTAAGGTTGACAACAGCGTAGAGAAAGCCTTAGGTGATAGCGTTATCAAGATATTTCGGTACGTTGATGATTACCTGATTTTCTGCAATAGGGAAGAATTTCATTTCGCTGAAATTCGATTCCGAAAATTCGCAGTTCCTCCGGAAAGGGGAAACCCCAATTGCGATACCAAATTAGTAGATAGCTGCACGAAGTGAAGATACTAGTCTTATCGGGTGTATAAACTTATAAAAACTCCCTAGCTAACTAAATTAGCTACGATAGAACGTTTAAGCGTGATTCAACGAATACGTAGAAAGGAAGATTTATAGAGAAAGCGCTGTGTTTGTTTGTCTGCTTTTTTCTGCGTCCTTGTTAAGTCACGCTTACACATTCTATCGTGGATTCAAGCCTACTAGCCCGGCAATGTATTCTCACTAAACAAGCCAGCACGGTGTCACGCTCGCATAGGTAAACATGACCACAGCGCTCGATCACACTGGAAACTATATGTGAAAACGCTAGTGTCAGGAGTCGCTACCGCAGCCGCAAGTCAGTTTGCCTGCGTGCATCTGTCGCTTGAAAGCGTACGAACTTCGAAAGCACAGCACATACGAAGCTACCGGTACTACGCGCACTTGTGGAAACATCGCAAATTGTTTTGAAGATGTGGCCCACACCCTAGCCACGTCGCAGACAGCTCTCAAGACACGCGAGCGCCGGCAACGAGTCCCCACGGCGTCTGCCGAAGGCGTCTACTACGGCGTCCGCAATTCGCGTCGGCAACGCCGTAGTAGACGGCGCGGTTGTGTCCCCTTTGTATGGAGCGACGGGCATGGAGGACATCGAGGCACCTAAGGAGCCACCGCAGGAGAACGCCCCTCCTCCCTCGCCTCACCTACCTGCCTCTCACGCCACCGGTCCACGTTTCTTGCTCGTGCACGCGAGGTTGAGCCGCGTTCATTGTCTTACCCTCACACGCTTTCACTCATACGGCACCTCATGGCGACGGTAGAAATGCGCCTGGAGTGCCGATATTATTCCTATCGCAATAATAAATTTTGTTTGCAGCGGACGCCTCTTTGGCTCGTCTGCACAACTTTCTTTTGCCATTTATTCTGCTTATCCGCGCATATATAAAGAGGCACATGTCCCATTGTAAGACATCCGATAAGAATTTTCCGATAAGCCCATAATCCCCATCCTCCAGTGCTTCTATGCCGATAACTCTACCCACTCCTCCGTCTGCACACAGCCCTGGCGATCTCGCCGGAAGTCTCAAATAACTGTTATTGCGAAGGTCGTATTATATCTCCCATGAGGCAGAAAATCCGGCCTGATCAAGCGATCGTAACGAAAATGGCCGACGGTACAAAGAGTGGCAACACCTCTAAAAATGCTCCGAATGACGCCAAATTTCTCAGAGAGTTTCCTGTAAACAAAGTAAAATAATGGCTTTGAACAGAAACTTTGCTACATTTGGGGCTGGGTGAGAATCGAGCCCAGGTCTTCGGGGTACAAGACGGCCCGAAGCTATTCCGGCTCCACCCCGGATGGTGGGCCGATTGTTCTGGAAAAACTGGCCACCCTGTATACGCAATGCCTCATGACCTCGAGCGTACCGGAGTCTTGGAAGAAAGCTAACATAAACCCAATCCATAAGAAAGGGAATGCCAAGGACTTGAAAAATTATAGACCGATTAGCTTATACTGTCCGTTGTCTACAAAGTATTTACCAAAGTAATCGCAAATAGAATTAGGAACACATTCGATTTCTGTCAACCAAAGCACCAGGCAGGATTTCGTAAAGGCTACTCAACAATAGACCATATTCAGGCTGTCAGTCAGGTGATATAGAAATGCGCGGAATATAACCAACCCTTATATATAGCTTTCATTGATTAGGAGAAAGTGTCTGCTTCAGTCGAAAGCTCAGCAGTCATGGAGGCATTACGGAATCAGGGCGTACACGAGCCGTACGTAAAAATACTAAAAGATATCTATAGCGGGTCCACAGGCACCATAGTCCTCCATAAAGAAAGCAACAAAATCTTAACAAAGGGCGTCAGGCAGGGAGATACCAGCTCTCCTATGCTATTCATAGCGCGTTTACTGGAGGCATTCAGAGACCTGGATTGGGAAGAACTGAGCATAAGAGTTAATGAAGAATACCTTAATAACTTGCGATTCAGGGGACCAATTGAAATGCATGCTCACTGTCCTGGACACGCAAAGCAGAACGGTGGGTCTAAAATTATTCCGCAGGCAAGTAAAGTAATGTTTAACCGTCTCTTCAGAGAACAGCAGTTTCCGATAGGTAGCCAGGCATTGGAAGTGGTAAGCGAATCCAACTACTAAGGGCAGGTAGTGACCGCACATCCGGATCATGACACTGAAATTAACAGAAAAATAAGAATGGGCTGCGGTGCGTTTGGCAGGCATTCTCAGATCATGAACAGCAGGTTGCCATTATCCCTCAAGAGAAAAGTGTATAACAGCTGTGTCTTAACAGTACTCACGTGCGGGGCGGAAACCTGGAGGATAACGAAAAGGGTCCTGCTTAAATTAGGGACGACACAACGAGCAATGAAAAGAAGAATGATAGGTGTAAAGTTAAAGACGGGGGGATATATATTTCTACGATTTGGTGAGGCAACAAATGCGACTTAATGACATCTTAGTTGAAATCAAGAAAAAGAAATGGGCATGGGCGGGGAATGTAATGCGGAGGGAAGATAACCAGTGGTCATTGAAGCTACGGACTAGATTTCAAGAGAATGGAAGCGTAGCAGGGGGCTGCAGAAAGTTAGCTTGACAGATGAGATTAGGATTATATTAGGATTAGGGGAGACGGGTCTATGTCCGCGTCATCACTTCGCGCTACAATCCAAGATCATGTGGCAGTACCAGCTTGCCCAAGTTTCCATTCTTTCGAGATTAAGAAGTTTGCAGGGACAAAATGCCCACAATTAGTATATATATATATATATATATATATATATATATATATATATATATGCATCATGCGCCGCATTACGCCCACTGCACGGCAAAGGCCTCTCCCATACTTCAAACTCTGCCCTCTCGCTATTATATATATATATATATATATATATATATATTATATATATATATATATATATATATATATATATATATATATATATATATATATATATATATATATATATATATATATATATATATATATATATATATATATATATATATATAGTGACAGACGAGTTCTGAAGAACACGTACGGCAAGCTGGAGGGTGGGTCACGAAAGATAATACTGTTATGCACGCTTATGTAGCACGAAGCCACGAAGGAAACTCGTACGGATGAACGCGTGCATTATTGTACGGCCATTCCTTGAGCTTTTTTGAAGCTTCCGCCAATTTTCACTAATAATAGCAAATCTGTAAACACAGATGGAGAGTTGTAAGAAATTTCGGCTCATCAGGAAAGCTTGAGGTCAGAGTAACACCCAAATATTTGGCGATGGATCACGCCCTTTCGATTTTTCGGGGGAAAGATAACTCGTAGACCAGACATGCTTACTAGCTTGGTGCAGTAGGTAGAAGTGAACGCTCCAATCCGAAAAACTGTCTAAAAAATGCCACCAAATACTGAGTCCTCAAGTTTCCCTGGAAAAGGGAATGATGATCATGAGGAAACAAGTCTCTAAACTTGAGGACAATGCAATCCTATGCGACATTCCTCAACTCAGAACCCCAATAAACGACCCTGAATGGCGCAGCAGGCAGCAGTAGCAAACGCAGAAAATCATATTGCGGGTTTTAGCAACAACAGTTTCATAGTGTTTATTAGTGCAACAGATTTCAGAGAGAAGCTTAGAGTTAAACTTGCAACAAGCATTCAGGCACCTCTGCCCCTACTATCGCGTCAGTTCATGTAAGAAGTTGGCCGACGATTACGCTTCTTGGTAGTGCGATCTTTAAGCGCAGCTGTTGCCTTATTTCAGGAATAGGCAACCACGTACAAAACACGCAGCGCCGAAGGGAGGCCGTTGTGCATTTCGGATTGGGCAGCAGACACCAGGATCCGCCGCTATCAAATTAGCGTCCCAGCGGCGCGCAATCGCGCAATCTTAATGTAGGCCACCGCCGCGGAGAGCGCGGCCGGGATATTAGAAATTATTATTTCATTTTTCTCCTGAGGTGGGATGAGAAAACGGGTGGAGAGCAGGGGCACTGAGTAGAGCAGGGGCACTCACTCCCTCACAGACAGGCCTCAATGTGACCGCACAAGGTTGGGCTGGAAGTAGAAGTAAGAGGATGAAATGCTATAGCTGTCTTTCGAGTCACCGCAACGGCACTGCACCAAGTAAGGTGAGGCATGGGGCAAGAGTAGAGGCGCGAGAAAGATAGCCAGACGCAAGCACTGCCATAGGCGAGAAATGCCACTGAGGACCGCGCTTCGCAAGCAGGGAAACGAGAGACACGGCTGAGAGCCATACAGCCACGCGACCCGGAGACGGAGGAGCGAAGAGCCGGCAATCACACGCGAGGCGGCAGGAAGAATACTCTGCGAACGCGCACAATCGCTAATACCGGGTCAACCTCTCGAGGTGTCCCAGTGAAAACGCGCCAAACATATCAAGTTGCTGGCTTGCCCGCAAGAAATTCATAAGGCTGTTCTCTGCCAATTGTCGATGCATGCGTGCATGGCGTCTGTAAATAAATAAAAGCTACATAAATCCTCAGAATTGTCTACTAATGCGTAAGCATTATCTGACACGCCTGTGACTTAGTTTTACCGCAGTAGCGTTACGTGCCTTGTGTCATAAAAACCAAACGTTGGCGAGGGACGACATTTCACGAGTAAAATATTCCGAACCACAACCACTCATGCCCTCCGTGTAGCGTAGGGGCGTTACGAAAGTAATTAAATTCCTCAATGTAAGCTGCGTGAGAAAAATTGTAAAGTACGACCTAAAGACAACCTACAAACACGATAGCGTCGGATTGTAATTTGATTATACCGGAAAACATAATTATATTACGCGAATGCACAAAGACAAACCCCTTTTCCTGCTTTTCTAGGAATCACATGGCGGCGCAGCCCGCTCCGTTCCTTGCAAGACCATCCAGATAGCACTCGCCTCCGCGCATCCGCAAGAAAGCGGCGATTTCCGGGAAGCCTGACCAGCAGTCAGGGATCTTTGTATGCTATCTCCTTTTACTCCTAAATGCGAAGATAAAGCGTTGTCCGCATTTTTCCTGAGTTTGCTCGCATCTTTTTCCCATCCTATGCACGACTGCCTGTTATCTTTCCGTTGGCAAATAATCCTTATGTTTTTGTAGACAATTGCCCGGCATGCAGAAATGCCCGGCATGAGCCCGCCTCGGCGGTGCAAAGCGGTCAAAAGTGAACACCAGCTGCCGCAGTAGCACGTGAGGCGTTGCGTCGCTCTCGCAAGCATGCGTTACGCACACGTTCCTTGTCCATGCAAGCTTTCACCAGAGTTCGCACTGCCCCTCGGTAAGAGCCAACGAAAACGCGCATAACGTCTCAATGCGTGTACTTGAACGCAAGCGATCATAACTCGACGGACGCTCAGCAGCGTTCAATTGGAGATTGGGCCAGGCCAAAATCTCGTTGGCCCGGACCCAAATTTCAGCTTTGCCCACCCTAAATATTAAGTTTGCCCACGCCCAAATTTAAGTTGGCCTACCCCCTATTGTCAATAGGTCCACGTCCAAATTTAAGGTTGGCTCGGCACCAAATAGAAGTTGGTCAACCCCGTAATGAAGGTTGGCCAACCTCCTAACTACAGTTGTCCCACTCCCGAATTTCAGTTGGCCCTTGCTCAAATCTTAAGGTGGCCCACCCCCAAATTTTAATTTGCGCAACCTCAAGTTTAAGTTGGCCCACCCGCAAATTTATGTTACTCACACCCAAATTTAATTTCGCCCACTCCCAAATTTCAAGTTGGACTACACCGAAATTTCTAGTGTACCGATCCCAAAAGTTTATCCAGCCCGCACGTACTAAACATCACCGTGGATGTGCTAAGGCCCCCAGTGCATTCTATTCTCATTACCCTAATAGGTTCAGCTTTCAGGTTCAGCTTCTCAGGTTCAATTTTCTAACAGCCACGGCTGAAGTGAGTGCTACAGGCGATTATCTTTTTATGGTAACGCATGCGGCGGCTATCATTATACGAACCATGAACAATAAAGCTATTGTTCTGTTATTTATAAGCCATCTAGTCGTTCAAGTCAAGTTTGATTAGTTCGAGATGTGTCAAACAATTCAGTTCCATCGCATCGTATACCTGCGATAGCCCGTAGGGATGTAACAGGCAGGTTTTGATTGCAATAGCAGGGACGAGTGAGTGAAATTAGACGTTTCGTTGCACAAGCAGCCCTTTTTCACAGTGGCGCGCAATGGTATGAGCACGAGTAACGGCCTGTGCCTAGTACTGGACGTAAACATTGTCACGTTGTGATAAGGTGAAGAAGCACAGGCTAGTGAAAAATTTGAGCAATCAAAACCAACTGTTTATTGCGGGAACCTGTGTCCAGAAAAAGAAGTAGCACTGAATGGACAGCGACAACGGCGAGCACAGTCGGCGATCGTCGAAAATCTGATGAGCGGGTGAAGTGCGCCGGCTCTTATACACGGCTTGTCGATGGTTCCATTGTAGTTGCTGTACTCGCATGGCTTCAAGAAAATTCTGCACAATTAGCATAGTGCATAGAATCAGATTGCGCAAGATTTCGGGACAAGAGACAAGGTTAGAACCGTCGATAACGTTCGAAAAACTTCCGGTGCATGCAAACGCGTCCTGCGCCGAATAATAATGTTTTACATTTATTAGTAGGTGAAAAGTGGTCAAGTGAGAAAGATTAGTAAGTGAACGCGTTATTATGAACGTTAGGGTTGCAATGAGGATATATGTAAATGTATGTCGTGAGTATTATGGAGTGCGGCTGAGCGTCAGTATGAGTTTAAACGTAGCTCGGGATAACTGCAATGCTTCCTATTTAAACGTATGTAAAATTCCAAAATTATTCCGTGAAGTAATCGCGAACCGATATATATCGCCTTTTTTGCATATGAGGAAGAAATTTTATTTCTGTTGACTGTATGAAGCGAATTTAACATTTAGTGTTTGGGTGTCTCTTCCAAATTGATAGAATTTGCTATGTTTGCAAATACTATAAGCGCGCAGGTATAGAAATCAGTAACAATGCATCAAAAATGTTTTTTTGCAGGACTAAAAATGCGCGTTTTACATATTCCAAATCAGACAAGTTTTATATATGAATGAGAAACTTACGTAGAATTGTTATTATGTTTAGCACAAATTAGTGATCTATTTGAAAGTAGAGTATCTACGGCAATGCAGTCAATGTCATTCATTCGTCCTCATTTCTTTTGCAGGCATGTAGGTGTTGTCATGCCGTTGACGTATTACATTCGTAGTAATTACAGAGCCGGCATTCCTTACAGAGCTGTGGCCAATGAGTGGAACCTTGTCCACTGTTTTACACCTCCTAGCTACAGGCCCTTCCGCGGGCTCATGCAGGGAAACATTTCCTCTGGCCATAGCGGCTCTGCGCAGACAACAAGTCGAGCTCCGTCGATGCAGCCGATTTCCACGTGGACATTTGGTACTATTCACTGCGTCAACGTAGTGCCGGGTGGCAGAAGAAGGCAGCAGATGGCGAGCTGCATGCGGCCCACGTGTCGTATTTTGGTTAAGTATGTCTCAGATTCAGCTTTATTTATGGCACGTGACTCGTCAAAAGGCGTTGTGTGTCGTTTAAAAATTCCGAGAATTACTCCAAAAGTGAGCACTTTGTACAATAGAAAAAAACTGCAGTAGGCAATTTCCGCATTTATACTATTGTTTTCGTCTTCTGAGGTTTGTTCACGTTATTAATTCATGAAAGATTGCATATTCCACTATCACACCTCTTTGAGCGGCCGGAAGATACCCTACAACGCCAATCTGGCTTTGAAAGCAGATTTTTAGGCGCTACCCGCATTCTCGCATATTAAACTCTCGCTTGCTTATAATATCACGGAAGTGGTAAGGCATAGTTTTGTTGTGAACTGCCCTTTCATTACTCACATTCCTTTTTCTACCATGCTTTCTCATCCCTTAGCAGCGCTGCGCATTTCAATTTTTGGCGTGTTTACAGTTTTTCCCCTTCGTAGATTGCTATGAAAGCATCTGCAGGTGGTTCAGCGAATCAAAAAAAAAATATTGGAAGTGCGAAAGTGTGAGCGTTTGCCTTTCCATGACCGTACTATTTCTCAACATGCGTTGTGACGCTTTAGGTGCGCAAAAAAGACGAAGTGGGTATTAAATGTTGTAAACAAAGCCTCTAATTCCAAAGTAGCTACTTTTCAGACAAGAGAAAATTTTTAGAGTACAAGTAATACACCTACTCGGAACTGTGCCTCTTCAGGACGGGGATGAGGGTGGGGAGGTAGTTAACAACACTAAAGTACTACATGTCCATTCTCTGCAAATGTATCAACTGCAATAATGCCGGTTTTACGTTATTGCAGCTAGCTAGTTACTTTATTGCTGGTAGAGTAAGTACAGTGGTGCTGATTAAACTGAACAGCAATAAGTTGAGGCATTCCTCCACGCATTTTATAATATATAGTCAATAAAACCTTCGTTACGAAATTACACGTGCAAGACTGTCCAACCTTTAAGCATTGCAGTGGAAATCTACGTTCCCAGAAGGCGTCATTAAAACTACCCTCCGCACTCTGTGTACGTTAAAAACCGAATGGTCACCCTGAGTTAATGTAAGCTTTGACGCATACGAAATGCGCTTCAGGTTTTTGAAATACCTGGCCTACACACAAGCTGATGACTCCGGAAATCAGCACAGCCACATATGCAGGCATAAGTACAATCCTTTAAAATTGGACACTCGAACATTTGCGATATCTGAAACTAGCCATAGCGACTATTATTTTACGAACACGCGCTAAGTTGCATCAACCTCACAAGTCGTTCAGAAGGGATTTCATACAAACAAAGATTACAGGTGTTAGCCAAACCGCCTAAATGTAACATGATTTATGAACAAGCTGATGTAATTAAATTCTTTTTTAATTATTGCATTCTGATAAAGTTCTAGTAATACAGATAACTTGCGTAATGATAGCGCAATATAAGCTGATTAACATATGCGGCCTCGATATACTGACTTTTTGTCGGGAACAAGGAAGTACCTTCACTCTGCTGGTTCTCACACAGAAAAGCATAATTAGATACGTGCAATACTAGACAGGAACACGCAAAAACTTTTCAGCGATGAAGGTGCGCAAGGCAAAATGTTCGTTTTCCAGCCCTACTATAGAGAATCAGAGAGCCTTTTGGAAATAAGGAAGATTGTATTTTGTAAGAGTTACCTTAGTAAATTCCCCACAACCTCCCAATAAAAAAAATCATATGACATATACGCCACAAGTCTAATTAAATGTTATGATCATGTGAGAAAACAACTTATTTATTACAGTCAATATAATAAACAAAGCGTAGAAGATGTAACCTACTCCCCCTCTCCCTAAGCACTCTTCCCACTGACTGACGCGTGCAAATGCGTGAATACAGCTACGCTGACGTTTGCAGCAAAGCGATTGCCACGCGGCCGGCTCCGCTTTGCTAAAGGACGAAAGATGTGGTCAGCGCACCTGGCGGCCTCAGCGAGAAGCGTATACCTTTCGCTCCTCCAGCTGTGCGAAGCGTGATAGCAGCACGTGGCGGACAGTTCGACGGCCTCTCCGCGACTCTGCCCTTTCCATCATCTCCTTTCACAGAAGGTGTTGACGCTCTCATGGACGCCACATGTTCAAGTATAAAACACATCACTTGAATGACACACCATAAAGTAATATCAATGTCTTACATGACAATGCGACACTCTAGTGGACGGCCCAGGCTCACAATGCAAGGTTTCCTTACAAATACAGGACAAATGCCAAAACGCTTTTCATCACACATTTTCCCTCACAAGTGACATTTCGCGATTGATTACCATTCAATAATCATCATTTGAAAATAACTATTGATAACTCACTTCTGCTACACTGATGTATACCGAATCATGTGACGCGCGTCTCTAACTTCACAAGGACATCGATTCAAGTTTGAAGCATCCAGTCCCATGACACATGTAATAACCTTGCTAATTACCATATACACTCACTAAGGATTCGAGACAAACCAACTAGAACCATCTCATCGTTACATTTAACATACACGCGAATCCAGTAATATAAATTTGGTATTGCCATCTTGCGTTTTTACTTCAATCTAATTAGCTCATTCCACATTCGAATACTCACAATCAACATGTATGCGCCAGTACATTTCTCTAAAACTCTTTACCAAGTGAGAACTCAACCTGGTTATCGATATATAAAGCACACAAACACACATTCGCACACACATACATGTTCATTTCTTTGCGAACATTCGCATTCACTTCAAACTAATTAGCCCATTCTTAATTAACGTTCTCATAATTACCATGCACGCAAGGATACATTTCTCTAAAACACTTTACTAAGTTAAAGGTCACAATGCATTCACTACGACCCCTATAACTCGCTTGAACACCCAAGGAGCTTTCGAGCCCGTTTCGCATTCTAGAGTTCCTCGGTTCGATTTCAACTTAAACCCCAAATTTCATTTCAGCTCAATTACATTCCTTTAGTTACAGGAGCCTCCTTGAGAAATTTCGCGTCAATTCAGACATTTTTTCGCCTGCTAACGAATATTATTCATTTTTTTTTACTTCCATTGGGAGTTTTCAATAACCTGACACGCACGGCCAACGCATGATCAACGCGCCAACAATGCCAATGACGCCGGATTTTCTGGGTAACGGGGCTCTTATAGCCATTGGTTTTTGAACGTTACCACGGTCGGTATGTAGCAGCGCCTCTAGGTAGAGACAAGACGAAGCCTCATTAC
The DNA here is from genome assembly GCF_050947875.1 of Dermacentor variabilis. NCBI lineage: Eukaryota > Metazoa > Arthropoda > Arachnida > Ixodida > Ixodidae > Dermacentor > Dermacentor variabilis. Next base: position 175,276,868 of record NC_134569.1, read on the forward strand.
ATGGTGCGGCAGAAGCTTCTGCACTCTTTAGAAATAACTTGCCAAAGACGCCGAATAGCCCGAACCAAACAAATTTTGTAACGGTTCACTCAAAGAAGAACAACAGCCCTGGACGCCAAAGCAGCATTCCCTTCAGATATGAGGCAATGTTCAACAGCAAGCGCTATTCAGGCCACCAAATGACATCGCGTTCACACGAAGCCTCAGAAGAAGCCAATTAAGGTAGAAAGATTGCCTCAAATGTTTCTCACCGTGAATGAGTAATTCATCTTGTTGCAATCACTTCTGATAGAAAGATGCCGTGTGTTTTCTTGGCACTTAGAGCAAAAGCAATAAACGCATATGATATGGTACATTTCATGAGGAAGGATGTGCTGCCATGAGCCGAATCACCCCTCAAAACCCATCAGCGGACGTATTAGCACTATTCCTCCCGGTTCACAAGCTGAACACACACAATCATGTTCACAAGCATGTTGCATATTGCAGCACGAAAAGCTTCTATTATTTCTTTTCGGCTTCAGAATGGCCCCAGATGAGCTTGTTTTTAAATCCTCTTGATCATTGAATCTGATAGATGTTAAGAAGTATCTACTGTTCTGCACCTCAATTTGGCAGCTCTTCATCGCGCATTAGAAACACGAAGGTTACATTCGTGCTGCCATCGATGCTATTCCGATGCGACTCAAGGCTTGCATGCGCACGAAATGTGCTCTTTTCCTGTTATTACTGACCGTACATGACACCTTCCATGGGCGCATTTCACTTCTGCATATTTGCAGAGATGATGTTATTTGCTATTAGTGAGTTAGCAAATGTAAATGTTCTTTAACTGATTATAGAGTGTATATTGGATGGTACCGGACAATTAGATTTCAACTTATGGCTCTCAATACGGAAAATTTTAAAAATATATGATGAAATCAAGATGTACAAGAACATGCTTATAAATGACTCTTACTCAAGGCGGGCCTGCATCAACTTCGTTACTGTCCACAAATCTGAGTACGGTGAAGCCGAAAACCAGGATAAAAATGCAATGAAAGTTGCAGATGGAAAATTGACTATACCCTAAACTTCAGCAGTATGTTTTGCAGTGATGTCATCTAGGCTTTTACACGACACAGGTGTACCATCCCTAACAATAAATGGCCTGAAGAAGACATTATGAAGCTTGAATTTTGGTTCTTCATCTGCACATAAACGTTATTCACAATAATTTTCCGTTCTACTGGTATTTAAATGCAGCCCCTATTGCCGAGCTCGAGTACTGTAATCTCGTGCTCTGCATCATAGCATGAGACATCAAACCTCCAGATGCACAGCATAGCTACAATTGAGTGGACATTAATAATCGTTTCTCTCACTATGTTGCGACTTACCATGTTTAGTGAAGGCATCCCTGGATATTGAAAACTTGTTCATACATGAGTGATGGAGTGCTTTGGAGTATCGAGATTCCTGACCTAAGCAAAAGTAAAGCTTACTGGCATAAAGTAGGCCTAGTTCATTTTTAATATTACAAGAGAACCATTGCAGGTCGTGCATGATGTCAGATCACTCGTTTATCTTAATCTACTATTATTATTATTAATAACAATTGCAGTAAAACTGTTTTGTCATTTACTAACTCACGTTACTGGTTCATGTCCATTTTCTTTTGATATGGGTACACCAACATGTATGATTCAACATAAGTATTTAGGGGTTATTTCTGCAAAAAATTCATTCTCACTCTAACCACACTAAACATGTAAACAAGAAAACACTTTTAAACTTAACGGCGCTGCACTTTGAACTATTCCCCACGTTATAGCAAGCAATACTTATTTTGTAAATTAGCAAGGTTCGTGAATACGCATTCTTGGTGTGGTACTCTTACAAACAATCTGAAATGAGTTTACTTAAAACAAGCCAATAAAATTAATCGTTTCATTGGCCATAATTACAGTCGCAGTCACTGAACCTGTGACTACTCCTGCTGCGCTATCACAATTAATCGCTAAATTTTGTGCACTTGAACGCGGCCTGTGGCTTTTGCAACTGTAGTCATACTACAATTACCAAATAAAAGGCTACTTCTAATCTCTATGCTTAGAAGATACTGTTATTTGCTCATATACCAACACTTTCAAGTACCTTTTTTGCATTTGCAATACAATCCGGGAATTCAATATTCTGTGCTAATCGTTCTATGCCAATAAATTAGCTTTTAGTAGCCGTAAAAGAGTACTTCTCGGATTCGTTCGGTGCTTTACTTGTATTTTCTTCTTTTGTTGTTGATGTAAACTTGCCTGTATACTAATTTATTGTACCCACTCCTGCTACAGCCGTGAAATAGGGCTGTAATGTATGTTAACATATACACAAACTACATAATTCGCATGCGCGTCATTTCCAGTTCTTTCAGCCAGCGTGTTCACTATAGCTAGGCACCTGCCTACTCGCGCTGCTATAGTGAGCTGTACTCCTGCTGCACTGTTCATACGATGGTACTTCTCGCGTTATGATCATGATTCGTTATGATCATGATCGCGTTATGATTATGACTACAAGTAACACTGCGAAAAAGCCAAACTACACAGAACCAAGTCTGCACCATTTACCGAAAGTTGTAAAGCGCAAACGCAGACTCCTGTCGGAAAAATTTCGGTGCCTGTGTCGAGTACGAAAAACGTGATAAACTACAATCATTTCCAGAACGTGCACGGCCCCTTTCCAGATTGGGAAATTGATTCATGGTAGGGGAGCAACGCAAGGGGAAAAATTCTTAGCGCTTCATTGACAAACCTGATTGAAATAAAAAGGATTAGCACTGCATCGCACCTATTCTAGGCACCGGTTCAACCACTTAAACTATGTTAATCACTTTGCAAAGTGTAGTGACTGCGTAAGGCGCCATGACAAGAAAAAGGAAATGGCGAACACTTTGTCACCTTGGCTTTTTATTTTGTTAAAGCATTACCAGTAGTAGTGCCAAAATATAAAAAAGTGTATACGCAATATATATATATATATATATATATATATATATATATATATATATATATATATATATATCGCATCGCCAGTGTTTATGCGACGGGTCACGACGGACATTTGACCTAAGGGTCGATTGTCACAGTCAAAAATGTCGCGATGGCCTTCAAGAACGCGACAAAGAGCTTCAGCTTGAGCAGGTGTAATGTCAGAGGAAACCATCTTTTTAATGTCGACGTCAGTACCGTGCGATGACGTCACGGTATGGGCTGAGCTGTGATGTTCTTCCACTGTGAATGGCTCGATCTCATCATCCTGCAAAGCGCAAATTATAGCCAATGAAATCCCCTGAGGCTGAACTTGCGCGGTTAGCGCGAAATTGACAAGGGGAAGGCAGGTGGGGTTACCAGTAATTGTCAGAAAAGTGTGCGGCATGGTAACACCATGTGTAAGTATAACTGCCGGAACTGGTGCGACCACGTAATTACCGTCAGGTACAGCTTGTGAGGACAACAAGTCGACGTGTGTCACAGATTGAGGCGGTAGGCGAATAGAATCCATGCAACTCAAACGGCTTGGAGGCGGGTCCACATGGTCGGAAAGAAGAGGCAAGTGGAGGCGAAGATAGGCTGCCGAACAGTCAATGAGGGCAGAATGATTGGCAAGGAAATCCAGACCGAGAATGAGTTCGTGAGGGCAATGCTCGATGACGGTGAAGAGAACGACGGTTTGTCTCTCAGCAATGGTGAGTCGGGCAGAGCACAGGCAAACAGTAGCGACACTCCCTCCGTCGGCGACTTGTAGAATTCGGTTCGGGGCGGGCGTCAGAACTTTCTTGAGCGGACGGCGAAGAGCAGCACTCATAATGGAGACACAATCGCCCCGGTGTCAACAAACGCGCACACAGGAGCATTGTCCACGAGAACGTCCAAAAGATTCTTGTTCGTGGGTAAGGTGAAGCGAGGATTTGTTGCTAATTTCGTCATTGCAGCTTCACCTCCAGAAGCTGCACTGTCTAGTTTTCCGGTCGGGGTGAGGCGAGTAGGTTGGAGAAGGAGCATGGGGTAACGGGGGCGAACGTGATTGACGACGGGAGGGACAAGGCGAGCGGGAGTAGCGGGGTCGTGTCAAAGGTGTTGCAGGGTCAGATGATGGAGCGGACATAGAAGGGGCGAAGGAAAAGGACGCGACAGAGGGACGAGGGTGGTAATCAGGAGAATAGCCCATCGCAGAACTCCAGTGGCTGCGGCAGTGGCGAGCGATATGTCCTATGCGTCGGCAGTTAAAACAGATCGGCTTGTCGTCCACGGTTCGCCATTACGAGGGGTTGCGCTGTCCATAAGAGGAGTAAGAAGAGTGCGATGGGGACGTGCGTGGAGAAAGGGGCTCCGAGCCTATGGAACGAATGGATTGTAGGCCGACGTTGGACAACTCTTGACGGACGACTGCCTGGATCAAGGAGATTGTCACCGGAGAATGATCAGGTGACGGGAATGAAGCGGACGCGGGTTGTGCCGCTTCGACCTCACGACGAATGATGCGGGTCAAGCTGTCACATCCCGAGGCTGGTGGAAGAGGTCGTCACAGGATGACGTAGCAGCTGTGTTGGGAAATCGCGTGATGTGCTGGGATACCCGGCGGCTTTTAGCATGCTCAAGACGACGGCACTCCTTGAGAATCGTATCGGTGCTGGTGACGTTCGTAAACACCAGTAAATTGAAGGCATCGTCAGCAATGTCTTTGAGGACGTGATTAATTTTATCGTCCTCAGACATGGTCGGGTCAGCCATGGCACAAAGTGCCAAGACGTCGAGAATGTACGACACGTAGGACTATGTCGACGTCTCTACACGTGTGGCAAGGGCTTTCTTGGCATTGACTTGGCGACCGAAGGGATTGCCAGAAAGGTCGCGGAGCTTCTCTTTGAGGAGATCCCAGCTCGAGATCTCCTCTTCGTGAGTCTGGAACCATGCAAGTGGAGCTCCATCGAGGTAGAAAAGAACGTTCGCAAGCATATTAGTCGGATCCCACCTGTGACTGGTGCTGACACGTTGGTATAAGCGGAGCCAGTCGTCAACATAAGGCTGCCGACTCCGTTGAAAACACCAGGATCCAGAAGGGGGGGGGGGGACTGCAACGTAGGTCGGGGCTGCAGGTGGAGACGGTTGCGTAGATGAAGTGCCGCCAACAGGAGCCGAAGTTGCACTGTCGCCGTTGCGACCGCTGCGAAGCTCCATGACGGGTACGGGGGACGTCAATCTCCACCAAATCAATGTTACGTGTAGCCGGAGCCCAATGTATGTACAAAATATTTACAGGGAAGCTAACGGAAGGGCAAGATGGCGATGCTATATCAAACGGGGCCCACGTCGTCTTCTTTCTCCTCAGTGCAGCCAGCCTATGGTGGCTGTTCCGTAGCAACATATATATATATATATATATATATATATATATATATATATATATATATATATATATATATATATATATATATATATATACATATATATATATATATATTTATATATTTATTCTGATTCGTGACAGTGCAAGGGCCCGCGGGCCCTTGCACTGTTACGAATCAGAATCAATGAGCCCAATTTTCCATTGCTCTAAACATAACAATATGTCAAGCCAAACATCAATTGCACCAACTGTCTCATGTCCAGCAGCTGCACCTGCCAACTAGAAAACCAAAGCTCACGGAAAGCAGGAAACACCTCATTTCTGATCACCAGCTTTTGTTTCACACACACACACACACACACACACACACACACACACACACACACACACACACACACACACACACACACACACACACACACACACACACACACACACACACACACACACACACACACACACACACACACACACACACACACACACACACACAAGAGAAAAAGCGTGCACACAAACTTGAACCCGTGTGAGAAGCTGGCTCTCTGTGAACGGAGCAACTCAGAAAAATGACATGAGAAACCTTTCACTGCCGCATGGAAAGTAACTTCATTGACATCGCCGAGCATGATCGTAAATGAGTCGTGCCGGGAAGCACTTCTAACTATAGTGATATGCAGACCGTCGTTTCCTGCAGAGCGACGTAGATCACAGACAACACCAGGTAATCATAATCATATTCACATGCTTCGTGGTTGGAAGCACCTCGTGGTCTTAAGTCACATCCGCATGGACGCTTCTGTGCGGGGTTTTCCGTAAAGTTAAATGCACAGCAATGGACGCCACACCTACTGCGAGCGATCCTGAACAAGAACGTCAACAAAATAATCCCGATGCTATGCGATGAAGATTGCAGCAGGTCTCTTTATTCCGCAGAAAATGGGAACGCGCAAAGGCGGCAAAGCAGGGCAAAACTACTATACTATCTCCTGAATCCAATTGTTCGACTGAATTTCGGTTTATAGAGGGCCAGCGCTGGCCCCATAAACCCAGCCATGTACGCAGGGCAATATGTGGGGCTTTTAACTTTTGCCCATACACGGATCCTAGGGCTATATGCGGGCGGCGTGCAGGCGTCGAAGACAAAGGCGAACACAAAGCGCGATATAAGCGTGCTAGCTAGCAAGAGCGAACGGTTAGCGCAGACGCCCACTGAAGCTTTGGCGTCCATTCCTCACCCCGAGTTTAACACTGAAACATGTAACACCCGCGGAATGATGCAGAAGTAATGCACATGACAGAAAGTGGTTAGAAGTTGATGAACCATAACAGCACAAGGTGTTAGTACAAATAATGCGGGCGCTTCAACCGCCTCAACCTCCTTTGAACGCCGGCAACATGTGGTCCGCAGAACGTCGCGAAATTAAATTTAGGCAGCTTCCGAAAACCAGAATATGCAAGCTATAAAAAGAAAAACGTACGCCAACATAGATATGCCTCTTAAACAATATATCATATTCCAATTAAAATAAAGGCGCCTATATTGCGGAACTTGCGGCAGAATCTCCCGCCTAAAACACGCTGTAAATAATTAAAACACGAGACGCGTCAAAGTGCCAATGACTACCTACGTGGGCATAATGACATGTGAGGCGAGTTGCGCTCGGCAATTCATAGGCAAACACACGACAGAAACTTCAGGGCTGGTATTACAAAATACGTTTGCAGAACGGTAAATAGAAAGGCTGTAAAGTTCCGCAATCAGGGAAGCTGCTCGCTCGCTCGGTCCACTCGGCTGCCTGGAGTGCTGCGGCGCACAAGCGATCAGGCGCCACTCATCGCTTAGCCAGCTAATGACTGCGAGCACTGCATTGCCTTCGGGCGTAAACTGCGATGGTGCGGCAATATAGTAGCAATAAAAAAATATTCATTGTGGTTTCGCATTGGCCGCCTGAAGGACAGTGAATGCTCGATAATGTACCTCAGAAAATACAAAACACCGCCGCTTCGAACAGTCTAACGCCACCTTACAAAAATAAGTTGTAATAACTTAGGTCAAACTTTTTATAGTCTTATTCTTGGTACTTTGCGGTAGGTACGTATACTGTCTTGCCTAGCTTTAAGAAAAAAAAATAAGGTATTCCTACGCGGATGAATGCGAAAGCATTCAGACGAATTCCCAGTGATGGCTCGTTTTAGGAAACGTAATGGCAGTCTTTTCACATTGCCTTGTATCAATTGAAGTGCCCGGGCCCCGTTCGCGTACTTTGTGGACGTCCACAGACGCCGGGCGCAGCTACTTATTAAGAAGTAGAATTCGAAGCTACGCCCATCGGAGCGCACGACAGCACTAACGGAAATCACCCCACCGACTTGTTGCGCGCCGGTGCCCACAGCGCCTTAAAACATCGCCTTGCAGAGGAAGGGGCACTATGGGAACGCTGGCATGATGAGCGCCATCAGAGCCAGCAGAGGAAGAAGATGACGACGAGCGCGTGAGCAGTGACACGAGCGCGTCTCTGTGACCACGTGACTTTCGGTATCATCTCCAGCCAAGCCGCCGGATTTCGCGCTTCATATGGCATATAATGCTTTCGCATTAATTATGTGCCCGATGTGGAAATCGAACATTTATTGGCGAGAACAGAAGCTGGGTGCTCGAACAATTAGGCGACGGTCAGGTTTCTTTCTTTATCAATACGAATCATTCTTTCTGTCGTTCTTGGCACTATTCGGTAAGTTGGTAGGTTCGTCTCTCGCAGTAATAAATAGGGAATGATGTGTGACCCATGGTGGAATCCAACTACTGGCGTGGAGAACAGCAACCGCGGTGCTTTAAACAAGCCACGATCTTTTCCTTCTTTTTTATTGTCGGCGAGAGTGAAATGCGCATTTACCAAAAATGCAAAACAAGAATTGCACAAAAAATCATTGTGCAGTTTAAACCATCAGTAGAGCTGGGCCGGCCGCGTTGCATAAAAAACTCTGAGCGTTATCAATGGCTGTAGCCTTGACAGCCACTCAGAAACACACCCTTGCAGTCTTCGCATTTCTACGTAAGTAAGTGTCACGCACTTGCAGAACAGCCGGACGTGTCGCGCTCCCGGGCCACGGTGACACCCGGCATGCTGGCCCTTGGAACACAGTGCAAGCCAGTCAGAATCATCAAGTCGTCTGGTACTCCATCGTCTCGCAGTTAACATTCAGATGCATTATGCCACGAAAATTGAAAGTGCTTCTTTAACGTTCGCTGAAGCGCGCATAGCACTCTGGTTCCTTATGCAGCCAGCTTTTTAAAACACTCGGCGCGTGCTTGGCGTGCCCCTTCCTCATCATCTTTCCTCGCGACAGCTCGGGCTTTGAGGCGCCGTGTCAGACTGCCCTGTCTCCGGGGCCGTCCGACATTCCGCGGCATTTGGCTCGCAGCACCTTACGCTACCTAGAAAAATTGCCACGTTCTACCAACTTGATTATTACCCAAGTTAATCATATTTTGTCCGCTGTTATCCAGAGTACGAATTATAGCGTCGTTTTTACATACACCATTCAGATAACATAATAATCGGCACGTACGATAGTATAACGCCTATATAGTTCTACTCGTGGCAACAGGACTCGCAAATTCCCTGAGTTAGTCATTAGTTATTCGCCTCTTCTGACGGTCTGGAAGGTCAGCACAACTCTTCTTTGTTGCTGAGTTCATTACAAAAACAAAGAAATAGCGGCTGCCCCTCCTGCGCGCACTCCTCACAATGCAGGCAACAGCTCCTTGCTTAGGTGCATCCTCTTCTAACCATGACATGTAAATGGAAAAACGCACATTTCTCAATTACCGCCAAATTTCCCGCCAAGCAGGAAAACGAAAGAAAACAACAACAAAAGTTATAATTGAGGGCTGCTAGATCGGGCGGCTTTACTCATCTAAAATCCGCCTTATAGCAAGATTTTGAATTATTCTGGATGTTGACTTCCTCAATCTCGATGTTAGGCGGTCAAAACGATATATCCATGAATAAGAGTGATTATATTTCTTTTTTGCTATCTGGTATGTTTAGGTATCATACACGTCGCGTGAATGGCACATCACAAACTAAAATCAAAGTAATACTTGACAATTCGATAGTATACTGGACGGCGTAGGCTGATACTGTAATGTTTCCCTAAAAATACAGGAGAGATGCCAATGCGCATTTAAGCACACATTATCCATCACGAATGAGAATTCGCTATTGATCATCAATCACTTATCACTATTTGAAAACAGTCGCTGATACCAAACTTCTATTGCACTAATGTAAACCGAATCATGCGACACGATTCTGGAGTTCACAATAACATCCATTCAAATTCGATGAAGCACCAAAGATCGCATAACACTTGTAATTAATTTACTAATTACCGTACGCACTCGTTAACGATTCCAGACACTCGAACTACAGCCTTCTCATTGGTAGATCACACATTGACACGAATCCGGTCATTTAAAATTTAATGAGCCCCCACACATTTTTACTTCAGTCTGGTTATCTCATTCCTCATAAAAATACTCACAACTGTCATGTACGCTTCAGTGCATTTATATAAAGCACTTTAACAAGTGACAACACAGTCTGCTTATCGATACATCTCACATGGACGAACACCAAGACACACATTATACAGATACATTTATTTGGTGAATTAAAATGAGCCACCTCAACACTCGCGTTCTCCTCAGACTAATAGCCCATGCTTATATAATGCTCATAGGTACCATGCACATAATAGTAGATTTCTCAAGGACACGTTGCTAATTATTATTATTATTATTATTATTATTATTATTATTATTATTATTATTATTATTATTATTATTATTATTATTATTATTATTATTATTATTATTATTATTATTATTCATTTGAATACATATGCGCAATTAACAGGAAAGGGAAAGCGAGGAGCAGGCAGGCAACTGCCGCCGGAAGGGGCACTACGCCTGCCTACACTTCAGAAGGCAGGTGACAGCAACACAGAAATGGAAGATAGGAAGGAGGGGAGAAAAGAGGAAAGGAAGAGCAAGCGGTCAAATCTAAAGACTGAAGCAGAACGCAGTACAGGTCGCACACAGTCGGGCTGGTCACTGAAGGCCATGCTATACAGAATGTTGAATAGAATAGTTTTGACGCTACAAACGTGAACCTAAGTTAACTCTAGAAAAGTACGTAGGGCGCGATCAGCCTGATCACGTTTAGACGCACAACCACTGGGGTATAAACATTCGTCGAGTGTCGTACACTCCAGGCCAAGGACGTGATAGTCTTTCGCTAGCGACATGCGCTTCGCACTGAAAGCTGGACAATCTAATATAAGGTGCTGAGGTGTCTCGTAGCAGCCACAAGAAGTACCCGATGGAGTCGCCACACGTCCTTGTCTCTATAAACGTTCGTGCAAGTTCACGCAGCCAACCCTCAGATTGAGCACTCGTGCTCTAGCGCGACGAGGCAAGCCTCAACCGCGAACACGGGGTGGCAACGTTCCATTTGCGACGCGCTGGTCTGGATGCTGCTTGAGTAGGTCGCGACGAATCAGTAGACGAGCGTCATCAAGCTTGCACAAAATTTCTGGGCAGTCACAGTTGTTATGAACGCTTATTCTTTAGAGAGGAGGGGATGAAAAGAGATGAAGACGAGAATAAGATAGGAAACAAAGAAATAGGAAAGAAAGTACGAAATAAACAGATGACACAGACACGGACAAAAGAAAGCAGGAACGCGGAAAGGAAAAGATCACAAAGCATTTACTACATCCTCCTCTAACACACTTGAACCCAGAACAAGCTTTCGCGGCCGTTTCGCCCTCCAGAGTTGCTGGGTTCGATTTCCGCCTAAACCCCTAATTTCATTTCAGCTGAATTACTTTCCTTTAGTTACAGTACCCTCCCTTAGAAATTTCACGTCACTGCGTGCATTCTTTCGCCTGCTAACGAACTTCATTAATTCTTTACTTCCATCGGGAGTTCTTTCTCCCGTGAAAGGCACGGCCAACACCTAGATCAACGCACGAAGAAAATTGATGACGCCGGATTTTCTGCGTAACGGGGCCTTTATAGCAATCGCTTTAACATGTCGCCAAGGTCAGTATATAGCAATGCCTTTACGCGGAGGCCAGATTAAACCTCGTTACATGGTGCGGCAGACGCTCTCACGCTCGTTAGAAATACGTTGAAAAAACGCCAAATAAGCCAAGCCAAACATATTTCTTAATTTTCAACCCAAGGAATCACCGCAGCAGCATACGCCAACGCAGCATTATCTTCGCAGATGACGCTCTGTTGAACAGCAAGCAGTTTTCAGGCCACCGAACGAAACGTTGTTGACAGGAAGCCTCAGAAGAAGCATACGTAGGTGGAAGAATGACCTCGAGAGTTTCTCACCCTGTACCCATAATGGCTCTTGTTGCAATAACTTCTAATCGAAAGGTGCCGGGGGTCTTCTTCGCACACGAAGTGACAGCAAAAACGAAAGTCACATGACACATTTCATGAAGAAGGGGGTCGTGCTTTGAGCAGAATCGCAGCTCAGAATAAATCAGCGGAACGTATCAGCGCTATTTGTATTCGGCTCACAATGCAAAGCTAGTGCACAATGGTGCACGAGCACCTACCATTATTCATTTTCCGCTTCAGAACGGCCCCCAAGGAGCCCGTATCTAAACGCTCCTGATTCTTCAGTCTCGTATATGTTAAACAGCATAGCCTCTGATACTGCTCACCTCAATTTGGGTTCTTTTCTTCGGGCATTAGAGAGACCATAGATTGAATTAAACGAAGACTACATTCGTGCTGCGATCGATGCGTTTCCGAAACGACTCAAGGCTTTAATTCACACGAAATGTGGTCTTGTCGAAAAGTAGATTTGATTTCGATTAGGTAGGCCTTTACGCAATAAGCTAACATAGGTTAAGCGCATCGCAACAATATTTATGAGCTTTTATTCGGGGCGAAACGTTTTGCCACTCGTTGCATGGCACACTTCTAATATAACACATTAACACATATCCCTTTTAGTTGCTCAATGACCTGTAATACAACTTAAGCAGTGCCAGCAGCACCCTGAAGGGCCATATTGTTTTGAGTTGGGAGCGACGGCTCCTCCAAGTCAGGCGGTGAGCGAGCGCTAAAGTTTGCAGTTGACGGCACCAAAACAGAGAAAGGCAAAATGCGCAAGAGACGGAGCACACGTGTTCCTGTGTCGCTGCATTTCCGCATTGAATTAGGTTTCCTTACCGGCGCATCGCTGAATATTCTCGGCGCAGCTATACATGACGTGAGCCGTTACGAGTGTATTTACCGACTATGCTGCTACACAAGCTACTGTGACAGCCCCGCAAGACGTCGGCACAAGCCTTTCTTCGGTGTTGCCTGAAACACCAGATGCAGAGTGACACTTCAATTGTGACATTTCTACGCAGGGCAAAGTTTGTTTGCTGATACGCTAGACTAGAAAGGCAGAACACAATTGAAGGCCCATAATGAAAGTTCAGGCACTGACTACGGCCTATTATATTGAAACCTATGGTGTTTCAACGATATACCGTGCGGTGAAGATTCAGTGTGCAAGCACAATAATAATGCATAGCAACTACCCACAGGCGTCACATGGACACACAAACAATCAAATCAATCGAAGAGGCCCGTTTATCATCCAGACATTAATTTCTGCGATTAGCAGTGATATAACCGCGGAAGAAACCCCGCGACTGCCTGCCATCCTAATCTAGTAGGCTTCCAACTGAACCATGGTACATTTTGTATGTCTGGCGAAGAAACGTCCTTCCTGGAGAATAAATATATGAGGATGGGGGAAGGGGGAGTTTCTTCTGCTAATCAATTGTACATTTACGCAATCGATCTTTACGTCATTCTATACCCTTTAGATCCATACGCTTTTTCTCAATTAACTTTTTGCCCTTGAACGTTTCTTCCGGCGTTTTATGTGGCGTCTCTTTTCTGGTTTGCTCGAATTGGAAAACTCGGATCAATTTAATCAAGTGGCCTCTCAGGAAGCTCTTCATAATAAGACGCGAGTTCAATGCCATCTTGAATCCCCTAAAAATTTGTGACGTACTGTTGACGTAAGCAATGTAATGACGTGCTCAACGGCTTTACGTCAGTAAACGGTTCAAGATTTACCCTTTTCGCGCATTGAAATACCTTTTGCTAAACATCACTTTAATTTGGTCGGTCGACCTCAGTATATAGATGTGGATTTGTGATGTCTCGACCAAAGCTTTGCCTTCAGCGGTTATATGTCCTAATATCTTTTTCCTGCTTCGCTTTTGAGCATGTTATGCTTTCTGTGGTTAGCACTCGGGACTTCATCTAAGTACAAGTACCTTAGAGTGCGGAGAATATGTTCTATCTAAACATATGGGCACTACTATAGTACTTTCAGGTTAACGTACTCCGTAAATATCATTAGGGAGCTATAGATAAGAACACAGTTGACGAATGCGCTCTGTTAACAGTCTCGAAACCCTTTTATTTCTGAAGAAGAGTCGGTTATAGTCAACTATGCCGGCAATGCACGCTATAGTTGCGGTCTTTCGAAGCACAATATCGTGGAATAATATCCTGTGTAGTCGCTTATAAAAATGGTGGCCTCCAGAGGGTCATTTTGCTTATATACGCAAGATGAAACCCCCTAGTACAACTTCTACATGCATAGCAGATTGGAAGAGCAACTGACCAATCAAATTGAAAGTTAAGAACGCAGTCAGAATAGCTTGCAGTGACGGCAGTGTTGAGTGCAGATGGCAGTGGTGAGGAGATGAGAGAAACGATTCTACAAAGTTTTGAATCAGTCCTAGGACCAAACACCAAATTGACCTTGCACCTAATTAGGGATTTCTTGTCCTTCCGGACCAAAATTTTCAACAGTATGATCTGCAGCCACGCAGAAGAAAAATAAATAGGAAAAGCGAATGATGATTGCGACGAATCATTAGGTTTTCGTCAAGGCTCTAATTGGGATACTTCAATCATAACTACGCCTTTTAGCAATTTTGCGACATTTAATCATAGGCAACCTCGGCCTATATATACAGGATTTAAAGGAAAGTAACTTTGAAGTTTGGAGGCGAATTCCATGCAAGTTTATTCCTGGACTTCTCTTTCTTCGCTCCTCCGTAGTTGGGCTCTCCTGGCTCAATGCACGCTGTAGTCCCATATTTTTTCACTTGAAAAAGCTTTCTTTTTAGTCAGTGTTCGCCAAAACCACAATGTCAATATTGCAAACGCTGGAATGAGGGATATAGTCGTAGTGACGGAACTATTTCGAACAACCATGGATATTAACCCGGAATTTATATCTATGTACACAACCGTCTTTGGATTACGCCTCCCCCCCCCCCCGAATAGGAATGCGGCAGCCAGGATCTATAACGTGACCGGAAACTCTGCAGACTAAGGCCATAGTGATTGAGTTGGCCGGCGCGTCAAAAATCACCTTTTTGACCCCATTCATTTTTTTCCCGTTACCGTCGCCTTCTGTAGTTCTCTCTCTCCGAAATCTTTAACTTTTCGTTGCAAATTGATCGCCAGTTTTTCAGCTAAGCTTTTTCGCAAAGAGCTTTTTCAGCTCTTTGCGAAAGCGTCTGCTCAGCGCGTTTCTTTTTTGCGCTAGAGTCTCCAAAACACGCTCTGAGCTCCTGGACGAAAAGCTCCCATGAAGTCAGTGTGTCTTCGTGATTCTCATACCAGACGGGCGCTGTGTCGGTAAGGGAAAACACAACATTGGACAACTGTGCGGTCGAGTTCCAACCGTTAGACCGGCTCACCCTTCGGTAGTTTGTGAGCCACTCGTCATCTTCTCCGGCTTTTCCTCCGAAAGTGAGTGGCACCCGGTAGTATTGCCACGGAACACCAGGTGCTGGCCTTGAAGCCACGTCAGATCCTTCAGGAATCTGGCAGGCGTATTCAGGCATGTCAGGTGAGGGTGGCGGAAGTCCGGCAAGTCGACGGCTCCGAGGAAGTTGTAGCAGCGTAGGCTCCATGGTTACGAGGCGTACCCCGCACCGTCCACCAATTTGTTACAAGCAAGGGGAAAAGGGGTTAGGCGTGCGAGAGCAGGAACGGCAGGGTACGACCAACAGGAATGACCGCTGCAGTCTTCATTTATCTCTTCCCTTCTCTTCTTCATACCCGCGTCCCTTTTACGCGCTTGGACGTAACAATATATATATATATATATATATATATATATATATATATATATATATATATATATATATATATATATATATATGTATATATATGTGTATTTATGTATGTGTGTGTGTGTGTGTGCGTGCGTGCGTGTGCGTGTAGTGACACATGAGTTCTGAAGAATAAGGCAAGCTGGAGGGTGGGTCATGAAAGATGATAATGTCATGCATACTTATGTAGCACGAAGCTAAATAGGAAAGTCGCACGGATGGACGCGTGCATTACTGTACGGCTGTTCTCTGACCTTTTTTGAAGCTTCCACCGATTTTCCCTAAAAAAAAACAAATTTGTAAACACAGATGAACAGCTCTAAGAAATTTGGGCTGATCAGGAAAGCTTGAAGTTAGAGTAACACCCACATACTTGGCGATGGATCATGCCCTTTCGATTTGTCGGGGAAGAGATAACTCGTAGACCAGACATGCTTACTAACTTGGCGCAGTAAGTAGAAGTGAACACTTCAATCGGACAAATGTCTAAAAAATGCCGCCAAATACAGAGTCGTCAAGTTGCCCTGGAAAAGGGAATGATGATCATGAGGAAACAAGTCTCTGAACTTGAGGACAATGCAATCCTAAGCGACATTGCTCAACTCAGAACACCAATAAACGACCCTGAATGGCGCAGCAGGAAGCAGTAGCAAACGCAGAAAATCATATTGCGGGTTTTAGCAACAACAGTTTCATAGTGTTTATAAGTGCAACACAATTCAGAGAGAAGCTTTGAGTTAAACTTGCAACAAGCATTGAGACACCTCTGCCACTACTATGGCGTCAGTTCATGTAAGAAATTGGCCGACGATTACGCTTCTTGGTAGTGCGATCTTTGAGCGCAGCTGTTGCCTTATTTCAGCAATAGGCAACCACGTACAGAACACGCAGCGCCGAAGGGAGGCCGTTGTGCATTTCGGATTGGGCAGCTCACACCAGGATCCGCCGCTATCAAATTAGCGCCCCAGCGACGCGCAATCGCGCAATCTTAAAGTAGGCCACCGCCGCGGAGAGCGCGGCCGGGATATTAGAAATTATTATTTCATTTTTCTCCTGAGGTGGGATGAGAAAACGGGTGGAGAGCAGGGGTACTGACTAGAGGTCATACACTCACTCCCTCACAGACAGGCCTCAATGTGGCCGCACAAGGTTGGGCTGGAAGTAAAAGTAAGAGGATGAAACGCTATAGCTGTCTTTCGAGTCACCTCAACGGCACTGCACCAGGTAAGGGGAGGCATAGAGTAAGACTCGAGGCGGGAGAAAGACAGCCAGGCGCAAGCACTGCCACAGGCGAGAAATGCCACTGAGGACCGCGCTTCGCAAGCAGGGAAACGAAAGACACGGCTGAGAGCCGTACAGCCACGCGACCCGGAGACGCAGGAGCGGAGAGCCGCCGATAACGCGTAAGGCGGCAGGGACAATACTCTGCGAACACTCGCAATCGCTATTACCGGGTCAACCTCTCGAGGTGTCCCAATGAAAACGTCCCAAACGAATCAAGTTTCTGGCTTGGCCGCAAGAAATTCATAAGGGTGTTCTCTGCCACTTGTCGATGAATGCGTGCTTGGCGTCAGTAAAGAAATAAAAGCTACATAAATCCACAAAAATTTCTTCTAATGCATAAGCATTATCTGGCACGCCTGCGACTTAGTTTTACCGCAGAAGCGTTGGGGGCTTTGTGTCCTAAACAATCAACTGTTGGTGACGCACGACTTGACGCGAAAAAATGTTCCCAACCACAACCACTCATGCCCTCCGTGTAGCGTAGTAGCGTTAAGGAAGTAATTAAATTGATCAAGTTAAGCTGCGTGAGAAAAATCGAAATGTACAACCTAACCACCACCTACAAACGTGATAGCGTCGGATTGTAATTTGAATATACCAGAAAACATAATTATGTTACCCGAATGCACGAATACAAACCTCTTTTCCAGCTTTTCAAGCAATCACATGGCGGCGCGGCGCACTAAGTTCCTTGCAATACCATCCAGATAGCGCTCGCCTCCAAGCATCCGCAAAAAAGCTGCGATTGCCGGGAAGCCTGACGAGCAGTCAGGGATCTTTGAATGCTACCTCTTTTTAATCCTAAATGCGAAGATTAAGCGTACTCCACATTTTTCATTAGTTTGCTCGCTTCTTTTTCCTATCCTATGCGCGTCTGTCTCTGATCTTTCCAGTGGCAAATAACCCTTATGAGTTTGTAGACAAATGCCAAATTTTCTCGCCGCATCCGGCCTCTTCAATGCAATCGTACTAATTGAGCTGGCATGCACGGCATGAGCGCGCCTCGACGGAGCAGAGCGCTCAAAAGAGACCAGCTGCCGCAGTAGCACGTGAGGCGTTGCTTGAGGGGGGAGTACATCGCCGCGGTGCCATGTCGCTCTCGCAAGCATGCGTTATGCACACGTTCCTTGTCCTTGCAAGTTTTCACCAGCGTTCTCATGGCCTTTCGGTAAGAGCCAACGAAAACGCGCCTAGCGTCTCAATGCGCGTACTCGACCGCGAAGCGATCATAACTCAATGGACGCTCAGCATCGTTCAATTGAACATTGGGCCAGGCCAAAATCTCAAGTTGGCCCAGACCCAAATTTCAGCTTTGCCCACCCTCAATGTCAAGTTGGCCCACGCCCAAATTTAACTTGGCCTACCCCCGAATGTCACTAGGCCCACGTCCAAATTACAGGTTGGCTCAGCACCAAATAGAAGTTGGCCCACCCCGTAACGAAGGTTGGCCAACCTCCTAACTACAGTTGTCCCATTTCAGTTGGCCCTTGCTCATATGTTAAGGTGGCCCACCCCCAAATTTTAAGTTGCCCACCCCCAAATTTAGGTTGGCCCACCCCCAAATTTTAAGTTGCCCACACCCAAATTTAGGTTAGCCAACTCCCAAATTTCATGTTGACCTACACCGAAATTTCTAGTTTACCGATTACAAAATTTTATCCGGCCCGCCCGTGGATTTTCTAAGGCGCCCTATGTATTCTATTTTCATTACAGTGATAGGTTCAGCGGTCAGGTTCAGCTTCCCAGGTTCCTTTTTCTAACAGTCACAGATGAAGTGACTGCTGCTGGCGATTATCTTTTTATTGAAACGCATGCGCTGGCTATCATTATATGAACGATGAACAATAAAGCTATTGCTGTTATTTAGAAACCGTCTAGGCGTTCAACTCAAGTTTGATTGGTTCGAGATCAGTCAAACACTTCAGTTCCATCGCATCGAATACCTGCGATAGCCCTTAGGGATGTACCTGGTAAGTTTTGATTGCAATAGCAGGGACGAGTGGGTGAAAATAGACGTTTCGTTGCACAAGCAGCCCTTTTGTACCGTGGCGCGCAATGGTATGAACACGAGTAAGGGCGTGTGCGCAGTACTGGACGTAAACATTGTCACGTTGTGATACGGTGACGAAGCACACGTTAGTGAGACATTTGAACAATTAAAACTAACTGTTTATTGCGTGAACCTGTGCCCAGAAAAACAAGTAGCACTGAATGGACAGCGACAGCGGCGAGCGCAGTCGGCGATCGTCGAGAATCTGATGAGCAGGTCAAGCGCGCCGGCTTTTATACACGGCTCGTCGAAGGTTGTAGTGTAATTGCTGGCACTCGCTTGGCTTCAAGAAAATTCTGCACAATTAGCATAGCGCATAGAATCAGATTACGCAAGATTTCGTGACAAGAGACGAGGTTAGAACCATCGATAAAGTTCGAAATGCTTCCGGTACATGCGAACGCGTCCTGCGCCGACTAATAATGTTTTACATTTGTTAGTCGGTGAAAAGTGGTCAGGTGAGAAAGCTTAGTAAGTGAACGCGTCAATATGAACGTCAGTGTTGCGATGAGGATATACGTAAATGTACGGCGTGAGTATTATGGAGTGTGGCCGAACGTCATTATGAGTAAAAGCGTAGCTCGGGACTAACTGTAATGTCTCCTATTGAAACGTATGTAAAATGCCAAAATTATTTCATGAAACCATCCCGAACCGATATAAATCACCTTTTTTGCATGTGAGAAAGAAATTTTATTTCTGTGGACTGTAGGAAGCGAATTTATCATTTAGTTTCCAGGGTGTCTCATCAGAGTTGATAGAATTTGCTACGATTACAATCACCATAAGCACGCAACTATAGAAATCAGTAACAATGCATCAAAAATGTTTTTGCAGCACTGTAAAAATGCACGTTTAAGATATTCCAAATCAGGCAAGTTTTAATTGTGAATGGAAAGCTTACGTAGAATTGTTTTTCTTTAGTACAAATTAGTGATCTATTTGAAAGTAGTGTATCCACAACAACACAGTCAAGGTCAGTCAATCAGCGCCACTGTACTGAAGAAGACGAGCATTCTGCTGGTCCTCTTTCCGAAAGCGAGTCCTGAAAGCGCTTCTTTTATCTACCAACCGCTTCAGTCTTGGCCCACGAGTGGAACCTTGTCCACTGTGTTACACCTCCTAGCTACAGGCCCTTTCGCGGGCTCATGCAGGGAAACCATCCCTGTGGCTGTAGCGGCTCCGTGCAGACAAGGGCAGCTCCGTCGATGCAGCCAATTTCCACGTGGACATTTGGTATTAGTTACCGCGTCAACGTAGTGCCGGGTGGCAGAAGAGGGCGGCAGATGGTGAGCTGCATGCGGTTCACGTGTTATAATTTGCTTAAGTATGTCTCAGGTAGAGCTTTATGGCGCGTGGCTCGCAAAAAGTCGTGTTCCGTCCGAAAATTCAGCGAATGGCTCCAAAAGGGAACGCTTTCTATAATAAAAAACTGCAGTAGGCACTTCCAGCATTTATACTGTTGTAATCATCTTCTGAGGTTTGTTCAGGTTATTATTTTTCACTAAAGATTGCATATCCCACTATCACACCTCTTTGAGCTACCGGAATATATCCTGCAACGCCAATCTGGCTTTGCAAGCAGATTTTTAGGCACTATCCGCATCCTCGCATATTAATCTCTAGATTGCGTATCACATCATGGAAGTGGTGAGGCATTGTTTTGTTGTGAACTGCCCGGACATTAGTCACATTTCTTTTTCTGGCATGTTTCCTCATCCCTTAGCTGCGCTGCGCGTTTCTATTTTTTGGTGTGTTTACCGTTTTTCCCCTTGATGGATTGCTATGAAAACCTCCGAAGGTGGTTCAGCGAAACCAAAGAGCTTGCAAGTGTGAAGGTCTACACCTTTGCATTTCCACGGCCGTACTATTTCTCAACATGCGTTGCGGCGCTTTGCGTAGGCAAGGAAAGACGAAGTGGGTATTGAAGGTTGTAAACCAACCTCTAACAGCAAAGTAGCTGCTTTTCAGACATAAAAAAATTTTTAGAACATAAGTAATACACCTACGCGGAAGTGTGCCACACCTACGCGGAACTTTAGGACGGCGGTGAGGGTGTGGGAATGGGTAACAACACTAAATGACTTCATGTCTATTCTCTGCAAATGTATCAACTGCACTAATGCTGCTTTTTCTTTATTGCAGCTAGTTAGAGTAAGTACAGTGGTGCTCATTGAACTCCACAGCAACAAGTTGAGGCATTCGCCCCTGCTTTTTAAAATAAAAAGTGAATAAAACCTTGTTTAAGAAATTACACGTGTAAGACTGTCCAACCTTTAAGCATTGCAGTGGAAAGGTACGTTCCTAGAAGGCGTCACTAAAACTGCCCTGCGCACTCTGTGTACGCTAAAAGCCTAAAGGTCACCATGAGTTGCAATAAGCTTTGACGTATACGAAATGCGTGTCAGGCCTTTGAAATACCTCGCCTGTACACAAACTGTGGACTCCGGAAATCAGCACTGCCACATATGCAGGCATAAGTATAATCCTTTGAAATGACACATTCCAACATTTGCGATACCTGAAACTAGTTTTTGCAACTATTATTTTACGAGCAGGCCCTAAGTTGCATCAACCTCACAAGTCCTTCAGAAGGAATTTCATACAAACAAAGATTGCATGTGTTAGCCAAATCGCCTAAATGTAACATGATTTATGGACAAGCTGACATCATTAAATGCTTTTTTAACCATTGCAATCTGATCAAGTTCTGGTAATACAGATAAATTGCGCAATGAAAGCGGAATATAATCTCATTACGATATCCGGCCACGATATATTCAATTTTTGTCGAGAACAAAGAAGTAGCTTCATTCTGCTGGTTCTCACACAGAAAAGCACAATTAGATGCGTGCAGTACTAGACAGGAAAATGCAAAACGTTTTCAGCGAACAAGGTGTGCAAGGCAAAATGTTCGTTTTCCAGTTCTACTATATAGAATCAGAAAGCTTTGAGCAAATAAGGAAGATTGTATTTTGCAAGAGTTACCTTATTAAATAACCCACACCCTCCCAATAAAAAAATCATATGACGTATACGCCACAAATCTATTCAAATGTTAAGATCATGTGAGAAAGCAACTTATTTAATACAGTCAATATAATAAACGAAGTGTAGAAGATGTAACCTCCTCCCCCTCTCTCCAAGCACTCTTTCCAGAGTGAATGATTATATTCGAAATAGCATATGCAAAGATTGTTATCTCGAATATGTAAATAACAAAACACGTGCATCAGCAAACTCAGATGACACGCCACTGAGATGCCATGAATTATTATTCCAAATATAAATACCAATAAATTCTTCACTGAAACGCCGAAACCACCTGGATGAAATTTCGCAGCTCGATTGAAAGTGAGATTGCTTGTCCGTCCCGAAGCAATGAATAATGCCATACACGCTTTCGCTCCTGTACCAGCATTTCGGAAACGTTTTTCGAATATACAATCCCCAATTTTCCCGACGGATGTTAGTCGCACAACCATGAGAAATGGCATATGGACACGCATGTAACAAACACCAACTAGAAGAAATACGGTAGAATATGTATAATGCTTGCGAGAATTTCGCAATGGCCATAATACAAATCTGTGGTATATTTCAGTGCAGGCTGTTTACGACAATTTTGTCCCTTTTAGATAGATTGTTTGGTACACTTTATAAAATTATGGTATCGCCAGTCGGATGAAAAAACTCGAGTTTTGCAGCCATGGCGTAAAACTTGGGAGACCCGTAAGCTTCGCCTTTAAGAGTATAACACTCTTAAACAAACGCATTTGCACGCGTCAGTCCTTGACTGACGCGTGCAAATGCGTCAATACAGCTGCGCTGACCTTTGCAGCAAAGCGATCGTCAAGCGGCCGGCTGCCGCTTTGCTCAAGGACGAAGGATGTGGTCAGCGCATCTGGCGGCCTCAGGGAGAATCGGATACCTTCGTTCCTCCAGCTGCGCGAAGCTTAATAGCAGCACGTGGCGGATAGTTCGATGGCCTCTCCGCGACTCTGCACTTTCCATCATCTCCGTTCACAGAAGGTGTTGACGCTCTCATGAACGCCACATGTTCAAGTATCAAACACATCACTTAAATGACACACCAAAAAGTAAAATCAATGTGTTACATGAGAATGCGACACTCCAGTGGACGGCCCAGGTTCACCCTGCAAGGCTTCCTTACAACTACTGGACAAATGCCAAAACGCTTTTCATCACAATTATCCATCACAAATGGCCATTCGCGATTGATTACCAATCAATAATGCTCATTTGAAAATAATCACTGATAACTCACTTCTGCTACTCTGGCGTATACCGAATCATGTGACTTGCGTCTCTAACTTTACAAAGAGATCGATTCAACTTCGATGAAGAGTTCAGTCACATAGCACCTGTAATAACCTTACTAATTACCATATACACTCATTAACATGCTAGACAATCCAACTACAACCATCTCAACGTTACATTTAAAATACACGCGAATCAACTCATATAAACTTGATATTGCCACCTTGAGTTTTTTCTTGAATCTAATTAGCTCATTCCTCATTCAAATACTCACAATCAACATGTATACGCCAGTACATTTCTCTAAAACTCGTTACCAAGGGAGAACACAACCTGCTTATCGATATACTACCCACACAAACACACACTCACACACAGCTACAGATTCGTTTTAGCGAGAACAATCAGCAAACCAACATTCGCATTCACTTCAGTATGATTAGCCTATTCTCAATTAAAGTACTCATAATTACCATGCACGCAAGGGTACATTTCTCTAAAACGCTTTACTCAGTTATAGATCACAATGCATTCTCTACTACCCCTGTAACTCGCTTGAACCTCCAACGAGCTTTCAAGCCCGTTTTCCATTCCAGAGTACCTCGGTTTGATTTCCACCTAAACCCCAAATTTCATTTCAGCTCGACTACTTTCCTTTTGTTACAGGACCCTCCCTGTGAAGGTTCGTGTCATTTCAGACGTTTTTTCACCTGCTAACGAATTTTACTAATTTTTTACTTCCATCCGGAGTTCTCGATAACTTGACACGCACGGGCAATGCAAGATCAACGCGCCAACAATGCCAATGACGCCAGATTTTCTGGGTAACGGGGCTCTTTTAGCCATTGGTTTTTGAACGCCGTTATGGTCGGTATGTAGCAGCGCCTCTAGGTAGAGACAAGATGAAGCCTCATTACATGGTGCGGCAGAAGCTTCCGCACGCTTTAGAAATAAATTGTGAAAGACGCCGAATAGCCCAAAGCAAACAAATTTTCTAACGTTTCACCCCAAGAAGAACAACAGCTCCGGACGCCAGAGCAGAATTATTTTCAGGGATGAGGAAATGTTCAACAGCAAGCACTATTCAGGCCACCAAATTAAATCGCGTTAACAGGAAGCCTCAGAAGAAGCCAACTAAGGTGGAAGGATTGCCTCAATTGTTTCTCACTCTGAATGAGGAATGCTTCTTGTTGATACGATTTCTGATAGAAAGATGCCGTGGGTTTTCTTGGCACTTAGTGCCAAAGCAATAAACGCATATCATATGGTACATTTCACGAGGAAGGAGGTCCTGCCATGAGCCGAATCACACCTCAACACCCATCAGAGGACGTATTAGCACTATTCCTCTCCGGCTCACAAGCTGATGGTCTTGCACAATGCTGCACGAAAACCTTCCATTATTTCTTTTCTGCTTCAGAATGGCCCCCGATGAGCTCGTTTTGAAACCCTTTTGATTATTGAGTCTGATAGATGTTAAGAAGTCTCTACTATTCTTCACCTCAATTTGGCAGGTCTTCATCGCGCATTAGAAACACGAAGGCTACATTCGTGCTGCCATCGATGCATTTTCGAAGCGACTCAAGGCTCGCATTGGCACGAAATGGGGTCTTTTCGAAAAGTAGATTTGATTTGGAGTAGGTAGGATTTTACACAATCAGCTAAGATATCTTAAGCCCATGGCAAGGACATTTATGAAGCTTTATTCAAGTGCGAAACATTTTACCGCCCTATGCATTGCATTCTTTTCATACAACATCTTAACACATATCCGTTTTAGTTGCTCAACGAGATATAATACAACTAAAGCAGTGCCAGCAGCACCCTGAAGGGCAATCTTGTTTTCAGTTCAGAGCGGCGGCTCTCTCAACGGAGGTGGTGACGCAGCGGTACCGTTCGCAATTGACGGCACCAAAAAGACAGCGGCAAACTGCGGAAGGACGAATCATACGATTTCCTTTGTCGCTGAATTTCTGCGTTGAGAAAGGTTTCCTTACGGGAGCATTGCTGAACTTTCACGACGCAGCTATACATAGTTTTGACCGGCACGAGCGTATTTGCCAACTATGCTGCTACGCCAACTACTGTCGCAGCTCCACAAGACGACGGCACAAACCTTTCTTCACTATTCCCTGAAGCACCAGAGTCAGAGTGACACTTCAATTGTGAGATTTCTACACAGGGCTACGTTTATTTGATGATACGCTAGACTGGAAAAGCATAACGCAATTAAAGGCACACAAGGATAGTTCAAACGAAGACAACGGTCTAGTATATTGCAACCGTGGCGTTTCAACAATACACCATGGGGTGACGATTCACTGCGCTTGCACAATGAAAATGCGGAACAACTCCCCACTGGCGTCACATGCTCAAACAAACAATCAAATCTATCGAAAAGGCAGGTTATCATCCTAAAATAAAAATTTCTGCGATAAACAGTGATATAATCGGGGAACAAACGCTGGCACTCCCTCCCATCCTAATCTAATAGGCTTCCAGCTGAACCATGGTATAGCTTTTGATATGTTTAGCGTGTAAATGTCCGTCCTGGAGAATAAATATATGAGGATGGGGGGAGGGCGGAGTTTTTCTGTGCTAACGTTTCCGGAATCCATGTTCACGTCATCGTATATCCTGTAGCTCCCTAAGTTTTTTTTTCTCAAATTAGCTAACTCTCTCCCCTTGAACATTCTTTCGATGTTGTTATGTGGCGTACTTTTTTCTGATTTGCTCAATTACGAAACATCCCATAAATTGAACTGAGTGGCCTCTCAGGAGGCTCTTCATCCTGAGAGGGAAGTTCAAAGCGATTTTTAAAAACGTACTAAGTAGTGACGTACTGCTGACGTAATAACGTAATCACGTACTGAATGGTTTTACGTCAGTAAACGGCTCAAGATGCACTCGTTTCCCGCATTCAAATGAATTTTACTAAAGATACCTTCGTTCTGCTTCGTTCAACGCAGTAGATATATGTAAATTTCTAGTGGCTCGACTGTAGGTGTAGTTTCACAGGTTATATGGGTTGCTTTTTTTTCTGTTTTGCTTTTGGGCATGCTATGCTTTCGCGGTGAGCAGTCCGAACTTTATCATAGTACAAGTACGGTAAATTGCCGCGAGATTCTTCCAGGTAAACATTTGGATACGACTATGTCATCGTGAGGGTGATATATTAACTTCGCAAATGTAATTTGTCACCTGTAGGTAATTACACAGTAGACAAATTGGCGCTGCAAACGGCTTCGAAAAGCTTTTCTTTCAGAAGAACATTCCGTTATAGTCAACTATGCCGGTAATTCACGTTATACATACGGAAATTTCAAGCACAATATTACAGAACCAAATTGGCAATGCAAACGGCCTCGAAAAGCTTTTCTTTCAGAAGAACATTCCGTTATAGTCAACTATGCCGGTAATTCACGTTATATTTGCGGACATTTGAAGCACAATATTATAGAACATTGTCCTGTGATGTCACTTATATAATGGTAGCATCAAGAAGGTCATTTAGTTGACCTACGCAAGATGAAACCCTGTAGTCCGAATTCTACCTGTATAGACTATTCGAAGATTAACTAAGCAGTCAAATTGCAAGCTAAAAGAGCACTCAGAATACCTGGCAGCGATGACAGTGTTGAGTCGAGATGGCAGTGGTGAAGAGATGACAGAAGTTGTTCTGAAAATTTTGAACCAGTTGAATATTCACGTAGCCCCGAATTGGGGCTTTCTTGTCCTCGGGGTCCAAATTTTCAAAAGAATGTTGTGCAGCAGATCAGGGGGAAACTAAAGTGGGGAATACGAATGATGATTTCGGTGAATCATTAGGTTTTTGTCAAGGCTCCTATGGTGAGACTTCAATGATAACTATGCATTTTCGCAATCTTGCGAATTTTAAGCATAGAAAACCTCCGCCTATATATACAGCGTTTGAAGGCAAATAATCTTGACGTTTGAAGGCGAATTCCATGCAAGTTTGTTGCTTGACTTTGCTTCTCCGCAGCTCAGGTCTTCTGGCTGGACGCACGCTGTCGTTGCAAGTTTTTTTTCTTCAAAAAACTTTCTTTTCAGGCTGCGCATGCCAGGACCACAATGTGAATATGGGAAACGCTGGAGTGAGGGATGTCGCGGTAGTCACGGGACTGTTTGGAACAATCGTGGGCATATACCAGAAATTTACATCTAAGCGCACAACCGTCTTTACATTGCGCCCCCATCAGATTATAAAGGCGCCAGCCAGAATCCATTACGTGATCTGAAACATTGTTGCATAATGCCGCAGTGATTGAGATACGCGGCGCGTCAAAATTAGCTTTTTCTCCCAATTGATTTCTTTCAGTTGTTGTTCTCTCTTGTAGTTCTCTCTAGCCGAAATATTCAATTTTTCGTTGCTAACTATGTCACTTTTCATTAGCTAAACGTTCTTCGGAAACGTCCGTTTGTTGACTTTACTTCCTTCTGCTGCTTTGAGTGTCCAATTTTTGTATTCTTTGTAGCCGGCTTCACTTGGTGTAGCCTACTTCAGGTTGTGGCGTTGGAAATATCACTTCGGGGGTCCTTGTTCAAGAACATGGCTGACGGGCATGTAGCGTGAGGCTAAAGATACGCTAGCGTTCCCGTCCCGCACGACCACGTTAACTTGCCACTGACGGAGCCATCCGGAACATTGCTGGCCAGCTTCAATAAAAGATGGTTGTAGCGGATGCTTCTTTGGATCATGTATACACTTTTTTTTGTCACTTGTACTGCTTGTCTATTCGAGCATCTGCAAAGTGGCTCACGCCCCATTCTAAAACATCGGATCTAAATTTTCCGATAGGGCCCTAATCCCCTCCCTCCTGTGCGCTCACACTGGTTACTAAATTCCGTAAATGAGTGCATTAAAGAACAAGTGCAAGAATCGGCTTTTATTGACAGATGCGGTGTTTCCACGGCAGCTTTTCTAGAAATTCTTTCAATGTACTTGAAGTCGACGCTGATTGGATGGAGAGATGGCGTTTTTCTGCAGAAATCAGGCATTTGTATTGGCTCAAAGGTTGCCCCTATTCTTAGCAGCATTTACCTGAGTAAGGTTGACAACAGCTTAGAGAAAGCCTTAGGTGATAGCGTTATCAAGATATTTCGGTACGTTGATGATTACCTGATTTTCTGCAATAGGGAAGAATTTCATTTCGCTGAAATTCGATTCCGACAATTCGCAGTTTCTCCGGAAAGGGGAAACCCCAATTGCGATACCAAATTAGTAGATAGCTGCACGAAGTGAAGATACTAGTCTTATCGGGTGTATAAACTTATAAAAACTCCCTAGCTAACTAAATTAGCTACGATAGAACGTTTAAGCGTGATTCAACGAGTACGTAGAAAGGAAGATTTATAGAGAAAGTGCTGTGTTTGTGTGTCTGCTTTTTTCTGCGTCCTTGTTCAGTCACGCTTACACATTCTATCGTGTATTCAAGCCTACTAGCCCGGCAATGTCTTCTCACTAAACAAGCCAGCACGGTGTCACGCTCGCATAGGTAAACATGACCACAGCGCTCGATCACACTGGAAACTATATGTGAAAACGCTAGTGTCAGGAGTCGCTACCGCAGCCGCAAGCCAGTTTGCCTGCGTGCATCTGTCGCTTGAAAGCGTACGAACTTCGAAAGCACAGCACATACGAAGCTACCGGTACTACGCGCACTTGTGGAAACATCGCAAATTGTTTTGAAGATGTGGCCCACACCCTAGCCACGTCGCAGACAGCTCTCAAGACACGCGAGCGCCGGCAACGAGTCCCCACGGCGTCTGCCGAAGGCGTCTACTACGGCGTCCGCAATTCGCGTCGGCAACGCCGTAGTAGACGGCGCGGTTGTGTCCCCTTTGTATGGAGCGACGGGCAAGGAGGACATCGAGGCACCTAAGGAGCGACCGCAGGAGAACGCCCCTCCTCCCTCGCCTCACCTACCTGCCTCTCACGCCTCCGGTCCACGTTTCTTGCTCGTGCACGCGAGGTTGAGCCGCGTTCATTGTCTTACCCTCACACGCTTTCACTCATACGGTACCTCACGGCGACGGTAGAAATGCTCCTGGAGTGCTGATATTATTCCTATCGCAATAATAATTTGTGTTTGCAGCGGACGCCTCTTTGGCTCGTCTACACAACTTTCTTTTGCCATTTATTCCGCTTATCCGCGCATATATAAAGAGGCACATGTCCCATTGTAAGACATCCGATAAGAATTTTCCGATAAGCCCATAATCCCCATCCTCCAGTGCTTCTATGCCGATAACGCTGCCCACTCCTCCGTCTGCACACAGCCCCGGCGATCTCGCCGGAAGTCTCAGATAACTGTTATTGCGAAGGTCGTATTATATCTCCCATGAGGCAGAAAATCCGGCCTGATCAAGCAATCGTAACGAAAATGGCCGACGGTACAAAGAGTGGCAACACCTCTAAAAATGCTCCGAATGACGCCAATTTTCTCAGAGAGTTTCCTGTAAACAAAGTAAAATAATGGCTTTGAACAAAAACTTTGCTACATTTGGGGCTGGGTGGGAATCGAGTCCAGGTCTTCGGGGTACAAGACGGCCCGAAGCTACTCCGGCTCCACCCCGGATGGTGGGCCGATTGTTCTGGAAAAACTGGCCACCCTGTATACGCAATGCCTCATGACCTCGAGCGTACCGGAATCTTGGAAGAAAGCTAACGTAAACCCAATCCATAAGAAAGGGAATGCCAAGGACTTGAAAAATTATAGACCGATTAGCTTATACTGTCCGTTGTCTACAAAGTATTTACCAAAGTAATCGCAAATAGAATTAGGAACACATTAGATTTCTGTCAACCAAAGCACCAGGCAGGATTTCGTAAAGGCTACTCAAAAATAGACCATATTCAGGCTGTCAGTCAGGTGATAGAGAAATGTGCGGAATATAACCAACCCTTATATATAGCTTTCATTGATTAGGAGAAAGTGTCTGCTTCAGTCGAAAGCTCAGCAGTCATGGAGGCATTACGGAATCAGGGCGTAGACGAGCCGTACGTAAAAATACTGAAAGATATCTATAGCGGGTCCACAGGCACCATAGTCCTCCATAAAGAAAGCAACAAAATCTTAACAAAGGGCGTCAGGCAGGGAGATACCAGCTCTCCTATGCTATTCATAGCGCGTTTACAGGAGGTATTCAGAGACCTGGATTGGGAAGAACTGAGGATAAGAGCTAATGAAGAATACCTTAATAACTTGCAATTCAGGGGACCAATTGCAATGCATGCTCACTGTCCTGGACACGCAAAGCAGAACGGTGGGTCTAAAATTATTCCGCAGACAAGTAAAGTAATGTTTAACCGTCTCTTCAGAGAACAGCAGTTTCCGATAGGTAGCCAGGCATTGGAAGTGGTAAGCGAATCCAACTACTAAGGGCAGGTAGT
This sequence comes from Dermacentor variabilis, assembly GCF_050947875.1. Classification (NCBI taxonomy): domain Eukaryota; kingdom Metazoa; phylum Arthropoda; class Arachnida; order Ixodida; family Ixodidae; genus Dermacentor; species Dermacentor variabilis. Next base: position 175,307,518 of record NC_134569.1, read on the forward strand.
GACCGCACATCCGGATCATGACACTGAAATTAACAGAAAAATAAGAATGGGCTGCGGTGCGTTTGGCAGGCATTCTCAGATCATGAACAGCAGGTTGCCATTATCCCTCAAGAGAAAAGTGTATAACAGCTGTGTCTTAACAGTACTCACGTGCGGGGCGGAAACCTGGAGGATTACGAAAAGGGTTCTGCTTAAATTAGGGACAACGGCACAACGAGCAATGGAAAGAAGAATGATAGGTGTAAAGTTAAAGACGGGGGGATATATATCTCTACGATTTGATGAGGCAACAAATGCGAGTTAATGACATCTTAGTTGAAATCAAGAAAAAGAAATGGGCATGGGCGTGGAATGTAATGCGGAGGGAAGATAACCAGTGGTCATTGAGAGCTACGGACTAGATTCCAAGAGAATGGAAGCGTAGCAGGGGGCTGCAGAAAGTTAGGTTGACAGATGAGATTAGGATTATATTAGGATTAGGGGAGACTGGTCTACGTCCGTGTCATCACTTCGCGCTACAATCCAAGATCATGTGGCAGTACCAGCTTGCCCAAGTTTCCATTCTTTCGAGATTAAGAAGTTTGCAGGGACAAAATGCCCACAATTAGTATATACATATATATATATATATATATATATATATATATATATATATATATATATATATATATATATATATATATATGCATCATGCGCCGCATTACGCCCACTGCACGGCAAAGGCCTCTCCCATACTTCCAACTCTGCCCTCTCGCTATTATATATATATATATATATATATATATATATATATAGTGACAAACGAGTTCTGAAGAACACGTACGGCAAGCTGGAGGGTGGGTCACGAAAGATAATACTGTTATGCACGCTTATGTAGCACGAAGCTACGAAGGAAACTAGTACGGATGTACGCGTGCATTATTGTACGGCGATTCCTTGAGCTTTTTTGAAACTTCCGCCAATTTTCACTAATAAAAGCAAATCTGTAAACACAGATGCACAGTTGTAAGAAATTTCGGCTCATCAGGAAAGCTTGAGGTCAGAGTAACACCCAAATATTTGGCGATGGATCACGCTCTTTCGAGTTTTCGGGGCAGAGATAACTCGTAGACCAGACATGCTTACTAGCTTGGTGCAGTAGGTAGAAGTGAACGCTTCAATCCGAAAAACTGTCTAAAAAATGCCACCAAATACTGAGTCCTCAAGTTTCCCTGGAAAAGGGAATGATGATCATGAGGAAACAAGTCTCTAAACTTGAGGACAATGCAATCCTAAGCGACATTCCTCAACTGAGAACCCAAATAAACGAACCTGAATGGCGCAGCAGGCAGCAGTAGCAAACACAGAAAATTATATTGCGGGTTTTAGCAATAACAGTTTCATAGTGTTTATTAGTGCAACAGATTTCAGAGAGAAGCTTACAGTTAAACTTGCAACAAGCATTGAGGCACCTCTGCCACTACTATCGCGTCAGTTAATGTAAGAAGTTGGCCGACGATTACGCTTCTTGGTAGTGCGATCTTTGAGCGCAGCTGTTGCCTTATTCCAGCAATAGGCAACCACGTACAAAACACGCAGCGCCGAAGGGAGGCCGTTGTGCATTTCGGATTGGGCAGCACACACCAGGATCCGCCGCTATCAAATTAGCGCCCCAGCGGCGCGCAATCGCGCAATCTTAAAGTAGGCCACCGCCGCGGAGAGCGCGGCCGGGATATTAGAAATTATTATTTCATTTTTCTCCTGAGGTGGGATGAGAAAACGGGTGGAGAGCAGGGGCACTGAGTAGAGCAGGGGCACTCACTCCCTCACAGACAGGCCTCAATGTGACCGCACAAGGTTGGGCTGGAAGTAGAAGTAAGAGGATGAAATGCTATAGCTGTCTTTCGAGTCACCGCAACGGCACTGCACCAAGTAAGGTGAGGCATGGGGCAAGAGTAGAGGCGCGAGAAAGATAGCCAGACGCAAGCATTGCCATAGGCGAGAAATGCCACTGAGGACCGCGCTTCGCAAGCAGGGAAACGAGAGACACGGCTGAGAGCCGTACAGCCACGCGACCCGGAGACGGAGGAGCGAAGAGCCGGCGATCACACGCGAGGCGGCAGGGAGAATACTCTGCGAACGCGCACAATCGCTAATACCGGGTCAACCTCTCGAGGTGTCCCAGTGAAAACGCGCCAAACATATCAAGTTGCTGGCTTGCCCGCAAGAAATTCATAAGGCTGTTCTCTGCCAATTGTCGATGCATGCGTGCATGGCGTCTGTAAAGAAATAAAAGCTACATAAATCCTCAGAACTGTCTACTAATGCGTACGCATTATCTGACACGCCTGTGATTAAGTTTTACCGCAGTAGCGTTACGTGCCTTGTGTCATAAAAATCAAACGTTGGCGAGGGACGACATTTCACGAGTAAAATATTCCGAACCACAACCACTCATGCCCTGTGTGTAGTGTAGGGGCGTTACGGAAGTAATTAAATTCCTCAAGGTAAGCTGCGTGAGAAAAATCGTAAAGTACGACCTAACGACAACCTACAAACACGATAGCGTCGGATTGTAATTTTATTATACCGGAAAACATAACTATATTACGCGAATGCACAAACACAAACCCCTTTTCCAGCATTTCTAGGAATCACATGGCGGCGCAGCCCGCTCCGTTCCTTGCAAGACCATCCAGATAGCGCTCGCCTCCACGCATCCGCAAGAAAGCGGCGATTTCCGGGAAACCTGACCAGCAGTCAGGAATCTTTGTATGCTATCTCTTTTTACTCCTAAATGCGAAGATAAAGCGTTCTCCGCATTTTTCCTTAGTTTGCTCGCATCTTTTTCCTATCCTATGCACGACTGCCTGTTATCTTTCCGTTGGCAAATAATCCTTATGTTTTTGTAGACAATTGCCCAATTTTCTCGCCACATCCTGCCTCTTTGCAATCGTACTAATTGAGCAGGAATGCCGGGCATGAGCCCGCCTCGGCGGTGCAAAGCGGCCAAAAGTGAACACCAGCTGCCGCAGTAGCACGTGAGGCGTTGCGTCGCTCTGGCAAGCATGCGTTACGCACACGTTCCTTGTCCATGCAAGCTTTCACCAGCGTTCTCACTGCCCCTCGGTAAGAGCCAACGAAAACGCGCATAACGTCTCAATGCGTGTACTTGAACGCGAAGCGATCATAACTCGACGGACGCTCAGCAGCGTTCAATTGGACGTTGGGCCAGGCCAAAATCTCGTTGGCCCGGACCCAAACTTCAGCTTTGCCCACCCTAAACATTAAGTTTGCCCACGCCCAAATTTAAGTTGGCCTACCCCCTATTGTCAATAGGTCCACGTCCAAATTTAAGGTTGGCTCAGCACCAAATAGAAGTTGGTCAGCCCCGTAATGAAGGTTGGCCAACCTCCTAACTACAGTTGTCCCACTCCCGAATTTCAGTTGGCCCTTGCTCATATCTTAAGGTGGTCCACCCCACAATTTTAATTTGCCCAACCTCAAATTTAGGTTGGCCCACCCGCAAATTTATGTTACTCACACCCAAATTTAATTTCGCCCACTCCCAAATTTCAAGTTGGACTACACCGAAATTTCTAGTTTACCGATCCCAAAAGTTCATCCAGCCCGCACGTACTAAAGCATCACCGTGGATGTGCTAAGGCGCCCAGTGCATTCTATTCTCATTACCCCAATAGGTTCAGCTGTCAGGTTCAGCTTCTCAGGTTCAATTTTCTAACAGCCACGGCTGAAGTGAGTGCTACAGGCGATTATCTTTTTATGGTAACGCATGCGCCGGCTATGATTATACGAACCATGAACAATAAAGCTATTGTTCTGTTATTTATAAGCCATCTAGTCGTTCAGGTCAAGTTTTATTAGTTCGAGATGTGTGAAACAATTCAGTTACATCGCATCGTATACCTGCGATAGCCCGTAGGGATGTAACAGGCAGGTTTTGATTGCAATAGCAGGGACGAGTGAGTGAAATTAGACCTTTCGTTGCACAAGCAGCCCTTTTTTCACAGTGGCGCGCAATGGTATGAACACGAGTAACGGCCTGTGCCTAGTACTGGACGTAAACATTGTCACCTTGTGATAAGGTGAAGAAGCAGAGGCTAGTGAAAAATTTGAGCAATCAAAACCAACTGTTTATTGCGGGAACCTGTGTCCAGAAAAAGAAGTAGCACTGAATGGACAGCGACAACGGCTAGCACAGTCGACGATCGTCGAAAATCTGATGAGCGGGTGAAGTGCGCCGGCTCTTATACACGGCTTGTCGATGGTTCCATTGTAGTTGCTGTACTCGCATGGCTTCAAGAAAATTCTGCACAATTAGCATAGTGCATAGAATCAGATTGCGGGTCAAGAGACAAGGTTAGAACCATCGATAACGTTCGAAAAACTTCCGGTGCATGCAAACGCGTCCTGCGCCGAATAATAATGTTTTACATTTATTAGTAGGTGAAAAGTGGTCAAGTGAGAAAGATTAGTAAGTGAACGCGTTAATATGAACGTTAGGGTCGCGATGAGGATATATGTAAATGTATGTCGTGAGTATTATGGAGTGCGGCTGAGCGTCAGTATGAGTTTAAACGTAGCTCGGGATAACTGCAATGCCTCCTATTTAAACGTATGTAAAATGCCAAAATTATTCCATGAAGTAATCGCGAACCGATATAAATCGCCTTTTTTGCATATGAGGAAGAAATTTTATTTCTGCTGACTGTATAAAGCGAATTTAACATTTAGTGTTTAGGGTGTCTCATCCAAATTGATAGAATTTGCTATGTTTGCAAATACTATAAGCGCGCAGGTATAGAAATCAGTAACAATGCATCAAACATGTTTTTTTTTTGCAGGGCTGTAAAAATGCACGTTTTACATATTCCAAATCAGACAAGTTTTATATGTGAATGAGAAACTTATGTAGAATTGTTATTATGTTTAGCACAAATTTGTGATCTATTTGAAAGTAGAGTACCTACGACAATGCAGTCAATGTCATTCATTCGTCCTCATTTCTTTTGCAGACATGTAGGTGTTGTCATGCCGTTGACGTATTACATTCGTAGTAATTACAGAGCCGGCATTCCTTACAGAGCTGTGGCCAATGAGTGGAACCTTGTCCACTGCTTTACACCTCCTAGCTACAGGCCCTTCCGCGGGTTCATGCAGGGAAACATTTCCTCGGGCCGTAGCGGCTCTGCGCAGACAACAAGTCGAGCTCCGTCGATGCAGCCGATTTCCACGTGGACATTTGGTACTATTCACTGCGTCAACGTAGTGCCGGGTGGCAGAAGAAGGCAGCAGATGGCGAGCTGCATGCGGCCCACGTGTCGTATTTTGGTTAAGTATGTCTCAGATTCAGCTTTATTTATGGCACGTGACTCGTCAAAAGGCGTTGTGTGTCGTTTAAAAATTCCGAGAATTACTCCAAAAGTGAACACTTTGTACAATAAAAAAAAACTGCAGTAGGCAATTTCCGCATTTATACTATTGTTTTCGTCTTCTGAGGTTTGTTCACGTTATTATTTCATGAAAGATTGCATATCCCACTATCACACCTCTTTGAGCGGCCGGAAGATACCCTACAAATCCAATCTGGCTTTGAAAGCAGATTTTTAGGCGCTACCCGCATTCTCGCATATTAAACTCTAGCTTGCTTATAATATCACGGAAGTGGTAAGGCATAGTTTTGTTGTGAACTGCCCTTTCATTACTCACATTCCTTTTTCAACCATGCTTTCTGATCCCTTAGCAGCGCTGCGCATTTCAATTTTTGGCGTGTTTACAGTTTTTCCCCTTCGTTGATTGCTATGAAAGCATCTGCAGGTGGTTCAGCGAATAAAAAAAAAAAATATTGGAAGTGCGAAAGTGTGAGCGTTTGCCTTTCCACGACCGTACTATTTCTCAACATGCGTTGTGACGCTTTAGGTGCGCAAAAAAGACGAAGTGGGTATTAAATGTTGTAAACAAAGCCTCTAATTCCAAAGTAGCTACTTTTCAGACAAGAGAAAATTTTTAGAGTACAAGTAATACATACACTTACTCGGAACTGTGCCTCTTCAGGACGGGGATGAGGGTGGGGAGGTAGTTAACAACACTAAAGTACTACATGTCCATTCTCTGCAAATGTATCAACTGCAATAATGCCGGTTTTACGTTATTGCAGCTAGCTAGTTACTTTATTGCTGGTAGATTAAGTACAGTGGTGCTGATTAAACTGAACAGCAATAAGTTGAGGCATTCCTCCACGCATTTTATAATATATAGTCAATAAAACCTTCGTTACGAAATTACACGTGCAAGACTGTCCAACCTTTAAGCATTGCAGTGGAAATCTACGTTCCCAGAAGGCGTCATTAAAACTACCCTCCGCACTCTGTGTACGTTAAAAACCTAATGGTCACCCTGAGTTAATTTAAGCTTTGACGCATACGAAATGCGCTTCAGGTTTTTGAAATACCTGGCCTACACACAAGCTGATGACTCCGGAAATCAGCACCGCCACATATGCAGGCATAAGTACAATCCTTTAAAATTGGACACTCGAACATTTGCGATATCTGAAACTAGCCATAGCGACTATTATTTTACGAACAAGCGCTAAGTTGCATCAACCTCACAAGTCGTTCACAAGGGATTTCATACAAACAAAGATTACAGGTGTTAGCCAAACCGCCTAAATGTAACATGATTTATGAACAAGCTGATGTAATTAAATTCTTTTTTAATTATTGCATTCTGATAAAGTTCTAGTAATACAGATAACTTGCGTAATGAAAGCGCAATATAAGCTGATTAACATATGCGGCCTCGATATACTGACTTTTTGTCGGGAACAAAGAAGTACCTTCACTCTGCTGGTTCTCACACAGAAAAGCATAATTAGATACGTGCATTACTAGACAGGAACACGCAAAAACTTTTCAGCGATGAAGGTGCGCAAGGCAAAATGTTCGTTTTCCAGCCCTACTATAGAGAATCAGAGAGCCTTTTGGAAATAAGGAAGATTGTATTTTGTAAGAGTTACCTTAGTAAATTCCCCACAACCTCCCAATAAAAAAAATCATATGACATATACGCCACAAGTCTAATTAAATGTTATGATCATGTGAGAAAACAACTTATTTATTACAGTCAATATAATAAACAAAGCGTAGAAGATGTAACCTACTCCCCCTCTCCCTAAGCACTCTTCCCACTGACTGACGCGTGCAAATGCGTGAATACAGCTACGCTGACGTCTGCAGCAAAGCGATTGCCACGCGGCCGGCTCCGCTTTGCTAAAGGACGAAAGATGTGGTCAGCGCCCCTGGCGGCCTCAGCGAGAAGCGTATACCTTTCGCTCCTCCAGCTGTGCGAAGCGTGATAGCAGCACGTGGCGGACAGTTCGACGGCCTCTCCGCGACTCTGCACTTTCCATCATCTCCGTTCACAGAAGGTGTTGACGCTCTGCTGGACGCCACATGTTCAAGTATAAAACACATCACTTGAATGACACACCATAAAGTAATATCAATGTCTTGCATGACAATGCGACACTCTAGTGGACGGCCCAGGCTCACAATGCAAGGTTTCCTTACAAATACAGGACAAATGCCAAAACGCTTTTCATCACACATTTTCCCTCACAAGTGACATATCGCGATTGATTACCATTCAATAATCATCATTTGAAAATAACTATTGATAACTCACTTCTGCTACACTGATGTATACCGAATCATGTGACGCGCGTCTCTAACTTCACAAGGACATCGATTCAAGTTTGAAGCATCCAGTCCCATGATACATGTAATAACCTTGCTAATTACCATATACACTCACTAAGGATTCGAGACAAACCAACTAGAACCATCTCGTCGTTACATTTAACATACAGGCGAATCCAGTCATATAAATTTGGTGTTGCCATCTAATTAGCTCATTCCTCATTCGAATACTCGCAATCAACATGTATGCGCCAGTACATTTCTCTAAAACTCTTTACCAAGTGAGAACTCAACCTGGTTATCGATATATAACGCACACAAACACACATTCGCACACACATACATGTTCATTTCTTTGCGAACAATGAGCAAGCCGAACATTCGCATTCACTTCAAACTAATTAGCCCATTCTTAATTAACGTTCTCCTAATTACCATGCACGCAAGGATACATTTCTCTAAAACACTTTACTAAGTTAAAGATCACAATGCATTCACTACGACCCCTGTAACTCGCTTGAACACCCAAGGAGCTTTCGAGCCCGTTTCGCATTCTAGAGTTCCTCGGTTCGATTTCAACTTAAACCCCAAATTTCATTTCAGCTCAATTACATTCCTTTAGTTACAGGAGCCTCCTTGAGAAATTTCGCGTCAATTCAGACATTTTTTCGCCTGCTAACGAATATTATTCATTTTTTTTACTTCCATTGGGTGTTCTCAATAACCTGACACGCACGGCCAACGCAAGATCAACGCGCCAACAATGCCAATGACGCCGGATTTTCTGGGTAACGGGGCTCTTATAGCCATTGGTTTTTGAACGTTACCACGGTCGGTATGTAGCAGCGCCTCTAGGTAGAGACAAGACGAAGCCTCATTACATGGTGCGGCAGAAGCTTCTGCACTCTTTAGAAATAACTTGCCAAAGACGCCGAATAGCCCGAACCAAACAAATTTTGTAACGGTTCACCCAAAGAAGAACAACAGCCCTGGACGCCAAAGCAGCATTCCCTTCAGATATGAGGCAATGATCAACAGCAAGCGCTATTCAGGCCACCAAATGACATCGCGTTCACACGAAGCCTCAGAAGAAGCCAATTAAGGTAGAAAGATTGCCTCAAATGTTTCTCACCGTGAATGAGTAATTCATCTTGTTGCAATCACTTCTGATAGAAAGATGCTGTGTGTTTTCTTGGCACTTAGAGCAAAAGCAATAAACGCATATCATATGGTACATTTCATGAGGAAGGATGTGCTGCCATGAGCCGAATCACCCCTCAAAACCCATCAGCGGACGTATTAGCACTATTCCTCCCGGTTCACAAGCTGAACACACACAATCATGTTCACAAGCATGTTGCATATTGCAGCACGAAAAGCTTCTATTATTTCTTTTCGGCTTCAGAATGGCCCCAGATGAGCTTGTTTTTAAATCCTCTTGATCATTGAATCTGATAGATGTTAAGAAGTATCTACTGTTCTGCACCTCAATTTGGCAGCTCTTCATCGCGCATTAGAAACACGAAGGTTACATTCGTGCTGCCATCGATGCTATTCCGATGCGACTCAAGGCTTGCATGCGCACGAAATGTGCTCTTTTCCTGTTATTACTGACCGTACATGACACCTTCCATGGGCGCATTTCACTTCTGCATATTTGCTGAGATGATGTTATTTGCTATTAGTGAGTTAGCAAATGTAAATGTTCTTTAACTGATTATAGAGTGTATATTGGATGGTACCGGACAATTAGATTTCAACTTATGGCTCTCAATACGGAAAATTTTAAAAATATATGATGAAATCAAGATGTACAAGAACATGCTTATCAATGACTCTTACTCAAGGCGGGCCTGCATCAACTTCGTTACTGTCCACAAATCTGAGTACGGTGAAGCCGAAAACCAGGATAAAAATGCAATGAAAGTTGCAGATGGAAAATTGACTATACCCTAAACTTCAGCAGTATGTTTTGCAGTGATGTCATCTAGGCTTTTACACGACACAGGTGTACCATCCCTAACAATAAATGGCCTGAAGAAGACATTATGAAGCTTGAATTTTGGTTCTTCATCTGCACATAAACGTTATTCACAATAATTTTCCGTTCTACTGGTATTTAAATGCAGCCCCTATTGCCGAGCTCGAGTACTGTAATCTCGTGCTCTGCATCATAGCATGAGACATCAAACCTCCAGATGCACAGCATTGCTACAATTGAGTGGACATTAATAATCGTTTCTCTCACTATGTTGCGACTTACCATGTTTAGTGAAGGCATCCCTGGATATTGAAAACTTGTTCATACATGAGTGATGGAGTGCGTTGGAGTATCGAGATTCCTGACCTAAGCAAAAGTAAAGCTTACTGGCATAAAGTAGGCCTAGTTCATTTTTAATATTACAAGAGAACCATTGCAGGTCGTGCATGATGTCAGATCATTCGTTTATCTTAATCTACTATTATTATTATTAATAACAATTGCAGTAAAACTGTTTCGTCATTTACTAACTCACGTTATTGGTTCATGTCCATTTTCTTTTGATATGGGTACACCAACACGTATGTTTCAACATAAGTATTTAGGGGTTATTTCTGCAAAAAATTCATTCTCACTCTAACCACACTAAACATGTAAACAAGAAAACACTTTTAAACTTAACGGCGCTGCACTTTGAACTATTCCCCACGTTATAGCAAGCAATACTTATTTTGTAAATTAGCACGGTTCGTGAATACGCATTCTTGGTGTGGTACTCTTACAAACAATGTGAAATGAGTTTACTTAAAACAAGCCAATAAAATTAATCGTTTCATTGGCCATAATTAAAGTCGCAGTCACTGAACCTGTGACTACACCTGCTGCGCTATCACAATTAATCGCTAAATTTTGTGCACTTGAACGCTGCCTGTGGCTTTTGCAACTGTAGTCATACTACAATTACCAAATAAAAGTCTACTTCTGATCTCTATGCTTAGAAGATACTGTTATTTGCTCATATACCAACACGTTCAAGTACCTTTTTTGCATTTGCAATACAATCCGGGAATTCAATATTCTGTGCTAATCGTTCTATGCCAATAAATTAGCTTTTAGTAGCCGTAAAAGAGTACTTCTCGAATTCGTTCGGTGCTTTACTTGTATTTTCTTTTTTTGTTGTTGATGTAAACTTGCCTGTATACTAATTTATTGTACCCACTGCTGCTACAGCCGTGAAATAGGGCTGTAATCTATGCTAACATATACACAAACTACATAATTCGCATGCGCGTCATTTCCAGTTCTTTCAGCCAGCGTGTTCACTATAGCTAGGCACCTGCCTGCTCGCGCTGCTATAGTGAGCTGTACTCCTGGTGCATTGTTCATACGATGGTACTACTCGCGTTATGATCATGCAGACCTGCGCAATTTTCGGTTGCAGCACAACAAGTAACACTGCGAAAAAGCCGAACTACACAGAACCAAGTCTGCACCATTTACCAAAAGTTGTAAAGCGCAAACGCAGACTCCTGTGGGAAAAATTTCGGTGCCTGTGTCGAGTACGAAAAACGTGATAAACTACAATCATTTCCAGAACGTGCACGGCCCCTTTCCAGATTGGGAAATTGATTCATGGTAGGGGAGCAACGCAAGGGGAAAAATTCTTAGCGCTTCATTGACAAACCCGATTGAAATAAAAAGGATTAGCACTGCATCGCACCTATTCTAGGCACCGGTTCAACCACTTAAACTATGTTAATCACTTTGCAAAGTGTAGTGACTGCGTAAGGCGCCATGACAAGAAAAAGAAAATGGCGAACACTTTGTCACCTTGGCTTTTTATTTTGTTAAAGCATTACCAGTAGTAGTGCCAAAATATAAAAAAGTGTATACGCAATATATATATATATATATATATATATATATATATATACATATATATATATATATACATATATATATATATATATATATATATATATATATATATATATATATCGCATCGCCAGTGTTTATGCGACGGGTCACGACGGACATTTGACCTAAGGGTCGATTGTCACAGTCAAAAATGTCGCGATGGCCTTCAAGAACGCGGCAAAGAGCTTCAGCTTGAGCAGGTGTAATGTCAGACGAAACCATCTTTTTACTGTCGACGTCAGTACCGTGCGATGACGTCACGGTATGGGCTGAGCTGTGATGTTCTTCCACTGTGAATGGCTCGATCTCATCATCCTGCAAAGCGCAAATTATAGCCAATGAAATCCCCTGAGGCTGAACTTGCGCGGTTAGCGCGAAATTGACAAGGGGAAGGCAGGTGGGGTTACCAGTAATTGTCAGAAAAGTGTGCGGCATGGTAACACCATGTGTAAGTATAACTGCCGGAACTGGTGCGACCACGTAATTACCGTCAGGTACAGCTTGTGAGGACAAGTCGACGTGTGTCACAGATTGAGGCGGTAGGCGAATAAAATCCATGCAACTCAAACGGCTTGGAGGCGGGTCCACATGGTCGGAAAGAAGAGGCAAGTGGAGGCGAAGATAGGCTGCCGAACAGTCAATGAGGGCAGAATGATTGGCAAGGAAATCCAAACCGAGAATGAGTTCGTGAGGGCAATGCTCGATGACGGTGAAGAGAACGACGGTTTGTCTCTCAGCAATGGTGAGTCGGGCAGAGCACATGCAAACAGTAGCGACAGTCCCTCCGTCGGCGACTTGTAGGATTCGGTTCGGGGCGGGCGTCAGAACTTTCTTGAGCGGACGGCGAAGAGCAGCACTCATAATGGAGACACAATCGCCCCGGTGTGAACAAACGTGCACACAGGAGCATTGTCCACGAGAACGTCCAAAAGATCCTTGTTCGTCGGTAAGGTGAAGCGAGGATTTGTTGCTAATTTCTTCATTGCAGCTTCACCTCCAGAAGCTGCACTGTCTAGTTTTCCGGTCGGGGTGCGGCGAGTAGGTTGGAGAAGGAGCATGGGGTGACGGGGGCGAACGTGATTGACGACGGGAGGGACAAGGCGAGCGGGAGTAGCGGGGTCGTGTCAAAGGTGTTGCAGGGTCAGATGATGGAGCGGGCATAGAAGGGGCGAAGGAAAAGGACGCGCCAGAGGGAAGAGGGTGGTAATCAGGAGAATAGCCCATCGCAGAACTCCAGTGGCTGCGGCAGTGGCGAGCGACATGTCCTATGCGTCGGCAGTTAAAACAGATCGGCTTGTCGTCCACGGTTCGCCATTCCGAGGGGTTGCGCTGTCCATAAGAGGAGTAAGAAGAGTGCGATGGGGACGTGCGTGGAGAAAGGGGCTCCGAGCCTATGGAACGAATGGATTGTAGGCCGACGTTGGACAACTCTTGACGGACGACGGCCTGGATCAAGGAGATTGTCACCGGAGAATGATCAGGTGACGGGAATGAAGCGGACGCCGGTTGTGCCGCTTCGACCTCACGACGAATGATGCGGGTCAAGCTGTCACATCCCGATGGCTGGTGGAAGAGGTCGTCACAGGATGACGTACCAGCTGTGTTGGGAAGTCGCGTGAGGTGCTGGGATACCCGGCGGCTTTTAGCATGCTCAAGACGGCGGCACTCCTTGAGAATCGTATCGGTGCTGGTGACGTTCGTAAACACCAGTAAATTGAAGGCATCGTCAGCAATGTCTTTGAGGACGTGATTAATTTTATCGTCCTCAGACATGGTCGGGTCAGCCATGGCACAAAGTGCCAAGACATCGAGAATGTACGACACGTAGGACTATGTCGACGTCTCTACACGTGTGGCAAGGGCTTTCTTGGCATTGACTTGGCAACCGAAGGGATTGCCAGAAAAGTCGCGGAGCTTCTCTTTCAGGAGATCTCAGCTCGAGATCTCCTCTTCGTGAGTCTGGAACCATGCAAGTGGAGCTTCATCGAGGTAGAAAAGAACGTTCGCAAGCATAATAGTCGGATCCCACCTGTGACTGGTGCTGACACGTTGGTATAAGCGGAGCCAGTCGTCAACATCAAGGCTGCCGACTCCGTTGAAAACACCAGGATCCAGAAGGGGGGGGGAAACGGCGACGTAGGTCGGGGCTGCAGGTGGAGACGGTTGCGTAGATGAAGTGCCGCCAACAGGAGCCGAAGTTGCACTGTCGCCGTTGCGACCGCTGCGAAGCTCCATGACGGGTACGGGGGACGTCAATCTCCACCAAATTAATGTTGCGTGTAGCCGGAGCCCAATGTATGTACAAAATATTTACAGGGAAGCTAACGGAAGGGCAAGATGGCGATGCTATATCAAACGGGGCCCACGTCGGCTTCTTTCTCCTCAGTGCAGCCAGCCTATGGTGGCTGTTCCGTAGCAATATATATATATATATATATATATATTCTGATTCGTGACAGTGCAAGGGCCCGCGGGCCCTTGCACTGTCACGAATCTAGTAGGCTTCCAACTGAACCATGGTACATTTTAAATGTTTGGCGAGGGAACGTCCTTCCTGGAGAATAAATATATGAGGATGGGGGAAGGGGGAGTTTCTTCTGCTAATCGATTGTACATTTACGCAATCGATTTTTACGTCATTCTATACCCTTTAGATCCATACGCTTTTTCTCAATTAACTTTTTGCCCTTGAACGTTTCTTTCGGCGTTTTATGTGGCGTCCCTTTTCTGGTTTGCTCGAATAGGAAAACTCGGATCAATTTAATCAAGTGGCCTCTCAGGAAGCTCTTCATACTAAGACGCGAGTTCAATGCCATCTTGAATCCCCTATAAATGTATGACGTACTGTTGACGTAAGCAATGTAATGACGTGCTCAACGGCTTTACGTCAGTAAACGGTTCAAGATTTACCCTTTTCGCGCATTGAAATACCTTTTGCTAAACATCACTTTAATTTGGTCGGTGGTGCTCAGTATATAGACGCGGATTTGAGATGTCTCGACCAAAGCTTTGACTTCAGCGGTTATATGTCCTAATATCTTTTTCCTGCTTCGCTTTTGAGCATGTTATGCTTTCTGTGGTTAGCACTCCGGGCTTTATCTTAGTACAAGTACCTTATAGCGCGCAGAATATGTTCTATCTAAACATATGGGCACTACTATAGTACTTTCAGGTTAACGTACTCCGTAAATATCTTTAGGGAGCTATAGCTAAGAACACAGTAGACGAATGCGCTCTGTTAACAGTCTCGAAACCCTTTTATTTCTGAAGAAGAGTCGGTTATAGTCAACTATGCCGGCAATGCACGCTATAGTTGCGGTTCTTCGAAGCACAATATCGTGCAATAATATCCTGTGTAGTCGCTTATAAAAATGGTGGCCTCCAGAGGGTCATTTTGCTCATATACGCAAGATGAAACCCCCTAGTACAACTTCTACTTGCATAGCAGATTGGAAGAGCAATTGAGCAATCAAATTGAAAGTTAAGAACGCAGTCAGAATAGCTTGCAGTGACGGCAGTGTTGAGTGCAGATGGCAGTGGTGAGGTGATGAGAGAAACGATTCTACAAAGTTTTGAATCAGTCCTAGGACCAAACACCAAATTGACCTTGCACCTAATTAGGGATTTCTTGTCCTTCCGGACCAAAATGTTCAAAAGTATGATCTGCAGCCACGCAGAAGAAAAATAAATAGGAAAAGCGAATGACGATTGCGACGAATCATTAGGTTTTCGTCAAGGCTCTAATTGCGATACTTCAATCATAACTACGCCTTTTAGCAATTTTGCGACATTTAAGCATAGGCAACCTCGGCCTATATATACAGGATTTAAAGGAAAGTAACTTTGAAGTTTGGAGGCGAATTCCATGCAAGTTTATTCCTGGACTTCTCTTTCTTCGCTCCTCCATAGTTGGGCTCTCCTGGCTCAATGCACGCTGTAGTCCCATATTTTTTCACTTGAAAAAGCTTTCTTTTTAGTCAGTGTTCGCCAAAACCACAATGTCAATATTGCAAACGCTGGAATGAGGGATATAGCCATAGTGACGGAACTTTATCGAACAACCATGGATATTAACCCCGAATTTATATCTATGTACACAACCATCTTTGGATTACGCCTCCCCCCCCTCCCCCGAATGGGAATGTGGCAGCCAGGATCTATAACGTGACCTGAAACTCTGCAGACTAAGGCCATAGTGATTGAGTTAGCCAGCGCGTCAAAAATGACCTTTTTGACCCCTTTCATGTTTTTCCCGTTACCGTCGCCTTCTGTAGTTCTCTCTCTCCGAAATCTTTAACTTTTCGTTGCAAATTGATCGCCAGTTTTTCAGCTAAACTTTTTCGCAAAGAGCTTTTTCAGCTCTTTGCGAAAGCGTCTGCTCAGCGCGTTTCTTTTTTGCGCTAGAGTCTCCAAAACACGCTCTGAGCTCCTGGACGAAAAGCTCCCATGAAGTCAGTGTGTCTTCGTGATTCTCATACCAGACGGGCGCTGTGTCGGTAAGGGAAAACACAACATTGGACAACTGTGCGGTCGAGTTCCAACCGTTAGACCGGCTCACCCTTCGGTAGTTTGTGAGCCACTCGTCGACATCTTCTCCGGCTTTTCCTCCGAATGTGAGTGGCGCCCGGTAGTATTGCCACGGAACACCAGGTGCTGGCCTTGAAGCCACGTCAGATCCCTCAGGAATCTGGCAGGCGTATTCAGGCATGTCAGGTGAGGGTGGCGGAAGTCCGGCAAGTCGACGGCTCCGAGGAAGTTGTAGCAGCGTAGGCTCCGTGGTTACGAGGTGTACCCCGCACCGTCCACCAATTTGTTACAAGCACGGGGAAAAGGGGTTAGGCGTGCGAGAGCAGGAACGGCAGGGTACGACCAACAGGAATAACCACTGCAGTCTTCATTTTTCTCTTCCCTTCTCTTCTTCATACCCGCGTCCCTTTTACGCGCTTGGACGTAGCAATATATATATATATATATATATATATATATATATATGTGTGTGTGTGTGTGTGTGTGTGTGTGTGTGTGTGTGTGTGTGTTTGTGTGTGTGTGTGTGTGTATGCGTGGGCGTGCGTGTGCGTCTAGTGACAATTGAGTTCTGAAGAATATGGCAAGCTGGAGGGTGGGTCATGAAAGATGATAATGTCATGCACACTTATGTAGCACGAAGCTAAATAGGAAACTCGCACGGATGGACGCGTGCATTATTGTACGGCTGTTCTCTGCGCTTTTTTGAAGCTTCCACCGATTTTCCCTAAAAAAAACAAATTTGTAAACACAGATGAACAGCTGTAAGAAATTTGGGCTGATCAGGAAAGCTTGAAGTTAGAGTAACACGCAAATATTTGGCGATGGATCAAGCCCTTTCGATTTTTCGGGGAAGAGATAACTCGTAGACCAGACATGCTTGCTAGCTTGGCGCAGTAAGTAGAAGTGAACGCTTCCATCGGACAAATGTCTAAAAAATGCCGCCAAATACAGAGTCGTCAAGTTGCCCTGGAAAACGGAATGATGGTCATGAGGAAACAAGTCTCTGAACTTGAGGACAATGCAATCCTAATTGACATTGCTCAACTCAGAACACCAATAAACGACCCTGAATGGCGTAGCAGGAAGCAGTAGCAAACGCAGAAAATCATATTGCGGGTTTTAGCAACAACAGTTTCATAGTGTTTATTAGTGCAACGCAATTCAGAGAGAAGCTTTGAGTTAAACTTGCAACAAGCATTGAGACACCTCTGCCACTACTATCGCGTCAGTTCATGTAAGAAATTGGCCGACGATTACGCTTCTTGGTAGTGCGATCTTTGAGCGCAGCTGTTGCCTTATTTCAGGAATAGGCAACCACGTACAAAACACGCAGCGCCGAAGGGAGGCCGTTGTGCATTTCGGATTGGGCAGCACACACCAGGATCCGCCGCTATCAAATTAGCGCCCCAGCGACGCGCAATCGCGCAATCTTAAAGTAGGCCACCGCCGCGGAGAGCGCGGCCGGGATATTAGAAATTATTTCATTTTTCTCCTGATGTGGGATGATAAAACGGGTGGAGAGCAGGGTTACTGAGTAGAGGTCATACACTCACTCCCTCACAGACAGGCCTCAATGTGGCCGCACAAGGTTGGGCTGGAAGTAGAAGTAAGACGATGAAACGCTATAGCTGTCTTTCGAGTCACCGCAACGGCACTGCACCAGGTAAGGGGAGGCATAGGGCAAGAGTAGAGGCGGGAGAAAGACAGCCAGGCGCAAGCACTGCCACAGGCGAGAAATGCCACTGAGGACCGCGCTTCGCAAGCAGGGAAACGAGAGACACGGCTGAGAGCCGTACAGCCACGCGACCCGGAGACGCAGGAGCAGAGAGCCGCCGATAACGCGTGAGGCGGCAGGGACAATACTCTGCGAACACTCGCAATCGCTATTACCGGGTCAATCTCTCGAGGTGTCCCAATGAAAACGTCCCAAACGTATCAAGTTTCTGGCTTGCCTGCAAGAAATTCATAAGGGTGTTCTCTGCCACTTGTCGATGAATGCGTGCATGGCGTCAGTAAAGAAATAAAACTTACATAAATCCACACAATTTTCTTCTAATGCGTAAGCATTATCTGGCACGTCTGCGACTTAGTTTTACCGCAGAAGCGTTGGGGGCCTTGTGTCCTAAGCAATCAACTGTTGGCGACGCACGACTTGTCGCGAAAAAATGTTCCGACCCACAACCACTCATGCCCTCCGTGTAGCGTAGTGGCGTTACGAAAGTAATTAAACTCATCAAGTTAAGCTGCGTGAGAAAAATTGTAATGTACAACCTAACCACCACCTACAAACATGATAGCGTCGGATTGTAATTTGAATATACCAGAAGACAGAATTATGTTACCCGAATGCACGAATACAAACCTCTTTTCCAGCGTTTCAAGCAATCACATGGCGGTGCGTCGCACGCAGTTCCTTGCAATACCATCCAGATAGCGCTTGCCGCCACGCATCCGCAAAAAAGCTGCGATTGCCGGGAAGCCTGACAAGCAGTCAGGGATCTTTGAATGCTACCTCTTTTTATTCCTAAATGCGAAGATTAAGCGTAGTCCACATTTTTCATTAGTTTGCTCGCTTCTTTTTCCTATCCTATGCGCGTCTGCCTCTGATCTTTCCGGTGGCAAATAACCCTTATGAGTTTGTAGACAAATGCCAAATTTTCTCGCCGCATCCGGCCTCTTCAATGCAATCGTACTAATTGAGCTGGCATGCCCGGCATGAGCGCGCCTCGACGGAGCAGAGCGCTCAAAAGAGACCAGCTGCCGCAGTAGCACGTGAGGCGTTGCTTGAGGGGAGAGTGCATCGCCGAGGTGCCATGTCGCTCTCGCAAGCATGCGTTATGCACACATTCCTTGTCCTTGCAAGCTTTCACCAGCGTTCTCACGGCCTTTCGGTAAGAGCCAACGAAAACGCGCCTAGCGTCTCAATGCGCGTACTTGACCGCGAAGCGATCATAACTCAATGGACGCTCAGCATCGTTCAATTGGACATTGGGCCAAGCCAAAATCTCAAGTTGGCCCAGACCCAAATTTCAGCTTTGCCCACCCTCAATGTCAAGTTGGCCCACGCCCAAATTTAACTTGCCCCACCCCCGAATGTCAATAGGCCCACGTCCAAATTTAAGGTTGAGTCAGCACCAAATAGATGTTGGCCCACCCCGTAATGAAGGTTGGCCAACCTCCTAATTACAGTTGTCCCATTTCAGTTTGCCCTCGCTCATATCTTAAGGTGGCCCACCTCCAAATTTTAAGTTGCCCACCCCCAAATTTAGGTTGGCCCACCCCCAAATATTAAGTTGCCCACACCCACATTTAGGTTAGCCCACTCCCAAATTTCAAGTTGGCCTACACCGAAATTTCTAGTTTACCGATTCAAAAATTTTATCCGGCCCGCCCATACTAAACCATCACTGTGTATTTTCTAAGGCGCCCTATGTATTCTATTTTCATTACAGTGATAGGATCAGCGGTCAGGTTCAGCTTCCCAGGTTCCGTTTTCTAACAGCCACGGATGAAGTGACTGCTACTGGCGATTATCTCTTTATTGAAACGCATGCGCCGGCTATCATTATACGAACGATGAACAATAAAGCTATTGCTGTTATTTAGAAGCCGTCTAGGCGTTCAACTCAAGTTTGATTGGTTCGAGATCAGTCAAACACTTCAGTTCCATCGCATCGAATACCTGCGATAGCCCATAGGGATGTACCTGGTAGGTTTTGATTGCAATAGCAGGTACGAGTTGGTGAAAATAGACGTTTCGTTGCACAAGCAGCCCTTTTGTACCGTGGCGCGTAATGGTATGAACACGAGTAAGGGCCTGTGCGCAGTACTGGACGTAAACATTGTCACGTTGTGATACGGTGACGAAGCACACGTTAGTGAGACATTTGAACAATTAAAACTAACTGTTTATTGCGTGAACCTGTGCCCAGAAAAACAAGTAGCACTGAATGGACAGCGACAGCGGCGAGCGCAGTCGGCGATCGTCGAGAATCTGATGAGCAGGTCAAGCGCGCCGGCTTTTATACACGGCTCGTCGAAGGTTGTAGTGTAATTGCTGGCACTCGCTTGGCTTCAAGAAAATTCTGCACAATTAGCATAGCGCATAGAATCAGATTACGCAAGATTTCGTGACAAGAGACGAGGTTAGAACCATCGATAAAGTTCGAAATGCTTCCGGTACATGCGAACGCGTCCTGCGCCGAATAATAATGTTTTACATTTGTTAGTCGGTGAAAAGTGGTCAGGTGAGAAAGCTTAGTAAGCGAACGCGTCAACATGAACGTTAGTGTTGCGATGAGGATATACGTAAATGTACGGCGTGAGTATTATGGAGTGTGGCTGAACGTCATTATGAGTTAAAGCGTAGCTCGGGACTAACTGTAATGCTTCCTATTGAAACGTATGTAAAATTCATAAATTATTTCATGAAACAATCCCGAACCGATATAAATCACCTTTTTTGCATATGAGAACGAAATTTTATTTCTGTGGACTGTAGGAAGCGAATTTATCATTTGGTTTTCAGAGTGTCTCATCAAAGTTGATAGAATTTGCTATGTTTACAATTACCATAAGCACGCAACTATACAAATCAGTAACAATGCATCAAAAATGTTTTTGCAGCACTGTAAAATGCACGTTTAAGATATTCCAAAACAGGCAAGTTTTAATTGTGAATTGAAAGATTACGTAGAATTGTTTTTGTTTAGTACAAATTAGTGATCTATATGAAAGTAGTGTATCCACAACAACGCAGTCAAGGTCATTCAATCAGCGCCACTGTACTGAAGAAGACGAGCATTCTGCTGGTCCTCTTTCCGAAAGCGAGTCCTGAAAGCGCTTCTTTTATCTACCAACCGCTTCAGTCTTGGCCCATGAGTGGAACCTTGTCCGCTATGTTACACCTCCTAGCTACAGGCCCTTTCGCGGACTCATGCGGGGAAACCATCCCTGTGGCTGTAGCGGCTCCGTGCAGACAAGGGCAGCTCCGTCGATACAGCCGATTTCCACGTGGACATTTGGTATTAGTTACCGCGTCAACGTAGTGCCGGGTGGCAGAAGAGAGCGGCAGATGGTGAGCTGCATGCGGTCCACGTGTTATAATTTGCTTAAGTATGTCTCAGGTTCAGCTTTATGGCGCGTGACTCGCAAAAAGTCGTGTTCCGTCTGAAACTTCAGCGAATGGCTCCAAAAGAGAACGCTTTCTATAATAAAAAACTGCAGTAGGCACTTCCAGCATTTATAATGTTGTAGTCATCTTCTGAGGTTTGTTCAGGTTATTATTTTTCACTAAAGATTGCATATCCCACAATCACACCTCTTTGAGCTGCCGGAATATATCCTGCAACGCTGATCTGGCTTTGAGAGCAGATTTTTAGGCACTATCCGCATCCTCGCATATTAAACTCTAGATTGCGTATCACATCATGGAAGTGGTGAGGCCTAGTTTTGTTGTGAACTGCCCGGACATTAGTCACATTTCTTTTTCTGGCACGTTTCCTCATCCCTTAGCTGCGCTGCGCATTTCTATTTTTTGGTGTGTTTACCGTTTTTCCCCTTGATGGATTGCTATGAAAGCCTCCGAAGGTGGTTCAGCGAATCCAAAAAGATTGCAAGTGTGAAGGTCTACACATTTGCATTTCCACGGCCGTACTATTTCTCAACATGCTTCGCGGCGCTTTGGGTAGGCAAGGAAAGACGAAGTGGGTATTGAAGGTTGTAAACCAACCTCTAACAGCAAAGTAGCTGCTTTTCAGACATAAGAAAATTTTTAGAACATAAGTAATACACCTACGCGGAACTGTGCCACACCTACGCGGAACATTAGGACGGGGGTGAGGGTGCGGGAATGGATAACAGCACTCAATGACTTCATGTCTATTCTGTTGCGTTTCGCCTGCGACACGCGGTTTTGCCGGCGCGACTGCGGCGGGGCGGCAGACATTTTGGCCCGTTCGGCGTCGCCGCAACGCTCCCCGCCAGGCGTTTCCAGGCGTTTCCAGGCATGTTCCGATGCCACGTGTCTTCATGTGCGTGTGTGAGTGTATGTGCCATTGTGCCCGAACCAGGCGATGCGACAGCAGGGGTCACCCTCTCCTTCCAGTCATTGTGCCCGAACCAGGCGATGCGACAGCAGGGGTCACCCTCTCCTCCCAGTCTTTGTGCCCGACCGGCGGCGCTACGACAGTGTGCGTCACCATTAGCCCATTGTACAATCACGTGCTCGTCTATTGAGGGGTTCCTTCTTGCCCTCAACTGCGAGAGTATAAAAACAGCTGCCCCCGGACGCCAAAAGGAGGGCTCCGATTTCTTCTGTTGAGTAAAGTGCTCTCCCGTCTCTCTACTTCGGTCAACCTGACCGCCAACTCTTTGCGATGTTAAAATAAACAAGTTGGTCTGTTGTTACCAGTCGACTCATGCTTTGCCGGGACCTTCGGATGCTTCCAGTTGTACCCCAGGCCGCCAGGCCAACGCTACCCTTGGGGCTTGCGACCCAGGTACAGCCACGGGCGTCAGCGCCAAGTTCCCAACAACCGATGCCATCGGTGGGATCCAAACAACTGGTGGCAGCGGTGGGATCGCCTCCGACTTCAAATAACTGTCTGCCAGCGGTGAGATCGCGACAACGGAGGCCAGCAGCGAAGAGATGCAGTTGACTGTATGCTGAGCAGCTCAACGACGATCCGGGAGCAGTGCAACGAGCCCTGTGTGATGACTGGTTGCCTGCAGCGGAACGACTGCGCGGAACTCTTGGCTGCGAGGTTTGGTGAGTGCGGGACTTTCTTCTTCTGAGCTTTGCCAGGCTTTTGTTAGTGTCAGAAACAGAGCTGGTAATTGTGATTGTCGTTGCTGCCGGGTTAGTTTGCGGCAAGACTATAGTAAGCAGTAGAGAAAGCAGCATTCAGAGCAGCCATGGATTTGAAGTCGTTGCGCAAACCGAAATTGTTGGAGCTTGCAAGAGAGTTGGGTCTGGATGTCTCAGACAAACTAAGAAAACCTGAACTGCTAAAGGCTATTCTTGAGTTAGAGGCTGAGGATGACGAGCTGTCGGAATGCCTTGAGACCATTGAGGAGAGGGAGACTGCAAAAAGGCAGGAGCGCGAACTTAAAGAGCAAAAAGAAAAAGAAGAGCGTGAACGTAAAGAACAGAAAGAAAAAGAAGAGCGTGAACGTAAAGAACAGAAAGAAAAAGAAGAGCGTGAACGTAAAGAACAGAAAGAGCGAGAGCAACAAGAGCGTGACCGTCAACACGCTTTGGAAATGAAGCGTCTTGAGGTAGAGATGGAACGCGCTCGTAATGGAAGTCAGGCACACGGTGCAGGAGAACGCGTATTGTTCAAAATGACTGACCTGATGCGGCCGTTTAAGCTTGGAGAGGACATTGGTTTGTTCCTGGTTAACTTTGAGCGAACGTGCGAGAAGCAGGGGTTCTCTCGGGAAACGTGGCCACAGCGCTTGCTCACTTTGTTACCCGGCGAGGCGGCCGACGTAGTCGCTCGCTTGGATAGAGAGGAGGCAGAGGATTTCGACACAGTGAAATCGAGTCTTCTAAAAAAGTACCGGCTGTCTGCGGAGGCGTTCCGTCGGAAGTTTCGGGAAAATGAGAAAGGCAAAAGTGAGTCATATACAGAGTTTGCGTATAGGCTTATGTCGAACATGCAGGAGTGGCTCAAAGAAGAGAAAGCGTTTGGTGACCACGATAAAGTTCTGCAGTGCTTCGGGCTAGAACAGTTTTATAGTCGGTTACCGGAGAACGTGCGATACTGCGTCTTGGATAGGCCAGACGTTTGTACGGTGGCTAAAGCCGCTGAGCTAGCCGAGGAGTTTGTGACGCGTCGGGCTCGCGGAGCTAAGGACGGTCAAAAGGGTGAATTTGGCTTGAAGTTTGAGAGGCCGAAGTTCACACCCATGAGAGCAAAGGGGAACACGCGTAGTGCGGATGCGAGTGGAAGCAGTGCGACCGAACCTAAGGAGACGGCGGCAGCCGAAGCCGAACGCAGAAAGCGGTTCGAGATGAGGCAAGCGCGCGTTTGTTATACGTGCCAGAAGCCGGGTCACTTTTCGGCGCAGTGTCCGGAAACAACACCAAAAGTCGTGTTTTTTTCATTATGCAGCACTGACGAGAACATGAAGCTTCTCGAGCCTTACATGCGAAACCTCCTCGTGAAGGGGAAAGAGTGCCGAGTGCTTCGCGATTCCGCAGCTACGATGGATGTAGTTCACCCCTCTTACGTAGAACCCCATATGTTCACGGGCGAGTGCGCATGGATCAAGCAAGCCGTGGAAGCTCATAGCGTGTGTCTGCCGGTAGCAAAAGTGCTTATTGAAGGACCTTTCGGAGCGCTTGAGACGGAGGCGGCAGTGTCATCTATGCTGCCCCCCCCAGTACCCGTACCTATTTTCAAACAGGTCCGATCACCTCCTGCGCGAGAAGGGGCTTTTGTTTGGTGAAGCTAGAGTTCAGGCCTTAACCAGATCGAAGGTTCGGGAGCTCGCTGCAAAGGCGGTAGTTGCGGGGCCGATGTTATCAAACAACGAAAAAGGGTCAGAGGCGCAGCAAGCCGATATTCAGAGCACGCCCGAACTGAATAAAATTGAGTCTGTAGCGTTGAAGGCGCCAGATACTGGAGAGGAAATGCCCGACACGGGAAAGTTAGAAGAGCTATCTACTGATTTGCTCATCGCGCCTACGTCAGACGGACTTGATAGGTTGCTAAAAGTCAGCCGGTCGGCTTTGATAGCCGAGCAAAAGAAGGATGGTAGCCTACAAAACATACGCTGCAATGTCAAGGAAGGTATCGCCAGGAAAAATGCGCGTTTTGTGGAAAGAGGTGGAGTCCTGTACCGGAAGTATCTAGACCGCAGAGGAGTGGAGTTCGATCAGCTGATCGTTCCTCAATGCTATCGTGAGGATTTGTTGCGCTTGTCGCACGGGGGTTCGTGGTCCGGACACCTAGGAGTTAAGAAAACTAACGACCGTCTCTTGCAAGAGTACTATTGGCCAGGGTGTTTTCGGGACGCAGACCACTTCGTGAGGTCATGTGACACCTGTCAGCGGGTAGGCAAACCAGGGGACAAATCGAGGGCGCCGTTGAAATTGGTACCTATCATAACGGAGCCTTTTAGACGGCTCGTTATTGATACAGTGGGACCTCTGCCGGTAACAGCCACGGGGTACAGACACATTTTGACTGTGATCTGCCCAGCGACAAAGTTCCCTGAAGCAGTGCCGCTTAAAGAACTCAGCTCAGTTGAGATAGTTAATGCACTACTGTCCATATTTGCGCGAGTTGGTTTCCCTGCGGAAATCCAATCAGATCAGGGCACAGTGTTTACTAGCGCTTTGACGACAACTTTTCTCGAAAGGTGTGGGGTAAAGCTGTTACACAGCTCAGTGTACCACCCACAGTCGAATTCCGTTGAGAAGCTCCACTCCGTCATGAAGCGCGTGTTGAGAGCGTTGTGATTTGAACATCGAACTGACTGGGAGCTGTGTCTGCCTGGGGTGATGTTTGCTTTAAGGACCGCGCCGCATGCGGCTACGGGGTTTTCGCCAGCTGAACTGGTGTACGGTCGCTCGCTTCGATCTCCGCTTCGCATGCTTCGAGAATCGTGGGAAGGTAGGGGCGACGACCCAGTCGTGGTGGAGTACGTACTTAAGCTCCTCGAACGCTTAAGAAGGGCACAGGAGTTGTCAGGTGAAGCAATGACAAAGGCCCAGCAGAGGGCCAAGGTTTATTATGATCGGACAGCCAGGGCCCGTCGTTTTGAGGTGGGCGATGAGGTCATGATATTGCGCACATCGCTAAACAACAAACTAGACGTGCAGTGGGAGGGCCCAGCACGAATTGTTCAGAAACTGTCGGACGTTAACTACGTGGTAAGTCTGCCAGGAAAGCGGAAAGCACAGCAAGTTTACCACTGTAATCTGCTCAAACCTTATAGACAAAGGGAAGCAGTGGTGTGCATGATGGTAAACGTTCCTGAAGAGCTTCCGGTCGAGCTTCCGGGACTAGGCTCAGTGAAGAACAGGGAAGACACCGGTCAAGTCATTAGTGACCTTATCAGTAAAGCACCGCTGTCGCCCGAGCAGAAAACCGAACTACACCAGCTATTACAAGAGTTTCAAGGTCTGTTCTCTGAGAGGCCTGGTAGGACTTCTGTACTTACTCATGATATAGAACTTACCTCCCCAGAGCCAGTACGATCCAAGGCGTATCGGGTGTCACCCCGCCAGAGCGATATTATGGAGGCTGAGGTAAAGAAAATGCTACAGCTCGGTGTTATTGAGGCAGGTGAGAGTGATTATACCTCCCCTTTGATTTTAGTTGAGGTACCGGGCAAGGAACCTCGTCCTTGCGTCGACTACCGCAGGCTTAATTCCATCACTAAGGATCAAATTTATCCGATCCCTAACATCGAGGAGCGCCTTGAGAAAGTTAGTAGCGCTCAGTTTATTTCCACCCTAGATCTTGTCAGGGGTTATTGGCAGGTTCCACTTACAGAAGAGGCTAGTAGGTATGCGGCGTTCATTTCACCAATGGGAACATTCCGTCCTAAAGTGTTGAGTTTTGGTTTGAAGAACGCGCCATACTGTTTTTCAAGCCTCATGGATAAAGTGTTGCGGGGACAGCAAGAATTCGCTTTACCGTATCTAGACGACGTAGCGATATTCTCCGCATCCTGGTCTGAGCATATGGCACACTTGCGGGCAGTGCTAACCCGCCTGCGCGAAGCGGGCTTGACAGTCAAGGCTCCTAAGTGCCAGTTAGCACAGGCCGAGGTTGTCTACCTCGGTCACGTGATTGGTCAGGGTCGTCGCCGCCCCTCTGAAATAAAAGTGGCCGCTGTGCGAGACTTTCCGCAACCGCGCACCAAGACCGATATTCGGTCGTTCTTGGGTGTCGCCGGCTACTATCAGAGGTACATCCCTAGGTACTCTGATATCGCGGCTCCCCTGACGGATGCTCTAAGAAAGACAGAGCCTCAAACAGTCGTCTGGGACGAGACAAAGGAAAGAGCTTTTAGCGCCCTAAAGAGTGCCCTAACAAACCAACCTGTGCTACGATCGCCAGACTATACAAAAGGGTTCGTTGTTCAGTGCGATGCTAGTGAGCGAGGCATGGGCGTTGTACTGTGCCAACTGGAAAATGGAGAAGTAGAACACCCCGTCCTGTATGCTAGTCGTAAGCTGACCAGTCGTGAGCAGGCGTATAGCGCCACCGAGAAAGAGTGTGCATGTCTCGTGTGGGCCGTTCAGAAATTGTCATGCTATCTAGCCGGCTCGAGGTTTATCATTGAGACGGATCACTGCCCTCTCCAATGGCTGCAGACCATCTCTCCCAAAAATGGCCGCCTCCTGCGCTGGAGCCTCGCTTTACAACAATATTCCTTTGAGGTGCGTTACAAAAAGGGGAGTCTCAACGGTAACGCCGATGGCTTAAGTCGAAGCCCCTAACGTAGGAATCAGCCTCAAAATTGTTGGTTACTGATGTTTTTCTTCCTGAGGCAGGATTTTTTTTAACATATTGCTTTTGTTTAGTGTTTCAAAGTGATGATATGCTTTCTAGTGCAATTTTCCAATTTGTGGACGCGTTCTGAGTGATGCTAGACTACTGTAAGGAACTAGGCAGTGGTATAAAAAGGGGAAAGAGCCTGGCAGGGCTTAGTGAGGGTTGTGCCGTGCTTGCTGACTGAGCGGTTGAGTTTCAGCGTAGTTCTAACGCTTGCCGGGAACGAGAACAAAAATGTGAACTCTCCCGAAGTCACTTTGCAGTGTCCCGTGCGAACCTGAACGACAGAACGAGGCCTTCTCTGTGCGCTGCGCTCAAGAAACGTCGAGGGACGCCCGACTTCGGTTATGAGCATCATCGAGCGACATCCCTCCGGACAGCGGATGCAGTCCCCTGTCCATCGGGATCTCCTTCCCCCGGCGGGGCGGTCTGTTGCGTTTCGCCTGCGACACGCGGTTTTGCCGGCGCGACTGCGGCGGGGCGGCAGAAATTTTGGCCCGTTCGGCGTCGCCGCAACGCTCCCCGCCAGGCGTTTCCAGGCGTTTCCAGGCATGTTCCGATGCCACGTGTCTTCATGTGCGTGTGTGAGTGTATGTGCCATTGTGCCCGAACCAGGCGATGCGACAGCAGGGGTCACCCTCTCCTTCCAGTCATTGTGCCCGAACCAGGCGATGCGACAGCAGGGGTCACCCTCTCCTCCCAGTCTTTGTGCCCGACCGGCGGCGCTACGACAGTGTGCGTCACCATTAGCCCATTGTACAATCACGTGCTCGTCTATTGAGGGGTTCCTTCTTGCCCTCAACTGCGAGAGTATAAAAACAGCTGCCCCCGGACGCCAAAAGGAGGGCTCCGATTTCTTCTGTTGAGTAAAGTGCTCTCCCGTCTCTCTACTTCGGTCAACCTGACCGCCAACTCTTTGCGATGTTAAAATAAACAAGTTGTTCTGTTGTTACCAGTCGACTCATGCTTTGCCGGGACCTTCGGATGCTTCCAGTTGTACCCCAGGCCGCCAGGCCAACGCTACCCTTGGGGCTTGCGACCCAGGTACAACCACGGGCGTCAGCGCCGAGTTCCCAACAACCGATGCCATCGGTGGGATCCAAACAATTCTCTGCAAATGTATCAACTGCACTAATGCTGCTTTTTCTTTATTGCAGCTAGTTAGAGTAAGTACAGTGGTGCACATTGAACTCCACAGCAACAGGTTGAGGCATTCGCCACTGCTTTTTAAAATAAAAAGTCAATAAAACCTTTTTTAAGAAATTACACGTGTAAGACTGTCCAACCTTTAAGCATTGCAGTGAAAAGGTACGTTCCTAGAAGGCGTCATTAAAACTGCCCTGTGCACTCTGTGTACGCCAAAAGCCTAAAGGTCACCATGAGTTACATTAAGCTTTGACGTATACGAAATGCGTTTCAGGCTTTTGAAATACCTGGCCTGTACAGAAACTGTGTACTCCGGAAATCAGCACTGCCACATATGCAGGTATAAGTACAATCCTTCAAAATTGGACATTCCAACATTTGCGATACTTGAAACAAGCTTTTTTTTACTATTATTTCACGAGCAAGCGCTAAGTTGCATCAACCTCACAAGTCTTTCAGAAAGGATTTCATACAAACAAAGATTGCAGGTGTTAGCCAAACCGCCTAAATGTAACATGATTTATAACAAGCTGAGATAATTAAATGCTTTTTTAACCATTGCAGTCTCGTCAATTTCTAGTAATACAGATAAATTGCCTAATGAAAGCGCAATATAACCTCATTAACATATCGGGACTCGATATATTGATTTTTGTCTGGAACAAAGAAGTAGCTTCCCTCTGCTGGTTGTCACACAGAAAAGCATGACTAGATACGTGCAGTACTAGACAGGAACACGCAAAACATTTTCTGCGAACAAGGTGCGCAAGGCAAAAAGCGGTTTCCAGTCCTACTATATAGAATCAGAAAGCCTTGAGCAAATAAGGAAGATTGTATTTTGCAAGAGTTAGCTTAGTAAATTCTCCACAACCTTCCAGTAAAAAAAATCATATGACATATACGCCACAAGTCTAATTAAGTGTTATGATCATGTGAGAAAAGAACTTAATTAATACAGTCAATATAATAAACAGAGCGTAGAAGAGGTAACCTCCAACCCCTCTCCCCATGCATTCTTTCCACTGACTGACGCGTACAAATGCGTCAATACAGCTGCGCTGACCTTTGCAGCAAAGCGAACGCCACGCGGCCGGCTCCGCTTTGCTCAAGGCCGAAGGATGTGGTCAGCGCACCTGGCGGCCTCAGTGAGAAGCGTATACCTTTCGCTCCTCCAGCTGTGCGAAGCGTCATAGATGCACGTGGCGTACAGTTCAGCGGCCTCTCCACGACTCTGCACTTTCCATCATCTCCGTTCACAGAAGGTGTTGACGCTCTCCTGAACGCCACATGTCCAAGCATCAAACACATCACTTGAATAACACACCAAAAAGTAAAATCAGTGTGTTACATGACAATGCGACACTCTAGTGGACGGCCCAGGCTCAGACTGCAAGGTTTCCTTACAACTACAGGACAAATGGCAAAACGCTTTTCATCACATATTATCCATCACAAATGACAATTCGCGATTGATTACCAATCAATAATAATAATTTGAAAATATTTGCTGCTAAGTCACTTCTGCTACACTGATGTATACCGAATCATGTGGCGCGCGTCTCTAACTTCACAAGGACATCGATTAAAGTTCGATGAAGCGTCCTGTCACATAACACATGTAATAACCTTACTATTTACCGTATACACTCATTTACGATTCCAGACAATCCAACTACAACCATCTCATCGTGACATTTAACATACACTCGAATCCAGTCATATATATTTGATATTGCCACCTTGCGTTTTTACTTCAATCTAATTAGCTCCATTCCTCATTCGAATACTCCAAATCAACATGTATACGCCAGTACATTTCTTTAATACTCTCTACCATGTGAGAACTGAACCTGCTTATCGACATATAACGCACACAAACACACATTCGCACACACACACAGATTCATTTCTATGAGAACAATCAGCAAACCGAACATTCCCATTCACTTCAGACTAATTAGCATATTAGTAATGAACTTTCTCATAATTATCATGCACGCAAGGGTACATTTCTCTAAAACACTTTACTCACGTAAAGATCACAATGCATTCACTACGAACCCTGTAACTCACTTGAACCCCCAAGGAGCTTTCGAGCCCGTTTCGCATTCTAGAGTTCCTCGGTTCGATTTCCACCTAAACCCCAAATTTCATTTGAGCTCAATTACATTCGTTTGGTTACAGGATCCTCCCTGAGAAATTTCGCTTCAATTCTAACATTTTTCGCCTGCTAACGAATGTTATTCATTTTTTCCTTCCATCGGGAGTTCTCGATACGCTGACACGCACGGCCAACGCATGATCAACGCGCCAACAATGCCAATGACGCTGGATTTTCTGGGTAACGGGGCTCTTATAGCCATTGGTTTTTGAACGTTACCTTGGTCGGTATGTAGCAGCGCCTCTAGGTAGAGACAAGACGAAGCCTCATTACATGGTGCGGCAGAAGCTTCTGCACTCTTTAGATATAAATTGCCAAAGACGCCAAATAGCCCAAACCAAACAAATTTGCAATGTTTCAACCAAAGAACAACAGCCCTGGCCGCCAAAGCAGCATTCGCTTCAGACATGAGGCAATGTTCAACAGCAAGTGCTATTCACGCCACTAAATGACATCGCGCTCACACGAAGCCTCAGAAGAAGCCAATTAAGGTAGAAAGATTGCCTCAAATGTTTCTCACCTTGAATCAGTAATGCTTCTTATTGCAATCACTTCTGATAGAAAGATTCCGTGAGTTTTCTTGGTACTTAGAGCCAAAGAAATAAACGCATATCATATGGTACATTTCATGAGGAAGGAGGTCCTGCCATGAGACGAATCACCCCTCAAAAGCCATCAGCGGACGTATTAGCACTATTCCTCGCCGGTTCGCAAGCTGAAGGTGTTGCACAATGTTGCACGAAAAGCTTCCATTATTTCTTTTCCGCTTCAAAATGGCCCCCGATGAGCTCGTTTTTAAACCTTATCGATCATTGAATCTGACAGATGTTAAGAAGGCTCCACTGTTCTTCACCGCAATTTGGCAGCTCTCCATCGGGCATTAGAAACACGAAGGCTAAATTCGTGCTGCCATCGATGCTATTCCGAAGCGACTCAAGGCTTCCATTCGCACGAAATGTGGTCTTTCCGAAGAGTAGATTTGATTTTGAGTAGGTAGGCCTTACACAATCAGCTAACATATGTTAAACGCATGGCAAGGATATTGATGAAGCTTTATTCGAGTGCTAAACATATTGCCGCACCCTGCGTAGCATCCTTTTTATAGAACATCTTAACACATATCAGTTTTAGTTGCTCAACGACGTGTAATACAACCTAAGCAGTGCCAGCAGCACCCTGAAGGGCAATCTTGTTTTCAGTTCAGAGCGGCGGCTCTCTCAATGGAGGTGGTCAGGCAGCGGTACCGTTCGCAATTGACGGCACCAAAAAGACAGCGGCAAACGGCGGAAAGACGGAACCATACGATTTCCTTTTTCGCGGAATTTCTGCATTGAGAAAGGTTTCATTACCGGAGCATTGCCGAACTTTCACGGCGCAGCTACACATAATCTTGGCCGGAACGAGAGTATTTGCCAACTATGCTGCTACACAAGCTACTGTGACAGCTCCGCAAGACGACGACACAAACCTTTCTTCAGTGTTCCCTGAAACACCAGATGCAGAGTGACACTTCAATTGTGACGTTTCTACACAAGCCTACGTTTGTTTGGCGATACGCTAGACTGGAAAAGCATAACGCAATTTAAGGCACACAAGGAAAGCTTAAACGAAGACAACGGCTTAGTATATCGAAACCATGGCGTTTCAACGATACACAAGGTGGTGACGATTCATTGTGCTTCACAATGAAAATGCGCAACAACTCCCCACTGCCCTCACATGCTCACACAACAATCAAATCTATCGAAAAGACAGGTTATCATCCTGAAATTTGGATTTGTGCGAGAAACGTTGATGTAATCGTGGAACAAACGCTCGCAATCCCTCCCATCATAATCTAATAGAATTCCAGCTGAACGATGGTAAAATTTATGATATCTTTAGCGTGGAAATGTCCTTCCTGGAGTATAAAAATATGAGGATGGGGGGAGGGCGGAGTTTTTGTGCTAAGCAATTGTACGTTTCCGCACTCAATGTTCACGTCAGGCTATATCCTGTAGCTTCATGTTTTTTTTTTTTCAAATTAGTTAACTCTTCTCTTGAACATACTTTTTCTGATTTGCTCAATTACGAAACATCCCATAAATTCAATCGAGTGGCCTCTCATGAGGCTGCTTATCCTGAGAAGGGAGTTCAATGCGATTTTCAATAAGGTACGAAGTACTGACGTACTGATGACGTAATAACGTAATGACGTACTGAATGGTTCTACGTCAGTAAATCGCTCAAGAATCACTCTTTTCCCGCATTCAAATGACTTTTGCTAAAGATACCTTCGTTCTGCTTGGTTCAACTCAGTAGATATATGTAAATTTCTAGTGGCTCGACAGCAGTTTTAGCTTCAAAGATTATACGTGTTATTTTTTTCAGTTTTGCTTTTGGGCATGTTATGCTTCCCAGGGTGAGCAGTCCGAACTTTATCATAGTACAAGTACGTTAAATTACCGCGAGGTTCTTCCAGGTAAACATATGGATACAACTATATCACCGGGAGGGTAATATATTAACTTCGAGAATGTCCTTTGGCACCTGTAGTTAATTACACAGTAGACGAACTGGCGCTGCAAACGGCCTCGAAAAGCTTTTCTTTCAGAAGAACATTTCGTTATAGCCAACTATGCCTGTTATCACGCTATATTTACGGTCTTTCGAAGCATAATATTATAGAACAATATCATGTGATGTCAGTTATAAAATGGTAGCATCAAGAAGGTCATTTAGTTGATCTACGCAAGATGAAACCCTGCAGTACAAATCCTACGTGTATAGAAGATTGGAAGAGTAACTAAGCAGTCAAATTGATAGCTAAAAGAGCAATCAAAATACCTGGCTTGATAAGAGTGTTGAGTCGAGATGGCAGTCGTGAAGAGATGACAGAAGTGGTTCTTAAATGTTTTGAACCAGTTGAATATTCACGTAGCCCCGAATTGGGGGCTTTCTTGTCCTCGGGGACCGAATTTTCAAAAGTATGTTGTGCAGGAGATCAGAGGAAACTCAAGTGGGGAAAGCTAATGATGGATACGAGGGATGATTAGGATTTTGTCAAGGCTGTAATGGTGAGGCTTCAATTATAACTATGCATTTTCGCACTTTTGTCAAGCTTAAACATAGGCAACCTTGGCCTATATATATAGCGTTTGAAGGTAAATAATTTTGATGTTTGAAGGCGAATTCCATGCAATGTCATTCCTTGACTTCGCTTCTCCCTAGCTCAGCACTCCTGACTTGACGCACAATGTCGTTCCAGACTTTTTTACTTGAAAAAGCTTTCTTTTTAGGCTGTGTATGCCAAAACCACAATGTCAGCATGGTAAACGCTGGATTGTGGGATATCGCCGTAGTGACGGGACTGTTTGGAACAGTAATGGGCATTTACCGGGAATTTACATCTAAGTACACAGCCGTCTTTGCACTGCACCCCCACCAGAATATAAACGCGGCAGCCAGGATCTATCACCTGACCTGAAACACTGCTGCATAATGCCGTAGTGTGTGCGCTACCGGCGTGTCAAGATTACATTTTTGTCCCCATTTATTTTTTTTTTCATTGCCGTCGTTTTCTGTAGTTTTCTGTAGCCGAAATCTTTGATTTTTCGTTGCCATCTTCTTCATTGTTCTGTAGCTAAATGCTCTTCGCAAAGTTGTCTCGTTTTGTTCCATTCGCTTCCTTCTGCTACTTTCGGTGTCCAGTTTGTGTATTCTTTCAAGCAGACTTCACTTGGTGCGGCCTACTTCTTCCCTTTGTGGCGTTGGGAATATCACTTCGTGGGACCCTGTTCAAGAAGACCGCTGACGGTCATGTAGCATGAGGCTAAACATACGCTAGGGCTCCGGACCAGCATGGCCGCGTCTACTTGCCACTGACGGAGCCATCCGCAACATTGCTGGCCAGCTTCAATAAAAGATGGTTGCAGCGGATACTTCTTTGGCTCGTTAATACAACTTTTTTGCCACTTATTCTGCTTATCTATTCGAGCATCTCCAAAGTGGCTCACGCCCCATTCTAAGACATGGATCTAAATTTTTTGATAGCGCCATAATCCCCGCAATCCTGTGCTTCCACGCCGGGAACGCTGGTCATCCCTCCGTCTGCACACAGCGACGGCAATTTTGCCTGCACTCTCAGCTCACTATTAGTGCAAAGGCCTTATATCTCGCATGAGGCAGAAAACCCGGCGCGATCAAGCGATCGTACCAAATATGGCCGACGGTACAAAGAGTGAAAATACGTCTAAAGATGCTCGGACTGACGTCTAACTTCTCAGGGAGGGTCCTGTAAACAAAGTAAATTAATGACTTTGAAAAGTAATTTGCTACATTTCGGTCTGTGTTGGGAGCAATCGCGGGCCTTTGGGGTGCAAGACGAGCACGCTACCCCGACGCTACGGCGGCTGCGCCGTTCTGGCTGACTAAAGGTATGTCAGTGAGTGCGACATTGGCTGATAACAGACACACATGGCCGATAACAGCTCGTGTGTCGACAGAGAAGACGATATCCTAACTTTCCCGGCAGACACAGAACAGACACGGGCTTTCATACTACAAGTGGTAAGCGCGGGAGGCGTATTCCCTTCCCTTTCCCTCCTTTCACACTGCGTAGCCAAAGCACTGAAGTACTTCGTCTTTATATTCTAGAAATATGTTAACTACACAACGCCGCTTTTACTTTATTGCAGCTATTTAGAGTAAGTGCAGTGGTGCTGATTCAACGCTGCTGCGACAGGTTAGCCAGTTTCGCCCCTGCTTTTCAAAAGAAATACTCATTGAAACTTTGTTTAAGAGAAAAAAAAACAAGCGAAGTGCTGCTCAACTTTTACGTATTGCAGTGGCAACCTGCTTTCATTGAACGCCCCATAAAGTCTACCGTGCGCATTCTGTGTACATCAAAAGGCTAAACCTTGCCCGAGCTACGTTATACTTTGACCTATATGAAATGCTTTTCAAGTTTTTGTAATATGTTGTTGTCTGTATACACGCTCTGGAAGCCGTAAACGAGCACTGCTATATATGCAAAGAAGAACCCCAGTCCAGAACGCCA
Source organism: Dermacentor variabilis (assembly GCF_050947875.1). Taxonomy (NCBI): domain Eukaryota; kingdom Metazoa; phylum Arthropoda; class Arachnida; order Ixodida; family Ixodidae; genus Dermacentor; species Dermacentor variabilis. The sequence continues at coordinate 175,343,504 of NC_134569.1, forward strand.
ACGCAGCCTTCTCTTCAGGCATGAGCCAATGTTGAAGAGCAAGCGCTTTTCACACCCCAAACAGTATGGTGCTCACAAGAAGCCTCAGATGAAGCCAATTTAGGGGCAAGTAGTGCCCCAAATGTTTGTCACCCTGAATCAGTGGCGGTTCTTGCGGCAATCGCATCTCATAGAAAGATGCCGTGGGTTTTCGTGGCACTTAGAGCTAAATCAAACTGGAAATTATATAGTACATTTCATGAAAAAGGAGGTTCTGCATTGGACTGAATCACACCTCAAAACCCATAAGCGAACGTGTCAGCAGTATTCCTCTACGGTTCACAAGGCGCAGGTGGTGAAAAATGGCGCAGCAAAAACTTCGCAATGGCGCCCGATGAGACCGTTTCTAAACTCTCTTGATTATTCAGTCTGGTCTACTCTTCGCTTGAATTTGGCAGCTTTCAACGGGCACAGGAAACACGATGGAGGAAATAACACAAAGGCAATATTCGTGCTGCCCTCGATGGACTTGCGAAGCTACTCAAGGCTTGCATTGTCACGAAACGTGGTGTTTTTCGACAAGTAGATTTGATTTCGAGTAGGTAGGCCTCTACACAATGAGCGAACATATGCTAGGCGCATCGCAACGATATTTATGAAGTTTTACTCGAGCGAGAAACATATGGCCGCAACCTGCATTACATTCGTTTTATACGACACCTTAACATATATTGGTTTCAGTTGTTCATCGACGTGTAATACAACTTAAGCAGTGCCAGCAGCACCCTGAAAGGCAATATTGCTTTGAGTTCAGAGCGGCGGCTCTTTCAACGGAGGCGGTGAGTCAGCGGTATCGTTCGCAACTGACGGCCCCAAAACAGACAGCGGCAAACTGTGGGAGAGACGAACCATACGATTTACTTTGTCTCGGCGTTTCCGCGTTGAGAAACGGTTCCTTACCGGAGCATTGCCGAACTTTCACGACGCAGCTAAACATGATGCCGGCGGCACGAGTGCATTTACCAACTACGCTGCTACGGAAGCTACTGCGCCAGCTCTGGAAGACGACGGCACAAACCTTTCTTCAGTATTCCTTGAAACCCCAGATGCATAGTGGCACTTCATTTGTGACAATTGTACACAGGGCTACTTTGGCCTGCTGATACGCTGGGCCGGAAAAGCAGAACACAATTGAAGGCACACAAGGAAATTTCAAGCGCAGACTACGCCCTGGTATATTGAAACCTATGGTGTTTCAACGATTTACGATGCGGGAAAGTTTCATTGTGCAAGCACAATTATTATGCGCAGCAGCTCCCCACCGGCGTTACCTCCATACACAAAGAATCAAATCTATTGAAAAGGCAGTAGACTTATCTCACTTAGATACTATCATCCGAACCCATGGTTCTAATTGCTGTATTTGTATGCATTTTAACCATACATGAGGCAGAAAAGAGACCCGGACTGCATTGTTCGCTGTTTGGCAGAATAGAACGCCGATTGAGTGTTGTCAATTTTTCGGAAAAATGGTTTGTTTCGGACGGCGATGTGTACAACTTTCCTGCTTGCAAATCCTTTTACGTGAACTAATGTGATGATCGTGGCGGAGGTGTCTCAATGCTTGTTTCAAGTTTACTTAATGCTAAGCTTCTCTCCGAATTCTGTTGCACTGATAAGCACTGTGAAACTGGTGTTGCTAAATCCAGCGATATGATTTTCTGCGTTTGCTGCCGGCCGCCATGAGGAAAATTAGTTGCTGCTTTTATCGTATTTAGTTTCAATGTTAAATTCGCCTAGCCTAACAAATGTCAAGTAGTTCTTGTTGGTTACTTAAATATGAAAATGATTGCTCAAAATAAGAAGATATTCGAACTGGAATCTCCGTGAAAACGTTATAACATAGCCTACGCGAGTTAGTATAACCTCTAAAACTGCATTGGACTTGTTCATATCTAACTTTGACACGTTTTCTGTAAAATTTTCTGCTATTTAAGTATATGAAATTAGAGATCTCTTACCTGTGTCAATATTCATTGCCACTGCAGTTGAAAAACAAGATCAACCACATGACGCGTTTTCTCATGGGGGCATAAATACTACTACGTTGTCTGCATGCCGAGATTGGCTCGCCAGTGTTTCTTGGGATAGTGTATAAAAAACGCATATCCGACTTACGACAAGATCGTGCAAGCATTTCGGGAAATATACTGTGCATTTTTCCGGTGTAAATGTTCTAGCCCACCAAATAATTCCGCGAGCCACGTATTGATAAGCAGCTGCTTACGCTTATCAGTAAAAGCAGCAACTTGTACAGTTCATTCAAGGCCGCTCTGTTGCCTGTGGGTCGCAGTGCATCAGAGTAGTCTACTAGGTGTGTGCGAAAGCGAGGGGGCGAGTTTTTATGAATGTGTGCGACACGACTGTCGGTTTTGCAGCAGTTCTCTGTCTAACGAAGGCTCCCCTACGTGCTCCAACCGGCGGATCATGACAAAAGGCAGCGAGCCGCCAAGCCTTCCTTAAATATGTGTGCATTCGGCTAATGAGTGTGCTAAAATCCGGCGATGCGAGTCGTCTGGTCAGGAAGTATTTTCTTGTTGCGATCCTTGTACAGGTGGGCTTCCTGAAGTGCTAGGGAAGTCGGTGCCTCCAAGTACCCAAGCGATAATTAAAGCAAAGACCACATCACCGATTGCTGTAGGTGGGAAATGGTGTCGGTGCCTGCTTGTGATGGTATGGTATGGTATGGAGAACTTTATTGGGTCCTGAAGGTCAACCATACGTTGACGCGGGCCGCTCCCACGTTGGGACTGTCAGGCCGAGCCCTTCAGCCGCATCGCGGGCCTTCTGGACTGCCCGTAATTGGTCAGAGAGTGATTCACTGTGTAGCATTTGCCGCCACCATTCTTGTTCCTTGTCACGGTCTGTGAAGACCGCGGGGCACTGCCAAAGCATGTGGTCAAGAGTAATGATGCCATTGCACTTATTACAGTTGGTTTGAATTTCCCTCTCCGGATAGATCCTGTTAATAACATATGGACTTGGGTATGTTCTTGTCTGTAGCAAACGTAATGTGACCGCTTGGGCTCTGCAAAGCTTATCGTGTGGCAATGGGTATTCCCTTCTGCTTAAATAATAATGCTTCGTGATTTCGTTATATGTTAATAATCGATCCCTGTGTTCCCCGGGTGAAGTGTAAGTTGCTCGGTCTTGAAGAGCACGGCTAGAAAGTCCTCGTGCTGTTTCATTTGCCACCTCATTGAGGTTTCTCCGAGCTCCGTCCACCACCCCCAGATGTGCAGGAAACCAGCGGATTTCGATCCTCTCACTCTTGACCTTCTCTAATAATTTTGTTGCTATCCGTGTCACATATCCGTTGGTAAAGTTGCGTATGGCTGTTCTAGAGTCGCTGTAAATATGTGTCCACCGATTAGCCCGGATGGCTAAGGCGATTGCTACTTGTTCTGCTACTGTGGGGTCCTTGGTATAGACGGTGATGGCATCCTGTATGTTACATTGAGTGTCTACGACAACGGAGGTATACGCATCCTTATTTTTAACTCAGGCAGCGTCAACGAACACCGCCTGCTGCTTATGTTGATCTATGTCTTGAAGGAGTGCCTTCGCCCTTGCCTTCCGTCTCTCGAGGTTATGTGTCGGGTGCATGTTCCTAGGGAACGGGGTCGTCTTTATTGTTTCTCGTAGTCCCGCTTGCAATTGTGTTAATAATTCTCCTTCGTTGGTGTGGTTGTTAATTTCTACGCCAATTTCTTCAAGTAGCGCCCTCCCAGGGCGTGTCCCCATTAGTCTCTCCTGGTGGGCCACCTGTTGAGCCTCAGCTATCTCCTCTAGTGTGTTATGCAGCCCTAGGCGCAATAAGCTATCATTGGCCGTGCTGATGGGAAGTCCTAGTGCAGTCTTTATAAGTCGTCTGATTAAAGCGTTTAGCTTGTTCTTATCAGTCTGTGTCCATTGTAGCATGCCAGCCACGTACGAGAAGTGGCAAAAGGCGAATGCATGTACCAATCTTATGGCACTGTCTTCTCCTAGCCCCTTATGCTTGTTGGTAACTCTACGCAGAAGCCTAATGACTTCTTCTGACTTGTTAGAGATGTATTCTATCATCCTGCAATTAGATCCGTTCGCTTGCAGGAGAAGTCCTAACACTCTAATAGTCTCCACCTGCCTGATTGGTTCTCCATTCTTGGCGCATATGTCAATGCGGGGTTCTTCCTCTGGGATATATCCGTTCGGCCTGCGCCCACGCTTACTGCTCCGTAATACCAATAGTTCTGATTTTTTAGCAGAGCAGTTCAGTCCCATACCCTCAAGTTTTGTTTCTACCACATAAATGCTTTCCTGTAGTTTTATCTCTGTTTGTCCCATATTACCTTCGGCACTCCAGATTGTTACATCATCTGCATATATAGCAAAGTGGATACCCTCAATCTGCGCGAGATCTCGAGCCACTTTTGACATTGCCAAATTAAATAACATGGGAGATAGGACAGACCCTTGTGGTGTCCCACGATTCCCAAGTTCCAGGGTTGTCGATTGGAGTTCGCCTAACCTGAGACTAGCAGAACGGCCACCGAGAAAGGCTTTCACTATATTGTGCAATCGCTTACCCAATCCCATCTCCGAGAGGATATCCAATATGGCCCTGTGCTTGATGCGATCAAAGGCCTTTTCTACATCTAGGCCTAGAAGAGCTCTCGTATGTAGCGGGCTAGCAAGAATAAGGTGATGCTTGATTAAAAGCATTGCATCTTGAGTCGAAAGTCCAGGACGGAAACCGATCAGGTTATGCCGAAGAACATTTCTGTTTTCTACATACTTAGTCAGTCTATTGAGTATGACATGCTCCATGGTTTTGCCCAGACATGATGTTAGTGATATGAGTCTTAGGTTATCTAGATTGAGTTGCTTGCCTGGTTTGGGAATAAGAATTGTGTTAGCAATTCTCCATTCCTTCGGATAATCACCGTTTTTCCAGAGTTCGTTGAAATACTCTGTTAAATATTTTATGGAATGATCGTCCAAATTTTTCAACAGCCTATTGGAAATGCCATCTGGACCGGCAGAAGATCTACTGTTGAGGTCGTACAGGGCTGCACGAACTTCGCTTTCTGTGAAGTCTTGATCCATAGGCTCACAGTCTTCCCCTGTATATTCAGGCAGGTCTGTACTCTCAGCGCTATCCTTAAGTGGTAAATACCTAGCTGCGAGCCGATCCAGAATGGCCTCCTCCGTTGTGTCCTGACTCTCACGATGGACGAGTCGTGCCACTGCTGTTCTCCTATTAGATTTCGTGTCGTTCTCATGAAGCAAATGTCTAAGTAAGTTCCAATTCCCAGCACGTCTGATTCGACCATCTATGGAATTACAAAGCTCATCCCATTGTTGTTTCTGTAAATTTCTGGAGTGTTCTTCAATCTCCCTATTCAACAATGCTATGCGCTTCCTGAGTCTCCTGTTCAGCCGTTGCGTTTTCCATCTATTTAACATAGATTGTTTCGCTTCAATCAAGTGCGCCAGCCTACTGTCCATGATTTCGATATCCTCCTCTGTGGTAATATCCTTCGTTGCCGCCTTTACATCTTCCCTGAGCTGAGTGGTCCAAGTTTGGAGTGTTTTCTTTTGTCCTTCCTCTGTCTCAGCTCTGCTTTTCCTTGCTTTCCGAAAAAGATCCCAGTCAATGTAGTTAAAGTGCTTTATCTCATTACTTGGTGTTTCCAATAGTATTTGTAATATGTAATGATCACTACCCAGGTCAATATTGGAGTTATTCCAGCCAGCGTTCGCTAAGTTTGATACAAAAGTAAGGTCTGGGGTGGAGTCCCTGTATGTAGATGTACCACACCTAGTGGGATAAGCTGGGTCTGTGATGAGGGAGAGATTAAGATCTGTAGCTAGGTGCCAGAGTCCATCCCCTTTCTTAGTATTCCAGCGATATCCTCAGGTTTGATGTGGGGCGTTGAAATCCCCTCCAATAATGAGTGGAGCGTGCTTAGTAACAGCCATAGTCTTATTAAGAAGTGCCCTGAAACTCTGCTTCATGTCGCTAGGGCTGCTATAAACATTAAGACAAAAGAGGCTTTGCGGTTTGCTTCTATTCCTTTTCAAAATTATTTCCACTAGTAAGTATTCTAATTTGTTTAGTCCAAGGCGCAAATCATGTTCTATGTAAGGTATTTTCTTATCTACGAGCGTGGCTAGCCCCCTACCCGGCTCTTTGCCCCTGCATGTCGCTTTGTATGCGGATAGGCTGATCTCATCCGCCAAGGTTTCCTGCAGCATAATTATTTTCGGTTTGTCTGGAGAGGTTTTTATTAACTGCATAAGAGGTGCTTTTTTGTGATAAAATCCTCGGCCATTCCATTGCCACACAGTAAAGCTCCCCCTGCTAGACATTGCTTATAGAACCCGCCTTACTGCTACCCGCTAGAGTACGCTTCGTAGAACCCCCCGACACGCCAGGGAGCGATCTGACGCTTTCTGCTTCTGAGGGTAGGTATTCGTCGTCATCGCCCTGTGCTTCTACTTTGGTGAGCCTCTTTTCAGCCGTCAGTCTCCATTTCCACAACTTATCAACTTTGAAGGTAGTTTTATCTATGGCATCTCTAAGTTGTTTAATCGCCTCCTTGATCTCTTCCAAAGCAGAGCACACTGTCGTTTCTACTGGGCTTATTGCCCGCTTCTTTGGAGCTGGTGTGTTTTCTTCATCCTGGCTATTGTCATTATTCACCGGTTTGGCTATTGCTACTTTTGTGGAGTTAGTCTGCGAGTTCTTGCGAAGTTCTACAACCTGCTTAGTAAGTTCTTCATTTGCCTTTCTCAGATACGTTACTTCTTTAATTAGCTGTTCTACCCTGGCATCATTATCTCCGACCAGCCGCTCCGCACCGCTCTCCGCAGCCCTCACAGTACCTTTCACTTTGTTGGCCCAGGTTGTTCCAGATGTCGTCTTGTCGCCAGGCGTCTGCCCTCCTCCTTCGAAGCGCACCTGCACTTCGCGTGATCTGGAGCGGCTTCTGCCCTTCGACGGCGAGCGGCGTCTTGACCGTGTGGGGCTCCTTGAGCACGTGGGCCCCCTGGTGCCCGTTTGGGCATCCCATTGCAGCTGTGCTGATGTCGCCTCCGATGCAGATCTGTTGCGTTCTCGTCGTCGAACTCGTACCACGTATGGAATTTGGTACCGCTGTCGGCAAGTCTTGTCCCCAGTTGGGTGGTCCCCTCCACAGAATTTGCACTTAGGCACACACATGTGATTGTCCTCCGGGTTTTGAGTTCCACATCCTCTGCACTGTACCACGTCCGGTGTTGGACATACATCTGATCGATGTCCAATCTTTCCGCAGGCATAGCAGACATCAAACTGCTTCCTATACAGGTAGCACTTGACAAGGGTCGACCCGTATCTTACATAATTGGGTACCTTGAGCCCATCAAACAGAACAATAACCGAACCCGTGGATTTAATACGTTTGGCTGCCAATGCCAGTGGGTTAAAGTCATGCACAATGTTCTTCGTTATCGTGGCCTGATTGTCTCTGAGGTCAACTCTCCGAATCACTCCTTTACACGTGGTATGCGGAGCTGTCTCGTAGGCGTTCACTTCGTATTCGGTTTCCACTATTATGATTGACCTGATTCGCACATACCTGGCAGCATGGCTGGGATCTGGTGTACTAACCACCACGATGTTTTGCGTGAAGTTAGGGCAAACGACATCCTCTCCGGCTTGTTGCAGAGTCAGGCCCGATGCTTCAATAACCGCCACACCTATCGCTGTGGTGCTCACTTTGCTCAAGTTGAGACCTCCTCGTGGGCGGATGATGATTTGGCTGTGCTCCTCGGGCAGTTGGGGCATCCTTGATGCCTTCACAATCCGGTTTTTGAACATAGTGGTTGTAGGTCCCTTGTTCTTGCTGCTGTTGCCTTGCTCTCGCTGGCTCTGCGGCGATGTTTTCCCATCGCCAGTAATCCTTGTGGTGGAGCGAAATTTTCGGCTTGTCACAATTTGCCAACCTAGATCTTCCTTATTCTCTTCTAATCCGGTAGCGTCTTCATCTTCCATGCGCGTTTCCGCCATCGCGGCACGGCGGGGCCAGTAGGCCTACTTGGGTCTTGCACCAGGAAAGGCCAGTAACAGTCCAAAAATGAAAGTCCCACCTTAAAGAAAGGTGTCCGCAAATTCCCGGTGACTTCACAAATCCAGTGATGTGCTTGAATCCGTGATGGTGGCAAAGAAGGCTGCACAAACATTCAAAAACGACGGAGCCGATGTGAGGGACGTCCGCACCTCGGCTTCTTCTTCCCGTTCCGCTTGTGATGGTGTGATATCCTTATTCTTCCCTTGGTGTTCAAACGACGGAGCGTGTGGAGGTTGATATGAAGTGAAGGCACCACGACGGTGGACCAAGAAGGAACACACACACACACACACACACACACACACACACACACACACACACACACACACACACACACACACACACACACACACACACACACACACACACACACACACACACACACACACACACACACACACACACGCGCGCGCGCGCGCGCGCGGGGCAGAATGTGTTTGTGTGCGTGTTCCTTTTTTGTCCATCGCCGTTGTCGCGCCTTCACATAATATTGACACGTGTACTTGTGTTTATCGGGCACCGCCTAGCAAATGTTACCGCACAGCGCAGGACGCACTTGCATGTGTGGGAAGTTTCTGTAATGTTATCGATGGTTCCATCCACTGTCTGTGACCGAAGCTTGTGTAATCTGATTGCATGTGTGCGCGACGCGAATAATGTAGAACTTTGTGGAAGGCGCGCGGGTCCCAGCTATTAATCTGGAACATTCGACGATTGATGTATAAAAGCCGATGCGCTTGAGCCGTTTATCAGATTTTCGATGATCGCCGACCGTGTTCGCCGCTATCGTTGCGCTATAAGTGTAGCCTGTTTTTGTGGGCACAGGTTCGCCCAATAAAAGTTAGTTTTGTCTTTCACAGTATCCCTACTGTGTTCTTCAACGTCGCCACCACGTGACAATATCAGGCTTAAAGGGAAGCTGAAGAGTCTGTTGAATTCAATAAGACGCTCATATACGTATGCGGGAACCTTATAAACCATGTAGGTAAAATTTGTGTTTTTTTTTCAATTAGGAGCGACGTAATCGTCGGTTAAAATTGCGCTGTAGCTCCGCCCCCCGTCGAATGCCGCGCGCTGCTGCTGACGCTGACGATGCGAGCGGAGACCGGAAACCGCGGTGTTGTGACGTCAACTCTAGTGTTTTGTTCCTTCGCAGCCTGCGCGACCGTGCGTGACAGTGCTTGTTTCTGCGTGCGTGCAATCGTAATCTGCTTCGATCGGCCCTGCATCCCTGTGTTGGCGCGTCTGCGTGTATGTTGAGTGGTAGTCAACGTGCGCAGCATCAACTGAAGTGGTGGGGCGATCATGCCGGCTTTCTGTGCAGCGTACGGTTGCACGAACACCAGCGGCGGCAACGATGTTGTCTTCCATTACTTCCCACTAGACAAGCAGCTTTTAACGAAGTGGGAGGCTGCTGTGAAGCGAAAGAATTTCAAGCCCTTAAGAACAACAGTGCTGTGCTCCAACCGCTTCCGTGACGACGATTATCCCCAGAATTTATCATTAAAACGTGCGTTGGGTTTGCCAGTCAAGTCGTCTCGTCTAAGGCCCGGCGCAGTGCCGTCAGTGTTCGCGTACACAAGGAGCTCGTCACCGCTGTCAAGGCCAGCTTTCGCGAAAAGAAGGAAGCCTGAGGGGCAGAAAAACAACCTTTATACGAAATCTGCTTGATACATTCGTGAGGCTGTGTGATAGTTTATGCACATATGAAATTACAACCAGTTTTTTCTTCTTAATAATAATATTTGGGGTTTTACGTGCCAAAACCACTTTCTGATTATGAGGCACGCCGTAGTGGAGGACTCCGGAAATTTTGACCACCTGGGGTTCTTTAACGTGCACCTAAATCTAAGCACACGGGTGTTTTCGCATTTCGCCCTCATCGAAATGCGGCCGCCGTGGCCGGAATTCGATCCCGCGACCTCGTGCTCAGCAGCCCAACACCTTAGCCACTGAGCAACCACGGCGGGTAGTTTTTTTTTCTTTCTTTTGTTTTTTCTTCTTGTCGGCAGGCTCTGGATTATTCAATTTTGTGGGTGCTCCTAATTTTACACGCTTAACAAGCTTCTGTACTGTCATGCTGATAGCATCCTCTCGAAAGCCTGCCGCTGTCAAACGCTCCAGTTGTTTTAAAAAACTCTCAGACGTCTTGTGAAAACACGATTTTGAAAGTGCTGAAAATAGAACCGTAAACGCAATCCCATATTTTGCCACCTTGGTATGTGCAGAGTGAAAATTTAAAATTGGTTTTTCTTACTTTGGGCAATACATCCAGCACACATGCGTATCAGTTCGTTTGAGCCTGGTATCTAAAAATCGTAGCTCGTTCTTATCTGGCACTTCATGTGTAAAAACTAACCCTGAGCCACATTTGTGGAACACTTGAAGTATAATATGAACCATTGGTTGGAAATTAGTACTATTAACAAAGATCAGAAAATCATCAACATATCTTAGCACTTTCAATGTTCGGTCATCTACGTTACTTTCTATATTTCTGTCAATGTTAATGTTAGTTTATACTGGTGCAACCTAGGACCCAATGCAAATGCCAGATTTTTGTCGGTATAAATTTCCTTTCCATTCAACAACAGTTGAAGCTAAATAAAAAGAGAGAATCTCGAGAAAACTGCTGACAGATATACCACAGCTGCTAAATAATTTTTGCTCATCATTGTCCTCGTTGATACACAGTTTAAAGCTTATCATTAGTTCGTCAGCTGTGTCTTACCAGTGCTCACCTACGGGGCAGAAACCTGGAGGCTTACGAAAAGGGTTCTGCTTAAATTAGGGACGACGCAACGAGCTATGGAAAGAAGACTGATGGGTGTAATGTTAAGGGCGGGGGAATAAGAAGAGAGCAGATTGTGTGAGACAACAAATACGAGTTAATGACATCTTAGTTGAAATCAAAAAAAAAGAAATGGGCATGGGCGGGGAATATAATGCGGAGGGAAGATAACCGGTGGTCATTAAGAGCTACGCACTAGATTCCAAGAGAATGGAAGCTTAGCAGGGGGCGGCAGAAACTTAGGTGGACAGATGAGATTAGGATTAGATTAAGATTCGATGAGATTAGTCTGTATCCCAATCCAAGATCATGCGACAGTACCAACTCGCCCACGTTTCCATCCTTTTGAGATTAAGAAGTTTGCACGGAAAAAATGGCCACAATTAGCATATATATATATATATATATATATATATATATATATATATATATATATATATATATATATATATATATATATATATATATATATATATATATATATATACATATATATATATATATATATATATAGTGACAAATGTGTTATGAAGCATACGGAAAGCTGGAGGGTGGGTCATGAACGATGATAATCTCATGCACCCTTATGTAGCACGAAGCTACGAAGGAAACTCACACGGATGTACGCGTGCATTATTGTACGGCCGTTCTCTGAGTTTTTTTTTTTTTTTGAAGCTTCCGCCGATTTTGCCTAAAAAAAGAAATTTGTAAACACAGATGGACAGGTGTAAGGAATTTGGGCTGATCAGGAAAGCTTGAAGTTAGAGTAACACCCAAATATTTGGGGATGGATCACGCCCTTTCGATTTTTCGGGGGAGAGGTAACTCATAGAGCAGACATGCTTACTAGCTTGGCGCAGTAGGTAGAAGTGAACGCTTCGATCTGACAAATGTCTCAAAAATGCCACCAAATACTTAGTCGTCAAGTTGCCCTGGAAAAGGGAATGATGATCATGAGGAAACAAGTCTCTAAACTTGAGGACAATGCAATCCTAAGCGACATTTCTCAACTCAGAACCCCAATGAACGACCGTGAATGGCGCAGCAGGAAGCAGTAGCAAACGCAGAAAATGATATTGCGGGTTTTAGCAACAACAGTTTCATAGTGTTTATTAGTGCAACAGATTTCAGAGAGAAGCTTAGAGTTAAACTTTCACCAAGCATTGAGACACCTCTGCCACTACTATCGCGTCAGTTCATGTAAGAAGTTGGCCGACCATTACGCTTCTTGGTAGTGCGATCTTTGAGCGCAGCTGTTGCCTTATTCCAGCAATAGGCAACCACGTACAGAACACGCAGCGCCGAAGGGAGGCCGTTGTGCATTTCGGATTGGGCAGCACACACCAGGATCCGCCGCTATCAAATTAGCGCCCCAGCGGCGCGCAATCGCGCAATCTTAAAGTAGGCCACCGCCGCGGAGAGCGCGGCCGGGATATTATAAATTATTATTTCATTTTTCTCCTGAGGTGGGATGAGAAAACGGGTGGAGAGCAGGGGTACTGAGTAGAGGTCATACACTCACTCCCTCACAGACAGGCCTCAATGTGGTCGCACAAGGTTGGGCTGGGAAGTAGAAGTAAGAGGATGAAACGCTATAGCTGTCTTTCGAGTCACCGCACCGGCAGTGCACCAGGTAAGGGGACGCATAGGGCAAGAGTAGAGGCGGGAGAAAGACAGCCAGGCGAACGCACTGCCACATGCGAGAAATGCCACTGAGGACCGCGCTTCGCAAGCAGGGAAACGAGAGACACGGCTGAGAGCCGTACAGCCACGCGACCCGGAGACGCAGGAGCGGAGAGCCTCCGATAACGCGTGAGGCGGCAGGGACAATACTCTGCGAATACTCGCAATCGCTATTACCGGGTCAACCACTCGAGGTGTCCCAATGAAAATGTGCCAAACGTATCACGTTTCTGGATTGCCCGCAAGAAATTCATAAGGGTGTTCTCTGGCACTTGTCGATGAATGCGTGCATGGCGTCAGTAAAGAAATAAAAGCTACATAAATCCACAAAATTTTCTACTAATGCGTAAGCATTATCTGGCACGCCTGCGACTTAGTTTTACCGCAGAAGCGTTGCGGGCCTTGTGTCTTAAACAATCAACTGTTGGCGACGCACGACTTGTCGCGAAAAAATGTTCCGGCCCACAACCAGTCATGACCTCCGTGTAGCGTAGTGGCGTTACGGAAGTAATTAAATTCATCAAGTTAAGCTGCGTGAGAAAAATCGTAATGTACAACCTAACCACCACCTACAAACATGATAGCGTCGGATTGTAATTTGAATATACCAGGAAACATAATTATGTTACCCGAATGCACGAATACAAACCTCTTTTCCAGCGTTTCAAGCAATCACATGGCGGCGCGGCGCACTCAGTTCCTTGCAAGACCATCCAGATAGCACTCGCCTCCGCGCATCCGCAAGAAAGCGGCGATTGCCCGGAAGCCTGACAAGCAGTCAGGGATCTTTGAATGCTACCTCTTTTTACTCCTAAATGCGAAGATTAAGCGTACTCCACATTTTTCACTAGTTTGCTCGCTTGTTTTTCCTATCCTATGCGCGTCTGCCTCTGATCTTTCCGGTAGCAAATAACCCTTATGAGTTTGTAGACAAATGCCAAATTTTCTCGCCGCATCCGGCCTCTTCAATGCAATTGTACTAATTGAGCTGGCATGCCGGGCATGAGCGCGCCTCGACGGAACAGAGCGCTCAAAAGAGACCAGCTGCCGCAGTAGCACGTGAGGCGTTGCTTCAGGGGAGAGTGCATCGCCGCGGTGCCATGTCGCTCTCGCAAGCATGCGTTATGCACACGTTCCTTGTCCTTGCAAGCTTTCACCAGCGTTCTCATGGCCTTTCGGTGAGAGCCAACGAAAACACGCCTAGCGTCTCAATGCGCGTACTTGACCGCAATTGGACATTGGGCCAGGCCAAAATCTCAAGTTGGCCCAGACCCAAATTTCAGCTTTGCCCACCCTCAATGTCAAGTTGGCCCACGCCCAAATTTAACTTGGCCTACCCCCGAATGTCATAGGCCCACGTCCAAATTTAAGGTTGGCTAAGCACCAAATAGAAGTTGGCCCACCCCGAAATGAAGGTTGGCCAACCTCCTAACTACAGTTGTCCCATTTCAGTTGGCCCTTGCTCATATCTTAAGGTGGCCCACCCCCCCAATTTTAAGTTGCCCACCCCCAAATTTAGGTTGGCTCACCCCCAAATTTTAAGTTGCCCACACCCAAATTTAGGTTAGCCAACTCCCAAATTTCAAGTTGGCCTACACCGAAATTTGTAGTTTACCGATTACAAAATTTGATCCGGCCCGCCCATACTAAAGAATCACCGTGGATTTTCTAAGGCGCCGTATGTATTCTATTTTCATTACAGTGATAGGTTCAGCGGTCAGGTTCAGCTTCCTAGGTTCCGTTTTCTAACAGCCACAGATGAAGTGACTGCTACTGGCGAATAGTGACTGCTACTGGCGCCGGCTATCATTATACGGACGATGAACAATAAAGCTATTGCTGTTATTTAGAAGCCGTCTAGGCGTTCAACTCAAGTTTGATTGGTTCGAGATCAGTCAAACACTTCAGTTCCATCGCCTCGAATACCTGCGATAGCCCATAGGGATGTACCTGGTAGGTTTTGATTGCAATAGCAGGGACGAGTTGGTGAAAATAGACGTTTCGTTGCACAGGCAGCCCTTTTGTACCGTGGCGCGCAATGGTATGAACACGAGCAAGGGCCTGTGCGCAGTACTGGACGTAAACATTGTCACGTTGTGATACGGTGACGAAGCACACGTTAGTGAGACATTTGAACAATTAAAACGAACTGTTTATTGTGTGAACCTGTGCCCAGAAAAACAAGTAGCACTGAATGGACAGCGACAGCGGCGAGCGCATTCGGCGATCGTCGAGAATCTGATGAGCAGGTCAAGCGCGCCGGCTTTTATACACGGCTCGTCGAAGGTTGTAGTGTAATTGCTGGCACTCGCTTTGCTTCAAGAAAATTCTGCACAATTAGCATAGCGCATAGAATAAGATTACGCAAGATTTCGTGACAAGAGACGAGGTTAGAACCATCGATAAAGTTCGAAATGCTTCCGGTACATGCGAACGCGTCCTGCGCCGACTAATAATGTTTTACATTTGTTAGTCGGTGAAAAGTGGTCAGGTGAGAAAGCTTAGTAAGTGAACGCGTCAATATGAACGTTAGTGTTGCGATGAGGATATACGTAAATGTACGGCGTGAGTATTATGGAGTGTGGCTGAACGTCATTATGAGTTAAAGCGTAGCTCGAGACTAACTGTAATGCCTCCTATTGAAACGTATGTAAAATGCCAAAATTATTTCATGAAACAATCCCGAACCGATATAAATCACCTTTTTTGCATATGAGAAAGAAATTTTATTTCTGTGGATTGTAGGAAGCCAATTTATCATTTAGTTTCCAGGGTGTCTCATCAAAGTTGAAAGAATTTCCTACGTTTACAATTACCATAAGCACGCAACTATAGAAATCAGTAACAATGCATCAAAAATGTTTTTGCAGCACTGTAAAAATGCACGTTTAAGATATTCCAAATCAGGCAAGTTTTAATTGTGAATGGAAAGCTTACGTAGAATTGCTTTTGTTTAGTACAAATTAGTGATCTATTTGGAAGTAGTGTATCCACAACAACGCAGTCAAGGTCATTCAATCAGCGCCACTGTACTGAAGAAGACGAGCATTCTGCTGGTCCTCTTTCCCAAAGCGAGTCCTGAAAGCGCTTCTTTTATCTACCAACGGCTTCAGTCTTGGCCCATGAGTGGAACCTTGTCCACTGTGTTACACCTCCTAGCTACAGGCCCTTTCGCGGGCTCATGCAGGGAAACCATCCCTGTGGCAGTAGCGGCTCCGTGCAGACAAGGGTAGCTCCGTCGATGCCGCCGATTTCCACGTGGACATTTGGTATTAGTTACCGCGTCAACGTAGCGCCGGGTGGCAGAAGAGGGCGGCAGATGGTGAGCTGCATGCGGTCCACGTGTTATAATTTGCTTAAGTATGTCTCAGGTAGAGCTTTATGGCGCGTGGCTCGCAAAAAGTCATGTTCCGTCCGAAAATTCAGCGAATGGCTCCAAAAGGGAACGCTTTCTATAATAAAAAACTGCAGTAGGCACTTCCAGCATTTATACTGTTGTAATCATCTTCAGAGGTTTGTTCAGGTTATTATTTTTCACTAAAGATTGCATATCCCACTATCACACCTCTTTGAGCTGCCGGAATATATCCTGCAACGCCAATCTGGCTTTGCAAGCTGATTTTTAGGCACTATCCGCATCCTCGCATATTAAACTCTAGATTGCGTATCACATCATGGAAGTGGTGAGGCATAGTTTTGTTGTGAACTGCCCGGACATTAGTCACATTTCTTTTTCTGGCATGTTTCCTCATCCTTTAGCTGCGCTGCGCATTTCTATTTTTTGGTGTGTTTACCGTTTTTCCCCTTGATGGATTGCTATGAAAGCCTCCGAAGGTGGTTCAGCGAATCCAAAAAGCTTGCAAGTGTGAAGTTTTACACCTTTGCATTTCCACGGCCGTACTATTTCTCAACATGCGTTGCGGCGCTTTGGGTAGGCAAGGAAAGACGAAGTGGGTATTGAAGGTTGTAAACCAACCTCTAACAGCAAAGTAGCTGCTTTTCAGACATAAAAAAATTTTTAGAACATAAGTAATACACCTACGCGGAACTGTGCCACACCTACGCGGAACTTTAGGACGGGGGTGAGGGTGTGGGAATGGATAACAACACTAAATGACTTCATGTCTATTCTCTGCAAATGTATCAACTGCACTAAAACTGCTTTTTATTTATTGCAGCTAGTTAGAGAAAGTACAGTGGTGCTCATTGAACTCCACAGCAACAGGTTGAGGCATTCGCCCCTGCTTTTTAAAATAAAAAGTCAATAAAACCTTGTTTAAGAAATTACACGTGTAAGACTGTCCAACCTTTAAGCATTGCAGTGGAAAGGTACGTTCCTAGAAGGCGTCATTAAAACTGCCCTGTGCACTCTGTGTACGCCGCAAGCCTAAAGGTCACCATGAGTTACAATAAGCTTTGACGTATACGAAATGCGTTTCAGGCTTTTGAAATACCTCGCCTGTACACAAACTGTGGACTCCGGAAATCAGCACTGCCACATATGCAGGCATAAGTATAATCCTTTGAAATGACACATTCCAACATTTGCTATACCTGAAACTAGATTTTGCAACTATTATTTTACGAGCAGGCCCTAAGTTGCATCATCCTCACAAGTCCTTCAGAAGGAATTTCATACAAACAAAGATTGCATGTGTTAGCCAAATCGCCTAAATGTAACATGATTTATGGACAAGCTGACATCATTAAATGTTTTTTTAACCATTGCAATCTGACCAAGTTCTGGTAATACAGATAAATTGCGTAATGAAAGCGCAATATAATCTCATTACGATATCCGGCCACGATATATTCACTTTTTGTCGGGAACAAAGAAGTAGCTTCATTCTGCTGGTTCTCACACAGAAAAGCACAATTAGATGCGTGCAGTACTAGACAGGAAAATGCAAAACGTTTTCAGCGAACAAGGTGTGCAAGGCAAGATGTTCGTTTTCCAGTTCTACTATATAGAATCAGAAAGCTTTGAGCAAATAAGGAAGATTGTATTTTGCAAGAGTTACATTAGTAAATAACCCACACTCTCCCATTAAAAAAATCATATGACGTATACGCCACAAATCTATTCAAATGTTAAGATCATGTGAGAAAACAACTTATTTAATACAGTCAATATAATAAACGAAGTGTAGAAGATGTAACCTCCTCCCCCTCTCTCCAAGCACTCTTTCCAGAGTGAATGATTATATTCGAAATAGCATATGCAAGGATTGTTATCTCGAATATGCAAATAACAAAACACGTGCATCAGCAAACTCAGATGACACGCCACTGAGATGCCATGAATTATTATTCCAAATATAAATACCAATAAATTCTTCACTGAAACGCCGAAACCACCTGGATGAAATTTCGCAGCTCGATTGAAAGTGAGATTGCTTGTCCGTCCCGAAGCAATGAATAATGCCATACACGCTTTCGCTCCTGTACCAGCATTTCGGAAACGCTTTTCGAATATACAATCCCCAATTTTCCCGACGGATGTTAGTCGCACAACCATGAGAAATGGCATATGGACACGCATGTAACAAACACCAACTAGAAGAAATACGGTAGCATATGTATAATGCTTGCGAGAATTTCGCAATGGCCATAATACAAATCTGTGGTATATTTCAGTGCAGGCTGTTTACGACAATTTTGGCCCTTTTAGATAGATTGTTTGGTACACTTTATAAAATTATGGTATCGCCAGTCGGATGAAAAAACTCGAGTTTTGCAGCCATGGCGTAAAACTTGGGAGACCCGTAAGCTTCGCCTTTAAGAGTATAACACTCTTAAACAAACGCATTTGCACGCGCCAGTCCTTGACTGACGCGTGCAAATGCGTCAATACAGCTGCGCTGACCTTTGCAGCAAAGCGATCGTCAAGCGGCCGGCTGTCGCTTTGCTCAAGGACGAAGGATGTGGTCAGCGCATCTGGCGGCCTCAGGGAGAATCGGATACCTTTCGTTCCTCCAGCTGCGCGAAGCTTAATAGCAGCACGTGGCGGATAGTTCGATGGCCTCTCCGCGACTCTGCACTTTCCATCATCTCCGTTCACAGAAGGTGTTGACGCTCTCATGAACGCCACATGTTCAAGTATCAAACACATCACTTAAATGACACACCAAAAAGTAAAATCAATGTGTTACATGAGAATGCGACACTCCAGTGGACGGCCCAGGTTCACCCTGCAAGGCTTCCTTACAACTACTGGACAAATGCCAAAACGCTTTTCATCACAATTATCCATCACAAATGGCCATTCGCGATTGATTACCAATCAATAATGCTCATTTGAAAATAATCACTGATAACTCACTTCTGCTACTCTGGCGTATACCGAATCATGTGACTTGCGTCTCTAACTTTACAAAGAGATCGATTCAACTTCGATGAAGAGTTCAGTCACATAGCACCTGTAATAACCTTACTAATTACCATATACACTCATTAACATGCTAGACAATCCAACTACAACCATCTCAACGTTACATTTAAAATACACGCGAATCAACTCATATAAACTTGATATTGCCACCTTGAGTTTTTTCTTGAATCTAATTAGCTCATTCCTCATTCAAATACTCACAATCAACATGTATACGCCAGTACATTTCTCTAAAACTCGTTACCAAGGGAGAACACAACCTGCTTATCGATATACTACCCACACAAACACACACTCACACACAGCTACAGATTCGTTTTAGCGAGAACAATCAGCAAACCAACATTCGCATTCACTTCAGTATGATTAGCCTATTCTCAATTAAAGTACTCATAATTACCATGCACGCAAGGGTACATTTCTCTAAAACGCTTTACTCAGTTATAGATCACAATGCATTCTCTACTACCCCTGTAACTCGCTTGAACCTCCAACGAGCTTTCAAGCCCGTTTTCCATTCCAGAGTACCTCGGTTTGATTTCCACCTAAACCCCAAATTTCATTTCAGCTCGACTACTTTCCTTTTGTTACAGGACCCTCCCTGTGAAGGTTCGTGTCATTTCAGACGTTTTTTCACCTGCTAACGAATTTTACTAATTTTTTACTTCCATCCGGAGTTCTCGATAACTTGACACGCACGGGCAATGCACGATCAACGCGCCAACAATGCCAATGACGCCAGATTTTCTGGGTAACGGGGCTCTTTTAGCCATTGGTTTTTGAACGCCGTTATGGTCGGTATGTAGCAGCGCCTCTAGGTAGAGACAAGATGAAGCCTCATTACATGGTGCGGCAGAAGCTTCCGCACGCTTTAGAAATAAATTGTGAAAGACGCCGAATAGCCCAAAGCAAACAAATTTTCTAACGTTTCACCCCAAGAAGAACAACAGCTCCGGACGCCAGAGCAGAATTATTTTCAGGGATGAGGAAATGTTCAACAGCAAGCACTATTCAGGCCACCAAATTAAATCGCGTTAACAGGAAGCCTCAGAAGAAGCCAACTAAGGTGGAAGGATTGCCTCAATTGTTTCTCACTCTGAATGAGGAATGCTTCTTGTTGATACGATTTCTGATAGAAAGATGCCGTGGGTTTTCTTGGCACTTAGTGCCAAAGCAATAAACGCATATCATATGGTACATTTCACGAGGAAGGAGGTCCTGCCATGAGCCGAATCACACCTCAACACCCATCAGAGGACGTATTAGCACTATTCCTCTCCGGCTCACAAGCTGATGGTCTTGCACAATGCTGCACGAAAACCTTCCATTATTTCTTTTCTGCTTCAGAATGGCCCCCGATGAGCTCGTTTTGAAACCCTTTTGATTATTGAGTCTGATAGATGTTAAGAAGTCTCTACTATTCTTCACCTCAATTTGGCAGGTCTTCATCGCGCATTAGAAACACGAAGGCTACATTCGTGCTGCCATCGATGCATTTTCGAAGCGACTCAAGGCTCGCATTGGCACGAAATGGGGTCTTTTCGAAAAGTAGATTTGATTTGGAGTAGGTAGGATTTTACACAATCAGCTAAGATATCTTAAGCCCATGGCAAGGACATTTATGAAGCTTTATTCAAGTGCGAAACATTTTACCGCCCTATGCATTGCATTCTTTTCATACAACATCTTAACACATATCCGTTTTAGTTGCTCAACGAGATATAATACAACTAAAGCAGTGCCAGCAGCACCCTGAAGGGCAATCTTGTTTTCAGTTCAGAGCGGCGGCTCTCTCAACGGAGGTGGTGACGCAGCGGTACCGTTCGCAATTGACGGCACCAAAAAGACAGCGGCAAACTGCGGAAGGACGAATCATACGATTTCCTTTGTCGCTGAATTTCTGCGTTGAGAAAGGTTTCCTTACGGGAGCATTGCTGAACTTTCACGACGCAGCTATACATAGTTTTGACCGGCACGAGCGTATTTGCCAACTATGCTGCTACGCCAACTACTGTCGCAGCTCCACAAGACGACGGCACAAACCTTTCTTCACTATTCCCTGAAGCACCAGAGTCAGAGTGACACTTCAATTGTGAGATTTCTACACAGGGCTACGTTTATTTGATGATACGCTAGACTGGAAAAGCATAACGCAATTAAAGGCACACAAGGATAGTTCAAACGAAGACAACGGTCTAGTATATTGCAACCGTGGCGTTTCAACAATACACCATGGGGTGACGATTCACTGCGCTTGCACAATGAAAATGCGGAACAACTCCCCACTGGCGTCACATGCTCAAACAAACAATCAAATCTATCGAAAAGGCAGGTTATCATCCTAAAATAAAAATTTCTGCGATAAACAGTGATATAATCGGGGAACAAACGCTGGCACTCCCTCCCATCCTAATCTAATAGGCTTCCAGCTGAACCATGGTATAGCTTTTGATATGTTTAGCGTGTAAATGTCCGTCCTGGAGAATAAATATATGAGGATGGGGGGAGGGCGGAGTTTTTCTGTGCTAACGTTTCCGGAATCCATGTTCACGTCATCGTATATCCTGTAGCTCCCTAAGTTTTTTTTTCTCAAATTAGCTAACTCTCTCCCCTTGAACATTCTTTCGATGTTGTTATGTGGCGTACTTTTTTCTGATTTGCTCAATTACGAAACATCCCATAAATTGAACTGAGTGGCCTCTCAGGAGGCTCTTCATCCTGAGAGGGAAGTTCAAAGCGATTTTTAAAAACGTACTAAGTAGTGACGTACTGCTGACGTAATAACGTAATCACGTACTGAATGGTTTTACGTCAGTAAACGGCTCAAGATGCACTCGTTTCCCGCATTCAAATGAATTTTACTAAAGATACCTTCGTTCTGCTTCGTTCAACGCAGTAGATATATGTAAATTTCTAGTGGCTCGACTGTAGGTGTAGTTTCACAGGTTATATGGGTTGCTTTTTTTTCTGTTTTGCTTTTGGGCATGCTATGCTTTCGCGGTGAGCAGTCCGAACTTTATCATAGTACAAGTACGGTAAATTGCCGCGAGATTCTTCCAGGTAAACATTTGGATACGACTATGTCATCGTGAGGGTGATATATTAACTTCGCAAATGTAATTTGTCACCTGTAGGTAATTACACAGTAGACAAATTGGCGCTGCAAACGGCTTCGAAAAGCTTTTCTTTCAGAAGAACATTCCGTTATAGTCAACTATGCCGGTAATTCACGTTATACATACGGAAATTTCAAGCACAATATTACAGAACCAAATTGGCAATGCAAACGGCCTCGAAAAGCTTTTCTTTCAGAAGAACATTCCGTTATAGTCAACTATGCCGGTAATTCACGTTATATTTGCGGACATTTGAAGCACAATATTATAGAACATTGTCCTGTGATGTCACTTATATAATGGTAGCATCAAGAAGGTCATTTAGTTGACCTACGCAAGATGAAACCCTGTAGTCCGAATTCTACCTGTATAGACTATTCGAAGATTAACTAAGCAGTCAAATTGCAAGCTAAAAGAGCACTCAGAATACCTGGCAGCGATGACAGTGTTGAGTCGAGATGGCAGTGGTGAAGAGATGACAGAAGTTGTTCTGAAAATTTTGAACCAGTTGAATATTCACGTAGCCCCGAATTGGGGCTTTCTTGTCCTCGGGGTCCAAATTTTCAAAAGAATGTTGTGCAGCAGATCAGGGGGAAACTAAAGTGGGGAATACGAATGATGATTTCGGTGAATCATTAGGTTTTTGTCAAGGCTCCTATGGTGAGACTTCAATGATAACTATGCATTTTCGCAATCTTGCGAATTTTAAGCATAGAAAACCTCCGCCTATATATACAGCGTTTGAAGGCAAATAATCTTGACGTTTGAAGGCGAATTCCATGCAAGTTTGTTGCTTGACTTTGCTTCTCCGCAGCTCAGGTCTTCTGGCTGGACGCACGCTGTCGTTGCAAGTTTTTTTTCTTCAAAAAACTTTCTTTTCAGGCTGCGCATGCCAGGACCACAATGTGAATATGGGAAACGCTGGAGTGAGGGATGTCGCGGTAGTCACGGGACTGTTTGGAACAATCGTGGGCATATACCAGAAATTTACATCTAAGCGCACAACCGTCTTTACATTGCGCCCCCATCAGATTATAAAGGCGCCAGCCAGAATCCATTACGTGATCTGAAACATTGTTGCATAATGCCGCAGTGATTGAGATACGCGGCGCGTCAAAATTAGCTTTTTCTCCCAATTGATTTCTTTCAGTTGTTGTTCTCTCTTGTAGTTCTCTCTAGCCGAAATATTCAATTTTTCGTTGCTAACTATGTCACTTTTCATTAGCTAAACGTTCTTCGGAAACGTCCGTTTGTTGACTTTACTTCCTTCTGCTGCTTTGAGTGTCCAATTTTTGTATTCTTTGTAGCCGGCTTCACTTGGTGTAGCCTACTTCAGGTTGTGGCGTTGGAAATATCACTTCGGGGGTCCTTGTTCAAGAACATGGCTGACGGGCATGTAGCGTGAGGCTAAAGATACGCTAGCGTTCCCGTCCCGCACGACCACGTTAACTTGCCACTGACGGAGCCATCCGGAACATTGCTGGCCAGCTTCAATAAAAGATGGTTGTAGCGGATGCTTCTTTGGATCATGTATACACCTTTTTTTGTCACTTGTACTGCTTGTCTATTCGAGCATCTGCAAAGTGGCTCACGCCCCATTCTAAAACATCGGATCTAAATTTTCCGATAGGGCCCTAATCCCCTCCCTCCTGTGCGCTCACACTGGTTACTAAATTCCGTAAATGAGTGCATTAAAGAACAAGTGCAAGAATCGGCTTTTATTGACGGATGCGGTGTTTCCACGGCAGCTTTTCTAGAAATTCTTTGAATGTACTTGAAGTCGACGCTGATTGGATGGAGAGATGGCGTTTTTCTGCAGAAATCAGGCATTTGTATTGGCTCAAAGGTTGCCCCTATTCTTAGCAGCATTTACCTGAGTAAGGTTGACAACAGCTTAGAGAAAGCCTTAGGTGATAGCGTTATCAAGATATTTCGGTACGTTGATGATTACCTGATTTTCTGCAATAGGGAAGAATTTCATTTCGCTGAAATTCGATTCCGACAATTCGCAGTTTCTCCGGAAAGGGGAAACCCCAATTGCGATACCAAATTAGTAGATAGCTGCACGAAGTGAAGATACTAGTCTTATCGGGTGTATAAACTTATAAAAACTCCCTAGCTAACTAAATTAGCTACGATAGAACGTTTAAGCGTGATTCAACGAGTACGTAGAAAGGAAGATTTATAGAGAAAGTGCTGTGTTTGTGTGTCTGCTTTTTTCTGCGTCCTTGTTCAGTCACGCTTACACATTCTATCGTGTATTCAAGCCTACTAGCCCGGCAATGTCTTCTCACTAAACAAGCCAGCACGGTGTCACGCTCGCATAGGTAAACATGACCACAGCGCTCGATCACACTGGAAACTATATGTGAAAACGCTAGTGTCAGGAGTCGCTACCGCAGCCGCAAGCCAGTTTGCCTGCGTGCATCTGTCGCTTGAAAGCGTACGAACTTCGAAAGCACAGCACATACGAAGCTACCGGTACTACGCGCACTTGTGGAAACATCGCAAATTGTTTTGAAGATGTGGCCCACACCCTAGCCACGTCGCAGACAGCTCTCAAGACACGCGAGCGCCGGCAACGAGTCCCCACGGCGTCAGCCGAAGGCGTCTACTACGGCGTCCGCAATTCGCGTCGGCAACGCCGTAGTAGACGGCGCGGTTGTGTCCCCTTTGTATGGAGCGACGGGCAAGGAGGACATCGAGGCACCTAAGGAGCGACCGCAGGAGAACGCCCCTCCTCCCTCGCCTCACCTACCTGCCTCTCACGCCTCCGGTCCACGTTTCTTGCTCGTGCACGCGAGGTTGAGCCGCGTTCATTGTCTTACCCTCACACGCTTTCACTCATACGGTACCTCACGGCGACGGTAGAAATGCTCCTGGAGTGCTGATATTATTCCTATCGCAATAATAAATTGTGTTTGCAGCGGACGCCTCTTTGGCTCGTCTACACAACTTTCTTTTGCCATTTATTCCGCTTATCCGCGCATATATAAAGAGGCACATGTCCCATTGTAAGACATCCGATAAGAATTTTCCGATAAGCCCATAATCCCCATCCTCCAGTGCTTCTATGCCGATAACGCTGCCCACTCCTCCGTCTGCACACAGCCCCGGCGATCTCGCCGGAAGTCTCAGATAACTGTTATTGCGAAGGTCGTATTATATCTCCCATGAGGCAGAAAATCCGGCCTGATCAAGCAATCGTAACGAAAATGGCCGACGGTACAAAGAGTGGCAACACCTCTAAAAATGCTCCGAATGACGCCAATTTTCTCAGAGAGTTTCCTGTAAACAAAGTAAAATAATGGCTTTGAATAAAAACTTTGCTACATTTGGGGCTGGGTGGGAATCGAGTCCAGGTCTTCGGGGTACAAGACGGCCCGAAGCTACTCCGGCTCCACCCCGGATGGTGGGCCGATTGTTCTGGAAAAACTGGCCACCCTGTATACGCAATGCCTCATGACCTCGAGCGTACCGGAATCTTGGAAGAAAGCTAACGTAAACCCAATCCATAAGAAAGGGAATGCCAAGGACTTGAAAAATTATAGACCGATTAGCTTATACTGTCCGTTGTCTACAAAGTATTTACCAAAGTAATCGCAAATAGAATTAGGAACACATTAGATTTCTGTCAACCAAAGCACCAGGCAGGATTTCGTAAAGGCTACTCAAAAATAGACCATATTCAGGCTGTCAGTCAGGTAATAGAGAAATGTGCGGAATATAACCAACCCTTATATATAGCTTTCATTGATTAGGAGAAAGTGTCTGCTTCAGTCGAAAGCTCAGCAGTCATGGAGGCATTACGGAATCAGGGCGTAGACGAGCCGTACGTAAAAATACTGAAAGATATCTATAGCGGGTCCACAGGCACCATAGTCCTCCATAAAGAAAGCAACAAAATCTTAACAAAGGGCGTCAGGCAGGGAGATACCAGCTCTCCTATGCTATTCATAGCGCGTTTACAGGAGGTATTCAGAGACCTGGATTGGGAAGAACTGAGGATAAGAGCTAATGAAGAATACCTTAATAACTTGCAATTCAGGGGACCAATTGCAATGCATGCTCACTGTCCTGGACACGCAAAGCAGAACGGTGGGTCTAAAATTATTCCGCAGACAAGTAAAGTAATGTTTAACCGTCTCTTCAGAGAACAGCAGTTTCCGATAGGTAGCCAGGCATTGGAAGTGGTAAGCGAATCCAACTACTAAGGGCAGGTAGTGACCGCACATCCGGATCATGACACTGAAATTAACAGAAAAATAAGAATGGGCTGCGGTGCGTTTGGCAGGCATTCTCAGATCATGAACAGCAGGTTGCCATTATCCCTCAAGAGAAAAGTGTATAACAGCTGTGTCTTAACAGTACTCACGTGCGGGGCGGAAACCTGGAGGATTACGAAAAGGGTTCTGCTTAAATTAGGGACAACGGCACAACGAGCAATGGAAAGAAGAATGATAGGTGTAAAGTTAAAGACGGGGGGATATATATCTCTACGATTTGATGAGGCAACAAATGCGAGTTAATGACATCTTAGTTGAAATCAAGAAAAAGAAATGGGCATGGGCGTGGAATGTAATGCGGAGGGAAGATAACCAGTGGTCATTGAGAGCTACGGACTAGATTCCAAGAGAATGGAAGCGTAGCAGGGGGCTGCAGAAAGTTAGGTTGACAGATGAGATTAGGATTATATTAGGATTAGGGGAGACTGGTCTACGTCCGTGTCATCACTTCGCGCTACAATCCAAGATCATGTGGCAGTACCAGCTTGCCCAAGTTTCCATTCTTTCGAGATTAAGAAGTTTGCAGGGACAAAATGCCCACAATTAGTATATACATATATATATATATATATATATATATATATATATATATATATATATATATATATATATATATATATATATGCATCATGCGCCGCATTACGCCCACTGCACGGCAAAGGCCTCTCCCATACTTCCAACTCTGCCCTCTCGCTATTATATATATATATATATATATATATATATATATATATATATATATATATATATATAGTGACAAACGAGTTCTGAAGAACACGTACGGCAAGCTGGAGGGTGGGTCACGAAAGATAATACTGTTATGCACGCTTATGTAGCACGAAGCTACGAAGGAAACTCATACGGATGTACGCGTGCATTATTGTACGGCGATTCCTTGAGCTTTTTTGAAACTTCCGCCAATTTTCACTAATAAAAGCAAATCTGTAAACACAGATGCACAGTTGTAAGAAATTTCGGCTCATCAGGAAAGCTTGAGGTCAGAGTAACACCCAAATATTTGGCGATGGATCACGCTCTTTCGAGTTTTCGGGGCAGAGATAACTCGTAGACCAGACATGCTTACTAGCTTGGTGCAGTAGGTAGAAGTGAACGCTTCAATCCGAAAAACTGTCTAAAAAATGCCACCAAATACTGAGTCCTCAAGTTTCCCTGGAAAAGGGAATGATGATCATGAGGAAACAAGTCTCTAAACTTGAGGACAATGCAATCCTAAGCGACATTCCTCAACTGAGAACCCAAATAAACGAACCTGAATGGCGCAGCAGGCAGCAGTAGCAAACACAGAAAATTATATTGCGGGTTTTAGCAATAACAGTTTCATAGTGTTTATTAGTGCAACAGATTTCAGAGAGAAGCTTACAGTTAAACTTGCAACAAGCATTGAGGCACCTCTGCCACTACTATCGCGTCAGTTAATGTAAGAAGTTGGCCGACGATTACGCTTCTTGGTAGTGCGATGTTTAAGCGCAGCTGTTGCCTTATTTCAGCAATAGGCAACCACGTACAAAACACGCAGCGCCGAAGGGAGGCCGTTGTGCATTTCGGATTGGGCAGCACACACCAGGATCCGCCGCTATCAAATTAGCGCCCCAGCGGCGCGCAATCGCGCAATCTTAAAGTAGGCCACCGCCGCGGAGAGCGCGGCCGGGATATTAGAAATTATTATTTCATTTTTCTCCTGAGGTGGGATGAGAAAACGGGTGGAGAGCAGGGGCACTGAGTAGAGCAGGGGCACTCACTCCCTCACAGACAGGCCTCAATGTGACCGCACAAGGTTGGGCTGGAAGTAGAAGTAAGAGGATGAAATGCTATAGCTGTCTTTCGAGTCACCGCAACGGCACTGCACCAAGTAAGGTGAGGCATGGGGCAAGAGTAGAGGCGCGAGAAAGATAGCCAGACGCAAGCATTGCCATAGGCGAGAAATGCCACTGAGGACCGCGCTTCGCAAGCAGGGAAACGAGAGACACGGCTGAGAGCCGTACAGCCACGCGACCCGGAGACGGAGGAGCGAAGAGCCGGCGATCACACGCGAGGCGGCAGGGAGAATACTCTGCGAACGCGCACAATCGCTAATACCGGGTCAACCTCTCGAGTTGTCCCAGTGAAAACGCGCCAAACATATCAAGTTGCTGGCTTGCCCGCAAGAAATTCATAAGGCTGTTCTCTGCCAATTGTCGATGCATGCGTGCATGGCGTCTGTAAAGAAATAAAAGCTACATAAATCCTCAGAATTGTCTACTAATGCGTACGCATTATCTGACACGCCTGTGATTAAGTTTTACCGCAATAGCGTTACGTGCCTTGTGTCATAAAAATCAAACGTTGGCGAGGGACGACATTTCACGAGTAAAATATTCCGAACCACAACCACTCATGCCCTGTGTGTAGTGTAGGGGCGTTACGGAAGTAATTAAATTCCTCAAGGTAAGCTGCGTGAGAAAAATCGTAAAGTACGACCTAACGACAACCTACAAACACGATAGCGTCGGATTGTAATTTTATTATACCGGAAAACATAACTATATTACGCGAATGCACAAACACAAACCCCTTTTCCAGCATTTCTAGGAATCACATGGCGGCGCAGCCCGCTCCGTTCCTTGCAAGACCATCCAGATAGCGCTCGCCTCCACGCATCCGCAAGAAAGCGGCGATTTCCGGGAAACCTGACCAGCAGTCAGGGATCTTTGTATGCTATCTCTTTTTACTCCTAAATGCGAAGATAAAGCGTTCTCCGCATTTTTCCTTAGTTTGCTCGCATCTTTTTCCTATCCTATGCACGACTGCCTGTTATCTTTCCGTTGGCAAATAATCCTTATGTTTTTGTAGACAATTGCCCAATTTTCTCGCCACATCCTGCCTCTTTGCAATCGTACTAATTGACCAGGAATGCCGGGCATGAGCCCGCCTCGGCGGTGCAAAGCGGCCAAAAGTGAACACCAGCTGCCGCAGTAGCACGTGAGGCGTTGCGTCGCTCTGGCAAGCATGCGTTACCCACACGTTCCTTGTCCATGCAAGCTTTCACCAGCGTTCTCACTGCCCCTCGGTAAGAGCCAACGAAAACGCGCATAACGTCTCAATGCGTGTACTTGAACGCGAAGCGATCATAACTCGACGGACGCTCAGCAGCGTTCAATTGGACGTTGGGCCAGGCCAAAATCTCGTTGGCCCGGACCCAAACTTCAGCTTTGCCCACCCTAAACATTAAGTTTGCCCACGCCCAAATTTAAGTTGGCCTACCCCCTATTGTCAATAGGTCCACGTCCAAATTTAAGGTTGGCTCAGCACCAAATAGAAGTTGGTCAACCCCGTAATGAAGGTTGGCCAACCTCCTAACTACAGTTGTCCCACTCCCGAATTTCAGTTGGCCCTTGCTCATATCTTAAGGTGGTCCACCCCACAATTTTAATTTGCCCAACCTCAAATTTAGGTTGGCCCACCCGCAAATTTATGTTACTCACACCCAAATTTAATTTCGCCCACTCCCAAATTTCAAGTTGGACTACACCGAAATTTCTAGTTTACCGATCCCAAAAGTTCATCCAGCCCGCACGTACTAAAGCATCACCGTGGATGTGCTAAGGCGCCCAGTGCATTCTATTCTCATTACCCCAATAGGTTCAGCTGTCAGGTTCAGCTTCTCAGGTTCAATTTTCTAACAGCCACGGCTGAAGTGAGTGCTACAGGCGATTATCTTTTTATGGTAACGCATGCGCCGGCTATGATTATACGAACCATGAACAATAAAGCTATTGTTCTGTTATTTATAAGCCATCTAGTCGTTCAGGTCAAGTTTTATTAGTTCGAGATGTGTGAAACAATTCAGTTACATCGCATCGTATACCTGCGATAGCCCGTAGGGATGTAACAGGCAGGTTTTGATTGCAATAGCAGGGACGAGTGAGTGAAATTAGACCTTTCGTTGCACAAGCAGCCCTTTTTTCACAGTGGCGCGCAATGGTATGAACACGAGTAACGGCCTGTGCCTAGTACTGGACGTAAACATTGTCACCTTGTGATAAGGTGAAGAAGCAGAGGCTAGTGAAAAATTTGAGCAATCAAAACCAACTGTTTATTGCGGGAACCTGTGTCCAGAAAAAGAAGTAGCACTGAATGGACAGCGACAACGGCGAGCACAGTCGACGATCGTCGAAAATCTGATGAGCGGGTGAAGTGCGCCGGCTCTTATACACGGCTTGTCGATGGTTCCATTGTAGTTGCTGTACTCGCATGGCTTCAAGAAAATTCTGCACAATTAGCATAGTGCATAGAATCAGATTGCGGGACAAGAGACAAGGTTAGAACCATCGATAACGTTCGAAAAACTTCCGGTGCATGCAAACGCGTCCTGCGCCGAATAATAATGTTTTACATTTATTAATAGGTGAAAAGTGGTCAAGTGAGAAAGATTAGTAAGTGAACGCGTTAATATGAACGTTAGGGTCGCGATGAGGATATATGTAAATGTATGTCGTGAGTATTATGGAGTGCGGCTGAGCGTCAGTATGAGTTTAAACGTAGCTCGGGATAACTGCAATGCCTCCTATTTAAACGTATGTAAAATGCCAAAATTATTCCATGAAGTAATCGCGAACCGATATAAATCGCCTTTTTTGCATATGAGGAAGAAATTTTATTTCTGTTGACTGTATAAAGCGAATTTAACATTTAGTGTTTAGGGTGTCTCATCCAAATTGATAGAATTTGCTATGTTTGCAAATACTATAAGCGCGCAGGTATAGAAATCAGTAACAATGCATCAAACATGTTTTTTTTTTTGCAGGGCTGTAAAAATGCACGTTTTACATATTCCAAATCAGACAAGTTTTATATGTGAATGAGAAACTTATGTAGAATTGTTATTATGTTTAGCACAAATTTGTGATTTATTTGAAAGTAGAGTACCTACGACAATGCAGTCAATGTCATTCATTCGTCCTCATTTCTTTTGCAGACATGTAGGTGTTGTCATGCCGTTGACGTATTACATTCGTAGTAATTACAGAGCCGGCATTCCTTACAGAGCTGTGGCCAATGAGTGGAACCTTGTCCACTGCTTTACACCTCCTAGCTACAGGCCCTTCCGCGGGTTCATGCAGGGAAACATTTCCTCGGGCCGTAGCGGCTCTGCGCAGACAACAAGTCGAGCTCCGTCGATGCAGCGGATTTCCACGTGGACATTTGGTACTATTCACTGCGTCAACGTAGTGCCGGGTGGCAGAAGAAGGCAGCACATGGCGAGCTGCATGCGGCCCACGTGTCGTACTTTGGTTAAGTATGTCTCAGATTCAGCTTTATTTATGGCACGTGACTCGTAAAAAGGCGTTGTGTGCCGTTTAAAAATTCCAAATATCACTCCAAAAGTGAACACTTTGTACAATAAAAAAACTGCCGTAGGCAATTTCCGCATTTATACTATTGTTTTCATCTTCTGAGGTTTGTTCACGTTATTATTTCATGAAAGATTGCATATCCCACTATTACACCTCTTTGAGCGGCCGGAAGATACCCTACAACGCCAGTATGGCTTTGAAAGCAGATCTTTAGGCGCTACCCGCATCCTCGCATATTAAACTCTAGCTTGATTACAATATCACGGAAGTGGTAAGGCATAGTTTTGTTGTGAACTGCCCTGTCATTACTCACATTCCTTTTTCTACCATGCTTCCTCATCCCTTAGCAGCGCTGCGCATTTCAATTTTTGGCGTGTTTACAGTTTTTCCCCTTCGTTGATTGCTATGAAAGCATCTGCAGGTGGTGAAGCGAATCAAAAAAAAAAATATTGCAAGTGCGAAAGTGTGAGCGTTTGCCTTTCCACGACCGTACTATTTCTCAACATGCGTTGTGACGCTTTAGGTGCGCAAAAAAGACGAAGTGGGTATTAATTGTTGTAAACAAAGCCTCTAATTCCAAAGTAGCTACTCTTCAGACAGAAGAAAATTTTTAGAGTACAAGTAATACACCTACTCGGAACCGTGCCTCTTCAGGACGGGGATGAGGGTGGGGAAGTAGATAACAACACTAAAGGACTACATGTCCATTCTCTGCAAATGTATCAACTGCACTAATGCTGGTTTTACGTTATTGCTGCTAGTTAGTTACTTTATTGCAGCTAGAGTAAGTACAGAGGTGCTGATTGAACTCAACAGCAACAAGTTGAGACATTCCTCCACGCATTTTATAATATATAGTCAATAAAACCTTCGTTACGAAATTACACGTGCAAGACTGTCCAACCTTTAAGCATTGCAGTGGAAATCTACGTTCCCAGAAGGCGTCATTAAAACTACCCTCCGCACTCTGTGTACGCTAAAAACCTAAAGGTCACCTTGAGGTAATTTAAGCTTTGACGCATACGAAATGTGCTTCAGGTTTTTGAAACACTTGGCCTACACACAAGCTGATGACTCCGGAAATCAGCACCGCCACATATGCAGGCATAATTACAATCCTTTAAAATTGGACACTCGAAGACTTGCGATGCCTGAAACTAGCTATAGCGACTATTATTTTACGAACAAGCGCTAAGTTGCATCAACCTCACAAGTCGTTCACAAGGGATTTCATACAAACAAAGATTACAGGTGTTAGCGAAACCGCCTAAATGTAACATGATTTATGACCAAGCTGATGTAATCAAATTCTTTTTAATTATTGCATTCTGATCAAGTTCTAGTAATACAGATAACTTGCGTAATGAAAGCACAATATAAGCTGATTAACATATGCGGCCTCGATATACTGACTTTTTGTCGGGAACAAAGAAGTACCTTCACTCTGTTGGTTCTCACACAAAAAAGCATGATTAGATACGTGCAATACTAGACAGGAACACGCAAAACCTTTTCAGCGAAGAAGGTGCGCAAGGCAAAATGTTCGTTTTCCAGCCCTACTATAGAGAATCAGAAAGCCTTGTGGAAATAAGGAAGATTGTATTTTGTAAGAGTTACCTTAGTAAATTCCCCACAACCTCCCAATAAAAAAATCATATGACATATACGCCACAAGTCTAATTGAATGTTATGATTATGTGAGGAAACAACTTATTTATTACAGTCAATATAATAAACAAAGCGTAGAAGATGTAACCTACTCCCCCTCTCCCTAAGCACTCTTCCCACTGAGTGAAGCGTGCAAATGCGTGAATACAGCTGCGCGGACCTTTGCAGCAAAGCGATCGCCACGCGGCCGGTTCCGCTTTGCTAAAGGACGAAAGATGTGGTCAGCGCACCTGGCGCCCTCAGCGAGAAGCGTATACCTTTCGCTCCTCCAGCTGTGCGAAGCGTCATAGCAGCACGTGGCGGACAGTTCGACGGCCTCTCCGCGACTCTGCACTTTCCATCATCTCCGTTCACAGAAGGTGTTGACGCTCTCATGGACGCCACATGTTCAAGTATAAAACACATCACTTGAATGACACACCATAAAGTAATATCAATGTCTTACATGACAATGCGACACTCTAGTGGACGGCCCAGGCTCACAATGCAAGGTTTCCTTACAACTACAGGACAAATGCCAAAACGCTTTTCATCACACATTTTCCCACACAAGTGACATTTCGCGATTGATTACCATTCAATAATCATCATTTGAAAATAACTATTGATAACTCACTTCTGCTACACTGATGTATACCGAATCACGTGACGCGCGTCTCTAACTTCGCAAGGACATCGATTCAAGTTTGAAGCATCCAGTCCCATAACACATGTTACACCTTGCTAACACCTTGCTAATTACCATATACACTCACTAAGGATTCGAGACAAACCAACTAGAACCATCTCATCGTTACATTTAACATACACGTGAATCCAGTCATATAAATTTGGCATTGCCATCTTGCGTTTCTACTTCAAACTAATTAGCTCATTCCTCATTCGAATACTCACAATCAACATGTATGCGCCAGTACATTTCTCTAAAACTCTTTACCAAGTGAGAACTCAACCTGGTTATCGATATATAACGCACACAAACACACATTCGCACACACATACATGTTCATTTCTTTGCGAACAATGAGCAAGCCGAACATTCGCATTCACTTCAAACTGATTAGCCCATTCTTAATTAACGTTCTCATAATTACCATGCACGCAAGGATACATTTCTCTAAAACACTTTACTAAGTTAAAGATCACAATGCATTCACTACGACCCCTGTAACTCGCTTGAACACCCAAGGAGCTTTCGAGCCCGTTTCGCATTCTAGAGTTCCTCGGTTTGATTTCAACTTTAACCCCAAATTTCATTTCAGCTCAATTACATTCCTTTAGTTACAGGAGCCTCCTTGAGAAATTTCGCGTCAATTCAGACATTTTTTCGCCTGCTAACGAATATTATTCATTTTTTTACTTCCATTGGGAGTTCTCAATAACCTGACACGCATGGCCAACGCATGATCAACGCGCCAACAATGCCAATGACGCCGGATTTTCTGGGTAACGGGGCTCTTATAGCCATTGGTTTTTGAACGTTACCACGGTCGATATGTAGCAGCGCCTCTAGGTAGAGACAAGACGAAGCCTCATTACATGGTGCGGCAGAAGCGTCTGCACTCTTTAGAAATAACTTGCCAAAGACGCCAAATAGCCCGAACCAAACAAATTTTGTAACGGTTCACCCAAAGAAGAACAACAGCCCTGGACGCCAAAGCAGCATTCCCTTCAGAGATGAGGCAATGTTCAACAGCAAGCGCTATTCAGGCCACCAAATGACATCGCGTTCACACGAAGCCTCAGAAGAAGCCAATTAAGCTAGAAAGATTGCCTCAAATGTTTCTCAGCGTGAATGAGTAATTCATCTTGTTGCAATCACTTCTGATAGAAAGATGCCGTGTGTTTTCTTGGCACTTAGAGCAAAAGCAATAAACCCATATGATATGGTACATTTCATGAGGAAGGATGTGCTGCCATGAGCCGAATCACCCCTCAAAACCCATCAGCGGACGTATTAGCACTATTCCTCCCGGTCCACAAGCTGAACACACACAATCATGTTCACAAGCATGTTGCATATTGCAGCACGAAAAGCTTCTATTATTTCTTTTTGGCTTCAGAATGGCCCCAGATGAGCTTGTTTTTAAATCCTCTTGATCATTGAATCTGCTAGATGTTAAGAAGTATCCACTGTTCTGCGCCTCAATTTGGCAGCTCTTCATCGCGCATTAGAAACACGAAGGTTACATTCGTGCTGCCATCCATGCTATTCCGATGCGACTCAAGGCTTGCATTCGCACGAAATGTGGTCTTTTCCTGTTATTACTGACCGTACATGACACCTTCCATGGGCGCATTTCACTTCTGCATATTTGATGAGATGATGTTATTTGCTATTAGTGAGTTAGCAAATGTAAATGTTCTTTAACTCATTATAGAGTATATATTGGATGGTACCGGACAATTAGATTTCAACTTATGGCTCTTAATACGGAAAATTTTAAAAAATATATTGCTACGGCATGAGCCGGGCGAGAAGAAGAGGAAGAAGAAGTGAGCTGGTGCAGCCTCAGGACGCCATCTTGACTTTACCATCCATCTCGTCCCTTGAATAAAGCCGGTTTAACATTAACCGTAACAGTTTTGTGGTGGAGGTGCTGGGTACTTCGACCAAGACGACGGAGCTGCTGCAGCAAGTGCCACGCCGGAGCCGACGCCTCGCTCGACTGCCTCCAACACCGCTTGAGATCCCGATGTCCCACAGCAGCGACGACCAGCCTTCTCTGGCAGCTCCAGTGCGAACAACCGGCGCCTGGATGCATCAGATGGAGCCCCGCCCTTTCTCTGGAAAATTCGGCGAAGACGTGGAGGAATGGCTCACCCACTACAAGCGTGTGAGCAAGTACAACGGCTGGAACTCCACGACTCAGCTCGACAATGTGGTTCTGTTCCTCACAGACACGGCGCTAGTGTGGTTCGAGAACCATGAAGATACGTTCACAACGTGGGACAGCTTCGTTACTCACCTCACAGAGTGCTTTGGCGATTCCACCACGAAACGGAAGCGGGCGGAGCAGACATTGCTTCAGCGCGCTCAAGTCCCAGGTGAGACCTGTACTACGTACATAGAGGCGATCCTGAAGCTTTGCAAGACTGTCAATCCTCGAATGTCCGAAGAGGACAAGGTTGGACACCTTCTCAAAGGCATAGCCGAGGATGTTTACAATTATTTAATCGGAAAGGAGAGTCTCGCCTCGGTCGCCGACCTCATCAAGCATTGCCGCACATTTGAGGCCTTGAAGCTGCGCCGTATCACGCCAAAGTTTGGCAGGCTAGCAAATGTCACAACGGTGGCAAGCGTTGACGAAAACGACAACTACAGCTTTCAATTTGACCTTGCGGCAACTATAAGGCAAATTGTCCGCGAAGAACTTGAACGACACACCAAAGGGGCGGATGTCGAACAGCTTGGTTGCGCTTCCAACCAACCTCAAGAACATGCATCTGCTGTGTCAGCATTGTCTGTCATGCCAGGCGTTGCAGACTGTCGAGGTGATCAGCTGCGACAGCACCGACGTACCTTTCCCGACGACATGACGCACGATCAACGAACTCGTCGAGCTACCACCACGAATCGGAATTCGGAAGATCGCGTTTATTATTCGCAGCGTCCCAGGGTTGACTCCGAGGCATACAACGTCGGTCGCGCATCTCCTGTATGTTACAGCTGTGGCGCCTCAGGACACATTGCTCGTTTTTGTCGCCGGCGCCGACAGACAACAACATATGGCGCACCACCAACTTGGCCTAATTTTGGACGTGATAGTTATGACGACCGTTGGCCGATAGACCCTGCAAACACCACAGGCGCGCCACCTCGGAATACCTTCCGTCAGTATAGTAGAAGGAGTGGCTCGCCAGCTTCTGACCGCAGCCTGACGCCCCCAACCAGTCGC
Source organism: Dermacentor variabilis (assembly GCF_050947875.1). Classification (NCBI taxonomy): domain Eukaryota; kingdom Metazoa; phylum Arthropoda; class Arachnida; order Ixodida; family Ixodidae; genus Dermacentor; species Dermacentor variabilis. Next base: position 175,380,827 of record NC_134569.1, read on the forward strand.
CAACGCCGTTCACCGTCACCACGGCGACGTGCTACGTCTCCACCGCCGTCGGGAAACTAGCCGGCGCGGCCGATGGAGGTAAGGTCGCCGGACAGTCTGTGTATCTGCGAAATACTCCTCTGCCTATTATGATGGTGAAGAACAAAGTGCGTGTGTTAATTGATAGTATACCTGCAACAGCATTAGTGGATACTGGTGCTACCGTTTCCGTCATGAGTGTGACTTTCAAAGAGAGGCTGGGTAGGAAAGTTATGTTCCCGTGGAATGATGGTGTGACGTTTCGTGGTGTCAGCGGAGAGTGCCTAGTTCCCCTTGGTATTTGTGTTGCAAGTGTTTTATTCGGAGGAGAAGATCTTAAAACAGAATTTCTCGTACTACCGCGATGCACTCATGATGTGATTCTCGGGATTGACTTTCTTCAGGATTGTGGTGCATCCGTTAACTGTGGCACAGGCGAGATTACTTTGAATAGCGCGCTTCTTGCCACCCTTGCCGACACATCCTTACCAGTGAAAAACTATTGTGTTGTTTCGAACGATTTGCTGCTACCGCCTTGGTCGCTGTCACGTATCCCTGTCAATTTCGCTGCTGCCGACCTTTCATCGTTTGACGCGCAAGTCCAGCCACTTATGTCGAGCTGCGCAAAGAAAGATGTACTTGTACCACGCTCTGTCGTGAGAGTAGTTAATGGCGCCTCCAATTTATGGGCTTTCAATTGTTCTTGCGTCCCTGCCGTTCTCCCGCGTGATATGAAGCTTGCTGAATTTGACGAGATTACTTACAGCTCCATTACAGTTCTAAGCGAGGAGGAGCAGTCTCATACTAGCGATCCCCAAAGAAGCATTTCTGAAGAGCAGATCCTACGAATGATCAACAAGGCACTGCCCTCACATGAGCGCCGCGCTCTCGCACAAGTTTTGTGGGCACATCTTTCTGTGTTCGATTTCACACAAGGCGACAAGCAGGCTTCACTCCCGCGTTCTCGTGCTCGCCACAGAATTGACACCGGATCTGCGCACCCCATTCGGCAAAAGCCTTACCGCGTTTCTTCAGCAGAGAGGACAGTTATTGCTGAACAGGTGAAAGACATGCTGCGGAAAAGTGTTGTCCAAGAGTCTTCTAGTCCGTGGGCAGCACCAGTAATCTTAGTAAAGAAGAAGGATGGATCGTGGCGGTTTTGCGTTGATTACAGGAAACTGAATGCGGTCACCAAAAAGGATGTGTATCCGCTTCCTAGAATTGATGATGTCATCGACTGTCTACATTCCGCTGCCTACTTTTCATCACTGGATTTGCGATCGGGGTATTGGCAGATACCCATGCACCCAGACGATAAGGAGAAAACGGCCTTCGTGACACCAGACGGTCTTTATGAATTTAACGTTATGCCGTTCGGCCTTTGTAACGCGCCAGCAACATTCGAACGATTCATGGATACTATCCTCCGAGGACTTAAATGGGAAATTTGTTTGTGCTACCTCGATGATGTGGTCATTTTTGGCAGCACATTGAGTGAACATAACAGCCGTCTCAATCTTGTTCTGGATTGTGTCAAACAAGCCGGCTTGATCCTAAATTCCAAGAAATGTCGTTTTGGAGAAACCGAGACGTTAGTACTTGGGCATCTGGTCGACAAAAATGGTGTGAGGCCAGATCCACGGAAGATTGAAGCAGTCAGCTCCTTCGAAGCACCGAAGTCAGTGCGGGAGTTGAGGAGTTTCTTGGGCCTGTGCTCGTATTTTCGGCGCTTCGTCCCAAGATTCGCCGACGTGGTGTACCCCCTAACATGTCTTCTCCAAAAAGCCGTCCCTTTCAACTGGACATCGGCTTGCGACGACGCGTTCCGTCAGCTAAAATTTCTACTAACATCAGGGCCCATATTGCGTCACTTCGATGCATGCGCACCTACGGAAGTGCACGCTGATGCCAGTGGCATCGGCATCGGCGCCGTACTTGTGCAACGTCATCAAGGAGCTGAACACGTTGTGGCTTATGCTAGTCGCTCTTTGACTAAGGCGGAACGCAATTACACTGTGACCGAGCAAGAATGCTTGGCAGCTGTTTTCGCTGTCCACAAATTTCGACCTTATATCTACGGACGCCCGTTCACTATCATTACTGACCACCACGCGTTGTGCTGGTTGGTGAATCTCCGTGACCCGAGTGGACGACTGGCACGTTGGGCTCTTCGACTGCAGGAGTACGACTTCGTTATTTCCTACAAGTCCGGGCGTCGCCACGCAGATGCGGACTGTCTCTCCCGCCTTCCTCTGACGACGACGGAGTGTGACGAAGACAATTTTGATGACTGTTTTGCTCCCATTTCTTCTACATTCCCAGACTCGATGACTTTCAAAGCAGAGCAGGAAAATGATATTGGTTTGGAACCTCTATTTGTGGCCGCATCGCGTCCTGGAGCCACCGGTCGATTTTGTGTCCGTGACGGCCTGCTTTACAAGACCAATTATTCGGTTAAAGGCGCACGCTTCCTTCTGGTGGTGCCGCAGAGTCTGCGAACGGACATACTGAGAGCCATGCACAACGATGTGACCTCTGGCCATCTAGGATTCATAAGAACTTTGAACCGGACACAGGAGCGTTTTTACTGGCCCAGAATGCGGGACACGGTCAAGCACTACGTCGCCAGTTGCGAACAATGTCAACGCTACAAGCGCCCTACGACCGCTCCGCCAGGTCTTCTCCAACCTCTGCCGCCGCCTCGCCTGCCATTTGAACAAGTGGGTATCGATCTTCTGGGCCCATTTCCCCGATCATCTAACGACAACCGATGGGTGATCGTATGTGTAGACCATCTGACCCGTTACGCGGAAACGGCGGCCGTGCCATCTTCAACAGCTGCGTCCGTTGCAACGTTTTTGCTTCGATTCATTATTCTTCGACATGGTCCCCCCCGTGTGATCATTAGCGATCGCGGTCGTCAGTTCGTTGCGGACGCCGTAGAAGAACTGCTTCGTCTCTGCAGTGCGCAGTTCCGTCATTCAACGCCTTATCACCCTCAGACAAATGGGCTTGTAGAACGTACGAACAGAACTCTAACTAACATGCTGGCCATGTACGTATCTTCCGATCACAAGGACTGGGATGACGTACTCCCCTTCATCACCTATGCGTATAATACTGCAAAGCATGAGACGACCGATTACAGTCCTTTTTATCTCCTTTACGCACGTTCACCGCTAAGCTGCCTTGACACTATACTACCGTTTGCCTTTCACAGCGAGTACTCTGTTGCCAAGACGCTTTGTCTTGCCGAAGAAGCCCGGCGTATCGCTCGTCTTCGTACTGTGGCATCGCAAGACCGATCGAAAGAGCGCTATGACAGCCGACACCAGTCTGTCTCGTACGCCAAAGGAGACTTTGTGTGGTTGTGGACTCCGCAACGTAAACGAGGCTTATGCGAAAAGTTTTTACCCCAGTACACGGGCCCATTCGTCATTGTAGATCGCTTGAGTGACTTGACGTACGTAGTGGCACGCTTGACGTCGACTGGTCGTCGGTCTAGCCGGACCCAGTTAGTACATGTTGCCCGTCTTAAGCGGTTTCACCCTACGCTTTCCGAGTGATTTGGACTTGCCCAGCGGGCTTCGTCTGGCAACCGGGGATTGCTACGGCATGAGCCGGGCGAGAAGAAGAGGAAGAAGAAGTGAGCTGGTGCAGCCTCAGGACGCCATCTTGACTTTACCATCCATCTCGTCCCTTGAATAAAGCCGGTTTAACATTAACCGTAACAATATGAAGAAATCAAGATGTACAAGAACATGCTTATAAATGACTCTTACTCAGGGCGGGCCTGCGTCAACTTCGTTACTGTCCACAAAACTGAGTACGGTGAACCCGAAAACCAGGATAAAAATGCAATGAAAGTTGCAGATGGAAAATTGACTATACCCTAAACTTCAGCAGTACGTTTTGCAGTGGTGTCATCTAGGCTTTTACACGACACAGGTGTACCGTCCCTAACAATAAATGGCCTGGAGAAGACATTATGAAGCTTGAATTTTGGTTCTTGATGTGCACATAAACGCTATTCACAATAATTTTCCGTTCTACTGGTATTTAAATGCAGCCCCTATTGCCGAGCTCCAGTACTGTAATCTCGTGCTCTGCATCATAGCATGAGACATCAAACCTCCAGATGCACAGCATTGCTACAATTGAGTGGACATTAATAATCGTGTCTCTCCCTATGTTGCGACTTACCATGTTCATTGAAGGCATCCCTTGAAATTGAAAACTTGTTCATACATGAGTGATGGAGTGCTTTGGAGTATCGAGATTCCTGACCTAAGCAAAAGTAAAGCTTACGGGCATAAAGTAGCCCTAGTTCATTTTTAATATTACAAGAGAACCACTGCAGGTCGTGCATGATGTCAGATCATTCGTTTATCTTAATCTACTAATAGTATTATTATTAATAACAATTGCAGTAAAACTGTTTCGTCATTTACTAACTCACGTTACTGGTTCATGTCCATTTTCTTTTGATATGGGGACACCAACACGTATGTTTCAATATAAGTATTTAGGGGTTATTTCTGCAAAAAGTCCTTCTCACTCTAACCACACTAAACATGTAAACAAGAAAACACTTTTAAACTTAACAGCGCCGCACTTTGAACTATTCCCCACGTTATAGCAAGGAATACTTATTTTGTAAATTAGCACGGTTCGTGAATACGCGTTCTTGGTGTGGTACTCTTACCAACAATGTGAAATGAGTTTACTTAAAACAAGCCAATAAAATTCATCGTTTGATTGGCCATAATTACAGTCGCAGTCACTGAACCTGTGACTACTCCTGCTGCGCTATCACAATTAATCGCTAAATTTTGTGCACTTGAACGCTGGCTGGGGCTTTTGCAACTGTAGTCGTACTACAATTACCAAATAAAAGTCTACTTCTAATCTCTATGCTTAGAAGATACGTTATTTGCTCATATACCAACACGTTCAAGTACCTTTTTTGCGTTCGCAATACAATCCGGGAATTCAATATCCTGTACTAATCGTTCTATGCCAATAAATTAGCGTTTAGTAGCCGTAAAAGAGTACTTCTCGAATTCCTTCGGTGCTTTACTTGTATTTTCTTCTTTTGTTGTTGATGTAAACTTGCCTGTATACTAATTTATTGTACCCACTCCTGCTACAGCCGTGAAATAGGGCTGTAATCTATGCTAACATATACACAAACTACATAATTCGCATGCGCGTCATTTCCAGTTCTTTCAGCCAGCGTGTTCACTATAGCTAGGCACCTGCCTGCTCGCGCTGCTATAGTGAGCTGTACTCCTGGTGCATTGTTCATACGATGGTACTTCTCGCGTTATGATCATGCAGACCTGCGCAATTTTCGGTTGCAGCACAACAAGTAACACTGCGAAAAAGCCAAACTACACAGAACCAAGAATGCACCATTTACTAAAAGTTGTAAAGCGCAAACGCAGACTCCTGTCGGAAAAATTTCGGTGCCTGTGTCGAGCACGAAAAACGTGATAAACTACAATCATTTCCAGAACATGCATGGCCCCTTTCCAGATTGGGAAATTGATTCCTGGTAGGGGAGCAACGCAAGGGGAAAAATTCTTAGCGCTTCATTGACAAACCCGATTGAAATAAAAAGGATTAGCACTGCATCGCACCTATTCTAGGCACCGGTTCAACCACTTAAACTATGTTAATCACTTTGCAAAGTGTAGTGACTGCGTAAGGCGCCATGACAAGAAAAAGAAAATGGCGAACACTTTGTCACCTTGGCTTTTTATTTTGTTAAAGCATTACCAGCAGTAGTGCCAAAATATAAAAAAGTGTATACGCAACATATATATATATATATGTATATATATATATATATATGTATATATATATATATATATATATATCGCATCGCCAGTGTTTATGCGACGGGTCACGACGGACATTTGACCTAAGGGTCGATTGTCACAGTCAAAAATGTCGCGATGGCCTTCAAGAACGCGGCAAAGAGCTTCAGCTTGAACAGGAGTAAGGTCAGAGGAAACCATCATTTCAATGTCGACGTCAGTACCGTGCGATGACGTCACGGTATGGGCTGAGCTGTGATGTTCTTCCACTGTGAATGGCTCGATCTCATCATTCTGCAAAGCGCAAATTATAGCCAATGAAATCCCCTGAGGCAGAACTTGCGCGGTTAGCGCGAAGGCAGGTGGGGTTACCAGTAATTGTCAGCAAAGTGTGCGGCATGGTAACACCATGTGTAAGTATAACTGCCGGAACTGGTGCGACCACATAATTACCGTCAGGTGCAGCTTGTGAGGACAACAAGTCGACGTGTGTCACAGATTGAGGCGGTAGGCGAATAAAATCCATGCAACTCAAACGGCTTGGAGGCGGGTCCACATGGTCGGGAAGAAGAGGCAAGTGAAGGCGAAGATAGGCGGCCGAACAGTCAATGAGGGCAGAATGATTGGCAAGGAAATCCAGACCGAGAATGAGTTCGTGAGGGCAATGCTCGATGACGGTGAAGAGAACGACGGCGTGTCTCTCAGCAATGGTGAGTCGGGCAGAGCACATGCAAACAGTAGCAACAATCCCTCCGTCGGCGACTTGTAGAAGTCGGTTCGGGGCGGGCGTCAGAACTTTCTTGAGCGGAGGGCGAAGAGCAGCACTCATAATGGAGACACAATCGCCTCGGTCTCAATAAACGCGCACACAGGAACATTGTCCACGAGAACGTCCAAAAGATTCTTGTTCGTGGGTAAGGTGAAGCGAGGATTTCTTGCTAATTTCGTCATTGCAGCTTCACCTCCAGAAGCTGCACTGTCTAGTTTTCCGGTCGGGGTGCGGCGAGTAAGTCAGAGAAGGAGCACGGCGTGACGGGGGCGAGCGAGATTGACGACGGGGGGGAGAAGGCGAGCGGGAGTAGCGGGGTCGTGTCAAAGGTGTTGCAGGGTCAGATGATGGAGCGGGCATAGAAGGGGCGAAGGAAAAGGACGCGCCAGAGGGGCGAGCGTGGTAATCAGGAGAATAGCCCATCGCAGAACTCTAGTGGCTGCGGCAGTGGCGAGCGACATGTCCTATGCGTCGGTAGTTAAAACAGATCGGCTTATCGTCCACGGTTCGCCATTCCGAGAGGTTGCGCTGTCCATAAGAGGAGTAAGAAGAGTGCGATGGGGACGTGCGTGGAGAAAGGGGCTCCGAGCCTATGGAACGAATGGATTGTAGGCCGACGTTGGACAACTCTTGACGGACGACGGCCTGGATCAAGGAGATTGTCACCGGAGAATGATCAGGTGACGGGAATGAAGCGGACGCCGGTTGTGCCGCTTCGACCTCACGACGAATGATGCGGGTCAAGCTGTCACATCCCGACGGCTGGTGGAAGAGGTCGTCACAGGATGACGTAGCAGCTGTGTTGGGAAGTCACGTGATGTGCTGAGATACCCGGCGTCTTTTAGCATGATCAAGACGGCGGCACTCCTTGAGAATCGTATCGGTGCTGGTGACGTTCGTAAACACCAGTAAATTGAAGGCATCGTCAGCAATGCCTTTGAGGACGTGATTAATTTTATCGTCCTCAGACATGGTCGGGTCAGCCATGGCACAAAGTGCCAAGACGTCGAGAATGTACGACACGTAGGACTCTGTCGACGTCTCTACACGTGTGGCAAGGGCTTTCTTGGCATTGACTTGGCGACCGAAGGAATTGCCAGAAAGGTCGCGGAGCGTCTCTTTGAGGAGATCTCAGCTCGAGATCTCCTCTTCGTGAGTCTGGAACCATGCAAGTGGAGCTCCGTCGAGGTAGAAAAGAACGTTCGCAAGCATAATAGTCGGATCCCACCTGTGACTGGTGCTGACACGTTGGTATAAGCGGAGCCAGTCGTCAACATCAGGGCTGCCGACTCCGTTGAAAACACTAGGATTCAGAAGGGGGGGAAACGGTGACGTAGGTCGGGGCTGCAGGTGGAGACGGTTGCGTAGATGAAGTGCCGCCAGCAGGAGCCGAAGTTGCACTGTCGCCGTTGCGACCGCTGCGAAGCTCCATGACGGGTACGGGGGACGTCAATCTCCACCAAATTAATGTTACGTGTAGCCGGAGCCCAAAGTATATACAAAAGATTTGCAGGGAAGCTAACGGAAGGGCAAGATGGCGATGCTATATCAAACGGGGTCCACGTCGTCTTCTTTCTCCTCAGTGCAGCCAGCCTATATGATTCATGACAGTGCAAGTGCCCGCGGGCCCTTGCACTGTCACGAATCAGAACCAATGAGCCCAATTTGCCATTGCTCTAAACATAACAATATGTCAAGCCAAAGATCAATTGCACCAACTGTCTCATGTCCAGCAGCTGCACTTTCCAACTAGAAAACCAAAGCTCACGGAAAGCAGGAAACACCTCATTTCTGATCACCAGCTTTTGTTTCACACACACACAAGAGAAAAAGCGTGCACACAAAATTGAACCCGTGTGAGAAGCTGGCTCTCTGTGAACGGAGCAACTCATAGAAAAATGACATGAGAAACCTTTCACTGCCGCATGGAAAGTAACTTCATTGACATCGCCGAGCATGATCGTAAATGAGTCGTGGCGGGAAGCGCTTCTAACTACAGTGATATGTAGACCGTCATTTCCTGCAGAGCGACGTAGATCACAGACAACACCAGGTAATCATAATCATATTCACGTGCGTAGTGGTTCGAAGCACCTCGTGGTCTTAATTCACATCCGCATGGACGCTTCTGTGCGGGGTTTTCCGTAAAGTTAAATGCACAGCAATGGACGCCACACCTACTGCGAGCGATCCTGAACAAGAACGTCAACAAAATATTCCCAATGCTATGCGATGAAGATTGCAGCAGGTCTCTTTATTCCGCAGAAAATGGGAACGCGCAAAGGCGGCAAAGCAGGGCAAAACTACTATACTATCTCCTGAATCCAATTGTTTGACTGAGTTTCGGTTTATAGAGGGCCAGCGCTGGCCCCATAAACCCAGCCATGTACGCAGGGCAATATGTGGGGCTTTTAACTTTTGCCCATACACGGATCCTAGGGCTATATGCGGGCGGCGTGCAGGCGTCGAAGACAAAGGCGAACACAAAGCGCGATATAAGCGTGCTAGCTAGCAAGAGCGAACGGTTAGCACAGACGCCCACTGAAGCTTTGGCGTCCATTCCTCTCCCCGAGTTTAACATTGAAACATGTAACACCCGCGGAATGATGCAGAAGTAATGCACATGACAGAAAGTGGTTAGAAGTTGATAAACCATAACAGCACAAGGTGTTCGTACAAATAATGCGGGCGCTTCAACCGCCTCAACCTCCTTTGAACGCCGGCAACATGTGGTCCGCGGAACGTCGCGAAATTAAATTTAGGCAGCTTCCGAAAACCAGAATATGCAAGCGATCAAAAGAAAAACGTGCGCCAACATAGACATGCCTTTTAAACAATATAACATATTCCAATTAAAATAAAGGCACCTATATTGCGGAACTTGCGGCAGAATCTCCCGCCTAAAACACGCTGTAAATATTTAAAACACGAGACGTGTCAAAGTGCCAATGACTACTTACGTGGGCATAATGACATGTGAGGCGGGTTGCGCTCCGCAATTCATAGGCAAACACACGCCAGAAACTTCAGGGCTGGTATTACAAAAAAAAGTTTGCAGAACGGTAAATAGAAAGGCTGTAAAGTTCCGCAATCGGGGAAGCTGCTCGCTCGCTCGGTCCACTCGGCTGCCTGGAGTGCTGCGGCGCGCAAGCGATCAGGCGCCACTCATCGCTTAGCCAGCTAATGGCTGCGAGCACTGCATCGCCTTCGGGCGTAAACTGCGATGGCGTAGCAATGTAGTAGCAATAGAAAAATATTCATTGTGGTTTCGCATTGGCCGCCTGAAGGACAGTGAATGCTCGATAATGTACCTCAGAAAATACAAAACACTGCCGCTTCGAACAGTCTAACGCCACCTTACAAAAATAAGTTGTAATAACTTAGGTCAAACTGTTTATAGTCTCATTCTTGGTACTTGGCGGTAGGTACGTATACTGTCTTGCCTAGCTTTAAGAAAAAAATTAAGGTATTCCTACGCGGATGAATGCGAAAGCATTCAGACGAATTCCCAGTGATGGCTCGTTTTAGGAAACGTAATGGTAGTCTTTTCACATTGCCTTGTGTCAATTGAAGTGCCCGGGCCCCGTTCGCGTACTTTGTGGACGTCCACAGACGCCGGGCGCAGCTACTTATTAAGAAGTAGAATTCGAAGCTGCGTCCATCGGAGCGCACGACAGCACTAACGGAAATCACCCCACCTACTTGTTGCGCGCCGGTGCCCACATCGCCTTAAAACATCGCCTTGCAGAGGAAGGGGCAGTATGGGAACGCTGGCATGATGAGCGCCATCAGAGCCAGCAGAGGAAGAAGACGACGACGAGCGCGTGAGCAGTGACACGAGCGCGTCTCTGTGACCACGTGACTTTCGGCATCATCTCCAGCCAAGCCGCCGGATTTCGCGCTTCATATGGCATATAATGCTTTCGCATTAATGATGTGCCCGATGTGGAAATCGAACATTTAATGGCGAGAACAGAAGCTGGGTGCTCGAACAATTAGGCGACGGTCAGGTTTCTTTCTTCATGAATACGAATCATTCTTTCTGTCGTTCTTGGCACTATGCGGTAAGTTGGTAGGTTCGTCTCTCGCAGTAATAAATAGGGAATGATGTGTGACCCATGGTGGAATCCAACTGCGGCCGTGGAGAACAGCAACCGCGGTGCTTTAAACAAGCCACGATCTTTTCCTTCTTTTTTATTGTCGGCGAGAGTGAAATGCGCATTTACCAAAAATGCAAAACGAGAATTGCACAAAAAATCATTGTGCAGTTTAAACCATCAGTAGAGCTGGGCCGGCCGCGTTGTATAAAAAACTCCGAGCGTTATCAAGGGCTGTAGCCTTGACAGCCACTAAGAAACACACCCTTGCAGTCTTCGCATTTCTACGTAAGTAAGTGTCACGCACTTGCAGAACAGCCGGACGTATCGCGCTCCCGGGCCACGGTGAAACCCGGCATGCTGGCCCTTGGAACACAGTGCAAGCCAGTCAGAATCATCAAGTCGTCTGGTACTCCATCGTCTCGCAGTTAACATTCAGATATATTATGCCACGAAAATTGAAAGTGCTTCTTTAACGTTCGCTGAAGCGCGCATCGCACTCTGGTTCCTTATGCAGCCAGCTTTTTAAAACACTCGGCGCGTGCTTGGCGTGCCACTTCCTCATCATCTTTCCTCGTGACAGCTCAGGCTTTGAGGCGCCGTGTCAGACTGCCCTGTCTCCGGGGTCGTCCGACATTCCGCGGCATTTTGCTCGCAGCACCTTACGCTACCTAGAAAAATTGCCACGTTCTACTAACTTGATTATTACCCAAGTTAATCATATTTTGTCCACTGTTATCCAGAATACGAATTATAGCGTCGTTTTTACATACACCATTCAGATAACATAATAATCGGCACGTACGATAGTGTAACGCCTATATAGTTCTACTCATGGCAACAGGACTCGCGAATTCCCTGAGTTAGTCATTAGTTATTCGCCTCTTCTGACGGTCTGGAAGGTCACCACAACTGTTCTTTGTTGCTGAGTTCATTACGAAAACAAAGAAATAGCGGCTGCCCCTCCTGCGCGCACTCCTCACAATGCAGGCAACAGCTCCTTGCTTAGGTGCGTCCTCTTCTAACCATGACATGTAAATGGAAAAACGCACATTTCTCAATTACCGCCAAATTTCCCGCCAAGCAGGAACACGAAAGAAAACAACAACAAAAGTTATAATTGAGGGCTGCTAGATCGGGCGGCTTTACTCATCTAAAATCCGCCTTATAGCAAGATTTTGAATTATTCTGGATGCAGACTTCCTCAATCTCGATGTTAGACGGTCAAAACGAAATATCCATGAATAAGAGTGATTATATTTCTTTTTTGCTATCTGGTATGTTTAGGTATCATACACGTCGCGTGAATGGCACATCACAAACTAAAATCAAAGTAATACTTGACAATTCGATAGTATACTAGACGGCGTAGGCTGATACTGTAATGTTTCCTTAAAAATACAGGAGAGATGCCAATGCGCATTTAAGCACACATTATCCATCACGAATGACAATTCGCTATTGATCGTCAATCACTTATCACTATTTGAAAATAGTCGCTGATACCAAACTTCTATTGCACTAATGTAAACAGAATCATGCGACACGATTCTCGACGTTCACACTAACATCCATTCAAATTCGATGAAGCACCAAAGATCGCATAACACTTGTAATTAATTTACTAATTACCGTACGCACTCGTTAACGATTCCAGACACTCGAACTACGGCCTTCTCATTGGTAGATCTCACATAGACACGAATCCGGTCATTTAAAATTTAATGAGCCAGCACACATTTTTACTTCAGTCTTGTTACCTCATTCCTCAGAAAAATACTCACAATTATCATGTACCCGTCAGCGCATTTATATAAAGCACTTTAACAAGTGACAACACAGTCTGCTTATCGATACATCTCACATGGACGAACACCAAGACACACATTATACAGATACATTTATTTGGTAAATCAAAATGAGCCACCTCAACACTCGCGTTCTCCTCAGACTAATAGCCCATTCTTATATAATGCTCATAGTTACCATGCACATAATAGTAGATTTCTCAAGGACACCTTGCTAATTATTATTATTATTATTATTATTATTATTATTATTATTATTATTATTATTATTATTATTATTATTCATTTGAATACATATACGCAATTAACAGGAAAGGGAAAGCGAGGAGCAGGCAGGCAACTGCCGCCGGAAGGGGCACTACGCCTGCCAACACTTCAGAAGGCAGGTGACAGCAACACAGAAATGGAAGATAGGAAGGAGGGGAGAAAAGAGGAAAGGAAGAGCAAGCGGTCAAATCTAAAGACTGAAGCAGAACGCAGTACACGTCGCACACAGTCGGGCTGGTCACTGAAGGCCACGCTATACAGAATGTTGAATAGAATAGTTTTGACGCTACAAACGTGAACCTAAGTTAACTCTAGAAAAGTACGTAGGGCGCGATCAACCTGATCACGTTTAGACGCACAACCACTGGGGTATAAACATTCGTCGAGTGACGTACACCCCAGGCCGAGGACGTGATAGTCTTTCACTAGCGACATGCGCTTCGCACTGAAAGCGGGACAATCAAATATAAGGTGCTGAAGTGTCTCGCAGCAGCCACAAGACGTACACGATGGAGTCGCCACACGTCCTTGTCTCTATAAACGTTCGTGCAAGTTCACGCAGCCAACCCTCAGATTGAGCACTCGTGCTCTAACGCGACGAGGCAAGCCTCAACCGCGAACACGGGGTGGCAACGTTCCATTTGCGACGCGCTGGTCTGGATGCTGCTTGAGTACGTCGCGACGAATCAGTAGACGAGGGTCATCAAGCTTGCACAAAATTTCTGGGCAGTCACAGTTGTTATGAGCGCTTATTCTTTAGAGAGGAGGGAATGAAAAGAGACGAAGACGAGAATAAGATAGGAAACAAAGAAATGGGAAAGAAAGTATGAAATTAACAGATGACACAGACACGGACAAAAGAAAGCAGGAACACGGAAAGGAAAAGATCACAAAGCATTTACTCCATCCTCCTCTAACACACTTTAACCCAGAACAAGCTTTCGCGGCCGTTTCGCCCTCCAGAGGTGCTGGGTTCGATTTCCGCCTAAACCCCTAATTTCATTTCAGCTGAATTACTTTCCTTTAGTTACAGTACCCTCCCTTAGAAATTTCACGTCACTGCGTGCATTCTTTCAGCTGCTAACGAAGTTCATTAATTCTTTACTTCCATCGGGAGTTCGTTCTCCCGTGAAAGGCACGGCCAACACTTAGATCAACGCACGAAGATAATTGATGACGCCGGATTTTCTGCGTAACGGGGCCTTTATAGCAATCGCTTTAAAATGTCGCCAAGGTCAGTATATAGCAATGCCTTTACGCGGAGGCCAGATTAAACCTCGTTAAATGGTGCGGCAGACGCTCTCACGCTCGTTAGAAATAAGTTGAAAAAACGCCAAATAAGCCAAGCCAAACATATTTCTTAATTTTCAACCCAAGGAATCACCGCAGCAGCATACGCCAACGCAGCATTATCTTCGGAGATGACGCTCTGTTGAACAGCAAGCAGTTTTCAGGCCACCGAACGAAACGTTGTTGACAGGAAGCCTCAGAAGAAGCATACGTAGGTGGAAGAATGACCTCGAGAGTTTCTCACCCTGTACCCATAATGGCTCTTGTTGCAATAACTTCTAATCGAAAGGTGCCGGGGGTCTTCTTCGCACACGAAGTGACAGCAAAAACGAAAGTCACATGACACATTTCATGAAGAAGGGGGTCGTGCTTTGAGCAGAATTGCAGCTCAGAATAAATCAGCGGAACCTATCAGCGCTATTTGTATTCGGCTCACAATGCAAAGCTAGTGCACAATGGTGCACGAGCACCTACCATTATTCATTTTCCGCTTCAGAACGGCCCCCAAGGAGCTCGTATCTAAACGCTCCTGATTCTTCAGTCTCGTATATGTTAAACAGCATAGCCTCTGATACTCCTCACCTCAATTTTGGTTCTTTTCTTCGGGCATTAGAGAGACCATAGATTGAATTAAACGAAGACTACATTCGTGCTGCGATCGATGCGTTTCCGAAACGACTCAAGGCTTTAATTCACTCGAAATGCGGTCTTGTCGAAAAGTAGATTTGATTTCGATTAGGTAGGCCTTTACGCAATAAGCTAACATAGCTTAAGCGCATCGCAACAATATTTATGAGCTTTTATTCGGGGCGAAACGTTTTGCCACTCGTTGCATGGCACACTTCTAATATAACACATTAACACATATCCCTTTTAGTTGCTCAATGACCTGTAATACAACTTAAGCAGTGCCAGCAGCACCCTGAAAGGCAATATTGTTTTGAGTTGGGAGCGACGGCTCCTCCAAGTCAGGCGGTGAGCTAGCGCTAAAGTTTGCAGTTGACGGCACCAAAACAGACAAAGGCAAAATGCGCAAGAGACGGAGCACACGAGTTCCTGCGTCGCTGCATTTCCGCATTGAATTAGGTTTCATTACCGGCGCATCGCCGAATATTCTCGGCGCAGCTATACTTGACGTGAGCCGTCACGAGTGTATTTACCGACTATGCTGCTACACAAGCTACTGTGACAGCCCCGCAAGACGTCGGCACAAGCCTTTGTTCGGTGTTGCCTGAAACACCAGATGCAGAGTGACACTTCAATTGTGGCATTTCTACGCAGGGCAAAGCTTGTTTGCTGATACGCTAGACTAGAAAAGCAGAACACAATTGAAGGCCCATAATGAAAGTTCAGGCACTGACTACGGCCTATTATATTGAAACCTATGGTGTTTCAACGATATACCGTGCGGTGAAGATTCAGTGTGCAAGCACAATAATAATGCATAGCAACTACCCACAGGCGTCACATGGACACACAAACAATCAAATCAATCGAAGAGGCCCGTTTATCATCCAGACATTAATTTCTGCGATTAGCAGCGATATAACCGCGGAAGAAACCCCGCGACTGCCTGCCATCCTAATCTAGTAGGCTTCCAACTGAACCATGGTACATTTCATATGTCTGGCGAGGAAACGTCCTTCCTGGAGAATAAATATATGAGGATGGGGGAAGGGGGAGTTTCTTCTGCTAAGCAATTGTACATTTACGCAATCGATTTTTACGTCATTCTATACCCTTTAGATCCATACGCTTTTTCTCAATTAACTTTTTGCCCTTGAACGTTTCTTCCGGCGTTTTATGTGGCGTCTCTTTTCTGGTTTGCTCGAATAGGAAAACTCGGGTCAATTTAATCAAGTGGCCTCTCAGGAAGCTCTTCATAATAAGACGCGAGTTCAATGCCATCTTGAATCCCCTATAAATTTGTGACGTACTGCTGACGTAAGCAATGTAACGACGTGCTCAACAGCTTTACGTCAGTAAACGGTTCAAGATTTACCCTTTTCGCGCATTGAAATACCTTTTGCTAAACATCACTTTAATTTGGTCGGTCGAGCTCAGTATATAGATGTGGATTTGTGATGTCTCGACCAAAGCTTTGCCTTCAGCGGTTATATGTCCTAATATCTTTTTCCTGCTTCGCTTTTGAGCATGTTATGCTTTCTGTGGTTAGCACTCGGGACTTTATCTAAGTACAAGTACCTTAGAGTGCGGAGAATATGTTCTATCTAAACATATGGGCACTACTATAGTACTTTCAGGTTAACGTACTCCGTAAATATCTTTAGGGAGCTATAGCTAAGAACACAGTTGACGAATGCGCTCTGTTAACAGTCTCGAAACCCTTTTATTTCTGAAGAAGAGTCGGTTATAGTCAACTATGCCGGCAATGCACGCTATAGTTGCGGTCTTTCGAAGCATAATATCGCGGAATAATATCCTGTGTAGTCGCTTATAAAAATGGTGGCCTCCAGAGGCTCATTTTGCTTATATACGCAAGATGAAACCCCCTTGTACAACTTCTACATGCATAGCAGATTGGAAGAGCAATTGACCAATCAAATTGAAAGTTAAGAACGCAGTCAGAATAGCTTGCAGTGACGGCAGTGTTGAGTGCAGATGGCAGTGGTGAGGAGATGAGAGAAACGATTCTACAAAGTTTTGAATCAGTCCTAGGACCAAACACCAAATTGACCTTGCACCTAATTAGGGATTTCTTGTCCTTCCGGACCAAAATTTTCAAAAGTATGATCTGCAGCCACGCAGAAGAAAAATAAATAGGAAAAGCGAATGATGATTGCGACGAATCATTAGGTTTTCGTCAAGGCTCTAATTGGGATACTTCAATCATAACTACGCCTTTTAGCAATTTTGCGACATTTAATCATAGGCAACCTCGGCCTATATATACAGGATTTAAAGGAAAGTAACTTTGAAGTTTGGAGGCGAATTCCATGCAAGTTTATTCCTGGACTTCTCTTTCTTCGCTCCTCCTTAGTTGGGCTCTCCTGGCTCAATGCACGCTGTAGTCCCATATTTTTTCACCTGAAAAAGCTTTCTTTTTAGTCAGTGTTCGCCAAAACCACAATGTCAATATTGCAAACGCTGGAATGAGGGATATAGCCGTAGTGACGGAACTATTTCGAACAACCATGGATATTAACCCGGAATTTATATCTATGTACACAACCATCTTTGGATTACGCCTCCCCCCCCCCCCCGAATAGGAATGCGGCAGCCAGGATCTATAACGTGACCTGAAACTCTGCAGACTAAGGCCATAGTGATTGAGTTAGCCGGCGCGTCAAAAATCACCTTTTTGACCCCTTTCATTTTTCTCCCGTCACCGTCGCCTTCTGTAGTTCTCTCTCTCCGAAATCTTTAACTTTTCGTTGCAAATTGATCGCCAGTTTTTCAGCTAAACTTTTTCGCAAAGAGCTTTTTCAGCTCTTTGCGAAAGCGTCTGCTCTGCGCGTTTCTTTCTTGCGCTAGAGTCTCCAAAACACGCTCTGAGCTCCTGGACGAAAAGCTCCCATGAAGTGAGCGTGTCTTCGCGATTCTCATACCAGACGGGCGCTGTGTCGGTAAGGGAAAACACAACATTGGACAACTGTGCGGTCGAGTTCCAACCGTTAGACCGGCTCACCCTTCGGTAGTTTGTGAGCCACTCGTCGACATCTTCTCCGGCTTTTCCTCCGAAAGTGAGTGGCACCCGGTAGTATTGCCACGGAACACCAGGTGCTGGCCTTGAAGCCACGTCAGATCCCTCAGGAATCTGGCAGGCGTATTCAGGCATGTCAGGTGAGGGTGGCGGAAGTCCGGCAAGTCGACGGCTCCGAGGAAGTTGTAGCAGCGTAGGC
Organism: Dermacentor variabilis; assembly: GCF_050947875.1. NCBI lineage: Eukaryota > Metazoa > Arthropoda > Arachnida > Ixodida > Ixodidae > Dermacentor > Dermacentor variabilis. Next base: position 175,398,761 of record NC_134569.1, read on the forward strand.
TCCGTGGTTACGAGGTGTACCCCGCACCGTCCACCAATTTGTTACAAGCACGGGGAAAAGGGGTTAGGCGTGCGAGAGCAGGAACGGCAGGGTACGACCAACAGGAATGACCGCTGCAGTCTTCATTTATCTCTTCCCTTCTCTTCTTCATACCCGCGTCCCTTTTACGCGCTTGGACGTAACAATATATATATATATATATATATATATATATATATATATATATATATATATATATATATATATATATATATATATATATATATATATATATATATATATATATATATATATATATATATGTGTGTGTGTGTGTGTGTGTGTGCGTGTGCGTGCGTGTGCGTGTAGTGACAAATGAGTTCTGAAGAATATGGCAAGCTGGAGGGTGGGTCATGAAAGATGATAGTGTCATGCATACTTATGTAGCACGTAGCTAAATAGGAAAGTCGCACGGATGGACGCGTGCATTATTGTACGGCTGTTCTCTGAGCTTTTTTGAAGCTTCCACCGATTTTCCCTAAAAAAAAACAAATTTGTAAACACAGATGAACAGCTGTAAGAAATTTGGGCTGATCAGGAAGGCTTGAAGTTAAAGTAACACCCAAATACTTGGCGATGGATCATGCCCTTTCGATTTTTCGGGGAAGAGATAACTCGTAGACCAGACATGCTTACTAGCTTGGCGCAGTAAGTAGAAGTGAACACTTCAATCGGACAAATGTCTAAAAAATGCCGTCAAATACAGAGTCGTCAAGTTGCCCTGGAAAAGGGAATGATGATCATGAGGAAACCAGTCTCTGAACTTGAGGACAATGCAATCCTAAGCGACATTGCTCAACTCAGAACACCAATAAACGACCCTGAAGGGCGCAGCAGGAAGCAGTAGCAAACGCAGAAAATCATATTGCGGGTTTTAGCAACAACAGTTTCATAGTGTTTATAAGTGCAACACAATTCAGAGAGAAGCTTTGACTTAAACTTGCAAGAAGCATTGAGACACCTCTGCCACTACTATCGCGTCAGTTCATGTAAGAAATTGGCCGACGATTACGCTTCTTGGTAGTGCGATCTTTGAGCGCAGCTGTTGCCTTATTCCAGCAATAGGCAACCACGTACAGAACACGCAGCGCCGAAGGGAGGCCGTTGTGCATTTCGGATTGGGCAGCACACACCAGGATCCGCCGCTATCAAATTAGCGCCCCAGCGGCGCGCAATCGCGCAATCTTAAAGTAGGCCACCGCCGCGGAGAGCGTGGCCGGGATATTAGAAATTATTATTTCATTTTTGTCCTGAGGTGGGATGAGAAAACGGGTGGAGAGCAGGGGTACTGAGTAGAGGTCATACACTCACTCCCTCACAGACAGGCCTCAATGTGGCCGCACAAGGTTGCGCTGGAAGTAGAAGTAAGAGGATGAAACGCTATAGCTGTCTTTCGAGTCACCGCAACGGCACTGCACCAGGTAAGGGGAGGCATAGGGCAAGAGTAGAGGCGGGAGAAAGACAGCCCGGCGCAAGCACTGCCACAGGCGAGAAATGCCACTGAGGACCGCGCTTCGCAAGCAGGGAAACGAAAGACACGGCTGAGAGCCGTACAGCCACGCGACCCGGAGACGCAGGAGCGGAGAGCCGCCGATAACGCGTAAGGCGGCAGGGACAATACTCTGCGAACACTCGCAATCACTATTACCGGGTCAACCTCTCGAGGTGTCCCAATGAAAACGTCCCAAATGTATCAAGTTTCTGGCTTGCCCGCAAGAAATTCATAAGGGTTATCTCTGCCACTTGTCGATGAATGCGTGCATGGCGTCAGTAAAGAAATAAAAGCTACATAAATCCACAAAATGTTCTTCTAATGCATAAGCATTATCTAGCACGCCTGCGACTTAGTTTTACCGCAGAACCGTTGGGGGCCTTGTGTCCTAAACAATCAACTGTTGGCGACGCATGACTTGACGCGAAAAAATGTTACGAACCACAACCACTGATGCCCTCCATGTAGCGTAGTGGCGTTACGGAAGTAATTAAATTCATCAAGTTAAGCTGCGTGAGAAAAATCGTAATGTACAACCTAACCACCAGCTGCAAACATGATAGCGTTGGATTGTAATTTGAATATACCAGAAAACATAATTATGTTACCCGAATGCACGAATAAAAACCTCTTTTCCAGCGTTTCAAGCAATCACATGGCGACGCGGCGCACTCAGTTCCTTGCAAGACCATCCAGATAGCGCTCGCCTCCACGCATCCGCTGCGATTGCCGGGAAGCCTGACAAGCAGTCAGGGATCTTTGAATGCTACCTCTTTTTACTCCTAAATGCGAAGATTACGCGTACTCCACATTTTTCATTAGTTTGCTCGCTTCTTTTTCCTATCCTATGCGCGTCTGCCTCTGATCTTTCCGGTGGCAAATAACCCTTATGAGTTTGTAGACAAATGCCTAATTTTCTCGCCGCATCCGGCCTCTTCAATGCAATCGTACTAATTGAGCTGGCATGCCCGGCATGAGCGCGCCTCGACGGAGCAGAGCGCTCAAAAGAGACCAGCTGCCGCAGTAGCACTTGAGGCGTTGCTTGAGGGGAAAGTGCATCGCCGCGGTGCCATGTCGCTCTCGCAAGCATGCGTTATGCACACGTTCCGTGTCCTTGCAAGCTTTCACCAGCGTTCTCACGGCCTTTCGGTAAGAGCCAGCGAAAACGCGCCTAGCGTCTCAATGCGCGTACTTGACCGCGAAGCGACCATAACTCAATGGACGCTCAGCATCGTTCAATTGGACATTGGGCCAGGCCAAAATCTCAAGTTGGCCCAGACCCAAATTTCAGCTTTACCCACCCTCAATGTCAAGTTGGCCCACGCCCAAATTTAACTTGCCCTACCCCCGAATGTCAATAGGCCCACGTCCAAATTTAAGGTTGCGTCAGCACCAAATAGATGTTGGCCCACCCCGTAATGAAGGTTGGCCAACCTCCTAATTACAGCTGTCCCATTTCAGTTTGCCGTTGCTCATATCTTAAGGTGGCCCACCTCCAAATTTATGTTGCCCACCCCCAAATTTAGCTTGGCCCACCCCCAAATTTTAAGCTGCCCACACCCACATTTAGGTTAGCCCACTCCCAAATTTCAAGTTGGCCTACACCGAAATTTCTAGTTTACCGATTACAAAATTTTATCCGGCCCGCCCATACTAAAGCATCACCGTGGATTTTCTAAGGCGCCCTATGTATTCTATTTTCATTACAGTGATAGGATCAGTGGTCAGGTTCAGCTTCCCAGGTTCCGTTTTCTGACAGCCACGGATGAAGTGACTGCTACTGGCGATTATCTCTTTATTGAAACGCATAAGCCGGCTATCATTATACGGACGATGAACAATAAAGCTATTGCTGTTATTTAGAAGCCGTCTAGGCGTTCAACTCAAGTTTGATTGGTTCGAGATCAGTCAAACACTTCAGTTCCATCGCCTCGAATACCTGCGATAGCCCATAGGGATGTACCTGGTAGGTTTTGATTGCAATAGCAGGGACGAGTTGGTGAAAATAGACGTTTCGTTGCACAAGCAGCCCTTTTGTACCGTGGCGCGCAATGGTATGAACACGAGTAAGGGCCTGTGCGCAGTACTGGACGTAAACAATGTCACGTTGTGATACGGTGACGAAGCACACGTTAGTGAGACATTTGAACAATTAAAACTAACTGTTTATTGCGTGAACCTGTGCCCAGAAAAACAGGTAGCACTGAATGGACAGCGACAGCGGCGAGCGCAGTCGGCGATCGTCGAGAATCTGATGAGCAGGTCAAGCACGCCGGCTTTTATACACGGCTCGTCGAAGGTTGTAGTGTAATTGCTGGCACTCGCTTGGCTTCAAGAAAATTCTCCACAATTAGCATAGCGCATAGAATCAGATTACGCAAGATTTCGTGACAAGCGAGGAGGTTAGAACCATCGATAAATTTCGAAATGCTTCCGGTACATGCGAACGCATCCTGCGCCGACTAATAATGTTTTACATTTGTTAGTCGGTGAAAAGTGGTCAGGTGAGAAAGCTTAGTAAGTGAACCCGTCAATATGAACGTTAGTGCTGCGATGAGCATATACGTAAATGTACGGCGTGAGTATTATGGAGTGTGGCTGAACGTCATTATGAGTTAAAGCGTAGCTCGGGACTAACTGTAATGGCTCCTATTGAAACGTATGTAAAATTCCAAAATTATTTCATGAAACAATCCCGAACCGATATAAATCACTTTTTTTGCATATAAGAAAGAAATTTTATTTCTGTGGACTGTAGGAAGAGAATTTATAATTTAGTTTCCAGGGTGTCTCATCAAAGTTGATAGAATTTGCTACGCTTACAATTACCATAAGCACGCAACTATAGAAATCAGTAACAATGCATCAAAAATGTTTTTGCAACACTGTAAAAATGCACGTTTAAGATATTCCAAATCAGGCAAGTTTTAATTGTGAATGGAAAGCTTACGTAGAATTGTTTTTGTTTAGTACAAATTAGTGATCTATTTGAAAGTAGTGTATCCACAACAATGCAGTCAAGGTCATTCAATCAGCGCCACTGTACTGAAGAAGACGAGAATTCTGCTGGTCCTCTTTCCCAAAGCGAGTCCTGAAAGCGCTTCTTTTATCTACCAACCGCTTCAGTCTTGGCCCATGAGTGGAACCTTGTCCACTGTGTTACACCTCCTAGCTTCAGGCCCTTTCGCGGGCTCATGCGGGGAAACCATCCCTGTGGCTGTAGCGGCTCCGTGCAGACAAGGGCAGCTCCGTCTATGCAGCCAATTTCCACGTGGACATTTGATATTAGTTACCGCGTCAACGTAGTGCCGGGTGGCAGAAGAGAGCGGCAGATGGTGAGCTGCATGCGGTCCACGTGTTATAATTTGCTTAAGTATGTCTCAGGTTGAGCTTTATGGCACGTGACTCGCAAAAAGTCGTGTTCCGTCTGAAAATTCAGCGAATGGCTCCAAAAGGGAACGCTTTCTGTAATAAAAAACTACAGTAGGCACTTCCAGCATTTATACTGTTGTAATCATCTTCTGAGGTTTGTTCAGGTTATTATTTTTCACTAAAATTGCATATCCCACTTTCACACCTCTTTGAGCTGCCTGAATATATCCTGCAACGCCGATCTGGCTTTGAAAGCAGATCTTTAGGCACTATCCGCATCCTCGCATATTAAACTCTAGATTGCGTATCACATCATGGAAGTGGTGAGGCATAGTTTTGTTCTGAACTGCCCGGACATTAGTCACATTTCTTTTTCTGGCATGTTTCCTCATCCCATAGCTGCGCTGCGCATTTCTATTTTTTGGTGTGTTTACCGTTTTTCCCCTTGATGGATTGCTATGAAAGCCTCCGAAGGTGGTTCAGCGAATCCAAAAAGATTGCAAGTGTGAAAGTCTACACCTTTGCATTTCCACGGCCGTACTATTTCTCAACATGCGTTGCGGCGCTTTGGGTAGGCAAGGAAAGACGAAGTGGGTATTGAAGGTTGTAAACCAACCTCTAACAGCAAAGTAGCTGCTTTTCAGACATAAAAAAATTTTTAGAACATAAGTAATACACCTACGCGGAACTGTGCCACACCTACGCGGAACTTTAGGACGGGGGTGAGGGTGTGGGAATGGGTAACAACACTAAATGACTTCATGTCTATTCTCTGCAAATGTATCAACTGCACTAATGCTGCTTTTTCTTTATTGCAGCTAGTTAGAGTAAGTACAGTGGTGCTCATTGAACTCCACAGCAACAGGTTGAGGCATTCGCCCCTGCTTTTTAAAAGAAAAAGTCAATAAAACCTTGTTTAAGAAATTACACGTGTAAGACTGTCCAACCTTTAAGCATTGCAGTGAAAGGTACGTTCGTAGAAGGCGTCATTAAAACTGCCCTGTGCACTCTGTGTACGCCAGAAGCCTAAAGGTCACCATGAGTTACATTAAGCTTTGACGTATACGAAATGCGTTTCAGGCTTTTGAAATACCTGGCCTGTACACAAACTGTGTACTCCGGAAATCAGCACTGCCACATATGCAGGTATAAGTACAATCCTTTAAAATTGGACATTCCAACATTTGCGATACTTGAAACAAGCTTTAGCGACTATTATTTCACGAGCAAGCGCTAAGTTGCATCAACCTCACAAGTCCTTCAGAAAGGATTTCATACAAACAAAGATTGCAGGTGTTAGCCAAACCGCCTAAATGTAACATGATTTATAACAAGCTGAGATGAAACGCTTTTTTAACCATTGCAGTCTCGTCAATTTCTAGTAATACAGATAAATTGCGTAATGAAAGCGCAATATAACCTCATTAACATATCCGGACTCGATACATTGACTTTTTGTCTGGTACAAAGAAGTAGCTTCACTCTGCTGGTTGTCACACAGAAAAGCATAACTAGATACGCGCAGTACTAGACAGGAACACGCAAAACATTTTCTGCGAACAAGGTGCGCAAGGCAAAAAGCGGTTTCCAGTCCTACTATATAGAATCAGAAAGCCTTGAGCAAATAAGGAAAATTGTATTTTGCAAGAGTTAGCTTAGTAAATTCTCCACAACCTTCCAATAAAAAAAATCAAACCAGAAGTCTAATTAAGTGTTATGATCATGTGAGAAAAGAACTTAATTAATACAGTCAATATAATAAACAGAGCGTAGAAGATGTAACCTCCAACCCCTCTCCCCAGGCATTCTTTCCACTGACCGACGCGTACAAATGCGTCAATACAGCTGCGCTGACCTTTGCAGCAAAGCGAACGCCACGCGGCCGGCTCCGCTTTGCTCAAGGCCGAAGGATGTGGTCAGCCCACCTGGCGGCCTCAGTGAGAAGCGTATACCTTTCGCTCCTCCAGCTGTGCGAAGCGTCATAGATGCACGTGGCGTACAGGTCAGCGGCCTCTCCACGACTCTGCACTTTCCATCATCTCCGTTCACAGAAGGTTCACGCCACATGTCCACGCATCAAACACATCACTTGAATAACACACCAAAAAGTAAAATCAGTGTGTTACATGACAATGCGACACTCTAGTGGACGGCCCAGGCTCAGACTGCAAGGTTTCCTTACAACTACAGGAGAAATGGCAAAACGCTTTTCATCACATATTATCCATCACAAATGACAATTCGCGATTGATTACCAATCAATAATCATCATTTGAAAATATTTGCTGCTAAGTCACTTCTGCTACACTGATGTATGCTGAATCACGTGGCGCGCGTCTCTAACTTGACAAGGACATCGATTAAAGTTCGATGAAGCGTCCAGTCACATAACACATGTAATAACCTTACTATTTACCGTATACACTCATTTACGATTCCAGACAATCCAACTACAACCTTCTCATCGTGACATTAATATACACTCGAATCCAGTCATATATATTTGATATTGCCACCTTGCGTTTTTACTTCAATCTAATTAGCTCCATTCCTCATTCGAATTCTCCAAATCAACATGTATACGCCAGTACATTTCTTTAATACTCTCTACCAAGTGAGAACCCAACCTGCTTATCGACATATAACGCACACAAACACACATTCGCACACACATACGAGATTCATTTCTATGAGAACAATCAGCAAACCGAACATTCCCATTCACTTCAGACTAATTAGCATATTACTAATGAACTTTCTCATAATTACCATGCACGCAAGGGTACATTTCTCTAAAACACTTTACTCACGTAAAGATCACAATGAATTCACTACGAACCCTGTAACTCACTTGAACCCCCAAGGAGCTTTCGAGCCCGTTTCGCATTGTAGAGTTCCTCGGTTCGATTTCCACCTAAACCCCAAATTTCATTTGAGCTCAATTACATTTCTTTGGTTACAGGACCCTCCCTGAGAAATTTCACTTCAATTCTTACATTTTTCGCCTGCTAACGAATGTTATTCATTTTTTCCTTCCATCGGGAGTTCTCGATACCCTGACACGCACGGCCAACGCATGATCAACGCGCCAACAATGCCAATGACGCTGGATTTGACGCTGCCACCCGTGTATTTGCGCTCTTAAAGTGCAGGGAATAATTCCCGGGAAGGGGTGCTTGAAAATCGGATGTTTTATTTAGAATTTATGGCATCGTTTTGGAGGACTCTATTTGCTACGAAATGTATGTAAAAGTGAATTTATCTGTAAAGCCGCTCATTCACCACTTACGCACGTTTCGCCTCCACACGCAATATTCCTGTTAGGTTAATATGCCAAATGATACATGCTTGTAATTTACTTTTTTTTGAAGCTTCGTACAGCGACTGCTGCTTACCTGGTGCCACAACATTGGACGAATGCACAAGAAGCCCGGAACGAGCCTTTATATATAGCGAAATAAACATTTCAGAAGACGTCTTGCAATTTCTTTGTTAAATTGCACGTGACACAGACTCGGTGGGGCCTTGTAAAGGTCGTTTGCAATCATTTTACTAAATAATAAAACGATTCCGCGCCAAGGCCGTTCATGGTTCAGCAGTAGAAGCGAAAAAAGAAAATGCCGCGCCGATCAGCTGAGCCGGCGTGGCGTGCGCCAAGTGGCGTCCAAAACGCTTGGTGCACTACAGTCAATTCGGCCGCTGGGCTTCTATGGGTGTGTCCGCTCTTGTTGAAATTTTTTCTCTATTGCGCCTCGTTAAGACCCATTCAAAACGAGCCAAGCGTTTGAGCACGTGTGCATGGCCGCGAGATGTTCATAACTCGAGGGACGCTCAGCAGCGTTTAACTGGACGTTCCGCCACACCAAAATCTCAAGTTGGTCCACACCCAAATTTCTGGTTTGCCAAACCCAAAAGTTGGCCCACGCCCAAATTTCACTTGGGCCACCCCCAAATTTAAGTTGGCCCGCTCCCAAATCCAGATGTCAGTAGGCCTACGTCTAAATTTCACTTTGGCCCACCTCCTAAATAAAGTTGGCCCACCCCCAAACTTAAGTTGGCCCTTGTTCATACATTAAGTTGGCCCACCCACAAATTTTAAATGGGCCGCCCCCAAATTTAAGTTAGCCTACTCCCAAATTTCACTTTGGCCGAAACTGAAGTTTGATGTTGACCCATACCAAAATTTTATTCGTTCCACCCCTGCTAAAGCTTCCTCGTGCGTTTTCTAAATGCCATAGGTATTCTATTTTCCTTAACATGACAGGTTAAACTGTCTGATGTTCAGCTTTTCAGGTTCTATTTGCTAACAGCGTTCTCAGGTATTTGCAACCAGTTTCTCAGTTTCTATAGCACTAAAGGGAGTGCTACTGGCGATTGCGTTTTTATGGCAATGCATGCGCTGGCTATCATTATATGAACCATGAGGAATTAATGTATTGCTCTGTTATTTAGAAACAGCCCACGCGTTCAAATCAAGTTTGAATGGTTCGAGATTCTTCAAACACTTCGGTTCCATCGCATCGAGTACCTGCGAGAGCAAGTACGGATCTACCTGGTAGGTTTTGATTGCACTAGAAGGGACGAGTGGGCTAGTTGACGAGTGGGAGTAGTTGCCCCATCGGCCCTTTCGTACAGTCGAGCGCCATGGTATGAACACGAGTAAGGGTCTGTGTGTGGCACTGGACGTATACATTGTCACGTTGTTATGCGATGAAGAAGCAGACGTTAGTGAAAACTTGAGCAATTAAATGTAACTGCTTATTGCGCGAACCTGTGCCCAGAAAGACAAGTCACACCCAATGCACAACGAAAGCGGCGAGAATAGTCGGCAATCGTCAAAAATCTGTTGAGCGCATCGAGCGTGCCGGCTTTATTGCACGACTCGTCGAAGGTTTGAGTGTAATCGCTAGTACTCGCATGGCTTCAAGAAAGTGCTACACTATTACATAGCGTATACAATCAGCTTACGCAAGATTTGGTGACATGCGACAAGCTAAGAACCCTCGATAACGTTCGAAACACTTCCGGTGCATGCAAACGAGTCGTGCGCCAAAAGATAACGTTTTACATATGTTAGTCAGTCAGAAGCGGTCAGGCGAGAAAGATAAACAAGCGAACGTGTCAATATGAACGTTATTATGGTTGCGATGAGGATATACGTAAATGTATTGCGTGAGTATCAAGGAGTGCGGCTGAGCGTCAGTATGAGGGTAGGCTAGCTCGGGACCAACTGCAATGCCTCCTATTGAATCTTATCTACAATGCAGAAAATATTTCATGAAACAATCCCGGACCAAATTAAATCAACCTTTTCTTACATATGAGGATGAAATTTTATTTCTTCTGACTATTATGAAGCGAATTTATCATTTAGTGTCCAAGGTGTCTAAAAAAAGATTTAGAATTTGGTGCGTTTAGAAACACTACAAGCGCGAGGTTTACAAATCAGTAAGAATGCATCAAGCAGCACTGTTCAAATTCACGTTTTAGATGTTCCAAATCAGACAAGATTTATATGTGGATGGAAAGCTTACGTAGCATTGTTTTTATGTTCAGCACAAATAAGTGATCTATTTGAATATAGTGTATCTACAACCATGCAGTCAATGTCATTCATTCGTCCTCATTTCTTTTGCAGTCATGACGTTGACGTAGTAGCGTCGTAGTAATTAAAGATTCGGCATTCCGTCGTAAGGACACCGTTGTCTTCGAATCGATATTGGGGTTATATCGTCGGCATGCGTGCGATGGTGCCGACGTGCATGTGTATTCTATGGGGAGGTAAATGTTTCCTTGTGAAAATGCATCGAATTGGTCGCGTGCTGCGTACTTGCCATTGCCGGTTCGATAAGCAAAAACAGTTCTTTGGGAACACCAAATAAACCTTCGACAATTCTTACAGCGCGTGGACTCTGAAATGTTTTTCTCTGCAAATAAATTAGTTCTGCTTACTCTACCAAACATCCTTAGATAAATTGGGAATCAGCTCATGGCTTACAGTTCCTCCCAACGTTGCAAGCTTTCACAAAACTGGTATGGACAAAAAGTGTTCTGCATGTGTGCAGAAGAGGAATATTTGCTCAATATTTTTGCACTTTAACTTGCACAGACTCAGATGGCCGCATCAAATTGGCGTCAGAGAAGGTAACATTAAACAGCAATAGCTTCTGTCAGCCTACGCCGAGAGGCACATCTGCAGGGACTTGCAGTCACCTATCCGACGAGGCAGGCCCAATGCTATTGTATCCGTCGTCACGGCTAGCGATACCAATGCCAAGGGTCTGTCTTTTCGGTGACGGCTTTAATGGCTTCCGCATTCCTTCCACTGTCACAACAACAGTATTCTGGGAAACAAACAAAGATGTCTGGATGCCCTCAAAAGTACAGGTAAATCGAGCTTCATTTGTTAGCAGGTCTGGCGTGATGGCGGGTAATCATGAAAGTCGTAAAATTTGTTCGACTACAGTACTCATGGGCATACATTTGTTCGCGTATCGAAAGAGAAGACGAAGTCCTAACTTCCTTGGCGCACACATCACAGCAACCCAGCTACACGGCCGCTCATTCCAAACGTCCCAAGGGCGGGAGGTGTCTTTCTCTTCCCTTTTCCTCGTTTCACAAACCGTAGCCATGCTTAGCGCGCCAGATAGCTGGGTAGCATTGGCGAACTCTTTGCTCGCCTTCTTCCCGAAAGCACATCCTGAAAGCGCTGGAATGATCGTTATTTTGAGTCCCGACCGTTTCAGCCTTGGGCAATGTCCTGGACCATGCCCACTGGGTTCCAACACGTAGCTCGACACCCTTCCGCGTCATCATGCGGGGAAACCTTCTCTCTGGCCGTTGCGGCACTGTGCAGACAAGGAGAGCTGGGCCGCCGCAGCGGATTACCTCGTCAGCATTTAGTATTAATTACCGTGTAAACGTAGCGCAGGATGGGAGAAGAGGGTGGCAGATGGCGAGCTACATGACGCCCGCGTGCCGTACTTTGCTTAAATACGTCTCAGGATCAGCTTTATGGCGCGTGACCTATAAAGAGCCACTGTCTTTCGCTTGAAGATTCCGCAAATGGCAACAAAAGTGTAGCTTTGTCGATTAACAAAACTGAAGTAAACGCCTCCAGCATTTATATTTCTGCTGTTTTCTTCCGAGGTTTTGTCAGGATATTATTTGATCAAAGAATGCATATCCCACTATTACACCTCTTTGAGCTGCCGGAAGACACCCTACAACGCCAATCTGGGTTTGAAAGCAGATTTTTAGGTACTACCCGCATCATAACATATCAAACTTTAGAGGTGCGTATATATGATATCATGCAAGGATATGTCGTAGTTCAGTTTTGAACTGCCGTGACATTAGTCTCATTTCTTTTTATGGCATGTTTCGTCATCGCTTAGTAGCTCCACTCATTTCTTGTGTGTTTACCGTTTTTCCCTGTGATGGATTGCTGTGAAAGTCCCTGCAGGAGGTTCAGTGAGTCAAAACAGGTAGCAATTGGGTAGGTCGGCTCTCTTGCATATGCTCGGCCGCACCATTTCTGAACATGCGATGCGGCGCTTTGGGTACGCAAAAAAGACGAAGTAGTTAATAAAGTTGTAAACAAGCCTCTAACTGTTAAGTAGCTGCTTTTCAAATATAAGAAACTTTTTAGTGTACATGTATTATACGTAACCATAACTGTGCCTCTTCAGGGAGAGGCCGGGGCAGCGGAGCGTGTAACACCACTAAAGTGCTTCACCTTTATTCTCTCCAAAAGTATTATCTGCACTAATGCTGGTTTTACTTTATTGCAGCTGCCTAGAGTAAGTACAGTGGTGCTGATTGAACGCTACTGTACCAGGTTTAGGCACTTCGCCCCTGATTTTGAAATGAAATATTCGATGAAACCTTGTATAAGAAATTACACGTGGAGCAGTGTCCAGCTTTTAAGTTTTGCAGAGCAAATGTGCTTTCATAGAAGGCGTCCTTAAATGTACCCAGTGCACTCCGTGTACTCAGTTACCTTAAGGTATGAAGTATATGAAATGATTTTCAAGTTTTTTGAAACACGTAGACTACATAGATGCTCTGAAATCTGTGACTGAGCACTGCCACATATGCAACATAAATGCAATCCTTTAAAGTTGAGCATTCCAACATCTGCGATACGTGAAACCAGCTTTTAGCCACTATAATTTTACGAGCGAGCGCTACGTTAAATAAACGTCACAAGTCCTTCAAAACGTGTTTCATACGCAGAAAAGATTATAGCTGTTAGTCCAACCGCCTGAATGTAACATGATTTATGGAGAAGCTGAGATAATTATATACTTTAAGAATCATTGCACTCTGATCAAATTCTAGTAATGCAGATATATTGCATAATGGATGCCCTATCTAACCTCACCAACATATCCGGCCTCGATATATGCAAGCTTTTCGTAGGCAACGAAGAAGTAGCTCCACTCAGCTGGTGGTTCTCACAGAGAAAAGCATATTTAGATACGTGTAGTAGTAGCCAGGAACCCGCAAAACGTTTTCAGCGAAGAACGTTTGCAGACACATAATGTTCGTTATGCAGTCCTACTGTTTGGAATGAAAAAGGTGTGATCAAATCAAGTAAGCTTGTGTTTTATAAGAAGAGATACAAGGAGACACGTTAGTAAATTCCGCCCTCCCAATAAAAAATATCCTATGATACATATGCCACAAATCTAAATAAAACTTGTACGATCATGTGCGAACACAACTTAGTTAGCAAAGTGAATATAGTAAACGAAGTGTAGGGAATGTAAACTTCTCCCCCTTTACACACGCACCCTTTCCAGGGTGAATTACTATATTGGAAATATATGCAAGAATCGTTATCTCGGATATGTAAGAACAAAACACCTACATCAGTGACCTGATGTGACACGCCACTGAGATGGCATGAATTGTTATTTCGAATATAAATACCGATAAATTGTTGTCAGAAACGCCGAAACCACCTGAATGAAACTCTGCAGCTCAAATCAAATTAAGGTTGGTTATCCATTCAAAGCATCGGCGTAACGCCGAACACGCTTTCGTTCCTAGGGCAGCATTTATGGAGCGTTTCGCGAATATGCATTCCGTAATATTCACGACGGACGTTAGTCGCACAACCATGAGAAATGGCACAAGGATGCGCTTGTAATAAACATTAAGTACAAGAATTACGGTAGATCAGGTATGACGCTTACGAGAATTTCGCTTTGTTCCCAAGACAAATCTAGAGTGTATTTCAGTGCAGGATCTTATGACAATTTTGGCCCTTTTAGAAGGATTGTTCGGTATAGTTTCTAAAATTATGGTGTCGTCAGTCGGATGAAAAAGTAGAGGGCTGCGGCTGTGGCGTAAAACTTGGGAGACCCGTAAGTTTCGTCTTTAAGAGTAGATCGCGTTAAAGAATCCCTGGCTGACGCATGCACATGCGTCAATACAGCTGCACTGCCCTTTGCACAAAAGCGATGGCCACGCGGCACGCTCCGCTTTGCTCAAGGACGAATGATGTGGTCAGCGCACCTCGCGGCCTCCGCGAGAAGCGGAAACCTTTCGCTCCTGCAGCTGCACTAAGCGTAATGACAGCACGTGATGGCCTTTTCGACGGCCTCTCCGCGACTCTGCGCTTTCCGTCAACTCCTTTCACCGAAGGTATGGACGCTCTCATGAACATGGAACGTTCAGCTATCAGACACATCACGGTAATGACACACCATAAAGTAAAATCAAACTATTACGTGACAGTTCGATAGTCTACTAGAGGACGTAGGCTCATACTGTAAAGTTGACAATCACTATTGATCGCCAGTCACTCATCACGATTTGAAAATAGCGGATATCTAACTTTTGCTAGACTGATGTATACCGAAGCATGTGGCACGCTTTTCTACATTCACAGTAACATCCATTCAAATTCGATGAAGCATCCACTCACATAACAACTGTAATAACCTTGCCAATTGCCATACACACTTATTAACGGTTCCAGACATTCGAACTACAACCATCTCAACGGTACATTTACCATACATACGAATCCAGTAATATAAATTTGAAAGAGCCCCCATGCCTCTTTGCTTCAATCAAATTAGCCCCATCCCTCATTCTAGTACTCACAATCTTGCATACGTCAGTACATCTCTCTAAGACACTTTACCTTATGAGAATGCAGCCTGCTTATCGATACATCACACACAAACACACGAGCACGCAGATTCATTTCTTTATGTAAAATGAGAAAACGCAACACTGGCATTCACTTCAGAGTAATTAGAGCCTTCTTAATTAGCGTGCTCATAATTACCATGCGAGGAACAGTACATATCTCTAAGACACTTAGGTCAAAGAGCACAAAGCATTCCCTCGACCCCCTCTAAGAGTGGCCGGAGCGAGCGGACGTGCATCGCATGGGCTCCGCAAACAGGGCTAATTATGTGCGATTATTCATCTCGTAGGTTATTTATGATTCAGCGAAGGGAAACGACTCTTCAAAAGCTTCACGTGGATACCAAATTTCAAGCTGTTAGTGGATGATTCGCCTTTTTCTGAGTCTGAAGTTTTGAAGCGGTGACTGCGCCGCCACCACTGTGTGCTGTGTGGGAAAGCATGAGACGCCACAGAGAAGCATTGGAGACACCGGGTAGCGTCGTGGGGGAACGCACCATATGGAGCATGCTGGAGGTCAATTCTACCGAAAGCGTGGATTCCCAGTTTGAGGACACGGAGAACACCGTGTCGTCAGACGATTCCGACGTCGTTGCGGGCAGGACAACGGTCATCTCACTTAAGAAGAAGCGAGAGCTGGCGCGACAGAAAAGCATGGGAAACCAACATCGTGAAAGTTCGTCGTCCGAGAGCACTCTTCCGACGACCGCCAAGAAACCTGACGGCAAGAAGGGATGAGAACCACCTCCTCCACTACCGAGAAGCCACTTCAACACTGTTCTGAGACTTACGCAGGGTCTCTCGATAAAATACTTAACACCAACGCAGCTCGCTGACGCGATTTCAGCGGCGAGCAAGGTGATCTACAAGAACTTCCTCGTAGGACACAAGATAGGCTCCAACATTTGCGTTTTTTCTATGGCCTAATAGCACGACGTTCTGCCAATCGGATCAATCAAGAACCTAACACTCAAGGGAAACAACGCGTGGTGAACGTGTATCTGCCCCAAGGAGAAGAATCCTTAAAGGAGTCATTCACGGAGTAGATCCTCACACCGAACCGGAAATGCCCCTAAACGAATTACTTATCCGGTCCGTTGATGTGGATATTGTCAGAGCAAGGATGTCTTTCAATAGCTCCTCTGCAGTCATTTTCTTTGATGGCCCCTACATACCAAGCAGAGTGTACCACTGCGCAGGGGCGCAACTTGGCCACCCCTTCAGAAGCACAGTACAATTCTACACCAAGTGCAAGAAATCCAGACACCGTTGCGACGTTTTCCATCACCCAAATTTGAGAGTCTATGGCACGTGTGGGGCAAAAGAACATCTAGCAGACCATCAGTACAAGCCGGTGTGCAGCACTTGCAAGGGTGAACACCTAGCCGGTTCCAGGGAGTGCCCGAAAAGACTAAGGGAAGCCAGGGTGACAAGAAGAACTCTACCAAACCCGAAACAAAAGAAATGGCTGAGCACAGAAACTGACTCAACCAACATCGCCAACAACGCGCCTAGGGGGGAGAGAGAGAAACAACTTTATTTAGCCGCCTGCAGAACGACACAGGGAAAATTCCAGACGAGGAAGCTTCTTCGCACAAGGCACACGCACGGGTACATCGAGGTCAAGATCCAGAGACTGGGGCCCATGCACCAGGCATAGATCCAGAAGTGGCGCCAGGGGACGAGACAAGAGCAGATACCGGAGCCGGACAGACAACACGAGAGGTCTAGAAACCAACAAGGTGAGCTGGGCGAGTGTTGTATCTTCCATCGCTCCTAGCCTAACACCACAAATCATCTCTGAGAGTGAATAGTAGCTGATTGACGAGAATAAGAAACTGACCGAAATGGTCAAAAGTCTTACCGACACTGGTAAAAAGCTAGACAAAATAGATAGGCTCGAATACAAACAAATAGAAGAGCATAGGCGACCAAGAGCACTCGAAACGCCACCTACACCCCTCGCCATCAACTTGCTTAACCGCAGTAGGGAAAAATGCAAACTCGCGGACCTCGAGACCAGAATCATAAACGTGGTAGGACAACAACTAACGACCTTCCGGAGAAACGTTGATCGTATGTCTAAAAACATAGATGACAGGACAAACAGGCTTTTGAGCTGCTCGAACACAAATACGATATGTTGATGAAGCACAACGCTCATGTCGAAATGATTCGAAAACAAACAGGCTCCCTTAAACAAGCTCAGAAAAGGAGGGCAGAACCAGACACAGTGGTACTCAAGAACCCCACATTCGGTAGTAGCATGGTAGATCTCAATAACAGCCAACACGGGTCAAAACCTTAAAGCCACAACAGCTCGAGTAGAGATATTTATTTATTTATTTTATTTACTTATTTACTTATTTAATATACCCTCAGGGCCAAAGGCATTACAGAGGGAAGTGGGTAATATAGCTCACAAAGAAAATAAACACAATACAGTGAATTTTGTTAGAACATAACTTCAACATTCTCCAAGATAAACAAAGGCTGTTAGTGCATCACGAAGTGTTCAATATCTTCAATGGCTGCAATACCAGGAGGGAGGCGGTTTCATTCGACAGATGTATGGGGAAGGTAAGACTGAAAACAAGCTTTAGTATTGAATTTTTTGATGCCAACCTTGTGCTGATGATCAATGCGATGGGCGATGTATTCCGGTGGTGAAATAATATCCTCGTGTGGCGTGACGTGATGATATACCTTGTGTAATAGAGTGTGGCGACTGATTTTCCGGCGAGATTTTAAAGATGGGAGAGAAAGGTTAGTTTTCATGGCTGATACTTGTAGTACGGTTGCATTTTTAAAAGATCAAGCGAACTGAGTTATATTGTATAAGTTCGAGAGAAGATATAAGATTTTCATGCGCGGGGTCCCATATAGACGGCGCGCATTGAAGCTTAGGTAGCATAAGTAGGAGCTTTAAGGACGATGGAGCAGCAGAGAAGTTGCGACGCAAATACCCTAACATGCGATTAGCGTTATTGGTAACGTATTCGATGTGGGCATTCCATGTTAAGTGTCGTGATATATGTACGCCTAAATATTTGTATGATGCGATTGAATCAAGAGAAATGACAATAAGACAATAAGAAGGGGGAGTGTGAGAGCAGCGATAAAGGCGCATGAACTTAAATTTGTTAATATTTAATTTCATTTTCCAAGTTTTGCACCAGTTAGAGACCAAATTAAGGTCGGTATGGAGAGTAATAATGTCCTTGAGGTTACGTATTTCTCGGAAAATTACGCAGTTGTCAGCAAAAATGTGACTGGCAGAAGATAGGGTGGACGGAAGGTCATTAATATAAATTAAAATAGAAGTGGTCCTAGGACGGATCCTTGTGGTACACCAGATAGCACCTTAGTAAGTGGTGAGGTTGTGCCATTAGTGAAAACAAACTGCCAGCGGTTGAGGAGGAAAGATTGAATTCATCTAAAGGCCTGTGGATCAAGATTAAAATGACTTAATTTATAAGGCAACAATTCATGGCACACTTTATCAAACGCTTTAGCGAAACTTAAAAGATGCAATCGGCGCAAGATGACTGGTTAAGAATGCGATGTAATTTATCAGTGAATAACAGTAACTGCGTTTCGCAGGAATATGCTTGACGGAAACCATGCTGTGCAGATGAAAAAAAAGAGTTGTCATCAAAGAAGGTGGCAATGTTTTAAAAAATTATGTTGTAATAATTTCCAGCATGTGCTAGTGAGTGAAATGGGACGATAATTTTGAGGCAAGTGCTTATTACCAGATTTGTGAAGTGGAACGACCTTCCCGATTTTCCAGTCGTTACGGAGGCTTTAGAAAACGAGCCACTGCTGGAACAGTTTTGTTAGTATAATTGTACTATAAGCGCAGGTGCTTTTTAGGAATTTAGAACTAATTTCATCACACCACGGAGATGAATTGTGCTTTATAGATTAGATTAATTTAGCAATGCCAGAAGCATCAATATTTATTGGTGAGATAATGGAAAATCTGTGGGGCGGCACATCTGGAAGATTAACTGTCGTGCTCGAGGAAAAGCTTTTAGTGAACGTTCTATTCAGTTCGGCGGTAGAACCGTCGAACGTTTCACAAGAAATCGTCAGAACTGCTAAAGTACATTAACACTCTACCTATACCTCCCGACGTCACTGCCTTCAGGACGCAGAGGTCCATCCCGTTAAACTCAGGGGATACTGCACCCTAATAGACTACAACAATCCGAAGTAGCCACGTTGGTATCCAAATCAGTAACTGCAGCACAAACCACGATCTCCCACATTGACACATATCAGCAGATCATCGCAATTCTGCCTCGAAAGAGGAGTAAACTCTACACGCATATCTTAAACATATACAGCCCAACAAAGAACAAAAAAGAAACCTTAGAAGGGATCCTAAAATATGTCAAAAACATGGCGGGGACCAAAGACAGCGTGGTGGTGTTGGGAGACCTCAAAGCCTTCTGTGGTACCCGGGGCTACGCGTATGACAGCGCTAAGGGCAATAACTTGGACCACGATACGGCTCAACTCGGTTTTACCCTTCAAAACGACGTCATGCAATACACAAGAACGGGGAACACGGGTTGACACGAACGGGGAGACACGAACCCGGATATCATTTTCACCCTGAACCTGAAAAATGCGAGCTGGCAAACTCTGGACGAGACCCTCGGAAGCGATCACCTCATCCTGATTCTCTCACTGGAAACATCCTATATAAGGAGAGTAGCCACGGGAGAAGCGAATCTCACCGCTTGGAAAACCATCCGTAAGAAAACTCACATTGAACAAGAGAACTGGCTGGACCTCGCAGAAGCAATGCACAGCCAGCACGAAGCTGTAACTAAACAGGTCAAGCGCACTAATGAAACGGAAGTTGAGCATACTCACCTCCTAAAGATGCGGGAGGCCTGAAGGAGCATCCTGGAATGGTGGAAATCACAAATATTAAACAAGAAGCTATGCAAGTGTATTGCTGGGCTATCAGAAAAGGCCGACATCTACGAGTCCAAACGGGCGACAGATAATGGGTTGCAATTCTGTGACTTCCTCAAAGGCACTCTCAGTACAACAAAAACATGGAATATCCTTAGATGCATGCAAGAACCGAGCAAAACCAATAATGTGACTAACAGAACACTACGCGAGATAGCAAACGTGTTCCAAGGCACCAATGAAGAGCTCATTGAAAAAATTAAGGAGAGGTATACAGGACCCAACAACATACCTCCATGTACCAAACCATAAACGGGAAAAGCGAACCCCCACCTAGACGCACCCATTAGCGTGCACGAAGCTTACAAGCAGCACAAGCTGTCTGGAAGAACAGAGCGCCGGGTCAAGACAAGATGACAATTGCTAATATAAGAAACCTCAGCGATGAAGCCCTTTACACATCACTTCAACGATAAATCCTGGAGCCGGGGTCACTTACCAGATAGCTGGAAAAAAGCCAGTATAATCATCATCCCCAAACCGGCAAAAGCACCTACGTTAGAAGCCCTTAGACCAATATCCCTCACGTCCTGTCTCGGGAAAATGTTCGAAAGGATGACAACCACCTGATTACAAAGGTATCTAGAACCCAACCACTACTTCCTTGCGACCGTAGTCGGGTTCAGGCCAGGGCTCTCCACAGAAGATGCCTTCCTGCTCATCAGCGAAGAAATGCCAAAGATTACCACAGGAGGCGAACATCTCCTACTACGCCTAGACCTGAAAAGAGCCTTCGACAATCTCTCACACGAAGCAGCGCTCGACAAGCTCAACGTGACAAATTGCGGAGAGAGTATATATAACTACGTCTCATCTTTTTTGAATGGACTTACGGTGACTATAGGCCTGCATCAAACCAGGTCGGACCCGTTCGACATGCTGTTACGTATTCGACGGCTAGACGCTGAGGGCGGCAGGACGACCGGCCCAGGGAATAGACGACCAACAAAGCGCCAGGAAGACAATGACGTTTATTCGGTCGGCGACGCGCTTTTTGAGCGCTAAACAGCCAATCAGGGAGTGGCTAAAGAAAGGAAGATATCGTGGCAAGCGGGGCAATCTGATCTGTAGATTGCAACGGAGAATGCGACCAGCACCGCGAATGTTACAATGCCCAAGAAGGGTACACCTCAAGGCTCCATAATCTCGCAACTCCTGTTCTACATAGCCTTGAAGAGAAATTCCATACACCTGACCCAAATAGAAGATCCAGGTTACACACTTCAGGCTGACGATATAACTCTCTGGACGTACAAGGGCTCTTTCGGGTACAAGTAGGACACTCTTCAACAAGCAGTAAATGCAGTGTCCTCCTTCGCCAAAAGCAGCGGGCTCCAATGCGCACCAGCGAAGTCGGAAGCGATACGCATGGCCAACCAACGATATAAAAGCAACGGCCCCATCAATATTCAAGTGAACGGACACATAGTCAAGGAAATGGATCTCATCCGCATCATGAGTTTCTGGATCCAGAGCAACGGATGCGCCAGACACACTCTATACAAGCTAAACACAATCACTAAGCAGGTTGCCAGAATTATCAAGAGGATAACCAGCCATCCGAGAGACGTGAGTGAAAAAGACACCCCTAGACTTGTCCGCGCACTGGTACTAAGCAAAATTACCTATAGCCTTCCGTACCACAACACAAGCAAGGCCAAAGATGCGAAAGTCGAAGTTATTGTTAGGAATGCCTGCAAAGTTGCTCGTAGTCTTCCCAAACATACCGCCACGGACAAACGCCTGTCTCTAGGGGTGCACAATAGCTTTGCTTAGTTCAAAACTGCAGTATTGCTGTCTCAACGTGAACTCCTCAGCAGTACCCACTATGGATGGCGATCCTCAAGAGTGCGGGCTACCCCCCGCATCCAGCATACAAGGGCACAGATTAGCTCCTTACATTAGAGGTATGTTCGCTCATTAGAGAACATATCTCTATCGCACTCCTTCCACAGGACATGCAACACACCAGACACCTGGGCAGAAGACAGGCCAGAGCCAAGATGCTCACTATGTACAAGGATAATCCCAACGTTACTTACGTAGATGCAGTACACTTATCCAACAAGAGAAGATTAATCTACACAGCGGTCCATCACAACTTAGACCTCATCCGCAGTAATAAAATCGTCACCATTTCTACGGACGAAGTGCAAGCGGCAGCTATTGTCAACGCCGTTAGACAGCAAGAAGAATCTCACAATGAATCCGCGATCTTATCACTCACAGGATGCCTGTAAACTCTTCATGAAAGGCTTGGTCCCCAAAAATATAAGGGTCCCGATCCCTACTAAGCTCAAACATCACCACAAAGTTATATGGTGACCCGTCCACGTCGGCATTCCGGGCAACCAGAGAGCCAACGCCCTAGCTCAAGAACTTTACAACCTAGCGGTGCAGGTGATCGCACTTTCACACACTCGTATTTCCAGTTCTAGCAGAAACAGCCTCACGTATCACAGACTCGACCGACAGACATTCGGACAACCTCACACGTCACTCAAGCGTACGGAAGCCAACGATCTCCGTAAAATGCAAATGAGCGTATTCCCTAATCTTACCTTACTGAACAAAACGTTTTCTGAAAAATGCAAGGCCGAGTGCCCTTAGCGTAGTGGAAAACCAACTCTGTTTCACATCTCACGGGACTGTCCCAACAAACCCGTCGAGGTAGTCAAACACCTACACATATACACCCTTAATAAGGAGCAGTGGGAGGTACTACTCGCCAGCTCGGATCACGCAAAACTACTAGCCCTAACTCAACTGGTTTGGCGGGCAGCAAAGGCCGGCGGAGCCCTCGACTACGGGCCCCGACCACATCGACTCCGACTTCTTTCGGCAAGTTAAGTTTAATGAAAGAAGGAATGAATGAATGAATGAATGAATGAATGAATGGCCCCCTCTAACACGCTTGAAACCACGAGTTCTCGTGGCTGTTTCTCATCGTGGGTTGGATGTCCACCAAAACCCCAAATTTCGTTTCAGCACAGATACTTTCCATTAGTTACAGTACCCTCGTGAGAAATTCCGCGTCAATGCAAACATATTTGTACCAGCAAATGAATTTTATTAATTCTTTACTTCCGTCGGGAGTTTTAGTAAACGTACAACGCACGTCCAACGCGAGGTCAACGCACGAACGACGCCAACGACATCTGATTTTCTGCGTAGCGGGGCCCTTATAGCAATGGATTTTTAAACGAAGCCACTCTCTGTATATAGCAGTGGTTCTACGCAGAGGCAAGATTGAGCCTGATTAAATGGTACGGCAGAAGCTCCCGCGAACTTTAGAAATAAATTGCAAAAGCGACAAATAACCCAAAGTAAAGAAATTGGGTAACGTTCAACCCAAAGAATCACCGCACGCCAACGCAGCTCTCCCTTCAGAGATGAGGCAATGTGGAACAGGAAGTGGTATTGAGGCCACCAAACGAAATGGTGTTGGCAAGTATTTTCAGAAGAAGCCAGTGTAGGTAGAAGCATTACCTCAAAAGTTTCTCGCCCTGAATCAGTGATGGTTCTTGTGGCAATCACTTGTGATAGACAGATGCCGTGGATTTTATTGGCAAATAAAGCCAAAGCAAACAGCGCAAATCATATGGTACATTTCATGAAGAAGAAGGTCCTGCCTTGAGTCGAATCACACCTTGAAAGCCATCAGCAGACGTATCAGCAGTATTTGTCTCCGGCTCACGAGGCTAAAGGGTTGCAGGATGGCGCACGAAAAACGCCGATTATTTCTTTTCCGCTTCAGAATGGTCCCCAAGGAGCACGGACCTAACTCTCCTCATTATGAAGTCCCGTATATGTTAAAAAGCACTGTCTCAACTACTGCTCACCTCAATTTGGCTGCTCTTCTTCGGGCATTAAAAATTCCATGAAGTGACTTGCACGAAGACAAGACTTATACTGCTATTGATGCATTTCCGAAGCTACTCAATGTTCGCATTTGCGCAAAGTGTGGTCTTTTCTAAAAGTAGATTTGATTTTATGTAGGTGGTTCTTTACACTATAAGTTAAAATATGTTAAGTGCATCGCAACAGTAGTTATGAGGATTCATTGGAGTTAGAACATTTTGCCGCACCCAGCATTGCACACCTTTTATACAATATAATACTACACATCCGTGTTAGCTGCTCAACAATTTGCAATGCAACTTAAGCAGCGCCAGCAGCAGCCTTAAGGGCAATATTGTTTTGAATTCAGAGCGGCAGCTCCTTCAAGTGAGGCGGTGACGCAGTGGTAAAGTTCAACATTGACGGTGGCAAAACAGACAGCAGCAAAACGAGCAAGAGACGTAGCACACGATTTGCTTTGTCGCTGCATACCCGCGTTGAGAGCGGTCTTCTAACGGGAGCATTGCCGAACGTTCACGGCGTAGTTATACGTGATGTCGGCGGGCACGAGTGTATTTACCGACTATGCTGCTACGCAAGCTACTGTTACGGCTCCGCAAGACGACAGCACAAACCTTTGTTTAGTTTTCCCTTATACCCCAGATGCGTAGTAACATGTGGCTGTAGAAGAAGCCGAAGGGAGCGGATGCACAAATCGGCTCCGTCTTTCGTAAATTGTTTCGCAGTGTTCTTGCTAAATATCTCTGTACTTTTGCACCATCATCTCCAGCAAGTTATGCTGACTCTACCGATATACGTCTTCCAGGTGGGAACTGCTTTTTCACCGCTTTATTAGACTATTTCTGCCGAGCCGCTGCGCCACCGAGCTAAGCTTACTCCTAAGCTTAGTGCTCCGGCCGCTACGTGAGCCCCAGTTACGGTTGCGCGTCGACTTTCTTCAAGCTGCTATGGAAGTACAAGTTCAAGCAACTGATATCTCACCCACCGAAATTTCCGACGAAGCAGGATGGTGCACTATTGGCCCGCGCGTACGAATTTTCCCTGGGGGCAAGCGCGCTAACCCTAACATCGCATCAGCCTTTCAAGCCGGCGTTGGAGGCAAGAACAAGGCGCAGCGAGGCCCACATGCTCACAAGCAGCAAGTTTTGAAGGCAGGGAAGATGCCCCCCCTTCCACGTAGTAACCACAAAGTTGTTATCAGGCCGCGGAGTGGCTTAAACGTTGTAACAGTTGGGGTCGTCCGCCTTGATGCGGCCCTATATAGTGTAGCAAGCGGATCTCCACAAGACGCCACAGAAGACGTTGTCTGGCCGAATATGCAGGAAAATATCACCGTTGTGAGTACCCCTCACTCTCCAATTGCAGAACGGTACGGCCGACTCGACAGCTTTAAGGTCGACGGGCACCAGTGCGAGATTAAGGCGTATGAAACTGCGCCCGACTATACAGTTAAGGAGTCGTCCGATGCATTCCTGTCGAAGAAGACGTCAAGGCCATTCACCTCAATATCGTCAACAAGAGGAACCCGAATGCCTTGGCGGCCAAAAGACTCAGCAGACCACGACGGTCATCATGACTTCGGTGGTGGCCGGGTCCCAATGTGGGTGTACAACGGGGGTGCAGTGCTCAGGTGTACCTTGCACAGATAGCAGATTGACGCGTGCCACCAGTGCGATCGCGTCGGCCATCACATGGACGTCTGCCCAAACCCCCTAGACCGTGTGTGTGTGTGTGTGTGTGTGCACGAAAAGGTGCCACCTTTGTGGGGGAGCGCATCCCACTGCAGACAAGACCTGCAAGGCTCGATTCAAGATCCCCTATCTCGTTAAGAAATGACGCGGGATCGACAGAGGGCAGCAGCGGAGGCCGCCTTCGAGCTACAGCAGCAGAACTACAACGAACATTTCCCAACTGCACCCCGCTCCCACTCTCGAGGTGGGGTCCGGTCCCGCTCGCCTGCGGGGCCTCCATCTCGCCAGCAGAGCAGGTCTCGGAGCGGGTGCGCAGCAAAACCCCGGTGCGAGCGGTGGCGGTTCGAGCTCGCTGCGCCTGAAGCAAGCCGCCCGCCAATGCCCGGACCTACCTGACAAGGTGAGCTGGGCAGATGCGGTTAAGGGTTCCATGAGACTCGAAGCTCAGGCAGCTACTGCCTCGGAGCCCAGCAATAAGAGGGACCCCAGGGAAGTGGCATGAGAAGCAGTACAGTGCTAAAACGCATAGTTGCACATGGTCATGCGGGAGTTAGCCAAAGAAATTCGTGAGATTAAACAGTTGATGGCGCAGCCATCTATACCTAAGCCTGCTTTAGTTCCGACTCCCGTCACGAACGATGACAGTGCGGCGCCGCCCGCAAAGAAACGCGCGGCGGCCAGTTCCGAGCTCGACACGATCTAATCAGCAGTAAGTCATAGGCGCAAAGCACATGCACGATAAATGACTGCCGGAAAGAACAAGAAGAGGTCAGGAAGCTGCTTTCCGAAATTCAAACCGGGATCTGCAACATCGGCGTTGTGGTCAGTAACCTCACTGCTCGAACAGACAGGCTTGAAACCCATATAGACAAAATCGAGACTCAAATAGGCATTCGCCCAGGCATAGAAATAATGCCCACCATGGGCCCTACAGTCATTCACACAACGCACAAGTACAGTACCACGATGACCAGCCCCACTAACGTGCTCAGGTGTGGCAGTGGAACTGTCGGGGATTCACTAAGAAGCGACCACTCCTGCAACAATACGTGTGACACGCGCAACCCAAGCCCGACCTAATAATGATACAGGAGAAAGTAGGTACCCACCAAAGCTTCCAGTTTACACTGCGCATGCCTCGCCGATTCCCGTTCATCGCGGACTCACCATTTTAATTCGGAAAGAGATAGTAGTGCAAGAAAACAGCGAATGCGGCACACATGCGGAACACATGCTTGTATATTTCCTTCCCAATAGGACACGCAAACACAGGGTATTTCTCCTCAACCTATATAGTAATCCGGGTAACTCGGGGGGTCGTTTCCTCTCTGTATTTGGAGGGGCGCTTGCCTTGGTGGGGGCAAGTCCGTTTCTGGTGGGTGGGAGACTTTAACGGCCCGAGCGAGGGCTTGGGCTATAGCTACACTACAGACAAAGGTCCACGCCTGCGGCAGGACCTGCATAATGCCGAATTAACTGTTATTACTGATTCCCCGGGGCCGACCAGCACGGACACATCAACGGCACGGGACACGACGCCGGACCGGACGGCGGTCCGAAACATCCTTCAAGCAACATGGTGCAATGCCTTTGAAGATCTCAGTAGTGACCACATGATTACAGAAACACAAATTCCTCAGGCGGGTACACCCCCTCCTCCTAAGCTATTCAAATGAACGCACTGGGACAAGTTCCGAAAGCAGTGAGTCGAACAACAGAGAGGTGAAGAGAACATCGATGACATCGAGGCATGGATAGAAGTGCTCAATGACGACATGAACAAGGCAACACAGACGGTTGTACCCGAAGTCCAGGTTGATAAGATCGACAGCCGGCTAGCCTACCTCTGGGAAGCCAAGACATCACTACACGCAAGATGGAAGAAGCAAAGGTGCAACCGAAAGCTTCGTAGGAAGATCGCACACATCAATCGCCCGTAGAAGAACATCGCCGGACTTTCAGCCGCCAACAGTGGTTTGACATCTGCAACGTAGACGATGGGCAGCTCCACAATGGCAGCAGGTGGCGTCGCAAACCTGCAACGCCTTTTGCACAAGGAACGGGCTACCACGAGTGATCAACAGCTCGTGACACGCTTGTTAGACAAGTACTTACCTGAACGACCCGATGTTCAACACGGAGATTACACTGGAGAGACAAATGCGACACTCGATGAAGAATTTCACGAGTCAGAGATCCGCGCAGCTCTCCGCGACCTTAGTGGCAAATCAGCACCTGTTCCAGGCAAGCTTACGAACAAGACTCTGCGAAACCTCTATGATGCCTTGATAACTGGTCTACGGCGTACGTCAACAAATGCTGGCGAGCACGTCGTATCTCAGACGCGTGGAAACGCTCTAAGGGAGTCCTGACCGCGCACTTGTCCAAAATATTTCGACGCCACACAGAGTGACTGAGTGCAATGAGAAGCGTGCATATATTTTCAGATATGCGTCCATAAGCATTCAAAGCATGTTTCAAACCATAACCACTTTCCTGCTGCAGCGCGGGCGGCTTAGCTCACGCCCCATTTTTCGTAGCATATGATTTTCTTACACTGGCTATGCGTGAAAGGAAGACGCATTGCCAACACGTAATTGTCTCACCTCCTATTGGACTAAAGCGTAGATCAGGGGGGACAGTCTACTAAAACACCGAGCTTGCTACGATTGTTTGGTTATGAATAAAGAAAACGGCAATTTCTGATGGTTTCAACGCACGGCAGTTCTGGGATGCGGCGAAACATTCAATGTATTGCAGTGAAGGGAGCAGCAATTTTTCCGCATACGCAGTGTAAGCAACCCGTGTTTTTTAAACTGTAAACCTCACTCGGCCACGCCTCTAGCCTTTGTTATTATCTCAGGTGCTCACCTGAGGCCACCGCGCTCAAGCATACAGTGTGTTGCAGCGAAACGAAGACAATATTTGTAATAAAAGCGGGAAACCCCACTGGACCACAGTTGCAGCTTTTATGATTATCTCAGGTGTGCACCTGAGGCCTTCGTCTGCCAGTATTGTATTTCTTTTCGCTTGCTATACAATGTCACCGCATTTAATACAAGTATTGTGAAGAAGCTTTTTAAAGCACATTCGCCATCATGAAATACGTTTCTTTTTGTACGTCCTTTCATGCTCTAAATGGGGAACTAGGCTTGTTGACAAAGTTCTATTGTTACTCACGAGGAGAACACTCTGCAACGTTTTACGTTTGAATGAAAGCATTTTCATTTACCCCACCCGTGGACGCACATATAATGAACTCAAGCTTACTTCAGCATGCCTTGAAAATGAAGAGCAAATTCAGAAGTGCTTCCCTGTCAGTACACCGTTTCTTCTAGGCAAGTTGAGTGATATCCGAGATATAAGACCAACTGTAGAAGTAATATGCTACCATCAGCTGGATAACCTCTCCACTTGTTTTTTTGTCAGGTGGTTTCTCTTAGGTCTCTCGTTAGCGTACCAGATGTGGGTCAAGTATTTACGCTTGCGCTCGTAACCACAAAGCGATATAGAATCATCTACATTTTTTTCAGATTATATGCCTTGTTTGTATCAGCGTAGGTTTCAAAAATTGTGTCTACACAATACCAATAAAACCATGGCATGTTAGTATATCTACATGATGAGGAGCAATTTGTGAAGACTACGCTCCTGCTTCTGCTGCCATCTTATGGACGTTTTTTTGCGTCATTTGTGATCTGGTAGGTATTGTTCTTGTTTTCTTAGGGGGAAGGGATGGGGGTTAGGCGCATTTTATGATGGTGAATGTGCTTTAAAAACTTCTTCACAATACTGCTGTGTACTGCGGTGAAATCGTATAATGAGGGAAAAGAAAAATACCGGCAGGAGGAGGCCATGGTGCACATCCGAGATAGTAATAAACTAGAACCGGTGGCCCAGGGGAATTTCCAGTTTTTATAACAAATTCTCTCTTCGCTCCACTGCAACATACTGCTATGCTTCAAGGCTAAGACCTAAGGGGACCACCTTAGATAATAGTAAAGGCTAGAAGCGCGGCCATGTGAGGTTTAATGTTTTTATTATAACGGGTTGCTTACACTGCATAGGCGCGAAAATTCTCACTCGCTTCACTGCAATTCACTAAATGCTTCTCCGCTTTACACAAATCCCGTGCGTTGAAGTAATTAGAAATTAGCGTTTCCTATTTTTTTTCATAACCGAAGAATCGTAGGAAGTTCGGTGTTTTATTAGAGGTTCTCGCTCGGTCTACGCTTTATTCCAATAAGAGATAAGACAATTACGTGTTGGCCACGCGCTTTTCCTTAAGAAAATTGTATCCTCGAACAATGGGGCACCAGAGCTAAGCCGCACGCGCGGCAGCAGGAAAGAGCTTATTGTTTGAAGCATGCTTTGAGTGCTTATGGACGCACATCAGCAAATATATGCGGGTTTCTCATTCTGCGTGGAAAGCACTCAGTCACTCTGTGTGGCATCGAATTGTTTTGGACGAGTGCGCGTTGCTTTTCATCATCCCTGGTGAACCTTCCGTGTTCACCAGGGATGATGACGTAATTCCACAATTCAATGCTTTTGACGGAATTCCTGAAACAAATAATCTATCTATTAATGAAGAGGGTGTACTGACATTTCTGCTCAATCTAGATATCAGAAAGTCGCCGGGACTTGATGGCATTCCTGCTTCTTTCTCTTCCGTTACGCTGAATGGTGCGCAAAGTACTTATGCTTGATATTTACTAAATCATTGTCCCGTGCTGAACTTCCGAACGATTGGAAACATGCTAAAATCGCACCGATACCCAATACTCACGACCGGTCTCTTGTCTCTTCCTACAGGCCTATTTCCTTATTATGTACATGTGCGAAGATACTCGAACATATTATCTTCGCACATATTTCCACTTTTGCTGAGGAAAACTGCATCACTGATAGCCGACAGCATGGTTTTCGTCACAAACATTCCACGGTAACGCTGTTAGTAGTGATTGTCCATGACCTCCCAGCAGCATTAGACAGGGGTAATTAAATAGACATGATGTTTCTGGATTTCGAGAAAGCTTTTTATGGAGTATGCCACCAAAAACTGCTTTCGAAACTTAAACCTATTCTGAAGAATGATACATTGCTCGCATGGCTAGCGGCATATTTATCATTCAGGCATCGAACAGTATATATTGATGGAATCAGTACGGACCCTGCCCCTGTATAGGCCGGTGTTCCTCAGGGCTTCGTCCTGGGACCATTACTTTTCTTGGTCTTTATAAATGATATTGCTGCCAATATATGAATTAAAATACGTCTGTTTTCCGATGATTGTATACTTTACCATGGGATTTTGTGCCACGACGATCAGGAATTGTTAAAATTGTTAAATATGTCCCTACGTAAAATTCGAGTCTGGTGCTCAACTTGGCAAATGTACATTAATTATAAAAAACAGTAGCTATGACTGCGACACGCTAAGCTAATCCTTTGAAGTTCCGCTACACTATCTCATAACAACACCTTATCTCAGCTTGCAAAACACAAATACTTAGGAGTCATAATTACATCAGGTCTGAAATAGAATGACCACATAAAGTACACTGTAAATAAGGCAATGAAACAACTGGGATATTTACGAAGAACCCTTAGTAAATCCTCTACAGAAATTAGACTGCTCGCGCACAAAACTTTCATTAGATAAATTCCAGAATATGCAGAAATTGTTTGCGATCCACACACAAATTGCAATATTACCAAACTTGAAAATGTCCTACGCCAATGTGTCAGGTTCATATATAATTGTTATAGTTGGAAAAAATCCCCATCAGCGCTTTTGCAAACAGCCAATTTAGAGACCCTACAGGTAAGACGACAACAGGAAAGACTAAAAATGTTCTACTTAATTTACCATAACCAGCTTGGAATAAACAAAAATGCATATTTTCATTCACTTACCCAGCGACAAACCCGTTCTTTCCATTCAAAGAAGGTCAGCGAGTTCTTGTGCAGAACTAATGTGTTCAAAGCCTCATTTTTGCCGAGCACAATTCGCCCATGGAATGACCTACCTGCCAATGTGGCTGAGTGTTCGACGGTGTCTTCTTTCTTAAGTGCATTCCGCAATAGCTAACGATACCTCACATTGTCGTGGCATATTGTTTGTACTTCGCTTTGTATGGCTTATGTGGGTTCTTCTAATGCCGTACTTGCTCGACAAAATGTACATTGGATTCCTATATACTGTATTGTTATGTACCCCACTCCTGCCTAAAGCCTGACATCAAGGCTGGCAGCACGTAGCAAATAAATAAATATGCGGCGTTAAGTCTTACCTGATCGTTCTAGTGTTCTCGGAGATATGCACTGCAAATTGAAACAAAAACTTATCGTGTCGGCGCTATTATGGTCTCAACAAATGGTGGCAGTGATGATGATGATGATGATGATGATGATGATGAAGAAGCCTCAATTAATGGCACAAACCCACTACGGGGCATAAGCCACGAAACAGGTGGTAATATGATAGAAAACTAAAATATATTAGCTAACAAATAACACAAAAATAAAAAATAAATAATAATGAATATAAACCAATATTAAATGAGGTAAAATGGTGTTTTATACAATAGCCAGCCTTGCCTTGATAGGAGTAGTAGCAAGAACCTATTATTGAAATACATAAAGTAAAGGATATACTTAAACATGAGCAAGTGAAATTTTGAATAATGTTATTATTATTATTTTACCTGTGAATTTCTGTTCTTACTTCTTAAATATTCTAAAATGAAGTAGACGTAAATCAAATATGCAACAACAAATATACAACACATCAATAAGTCAGTGTTTTCGTGTCACATAGGAAATTAAAAATGGCTAGGCGAACGTTCCTGTGGCTGTATCCCAATACCGTTGCTCCAAGGGAGAGTATAACAGGACTGCTTGAAGGAAGTCCTAGATTTCGAAGCGGAATTTCGAGACATCGTTTTCCATGAGTAAAATACCGCCGAAACGATAATCAAAAATGATCGATGCATTCCGACTCAATCCAGAGGTAGCATAAAGCGGAGACCACCAGACCACGTCTGTGCAAGTAAAAATGCAGTGGTGGAACACGGCAACGCAGCCTTGTATATGATACTTCGAATAGCCGGTTGGGACACCATTGTCGGTTCCAAGAATAATAAATGCATGAAATAAGTATATTTTGCTAGTAACAGGCCTTTTTGGTCTTTGGTCAAAGAAAACTGCCTATATCTGGCTACATGTGATGTGCGTAGCTGCCAGCAGCAAAGATATCACCGGACCTGTTAAAAAAAGCTCGTGCTATGGAATTGGCTACTTCATGGCTCCACGATCATGCCACCGCCGTCTTCTTCCTTTTCGATGTGGCGCGCGTGCACGTTCTGCATGAATGCTTTTTTCAGCGTCGTTGAAAACGGAGCGACGCGACTTTCATCAGCGAGGCGTGGCATTGTCAAAGGCCTGCACACAAACCTCGCGTGTGTGTGAAGTGATTTTTGGAAAGGAAACGGAAGAGATGAGTGCAGCGCCGTAACTGTCTCTCACAGGAGGACACCTCAACAGCACTGCACGGGGAAGGGGGAATGGGAAGAAAAGGATGAAGGAGAGAAAGACTGGACGAACGTGGGAAAGGGGAAAAAAAGAATGTGAGTGCGGGGCTCACAGCCGCGCTCTCTAGTGCGTCGCATTGCAGTAGTCTAGCAGTGCCGAGAGAGCATGCTTCACGATGGACGAGTGGGCTGCAGGGAATAGCAGCGCGGTCGCCGTATCGTAAGTCAGTCCCAGTCGCCGATAGACTGTACACAAGTCCGTGCGCTCCACATCGAAGGCAGGGCAGCGAAGTAGCAAGTGGTCGAGCGTCTCCGTATCGGCGCAGTTGCTGCACACGGGGTCGCCAATTCCCTGCAGCCTGTGCGTTCTAGCAGCCGTCCTGTAGCAGCCGACGCGCAGGCGAAGCAGGAAAGAGCGGTCCGCCCGGGAGAAGCCCACGCGGGGGAGGAGCCGAAGTGACGCACCCGCGGCGACGCGCTGGTCCGGGTGCTGCGCACGGAGAGTTCGCAGAATGGTTGCTTTGGCCACGTCGAAGCCGCTGACCGAGGTAGCGAGGGGGAAGCGCAGGGAGTGAGCCTGCTTTGCGAGAGCGTCCGCGGCTTCGTTCCCTTGCAGGCCGATGTGCGCTGGAACCCATTGCAACGCCAAATCGCAGCCCTGGCTGACGAGATGGCGGAGCTTTGAGCCGACGCGCTGCACCAATGGAGGTCCAAGGTAATCCTTCGCCAGCATACACAGTGCCGCGCGCGAGTCCGAAAGGATCGCGGCAGAAACAACACTGCGCTGTTGAAGCAGGAGATCAGCTGCTAGGTCGATCGCAGCAAGCTCGGCCACCGTCGACGACCACACAGCACGAAGGCGGCACTGCCATGTAGCGCAAATATCCGGCGCCGTGCACGCTGCAGCACCAGAACCATCACTCGCCACGGAGCCGTCGGTGTAAACGAGCAGCCGGCCCCCTAGGCGCTCGTGTAGCAGTGCGGCCGTTTCCTGCTGCATAGCACAAACAGCTGTTTGACGCTTGGACTTGACGCCTGGCACCGTGGTGTTTACATCGAGTAGCGCGGAGGCGTGCGGCGATACCGGCAGTGGTAGGAGTTGCGGCGTCGACGCGACGAGTGCGCTAAACTCGGTGGCACGCTGGCCCATGCCCGAGCCCTCGAGGGTGTGGAGGCGACAAACGAGGCGTTGTCCCTGTGGCGAACGTTGAAGGCGCTCGATGTGGTTCATCGCTTGCTTCCGTGCGCGAAGTGAGGGCGGCCAGTCTCCCGCTTCGGCGAGAGTTGCTCCTACTTGCGAGTTGCAAGGAAGCCCGTAAAGTTGGCGAATTACGGTGCGGTGCTCCATGTCGATGGCGTTCCAGTTGGTGGCTCTGGCGTTCGTGAGGGGAAGCGCATAGAGTGCTCGCGTTGTTGCGACAGAGTTGTAAACTCGAAGCGCAAGTTGCGGTGTACAGCCACGACCACGGGCGAGCAGGGAGCGTGCGGCGCCAGCCACCTTCTTAGAATTCTTGCAGAGCTGGGAGACGGCGGCGTTAGAGTTGACCCGGCAGTCGATGTCAAGTCCGAGATAGCGCACTTTTCTCTGCCACGGGAGGGGGCTTCCGCGCAGCGTGAGACAAGGCATTTCGAAGCGCGCACGAGCACGGGGGTGTACCAACAACGCCTCAGTTTTTGACGCCGAGAGCTGGAGCCCTATGCTGGCGAGATATTCATCGACGGCATTGATCGCCGACTGCAGGGATTCTCGCACTTGGAAGCCGAGGGACGTAGGCCCGCACGCGAACAGTGCAATGTCATCGGCGTAGATCGCCACGTGGACTTCGTGGGCTGTCATCTTGGGGATGTAGTCAGGTAGTCTTGCCAGAGCCAAGTTAAAAAGAAATGGGCTGATCACGCTGCCCTGGGGAACCCCGGAGGTCACGCTACGAGGGGCACTGAGCGTGTCACCAACTCGCACTCTGAGCGTGCGGTCACTGAGGAAGGCCGCGATGTAGTCAAAGAGGCGGCCGGTGACACGTAGCTCACGGAGGGCTTGAATGATGGTGGTGTGAGGGAGACCATCAAATGCGCGTTGCACATCGAGCAGCACGAGATATCCGGCTTCTTGGCGACTTGCTGCGTGCTCGAGCGTAGCTACGACGTCCGCGAGCGAGTCAGCTGCTGAGCGCAGTCGCCGGAAACCACTCTGTTCAGGGGCGATAGCGTCGAGGGCGGAGGCAATCCACTCAAGGCGGCGCAAAGCCATGGCCTCCAGAGTTTTGCCGGCTACCGAAGTAAGCGACACTGGGCGATAGGAGCTGACGCTCGTGGCAGCTTTGCCGCGCTTGAGAATAGGGACGACGATCGCCTCTTTCCAGTCAGCAGGAATAATGCCACTGCGCCAGACGGCATTGAAGGCCTCGAGTAGGGAAGGGAGCTGCGCTGCGTCGACGTTCCTGAGGACCTGATGAGTTAGTCCGTCGGCACCAGGCGCTGAGCGTCGTTTACGCGTGTTCAAAACAATGCGCAACTCACTAAGGGTAAACTCGGCCGAGCAAAGCACCTCAACGTGCTCCAAGATTGCCCTCGTAGGAAAGTAGCGCAGGGGAGCGAGGAGTTCAGCCTTGTTGTGCGGCGGTAGTTCGCAGGATGCACTGACGGGGCGCACAGACGGTGGCGGTGGGGCGAAGGCATCGGCGAAGAGTTCCGCCAGTTGCTCTGTGCTTAAGCCCATAGCCACCGCGATGGAGAGTGCAGGATGGCGAGGGATCTTGGGACGGAGGAGGGAAGCGAGAATGCGCCAAGGGCGCGACTTGTCGCGAGTGTCCTCCAATGACACGCAGAGACTTTGCCAGCTCTGATTGCGGCGCTGCCTGGCGTGACGGCGACACGCAGCGTCCAGGCGGTTGTATAAAGTCCAAAGCTCCACCTTGTCGCTCTTGATGGCACGGCGTTCGGCGCGACGACGGACAGCGCGCAGATTGAGAAGCTTGATATCGGGGACCGGCGTTCCAGCAGGCACCGCGCACGATTTTGTAGCAGCATCCAAACACCTCGTAAGATGCGTAAGAAAGTTTGTATTTGCCGGAGGGGATATTGCGCAGAGGGACCGAAAATGGGACCAGTCCGTGACGCGGTACGTACATGTGCTCGTGCGGTTCAGGCCGAGCGGGTCGAGAGAAATCGGATAGTGATCCGACCCCTGCGTGTCAGGGCTGCGAACCCACTCGTAGTGGCATCGCTCACTCGCGAGCGACAAGTCTATCGCACTCCCGTGTACCCTCCGACGCACAAATGTGGGACTTCCGGTGTTGATGATTAGCAGGCCCGAAGCATGGATGGAACTCAGCAG
This sequence comes from Dermacentor variabilis, assembly GCF_050947875.1. NCBI lineage: Eukaryota > Metazoa > Arthropoda > Arachnida > Ixodida > Ixodidae > Dermacentor > Dermacentor variabilis. The sequence goes on from NC_134569.1 coordinate 175,435,244, forward strand.
GTCCCTGCCGTTCGGCTCACCGTGGGCGCTTCCCCACGCCGTGTGGTGGGAGTTGAAATCACCGCACACGACACAGTCACCACCGATGCGCGCGGTGAGGCTCTCGATGAAGGTCGTATCCCACCGTCGTACGGGTTGCACGTACACGCTGGCGACACAAGTGTCGACCCCCCCCCCCCAACGCGTACAGTCACAGCCACACACTCTACGGAGGTGGGCACAATGTCGACCACACGAACGACGGCTTGGGCAAGACGCGCACGGACGTAAATAGACGCGCGGGAGCGACCGGGTTGATGGAGCGGATCACAGCACTGCACGTTGGCGCAAGTCCGTAACTCGCAAGTGGTCGCACTGTGGTAGCCCACAAATCCCGGAAAGTTGCACTCCCCGTCGCGCGTGTATGTCTCTTGCAACGCGAGCACGTCGTACTCGTGCAGAAGTAGGTGTTCGGAAAGTTCGGCGTGTCGTCGGCGCAGCGAGCGCACGTTCCACTGCAGGATGCGCGGCCGACGTTTTGCTGTGCGACTAGCCATGGTGATTGTGTTGCTGTTGACATGCCACTGCCTGCAGGCAGATTGCCCGGAGCGGATGGTCAGCTGGCAGCAAGGTGCTGACTGCTTGCATGGTGAGCAGCAGGTTTTCTACCAGCTGATCTATAGTAGTTTGGGCGGGTGGAGCAGCAGTATATTGTGTCTGCTGGCGTTGAGAGGCACGAGGGGCTGGTACCGGATGCCTGGGTGCAGGACTGGGGCCCTTCAGCACGCTCGCATAGGACCGCGCCGAAGATGAGGACTGCTGTGGCTGCTTCTCCTCCCGGACTGCTGCCCTGACAGCACGCCTCGACAATGCCGAGGTGGAGGAAGCCATGATGGTGGCCACCTCCCGTTCTTCCTGCCATTTGGGGCAGGCGGGAGTGTCGGCCCTATGGGGGCCCCCGCAGTTCCGGCAGCGGACTTTCTCGCAAGAGGCGCCCTCCGCGTGGCTTTTGACGCAGGAGATACAGTCGGTCGGCCATCTGCAGGACTCCAGCACGTGCCCGAAGCGGCCGCACTGCCGACATTGCACTGGACGGGGCCGGGCAGGTCGCACCCTGAACCCGAGCTTGAAAAGGCGCACGTGTTCAGGGGGGACCGGTCCCGCGAATCGGATGGTGATGGTGCTCTCCTCCCTCGTTGCCGACAGCACGGGAACGCTCGACTCGATGGCTCCCAGCAGGTCTGTGTCCGCGGGTAACCCGACCACCCCGTGCAGGAAGCCGGTGCTCTTGCCGCGCTCGGCTGGCAGTCGGGCAGTCACTGGAATTCCGTGCAGCTCAGTGACTGCCAGCAGCTCCTCCAGGCATTCCCGGGTGGTAGTATCGGCGGCCACGATGTTGCGCTTATGGTTAACGCGAACCACTGCAACACCGGGCCGCGAAGAGAGGGTTGCAGCGAGTGAGAGGCGCGGTGCTCCTCGGAAGGTTCCGCCGGGCGCCGAGGGACGGAAGAGCACCGTACCGACGACAGCAGAGTCAACCGGAAGTGCAGCAGTCGCCAGGGCCCGTGCACGGCGCCGGTCCCTCTTTGACTGCACCAGCGTGAAGTCGGACGTGGTGGACTCGCGGGCGGATGGTGTCACTCTCTGTGCTGCGGCTGTAGGCACTCTGGGGGTGACCAGGGTAGCGGGCGGGCGCCGCGAGTCGTCCGTTGCCCCGGGAGACGAACGGGAAACATGGGCAGGCTCCTTCCTCTTCTTCTGCTTCCTCTGCCCCTTTGGCTTCGGCCGCGAAGCAGGCTGGCATGGTGCGTCCTTCAGGAACCGCGCCGCGGGGTGATCAGGGCCCTGATGTGACGAAACAGTGGGTGTTGCGTCCGTCAGCTCCATCTCGTCGGCAGCGCTTTCGTTTGTAGATGGTTCGCTAGCAGACGCTGCAGGGGACGCGCCGCCATCAGGAGCAGACGGCGCGTCGAGGGTGGTTCCGGGCGCGCCCTTGCTCTGAGGGGGCGCGGAGGCGGCGGCTGTAGACTCGGCGGGATGTCGAGAGGTGGTGCGCGCCCTTCTTGGAGGGCCTCCGTCTTGGGCGGCAGGCGGAGAGGAGTTGGCGGCTGTTTCGCCCGAGTGTGGGGAAATGGCGCTGCCGTGGTCCGGTTGCTGCACGTGGCAGCTGGCTGCCGTGTGCTGCTCCGGGCTGGGGGGAGAGCTCGACGGCTGCTTACGTCGCCCGGTTGGCTCCTCGTCCTCGCTCTCCGTCTCGCGGGCGCGTTTCCGGGAGCTGGACATATCCAAGTCCTCGTCGTCGGAGGGGGGGAGCGGGACCGAAGCATGGGGCTCTTGTACTGGGTGGCCGTCCTGGAGAGGCTTCGAAGCGGTAGTAGGCAGGGGGGGATCCACAGGGAGATCGAGGGTGGCGGCCCGTTGACTGAGCCACTGGCCCAGCATGCGAGTGGCACGAAGTTCCAGGTCCTCCCTTGCCCGGAGTTCGCCGAGGGATGCAGGGCCGTGTGTCACCAGGCTCAAACTGGCATGGCGACGGTGGCGAACGCGTGGTGGGCGCTCTCCGGGCGAAGCGAAAACCATCTTGGCCCGAGACTTCAGAGCGACACGCAGCCTATCATATCTTCCGCGAAACGGCCCTCGGGCGTTGGATGCGTCGGCTTCGGCTCACAGTGCACGTGAGACGCTTGTTGCTCGTGCTGCATCGAGCGCTGTCGGACTCCTTTCACGCGCCGTGTGCCTGCTGCACGTGCGACAGGTGTTCTCCCCGGCGGACCGCCGTGGTCTCGAGGGGCGTTAGGCGTAGCAAGGCGCGGGGCGGTCGGCGAAGATGAAGCTCGACATCTTGACCAAAACGCACTCACATGTAATGTAGGTGGTATCCGCCGGTTCCTTGAATCTTGCCGATTCTAACGGTGCAAAATGAAAGGGGTGAGTGGCCTTTCTGTAGAGATGAGCGCAGGACGCAGGAGCCCATGTGAGGCACGTCAGTACTCCACGGCCCCCTGGCGGCGAAAGAAATGACAAACCTCGCGGAAAGTTGCACAGGCGTTACTTGAAGCATTTGACCTTGGTTCGCGTACCTCGGATACACCACAATGCAAGTGATGCGTTCTCCTATCACCAAACGGGCGCCAGTGCACGCTGCTGCATCGCGTTCACCGCGACGGCAGCGCAGCGTCGGAGCGCAAACTTAAATCTCGAAGGCAACATCGGAGGCCGCAACCCTGGGTGCCGCCATGCGAACGGAAATGGCTTGTGGCGAGAGCCATAACGCGAGAAGCTCCTGGCGCCCAGGGAATATGTTTTCCTTATACGCCGCCGGGAACGGCACAAAGAGTGAAAACACGTCTAAAAATGCTCATACTCACGTCAAATTTCTCAGAGAGGTTCCTGTAAACAAAGTAAATTAATTACTTTGAAAAGAAAATTTCGTGCCCTTCGGTGTTTGTGGGAATCAAGCCCGGGCCTTCGGGGTGCAAGACGAGAACGCTACCCCGACTCTACGAAGGCTCCACCGTTCTGGCTGAAAAAAAGGTATGTCAGTGCGTGCGTCATGAGCTGATAACAGACACACATGGGCCGATAACATCTCGCGTATCGACACAAAAGACGAAGTCCTAAGTTTCACGACAGACACAGCGCATGCACGGGCGCTCTTCCCAAACGTGCTGAGTGCGAGAGGTGTCTTTCTCTTCCTTTTCCCTCCTTTCACACTGCGTAGCCACAGCACTGCCGCACTTCATCTTTATTCTTTGGAAATATATTAACTAAACTAACGCTGGTTTCACTTTATTGCAGCTGGTTAGAGTAAGTGCAGTGGTGCCGACTGAACGCTACTGCAATAGGTTGAGGCAGTTTCGCCCTGCTTTTCAAGTGAAGGGCTGTCCAACTTTTATGTATTGCAGTGGAAAACTATGTTCATTGAAGGCCTCATTAGGTCTACCTGCGCACTCTGTGTACGTCAAAAGCATAAAGGTCACCTTAAGTTACGGTCAATTTTGACGTACATGAAATGCTTTTCAAGATTTTGAAACACGTAGACAACATACATGCTCTCGACTCCGGGAATGAGCGATGCCATATATGCACGCATAAATACAATCCTTTAAAATTGAGCATTCCTACATTTGCGATACGTGAAACCAGCTTTTAGCCACTATTATTTTACAAGCAAGCGCTAAGTTGCATCAACCTCACAAATCCTTCAAGATGCATTTCATACTCAGAAGAGACTACAGCTATTAGCCAAACCGCCTAAATGTAACACGATTAATGAACAAGCTGAAGTAATTAAATACTTTGGGAATCATTGGAATCACATCAAGTTCTAGTATTCCATATGTATTGCATAAAGAACGCACAATATAACCTCACCAACATATCCGGCCTTGGTATATTCAAACTTCTTGTAGGCAGCGAAGAAGCAGCTTCGATTTGCTGGTGGTTCTCGCACAGAAAAGCATAATTAGATTTGTGTAGTGGTAGCCAGCAACTCGCAAAACGTTTTCAGCGAGCGACGTTTGCACAGCATAATGTTTAGCTTCCAGTCCTACCATTTAGAAAGAAAAATGATTGAGTAAATCAAGTAAGACTGTTTTTTAAAGAAGAGATACAAGGATACACGTTAGTAAATCCCCGCGCTCCCAATTAAAATACCCTATGACATGTATGCCAGAAGTTTAAATACATTTTGTGATCATATGAGAAAACAACTTAGTTAATACAGTGAATATTGGTCGCAGCCTATTGGATGTGAACTCCTGCCCTATCCACATCCACAGTTTCCAGAGTAAATGATTATGTCGGAAATAACATTTGCAAGAATCGTTATGTCGGATATATAAAGAACAAAACACCTACATCAGCACCCTCAGGTGACACGCCACTGAGATGGCATGACTTATTATTCCGAATTTTAATAACAATAAATCCTTGTCAGGAACGCCGTAACCACCTGAAAGAAATTCTGCAGCTCAATTTAACTTGAGGTTGCTAAGCCATCCCGCAGCATTGGCGTAACGCCAAACACGCTTTCGTTCCTAGAGCAGCATTTATGGAGCGTTTTGCGAATATGCAATCCGTAAAATTCACGGTGCACGTTAGTCGCAGAAATGAAAAATGGCACAAGATCACGCATGTAATGAACACAAACGAGAAGAATTACGGTAGAACAGGCATTATGTTTGCGAGAATTTCCCAATGTCCCTAACACAAATCTGTGGTATATATCAATGCAAGTTTTTTACAACTACCATCTACCATCTACCACGATTTCTGTACTACTACGGAGGTGAACTCTCTTGCTATCAATTTAGACCGACGCTCCAAACCTGTAAGATCTGCAGGGAAAAGGGCCCCCGTACCGACGTGTGCCCAAACCCAGACAGACCTATCTGTAGATTGTGCAGACTGCTTAATCCAGCCGACGGACACAAATGCGAGATAAACGGCGCCTCGTGCGGGGAGGCCCACCCAACCGGTGACCACTCGTGCAAGAAGAGACGCAAACCGTTTCGACCCCGACCCACACCATCGCCAGCCCCGATGAAGTCGAAAGCCTCACGATGGTTCGCCTCCGAAGACGAATACGAGACCTAAAAGGCGGACACTCGCGGCCGGCCGGTCAATACCGAGCAACGCTCCCGCTCCCGGTCAGCGAGCCACGAGCATCCGGCACCACCGACATCCAAAAGGAACCACTCGCCTCCGGCAAGGAAGCAGAAGCCTTCACACGAGGTAAGCTGGGCGGAAGTCGTCTCTCCCGAGCCACGAAACACATCCACACCCATCACACAAAATCCATAATACCAGAGCGTCACTGAGGAAAATAGACAGCAAAAGCAGCGTCTAACCGACTACGAGCACAAAATCGAAACATCAATGAAAAGAGTGGCAGTGCTTGAATCATCACACGCTGCGACCTGTGAGCTATCGCCAAAATCTCAATTACCACAGCTAAGCACTGATACCGGACATCCGCCACTACAAACACAACTGCCCCTCTCTCGTCAAACAACAGAGCCAAAGCAGCCTCAGGCGCACTCACCGTCTGAGAGCAACCTGGTAACCCAGGACCAATTGCAACAAGCACTGCAACAATCACAACAACAAATACTGCAACAAATACAGCAACAATTTCAGCAGTTTATTTGCGGAATTCCAAGATTAAGTAAAGAAATACGTTACCGAATCCCTAACCAAGGAAGCCAAGCGTAAACTAAAAAGAGTAAAATACGCTCTCAGACAGATGACGGTAGCATGTTAAGTTCCAACACAGGCAGCACAATACCGTCTAAGTCCCATGATGGCCCGCAAAAGTCAAATGGAAACCAAAAGCATCACGATCTGGTCTTGGAACTGCAGGTACATTAAAAGCAAGCACGCATCCCTCTCGCTATGCGTACAGGCGGCGCTAGTACCCCCGGATATTATCTGCCTGCAAGAGGCGGGAGTGCAACCGAAGCCAATTATGGGTACAGTACAGTACAGTACAGTACAGTACAATACAGTACGACCCCAGCTACCGCAGGGTGGCCACGCTCGTCCGCGAAAATTTGGCAACAACCCTTACAGTGCTTCCCGGTGAGGAAACCCCACATCTCATCACCACGGTATGGCCTGTCAAGAAGGGGAGACCTAAACAAGTCGTATGCAACGTATACAGTGCCCTCCACGACAGAAAGGCTGACTTCGCGTCATTGTTCCGCCACCTACAGGGAATTCTGGAACACCTCGATCGCCTAAATATAACCGAAGATTTCAATGCAAAGCACACCACGTGGGGCTACTCGAAAGCAGACATCAAGGGCACCAAGCTCCTAGAAACCATAGAGCGCCACGAATACACAATAATTACTGTACCAGGTACACCTACCCGAATAGCAAACAGCGCCACGAGGGACACGACGCCTGATCTCACCATCGCCAACGATACCGTGGGAGCAAGCTGGAGGGTCCTAGACGACTCACTGGGTAGTGATCACCACATTATCAAAATCACCAGCGCCTCGGCCAAACTACGCCGACACCTAGGGAAGGCCAAAATTACAAATTAGCTAAAGTTTAGGGAGAGGCAACAGCTTGATTTGCATACAAGTCCGCCCTTCCCGGAAAATCAAGGCCGCTTAACCACGATCAAGGAGTGGGCCCGATGCATCAAAGAACTATATGACGCCAACACTAAAGTGCACCAAACCGATACCGACACGCCGGCAATCGACAACCATCTATTACCCTTATAGGAAGCATTCAGAGGCCCCACAAAAAGATAGCGCAAACGGAAGCTAAATCGCAAACTTACACTTAGGATATCAAACGTTACTAAACAGGCCAGCAATTATGCCCTGAAGGTGCTCAGGGACAATTGTCGCACGTTCTGCAATTCGCTTAAAGGGACCAAAAAGACGTGGAACATACTCCGCAGCAACATCGATCCTTCAAATACGAAAACAGAAACAAACACAACCCCACAAAAACTCGTTGGCGAATACCGGGAACCCAGGATGAACTCTTACAGGAACCACAGCAAACATAGACGCGAATCCGGACCGGGCATCCGAAACCATACCCTCAATATCCGGGACCTCCGAACGAGATACTTGATGCACCCATCACGTATGCGGAGGTATACGCGGCAGCACAGAGCTTCAAGAAAAACACGGCACCCGGTCCCGACGGGATCACCAACGCCATCTTGAGAAACCTAAGTGATGAAACTCTGCGAGCCTTTACAAAGCAGCTTAACGGAGAAATATGGACACCGGGCGGAACATTACCCGAGGAATGGACTACAGCTAACGTAGTCCTTATACCCAAACCGGGAAAACCGTGCAGGCTCGATAAATTACGGCCGATCTCGCTGACGTCTTGCCTGCGCAAGCTTCTTTAACGAATTGTACTCACTCGAATAGAACAACACATGGGAGAACATGGACTACACCCCAATTGCATGTACGTATTTCAGAAAGGCATGTCAGCACAGGATGTCTTCCTCCTGCTCAAGGAAGAGGTCCTCAACCCGCAACCGGGCAGCAACAACAACATACTCCTAGCCCTCAACGTGGAAAAAGCATTTGATAATATAGCACACGAAAACATTCTAGATGGCCTCGCCGCCATAGGATGCGGAGAGCGAGTATACCATTATGCCGTGGTTTTTCTCAGCCACCGTAAAGCCCGCATCGGCATAGCAAGCCTACAATCAGACATATATGATCTACCGCAGAAGGGCACTCCGCAAGGATAAATAATATCTCCTTTCCTCTTTAACATCAGACTTAGAAAAACTTGCTTTACAACTGGAAAACATCCCAAAACTCGGATGTGCTTTTATGCCGACGATATCACCCTATGAGCAACCAAGGGTTCATACGGCGATAGGGAAAACACATTACCCACAGCTATCGGACACATCGAGTCATAACTAACCACAGCAGGAATGAGGTGTGCCCCACACAAGTCGGAGTACCTTCAAGTCCGGCCCAAGCAAACTAAGGAACATCGAGCGCCGCCAATACATCTCGAGATTACCGGACAACCTATAAAGCGCGTCCCGACCGCACGCTTACTAGGTATGCACGTCCAGGAGAACAACGGCATAAAGGTAGCCTCAGAGAAATTAAATCACGTAATAAGAAGCACCGCATTACTGATCGTCAGAGTAGCGCGCAGCAAAGATGGTTTCACAGAGGACGATATCTTAAGACTGGTACAAGCCCTCGTCATCAGCCGTGTCACGTACGTACTCCGGTATCAAGTCAAGCGCAAAAGTGAGACACAGCGCATGGACACTCTCATGAGAATGGCGGACAAAACGGCCTTACAGCTACCGTCAAACACAAGCACAAAGAAATTACTAGCGCTAGGCGTATACAACACCTTTCAGGAGCTAGCAAGTGCCACGCTCATAGCGCAGAGGGAGCGCCTCAACAAGACTCAACAGGGAAGACACCTTCTTCAACGACTAGGGTACCCGTTGACACTTCAGTACTGCAAAGAAGAAACGCAACTCTTGCCTAACCACATTAGAGAGAACATTGTAGTAGACCCTATCCCCAAGAACATGCACCCCACCCACAATCAAGAGAGAAGAGCAGCGCGTTCCGGCATGTTGCAAAAACGCTGTATCACAGAAACAGATACATACTACACGAACGCTAGCCCGTATCCCTCGTCGCCACATTGCGGGCCCAAATACACACTCGCCGTTGTCAATCAGGGGAACCTGGTAACCTCTGCCTCCATATGCGCCACATGCAGCGCAGCAGCAGAAGCAGCAGCGATCGCTCTCGCACTTCGCGACGCCTAGGGCAAGGGAAGGTCCGCCCGCGTCCTTACGGACTCACAAGCGGCGTGTCATTTATACATGAATGGAACACTCCCTATACAAGCCATTCGAATCCTGGGTCGCTCATTAGAATGGACTCACGGTATCGTCTGGTGCCCCGGGCCCGAAGGCCTGCGGGGCAACGAAGAGGCGGACTACCCAGCTCGAGGCCTCACTAGCCAAGCGGCAGACCACACCGTTCTTCAGGCCCCGAAAGGCCGACGAGTGACCCACGAGTTATTAACGACAGGTCAACAAATACTACAGGACCAACGTCTCGGAAGAACGCAATACGCTCCCCCACACAAAGCTCTCAATGAATTCCAGGCAAGGTACTGGCGCCGCCTGCAAACTAACACATACCCACAATTGTCTCGTCTACACGCAATTTCCCAAGACAGTTATACGTGCCGGACAGGTCCCTGGTGTAGCAACCACACAGCGGCACTCGCGCACATAACACACGAATGTACCGACCATCCGGGCGACGCGATTTCGCCCCGAGTCACAACAGCCACTCACTACGGAGTCTTGGGAGACGAGACTCTCTGAACTGGACCTGGGAAGCCAACTGGCGACCCTCGACCAGGCCCGGCGAGCCGCGATCGCCAGTGGAGCCCTGTCAGAGGGAACCACCCAGGAATGAACCGCGCAACGGTTTCTGCCATAAAAAAGTTCCTCCTCCTCCTCATCCTCCTTACAACTTTGCCCCTTTCAGATCGAATATAGTGTATCAAATTAAGATATCGTCAGTCGGGTGAAAAAAGTCGAATTTTGCTGCTACGGCGTAAAACATGGCAGACCCGTAACCTTCGCGTTTAAGAGTGGAACACGATCACGTTTAGGAGTCCCTGACTGACGCGCGCACATTCGTAAATACAGCTGCGCCGCCCTTTGCATGAAAGCGATGGCCACGTGGCGGGCTCCACTTTGCTCAATGACGAATGCTGTGGTCAGCGCACCTGGCGGCCTCCGCGAGAAGCAGAAACCTTTCGCTCCTGCAGCTGCGCAAGAAGTAATGACAGCACGTGGTGGCCTGTTCGACGGCCCCTCCGCTACTCTGCAATTTCGATCAACGGCGTTCACCAAAGGTGTGTACGCTCTCATTAACACCACTTGTTCAAGTCTCAAACACATCACGTGAATGACACACCACAAAGTAAAATCAAAGTATTACGGGACAATTCGACAGTCTACTAGAGGGCGCGGGCTCATACTGTAAAGTTTCCTTACAATTACAGCACAAATGGCAATGCGCAGTTAATCACGCATTATCTCTCACGAATGACCATTCATTATTGATCACCAATCACGAAGCACCATTTGAAAATAATCGCTGATAACTAACTTCTGCTACACTGATGTATACCGAATCACGTGACACGATTTTCAGCAATCAGAATAACGTCAATTCAATTCGATGAAGCACCAAACAATCGCGTAACACCTGTAATTAAATTTTTCATTACAATACACACTCATTAATGATTTCAGACACTCGAACTACAACTTTCCCATCGGTAGATCAAACATACACACGAATACAGTCGTTTAAACTTGAATGAGCTACTACGCATGTTTACTTCATTGTCAGTTTCAGTTTATTCTTTACATACAATGAATGCGTAAGAGACAATATACAGACGAGGGTCCCAATGTCAAAGACGGTTAATAATAACACCGGAAATATGTATTAAAGAAGAGTACACTAACAGAAACAAACACAATCGCAAAATTAAAACAGAATATAAAATAACGATAACAGACTGCCTGTATACAAGCCTATAGGGCATAACAAACAATTGTCAATACATCGAAATCACAAATTCAGTGTAATGAATGTCGCAAACTTAGTTATAGATACAAAGGTTTAAGGGCATGACTAAATGTATGAAAGGATGAAGATGTAATGCTGATGGGTAAACCATTCCATAGTTTTATAGCAGCGAATATCATTCTTCTAGTGTTAGAATCTACCATGGGCAGTAGAAAATTGAAGCTAGGTGCAAACCTCGTATTATTATTATTGATGAGGTACCTCGAATCAATGAATTTGTATCAACGCTGTTTAGTAACTTAATAATAAAAAATAATTAGTAGATTACAGCTGAACAAGTTTGCTAAAACAAGAATTTTATTTTCACGATGTAATAGAGTAGCACTCGTGAAAAACCCACTGTTAGTGATAATGCGTATTTCTTTGTTTTGTCAGTGCTGAATAAACGAGATATCAGAGTGATATGTGTGTCCCCAGGAAACAATGCCGTAATTAATGTGACTCTGAATGAAGGCAAAGTATGATGCTAATAATACGTCCTTGGAGAAATATTTTCTTCATTTCTTTACTGCTTTAATACCGAAAGTACACTTTTGCTTAATGAAGGCAATGTGATCTGAAAACTTTAGGTTAGTGTCTAATTTTATTCCCAAAAATTATACACAGTCGGAGAAGCCGAATTTGATGACCATCTAGAGTTATCTCATGCAAGCCAGGTAGTATTCTTTGCCTAGAACGGAAAATAATGAATTGAGTTTTCGAAGGATCGATAATTAAAAGATTGGAAGAAGACCATGCAACAATACGGTCAAGCTTATTGTTTTGTTTAATTATTAAGGTCGTTAAAGAATTGTCACGAAGCGAGATAGTAGCATTGTCTGCGTATAGTACACAATGTTCCGATTTAGGACATGTGGGTAAATTATTAATGTAAATGCAGAATAGTAGGCGACCTAGTATGGAGCCTTGTGGTACACCTTGGTTAATAACTTTAGTGTCGGTATAAGCACTTAAAAAACTGTTTATTCTCTACCATGCAGGTAACGGTTTAGGAGTTTTAGTACTAGACCGTAATTCCCAGAGCTTCTAGCTTAGTAAAATGTGTGTTTTGATTAATTGTATCAAAAGCTTTAGTGAAGTCCAAAAATACCGAACCAACGAAGTTACCCATATCAGTCGAGTGACAAATGCCGTCCGTTAGGTATAATAAAGCTAGGCTAGTCGAACTGGCTGCACGAAAACCAAACTGAGAAGACTGCAACAAATAACATTTCTTAAAGTAAACATTTAGGCGCTCACAAAACAACTTTTGAACAACTTTACTAATCGACGAGAGAGTAGAAATAGGACGATAGTTAAACACCTCCGTTTTATTACCTTTCTTTTGTGCAAGAATAATCTTAGCCCTTTTAAGCGAAGAGGGAAAAATACCACATTTAAAAATATTAAGGATTACAATAGAAAGTGTATCATAAATAAGTGGTCCAAGAAGTGTTAGATGAAATACAGAAATGTTATCAATGCCAGGGTCAGTATTCTTTAGAGCTAATACCATGGAACATACGTCGTCTGCAGTTACGGGAAAGGGAAAAAAAAGAATGAATGTAGTGATAAATGGGATAAGTAGTAGCCATATGACGACGCTGTATATCTTAGAAAAGTAGTCACTGAAACTATTTGCTATGCTAGAAGAACCAGTATGAGGTTTACTGCTAAAGTTCATTTTGCCAGCACTATTACCGGACTTAGGTATGTTCATGGACGCATTAAGAAGTTGCGATTATTTCTCCCGATTGTTCTCGTGTTTGGAAAATTCATTTCAGTAATGCTGTCGTTTAGACTTTTTTAGAAAGTTATTCACAATGTTAGAATACTTTTTATAGCGTGCTGCTAAGCGTACATTAACAAGTTTCGTTTCAGTCTTTTTCTATAGGTTTTCTTTTTTCTCATGCTACTCAGTAAACCTATCGTTACCCAAGGGTTACCGGGAAATTTGTAATGTTCCCTGCACTGACGGTAGTTGTGTTAGCGCGAGCGGCTTCGAGATATATGGAACAAAAATTTTCGAGAGCTTGATCGGGATCATGCGGGGAGTTAAATACGACTCTCAGTATTTGTTATAGTGTTAACAAAGCTCTGTCGGTGAAAACTGGCGGAAAAGTAGAAAGGCTCGGACTGAGGTATTTCGGCCTGAAAGGTGACGAGTCTTAAAAAGTGGTCTGTGATCTGAGTATCAACGACACCAGAGTTTGGAGCTGGCGCTACGTTAGTTAGATCATGGTCACGAAGCGCGTTGGTACCATGAGTAGAATACTCAGTAGGAGAGACAATTAGTGATTCCAGTCCGAAACCAGCAAAACAGTCTGCATAAGCTGTTAGACTTCCGTTGTCGACGTCAAGTAAGTCGAGGTTAATACCACGGACAGTTAGAACTTGCTTACATTCAAGAGAATTTTTTTTCGAAACCGCGGAGAGTTCACTCAGAAAATAAGGATAGATGAAGAAGGGGACCGGTATACACAACCAAGAATAAAACTGTTACTTTTATGAGAATTCAGCAGTTAGTCAGTTTCAATCCATACCGACTCACAGCGATATACAATAAGAAAAAGGTCAAGCCTACGCTTATATTTATTATGAGGTGAGACAAATATAGCGGAACAACCCTATCGATCCCAAATAGGATGGCAGTACTCTGCTTCGTATGGACAAAACCGTGGAAATCACTATCCGCAATATCAAGGCATGTTTCCGAAACACAAATAAATGAAAACTAGTGACCAAGTGAGTCAGTGAATGCTGTAGTTGTATCATGGTCTTGCTCAAACTTCGCACATTGATGTGAAGAATAGATGTATTAAAAGATGTAAGCAATGGTTTGACTTCGGCTGGTGATAGCAAATACATGATGAAAAGTATTCGGGGACGAGTGTGGGGCAATCAGTCCACAGAACAGGAAATGTAGCAATAAGCTATATTCCAAAATCAGCCTCCGAGTTTATTCGAAAGACACTGCTACCGGTTGATTTACGGGCTTTAATCTGGCAGTTTTAAGTCCGTAAAACTACCATCTATTCTAATGTTTTAGTGCAAAAGCCTTGCTAAATAAGCGTTTGTTGTCGACTGTGAGATGTTCCTTAATGTAAATGGGACTATCTGTACTACAGAAAAGCCAATCTGGGAGTATTGCAGATTAGTTTTACAACCCTTGCGAAGAAATTCATTATTATTATCCTGAACAAAACCGAACAACGATGTTCCTGTCGGACATCTTGCTGGACACACTATGAACTATGCAATGTCTCCAGGAGAAATTGGGCACTCCGTTGAATCGGCAACCTTCTTCAAAATGGCAGAGCCTTCCTGTCCATGTGATGATGGAATGCTTTTAATTTCGATGTTATTCACCCTGCTTTACTGTTCCATGTCGGCTTTTCTCATTGCTAATGCTTGATTCTTAGAAGTTAACGCTTTCTTAGTAGTTACCAGTTCATTAAATGTCCCTTTGAAGGTGTCATACTGTTCGTTCATGGAACGCGCGCTTTCAGCTAGTGTAGCAAGGTTGCCAATTCCCTGATCATCAAACCTCTTCCCAACCTTGGCAGCCAGACTGCCGACAAATGAATCACGCTTATTGTTAAGCAGTGATACAAAATGATCAATTTTTTAGCGAGTTTAGTGTTGGTGGGCATCGCAGAAAACAGATCAAAAACGAGAGACACACTTGTCAGGAGCAGCTGCAACAATAGCACAGGACGCAATAAAAAAACATGAAAACTAACCTGCAGTAGAAATAGCAGAAGGTCAGACTACGTTCTGTTCACTTGCAGCGGCCGCCCAGAAGAGAAGCCGGTTCCAGGATGGTACCGCTTCACTGGTCTAACCCAGCAAGCGCAGGCGTCCATAGCAAATAGTTAGACTGCGTGCTGTTCAGTTGCAGCTGCCGCTTACACACAATCTAATTACCCCATTACTCATCGCAATATTAAAAAATTATCAAGTACGCATCAGCACATTCCTCTAAAACACTTTACCTCAACCTCAACCTCAAGTCCACCTCAACTGCCCTGACATACTCTCTGCCCACGCACGACGCCTCAGTGTTGTGTTTCACAGCTTTAAATACTTTATTTTGGTTTGCATGAGGGACCCTGCGTCTCCGCCTCAGCCAACACTGCTTTTTGAGCTCAAGCTCCTTCAAAACGGTGTCAGCACGCTTCCTTTCCCGCTCTTTTCTCAATGCACTAGGTCCTTTCAGTTATGGTCCTCCTTCCGCCACTCGTTCGCCCCACAGACCACTTGAAGCATCTTCTTGGTCAGTTGCACAGTCCACGTCCGATTTTTCGACCTACATAGGGGCTGTGAAAACGTCAGAAAAATCGGCCAGTTGGAAGAAATAAATGCATGACATTTACTGCCCTTAAGGGCTCAAACCACCACAGGCACATTCGAAAACGCTCTGAACGCCTGCCGGTACACGTATTAGGCATATCGGTGCTCGTGCTGTGACGGTAAATACCGGGTGCACGCGTTTATATTTAAGGAATACATACTGTGCCCCATGAGAATAGTCCCTTCCCACGCTTGTTATGCTTCCCTGAAATACTTTTGCGTATGCTTCACCAAGTAGCATTTGTGTACGGAGCCGAAGCTGACTTTCGGGAACCGGCATTATGTAACGCACCGTGCTTTCCAAGCTTCTAAGCCAATCGCGAGGATCACAAAGGCGGAGTCCGTGCCATTGCTGACAGCAGCGAATTCTTTCAGTAAAAAACACGGCATCCAACGGCAAGAAGTTTCATAGCGAACGTCGAAGCGCCTAGGCCTAGCGTTGCCGCCGTGTTGGCTACGGCTGCCAGCGGATCTGCGTGCGAGAGCGCCGGTTCGAGGCTGTAAGGCAATCAAACTGGCAGCGGTGGTGGCTTTGATTAATGTCGTTTCAGACCTGCGGTCACGGATAGACACCCGGAAAATCGTACGGCGAAGAGTTCTTACGTCCGAAATTTCAGACGTTCTGATACATTGACTCTATGGGGTATGTGGTGGTGCCGCGAAGCCGTCGAAATTATCGGGAATCCGGAAACTCGGTCGTTGACTGTACGCTGGTAACTCATCCAGCCGAGAACAGGGCGTCAAAGACGATTCATTACGATTCCTCTCTGTTACTCGAGCCAGCATTACCTCGACTTTCGACCTTTTCCATAAGATTACAGCTAATTTTGCCTGATAGAGGCACAAATCCCCTGAGTTTCCCCTGAGCTTTTACAGCCTACTCAAAATCCCTGAGACTTCCCGGTTTTCCCGGTTTTCCCGATTGGTAGACACCATATCTCTGCGGGAAGTGCTTGGCCCTGCCGCTTCCTCCGAACTCGTTTCCTGCCGTCACAGTAGTGTTCAGACATTACGAGCAGTGTCTGCAATGCTCATCATTTACAGAAATCGCTGCTCGGAGAACATAACCTATATTGTCACTTGCACAAGAAACGAAAAATAAAATGGCTGAAAACATTTTGCAATGCTGTGTTACAATGTAATTCTGAAAATTTGTGAGGCCCAGGTAACAGAAACAACACAATGCAATGTCCGCACCTCGCTATCTGCGAAAAACTGGGGGGGGGGGGGGGGAGGTCAAGGACCCCGCCGGTCCTCATCAGCACATTCAGGACGCGCCCGTCAATCCCACCGACCTTTCCGGCTCCCGTTGCCCTGCAAACACCACAACAACAACGTGTAACGAGGTTATTGTCAGCATCATTAGAAAGCTCACCTGTTCTCGCTCGCCGCCCTGGCAGCACGTTTTTTCGCTCTATCGGCCATCTTGGTCCAATGGTTGCGCCAACGACTGGTGGTCCTTACGGCTGGCCGCCGTGCGTTAAAGACCACAGCCACCTCCCCGCACAGTTCGGTTTTTCGAGCTGCAGTCATACGTGGCGAGAACTCTGTAGAAGCTCTCGCCAGGTATGGGTGCTGCTCGATGAACTGCACAAGAATAGTCACCTGCTCTTTTGACACCCGTGGCCCTTTTGCTGCCAGTTTCTCTTTGTCAACTTGGGAATTTCAGCTGGCCCCCAGCACAGTAAGAAATTTAGAGTCAAACATTCTGTCCAAGCTAAGCGCCTGCATAAACTGCTCACTACGACTTAATTATTTCTGCCTTTTTATACAACTATTGTAAAAAACGTTAAGTCGCTATTCACCTGTAACGTTGTAGCAGCTTCTTTCTCGTAGCGTAACCATCAGTCCAGGGGCTGCCCACAGGAAGTATTACCGTAGCTGCGATCACTTTGACGAAGCTATTGTTCTGTCGTGGAGGTGCCCTATTGAAAGGTGCTGAGTGCCTTGATAGTTTTCGATCCACTATGTTGCAAAGTTTGTCCTCGAGTGTTGCGGATAATTCTGGTCGGCCCTTCCTAAAGAAATTATCACACGTCAGACATCCAGCGTAAACTACACGACAATGCAAGCACTACACGAACAATATATACTCACCTCACTCCTGTATCTCACGGCTCCTGCAAGCAGCGCAGATTCTTCTCAGACGTAAGTATATCGATGTGGGCCGCAATTAGTTGCACTGCGTTACAGACACGCTAGCACCTGTCAACTGTTCGGGTAAACAGGGGCTGCCATTTTGTGTGCACTCAACGGCAGAGATTGGATGCACATCCGCCAAATATGTGGCTACGGCTTTGAAAACAGGAGTGTGTGTGTGTGAGAACATTTATTGTAATGAGGTCCGGAGGCTCGGCATCTTAAGCCGAGGCAGGCCGCTCCCACGTTGACACTGTCAGGCCAAGCCTTTCAGCGACTTCATGGGCCCTCTGGACAGCCCTTAGTTGGTCCTGAAACAATGGGCTTTGAATCCTTTTCTCCCACTGTGTCCATTCTTCAACAAGGTTTGGGAGAGTCGCGGGACACCCCGACAGCATATGTCTGATTACAATGATGCCATTACCATCGTTGCAGTCCATCTTAATCTCCGTCTCTGGATATATTTTATTGATGGTGTACGGTGTAGGATATGTACCTGTTTGCGTTAAGCGCAGTGAGACTGCTTGAGCCCTGTTCAGTTTTGAATGTGGCAATGGGAATTGCCTGCGTCCTAAATAGTAGTGTTTGGTAATGTCATTGAAGGTAATTAATGATCTCTAGATTCCCTGGCTTCATGGTGAACGGCTCGGTTGTGACTGTCACGGTTAGCAAGACCTCGTGCCAAGTCATGAGCAACCTCATTGAGGTTTATCTGAGTCTCATCCACTTCCCCATATGCGCAGGAACCCATCGGATTTCAGTTCTCATAATCCCAATGTTTTCAAAAAGTTTAGCTGCAACACCAGCTACGTAGCCTTTATTAAAACACTTTATAGCGCATTTCGAATCACTGTAAACGCTGGCCCACTTATTACACCTGATGGCTAGAGCAATTGCCACTTGTTCCGCCACCATGGGGTCCTTGGTAAAAATAGTGATAGCATCTTGCACCTTCCCTTGATAATTTGAGATAATGGCCGTATATGCTTTTTACCTTTCAGCCAGGCTGCATCAACTATAGCTGCCAATTGGTTCTGCTATTCTATTTCCTTCAAGAGTGCTTTAGCTCTTGCCTTTCTCCTTTAGACATTATATTCTGGATGCATGTTTCTGGGGAGAGGGTTGGTTCTGATCTTGTTCCTAACGCCAGTCCTTAATTCTACTTCAGCCTCTATTGGGCTCCTTGATGTATTCAGTTCTGCACCTATTGCCTGTAATATGTTCCTGCCAGCTCGTGATTTTGCCAATCTTTCGTGTTGAGCTAGCTGTTGAGCCTCCGCGATTTCTTCCATTGTGTTGTTCACCCCTAGACTCATGAGTTAGTCAGTTGCAGCGTTACTGGGTATCCCTAGGGCCACTTTAACGAGCTTCCTGAGCATCACATTAAGTTTTTTAAGTTCTGCCTGCTTCCATTTGAATAATCCAGCCACATAAGTGAAGTGACACAGAGCAAAGGCGTGTATTAGCCTCAAAGCCCTGTCTTCTCTTAAGCCTCTGTGTCTATTGGTAATTCTCTTTAGTAACCTAATGACTTCATCTGTTTTATTCGAGATATGTTGCACTGTTGTATAGTTAGCATTGTGTCCGTCTATGTGATACCCAAGAACCTTGATTGTTTCAACTAGCCTGACTGCGCATCCTTCATGAGTGTATAAGCACACTCTTGGCTCATCTTCCGGAATGTAACCTCTTGGTTTGCGACCTTTTCTGCGATGTTTAATGACCAAGAGTTCTGATGTGGTTGCCGAGCATTTCAACCCCATGTCTTTCAGTGTGTTCTCTACAACATATAAATTTTCCTGTAATCTGGTCTCTGTCTGTCCTACATTACCCTTGGCATTCCATATGGTTATGTTGTCGGCATATACCACATAATGTATACCTTCAATTTTCTCCAGATTTCTTGCAACCTTGGACATTGCTAAATTAAATAGCATGGGTGAGAGCACAGCCCCTTGTGGAGTGCCCCTATTTCCCAAATTCTTAGCTTCTGAATTAAGCTCACCCAGCATGAGTTGCTCATTTCGATTTCTAAGAAAGTGTTTAGTCATATTAAAAAGTCTCTTACCTAACCCCAACTCCGACAGCACACCAAGTATTGCCTTATGCTTTATACGATCAAAAGCTTTTTCCACATCCAATCCCAAAAGGGCTTTCGTATGCGCTGGGCAGGCCTGCATAAGATGGTGTCTGATCAGCAGCATAGCATCCTGAGTTGACAGCCCGGGACGAAAGCCGATCAAGATGTATGGGAGGATGTCGTTCTGCTCAGCGTATTTAGTGAGTCGATTTAGGATGACATGTTCCATAGCTTTGCCTAGACATGACGTTAAGGAAATAGGACGGAGCTTGTCCAGAGTGAGTTGTTTTCCTGGCTTTGGTATGAGGATAGTATTGGCCACCCTCCATTCCTCTGAGTATACCCTTTTTCTCCAACATTCATTGAAATGTTCAGTTAGATAAGAAATTGATTCATCATGCAGATTTTTAATATCTTGTTAGCTATTCCGTCAGGTCTAGCCGCCGATCTACCATTAAGACTGTGAATAGCCGCCCTCACTTCACTCTCAATGAAGTCCCGGTCAATTTCTTCACATATGCCTCCCGTATATTCGGGGCTCTCGTCTTCTTCGTTTGGTTGTTTAAGTGGGAGATATTTGGCTGCGAGACTATCCATGTTATCTCTCTGTGTTTTATCTTGGCTTTCCTGATGAACCAACTTAGATATAGCTGCTCTCTTGCTTGTCCTTGTTTCATTCTCGTTGAGCAAGTGCTTGAGGATGTTCCAGCTACCTCCGTGTTTGAGTCTACCATCAGCCGAATTACAGATCTCATCGCACTGTTGCTTCACGAGGGTCTTCGAGTGATCATCAATTTCTCTGTTTAATTGTGCTATTTTTTCCTTAGCCTTCTGTTTAGTCTCTGCGTTTTCCATCTCGGTAATATAGACAGTTTGGCCTCATTCGGATGCGCCAGCCTGCTGTCCATAGCCTCAATATTTTCCTGTGTCCTGATTTCTTTAGTGGCCTCTTTGACGTCCTCTCTAAGCTGGATGACCCATGTCTGAAGGGGATCCTGCTCGGCATCTAGAGGCCCCACTTTTCTTCTGTTCGCCCTGATTTTTCTGAACTGTTCTCAATCACTGAATTTGAAGATTCTAGTTTCCTGTCTCGGTATGCGTATGGTTATGTGTATGATATAATGATCGCTCCCGAGATCCATGTTTGAATTTTCCCAATTCGCTCCTCTTGAGTTGCTTACAAAAATAAGATCTGGCGTGGAGTCCCTGCTTGTGGACGTGGCACAACGGGTGGGATACGCTGGATAAGTAATGAAGCATAACCCCATATCCATGGCAAGACTCCATAGCTGCTCTCCCTTCTTTGTGTTCCAAGTGTATCCCCATGTGTAATAGGGAGCATTAAAGTCCCCTCCAATAATGAGCGGGGAGTTTTTGGCAACCAAAAGCACCTTGTTGAAGAGTGCTCTAAACCTCTGTCTCATGTCGTTAGGACTGCTGTAAATATTCAAACAGAAAATGCTTTGCGTCTTACCTCTATTCCTTTTAAGTATTATCTCAACTAGAATAAATTCAAAGCTGGAACGTCTAAGATGAATATCATGCTCAATGTATGGCAACTTTTTGTCAATGAGGGTCGCCAACCCGCTCCCCGTTTTTTGTCTCTACATATAACTTTGTACACAGTAAGCATAATTTCGTCCGCTAAGTTTTCCTGCAGCATAATTGCTTTTGGCCTGGCCTCAGATGGCCTGTCGCAGTGCTGCTTTTTTGTGTTGGAACCCACGACAATTCCATCGCCACACGTTAAATCCATGTTTATTCTCCATTGTTATTAGGTGAGGCTGCCTTTCTATTACCCGCTATTTTCCTCTTTGTGATGGGCCCCGACAATCCAGGAATGGACTTTATACTATCCACCTCCGATTGCAGATACTTATCGTCGTCATCCCCTCGCGTCTCAATTTTCCTGTCTTTTCTCCACCGTTAGCCTCCATTTCCACAATTTGTCCACTTTAATGTTGGTCGTTTCCACTGTCTCTCTTATCGCTTTAATTGCATGTTTTATTTCACTGAGGGCTGAGAAGACTGACTCATCCTCGCAACTCACCGCCTTCTTTTTAGGGGTAGGAGAGCTGGATTCTCCTGGATCGCTGGTTTTTCTTACAGGTCTATCTATCTCTGTCCTAGCAGGGCTCGACTGGTCTTCTTTACGAAGCTCTGCTACCTGCCTGGTCAATTCTTCATTAGCTTTCCTTAAAGAAGTTACTTCTTTAATTAATTGCTCTATTCTGGCATCATTGCCATCACCCACAGAGCCGAGGCGCCCCCAGCAACTCTCGCCATACCTTTTACTTTGTCAGCCCAAGCGGTTCCTGGCGTCTTCTTCTCGCCAGGTATTGAGACCCTTTGCAGGTGCGCTTCCCTTGACTTGGAGCGCCTTCTCTCCCTGGATAGTGACCAATGCCTGGATCTGGTGCGACTCCTGGAGCGTGAGTGCAACCTGCACTCGGGACGATGGTTGGGCGCCAGCTGTCGCGCTTCCGACTGCACTCTTGTTGACGACCGAGTCCTGTTGCTCTCTCTTCGACGAAGTCGTACGACGTAAGGGATTTGAAATCTTTGCTTACAAAACTTGTCTCCAGTAGGGTGATCACCTTCACAAAATTTACACTTAGGTACACACACATGTTCATCTCCTGGGTTGCGAGTTCCACATCCCCTGCACTGAACAAAGTCAGGTGTTAGACACACAGCAGAGCGGTGCCCGACCCTTCCGCAGGTGAAGCAGACGTCGAATTGCTTCCTGTAGAGGTAGCATCTCAATAGTGCGGATCCGTACCTGACAAAATTGGGCACTTTGAGTCCATCGAAAAGTACAATGACCAATCCCGACGTCTTGATGCGCTTCGCAGCCAGCGCAAGCGGGTTCAAGTCATGCACGATGTTTCTTGTTATCATAGCTTGCGAGTCTCTGATGTCCACTCTTCGGATGACGCCTTTGCATGTGGCATGTGGTGCCGCTTCGTATGCATTTGCCTCGTATTCTGCTTCCATAATCTTGAATGACTTGATTCTAACGTACTTCGCAGCATGTTCGGGCTTAGATATGCTGACTACGATGATATTTTGAGTGAAGTTTGGGCAGACATCTTCACGGGCCTCCTCTTCCGTTAGGCCGGATGCCTCGATGACTGCGGAACCAATCGTAGTGGTGCTCACCTTGTTCAAATTGAGCCCTCCTCGAGGTCGTATAATAATCTTTCTGTGCTCCTCGGGCAGTTGAGGCATCCTCGAAGCTTTTATAATCCGATTCTTGACCATTCCACCGATGGCGGTTCCCTTGACTCCACGCTCTCGCTGATTACGTGGCAATGTGCTCTCCTCATCCACAGCCTTTGTGCTAGCTCGTGATCTTCGGCCAGCCACTACTTGCCAGCCGTAATCATCCTGATCATTGTTTCCTTCATTTCCAGCAAAATCTTCATCTTCCATGTTTCTATCCGTCATGGCTGCGGTCAGGTGGGCTTACTAGTCCCAAACAAGGCCCTACTTCTCACTAAGGAGCAGAAAACGTTCCGTAAAATAGTGAAGAAACAAGCCCCTCCTCGAATCTTGGTGTCAGTAGATTCGCCGTCGCTTCGCGGATTCATCGGTATGCTTGTTTGTTTTCGTTGCCCTCTCAAAATAGGAGTACTTGCGTTTGCATTTCTTTAAGCTGCGGCAGCTTTTCGTTGTAAGGTAAGAAAATGAATTTGCTTTACGCAGCATGGAAGTCCGCTTTTATTAAGTGTCGTTTTACAAAACAAATTTGCTATACGGCCTCGGAAAAAGAGAAGCGAAGAGGAAAGAAACATCTGGCCAATGAAGGGAGCCTCTGATTGGACTATCCAAGAAACGCCGTGCATACGCAACCACCATTTCCAATATCACTGACGTCACGCGAAAAGGCATTGGCATAAAAACAGGTATTTCTACAAGGTCGCGGCCCAGGCCACCGAACGAAACCGTTTTGACAGGAAGCCTCAAAAGAAGCATACGTAGGTGGCAGGATTGCCTCGAAAGTTTCTCACCCTGAATCAGTAACGGCTCTTGTGGTAATCACTTCTCATGGAAAGGTGCCGTTGGTTCTTCCGGCACACAGAGCAAAAGCAAACAGTGCAAATGATATAGGACAGTTCATGAACAACGAGGTCCTTCATCAAGCCGAATCACACCTCAGAATCCACCAGCGGACGTATGAGCACTATTCCTCTCCAGCTCACAATGCGAACGTGGTTCCCGATGGTGCAGGAAAACATTCCATTGTTTCTTTTGCACTTCATAATGGCCCCTAATGAGCTCGTATCCAAACTCTCCTCATTATTCAGTCTCCTATATGGCAAAAAAGCACAGTCTGTACTACTGCTCACATCAATTTGGCTGCTCTTCTTCTTGTATTGGAGCGAACATAGAATGAAATAAACGAAGACTACATTCGTGCTGCCATCGATGCATTTCCGAACAGACTCAAGGTTTGAATTCACACGAAGTGTGGTCTTTTCGAAAAGTATATTTGATTTTGTGTGGGTCGGCCTTTACACAGCAAGTTATGCCAAGCGCATCGCAACAATATTCATGAAATTTTATTCGGAAGCGAAATATCAAAATTGCATTCTTCTAATACAGCGAATTAACAGATATCCGATTTAGTTGCTCAACAACGTGTAATACAACTTAAGCAGTGCCAGCAGCACCCAGAAGGTCAATTTTATTTTTAATTCAAAGCGGGGCTTTCTCAGGTGAGGCGGTGACACAGCGGTACCGTTCGAAATTGACGGCGGCAAAACAGACAGTGGAAACTGCGGAAGGGACGAAGAACAGCATATCCTTCGTCACTTCATTTTCGCTTTGAGAGTGGTTTCCTTACCGGCGCATTGCCGAATATTCACGGCACCGCTATACATGATGTCGGCCGGCACAAGTGTATTTACCAACTATGCTGCTGCGCAAGCTACTTTGATAGCCTGCAAGACAACGGCGCTAGACGTTCTTCAGTGTTCCCTGAAAACCCCGATGGATAGGGACACTTCAATTGTGACATATGTCCACAGTGCTACGTTTGTTTGCTGACACGGTAGACCGGAAAACTAGTACACAAATGGAGGCACACAAGGAAAGTTCAAGCGCACACTACGCCCTGGTATGTTGAAACCTATGGCGTTTCAACGATATACAGTTCGGTGAAGATTCAGTGTGCAAGCACCATAATAATGCGCAGCCACTCCCCACCGATGTCAAAGGCACACACAAACAATCAAATCTATCGAAAAGGCACGTTTTCATCCAGAAATAAAATTTCTGAACAAATGAGTCATATAAACGTGTAACAAACGCCGCCACTGCCTCCCATCCTAACCAAATAGGCTTCCGACTGAACCTTGGTATAGTTTAGGCAGATGTTTAGCGCGGAAGTGTCGTTCCTGGAGAATAAATATATGACTATGGGGGAGCGGGGAGCTTCTTGTGCTATGCAATTGTACTTTTCCGTAATCGATTTTCAGGTCATTCTATATGCTATAGCTTGCAATATTTTTTTTCTAAAGTAGTTAACTTTCTCCCCTTGAACATTCTCTCTGTGTTTTATGCGGCGTCCTATTTCTTGTTGGCTCGATTAGGAAACATCCCATAAATTGAATCAAGTGGCCTCTCAGGAAGCACTTCGTTGTAAGAGGTGTGAGTTCAATACAATTTTGAATAACCTACACTGTAAGAAATTTCTGTCATTACACCAGTTTCCGTTATTATACGGAAGAATTGCAGGTAAAATACGGAAAGAATGTCATATTTCAAAAATTCTGCAAATGCTCCCGTTAATATCCAAAAAGAGCTTTCCGTTTTAAGCATTACGGAAATTTAACTGTAGTAATAGATATGCTATACACTGCATTGCACGAAACAGACAGAATTCCCTATTTTTGTGATACGAACATCCGTATTATTGTGGGGAAATTTAAGCTGTCTGAATGAGCGCTCGTACTCACAAAGTTTCAGCTGACAATATTTTATTGAATATGCGAACAGTGCGCATTACGAAGATACGTACACAATGTGAGAGCTAACCTTCTACCAAAAGCTCCAATAACAGATGGTTATATATATATATATATATATATATATATATATATATATATCCTCTATACCGGTCGCAGTTGGCCGCGCATACACGCCTTGTAACACTGACAATATGCGCAAATATATGCGTGTTTTTGCAATGTTCTCAAACTAGGCGCTTTGTAGTTAATAATACAGCATATATGTTTAAGTGAACTAAGAGCCTTGGGCATACGTTCCTATGTAAACAAACTTGCGGCATTCAGGTGCTGGTGCGCTAGGAATGGCATTGAAGCGAAAAATTGCGCGCACTATAAATCAGTACCGAAACGCAGGGAGTGGTATAATGACCGTAACTGCGTTTACATTTAGCAACAGATGGTCTCGAAGGGAACTGGCGACCTACAGATCCAAGTGCAACGGTCGGATTAAATTTTCTAATGCCGTAAGCAATTAATCCAAATGTGAAAAGGCTTTGCTGAACTGCAATGTACTTTAACTCATTCCCATAATATTTTAAAAATATCTCGTCTCTATCAATAACTGCCCATACATTGAGACACATGGATTACGCATAATCTTCACTGTTCATGTGTTAATTCTTGAGGTAAGATGTAATCGCAAACATTTGGCGATTCGTCTTCAAACAAGACCGGTAAGCGCGCACGTTCTTGTGCGGCAGAATAAAGATGCGAACAGGCATCGACATGTGTGCTAACTACGGGAAGGTGACTGAGGATGAAGGCTCTAGTACCTTGCTAGTACTGCGTGTACTATCAAAAAGAAGAAAAAAGACGGGAAGAAAGAATGCCCAGTGCCCAGATGTAACGATTCAAGCTTTATTTCTTGTTGGCCCAGAATGCAACACCATTAGCTCCATGTGCTTTATACATGGGTAAATGTTATGACACAACTCATTATTTACCCGTTCATTACATGCACAAACCAGC
Source organism: Dermacentor variabilis (assembly GCF_050947875.1). Taxonomy (NCBI): domain Eukaryota; kingdom Metazoa; phylum Arthropoda; class Arachnida; order Ixodida; family Ixodidae; genus Dermacentor; species Dermacentor variabilis. The sequence goes on from NC_134569.1 coordinate 175,461,919, forward strand.
CCAAATTAGAACTATGCTAGAGCTTATTGACGCATCGCAGTGCACTGCATTGCAACATAGGGGTTTGCCATCCCCAGTAGCAAACGGTTTGGTTGACCTCCCTGCCTTTCTGCTTCTTGCATTCTCTCTCTCTTCGTACAAAACGCACTACCTTGTGGGAGAGAAAGCGTTCTCCTCTTTTAGAATTCAGGTATTTGTCAGGCAATTATTTTGCTGTTCCAGTGACTAGAGCACAAATGCGAAACCGAAACCGATTCTGTTCTGTTCTCCCCGCTAACAGAGTGCGGCACCAGGGGGCAGCGCGCGCTGCGCTTTCGATCTAAGGAGTGGTAGAGGAAGCTGCACGTGTGTAGTCAGCCGGCATTTATCGTGTCGTGTTGAAAAAATTGTTAATTTACTATAAAGATTTCTTAATTTGTACTCAAGATTGGAGCAAAGCCCCAAGGAAGAGAGATTGACGCATCGGGAGCGAAGAACAGAAGTGATGGATGGTTACGCTGCTCGGATGTCAGCACGTTCGAATTGGCAAAGTTCCGAATTTGTCACTGTGTGGCGCACGCTTGTGCGCTCGCCATGTGCCGCCATCGCGCGGGGATATTTGTGCGGAATGTCTTTCACTTCGTGTACAAAACTCTGCACGCTGCAGCATCGAAGAAGTTGTGTGTTTGGGTGCTCGTATGCGCTTGGACACGTGATAGCCTGCTCTCAACGGGTGTTCAACAGTCTACGCGCGCTCGCAACTTGCTCATGAGGTAAGCTCATTTCAATTTTATTTCGGTTGCATAACGTAGGTGGTAAAATTATGTGTGGTAAGCCGGTGTCGCGAACCGAAATATTGTTTCAAAAGACCACTATGCCGCGTCTTAGGGTAAAAATGACGCAAGAATGGGGAAAAGGATGACGCTATTTCTCAGATCGATTTCAGCGGTAGCGCGATCGGCTCCATCGTAATTTCCGTGTTACACTTCTTACCCCTGGCTCACTTGCGTTAAAAGCGTAGAATAAAGCTGCATTCATTTGCGCACTTGTATTGACGCTTGTATCTGCTTGAGAGCATACTGTATCCGATACAACAACTGTTAGAATACGGAAATAAACGTTCGAGGTAATAGCAGTGGCTCACTACGTGCGATCGTTATTTTCTTGTTTGGATGCGCGTTTTAATTGTAGGGACCAAAAAAGTTCTTCGCTCTGGCTACCCCGCTGTGTGTTTCCTTGATGCAACTGCTTGCGGTGCAGCAAGTTGTGTTGCTTCGAATGACGTTTGGGCAGTCAAGAAATTCGTGTCAGTAAGCAAGCAGTAAACGTTGTATCAGTAAAGAAAAAATTGGACAAACAAGAGAAACGAATGGTATTATCATAGACTCTATTTTACGAATAATTCAGTTGTATTACTAAAGCCGAGAGTGGATATGCATGAAAATCGTATTGTGTTGATACTCAGCAGGAACAAGGTAAATTATCATTACTAATTTGTCCTTTTCATTTAGTGAAAGGCAAGTTGCTGTTGTTCTGCTGGAGCTGAGAAGAGGTCTGCTGCCTGCAATGGGTTGATCTCTCTCAAGTATTGTAGCTCTCAAAGTGAGTAGATTTTTTTTCTCTTAGCTATTTGCTGCCTGAATCAGCACCATCTACTCAGCTGTGCAGGTGATCACTGTTAGTAACATTGGAGTGCAGGTGGACAAGCACTCCATTATTGCAACACATATGACAGAGTGCAGCTGTGGCAGAATGCGAAGGTGTTGTATATAAGCCAAATAAGGTTCTCTGAGTTAATATGTTAATATATTGATGTCATTCGATTGTGATCTAGCAGGACAAAATGCTACACAAGGAGAAGTAATTTTAATTTGCACTTGGTAAGATGCGCAACGAAGTCAGGCTGTTACACATGAAATGGGACATTTGTAGACGTCTTCTGTAATGCTGCAGTCCTGAATAGCTGCAGAGATAAGTGATACTAATATAATCTCTCTTTGAAGCTTGCAGCACGGTTTAGCATTCAGGGAGGCTGGCATCAACATACGTCTATTTACTGTGAAGTTCAAATTAGGTGTTGCTGTTAGGGTGACTATGTATAATTTATGCTTTAGTTCTAATCTTGTATGAGGGAGACATAGTTTAACAACTTGGTTAAACAATAGTGATGTAATGAATATGTATACAAGTATTACTCATTCATTCCTGCCATTTGGACAATGGCAGAAATACTTGTATACATGGACATGACATCACTATTGTTTAACCACGTGGTGCCCCTGCATACTAAAATTTATAGGGCTATTATTAAGTAATGTCAACTTTTGTTGTAACATTAAGGCAACACCTTTTATAATAGTAGAGATTACCCCCATTGCGCACTATCATAGTGTGATGTTTGCGGTAAATATATTTGATTTTGTCTATAAAACGCTGTACACTGTCGCATCATGAAAATTTATCAAGGTAAACATTTCATTTTTTATCAATTTGCATGAATATAATGTAAGATTTTTTTCCGATAGTTTCTGCCCTCGAAATGCACTTCACGTTATATTATTGTTTGCAACACGACTATAATGCAGTTTTCTGTCTTTATATTTTGTGGCACTTCAAACAGTGGCGAGCTAAACCAACCAGCCCAAGCCTATACTCTTCCGCGAGCTAAACCACTGGGCAGAAATACTGGAATCACTACTTCGTGTGGAGCTGTCTTCAAACACACACAAGGAAACGCGGCTTTGCCTTGTTTGACTGCGTTGCGGGCACTTCTGAAGTACTGTCTGTCCAATAACCTTGGTGGCATGGAAGTGCCATTCACTTCTATGTGTTGTTTTCTGTTTCATTGTTGCATCACATCGCATTATAATCGTAATGTATACGTTCTTTTTCTAAGAGATCCATATTCTATCCTTGTGTTATATTCGCTGTGGCATTATTTATGTGCCAAGGACCAGGGCTCTAAGTTTCATTTTATCACAAAAAAGCTACTGATACCTAAACATTTCTGTATAGCAGAAAACCAAAGCCGACCTGCCGAACAATACCGAGCAGCAGCCTCAGTGCAGTGTCAAGCAGACATTTTATTGGTCATGCATAGGTGCACAGTGTACCTCTTCATTACTTGCTTAACAATTAAATTGTGTAAAAACAGAATATGTATGTAGCTTCAACCACATCTTATTGGCCGTTGCTCCTGCCCTCAGCAAATGTGGAAGATTATTACGGCATTTCTTTTCCTCTTTTCTTATTGTAGCGCGATTACTGCATGTGTAAACGGATCACATAGGCAATCAAAAGCCAACAATGTGTAAACTTGGAACAGTCATTGTACAGTTTGTACAATCCAGAATAAATAGAAATAGGCCATAAACGACTGACAATCAACTTTTACTTGACACAGGGCTAGAGCATACAGTAAGCATACTGTATGCTCATACGGTGTCACGTAAATTTAAATTGTGTAGCTCTCCAGTGTTGCATTATGTTGCATTGTTGCTATTGTTGCATTATGTCAGAGGGATGGTAACGTTTCACATGTCTAGCAACTAACCTGTCTATATACTGTAGTAAAAATATGCGATCTGTATTTTGCTAATGTGTAATGATAGAATGTGTAGAAAAATCAAGCCATAGAATCAGCGCACAGTCGTGTGACTTTCTCTGCACATGTTGCAGGTTCAAAAAAGTAAAGTATAAGCTGTTGCCAAGGTTTCGACCAGAAAAGAAAGCGAGTAAAAAAGGGTCCACTCCATGTATCTCCACTACCGGAGATGGACAGCACATCGAGTGCCCTCGACTGAAGCGAACCTTGTCCCGGAAGTTGGTGCTTCACAACTTTGCAGCAGCACTTCTTCTGCAAGGGTGTATGGCATTTCTTCGCCTAAATTGCCTGCATGATGTGCCACAAACCACCCAGGCCGGCCAGGGCAGTGTTTGGAGGTGTCCAGAATTTTTCCTTTACAGTCTCCACAGTGCCACTAACATAAGTGGCGCACAATGGAAACAGTGGTAAATGAGAAAATACTTGATTTAAGAAAACACTATCGTATACTGGTTCAGGTTATCATAAAAACACTTAACAGACATGTAGAGACAACATCTCCCAAAATGTAAAAAACCACAAAGAAAAACTGTTACGGCAGCAATATTATCTTATTGCACGCACTAGTTAGTCCACCATACGCCCTGCTTCCAGGACAACCCACTGCACGACACCGCATTTCCTCTCGCTTCAGCTGCATCCGGTGCGGCGTGCTGCATCCAGCAAAACATATTAGGAATCAGTGGTGCATAGTGTTTTCTGTCCTCTTTCTCGACGCTAACTGAACAAATGGTAAACAGTTTCCAAAGATGAAAAACAGAAGCACAGGGCTCTGAAAACAGTGCATTTTAAAGTGGCTGGTAGTGGGTAAAGTAACTACTGTAACATAATCGATTTGCACCAGACAACCTGGTCGCCAAAATACTGCTGATTACTTGCAAATGGCCAATACTGTTAGAATGTTAGAATGCTAGTGGAGACAGCTTTCACAACTGTAAAAGAAGCCTTCGAAGCATGAAACGCTTCACGAAACCAGCTTCAATACATCACGTGTCTATATCACATAATTTCGTGGCTGCATGAGTGAACCCACTGGTTAGCATGTAAGAGTGTTCATGATGTTTGCCATGCATTATCCACTTTATCTACAGGTCAACCCTATCTTGAGACTTAAACTGATGTTGCGTTTATAGAAATTATGGTCGAAAGCCAGCTTTTGAGAATACAGAATGAGCTCCACAGATTAAACGCCAGAACAAGTCGTTGATGATTTCAGATCGAGAACCTTCAAAGCCCAGTTCGTTTATTCGCGTTAATATTATGCTGAAAGATGTTGATTGTTGCGTTCATATGGTGCCCAAGCGTTGCGGTAAAAGCTTCGCTTGGAGTACATAACGAGGGTGTACCTGACGTAAGCTGGTGGATTTTTTTTCTGCATTTTCAAAAACTGGTTTCTTGTTCAGTTGAGATTTTCAAATTTTTGCATTGTTGATTAGATGTTGTGTCGTGTTTTCTTTTCCTACAACTTCTTAGTTAAACGTCTGAATAGTGAACACAACATGACCTTTTGCTTGATTATCTAGTTTACACGCCCTTGCTGCAAAACAATTTTAGTTTAAAACTGCTTTTACCTTACTGAAAGAATCACTGGAAGCAACCATAGCCATCAGTACCACGCACGAGATTATTATAAAAATTGTAATATTGTTTTTTGATCTACAGGGTGTCCTAACTATCATGCATTAAGATTTAGAAAGATGTAAATGCGATGTAACTAGACAGAACAGATGTAATGTTGTTTGTCATTGCTTGGAAATGCTCAGGCTCTTCCTTGAGTTATGCCTAATTACATAATAATTCTTAATTAGTTAATACACTTCTCAAATAACTAAATGAAAAGTGTCACTGAAATAAATTGTAGAACAAAATGAAAGCGTCCCGATACACTTTTCTGTTACTCATTATGGACTACATAAATACGTTTTTCAAAAAAAAAGAAGCCTGCCAATACACGTAAAGTGCCTTGAGTGGCCAGTCACGTGGCTATTTCGTGTTGCAAAGCCACAATTACAACTTAAATGGGTTCTTTTAAGAAAAATGCTTAGCTGAAAAAATTATTTTTCTCTATGCAGCCTGTGGAGACAAGGTTTCTTAGAGATGGCCACGGCCCTCAAGGAAGGTGCCAAGTTCACAGCAGTTGACTGCAGAAGCCAAGACCACAGGCAGTTCCTCCAGTGACTGTGAAAAGGTACCGAGGGGCACAAGTCTAATTTGGCACCACCACCTTTCACCTGCAGCTTTTCTGTCTACTTAGCTAACCAGGTGGGTCAGAGATGGCAAAGGAAAAAGGAATCAAGAGCTTCAAACGTAGAACTTTCTCAAGTTCACTGCACTTTAAGTGTGAGATTTTTCCCTTAGCATTTGTCAAAAGATGGGAAATAAGTATATGGTATGTTCTTCAAACGGACACCTCTTTCCCGCAGAGAATTAGCAGTAAAAAAAGCAGAATATGAAGGCTTGAATGTTCGCCAGGATGATTTGGCATAGATATATTGATTTTGAAGGTTTCTGGTGAAGGTAGTGTTAGTAGAATGAATAATCAAAGAGTTTATATATAGGTTCAAAATATTTCATTCCACAGCCAGAATATTAAATCATCCAAAATAATTCTTGTGTTGATAAACTATTCGCATCGAGCGACAGTGCTTTTCGATGCTTGCTTCTTGCCGAAATCATTCTTGTACTGCATAATTCCCCTGTTTGAATTCCCTGTTTCACCCGCACACGCAAATTTACATTTATCATAAGAGACCTTGTACATGATTTGCTGAAACTTGCTGATGAGATTAGAGGGCGACGTGCTCCCCCGGCTTAGATATTCATGAAGGAGCCTCGTATATTCAAATGTTAGAAATACTCCTGCTAAGCAAGTTCTTCGTGCTTGGAGCAAGTATTGCTCTCCCCTAATCCTCCAGAGCCGGATCACGTGTTCTCGCCTACCCTCTCGCCTGCCCTCCTACCCACTGTTACGTTTCGCCTCCGACATGCGGTAATGCCGGCGCGGATGCAACGAACGCCGGGGCTTCGTTCACAGCGGCGGACATTTTGGCCAGTTCAGCGCTGTCCCAACGCCTCCTGCTATGCGCGTCCAGGCATGTTTCAATGCCACGTGTCTTCGTGTGTGTGTGCATGTTGCATGTTCATGCATGTGTGTGCATGTGTGCATGTTCCTGTGTGCATGTTGGTGCCCCCGCTTGTCAAAGCGCGGCAGGCGGGGAGAGCAGCTCCCCAACTGTGAAGTGAGGAGGTCTGACCGGCGCCGGCCCGGCGGCTGCGTCACTTCTTGTCTCAACGTGTCCGTGCGCCACCGTCACGGGCGCCTCTCGCAAGCCGTTCCTTCTTGCCCTTGACTCCGAGAGTATAAAAGCAGCGGCTCCCGGACGCCATGAGAGAGGCTTCGAATTCTTCCGTCGAGTAACGTGCTCTCCCGCCTCTTCACTTCGGTCGACCTGACCGGCCGCTCTTTTGCGATGCTATAATAAACAAGTTGTTCTGTTAGCAGTCGACTCATCCTTTGCCAGGACCTTCGGATGCTTCCAGCTGTGCCCCAGGCCGCCAGGCCAACGCTACGCTTGGGGCTTGCGACCCATTTGCAACACTACCCTCCTTCGTCCGCGCAGCGCCACTCTGGTGACTCTTGCCGCTACTGTCCACTCTGTCCTCGCCATCCCTTCTCCCGCTTTCACGGCAATGCAGCGGTGCGCGCGGCGGGCGCTTCTTGCCGCCTCGCGCGTGATCCGCGACTCTCCGGTCCGCCTTCAGCGCGTCGCGTGGCTGTATGGCTCTCAGCCATGCCTCTCGCGTCCCTGTTTGCGAGGCCCGTTCCTCAGTTTCATTTGTCGCCTCTGGAACTGTTTGCGCCTGGCTCTCCTTCGCCAGCCTCCACTCTTGCCCTATACCTCCGCTTATCGGGCCCGGTGCCGTCGCGGTGACTCGAAAGGCAGTTCGAGCATTTCGTCCCCTTCTACTTCCCACCCCAACCTTGTGCGGCGACAATACCTGTCTGTCTGTGAGTGAATGAATGAGTGTGCGCTCTCTACACAATGCCCCTATTCCTCCGCCCGTTTCCTCGTCCCACTTTAGAAGCATTATTAAATAATTTGTCATCCCCCCCTCTCCGCTGCGGTGACCCACTATAAGCTGACAGAATGACGCGACGCCAGAGCGGCGGCTCGACAGCGCCGCATCGCGATGTGTGCTGCCCAATCCGAAACGAAGAACCGCCTCCGTTCGGCACTAAGTGTTCTGTATGCGTTTGCCTGTTGAAATAAGGCAGCAGCTACGCTCAAAGACTCGCGTGACGTACCACGGATCTCACCCAACCATGCACTCTACTAACCTGCCGACATGCATATCAAGCGAAATGGCTTTTAAAGATTAAAATCTTCTTACTATCAGAAAGTCAAATCAGGTGATCACTAGTGATTCTCGTGACGTCACCACGATTTTAATCCAGCCATGCACTCTACTAGCCTACCGGCATGCATACCAAACGAAACGGCTTTCAAAGGGGAAAAACCTGCTCATTATCACAAAGTCGAACGAAATGATCACTAGTGACTCGCGTGACGGCACCACGGTTCTTACCTAACCATGCATTATACTAATCTGCCGACATGCACATCAAACGAAATGGCTTTCAAAGATGAACAACCTCTTCATTAACAAAAAGTCGTATTCGGTGATTCCTAGTGACTCACGTGACGTCACCACAGCCACACGCTAGCGTCAACTGCCCTTATTGCCGACAAGTGTATCTAAAGAAATGGTTTCGACATAGTAAGAACCTGCTCACTATCACAAATTCAAATAAGGTAATGTCTAGTTACTGGCGTGACGTCAACATGGTTCTCACGAACGCATGCAGTGCTCTTACTTACCGACATGCACGCCAACAAAATGGTTTTCACGGCGTTCGCGGTGCCTCTGTAATGACGTTTTGTTATGCGCTCCCGGTACTACTGCTGTGCTTCATCTTTACCTGAGCTGAATACCATGGAAGATGGGACTCCGGAAGGCGAACAGGCAAGCGTCGGGCGAAAGCGGGATCCTCCGTTCAAGGATCGAGATAAGCCGCGAAAGGAAACAGGGTGTCTGATGCCGACAGAGCGAGAATCGTCGACGCCTCTAGGTGCGTCGGAGATTTGAAAAAAAAAGAACTCGCCGAGAGGTTCAGTATTAAGTTAAAGGCTGCAAGGTCAATTGCAGTGATAGACCATGAAGTGTCTGAATACCGGGAGCTCCATCAGAAAATTTGGTGCCGACATTGTCGCCCTTGTAACAAGAACTGTCGACCAGAACCTAGCGTTTAGGCTGAAATAGATAAAGCGAACCGTTGAACAAGAAATATCAAGCCACTTGATGAGCACCAGTTAATTTGACCGCCTCCTCGACGCACACACCTACTCCATAATATCAGCGACCCAGAGGCCGATGAACCGCAACAGCTCCGAAGTGAAGAACCGAAAAGAGTATGCACAATGCTTACAAATCAATGGGCCACGTATTTGCCGCTTTTGCGTCGACTAAACAAATTACAGTATATGGTGCTCAAGGACATTCGACTGCGCACGAAAGGGCATAGCAGAGCCCCAGACGACGACTTCGACGAAAGGCGCAAACATCAACATCATCGCCTGCATGTCGGCAAACGCCGTGCTGCATTGTCGAATTGTCGAAAGGGTCTATTGGATCGTATTCATCGACTTTCTCAGCGACATTTTTGCCCAAGCTGACTCTGAGAATCCGGACACAGAGGACGTCTTCATTTTCGACAACGCTCCCGCTCACAAGCGCGCAGACCAGGCAAATCTGGTCAGCTCGAACCATTTCGTCAAGCGCCTGCCGCCGTACGGTCCTTTTTAATACCATTGAGGAAGCTTTTTCCAAGTTGAAATGCCAAGTTGAAGAGTACTTCAGAGAGCGGCGCGACACAGTGCTGGTTACTCCACAAGGAGTCACAAAAAAGGAGCACAGATGCGCGTAGCTTGTGAATGCTGCGCAACACGCTATGCCACTTTTTCAACGCGTGGATTGCGCGGCAGTCGATAGGCACAACTTTTGTTTTGTTCAGGTTGCCCTTAGAGAACATGTAAACGTTTTGGGTTTGCTTCTATAATCACACTCAGGAAGTGCCCTGGTATCTTGTCAAATCAAATACCGCATTGAATTAATTACATCTTTTTGTTCAGGACACTTTACCGTATTTTTGTACATCTGGTGTCGAACGAGATGTCTCATAAAACGCCACGACGCGACTTTGCAGGTTGTCGTTCTTGCAGTCCATCCTCGAGCTTTATTGGAACGGAATGCGCACTCAGTGGCACGCATCGTGATTGAGCTAATTTTCAATTTCTACTGATATTTGACTAACGCGCGATAATCACCAAAATGAAAGCTTAAGCCATTATATTTTCTTATGAGGTCTGTAGCTTGAAAAGGTGGCTGGTTATATTAGAACTAAGGTTCTATTATTACGAATTCAATTCATTTCCAAAGAAAGTTGACTCACTTCGTAAACCTATCCCTTTAAGATTTATTTTTTATATTCATTCCACGCTTACTGGAGAGTGCGTGCTAAGTATTCTTCAAAGTGACGTCATGTGTGTCACCATGGTAATACGAATGCTCCTGTCAATTCGCCTCTTCTCTAACACGGTACATTGCGCGAGTTGCTGGGAACAGCGCATCGTAGGTCACTAGTGATCACGTCATAATAATGAGCCATAGTGGGCAGCTACCTCCTCTTGCAAAGCTATTTGTTTTGATATACGTGTGGACAGGCAAGGGGAGTTGACGCTCGCGCGCGAGTGTGGTGACGTCACGAGAATCACTAGTGATCAGCTCATTCGACTTTGTTATAATGAGCTGGTTGTTACTCTTTGAAAGCCATTTAGTTTTATATGCATGTCGGCAGGTTAGGGGAGTGCATGGTTGGGTAAAAAGCGTGGGGACGTCGCGCCATTCACTAGTGATCACATCATGGGACTGAATCAGTCACCTTCATAACCCCTTCATAACCATTTTGTTGATGTGCATGTCGGCAAGTCGGAACAGTGCATGCGTTCGTGAGAACCATGATGGCGTCACATAAGCCACTGGTAATAACGTCATATGACTCTGTGACAGCGCGGAGGAGGAAATTCTTAACCATTTCTTTTGATGCACGTGTCTGCAGTTAAGGGGAGTTTCATGCTCGGGTGTCACTGGTAACGTCACGCTAGTCACTAGGGATCACCGAATACGACTTTCTGATGATGAGCAGGTCTTTAATCTTTGAAAGCCATTTCGTTTGATATGCATGTCGGCAGGTTAAGACCGCGTGGTTGGGTAAAACGCGTGGTGACGTCACGTGAGTCACTAGTGATCACTTCATTTGAATTGATGATAATGAGCAGGTTGTCCCTTCTTTGAAAGCCATTTTGTTTGATATGCATGTCGGCAGATTAGTAGGGTGCATGGTTGGGTAAAACACGTGGTGATGGCACGTGAGTCACTAGTGATCATTAAATTTGACTTTGTTATATTAAGCAGGTTGTTACACTTTGGAAGCCATTTCGTTTGATATGCATGTCGGTAGGTGAGGAGAGTGCATGTTTGGGTAAAATGCGTGATCGCGTCACGCGAGTCACTAGTGATCACCTCATTCTACTTCCTGATAACGAGCAGGTTGTTACTCTTTAAAAGCAATTTTGTTTGATATGCGTGTCGACAGATTAAGAGTACGTGGTTGGGTAAAACATGTGGTGACGTCTCGTAAGTCACTAGTGATCACCTCATTTGACATTGTGATAGTGAGCAGGTTGCTCCTCTTTGAAAGCCATTTCGTTTGATATCCATGTCCGCAGATTACTAGATTGCATGATAGGGTAAAATGCATGGCGACGACCCGTGAGTCCCAAGTGATCACCTCATTTGACTTTGTGATAGTCGAGTGAGTCACTAGGGACCTAATCAAGTTACTCAAAAATATGCTGCTGCGCGCTCAGAAACATTTCGTTTGATATGCATGTCGGCAGGTTAGGAGAGTGCATGTTTGGGTGAAATACTTGATGACGTCACGTGAGCCACTAGCGATCACCTCATTGGACTTCCTTATAACGCGCAGGTTGTTACTCTTTGAAAGCCACTTCTTTTCATATGCTTGTGGGGAGGTTAGCAGAGCGCATGTTTGGATAATATGCGTGGTGACGTCCCGTAAGTCCCTAGTGATTACCTCATTTGACCTTGTGATAGTCGACAGTCACTAGTGACCTAATCAAGTCACTCAAGAATAAGCTGTTCTGCTCTCAGAAACTTTTCGTTTGATACGCATGTAGGAATCATAGAAGTCATTGCAAGGCCCAAGCTAAGTGAACTATAGGAGGTATGCACAGGGGACTGATCCCCCAGTGGGCGCCAGCGTCGTTCCGGCTTGTCCGCCATGCTTCCGGTCCGTGCGGCCTTTCCGCTCGGGTAGGTCGTGCATAGAAGCCATGTTTTCTGACTTGCGAGTTCACCTCGGCAGCGACTCGTCGTTCAGTCTGCCAGCATCTACCAACGGTCTCAGCAAAGCGTTCGCAGTGCGTTCGTGTCTTTTGCAGTGAGTGTAAATACTAGCTATGCATATTTCCCGTTTCTGCGGCGTCGACCTGCTGCATACGCGAGAAGGGTGAACTGCGTTGTGTTTGGTTGCAAGAACCACACAAAAAAGAAGCGCGGCGACGAAATTGTCGCGCACGTCGGCTTTTTATTCTCTACCCAAGGTTGTGAAAAACCAATGTAAGAATACCGAAGAGACGACTGCTCGAAGGAGAGCGGAGTGGCTTCGTCGAATCAACCGCAAGGACTTGGACGACTCAGCAAACCATTACCGAGTGTGCTGCAAGCCCTTCATTTCAGGTAAGCGCTGATATCTCAGAATGAACGTTATTTCAGTTTGAGTATATTTTTAATGATGCCCAGCGTAGCGGTGTCGTCGCGTTGGCGGTTCTAGGGTCAGCGAATGTCTCAACATTCGCGTGACCACCTCAACCCAGCACAGTCAGCCTTTACTGCAGTTTTCTGGGCTGGAATTATCGTTATGTTTTGTGCTTTGTTGCCAGACGAAAATAAGCTCAAGCGAAGCTAGCGAGTACTACAAAATTATTCTTTGAACAGTGCTGTGCGTACCTTCCGTTTAAAACGCCTTCCGTTTAAAAGCATACGTCGTCCTGAATCAGCTGCTGTTGACGAGCCACTAAAACAGCTCTGCTGGTGATCTGTGGGTCTCGCGTTCTAAGCGGCTGTATTTATCGAGGTTTTCGCTTTACTTTTGGTGCAGAACACTCGTTTTGCGCCTCGTATTTTCGGAAAGAATTTCTAGTGAAAGCCTAAAGCCCACTACTGTGCTGTGCATGTAAATCCACATCACACAAGAAACAATTTGACATTAATTTTTTGAAAGGTTGATAGTTTTAATTTTGCAGGTCGACCAGCATATGCAATGGCTGAGGCAGACCCAGACTGGGCACCATCACTTCATTTAGCACATGGAAAAAGTGTGGACTCTGAAGGTTTGGCATCCCGGTAAATGCCCTTACTTTTTCAGGTGCTAGGTAAATAAGTGTGTATGCTGAAGTTCGTTATGCCTTCAGCAGGAATGGGCCACGTTTATTTTCAGATACAGGAGAAAGCAAACACGCTCAGAAGGAAGAGCCAGCCCTCTGAAAGAATGCGAAGTGAGCCCAAACACAACAGTTGAAGATAACATAGTGATTACAGAAGACGCACTTTCATCTGCTGATGGTCAAGAACCAGAACAGCCACAGGTTCTGTCGAAGTCTGTAAAAATATACGTACGTCTCAGAGTGCTTATCACCAGTAGTTGTGTGGGTTTAAGCAGTGGAAAGAAATGCATTTTTTAGAAGAAATTCCTGGTGCTAGGATCACACATATCTGCATCTTTTCAGGGAAGGCTGACTTCAGTCATGTGACCGAACTGACAATGGCTCACATCGGACAGTTGGAGGAAGAAAACAGGCACCTTCTCGCAGAGCTTCGAGATGCAAAACAGGAGCTCAGCATGCACGTGTTGTCAGAAGACATTCTTAAAACAATGGAGGATATGGTCCAGTTTTACACTGGGCTGCCCAACTTTGCCCTCCTGCTTGTGCTGTTCAACTTACTAAAGGAAGGCGCAACGCACACAAGCCGTAACTCTCTGACAGCATTTCAAGAAATGGCCATATTTCTGATGCGCCTGCGGCTCAACACTCCTCTACAAGATTTGGCCTACAGGTACTACCTTGTGTTTAGCTTTCGTTTGATGAAAGTTGCTAATAGGTGTAATTGTTATTTGCAGGTTTCACGTGTCGCAGTCCAGTGTCAAGGATTGTCAACAAGTGGCTGGACGTGGCCTATGTTCGGCTCTCCCGAGCTGTCCAGTGGCCTGACCGGGGGACTCTCCGGGCAACTATGCCCATGACTTTTCGCAAATCATTCGGCGTGGAGGCAGCAGCTGCTATAGACTGTTTTGAGGTTTTCATTGAGCGGCCTTCATCTATGCTGGCCCGGTCGCACACATGGTCCAACTATAAAAGTCACGACACTAAAATATTTGATGGGCATTGCACCGCAAGGTGTAGTCACGTTTGTTTCCAAAGGCTGGTGTGGACGGACAAGTGATAAGGTTATTGCAGAAAAGTGTGGCAATTTGATCAACCTTTTGCCTAGGGATGTTGTTCTAGCCGACCGAGGCTTCACAATTGCCGACAGTGTTGGTATGCACTGTGCCAAGTTAGCCATGCCTGCCTTCACTAAGGGCAAACAGCAACTTTCGCCCATGGATGTGGAGAAGACTCGCAAAATAGCGAACGTGAGGACTCATGTAGAGAGGGTAATTGGGCTCGTACGAAATAAGTGCAGAATCCTCAAGCACACACTGCCTGTGGAAGTGCTCACTGGTGAAGAAAATGGACCAACAGTGCTCGACAAGATGGTTTTTGTTTGTGCAGCATTACGCAACATGAATAGCTGAACCGTCCCATTTGGCTGAACTCGCGCTCTTGTCGTGCATGCGCACATAGCGGCATGCTTCTGCAGAAGAATCTGAGGTAGTATATTCTTGGGTTTATCTGACTTGTTCACAACGACGGACGAAGGAAGACGACACGGGATAACCACATAGGCGCAATAACAAATGAACATTTTATTTCTCGACACAGGAAAACTCTTGGCAGCAGCTATTTGTTCCTGTGTCAAGAAATAAAACGTTCAGTTGTTAGTGTGCCTTTGTGGTTGCCCCATGTCGTCTTTTTTCCTCCATCGTTCTATTTCGCGCCTATGCTGTAAACATGAAATTACCAACTCGCCCAACAGTACGTGCTGAGTTTGTCTCAGACGTCAAGTGCATATCTTCCTGGAGTTAGCTAGGATGGAATGGAACATTCTTGAACTCTGCGTGGATCAGGATTCAATTTCTGTTTTGTCCGTTGAACGTAGAAACTCGGAATTTGTTGTGACCAAGCTTTGTGTCAATGTTTGTTTCGTCTGACACCTGCGACTGCCTTTCTTGAGTTAAAGGTGCTACAAGTACACTCACTGAATTGATGTAAATAAAAATATTTCAGTTTGCCTTTGTTTTTTCGTACAGGTATGCATACAGAATAACATTCCACAGTGAAATTGTTACGCACTGTGCATACCAAACCCTCCGCGTTTTCTATGTTCACGGTTTGCCGTTGCACTAATCTAGAAGGGGCAAGCTTGTCAGCCACTGCATACAAATTAGGCCTTCCTACTTTGCTCTGTGCACTCTGGGCTGTACCATGTTTTTTTCTTCGGAGCTCTCTTTAGATTAACACACTCGTAGTGAAACCAAACGCGCTTTCATGTCTTGCTGTCGCACATGACCATTCTGCCCTATTACACCTCATCTAGTGGCACTAAGTCTTGATCGCAAGCCTCTTGTGGTCCTTCTTTAAGGTTATCTGTCCAGTAACGATAGCACAGTTATGGCAGAATCACAAGCTTGAAGTACAGGGTACAACGTTGCAGCATATTCTTGCAGAACTGCAAGTCTTCATAGATTCGAAGAACGATACAATCATTCAATGTCCAAACTACAAAATCGCAGCACTTCACCTTTCACACGTAAATCTGCATTTGGACCTGATATGTATGATGACCTGATATGATATGATATGACCTGATATAATGATGAGTCCTCAACATCACGTTGTTGTCTGCAATCTAAAGACACGATGGATTGGACTAACTTCTGACAGGCTCTTCGCTGCTGTTGTATGGGCACTTCACCTCCACCAACCCCCGACCGCAGCAATCGCAGCTGACCACACCATCGGGGGTTGCAGCCAGAAATGGATTTTCGGTACAGATGTGCAGTCCAGCCTGATTTTATTGAAAATTAATGTGCACATTTTCCGATGCAGCTGTGTAAATTTTGGTTGCTTTCTGCTCATTATCCTTTCCCCACGCAGTCTGTGGACTGGAGAACTGCACATCTTCAGGGTAGCATAACTTTTCAGCAGGGACAGCGAGGGGTTTGTAGTGGATGTTCTACACACAGCCTTTGCGTTTGATGCTGTTATACGGCCAGCTCTGAAGGCGAACCACTTCGTACTTCTTACCTGCTCTCTGGTCTCCTTTTCTATCAACTCAGTGACCTGCAACGAGACAGTGAGGATATGCGGTGATGTAGTTCACAGACAAGTCTGAAGACTGCAAAGTGCTCAAAACGTCAAGGCCATTTAAAAGTAGCAAAATCAGTCAACAGTTTCAACTGGCATCTGCAGGGCAGTACTGCTGCAGAAAACCAACTACAGTAAGAACAGGAAACATCCTAATTGTAGGTGATGTACCTCATGCTCAATCGACAGGCCTCCAGCAAGGCCAGAGCATTTCTCTGTGATCTCGTTCCATGTGCCCGGAATATCCTCCTCTTGCGAATTCGTGAGAATGCCACTGGGGAACTTCATCGCCACGGGAACAAAGTGGTCAGCAAAATGAGGCTGCAAAGACCGGAGTGCTCGCCGGCTTCCGCTGTTGTGGCAAGCAGCCAGAAATGCTGCCCGCTCTTCTTCTGTCGCCTCCTTAACAGCCCTTCTTTGTTTCTTCTTACGAAGAGGCTGTTCCCCATCCATGGGCCTTTTTTTCATAGTTGAAGAGGCGCAATTCACATTGGAAACCCTCTTCGGCTCGAGGATCGCACTGTTGGGGGCAGCCACGCATTTACTTTGTCTGTACATGCTTGCCCATCCCTACACTTCACAACTGCATCTATGTAAAAAAAGCACTGCTGCAATGTGAGAGCAGACTTTTCCGAAGCCTGCCTTGCAAGTACAGTCAGCAGCTTGCGCTTCACCATCCTCCTTGATGACAAGCGAAGGTGTCAGCGGCTTGTCATTGACTGACTGGGAATGCCGGACCTGCATAAATAACAAAGATGCTTAATCCCAAAAACACTGCATAATGCTTCACGAGGTTGGGAGAGGCTTGAGAAGTGTAAAGCAAGATAATGAAATATGCCACAGCAAGACACACAACACCCTTTAGGAACAAAAGAAAACGAGAACATTCTCTTTTACATAAGTTTACCTTTTCTTTAAGATGCGATTTTAATACCATCGCTGATTTTTTTTCAATTAATGAGTTTTTTGGATCCACTCTGCGTCCGACAATGAGGCAGTCAAGTAAAGCGGACCAGGAATGAGATCTGAACTCGTTGAACACTTCCAGCATTTGTCATTAAAGTATGTAATGTAAAAATGGCCAAAAGCAAGGTATCGCACGATGACGACAAGATTAAAATTAGGCGTATTACTACCTTGCGCCATACTTGAACCCACTTGCACTCGAACATCTGAAGCATTTTGGTCGAGTGTGGAAACAGTAATATCAGCCCGAACGTTACTGATAAATGTCGTGTTCTACATGTGCTGTATTAGCGAACCATATGAAATGAAAAAGCATGCCTCAGCCGCACTTTCTCACAAGCTTCAAACACTCGCAGCCGCGCGTAATCTGCACCAACAACACATACTGCCGAACTACTATCGACCCCTGTGTACACGGTCGTTCCCTCTTACCTAGAACACGAGAGCTCGTTGCCGTAATTTTCAGAAACTCAGTGCGTCGGCCGCTCATCACAGCAATGCGGTACAGGCATACAGAGACCCGATGCTCGTGCTTCTCTTCGTCTTCCACTTAGCTTAGTTGTGCGTCTCCGATGGACGCACTGGCCCTCTGAAGAACACGGCCAAATGCTCGCGTGTTCTAGCTAAGAGTGGACGCCCGTGTACGTTGCTTTCTGCGCATCATTCAAGCATTTCGCAAGCGTACACAAACACGTCTGCGAGTCGCACTAACTTACTTGGCAAACGATGACGACGCGGCTGTCAGATAGCACCTTCAGGCATGGCTGGTGGACCCAACCGCTCGTTAGATAATTATGGGCCTCCATTGCCTTCTATGCCTTGAACTGCTATCTTGTTACGAAGCTTGTTGCATGAACAACGTAGTCTTTTATATCCGTGAAGTCGACGCGCGGGTAGAGATCGGCATCGCGCCGAACTTCTTCACCTCGGAGATCAAGCTGGTCGACGCCATCACAAAGGCGCAGCTTTTGCAGGTAGCGAGATCTGTCTTCCTCGGACAGCTCGCGTGCGTAGGCACTTAAACGCGTTTTGGCAGAATTCACAGTGCCGCTCACATGGATTACGCTGAAAGCGTGGGAAGAAGGCACAGGTGCCGCGACTCCGCGTCTCACAGCGAGCAACACAACGCCACACTGGACGCAGCCAGACGGAGCTGGCAAGACCGCAGCAATGGCGGACGGCTCGACCGACGCTGGTGCCCCTTGCGTCTGACATCATGTGCATACCTCCTATAATGAGTTGCTTAGTAATTATGTCAACTGGCTAAGTATTGTGAGCAAGTGTTTACCCTTGAGAACGATGTCGATCAATATGCACGACGATAGGGAAGGAAATTACATGTCATGATCGCAACCCAAGTCGCGTAATACACGTCACCATTCTTACTCACTTATGTGAGCCACTCTTGTCACTCGGAAATGCGACTCGAAAAGAAGGAAATGAGGGATATACCACAGGTAAGTGCTTCTGAAGCAGCCATGACGACACTGGTAGCGTGCAAATTGTGCTCCTATAGTGCTGACACCATTAGAGTGATCACATCAATGAATAGACGGCATTCATGACACCTGTTGCGAGCTCTTCTGCAGGAATTATTTCTTTCTCAATCAATTTGCAACAAAATTAATTTGACTGGCACTGGGACTAAAATGTGTGGCACTTCGATTAAACTGGCTGGCGCAAGAATTAAATCAGTTGGCACGCGGAATAATTCGGATGGCGCTGGGATTAAATGTGGTGGTGCCTGGATGAAATTATTGGCACTTGAATTAAAAATGCTGGCGCTCAGAATAAATTGGCTGGCATATAGATTATTTTCAATGGCGTTTGGATTAAACTGAGTGGGAACACCTGTAGACCGAAGCATGTAAACATTGTAATGCGTCAACAAATGATATATGCGCCTTCTCAATGCTTAGCATACTATAGCGAGTAGTTCGAAAAATCTCATGTGAAGCCAGAAAATGCCCTTCCCAATACAGGGCGAGAATGCGCAGTTTAGGCCCATTGTGTGCGCGGTTGATAGCCGCCATCCCGAGCACAGTGACAAACGAGTTACTATCCGTGATAACAGTAGGCGGAGTAGCGCAGAACATTCTACCAGCTCGTTGGTAGGACGTTCTCTACAAGATGTAGAAAGTCCCAGCAAGATGTGTCCTTTTTTGGGATCCTGCCCCTCCGTTTATCCATTTTCACTATTTCAGATCGGCCCAAATGAAATATCCCCCCCCCCCCGCCCCGCATCTTTCCGTATTTCTCGCGTTTCGACAGCCAAATCGCCAAGGCAAACCCGTTACCAAGCACTATAGACCTCAGACACTGCCCAGGCGGCGCTGCGGAAAAACCCGCCACCAGCGCCCCCATCGCCGCCTTGGCGCGAACCGAGTAGTGCAAAAAGAGCTGTCCGCAAGCAAAGGTGCACAGGCCACAATGGACTCTCCGCTTTCGGTAATGCTGAGGCACGGTTTCCTAAAAAATCAAGGACCTGGAAAGCTTCTTCCGCCAATTCACGCTTCGCAAAGGAAGGAAGCTCAGCAGGGCGAAGTACGTGTACAATATAAAAGAAGTCTCAGATGTTATTTCGGCGTGTTGCAACTCGCAAGTACAAAGAGCATAAGGTTTATTTATAGGCATATCAGCCTAAAAATCTAAGCATTTCAAATTGGTTCATATTGAAAGTGTCTTCAACACAAGGCTTAAGTATCTGCTATATCTTTATGCATTTTATCGTGTTGTTTTTTCTTGCAATTATTTACATAGAGTAATTCCTGCCATAGCCTTTTTTCAGGGCAGAAAACAGGAAACCTTTTCCAAGGCAGCAAACAGCGTGCGAATATAACGAACGTAAGCTTCCTACGATGCCTGCACGCCGCATCTTTCTGTCTCGCAGGAGCCACAGCATCGCTCAGTACTTTTGAACTTTTCGCAGACATTTTAGCCAACACACGCGCATAAGTAAATATAATTAAACGCGATATTTTTTACACACGTGCGTTACTTCGCAATTACTCATCCAGTGCTCCTACAGCAACTTTATTGCTCACATTTGAAAAACGCAGTCGAGCAGGCTCAGCACATTGGGAAACGTGCTTGTATCGACGCAGAACCTTCAAAATACCGGAACTAGAAATGAGCTCGCGGTACAACAATGCTCTAGAACTGAATTTTGAATTCATAAATGAACCAAAATGTTAGGGCAAACTGACCTGCCAAATCTTTCCGTTACACTTGTTGAGCTAAGCGGAGGCGGACGGAAAATACCAATGGCACATACGCAGGATGGTTCGCAACGTTTTTTCTGTTGCCAACGAAGTGGCGGCTGCATATTCTTGATTTTTCCCTTGGTTGCCACGGTCCTCCATCAGGGCTACGCAACACTATTACAGCAGAACAACATTATCGCGCTTTCTCATGTGAGCCGCCGTGTTGTGGGGAATGCAAGTAATCCGATTACGCAACACGTTGAACGGCGCCTATCCAGCGCCCTCGCCTTCCCCCCCCCCCCCCCCCCCCCCCCTTCACACGATCGCGATGGAGATCGGTAAATTGAACGTTGTTACTCAGTCTTTCACGTTCATGGCAATTTACAACACAACAGTAGCGTCGATTGCGGCGTTTCTTCGTAGGGCGCGGAGCAATCCAGGTTGCCGTCGCTTCCACCATCAGTCTGACGAGTGAGCCTGAGTGAGCCAGCGAGCATTTTATGGCAATTCGGCGGCGCGTCCGACTAGCGGAGAAATTCATAGCTCTCTGTTTGGGTGTTAAATGCGCAAAACACTTGCCATATGGACCAAAATCTAGTTAAATCGTTGTTTCGCAGTCACTAGCTGCATAGGAAACTTCACAAGGGAGTCGGGCTTCGCACTACTCAATTACTGCCTCTTCGCACCGGCAGGTGGCGCTACACGTCTTGCAAAACTCCAGAGTCTGACGTCTATAAAAATATTGGAAGAGTCGTGGTAGCGTAAGTGCAGCATCTACTCGAGAAAAAACGCACTTACTCTTCTGGAACAATACTCCAGTGGTAGAATAAAGGCAAGTGAGGTTTTCGAAGAAGTACTCAATCGACGCGCAAATACTTTCTGCTTTCACAGCAAGCACTCGGCGATCGGTTTCGGGACTAATTGGCTTTTGCGCTGCAGAGAACCCGCCGAAAGAGCTGTTCATTATTGTAATAGCCGTCCTAGCTGACGTCAAAATGTAGGCCAAATAAACCCATTTACACTTGGACACGCACGCGCATACTCACACAATCTCGCAGTGCCCTCCTAATTTCAGCTCCCCGATATTCAGTCAGCGTAAATTTGCTGTCCCGAGAAACGGCCATAAATATGCCTTGACCGCTATCACGGCACCGTTGAGAAGAGAAAATGGTTCTTTATTTTATGTATTCCCGGAAGACAAAATGCGTGAAAGATGAAAACAGAAACGTCGACGAAAACTTTTCTTAAGAATTCTCGGCAGAATACAAACGCCACGCACTCTTTTACCATGCGCGTTATCATAACTCGGGCATAAAAACGCGCACTGAAATGTCACGCTTTCTGCAGTACTTGGTTCTATGCGGCCCACTACCCGCGTGCGCACCACTGAAAAGCACGTGTACATACAGCCATCGTAAAACGTTCCCTGCTACCGGATGAGCGATACACCTTTCAAGCAACGCAACAGTCGACGTCTTTCTTTTGAGTTAGTTTCTTCCTTATGTACATTTAGGTCACACACACATGCAGAAACATTCACGCTGAGTGCGTGCCTAGCTCATATCACAACGAAATGGATGTGTAATCACTTTCCATGTGAGACGCTTTGCTGTCTTACACAGGCACTCAACGAAGAGAAAAAAAACGGTACCATCATTATTCAAGGGAAAGCTGCATTCGTGAGAGTTCTTCCATTGCCTACTCTACTTATGTTTAAGTTTTTAAAAAAATAAACAAGGCGATAGCTCGACGAAGCATACTGTAATCACATGTTCACTACCTATGAATTCCTTCGTTAGCTGCCTTCCCATATTGCACAATGTTTTGCACCGCTCATCGTTATCTTTTGAAATTCGAGTAATCCGTCTTTGCATACCCGCAGAATCTATACAGCCCTATAGTATCTTTGTTGCGAGGTCGAGTCAGGTTGTGCGGGCGGCGTGCGTAGGTTGGGTTTGTGACTCTTGGAATTTCAGATGACTCTTCACGCATTGTCCAGTGGTGAAGGCCGACAAGGTACGGTGCGGTGAAGAAACCTGTACTCTAAAAGTACTCCTATGTTATGAGGGCAGTATTACCGTAAGCGACATTTTCACGAGAACTAGCAACAATGACGGTGTTTTTATTGAGGTTAGAGTGTTCATATTTCATTTGAACTGCTGCTTGTAATATAGTAACGCCTGCAGA
Source organism: Dermacentor variabilis (assembly GCF_050947875.1). NCBI lineage: Eukaryota > Metazoa > Arthropoda > Arachnida > Ixodida > Ixodidae > Dermacentor > Dermacentor variabilis. Next base: position 175,484,526 of record NC_134569.1, read on the forward strand.
CATTACGTATATTACGTGGCGGTCCTCATGCCAGTTTCCTTGTTCGGCCAACGCGTTAGAATCAGCTCGAATTTACAGATCGCATACTCGCGAAACGAGCTCTAAGCGCTGCGCCGTGAGTAAAAAAATCTATTCGGCGTACGGACGAGACTGCGTGACGGATATTCAACCAACATAGAGTCGATTGTGTCATCGGTCTTTCTATGCGTAGTAATACTCGATACCGTCCCAGCGGCGTCTCCACGGCACAAAGGTCTCTACTGTGGCTGTTTGTTTTTTTTGCCACTATAGCATTGAAAGGCAGTTCATTGCACACGTTATATCCGATTCATTCGTTCCCGTTGGGACGAGGAGGGGAAGGGGGCTTAACACAAGCTCTGTGCTTTATACATTATTCGTGCAGTTTTTTCAACAGTTATTGCAAAACACACAATCTTATTTCTTGACATGGTGGTATAACCCTACTGAAATGTCCCCTGGCTTCTTTCTTTATAAAACAAACAGTACTTTGGTTTACAGGTCATTTTTTTATAAATTGGCGGATGAGGAAATAAATATTTCTGCCCTGAAAATTTTGTCCTTTCCGTACGCTTTTCCGGGTCCCTGGGCCCTACTGCACCTATTTAACCACTACCTTTGTGTTAAAGTAGTGGCACCCACTCATTCAAGCAATTTTTTTCGTCGCCTCTTGAGTCGCTCATTGCTGAATTTGTTGTGAGCTTGTATTGGACGTTTGTTTTCCAGTATGCCTTCACCACTAGAATATTGCGCGTATTTAACAAAATGTAAAAGTGTGTCATTATATACGTGTGGTCGTCTTGTCTTTTTATTGAAGTTGCACTTTAACTGATTTGTATAATAAGTGTAGGATTAGATTTTTTTTTTCATCATGAGGAATGCATCTTGTAGGACCTGCGACCCTCCTGCAGCTTCGGCCCTGCTTGTAAAAGAACAGTCACTAAAGGCTCGCTTCAGAAAGGGCAAGTGCAAGGAAGTCAAATATCTTATGAATTTTACTTACGCCCACATATGCGATAGTCCTCATTCCAGGCTCCCACTGGGTACATACCTGGGCTACCTGCGTCAAACTGCGGAATTCGCGGTCATGTAAGTAAATGTTTTACGCAGCTGAGGCTGACCTTATAGGCTTTAGACGTACAATGTGCAAATGCCCTGGATATACGCCGGAATGAGATTTATGCTACGTACGCAGGCATACCTATAAACCTTTGTATTTGGGCATTCCAGCCCTTGCAATTTCTGACAGACTCTCAGTTATTCGCTTCTACAAGTCCTGGCAATAGAGCAAGAAAAGCAGCAATGCACTTACTCTAACTAGCTGCAATACGGTACAATCGGCACTACTGCAGCCACTTTTCTTCTGCGTATTGGAGTGAAGTTACTCGGCAGCTACTACTCTCTCTAGGAGCGGCAGAGCTCATTTGCGTTACCCGTTAAGGAACGCATATTCTCCAGAAAAGGTCATGTATAAGTGAGAAGCAGTTACTCCACCAATATAGCCACTTTTGCAAATTAATGACAACCCTTGTTTTATACGGGGCGTGCGATGTTACTTGCTTTTAAACAGAAAAAACAGGCGACCGAATAGGCCTTAAATTTATTCGATAGCGAGTGGAATCGAACCCACATCACAAATGCCCTTCAGAGAGAGCAACCCGGCGATTTAGGAGGTTGCGCCACAAATCCACTGTGTACGTGCTGCTTTTTAAATAACGTCTTTCATGCCAGCGCTTTGGCGATCTTAGCCATACAGATACTGGGTATGTGCCGCTCTTCCATTATCATCTGCCAACTTGGAATTCAATTGAATTCTGGAGTTTTACATGCCGAAACCACAATTTGATTATGAGTCACGCCGTGGGGGGGGGGGGGGGGGAGGTCCTGAACAATTTCGACCACCAGGGAATCCTTACAATGTCCGTCTGTGTGTGTAGAAAGCGAGGGAACACTTCTCAGCGTTCACAGGAACTGCTTCTCGCCCCGGTGGTCACGCATGCACTTCTCGGCAGCGCAACTAGATGGTGCAGCTGGTGCGGCGTGTTCGCGAAGAATAGAGTTCCTGTATATGTTCCCAAAGGGAGCAGAGTTGCGCCTACCTTTCGCTTTCGCCAGTGGCGCCGCTAAGTGGTCTAAAATGGCAAAAAATAATTTCGTGCTGGTCTAAATGGCGAAATAAATGGCGCGCCCGTGAAGTCGGCAGAGCATAGAAGCCGACTTCACGGACATGATTCCGCCTTTTTGTTACCTTCAAGGCCATCAACAACACAATCCGTAGCTTCTGTTACATGACGTGAATGACATGTAATATCACGAATGACATAACGTGACATCAAATGCATGCATGACATTACATGAAATTTATGACGCGCGCGATATGACATTGTCAATGACATGCCTGCGCGCATCGCATACATAACATGGATATCACACAGGAGTGTTTATCCGTGTCATGTTAGAATAAAATGCGTGCATGAAATTGCATAACAAGAGTGACATGCGTGTATGACATGACATCCATGACACTAATCGCATGCATGTATGCCATCACATGCATGAATGACGTGTCATGACACGAACATGTATTACATGTGTCCATGATATGATGTGCAGGGAAAAAATTCCGCAAGTTTGGTTAATTGTTTACATAGGATATGGCTCGAGCATTTGTCCCTTTGCGAGGTTTCTTTTCTTTGTTTAAGTGCCTAAAGTGATGTCACAATAATATCTTTGCGCTGTTGTAAGCGAGATAGAAATCACTTTTCGTGAGCTGCCTCAACTTAAACGGTACGTGCATTACCTGCGTGACTCTCTATCCCAGGCGGCAGCATTCACCTTGCTGTAACAGGAGCATACGACGGAGAAGCACGGTTCAGCGACGCCGATTCAACGCTGTTAGAAGTTCCGCTCCTGCACGCCCGATGAGCGGTTTCACCGCATAACATCTTAGTATGGAATAGTAGTCACTCTAGTAGACCTCTATAGATAGACTATAAATTTGGGGCCTAAATATAAGTTGAAATATTATGCGCTCCTCTGCCTATTAATTTAAGACTTCATACGATACACGTAGACTTTCCTCGGTATCCTCATTGAAAATCTAGTTTATACTAACAGACGGTCGGACACAAGCGTTAGATTTATATAGAAAAAAAGTTTATGTTTTCGGTTCGTTGGCGGCCTTTCATTAATATTATGTATTCGTTTGCTCAAAAGTGATATACTGTCGACATCGTTTATATTGTACAATTTTCATACAACAACAAATTTCAACTTTCAAGGAAGGGGGTCCATGTTTTGAGTCCCCTCCTACAATTTTTAAAGCAGGGTGTTGAACCTAAATTCGACCCAGAACTGGATGTTTAGCAACAAGTGAATCATTTCACCAGCATTCTTGGAACATGCCGGAACTCTAACCAAACCTGAACAACAACCAAAGAAAAAATTTCAGTTTCGCCCGAAAGGCGAAGCATCGATTGCGATAGAAAGTTAGTAGACAGCTACACGAACGAAGGATAGTAGCTTTATCGGCCATATAAAGTGGTAAACATTCGTTTGCTAACCAAATGAAGAAGCATGGTGTAACGCGCGCAAAAGTATACAGGAACACATTGCGCTCGATGACCGCAGAGACTCACTGTCAAAACGCTGGAGTTAGGAGCGCGGAAGCAGTAGCGAGCGAATTCGCCTTCGTGTTGTCTCTCGATTCAACGCGAAGTTCACGTCGAAAGCACAGGGCATACGAAGCTACCGACACTCGGCGCATGCAGTTTGTCCACCGCGCAGATCGCATTGAAGATACAACGGCTGCGTTGCAAGCAGCATTCGAATCAGCCGCCGGAGTAGAACGCCCCTCCCTCCTTCACACTCGCCGCCACGCGTGCTTTGCGCGCAAATGACGACGGCACGCCTCCGCCCTGCATTCTTCCCTTGCACCCGCGATATTGCGCCGTGATGATCGGCTGATCGTCGCAAGCGTTCACTCACTCCTACGGTGCGCGGCGACGATGTTATCCTGTTGGACTTTCTACGGTATACCACTGCAACGGCAACAACGACGGTGACGGCAGAATTAAGTCTGCAGTGCCCATATAATTGCTATTATAATAAAATATTATAGGCTAACCATACGGCCCATATCAGTTAAAGCCTATAGGTTGTCAATGACTGCAAATTGTTCGCGATTCTTCGAAATAACCTAATTACTCAGTTGGCGCACCACACAAGCATATATTTAACTTGCTAGTTATATTGTGAGCAAAGTTTGCGATAGACGATGGCTACGTGCCGTTAGCTATTGGCACCTCAGAAGAGACATGCGCTTCTGAACTCGGCCATGCAACTTGTGTTCTGTGGCTGTGAGAAATTGCTTGTTCAGCTGAAGCTTCTGATTTAAGTTTCAGACTTCACAAGTGTCTCTGCACGAACAACAGTCTGTACTTTTTACGAAAGGCTCAGTTGCCTCGTCGCACCGGGGATGAAGAACTTGACCCTTTGATGGCAGGTGATCTAAAGAAAGAATTGGACACTCTGATGCATCAAGCGGTGGTAGATGCAACTCGCGCGGCGGGGCTAACTGGCCGACCACTTAGCTTCCTCAAGGGTCTCTTGGAGGGTAACACCTTTCAAGTCCGCACACAGGGCCCGGTGACACGACACTATAGTACTGCAGTAGGCATGCTGCAGAGAGCCATACTCTCCTTGATGTTCTTGAACATGATAATGGCCTGCCTGACCAGCCATCTCGAGGAAGTGGGTGAACTCCATTCCACGACCTACATAGAAAATATTATGCTGTGAGCGTCTTGCGATGACATCACCGATCAAATAGCGGCCCTTTAAACAGCCCGGAACATGACCACAGCATTCGTGGAAAACACGGGGATGATACCCTGATGCTTAATTAGGGCGTTATTGTATTACTAATATTGGTTATAATTGCTCGTAAGAAAAGTCTGTAATCGGAATTCGGCTGTGATTGCGCATTGTTTCATGAGACCTATTTATTTTTTCATGCACTAAAAACGAAACTGCTTCAATGTCTACTCTTGCATTACCGTACAAAGCAAGTTAAACTTTACTGCACGGAACACAGCCTCAACTGTAGTGTCAATACCTTGAACTATACGGGAAAATAACTTTATGTTCATGAGATCAAGGCAAATATATTGCGATAAGTACATTGCGATACTGCCTTCTGAAATATCTGAAACTTGGCTCAAAAAAGTTACCTCACAATTTCTCATCCACGTGATTCACTTTTGCGCGGTGGTGGTGTAGCCCTTTTTGTTCATAACAGTCGCACCTACTCAGCAACACTTAGGGACACTCATTCACGTACATATTCGCCGCTACTAACACTCCACGGCATATATCCGACCTCACGTTTGATACCAGATGCCAGCACCGCTCCTTTCCTTAGGTTGGAAGCGTGTCACGATCTTAGATGGCGGCGACGATCCAGGCGCTCGTATATTAAGCTTTTACAAATGTGTTCTTTGTCTCGCCGTTGTTTTACGATGGCTCGACAACCGGGTAGTCAAGGATCCCGCTACTGCTGAGCTGTGAACTGCCGCAGCAGTTGACTGAGTTTTACAGTTGGTACATTATATATTTCCCGAAGCGCACAGTAGACACCAGCTGGACGCTTTTTGAAAGTAAACTTATCGAACTCACTGAGACTTCCATACGAACTATCATCTCAACCGAGCTACCTTCGTCCCCATGGTTCAACCACACATTAAAACGACTAAACAATAAAAAGAAAAGATTGTTTCGCAAAGCCAAGCATTCCAATACCGCTACTGCCTGGGAAAAATATTACGTCAGTAAAAAAGCGTTTGATTCTTTGGCCGCAACAACCAAACAACCTTCCACTCAACAAAACTACCTAACATGCTGCAAAACAATCCCAAACAGTTCTGTAAATACATTATTCCGAATAACAGTAAACCATTAATATTATACGATAACCACAATAACCGTGTTCCCGAGCATAAAATATCTGAAGAACTAAACTCTGCCTTCTCCTCTGTGTTCACTTTTGAACTTTGCACTAACCTCCCAGACTGTCCTTACCTCAACAGCCCAAGGATGCCAGACATGACGATTGAGGCATATGGTATCACCAAGCTAATTGAATCCTTCGAATTAAAATCCTCGGCCGGCATCGATGGAATCAATTCCAAAATGCTTAAGAACACTGCGCACATCTCTAGTCTATGTTTATGCCATATGTTTCAGCAATCAGTATCATCAGGAGTGGTGCCGCAAGACTGGAAAGTAGATCATTCCAGTACCAAAAAAAAAAGGATCATCGTCATCGTGCCACAATTACCGTCCAATTTCCCTCATCAGTGTTTGTTCCAAACTAATGGAGCATATCATTTATGATCGTATTGTAAAGTATGTAACATCGCTAATCTCTTTAATCCTAATCAAAATGGTTTTCAGAAAGGCGGGACTCAACTAGCTCACTTCGTTAATGACATCAGCTCGCATCTTGATTGAAACATACCCATAGATTCCCTCTTCCTTGATTTCCAAAAGGCTTTCAACAAGGTTCCTCATGAACGGTTCTTCCTAAAACTATCGCGTCTTAATCTCAACCCTTGTGTTCTGCAATGGATACGCAACTTTCTGACTAACCGTCAACAATTCGTTTACGCTAACCAATGCTCGTCTAATTTATCACCCGTTATCTCCGGCGTGCAACGAGGCACAGTCCTGGGGCCAGTACTCTTATTAATATACATTAACGACTTACCTAGAGGTTGTTCTTCCAAAATTCGTTTATTTGCTGATGAGTGTGTGACCTATCGTCCTATTATTAACGACGCTGATTCTCGTGCCTTCCACTCCGACCTTAACGTCATTGAAGCTTTGTGTAATAATTGTATAATGCCCCTCAACGTCAAAAAAAACGTCACTAAAAACTTTAAAAAATAATAATTATGGGGTTTTACGTGCCAAAACCACTTTCTGATTATGAGGCACGCCGTAGTGAGGGACTCCGCAAATTTCGACCACCAGGGGTTCTTTAACGTGCACCTAAATCTAAATACACGGGTGTTTTCGCCCACATCGAAATGCGGCCGCCGTGGCCGGGATTCGATCCCGCGACCTCGGGCTCAGCAGCCTAACACCATAGCCGCTGAGCAACCACGGCGGGTGCTAAAAACTTTCTATCGTCGCCAATCATTTATTTCAGCTAATTACGTTATCGCCGGTTCGGAAGTATGTGCTGTAACTTCTTATAAGTACTTAGGTATTAACAATAACCTTGGTTGGTCCTCGTACATTTCCAGCATTAGAAATGATGCCAATCGTGTACTATGCTACCTGCTCCGTAATCTACGTCTTGCTCCCCCCTCAGTGAAACTACTCGTATATTTAACCATGGTTCGACCGAAATTAGAACACGCATGATGAGTGTGGGACCCACACGAATTTAACCTGGCAGCAGCACTGGAATCCATACAGAATCGTGCAGCAACATTCGTTCATTCTGACTACTCTTATCATACTAGCGTTACTAAAGGTTACTCATCTCTGAACCTTCCAGCCCTCGAGCACCATCGCAAAACAGCAAGACTGTGCCTCTTTTACAAATTTTATCACTCGCTGCTTCACCAGACCGACATCACGGCTGCGCATCGCACTTCATCCCGTCAAGCCATTCAAAGGCTGTTTATCCCCTTCCAGCTCGCACTACAGCTCATCTTGACTCTTACTTCGTTCAAACAGCGAAAGAGTGGAATCATCTATCTGCTGAAGTGGTGCACCCCTTCAGTCATTCATCGTTCAAGGCATTCATTGAAAAGATGATCTAAATATGCCCATCCCTCATGTAAAATCCCAAGTGGGGCAGTTGATGTACGAATAAATAAATAACAACATCCGCGGCCGGCAGCCGCCTCAACATTTTACACTTTCCTGAATTGTTGCTATTCCCGATAGCGTTGTTGCTTCGCCTAGTGGCTCATTCAATAAAGCTTGCTGCGACGGGAAAATATCGCTGCACTTCGACTTTGACGATTTCCAAGTAATGCGTTGAGCGCCGGCTGATTTGCTCGTGTGACGGCCATTGTGTATACTCGTGCTTGCTTGAAAGCGCGCGCGGGCTGTTTGGCCATTGGTCGGTAACATTCTTGTACTAGCAAGTCGCTAGCAGTTGAGCGCTTCAGCACTAGTGTATGATTCGTTAGTCCATTTGTCAAAATAATGTACACCGTACTGTCTGACATCTTGACTCTGTGAGTTGTGCTGACAGCAAAGGGCAGCGGTGGTCTGAAGTGCTTCAGTTTCCGGTCATTCTTTACAACCCTTTACTGCACCTTGTTGCATTTACGCAACATTTCGATGAACGGCGTTAAAAACAGAAGCAAAGTCTGTTGGAGCGGCCTGTACACGTTGTTACATTTACGCAACATTCGTCTAAAAAAACGGCCCCTGTGCTGCCATCTGTGCTCATCATTCGCACATTCTAGCAAAACAAACGCGGCGGAGGCTGCACGCACCCGCGAGCAGTGATACAGGTAAGTTTTGCCAATTGTAAATGTAGTTCACCATACGACAAAGAGGAAAAAAGAAATTCTTACGCTAAGCTCCACGGCCTCCTGACTCTGCAGATTCAAAAAAACTTTGTTTTCTCAGAATAGTTTGTTCCTGGCGACGGAACGTTGCTATGTTGCGCAAATGCAACAACGTGTGAATGGTTTACTTTCTTCGGAAAAGTGAAATGGCTCCCAAACACTTTTATGCCCGAGAAATTCCTCCTTACAGTGAAGGCAGCGACCCTTCCAGGAGTGACGATAACCAACAGTGTAAGTACGTCTCAATTCAATATGTGCGCAAGATGTTTTCTGGTCAAATTTCCTTTCTTTTTTTCAAAAGGATGCGGTGAATCCGCACGCTGCCGTGTCCCGTCGTCAAGGGCCAAACCTTACATCTGTGCTTCTATGCTCTAAATTTTGACAATAACACGAAAACACTGCATTGTTTACTGGCTGCACGGGGATCTGCATGACATACTACACGAAGTGTGGGAACCACCTGTACTGCACAAACAAAAAAAATTGCTTCTTTTTGTTCCGCACTAAAACATAGGCGCACCAATGGTCGTCACGTGCAAATAAACATCTGAGTATGAATCGCACAAAGCCCTATCTTTCATTTTCAAATTCTTCCTTATTTGCACGTTGTTGCGAATATGCAAGATACCATTCTTCTGCAAATTCAAACCCCAGAAATTCACTGAAGTTAGTTTCCAAGGGAGTGAAGCTACTTTTATGCTTCCCTACAGCTCCATGAATAATATTTTGAGGAAGCAAAAAATGGTGCAGTAAAGGGTTAATACTAGCACAATAGGGGTGCTTTCGATGCCGATAAAGTTCAATCTGAAGCAAATGTTTTTATTGTGATCTAGAATTGTTGCAGCTACGCGCCGCAACAACCCGGATAGAGTTGGTTGAGCTCTTTTAGTTGCGCGGTGCTCACGACAGCCTACGATCGCGATCTCGTGGATCTGGGGCCCTATGACATAAAACAATTCCAATATGTTTTTATTCCAATCTCCTGATGTCAAATTTGCGTAACCGCCGACGCAAGCATCGGGCGGCGACCCGCAGGGTTGTCTGAAAAGGCCAACCAAACACTCTCCTCATGTATAGGCGGTCACTTTTGTTTGCTTTAAACAAGCACAACATTGCCTACAGTGAAGGGCTTGTCTTATCTAATTCGTTGACAAGTGGCGAGGATCACGCTCAAGGGGAGAGAGATTCGATAAGGCTGAGCCAGCGCGCTGAAAATCGATAACCGGATGAAGAGGGTGGTGCCGGCGCCTGCAACGGGTCCTCTTTCCCTTGCTTGGCTTGAGGTCGCTGGTCGAAAATCACGGTGGCATGCAACAGAAGGTTGGAAATGCCGCTAAAACGGATCCTCAGCCAAAAAGAGTTCGCAGAGCCAGGCCGTAAACGTGCCCCAAGTCGTTGAAAACGTTGCACGGTCACGTAAAAAGGATTATTGTTCGCAAATAAAGCCATGCTCTCCGGCAAGTGCGTCTAGCCAGTGCCTGAGCGATCGGCGGCAGCCATCTTTTATTCCTTCCGGAACGGGGCAGCCTGCGGCTATTCAAGAAAAACTCAGTTTTGTTCTGCATAACATTGCATCTTTAACGCGTACAAGTCACTTTGATGGGGTCAGCTATCGCGGTTTTGTGACGTCACGTGACAGGCAGGTGAAGTGGGTGTAGCCCGACTAATTTTGACCAATAGCCGAAATTGCTTAAAGGCGTCGAATCAGAAATAACTAGTTCTTTTGTTCGGTCCAACGGTGTATATGCAGTGTGTACGCGTCATATCAGATGGGCACCTATCGCGGCTTTCATGACGTCGCCTGACGCAGATAGGCGAAGTGTGGGTGCTTCAAAAAAGTTGTGACCTATCGCGGAGAGCTGATTGCAGAGTCGGAATACAAAAGCTTTTAATAGCATTACCTTATATAGCCCGTGGTTGGACTCTATTTTGATCTAAAGTGCTTCTGTGTGATGGTTATATATTGGTCACGGGCTTCGGGGCCTCACGGACGTCACAGTCGTTCTGACGCGCGTCGTGACGGTATAAGTGTCTCTCTTACTACATGTTTGGTGGCTTTATACGTGAGCTTCTGCAAGCGTTTTTTTTTATTCTTCGAATAATCATTTCCCTTTTTCATTATGTTTGTTTTAACATGCAGTGAAGGAGCATCGTATAACGCCACTAGATGCACCTGCATGAAACTGCCGCTGCTGCCGGCGTTGAGTGGTGGCTCCGAGTTATGGTTACGAATCCGAGTCTCCCAACTGCTGTTACACGCGAGAGCACACTCCACTGACTGCGCGACCTGGATAAAGAAAATTGGCATGCGACAGTAAACAAGCGCCGTTTTATCGTCTCTGCAAACAACAGCAGTGGTTTGTGCTTCTCTACTCTTTGTTTTGCACTACCTGCTCGGAAATGTGCAGGATGTCATGGGCGAAGGCCGACATTTCACGTTTCTTGAGGCTCTTGTGGTGCTGAACGGCAGGCCTCAGCGAAAAAATACCTGGGGCACACAATCTTAGCAGTCTGTACTCTCGTACCCAACACGGCAACGCGACCACATGCACTGCTGACTTCTTCATTTGCTCCCGCCAACGGTGCCAGTGTTTCGTTTCATCACATTGTGATACTAATGAAAAGATCACGAGTAAATGTACATTTTATAATTGTTCACAAGCGCGGCAGGAATACGCGGCAGACATTGGCTGCCGAGACATTCCAAATCCACCCATCAAATCGTCTTTGGCGCTACTCTTGGTTGCGGCGTAACATCAACGCTGGTTGTAATCGCACCGCCTCGGCGTTCGCAAACATGGGCGCTAACCCACGAAAAAGAAAGGCCGACACACATGCACGGCGTTAGTAGGGACGCGCGAGTCCAGTGGATCGGTCACTTAGTTACCATCGCCAAGCTGACGCGGCAGCTTGCAGGGCGCTGTTGATCGTGACATCAGCTTTTCAGACAGTGCGATACGCCGACGTGTGGTCCAGACGACCACAGAGTCAAAGGGAAAGCAAAGGTCTATATTTCGGTTGTGGTATTGGATCATTCGACCGACCTGTGAGGCAGTGAGCCGGGAGCGCGGAAACTCGCAAGCCGTGTCAGTGCGAGCGAAAGCCTCTCGAGTCATTGGGAGAGTGTGTCGATAAAGGAAGGAGTTTGTCGACGGGCAAAGTATGGTGGCGGGCAACAGCACCGTGAAAGCCCTATTTCTTGGTCGGTAGAAACATAAATAGACAACATTTTCTTCAACGTGCGATTGAGCCACTCATATGTCCGTTTGTCTGCGGGCCGTAGGCCGTAGTAAGCTAGTGCTCGCCGGAACAGGGACGGAGTAGGTCTTGAACAACGTGGGACAAGAAAGTGCGGCCGCGACCACCGAAGAGCTGCGGCCGTGCGCCGTGATGCAAGGGGACATCATGCACAAGGAAATCTGCAACATCCATCGCGCATCTTGTGGCCAATTCTCGCCTGATTACGTACCATATCATATAGTTATTCCCGACACGGAGCCACCTGTGGCCGAATTTGTCGTCGGGAGAAGGCCGAGAAGATCGACAGCAATGTTATATATTGGTTCAGAGGCCACATCGATGGGTTGAAGGCATCCTTTGGCCCTCACACCAGGTCGTTTGAGATGGTGACAGGGCGCGCATGCGGCAACGCAGTGGCGTACGGAGCAGTATAGGCCTGGTCAGTAGAAGCGGCGTCGTATTTACGAGAAATTCTGAGATGTCCTGGTTTAGGTTTGGCAGTCAGCTGCTTAAAGGTTGCTCTCTGAAGACGGCGAGGAAAAACGACCAAAAGTTTCGCTTCTTCAAGGCGCAAGTAGCGAGGATACAGAACGCCATCGAGGAATACGAACAGGCGGATGGTGAGCACGACATGTTCAGAATTGACACGGTCGCTGAGTACATGTAAGATCTAGTCACGGCGTGGTTCAGTGCGAATGCCTTGTAAACTAAAAGTGCCCAGGACGCAATCATGTTCAGGGCAGTCAGCAAAATGACGAGAGAGACAGTTGGCGTCGTTAGCAAGCGGTCTGATTTGTAAATGACGACAATCAATATTCCTAAAGCCGAAGCAGCTAGTGACCCAGACATCCAGTCGGGTCTCCATGTTGCGATGGCTAGCACTAGCCATGGTAACCAGTCGCCACAGAAAATGTGTAGCCGTACAAGTAAGGGCGAAATTTTTCTGCTACTCAAACTAACGCCGAGCACTCCCGTTAACTTATCGACAAAAATAATCTCGGTAGGTGACAGAAGGCGACTGGCCTATGCAAGTATGTGATCTGTATTGCAGTGCCATAGAGTGAGTAAAGTCCCAATTCCATTGCCGCTGGAATTCCTGTCAAGTGCAGTAGCGGCAGAGGGGTAATAAGGAACCATTGCTAGGCCATTGCTAGTTCATAGCAACCGTACGAGGGTGAAGGGTTTGGCTTGAGCAGGGCCCTATGCCAAAATAACGTCCTTCTTGGGTAAGTCGGTTAGTGGTCGTGTGGTCGGTTGTGATCAGTGGAACACGAATAATTTACAAAGCGCGAATATTGTCAGCGTAATGTTCTGCACCCGAAGCACTGACAATATTTCCAAAAACAGTAATTTCATGACCCCCTAACGACACTTGGACGAGTTAGTTTTTAGGCTGGCATGATAGAAAACATGAAGACTGGTTGAGGGGCTAATGCAACAAAAATGACATAGAAAATCCAAACATCATTGACTAAAAAAGCTCCCTGATATGGAAGCAACTGTGTCTGCATTTGACAAACAACCAAGAGCATTTGTGGATAAGGTAGGCAAACGGTGGCCACCTGAATAACTTCATTCTCTATGGCATCAATGATACTGTTTCTCATACTGCCGAAACACCAGAAAGAAAACTAAAAGACGAGATATTTCAAAACAAAATTGTCATACGCCATGGCGGAGAGAAACTGTGCAAATGCTATATCAAAATGTTGAAAATAAAATCCGTGGTGTCATGATATCAGATTTTAATTACCGGGAAAAAACCATTTTGTTATACGGCTCTCATAAATTAAAGTATAGCTACATTTCACTGTTTAGATTGCTCGTGAAGAGTACGGCGAATTCGGAGGCAACTACGAGAAAGCACCAGCGCAGAAGAGGAACAGGGTGCTAAGGGAAAAGTGTTGTAGGATAAATTGAGCGTTCATGGACCTCAGTACTCTTGGGCTTCAATTATATGGTCTCCTTACCGCCTCGACAAAGTAAATAAAAAACGACATAGAAAAGCCAAATATCCTCAACGCATAATTCTCAACGTTAAGTGTCTCAATTATTCTCAACGTTAAGTTAACATAATTAAAGTTGGTCCTGCTGACACACGACCCTGACATTGCAATTCACACCGAAACCATGTTGCCAGATGTAGTTGATGATAGTAATCTCATTCCGCGTGTGCACATTGTGTTCAGAAAAGTCCGAGACATAAAAGGAGCTGACATGTATGTTCTTTCTGATGTTTTTACTATGTGGTACTATGGAAATATTCACACGGGTACCTTTTTATCTTTTTTGGGGGGACCGCTTTTCACGGTCTAACAAACGTTATCGGTTAGCGTGGGACGAGCACGCACGTATTGAAAGTTTCTCGAATATTATTGATGGTTCTATCTACTGTCTGTCAGCCGAGCTTGTGTAATCTGATGAAGACGTCTTCGTGGGTGGTGGTGCATGCGCGACGGGAATTGCGTAGAACGTCCTGGAAGAGGCGGGGCGCCAGCGATTGCTCTGGAACATTGGATGGCTCTTGTATGTAAGCTAAATGCACCTTACTGGCAGATCAGCTTTCGCTCATTAGGAGTGTTCAACAGACGTCATTCTCGGCATGTACTTCCTGAACGAGAACGGCGCCACTGTCGACCTGAAGTCGAAGTCGATAACGCGGTCGGAAGATCAAGCAATACCGCCGGAGAGCCCTCGTACTCACCACGCCTTGAGTGTGCTCGAAGATCAAGTTACTCTCCCGCCTCGCTCCAGCATTATTTCCGTCGTCACGAAAACACACACAGACGTAGAAGACGTCGTCGTGGGTGGGGAACGTCTACTGCTCAATCGTGAAAATTGCGTCCCAAAAGAGAACGCACGACTGCACAGAGGAACAGCGAAAGGGTTGCTGACCACCTTCAGCCTGGAGTTCATGCACGTAAACAAGGACACGACGATCACATTTATTGAGGAAATTGTAGAAACGAGCAATTCCTTTGTCCTCTCGCAGTCTGCCGCATCTACACCGACTACCATAGTTCCAGAACCAGTCTTCGACATAAATCCAAGTCCTCCCTTGAGTAAGCAGCAACAGCTAAGAAGTCTTCTCCAACGATACAAAGTCTGATTTTCGACGTCATCGAAGACTCGACGAACACCAGTTGCAAAGCATCGCGTAATAACGGAAGAGTGCGCTCGACAAACACGCCAGACCGTTTACCGAGTATCGACATTTCAAAGGGAACCTATAAGGCAACAGGTCTGCGAAATGCTGCGCGCCGACATCATCGAGCCATGGAAAAGTCCATGGGCTTCTGCAGTCTTGGTGAAAAGAAAAGTTTCTGCGTCGGTTATCGTCGACTGAACGACATCAAGAAGAAGGACGTCTACCCCCTCCCACGATTAGACTATGCATTGGATCAGCTCTGCAACGCTAAATATTTCTCGTCGATGGACATCCAGACTGGCTACTGGCGAATTAAAGTCGACGAAAGGGATAGCGAGAAGACCACCTTCATCACGCCAGACGGTCTCTATGGGTTCAAGGACATGTCATTCGGACTTTGTTTGGCGCCCGCAACCTTCCAGCTCGTAATTGAACAAGGTGTTAGCAAGACTGAAGTGGCAGACCTGTCTTGTATATTTGGTTGACATCATCGTCTTGGCCAGGAAGTTGATGGTCACCTTAGGTGACTTGTACAAGAGGACATCAGTCTTCACTCTGAAGCCGCAAAAGTGCCGCTTTTCATGCAATGAGCTTGTAGCGGCAGCAGCATCGGCGTCGCACGAGGGATGACGTAGACGCTCGCGTCTACACGAGGCTCGAGCGGCTGGCGCTCCGGCACGGGCTAGCGTTCCGAAGGAGATCATTAAAAAGAATGCTACGCTAAGAGACGGACTGTCGTTTCTTCCTCTCCTGCGAGAGCCCGAGACTATAACGGTCTACGTGGTCGCTCG